>NC_142136.1:67997500-69247500 GCF_024610735.1 Ursus americanus
AATGTGAATTCTCAGCAAGACTGACTTTCAAAGAACTGATGTATGTGTCCTTGAGGATCCCCCCACCCCCATTTCATCCTCTCAGCACACCCATGGCTTGACATTGAACCTGCATTTCCCAAATATCTCCTAGATTCTATTTGCCTGAATGTTCAGAGCATTTTATACCCACATCCAAACCTGAGTTCATCGTACACCCACCCATATGTCCCTCCTCCCCTCAGTTTACTCACATTCTACTCATTCATTCATTCATTTCACAAACACTTAGTGAGCACTAAATGGCAGTCAAGATGCTACATGCTGGGGCGCCTGGGTGGCACAGCGGTTAAGCGTCTGCCTTCGGCTCAGGGCGTGATCCCGGCGTTATGGAATCGAGCCCCACATCAGGCTCCTCCGCTATGAGCCTGCTTCTTCCTCTCCCACTCCCCCTGCTTGTGTTCCCTCTCTCGCTGGCTGTCTCTATCTCTATCAAATAAATAAATAAAATCTTTTAAAAAAAAAGATGCTACATGCTATCAATGCAAAGAAGAATGCACAGTACAATGTGGCCTGCACCAACTTCAGAGTCAGGCATTGGGAACTCCATCCTAGGCTAGGGGCTTCCACTGAACTAACTATATGCATACAGACAAACATCGTATCCTTGCTCTATCTCCATTTCCTCATCTGTAAAATAGTGGTGATGGTATAGGTTTGGCACCAAAATATGTGCAGAAGGAGGGAAAGGCAAAGGGAGAAAGGGTAGAGGGGAAGAGAGGGAAAGGGGAACATGGGAGACAAAGAGGAAGGGAGGAAGAATTGGCCCCTACCTCACTTGTGAGGATTAAATGAAATACCAGCACTTAGCACCGTGCCTGGCCCACAGTGGTATCTATAATTACAGCCCCTCGTTTCAAGGAGCCCACCATCTATCTAGTAAGAAAATAGAAACACAGTTCAGATAATATTAATAGTTAACACTTATTGAGTGCTTATAATGTGCCTGGCACTACTCTAAACACTCAGTTCATCCTCAGCACTTTGTGAGTTAGGTTCTATTATTATTATCCTGACTCCATAGATGAGAACTACAGGCATGAAAGGATTAAGTAACTTGCCCAAGGTCACACAAGGAGTGAATGGGGAGCAAAGCTGGGATTCAAACTCAAGCACTTGGGCTCCAATCACTACAGTCTGTTGCCTCACACAAGTATGAGCAAACACATAGCAGCGATATGCACATGCTATTATGGGGGACTTGCAGCCCAGTAAGGTGACAGTGTGGCTGAGGAACTGTCCCGGGGAAGAAGATCGCCTGCACTTGGGGATTTCAGGATGCCCATGAGGAGTCATCCTGGGGGAAGAGCAGGCAAAGGGCATCACACAGAAGACAACATGAGTAGAGCTCTGTGTTGCTGGGTTAGGGATGGTGGTGCAGCTCATGCAGCATTGCAAACCATGTTAGGGGCTTGAACTTTATCCTCTAAGCAATGGGGAGTCACAGAGAAGCAGCAAGATGGGAATTGCTCTGTAGAAAGATTGCTCTGGGGCTGAATGCTTATGAGGAACATGATTGTGGAGAAGGGAGGTGAGTCAGAGGCTGCTCTTAGGGGTCCTTGGAATAGTGGACAAAGGGGGCAGATTCATGACCTATTTAGAAGGTAGCATAGGAAAAACATTGTACTTGTTGAGTGAAAAGGCTGAAGAAGAAAGAGGAGACGAGGAAGGCTTCTAAGACTTTTGACTTGGAAGCTGGAGGGACAGTGGTATCATCTTTTGGGCAGGAAACATAGAAAGAAGCATTGATATAAAGATCTCAGGAGCAAGAAATTTCCTGCGTCTGAAATTCAGGAAGTTCCCCTTTGCCTTTTTTAAAACTTTCTTTTATAATGATAATAATAAACTTCAAACATATAGAAAAGGAGCACAATAAATACCCATCATCTAGATGCAAAAATTCTTCACAAATTGTTTGCCACATCTGTTTCATATGTACATTATATATATTTTTATAGTTACTCTTTTATTTTGCTTTTTATTGTTGTCAAATAATTTTAAATAAACTAAAGACGTCATTACATTTACCCTTAAACACTTTAGCCTGTATCACCAAAAATACTTAACAATCACAATATCATTGTCACACCTCAAAAAATTAATTATGTAATATCTCATAATGAATCTACATTAAAATTTTCCTAGTAATTTCTAGAATTATTTTTTAGGTTTTTTGATCCCATATTGCTTTTGCTATGTCTTTTAAGTCTCTTCAAATCTGTAACTATCTTCCCCATATTTTTTATGACATTGACTTGTTTTTGAAACTAAGCCAGGTATCTGAAGGATGCCTCATAGTCTGGACTTGTCTGCTGGTTTCATCATCATATCTTTTAACTTGTTCCTCTACTCCCTGCATTTATAGCAAACTGGAAGAAAGTTGTAAAAGCTCAACCAGATTCAAGGTTAATGTTTTGAAGAGCATATGTCATTGATGATGTCATATCTGTTGTATCACATTCCATCAGTGTCAAGGTTTTGGTTTCAAGATACCATCCTAATCACGCTACTAAACAAAACTTGACTGAGTCCAGGTCTGGGATGGGGTAATGAAAATGGTGAGCCCTGTTCTGGAAAGCACAGAAGCACCCAGATACTAATGAGTCATGTCAGAAGAATAAAATGGCCAATTTAAGGGGCCCCACTGGTTAAATTTGGGACACTTTGAGCAAAAAAAAAAAAAGACTGGGATGGATCAAAACACACTGAATATATAAATCTATATAATAATCATAGTACTCACACACAAAAAATAAACAATTCTGGGCCACTTGATGATTCAGGAATGGTTCACACACTGCTGAGACAGTTTCTCTGCCTTGTATCTCAATCTGATCTGTACCTCTGTGTCTTGAGTCTAGAATACTCCAGCCATGGGGCTCCTGGGTAGCTCAGTTGGTTAAGTGTCTGCCATCGGCCTGCTCAGGGTCCTGGGATCAAGTCCCACGTCAAGCTCCCTGCTCAGAGTCTGCTTCTCCCTCTCCCTTTGCTCTTCCCCCCTGCTCATGCTCTCTCTTCTCTCTCTCTCTCTCTCTCTCTCTCTCTCTCACTCATTGCTCTCTGTCTCTCTCTCAAATAAATAAAATCTTTAAAAAAAAATAGGATACTCTGGCCTTCACTTAAACTTGGACCATGACCCCAGCTGTCTCTTATGTGTGCCTGAAACAATTGGTAATGTGATGGGAACTGAAATTATATTTTCTTCCCAAAAATTACTTAGGTCTCATCAAAAAAGATAATATACCAAACATCATATTCCCATTTTAAAGTAAAATTGACAGCATATTCTAGAACTTCCCTAGTACTGTACAAATTCTTGTCACTATTAAAAACCAACAACAACAACAAAGAAGTATCTGATCCCGATTAATAAGTATGCCTTGGTAGTAAATATTCTTCTCGTGGCTCTGGCCCCACCCTAATTATTTTTCTTAAGTTTATATCTGTTCCATAAGAATAAGTAGCAGGTTTTTCTTTAGTATTTATGAGAACTGGACTCATTTCCTTCATGTTAACAACAGTCAAAAACATCAAAGAAAATTCTACTTCAGAACTTAAAGAAAACATTTGTTCATTAAAGTCTGTCTGTTTTAGATAATTTTTTTTCTCCTCATGCATTAACATAGTAAAGTAACATCTAATCGATGATGCAGAAGTCATACTAAATGAATGGAAATAGTAAAACATCACAAGGATGAAAGAAATAATCTTTGTAAAAATATATGCAAGAAGATAGAGTTCAAAAGCAAACATTCAATATCTTTTTTTGCAGAAAATAGGTATGGTGTCAGATAAAGACTTCTCAAACAGGTTCTGTTTGGTTCTTAACAGAATCTTAATTCTCCCCTATAGACAGTGTGATGAATGATTGAAGCCATCTTTATATACAGATTCTACAGTTGCTATTGCAAATTATATTTGCAATAATCTAATGTTTAGTAAGCCACCTAAAAAAATGGCTTACTCCTGAGATAAGCTTTCTTGGCAAGAAAGAGAATTCAATAAATTGGCTACCCAAAATGAGATCCCCACCCCAAATCACAGGCAAAGTGATTATTATACCCATTTCATAAAACTATCAAGTCCCTCGATCAGGCTAGTAGGCTCAAGGCCACAGGAGCCTTCTAAAATCTGACACCATTAGTTTGGAAACTAGTTTCTTGAGTTGTATTTCTTCTCTGTGAGCAGTTCTCTCCAAACCATGTGAAGGCATCCCTCCTTGCTGAGGTTCCAGCAACTGTGTGTTCATTGGACTCTCTCCTATAGAGTTTTTTTGGGTTTTTTTGTTTTGTTTTGTTTTGTTTCTTATCGCAAGGTGACAGCTTTGGCTCATCAGTAAGAAGTTTGGGGAAAAGTTACCAGAATACAGACTACCATGGAAGAATTGCTCACAGGTTGAATCATTTTCTTTGTAAAGACTTCATCCGTATCCCTCTTCAAATCTGTTTTAGGACATGATGGGTTATTAATATTTCTGTCAGCTTCAAATTCTTCATCTTCATCAATTACTTTGTCTTCACTGTCCTGCAACCTCCTCTGGACAGCCTCCCGTGGCAACTCTCCAGTTACCTGATTCATTGTTTCACAAAGGTCTCTAATTCCAAATGAGAAAGGTCACCAGTACATGGAGCCCTCACATTGTCATGTCCATCAGGAATGCTGCCATTGGGACCCAGCACAGAGCGTTGCTCCAATCAGGCTTTGCTTTCTTACTGGACAATCTCCATCATCGTTATGCTTTTGCCTGTGTTTCTTTCCTCACTGAACTGAAACTCCTCAAGTCTCTAGAATCTAGCCAGGGCAGTCAGGGCAGCCTGACCTACAGCAGAAAGGACACTTCAACCCATCTGCCCCAGGGGGCACTCAGGCAGATGTGGAGACTGCACCCATCTCAAGCCTTCCCACCCCCCAGTCCATGAACTGCAGTGACACAGACTTTCCAGTCCTGACCCCAAAACATGTGTTTTTATTTGACTATAATCTCCCTGCTCATGTTCTCTTACAGTTGGGGTTGTCTCCCAATTGCATACAAATAGTGAATAAGAAAATTTCTTAACTTTTATAATGTCAACCCCATCCCTGCCTCTTCTAGCTTAACACACAAATGCATATTTAGCCATATGGGGTAGCCTACACACCGGATCCTCATATAGGAGGATTATTACTATTTGCTATCTACCACCATTAAATGCTTCACTCAGAGAACTGACATTCAATATAGAGAAGATGGCATAAGATAACAATTCTTAATTTAGCTGTACATAAGAACCACTTGAAAGAATTTTAACTAAAAATACAAACTCCCTGTACCCTACTCTAGAAGTTCCTAATCTTGTAGGCATAGAATTTGGTAACAGCTGGCTTTTGAAATCACTGGCTAAGGAGTATATCTCTATATCTTCAGCTGTGCCCTCCTATGGTGGGATCATTGTTAAAGTGTTTATGCTTGTTTTCCCATATTTTTTCACCTACATGGATCTCTGCAACTCCAAGAAAGTAAGGGGTTGTACTAGCTTGCCTCACTAAAAGTTTTTACTGAGGTCAAAAGCAGAAATGGCCTGAAGTCAAACCCTATCTTTTGTGAAAACCTAAATCCATTGAAGAAATGTCATTAGATACTCCAGAGGAAGATGATGAAGCAAAGTCATACAGACTAAGAAAGATTGTACCATGGTAGAGAACTACACTGAACTGCATGGCACATCTCTGGAACAGTGACAGGGTCTCAGTAAGGAGAGGCTGCAGGTATATATGTAGGCAGGACCCAACCTAGACCATGGGATTCCAATGTTGACAAAGGCTTGTACCCTCAGTGAGCAGCATAGAAGTGTATTTGTCAGGGTTCACTCAGAGAAGCAGAAACAGTAGGAGATTAAAATATATGGGATTATTAAAAGAATTGGCTTAAGCACTCGTGGGAATTCACTAAGCAGTCTCTGCAAAGCAGTCTCCACATCTAATGCTGGAACCCAGAACCAACAGGCTGGCTGGCAGGGAAGAAGGTCATGAACAGGCTGGAACCCCAGAAGCATGAGCTGGAACGCCAAGAGGCTAGGCTAACACACATCAGTTCTTGTTGCCTCTGACCTTGGTAACAAAGAGTGTCTTGCAGAGGCCAGGGTCCTTTATTGAGGACCTAGCTACACACGCACCTGACCAGAAGTCAGAGAAACTGAAAGAAGATCCAGGGGGAACGGAGAGCAATTGCTGGCCAAGTTGCCACTTCATGCCAATAAAATGAATCAACAGATAGGATTGATGTGTAGGTGCCGCAAAATGGCTGCTGTCTTCCTTACCTCCTCCAACTGTCAAGAGAATCTCCCTTGTATCTCATGCTGACAAGAAACAGAAGGAAAGGGGATTCTGGGAAATGTTGTTTAGTTTAGCCAAGTGGGCACAAGGCAAAGCCATCGCGGGAAGCAAAGAGTCTCTGGATATCACAGGGAACCAGTGTGGACAAAGACAGTGCCCGCCCTGAACATTCTGTTTTGTGTGAGGGGATGGGAGAACGTTGTACCATCCTAAAGGGAATCCCAATAATTATGAACATTAAGTTTTCTGTCAGCCTTACAGGAGATGGCTGAGTTAGAATTATTTTGGTTTAAAGGGGATAAAATAATGTGTTAAAAGTGATGAAATGTAATCCAGTGAGGCCTTCAGAAATTTGTTTGTACTGTCTTATATTAGCTCCCTCCCAAAACTGTCTTCACTAAGAATTCATTTAATATTATAACTTTGTATTATCAATCATTAGAAGAAACAACTGTATGAATACCATTGCTATATTTATTATTGGAAGTATACTCCACTAATATCAAGGGCATTATTTAGTTTGCCATCGCCTATATAAGATCTATGTAAAAACCAAAGTCAAAATGTCCCAGAGATGCCATAGACAACTAGGCAAGAAGTTCATGGGCCATTTTGGTTCAGAAACTTATTTCTGAAGATTTCTGAGCAGTCTCCTGATACTTAAGTTGGAACAATGTGTTGTTCTAACATCATTAGGACATCTTGGAGACCATGATGTGCTTTCCCACAATAACAGCTATTCATGACAATCTCCATAATGCCCTAAACGTAGCTAAGTTTCTTCCCTGGCCAGGACCTGCATAATTGCCTTTCTATCAATGGCTGAGACCCTTGGCCCATCCTGTCTTAGAGTCTGTAACTGTGTTCTTGACCTCACTCAGAGAGCTTCCATACAAACTCCTCAAAGTGTTGAAACTCAACCAACTTTTTAAAAGAGTATTACTAGTCCAGGTTCCCAGTCCTCTGGGAAAATACTTTCATTTGTGTCAAACTCTACAAAAATCCATTTCTCTAATCCCAAAGGAACTAGCAAATTTATTTTTCTCCTTCTGATATCAACTGCTGTATTGCATCATTGTCAGACCCTTCTTATAATCTGACAATGCGGTTTCCCTGTAATTGTCTGGAAATAAAGCAGAAACGCAGCCCCCCCCAAAGAAAAAACCTCTGGGTTTTATGAAGACTCAGCCCAAGTGTGTTTTGTAAACACTGTCTTCTGTCTCAAAGCCTTTTATCCCTTTAGGATTGAAAGCAAAAGAGTTGGAAGTGCAAGGAGTTGGGACCTGACAAACCAGAGTCCGGAGCTGCACTCTGTCCTTAAACCAATACAATAGTGTGACCTTGAGCAAGTTACTAAGTTTGCTGAAGAAGCTTCTTCATCTGTAAAATGGAAATGTTGTTATCTGTCTCCTAGGGGGAGTATCCCAATTAAATAAAATACCTAGTGGGCACTTATTTCATCATAGCTGTGTTGACAATGATTGATGTTGACATAGTGCCACCTGTGCATGTGCATGAGGTTACAGATATCATTGCTTTAAAAGCATTACATAGACATACTGTTATATAAAAAGTTATATATAAATAATGTTTTCTTATGTAGTACATATATATCCTTTTATTGTGGTGATATCTAAAGTAATAAACATAATACTTTAAGGAAAGCAATGAATAAATCTCTCAAGAATGTAAAAAAGAGAAAGAACTCATTTTCTCAGGAGAGAAAGAAAGGAAGGGAGGAAAGGAGGAAGGAAGGAAGGAAGGAAGGAAGGAAGGAAGGAAGGAAGGAAGGAAGGAAGGAAGGAAGGGAAAAAAAGGAAAAGAAAAGAAAAGAAAAGAAAGAAAAGAAAAGAAAAGAAAAGAAAAGAAAAGAAAAGAAAAGAAAAAAACTATTTAGTGCCTGAAAGTAGAAAAGAAAACACCTGACTAATTAATATTTTGTGTGGCCTATTCAGCAGTAGTGTCACTTCTTCAAACAACCTTTGATGACTACTGATGAAATTTTGTTTTTGTATTTGGTCATTAGTTCATTGTGGGTAGAGAAGGCAAGGAGGGGGTTGATCCTTCCAACTTTAGTAACTGGCACTCAAAGGTAGAGATGGCCAGTACCCCAGAGAGGATTACCACCTGAAAATCAGAAATATGTACAGCTGTGGCTGTGAAGATGACTAGGGCACAAAAGCCACTGGAAGACGACTCCTAGTTTGAATCCAGGGTGCTGTGTCCTAGAGTTATCCTGGGGCCCTAAATTGTGCTCATCACTGGATTCTGAGGAGCTGGGCTCTCTGAAGCACCCTGGGCTAGCTACAGGATCTAGCTGCAAAGTTATAAAGCCCTTCCTACAGGAAGAGGAAGGTGGGAATAAAGCTTATATCTTGGGAGGAGAGAGATAAATTTGAATGTTACTCAATCTCTGTGATTTAGTTGCTTTCTGTCCAGACACCATGTCCTAATATCTGGGGTATGTAGGGCAGAAGGAGAGGATACAATCAAGAGCAAATAAAGACTAAAAGATCTCTTTCACTAAAAATCTCTGTAAGGATTTGAAGACTCAGTGGTATAGTCTTATATAGCTTATGAATGCAGAAAATAAAATATGCAAGGATGGCAGGTCCTTCCTTTTCTCATTAGAACCAAGAAGAGACATGGGGACCTGAGGAATAAGTTATTTTTCTGCATGAACCCAGGCTAGAGAGAGAATAATAGGAAAAAGTAAGTATGAGTTGGCAACCGAATTAAATATTAACAGCATTTAAATTTTTCTATTAAATATAGCTATAGTAGTTACTGTTTACCAGGTCCTGTTTTGAAACACTTTAAAAATATTCATTTAAACTGTCATAATGACTCTGTGAAATAAATATTATCTTTATCTCCACTTCAGACGGGGATTTTCAGCCATTTTATACTGCCTATAATACTCATTTCATTGAGTATTACTAGCTACTATAGCACTGTGCCCTATAAATTGGAAGAAAAATGAGGGGAAAGGGAATGCAGTAAGCCATACAACCATGAGACACACCTCCAAAGGTATCCCAAATATATTTGTGGAGAGAATTTAAAGAGCTAGATTAGCCTATTCATTTATTTTATTGGTCCCAGGGATTTAAGAAACCCAGATTTCATAATATTGCCTGAAAACATGATTAAAAGCAATATCTTAGTATCAATTCCAACAATACGTCCTGGCAAAAGTCACCAAGTCAGATTTCTGCAAGGACCAGACAGGTAATGTAAGTGAATGAATCTACTCTGGTGTAGAAATACAGTGTCTGCCCCATACAGAGGGGGAAATAGCTTCTCAGATCCAGCCAATTTGCTCAGACTCTCCATTTTTCAAGAGAAGCTAGAAATCCATATTTTATGCTAAATCTCCCTATTTTTAAATGTTTGCAACTAATTCAATTTTTATAACACTATGTAGGTTAACAAAGCAAGTCTGCTAGTCTCTCCTGGATATTGGGCATCCTTTGTGCAATATCTGCTCCATGGCCTTTGCACCATGGCCACAAGGGGAATGTCCTTATGAGAAACTGAGAATCCTATTAAGAGCTCCAACTTATGTGCAAGTCATGCTCCCTCTGCTGAGTTGCAATTGGCATAGAACTTTCTTTTTTCCTCTCTGAAACTTCTTTCAAAACATTTTGAAAGGACTTCTTTAGAAGTGCCAACCTTACTTATTCCTGTGGAGTCTGAGCAAGAGGAAATAAACAGTACACTGCATAGTTGTTTCCCGGTCACTCCCTCAAACCAATAATCAAAAGGCAAGATTGCTCTGAAGTTTCTCTAATTAGTTCAAGTGTACCCAGTGTGCCTGGTTCTTTGTCTTCACCAATTTCTCTGACATTCTTCTTTTGTTTGGGAAACTATCATAAAAGACGCAGAACAACCTAATTTCACGCTAGCTTCTTCTGCTCCATGATGCTCCATTCCTGGAGCTCCAAGGACTTCTCAGCCCAGTGGCTCACATCAGTCTTGGCTGTCCCACCTATCTCCTCTATCACAAGAGCTGAAACATGTCTGTATTGTCACTGTTACTAAACTAACCTTTGCCAGGTATCCAACACGAATCCCTAGATAGGTGCTACTAATCTGAAAAATTATTTTGGAATGATTCAATGTAAGGGCAAACAAATTCTTTGACATCTTGTCATTTTATGTAGCTGATCATACCATCTTTTTTAAAACTCTAGGATGCCTTGACTTCTGAAACACAGCATGTATCTCCTTGCTTCACACAATGCTGGCTCTTCTCTCCCTGGCCTATTTGCTCTTAGTTACCCATCAGGTAGCTGTTAGGCAATTGGGGCTCTTCTTTCTGTGTCTCTGCTGCACTGTCCTAGCACAGCTGAAGGACCCCCAGAAACTGGACTCAACCCAAAGAGCAATGTCAACAGGGTTCGGGATCCAAATAAGCTTGGAGATGCTAGGCTGACTTGAGTTTCTTGTTTCTTTACAGCAGGGCTTCCCTGGGTTTTTAGTATACTAATGTACTCTGAGAATTTCTAACAGTTTTTAAAAATTACTTAACTCTGAATGTCTCCTTCTGAAAAGCATCCTAAAGGTCAAATATTCTGTGGGTCACATCCTGGGAAGCCCATTCTAAAGAAAAATAAGCCAACTGAAATAATCCTAGATTGGGATGTATGTAGGTTGGAAGACTAGAAGGACCATGAGTGAAGGACTATACTTCTTCACTTTAAAGGTCTTATGAGACCTTAGAAGTTAGTGGGCAGTCATGATTCCTTCAAGAAATCTCTACTAACTCACTGGGTTAGTCACTTAGTTCTAGTGAGCAGAACACTTGACACAATTCATGTCCTTGAGGAGTTCTTCCTTTTTGATGCAGCCTGACTGGATCTGCCACAAAGCCTCAGAGGAAAGAGCTCAGTCAGTCTATTCTTACGTATATATGATTGCTTTGATGATGTGTGAAGGAAGAGGTATAGAGAACACAAATTGGAAATAAAGCTTGATAGAACATTCAGAATCTGAGAGGTTTGTTGGTCACAGAGGAAAAATGAGATGTGAACAGTTCCAAGACAATAACCTTTGGAAAAACCAACAATCAATGAGCAGGGAGAGAAAGAAGAACCAAAAAACATTACAAAGGGAAATAGCAGAGAAGAAAGAAGAAAAACAAGCTACTGCATTATTAATAGTAGTAACAGTGGCTAACATTCAGTGAGTTGTTGTATTTATTCATTGCATTCAGTGAACTTGACATATTATTGAATCCTCACAAGACCCCCAGTGAGCTTGCTGAAGTTAAGGAATTGCCCAAAGTCACACAGCTAGTAAGTAGTGGTAGAACTGGAACATGAAACAGTCTACTCCCAGAGCCCATATGTAGAGATGGGAGAAGTACGCCCTACCCCCTGCAAGGTGGAGGAGGAGCTTTAGAAAGAAGAGTATGGGTAGCAGTGCCAAATACCACAAGGACACAAGTGAAATAAGAACTGGGAAGGATTTTGGATTTGGAAGTTATAAATTTTGGAAAGTATACTTTCCAAAAGAAGAAGAGTCACAGAAACATACCAGATTATTGGTAATGAGACAGGGATTTGGTGCAAAGAACTTAGAAGTAATTGGACATGTAGCATTTATTTGAGAAATTTGACCTCAAAGGAAACAACTTTCTGGAGGCACCTTAATAAGCACTTAATACATTAAGGCCAGCGTACTACTCAGGATACAGTAGTTGCTTTAACAATCCTCAAATCTCAGTGGCTTAAAGCCATAGAAGTTTATTTCTTGCCCTCATTAGAGTCCAGTGAGGCTTGTGAAGGAGGAGCACTCTGCTCCACGTAGTCATTGAGGGACCTAAGCGCCTAGCATGTGGATCATCCTTTAAGACCTCGGAATCCTCTAACTCAGTGTGTGACTCTTTAGACCAGGAAAGCGCTTATGAATGAAAGATGGGGAGAGGGAGACATGAGTAATGGCTAAGCTTAGAAGTGATGTGCATCATTTACATCCACATGTGTCCAGCTATCACATGTTCACATGGCCCCACTCTGACCAGAGGGCTATCTTGGAAATGTACCATAGATGTGTGTCCAGGAAGAAAAGCAAGCAGCTCACCTTTGGCCTCTCTCTCTGAGCCCTCTGCTACAACTCTGTTCTTCCTCTGCTTACTAGCTACATGGTAGAGTGAAGAGGTTCAGATGCTTAGAGACTCTAGTTTCTTTTCCACTTTCATCTCAAAAATGAACTTGAAGTCCAGTCTTGGTATAGGCTGCCATTCTCTCCTGCCTCATCTCCCCTGTCTGGCCCAGAGTTGGCCTGTACCTGCAGTGCTGGACTTCTACTTCCAAGGAGACTGGTGGCCCTAAGATGTCCCTGAAATAAGAGAAGTCATGGTGGGATCAAAGCAAATACAGAGCAAAAGAAAATCCCATGCACCGTGCTGACAATTCCAGGGAAGGCTATCACATAGTAAATGTGAATGAGTAGGGCAGGCAGGGAACAGTAGGTCCCCTAGAGAATACTTGCCCCTCCTAAAATTCTAGCTGAGTGTCAGTGCTTAGGAATATGGGCCCCTTGTTGCCAGATCTTCACATTTTTCAAGAAAAGTCAGAAATCTGGATTTTTATTTGAAAAATCATTAATTTAAAAAAATCATCAAACAAAATACTTGTGGGCCAGATTCAACCAAAAAGCTAAGCATTTTCTATCTCTGGATTCTGCAATGTGACTCCAAGGACTCTAACCTCACCATTATGCTGCTCACAGAGCAATCAGAAGAGCCCAGCCTCTGGCACTCTTGAACAACCTGTATCATAAGGAGAGAGGAATTGGGGCAGGGGCAGCAGCGGGAGGGGAGAATGCATTCAGAAGCACCTCTGATAAACCTGACTTTGAAACAAGCTACCAGATGCTGGTATGCCAATGATATCCAAAGTGCCAGAAAGAGGATGCCCCTTCTAGGTGCATGCAGTCTAGAACATTCCAGGGTTAGGTTTGAGATTGGGGATAAAGAATCTCTTCCTTGGGGGGGACCTCTATCTCTCATTACTTCTTGGATCCTGGCATGCTGTTGACAAACTCTGTCCTCTGCGTTCTAGCATACCCTACTTTATCCTGTGCAATAATGCAACTCTGAGCCATTATGATCTCACCAACTACTTAGAGAAGGTGACCTTTACATAAAGAAGTTACAGAAAGCCAATAATGATTTACTGCCATGTGATATTTACTGCATCTATGATATCCAAGCTTGCAATCTTGACTTTCCTTCCTCTAACTTAAATCTCAGTTGGAAAGAACATTCTGATTAGGTCTGAGAAGGGATTCACCAACATGAAAGATGGAAAGGCTAGAAAAAATTCTAGTATTGACTTAGATGCATTGGTATTACTGTGGGAATTTTTAATACATATAAACACAGACATAGGAATAGTTACAGATGTTATATGTGTGTGTATATTAATACATATGTATGTACATGTGTATACATATATATATTTTTTTAACTTCATCTGCTGAAGGGGCCTAAAAGCAATGACAGCCCAGTAGAAATGAGCATATTGAGTGCTCAAATCAAATGTGGCATCTAAATGTCATTTTTCACTAAAAGGAACCAGAGTTCCTCAGTGGAATAGCAGTTTCTATCAGTGGGGTAGGAAGAGCACAACTTTTTTTTTTTTTGCCAGAAAATACAAAAATGCTCAAAAGAATTACTGGAACAAAAGAGTAAGAGCCAGCTTGAAGGGGCCCCCCACTGGCCAAATCTAGAAAAAATTTAACATCTAAATATATAGTGGACATACCACTATCTAGCAGCTGTGGAGATACCACATTGTTCTGTCAATGCCCTGATAGAGAATTTGAGGCTAACATTAAATTTGAAATATTTGAAATATTTCAAATGGGTGCCGAAATACTTTAGCAACATAAACAATTGTATTGTCAGTGAAAGAGCCATCAGTTAAAAAAAGAATACAAAAGAAAGAAAGGAAGAAAGGAAGAAAGGAAGAAAGGAAGAAAGAAAGAAAGAAAGAAAGAAAGAAAGAAAGAAAGAAAGAAAGAAAGAAAGAAAGAAAAGAAAGAAAGAAAGAAAGAAGAAAGAAACCAGGTCACCTGACAGCCTATCCAAATTCCAATCTGAATATATTCCAGCCATGCCTGAAGCTGTGCAGGCACAGTTAGGGTATAGAGAGCCATATGCTCTTGACCTTTTTAATACTACAGTGCAAGACGATTATGACAAAACAATGACCTTCTCTAGTCCACAACAGATGCATCCCTAGTGTGTTTTTCAGTGCTCTCTCTCTCTCTCTCTGTTTTCATTGGAGAATATGAAAGAAAAGTGGGTACTTGAGACACCACTGTCCACAGGCTCCTTTCTCGCTTGTTGGGACCAACATTGACCTCAAATGATCCCCCCACTACTGAGACATGTGCTAAGAACAAACAAAACCCTATCACCCTGAAGACTGCTGAAAAGCAGGCCCGTGGCCTGAAAGCTCTCAAGTGTGGGGGAGGGGGTGGTTTTGCACCCAAATGGAAAGACCAAAAGAGTGCATTTGACAAAACACTGTTTATTAGCTGTCCTACAGCCTCCAGAGCAGAAGAGCCACAGGTGTGTGCTGCTACAAATATCCCTCTAGAGCCCTTTCTGCACCAGTGGTGTCCACATGCTACCAAAAGCAATGTTTGAATTGAACTAAAGATTAAACATTAAGATATGCTTTTGTAATAATAACAAATGCCATGCATCCACCTACAAGTACTTTTGTGAGACAAGACCCATAGGTATGGTCTAAGTCAATTTAAATACTAGTTAATGTAAGTGCTGTACATGATAAGAAATGTGATCAACACCATTTTTTTTTTTTTGGTCTTTTATTTCAAAAAGTTTCATTCATTTAAAAGGAAGGCATGCTTGTTATGACTCTGACAAATTCTTGGCTCAAATTGTTGAAACTGCTTCCTGGTTACACTCTGGAGAGTAATTTGGTACCTCTTAGTGAATTTTTCTTGTTTTTTGTTTTTTCTTCTTTTTCCTTTGAGGGGATATATGGAACAGTTTTTATTTGGTCTTGTTTTTAATTAACCAGTGGACAGCCCTTGAGCAGAGGAGTATGGATTGATTGCTTACCCTGCTTCCTAGACCTAATTTGGAAAACATAATCCCCATGTGGTGCTATGAGAAAGTAGTGTAATAGAGTAAATGTCTCATTTAATAACACATAATCCTTTTTGAAAGTTGCCTCTTCTCTCCTTGAGTGGGCCTAGTATTTTATGAAACTTACTATGACTTATAAAAATGGATGGAACTTTGATGTACCATAAATGTGACTATGACTGTCAAGGAAATTTGTGTGCCATGTGCTGTTCTTGAAGTTGTTTTCTGACCTCTCTCACCGAAAAATAGAGAAAAGTATTGCACCTTTTGAAATAATCCAAATAGATTCAGCTCTTAATTACTTCCCTGTTTAGAAATATGCATACAATGTGGGATTGCAACCCATTACATAAAAATCATAATGGAGTCCATATTAACCTAAAGTTAATAAATACAAAGGGGAGAAAAGAAAGCGCTTCCTTAAAATAGAATACCAGCTGACATGTGTAGACAGAATGGGGAAAACAATCATTAGTTGACAGTCAAACCATCACAGCAGCACTTGTACCAGCAGGAGTTGTCAATGGATATGAGGTTTGGTGGGTGGGGGTTTGAGGATAGGATAATTTCAGAACATCTCTTCACAAAAGATGAATCAAATACAATGGTGGAAATGGCAGCTTTACATGAGAAAGGCAGGCAGACACTAACTTGTCCCGGTGATCACAATCAGCATCTTAGAGGGACCAGTAAACATCATGTGACTACTGCTGACATGATGCAATGAGAAGAGTCCAGCATCATTTCTGTGCTATTTCTGCCAAGAATATGTGGCTCACATCTGGTCAGGAGGAAACATAAGACCAACCCTGCCTGGTAGTCATGCTATAGACCACTGTATTCTTTAAGCCTTATAAAGACATGAGGACAGGAAAAGACTGTCCCAGACTGATGGAAATTGATGTGACATGTTCACTAAATATAACACATGCTCCTAGGTAGGATGCTGGGCCAGAAAGGAAAATAGACTTTTGGTGGGACAGTTGGTAAAATCTGAATTTTATTCCCTATTCTCTGTGGGAAAATAAATATTCCCTGCCTGGATATTGAAAAGGAAAGGACTGCTTCAGTCTAAAGATTGAGGTTGATGCCATTCACAAGTGAAAAGCATTTGCTTTCACGGACAGATTTAAGAGCTCCTAAAGTTCTGTGTAAGGCATTTATGGATGGGATGGTAATACTGTACCAGTGTTGATTTCCTGATTTTCAGAGGTTTGCATGGTGGCAATGTAAGGGAATATTCTTGTTTGGGAGAAGTACATCTCAGAATATTTAGTGCTAAGGGGAAATCTGGGTTTGAGGGATGAGGAAGTTCTTTGTTTTGTTCTTGGCAATTTTTTGGTAGATTAAAAACAAAAGACTGGAAGAAAATAAAGCAAAATGGTAACAGTGGTTACTCTCTGAATACCAAAATTATGCCCAGTTTTTAAAACGTTTTGTTAAATTTTGCTATACTTTCCAGGTATACTATAATCATGCATTTTTTAGTTGAGGGGCGTTATAATAAAGTACATAAAGTATACCCACTTGATTTCTTACTTGTGTATACACACTGGGCGAGACAGTGAACGTTTCCAGCATGATATAAGGTTCCTCTAGGTGGCCTCCCTGTTCATACCTCATCACCAGAATTTCCATTACTCCAACCTCTGTCAACTACCTTTACCAGTTCTTGAATTTCATATAAATGGAATGACACAATTACGTTCTCTTTTCTGTCTGGCATCTTTTGCTCCATATATGTGTGAGAATTGTTCATGTTATATCAACCAATAGTTTACTCCTTTTAAGTGCTGTGAAGTATTCCATTGTTGGAATATATCACGATTTATCCATTCTCTTCTTGGAGAGAATTGTTTTTCCAGCTTGGAGCCATTATAATAAAATTTCTGTGAACTCTCTTGAACACTTCATTTTGTGGAACCATGCCCTAAAGGGCAGAATTGCTTAGATGTGGTGTAGACCAGTGGTCAGCAAAATTTTCTATAAAGAACCAGATAATATTTTAGGCCTTGCAAGCCATACATTCTGTCATAACTAGTCAACTCTGCCACAGACAATACACATTTTCCAAGCCTTCTTAGAAATTTGTAGTTGTCTCTGGACATAGTTCTGATATCCGTGTTTGTGACAGCTATTTTTGATCCTGAGGCACAAGCATGAGCACAAATGCAACATACTAAGAATGACAGGGCAAAAATATATAAGAAAAATGAGTGTCTGATGGCATTTTTGAGCAGCCAAGCCAAAACCAGAAACTACCTACTTCAAAAATGATTTATATGTGAGAAAAAAAATAACTCAATGCCTTGCTAACAGATATTTTAATTCAGCTTCAGTTATTCGATAAACTAACACAGATTTGTTGAAACCTGTTGTATGATTCTGTTATGCTTTTGTTTTGCTGAGTATTAGAAGGAGTTCACAACATGACTTCTACTTGAAGAACTATAGTATCTTTCAAAGTAAATAGAGAAATGTATCAGTAAATATTAAAAAATGAACACATGGTACATAACCGTCCCATTTCAAATAAATGATATGATAGTGCCCAACTGATATTCATAAATATAATTATTCTCCCTATTCTCTGTGGGAAAATAAATATTCCCTGCCTGGATATTGAAAGGGAAAGGACTGCTTCAGTCTAAAGATTGAGGTTGGATAACATTCACAAATGAAAGGTAGTTGCTTTCATGGACAGATTTAAGAGCCCCTAAAGTCCTGTGTAAGCAAAGTTAAATTCCTTAGCCTGCATGTCCTCATGTTTTAAAAAGCCCACTGTTAAAACACTTCTTTGGAATTAGAGAATTATCCCAGAGTGTTCCTGATTGAAATAAATATCTTAGCCAGAAGGTGTAACATTAATAATCATCATTGTAGGTTTGTGTACCACGGTGCTAGCTGAAAGCAAGCCTCTGACGGATTGAGGTGATAAAGAGGTAGAATTTGAAGGAAGTTTGCAAAGAGAGGTTTGGAAGGGAACCTTTTCAGAAGGTTTAGGACATTGCCTGGGAAGCCAAGTGTATTTGTCTACTCAGGCTGCCATAACAAAATACCACAGACTGGGTGGCTTAAATGACAGAAATTTATTTGCTCACAGCTGTGGAGACTGGAAGTCCATGATCAAGGTACCAGTAAATTCAGTTTCTGGTGAGACCTCTCTTCCTGGCTTGTAGATGGCCACCCTCTCACTATGTCCTCATATGGTCTTTCCTTGTTGCCTGTGCACTGGGGGAGACAGAGAGCAGGATCTCTGGTGTCTCTTGTAAGGACACTAATCCTCTTGGATCAGGGCCCCACCCTAATGACCTCATTTAACCTTAATTACTTCCTTAGAGGCCTCATCTCCAAAAACAGCCACGTGGGTGCTAGATCTTCAACATATGAATATGGGGGGGACACAAACATTTGGTCCATAACACCAGGAAACAGAATGAGGTGCTGAAAGTTGAAGGGAAGAAGCAAGAGAAAATCACACAGAATCCATGTGACATGAACGTAAGGTCACTGGCTTGGGGCCCAGGGTTCTGGTCCAGGCCTTACCACCACTTGTTGTGTCATGGGCTATGTGGTTCAACCACTTTGCATATCTTCAGTTAAAATGAAAAAAGCAAATGGGAGATTGCTACAGTCAAGCATATAATGGAGTAGATGTGGAAAGAGGCAGTATGGCTCTTAGATCAGGGAAGCAGATCCCTGACACTGGCCCCATGCCTCAGGACTCAGTGCTCTGCAGTGCCTTCCTTCAGGAAAGTCCCCCTCTAAAGCCTGGCATTTGTTGGGACTAGCCATGCCATCTGCACTTGGTGTGCCAAGCCCAGATGATGGCCATTTTCTATCCCAGGAGCACTTTCCAACCTTCTACCTCATATGTAGGGTAGACCAGAAGCCCGATGGAGCTCTGGAACTCATACTTACAGAGTCAACCTAGGGCCTCATAGAGATACCAAGTCCCAGGAAGCAGATTGAAGAACAGGTTACTACCACTGGCTGCCACAGTGATTCTTTTATAGAATCACATGAGATTGGGTCAACAAAATAGTGCTGAGACACTAAATTTGGGCTCATTCTCACTCATATAGGACACAGGACAAAGAATCTTCACATGTACTGATTGGAAGATAAATAACTACCTCTTCTCTACCTGTCATGTTAAGTCTTCATCAATAAATCACTATAACTCACATGGGTCCGTGAATTTTTTAATACAATGTCTAATCGAACTGCTTATATAGACGGGCAACCTACAAAAAGATTTTCCCATAGCCCATGTGTCCTGGGGGTAGCTCTAGAAAGGGGCATACCTATTTAGATTTTGTCTGAAACTATATCTGATTAAGAGATTAGAGGAGTGAAGGTAGGTAAGAATTAATAGTGAGAAGTTTTCCAGAAGAGGAAATCCTGGAAGCTAGAATGTTACTCAATCTTTGTAAAAAAAGAAGAGCAATTCAGAACCTTTAGGTATCTTGTTTCTTTTAAATAACACTAAATAACATTAATGACTGAATTCTGAGCTCTTCAGCACTAATCACATGTCAGATGTCTGGGTACTTACTCATTCACTGCTCTATAAACAGACCCCTAACCCTGATCTTGGCAGTTGAACTGTAGAGCAGGCTGCTGAGGTCTGGTTTTCTGTCTCTCCTCTTATAATACAGATGCAATTGAAAAAGCGAGGCAGTTCTTAGTGGGTTATTTCTAGGCCTTAACTGGACTGGTGCAATCTGTGTTTTTGGTGCCCAAAAGCCTTTGGATACAGTGCCAGTTATCAGTTGATTACCTTTCAGCTCCAATCTACCCTTTGTTACCTGCTCTGCCATATTGGAGCTAGACCATTTAAGCATTTCTCTATTGCAGCAGGCATGATGTTAAGCTTTGTCAGTAAAGTGCTGTGGAGGGACATTGCAGGAGGAAGGGGCTTCTTTTCCTGGTGCCAGTGCATTCACCTCGTTAGACAACTGCATGTGCATGGTCTTTTCTGCTGTGCTCAGTGGGCCAGCAACACGTATAACCTTCCAGTGAGCATCTTCCCGTACCACCTACCTCAGAAAGCTGTGCAGCAGAATGCCTCTGGTGGGAGTCCTTGCTACTACAGTCTTCCCCCCAGCTCCTCCTTTGTACCTTCAGAGTTCACTTTCCAATAAAATGCTAACAAATACTCATTTTCTAATGCTAAACTTATAGCACTCATTGTGTGAACATTTTCATTCTGCAGAGATACTGCAAATAGTTTAAGAAGGGAAAAACAGAAATATGCCTTAGGGAACACTTACATTTCTCAGCACGTCTGCACCATTTTTATTCCCCAGAGGAAGAAAGACTGGGGGAAATGAATGTAGGGTGGTGCATGCTGCCGAGGTAGAGCTTGGCGAATTGATTATTAATCTGGCTCTTAGGATACCTGAAACTTCTGGCATATATCTAGATGCCAAGATCAGTTAGGAACACTTTTGATGAATCAGGCCCTGTTTTAAAGATTACTAGAATAATCATTTAATTCTCACCACCAGCATATGAGGACAGCCCAACTATTAGCCTTGTGCTAAATGAGGCTGAATAACTTGGTTGAGGTCTACAAGTGGCAGAGCTTGGATTTCAACCAGGACATTCTGGCTGCAGAGCATACACTCTTAACCACTGTGCTTAAGTAACATACTTGACAGTTAAGCTTAGAGTGTCTTTAAAGGGAATCCCTCAGTAGAGACCTTAAAAACAAAACAAAACAAAACAAAAAACCCATAGTAGCTTAATTACTCTGTTTTACATTACACTACAACCCAAATCTGTTTGAACACAAATATCAACTTTCTTCACTGAAAGTTGTTAGAGATGTCACAAAGCCAGACTGTCATACAGAATTTAAACTCATGATCATTAATCTCAAAGGGACAGAGAACCCTCCCCACTAATTCTATTGGTTCCCTCATCATAAGCTCACGTTCCTACGCTCTGAGGAATTTCAACTTTCTCTTCATTCCTCAAACCTCTCCCACCCTCTTCCTCCCTACCTTGCCTCATTTTTAACTGAAAAATAGAAATGATCAGATAAGAACCTTACTTTCCCACAGTGGAATCCACAGGCCCTCATGCATTTGCAGACACATTTTCTTCCTATTGCCATGGGAGAAAGGCCTTCCTTCTAACAATGGTAGGTTCTTCCACTGAACTCAGGTCATTTCTACTCTCTGCTATGTTAGGAGTTCACTCTTTCAATCTTTCCTCTCTTCTCTGCACTCCTGTAGCAGTGCTCTCTCTCCCTGTGATTGATCCCATCAGTATATTCATATGCTCTGGTATCTCACATCTTAATAAGGACATTCTTTTTTGACCCTACACCCCATTTCATTGCTATGTTCTCATCCACAGCAAACCTTCTGAAAAAGGTTGTATTCATTTTGTGGTATATATGTACAGTGGAATATTACTCAGTCATCAGAAATGATGAATACTTACCATTTACATCGACATGGATGAAACTGGAGGGTATTATGCTAAATGAAATAAGTCCATTGGAGAAAGACAATTATCATATGGTTTCACTCGTATGTGGAATGTAAGAAACAGTGCAGAGGACCATAAGGGAAGGGAGGGAAAACAGGATGCAAAGAAATCAGAGAGGGAGACAAACTATGAGAGACTCTTAACTACAGAAAACAAATTGAGGGTTGCTGAAGGGGAGGTGGGGGGGATGGGTAACTGGGTGATGGGCATTAAGAAGGGCATGGGATGTGATGAGCACTGGGTGTTATACGGAACTGATGAATTGTTGAACACTACATCTGAAACTAATGATGTACTATGTGTTGGCTAATTTAATTTAAATTTAAAAAAAAAGATTGTATTCATTTTGTCATCTGACATGCTTACCTGGTCCAGCTGACTTTTGTCCTTAGTGCTCCACATGAAACTGAACTAGTCAAGTCCCAAGTAACTTCCACCTTTTCAAATCTTGTGGCTTATTCTCAGAAACTTACCTTATTCGTTTAACTTGGTGGCCTTTAACATTGATTACTTTTTCAAATACTTTTCCTGTCTTAGCTTCCCTGATAGCATATTTTCTTGTTTTTCCTTCATATCAGCCAGACTGGCTACATAGACCATGGATTGGGAAACATTTTCTAGGTTCCAAATAGTAATATTTTAGGCTTTGCAGGCCAATAGTACTCTGTCCCATATTCTTTTCTGTATATTTGGTGTTTTTTTAACAACACTTTAAAAATATAAAAAATCATTCTCAGTTCATGGGCAACACAAAAATAAGACTACAGACCAGATTTGGTCTATGGGTTATGGTTTGCCATTCCCTGACTTAAACAACAAAGGTTTAATTCTTATGTTCCATCTTAATCATGGGTCAGCTAAGGGTTCTGCTCATTTTAGTGACTCCAGATTCAAGCTTGTTGAATAGCCACCATCTCAAGCATGGCAGTCAGTGTGCCAGAGCAAGTGAAATGAGGGTTCTGGAATGTTCCACATCAGCAAAGGCGGCTCACAACTCATTGGATGGAAGTAGTTGCATGGCCCACCCAACCATAAGAGAGTCCTAAAATTTAGCCCCACTGATGAACATCACTAATCAGAATCACATTTTTGGAAGGTGATTCTCCACAGGTCTCTCCTGTTTCTATATATCTTACAAGCAGAGGTACTGACAGCTTTTGTTCCAGACCACCTTTGCAAGGACGTCTTTTTGTATAGAAAAAAGCCAGGAAAGATAGAAGTTGGGCCTCATTCTGGAGCACAGTTTGTTTGCTGTTGAATATAATGTGTTTCTTAGGCAACAGATGGGCTAGTTTGCTTGGAACCCATTAAAAAGATTGGGATTCCCTAAGCTCTGAGATCCTCACCTATGATACAAGCCCATGCTGTGTGCAGCAGCTACATGTCACCCACACTAGATGTGGGGACAGGAGGAACTGAGCGAACATGAAGTTCCTGTGCCGTTCTGTGTCATGCAAAGTGCTTTGTCCCTGACCAGCATCTTGTATCTTCTGACACCACCCATGAAACCACAGCAGGCTAAATCAGAAGACAAAGAACGTCCTCATCCTCATGGGTCTTATTTAAGAGTTGGGCCACTTTCATTGCTGTCCCTTT
Organism: Ursus americanus; assembly: GCF_024610735.1. Lineage (NCBI taxonomy): Eukaryota > Metazoa > Chordata > Mammalia > Carnivora > Ursidae > Ursus > Ursus americanus. The sequence continues at coordinate 68,021,085 of NC_142136.1, forward strand.
ATCATAAAGGTCTTTCCTGAACTTCCCTATAAGTTATTCTCTACCACATCATCCTATTTCCTTCATAGATATTATAAAATTTTAAAACATAAATTCTGTCTTAATTTTCCATTTCCCTTTTCTTGAATGCAAGCTCCTTAAAAGTTGACATCACCATCTTCAGTGCCAAGAACAGTGCTCTGGCACGACAGCTATGTTGAAGGAAGAGGGGACAGAAGAGAGGAAGAAAATTAATGTGGGTGTCGTGTCCCTGATCTGCAGCAGGTCTGAGTACTTATCTTCAGCTCCAGAGTCAAAATGTATTCAAAGAGGTTGGCCAAAGGGACAGCTAAGCCTTCACGAAAAATTAGCCAATGAGAGTCAATCCAAATTTAGAGGTCTTTTTTTCCATCAGAACAAGAACACTGGACCTATTTCCATACCGAACCATATCCCTGAATGGAGCTAAAAGTTTCTCCCTTGAATAGAGAGATACGGGTATAGATTTTGGCTGGTCCTTTGCTGGAGCCCCTCAGCCTGCCCTGCAAAGCCAACCCTGACCATACAAGGAAAAGGCCCAGGTATCAGCTTTGTGGTGGTGACGGGTTAGAGAGGATGGAGGCAGACGGTTTGTCTTTAATTTGCATTTCTCTCTTAGCATGGGTTTTGTAAGGTTCCCTTAGTTTGCACTTGCTGTGGATTTGATTTCCAATCTATTGACTCTTAACAATTTTTAGATGAAAAATGCACCTACCTTGCCTGGCCTTGCCAAATTTGGAAGGGATACAAAAAAGGCCATTCTTGTAAAAATAGTTTTTTTCTAATTACCATTATCTTTTTCCAAAACTCAGTGTCTCCTGTTTATTTTTGTTCTCTTCTGCTCTCTTGGTGGTTTTCCCATCCTTTTCTCCTTTTGCTTTTCACATTGCCAGCTTTCTTTGGGATTTCACCTGAAATCCACAGCATTACTCTGACTGTTGACATTTTCAATATCTCCTTTCTTACCTGAATTTTAGATCTTGCAAACCAGCCTGGGGAGAGTGACAGCAATTTTTACTTATTTACTTTAAATTGCAGCAATAGTTCAAAAGGTTTTGAATTTCTAGAGTAAGGTGATATATTGCTTTATTAATTCAACCATTTAATACAGACAGAAGAATTTGCTGACTTTTGAGTCAACATGACAAATAGAAGACTCAATTTCTTTTTTTGAAGTGAGCTAAGCAAATGTTTACTTCGGTAATGAAGGGCAAATGTGAGTTACACCCTCTGGTGCCTTGGAATTGCTTTCTGTATTGGCTAAAACAGTGATTCTCAAAAAGGTACCCCTACAGAATAGTTTCCCAATGAGATGGGCTAATGTGTTCTAGTGCTCAAATTTTAACAATAGTATTTTCCCAGTTACCTGGGGAAAAAATAGATGAACTGAACTATTTTCTTAATTTTAAGACTTTCTCCCGTAAATAGTGTTCATGCCTGTGGAAGCTGCTGCTGCTTATCTGTTAACAGAAGTCAGCAGATGACCACACTTAATGAATCAATAGCAAACAGATAGTTTTTTTTCTTATAATATTTTTTTGTAATATTATGTTAGTCACCATACAGTACATCCCTGGTTTTTGATGTAAAGTTCGATGATTCATTAGTTGCGTATAACACCCAGTGCACCATGCAATACATGCCCTCCTTACTACCCATCACCAGTCTGTCCCATTCCCCCACCCCCTCCTCCCCTCTGAGGCCCTCAGTTTGTTTCTCAGAGTCCATAGTCTCTCATGCTTCATTCCCCCTTCTGATTACCCCTCTTTCTTTATCCCTTTCCTCCCCTACCAATCTTCCTAGTTCTTATGTTACATAGATGAGAGAAACCATATGATAATTGTCTTTCTCTGCTTGACTTATTTCACTTAGCATTATCTCCTCCAGTGCTGTCCATGTTGCAGCAAATGTTGAGAAATCGTTCTTTTTGATGGCTGAGTAATATTCCATTGTATATATGGACCACATCTTCTTAATCCAGTCATCTGTCGAAGGGCATCTCGGCTCCTTCCACGATTTAGCTATTGTGGACAATGCAATAGCAAACAGATAGTTACATAAAATTCAGAATCTGGTTATCTTGCTACATCTTTTGCATTTTTTCCCCCAAATACATCATTTCACACATCTGAAATGGTTCCTGGCTTCATGAGGAAATAAACTCAATATTTGTGGATCTCTAAAATGAATTCTTTGATTTCTAGCTGTTCTACTATCTAAACAAAATTGTCACTCTCTATTTTAGACCACAACACAGATCAGTTCTCCTCATAATAGCAAAATTATAAAGTGTTTAAAATTCAGTCTTAAGAGAACCCTCATATTACCTATTCTACATTCTTCAAAATTCATTGGCTAACCTGGTCAGCCCAAGGGAGACTCCTAAATGAAAGCTAAAGAAGTCCAAATTCTATAACAAGATTGTTCCTTCCACTGTCTCTTCCATGGAGTTTCTCATCTGGTGTCCACTTAAAACTGCAGACTCAGAATGTTTTTTTCTTTCTGTATATGTTGATTTGAAAAAAAATGGCTATTCTAGGAAAACTTGGCTTAGTTAATCTACTCAGGTTCTTTCTTTGTTGATGGTTGTGTTGACTATGGATGGATTTCCATATTAACCATTATTTTTATCAGTCCCCCCCATGTGTGTGCGTGTGTGTGTGTGTTGACTGAATGACCTATCATTCAACCTCAGGTCAACAAAATGATTTAAACTACTGTCTCTGTGGACCCATTTAAGATGAAAGCATATAAATCAAGTGCTATGAAATAATAAAAGAAACATCATTCATCACACTGTTAGTCTGCAGTAATGAGGCTGGATGCTGAGTTTGGGTTAAGAGGAATAGAGCTGTCTTATAACATATGCGACATATGGAAGCCGTGTGCCCAAGTGTTTGTGGTATAGATCATCTTGCAGGAGACTTCATGCCTCCACTGAGAGCACACACTTGATATTTATGACCCATCTGTCAACTCAGAGTTTACTTTGGTTTTTATGTTCCCAGTTCTCCCAATCTTGGTGGCCGTGAGAAAGTGAAGCATAATTGGTTTCCATGGAGATATTATCACTCTTTGCCTGTTGTAGTGCAGCTGAACACTTTAATTCTACTTGTTTTCATGTTTAAATGCATCAATAAATTGTTCAGATTATCTTTTCCCAGGTGATTTTCATGTCCAGAGTGTTGTTACTTTTTCCAAATACTTCGTTGCTTGTAATGTTATAAGAGGAAAGGAGGTAACTTGCCTGCATTGAAATAGATAACCAAGACAATATAGCCCAACACTACATGAAAAATAAGTACCAGTAAGTGCACTGACTGAGAGCCAACTACTCTTACTTATCCAACTAAAATTGTATACTGCATAACAATTAAGTGAGAGATGAAAAGTTCATTCAGTTTTCTGGTTATTTTCTACAGCCTAAGTGTTATTTTTGTCACTAAATAACGGCCAATTTTTTGCCACATAACAATTGCGATAGAGAATGTGAAAATAAAGTGAGTTTTGAGCATTATCTATACCAAGAGTTCTGAAAAATAAAGCGTAAATCTTATAAGTACTGTGCACTAACTGATTTTGCCACTGGAGGTGTAATAAAGGGTAAATCTTAACCTTGAAAGTGGCGGTTAGGTTAAGAGAGGTGTGCTCTGATCTGGATGGGCCAGATGTCCTCTAAGGCACCCAGTCCCCAGATGGCTTCTGTTCCTCTGCCTACCACATTAACCTTGACGTTTTTAATGACGCTTTCCTAGCCCATGGCTTCTCCTTCTGTATTCTTTGAGTGATTCAACCCACAATCATGGCTTCTGTGGATAGTAGGCAGGTTTGTTTGTGCCCCAAACATCCCTGCAGAGCTACACACCCATTTTCCTAACTGGCCCAATGGCCTTCCAGAGGCCAGTTTAGGCCCCTCAAATGCAATATGACCAAATCTAAACTCTTTTATCTTCCTCTTCCCTAAATCAGCTTGCCACTCTTTATCTTTTGCCTCTGGAAATGGCTCCACCAAACTCCCATTGTCTAAGCCAACCTTCTTCCTCACCACCTATTCCCACTGCTCTGGCTTAAGCCTTCATCATCTCTTACTTGATCTAGCGTAATGGCATCCTTACTATTCCCTGTCTCTAGTCTTACACCACATTAATCAGTCCCTCAAAATCTTGCTCTAGTGTGCAAATTGTTGTAAGCTTTTCCCTTGATAAAAATTCTTCAAGATCTTACCATCACCTAGGACAAAATCTAACTTCTATTTACAATCTACCAAATTCTTCATAAATCTAAACTTTTGTTCTCAAATCAGCACCATCTTCTTAACTGCACTGCTTTTGAAATGTTAGTGCTTTCACATTTTATAAAAATAACATATATATATATATATATGTATATATATATATATATAGTTTTAAAAATCAAGTAGTACAGAAGGTCTATAATTAAAAGTAAATGTTCTTCCCCCAGTCCTTTCCTCCCCCCAGTCCAGATCCCCAGGACAAGCACTTTTCAGCACTCATTTCTAATTCTGGTATTCACCAGTGTATGTTTAGAAAATATACTTTTACTATCATTTTTTGCTTAGCAACTTTAGGGATCCCATTACCTGCATTCCCCACCTCCTCTAATACAGTTACATCACCTATGTATCTCTCTACCTTTTTAAGCTTCAAATAATATAAACTTCCATTTCTTATGGCATCAATTCTAGATATTGCCTTTCCACCCTTCAGATTGTAATATTAGGATAATAGCCTTCCTACATTTTCCTTCACCTATTCTCTCTATTCCATGCCCCTTCCTAAATTTTATCAAATGTGCTTTTACTTTCACAATCTGTACATGCTATTCTGTAACAATGATTTTTCTGTTCTTTTTCTGTAGGTGGATTTTTCAAGTTTTAAATATCAATGACATACTTACATTATCATGAACCTGTAAATATTGTTTACTGCAGAGCTCTTGTGTTATGATGTTCCTCTCCTTTACAGTTTTTATTTTCTGAAATACTAATTGCCTCTCTTTATCATATTCTTAAATTCATCCAGCATCTCAATGGTACTGTGTGGTCTATGGATTCTCTTTTTCTCCATAAGATCTCCCTCCTGGGTTGTCCATCTTCCTGCTGCCATCTGGACTGATTGTTCTCTATGCCTGCTGCATTCTGTCACTCTGGGACTCTTACTGTTCAACTGAGTAGAAGCCATTGTTTTCTGCATCCCTTCCTTTGTTACTGTCTCATTTGGCTGGAACATGAGTAACTTCTTAAGAAGTAGCGCATAGTGCATGAGAAATAAAATTTCTGCATCTTGGCATATTTAATAGCATATTTACTGGCTCTTCACACTTAACTGATAGTGTGGCTTGTATAGCATTCCATATAACTTTCCCTCAGCTCACATAAGGCATTGATCCACCTGATTCAGATCTAGAATTATTTTATGCCCATCTTATTCTTCCTTTCATGTAAGAGTTTTATGGTTTCCTTCATAGATCTTTTAGATTGTCCTTTTATCCTTGCTTCTATTAAATTTCACATCGTTATGTGTAAGTGTGGGAGGTTTTTATCTTTTGTTACTTTTTTATTATGCTAGACATAGAACCTTTTAATTAGAAGATTGGAGAAAATTATTTCTTTGATAATTTCTGCTCTCTAATTTCTTTATTATGTATGGAAACCCCATTCTTTGGATGTTGTACTTATGATTTCATTTATATTAAATTCTAGGAAAAGAAAAACTATCATGACAAAAAGCATACCAGTGGCCACCCAGGGCCCCTGGTAGACAGATGGGATTGACATCCACAGTGTATGAGGGAACATGTTGACAGATGAAAATGTTTTATATAATGATGATGGTGGTGGTTTCATAAATGCATGTTTGTCAAAGTTCATCCAATTGTACACTTAATATTAGGAAATTTTGAGGTACATTATACCTCAAGGAAAATAACCTTTTAAAAAGGAGCTGAGTCCAAACAAGAGTTAGAAGCATAATGAGATCTATAGCATGATACTGTCATGTAAATTAAAAGTAAATATGGCATACCCATAAATTGACTTATCATTCAGCCATAAATAGAAAAGAAGTACTGACCCATCCTATGACATAGACGAACTTTATTTTCAATTATGAAAGTGAAAATAGCCAGACACAAAAGCCACATATTGCATGATTCAATTTATATGAAATATTCAGAAGAGGCAAATTCACAGAAACAGAAGATTTGCCATTTCCAAGGCCTAAAGGAGAGGGAATCAAGGTGACTCATTAATGGATATAGAGTTTCTGCCGTGGGGTGATGAAAATGTTCTAGAATTAGGTAACAATGATGGTTGCACAACACTGAATGCACTAAATGCTACTGAATTACATATAACATGAACATGGTTAAAATAGTAAATTTTGTGTTATCTATATTTTCCCACAATAAAAATAAGTACATGTATACTGTTTTTCCACTTGCAGCACTGATAGGGTAGCTTATATTAGACCAAACTTTCCCCCAAGAAAAACTATAAAAACAGTATACATGTACTTTAGAGGGAACAAAAGCTTTTGAATCTGGTCATCAAAAATTGGCCAAGGCAGACAGAACATGAGGGAGGGAATGTATGATAGTCTCTCAGATGGACCCCAGTGATCATTGTTTCATGGTATTCATGCCTTTGAGTAATCCTCTTGAGTGTAGGCGTGACTTGTGATTTGCCTCTAACCAGTATATTGCAAAGACAATAATCTGTCACTTCTGTGATTCCATTATGTAGGACTATAACTTCCATCTTGCTAGCTGAGTCTACTATGCTCTCAGTTTGTATACTTTGATGAAGAAAGTGTTGGAATAGCCCATATGGCAAGGAATTGAGGACAGCCTATGGCTAAAAGCTACCCAGGAAGTGAAAACTTCCATCTAATAGCCTGCAAGAAACTGAAACCTGCTAACAACCACTGGGTGAGCTGGAAGTAGATTCTCCCCTGGTCTAACCTTGAGATGAAATCCTAGCTCTAACTGACACCTTAGTTGCAGCCTCATAAGAGATCTGGAAGCTGAGAACTCAGCTAAGTCATGTCTGGACTCCTGACCCTGAGAACTGTGAAATAATAATTTGTGTTGTTTTACATCTCTAAGTTTATGATAATTTATTACACAGCAATAAATAATATAAAGAGCTAAGAGCACAGAGGGGAGGATGATATAGTAGGTGCTAGACTGTCTTTGTCCCCCTTTCCCTCAGGGAATTGCTTGTTTTTGGTGCAAAAGATTGAGGCTGAGCAGAAAATAGCTGCCTAGAGATTTTTCTAGTTGGGAGTCATAAATGAATGCAAGATTAATAAGGCAGCCAGACTTGAAGTACTAAAATCCTAAAGTAAAGGAAACCACAGAAAAGTGAGTCCAACATTCTGCATCATTCTATATGGCATTTATCCTCAAAGAATTTGCCACATCATAAACTACTTTGGGTTGAGAGGCCAAGAAACTTAGCAGGAAATAGTTACTAAATGGCTACATGATAGAACAGAGTTTATACACTCTAACAGAGCTGGGGGAAGTAAAATTGCAGATCAGGATAAGACAAGGAGGAGGGACCCTGGTAAATATTTCTTGTTTTTATCTGAGACCCCCTAACGTGCCAACCACTAGATGAAGGGACCAAGTGGAATGATCAGCCCTCAGAAAACCTGGAATCCCACTTGAATCATCTCAAACCCTGATTTAATCAAATTTTTTGCTTCTAGTTTAACTACTTCCTAAAGGGAAATTAAATAATCTCTGGGACCCACAATCTATATGATATTTCATATAAAATGTCTAGCACTCAATCAAAAAATGCCAGGCATGGCAGAAGACAGGAAAAACAACTGATTACCAAAAGATAAAACAAGCAAACAAAACAGATAATCCAGAAGATAGATGAAAAAGTAGAGAATTTTCCATAATATTGGAATCTTTTTAAAGTTAAATGGAAATTTTAGATCTTAAAATTCCTATTACTGATTTTAAGAACAAATAAGAGAAAATTCACAGTAGAAAAAAGGGTTAGTGAACTGGAACATCAAGTCATTTGAAACAATTCAGACAAACCACCAAAAGAAAAAAAGAGGATGGAAAACACAAAAATAAACTATAATTGGTGGTGTGGATGCTGTAACATATACATAACTGGAGTCTTAGAAGGAAAGAAAAGAGGAGAATGGGATAAAAATATATTTAAAGGGACAAATGACTGATAATTTCCTAAAACTGATGAAATATATTAGCCACAGATTCAAGAATCTCTATGAATACAAGACCTTAAAAAAATAGTAAAATCACAACTAGACACACTAATAACATTCCTGAAAATGAAGGATAAGAATAAATTTTAAAAACAGAAAAAATAAGCATTAATTTCCAGGGAGAAACAAAAAGAACTACTGACTTACTGAGAGAAATTATGAAGCCAGAAAACAATGAGATGGCATCTTAAGAAGTGATGAAATTATTCAATTAAAAAATCAAATTCTTTCAAAAGGAGAGATGAAATATAGATAATTTCTAATTTTAAAAGTAAAGAAATATCCATTTGTTATAAAAACTCTCAACAAAATGGGTATAGATGGAATGCACCTCAACATAATAAATGACAAGTCCACACCTAACATTATACTCAGTGGTGAAAAGCTAAAAGCTTTTCTTGTAAGCTCAGGAATAAGACAAGTATACCCGTCATGCCACTTTTAATCCACACAGTATTGGAAGACCTAGCCAGACCAGTTAGTCAAGAAAAAGAAAAGTCATCCAAACTGGAAAGAAAGAAGGAATACTGTCACTGTTTATAGATGACATGATACTATATATAGAAAACCCTAAAGCTCCACCAAAAAAATCATTAGAACTAATAGAAGAATTCAGTAAAGTTGCAAAATACGAAATAAGTACACCAAAATTTATTGTTTCTATACACTAATAGTAAACATTCAGAAAGAGAAGTTAAGAAAATAATTCCATCTACAATGGCATCAAAAAGAATAAAATACCTGGAATAAATTTAACCAGGGAGGTAAAAGAACTGTACTCTGAAAACTACGAGACATTGATGAGAAATTGAAGAAGACACAAAAAAATGGGAAGCTATTCCATGCTCATGGATTCAAAGAATATTTTTATGTCCATACTACCCAAAGCAATCTACAGATTCAGTGTAATCCTTATCAAAATTCCCGTGGCATTTTTCACAGAAATAGAACAAACAATCCTAAAATTTGTATGGAACCATAAAAGACGCTGAAAGTCAAGTCTTAAGAAAGAAGAACAAAACTGGAGGCCTCACACTCCTTGATTTCAAACTTTATTATAAAGCTAAAGTAATCAAAACAGTATGGCATTGGCATAAAAACAGACACATAGATCGATGAAATAGAATAAAGAACCCAAAAATAAACTCATACATATATGATTAATTAAATTACAACAAAGAAGCCAAGAATATACAATGGAGAAAGGACAATCTTTTCAATAAATGGTATTGGGGAAACTGGACAACCACATACCAAAGAATAAAACTGGACCACTATCTTTCACCATACACAAAAATTTATTCAAAATGATTAAAGGCTCAAATATAAAACCTGAAACTGTAAAACTTCTAGAAGAAAACAGGTGGCAAAACTCTCTGACATAGGTCTTGGTGATGATTTTTTAAATCTGACACCAAAAGCAAAAGCAACAGGAACAAAAACAGGTAGGACTGCATCAGACTAAAAAGCTTCTGCACAGCAAGAGAAACCATCAACAAAATGAAAAAGCCACCACTGAATGGAAAAAAATATTTGCAAATCATTGCTCACACAACTCAATAGCAAAAAAAAAAATCCAATTAAAAAAGAATATCCAAATATGCATTTTCCCAAATAAAATATACAGATGGACAAAAGGTACATGAAAAGGTGCTCTAATATCACTCATCATAAGGGAAATATAAATCAAAACTACAATGAGATATCACCTCACACCTGTTAGAATGGCTGTTATTAAAAAAAAAAAAACAGAGCTAACATTGGTGGAGATGTGGAGAAAAGGGAGCCCTCGTGCACTGTTGGTGGGGATATAAACTGGTACAGCCACTGCAGAAAATGGTATGCCAAGTTTCCTCGAAAAATTAAATAGAACCACCATGTGATCCAGCAGTTCAATCTCTTGGTATTTATCTAAAGGAAATGAAAACAGTAACTTGCAAAGATATCTGCACCCCTATGTTCATTACAGCATTATTTACAATAGCCAAGACATGGAAACAACCTAAGTATTCATTAATGGATGAATGGATAAAGAAATTGTGGTATATATACCATAAAATATTATTCATCTGTAAAAAAAAAAGGAAATATTGTCATTTCCAACAACATGAATGGATGTCGAGGGCATTATGCTAAGTGTAATAAGTCAGAGTAAACCAAATATAACATGATCTCACTGATATACAGAAATTAAAAAAAAAAAAAAACACCTCACAGATACAGAGAACAGACTGGTGTTTGCCAGAGGTGGGGGATGGAGTGGGCAAAATGAATAAAAAGAGACAAAAGGTAAAAAATTCCAGTTAAAATCATGGCGATGTAACCTACAGCATGGTGATTATAGTTAATAATACCATATTATACATTTGATAGTTGCTAAGGGAGTAGATCTTCAAAGTTCCTATCACAAGAAAAAATGTGTAACTGCTTATGTTGATGGATGTTAACTAGATATATTATGATAACAATTTTGCAATATATACATCTATTGAATCATTATATTGTACACCTGAAAATAATGTTACATGTCAATTATATCTCAAAAAAAGTAAAGGAATAGAATTTATCACCAGATAACCCATGCTAAAAAAAAAAATTGTATACATGGTAAATGGAAAAGATAAAAAGAAATTATCCCAGTGGAATCACAATATAGAAAGGAATAGAGAGCTTTGAAATTTTAAAAATTAACAGTAGATTTCTAAATAATCCATACATAAAAGAATAAATTACAATGGAAGTTTTTAAATATTTTGAACTAAGTAATAATAAATATTATATAGGAAAGTTTATTGGATGCAATTAAAGTTGTGCTCTAAGGAGAATTTAAAATGTATAGGTATATAAGATGCATATATATTAGAGATATATATTAGAAAAATTAAAAAGGCTAAAAATCAATGATCTGATCTAAGCATCCACTTTTGAGAAGAAAAGCATTTTTGAGAATAAAGCAAAATAAATCCCAAGAAAATAAGAGAAGGAACTCATTAAGAACAGGGAAGAAATAATTAAATACACAATAAAGGGAAAAAGAAGAGAAAAGAGAAAAGAAAAGAGAAAAGCAATGAACTCAAAGCTGGTTCTTTGAAAAGCCATGACAGGACTGATAATGAAAAAAGGAGGAAAGACATAATTGACCAGTATCAGAACTGCGAAAGTGATATAACTACAGATTCCACAGCCATTGAAAGGATGAGACATTGAAAAGATGATAAGCACAATGCTATGCCAATAAATTTAAATTTGGGGATGAAATGAGGAAATCTCTTGAAAAAGTAAAGTTTGCCAAAACTGACACAGAAATAGAAAAATCTGATATATTAAACTGAATCTATAATTTAAAACCACCTCATAGAAAGAACTCCAGGCCAGATCACTTCACCAGTGACTTTTTCCAAACATTTAAGAAAGGAATAATGCCAATTTTAAACAAACTCTTTCTTAAAATAGAAAATTTGGGAACACATCTCAAGTTATTTTATAAAACCCACATAACCTTAACACCAAAACCTAACAACATTCTACAAAAAGAAAATTATAAATTAATCTCTCATGAACATGAGTTGAAAAATGCTAAACAAAGTACTGATACATTGAATCCAGGGATAGAAAGGGATAATAATACATCTCAACCATTTGGGTTTATTTCAAAAATTCAAGGCTGTATAACAATAATAATGTGATTTATCATTATTCAAAAAAGAGAAAAAAGCAGTGATCTCAAAAGATGCAGAAAATTCATTTGATAAAATTCAAACAGTGGTTTATACTAATAAAAATAAAACCTAGCTAACTATGAATAGAAGGGAAATTTCTTAATCTAATGGAGGGCACACACACACACAAACTATAGCAAGCATCATACATATAAAACTGCAAGAGCTTTTTATGCCTGGGATCAGGAAAAAGCAAGCATATACACTGTTATTACTTCTGTCCAACATTGCATTGGAAGTCTAGCATTTACAGTAAGGCAACAAAAGGAGATGGATTGAAGAAATAAAGCTCAGTTAAAAATGACATTATATATGTAGCAAATTTAAAAAATTTTAAAAACCTTTGGTGGGGTGTCTGAGTGACTCAGTCAGTTAAGCATCAGACTCTTGATCTCAGTTCAGGTCTCAATCTCAGGGTAGTGAGTTCAAGCCCCTCGTTGGGCTCCATGCTGGGCATGGAGCCTACTTAAAAAAAAATGTTTGGTAATAATTTTAGAATTAATATGTGAATTGAACAAGGTGGATAGATCTAAGGTTAATGATGAATCAACAAAGACTCATATCCAAAATATATTACACATTCCTATAAACCAGTAAGAAAAAAAACAGATAAGTCAATTTTTCAAAAATGGATGAAAGATTTAATCAGGCATTTCACAGAAGAGGCTATCCAAATGGCCAGTAAATGTATTCAACCTCATTAATCTTCATGGGAATGCAAATTTAAAACACATTGAGGTATGACCACACATCCATCAGAATGACTAAAACCTAAGAGACTGAAAGTAGCATAAGGATGTGGAGGAGGGGATGGAAGTGAGATCTGAGGACGAAAGCTAAGAGATGCCTGCCTGCCCGCCTCACTAAATACATGAACTAATAAAACAACCGGGAAAGAGGATAATATAAGGAAAGAGGTGAATACTTTTATATTTTAACGTAAGTATAGCCTCTCCAAAAATAAATCAAAGGTGGAGGAACAGCAGGGGAAAATATTTATAGGTTTAACTATAAACAAATTAAAATTTCTTCCTGGCAAAATAAAACCAAATGGATCCCATAAATAAAGTTAAACATTAAACTAGTAAAAAAAATGCATACAACATATATCACAGACCAAATGAAATTATATCCAGAATGTACAGAGATATTATTAAGCACAAATCAATAGAAGCAATAATTGCTATTTGTGGCATAACTGGAAACTACTCCTGAAGAGGAGAAAAGTGTTCTTACTATAAGTTTGACAAAATCCCGAAAACAAATCAGCCCACATGATGTCAGGCCACTGACCCACTTTTCAAGGAGTGGACTGGAGGTACTTGTACCTGTCATCCAAGCCTTATCTGGGAGAGTACCAAGGGGACTTGTATTTCTAGAGTTCAACCCTTGCAATGCTAAGGAGAATCTTTTTTACAGCAGTGGCCGAAACACCATCTCACAACTACTGTCTTAGAATCTCCAGGGACAGAGCTCAGGTATCTGTATAATTTGAAAGCCGTTCAGGAAATCGCTTGTGATCATTGAGAGTGGGGGACTTAAAGCTCTCAATTGAAGAAGCATGAAAAGAAGAATCTGTTAACTAAATAGAGGAAGGTATTCTTCGAGTTGAGGTTGTATACTTGATCAACTGCTTCTGCTCTTCTCACATTACCTCTTCTTCTGTCCTTCTGAGTCAGATTCAGAGTGCTAGATGAAACAAAAAAAGTATTTGAGGGAAAAAAGAAACCTTCCCTTTCCTCACTTGAGCCCTTCTTTTAAACATTGAATTTCCAAAGTATTTGGGAAAACATTTGGGGGCAAATCGTTTGTGGTTTTTTCCTTATCCTCCATCCTTGTCCTAGGCCAAGCCATTAACTTAGTTGGGAGAATAAAAGGTTGTGTATAATGGACAATTTCTCTTACTAGTCCCTTCTGGAAGCATTGAAAGACAAGAATTATGAGAACAACCTCTCTTCCTCTCCCTACGAACCCATTTCTACAGACTTGAAAAGTTAAACCTCACTTCCCTCCTTTCTTGCTCCCTAGGTCAGAGGTAAGGATGAGTGGAGTGTTTCAATATGGACTTCCAGCCATGGTGATGGCTCTGACACCACTGCCCCAGGGCACGGGAAGCCATCACTAGGCCCCCTGCATCTTCACTGCTCATCCATCCCCAACACAGAGGCCGCAAGGGGTAAGTGCCTCATTTCTCTCTCAGCCGGGCTGATGTGACGACCAGGGAGTCACAATAAGAGAGGGAAGTAAGTGAGAGTATATGGACCATTAGCTGCTCATAGATGAAGGCTGTTGTATGTGATTGGCAGTACAGCCTACTCCAGGCTGGAGAAACCTATTAATCTTCTTGCATTAAAATACACTTGATAAAATCAATGGGCAGGTAAGTCTTACAATCTGAAATATTGGAATATACATATTACCTCATTAGCAAGGACAGGTCTATAAGTTAACATAACATGCTTTAGGATGAGTTTAGGGAGTTTTATATATAGATATAGATATAGATATAGATATAGATATAGATATAGATATAGATAGATAGATATAGGTATAGATATATATTTGTATATAGTTGCCTTTTTTCCAATTAATTAAATTAACCCCGACTTATAAGTGAGGTTATAGAATGAAATGATTCAGAAATGGATTGTGACAGGAGAATATAAAAGCCTGTTTCTTTTATATTTTTAAAGAGGAGGTTACAGACTAATCACTTGCGGAAATTTAAGTATAAATTCCTCAAAAGCTTATTGGGAGGAGAAGGGGAAAAAATATTTTTCCCCTCTTACGTTGTTTGAACTGATTATTTGGCAAATAATATCTCTGATTAGACTATTCAAACACTGGTGTGTTCTGCTAACTTTCTTTGGTTGACTGCCTTTCTTCATATCACTGGGGACATGAGAGGGTATTTCTGCATCTCAGTTCCAGGCAAGTGAGTCAGTGAGTACAGCTTTCTGCATTAATATGTCAGGATAAAATATCACCATTAGCTTCTGATGATAGGGGATATATTTCATCTTTCTTAAATTGCTTTTCCCTCAAAAAAAAATTTGTCAAATTCTGATATAAATTTCTAGGTTGTATTTTCTTCAGTTTGTGAATTTCTCTTTGGAACTATATTGGCAGGTATGTTTGGGTTAATTACACGGCCAATATAGTGGGTTCAGTGCACCTGTACTGGGAGGTCATTTAAACCCACTGAAAGGTTGGCATTGGTGCTTGAGGGAGTCCTATTTTGCATCATCACAAAGCCATGAGCTAAATTATCTAGAGTAGCAGCCTTCAAACTACGTAAGTGGTTATGATGTTTAACAGAATCAGTTTCCAGATCTGCACTTGCATATGTGCCCTGAACTTGGTACTGCAGGTCTCCTTCCCCATCTCACTTTTCACTCTATGAAAGGAAGGCCTATCACTCTCCTATCCCTAATTTCACTATATGTTGCTCTGGGTAGGCAAACCACCAAGTGCAAAACAAAGGATCCATTCAAAATCTTGGTGTCAGCAATGGGAAATGATTAAGTAAAAGTCCTTATATAGGTGAGGTGGTTTCTAGTTCTTTGCTGTCAGCAAAATTGAAAGATGACATAATGGAATTATTATTAGCTGGTAGATCACTAAACATCATTTTAAAAGAATAAATTACTATGTAATTTTTGGCACGTAACTCAGGATTTCAAAGTATTAAATGATAATGGTATAATAACATCGCCTCCATTTCCATCTACTTATTGATCAATAAAAATTAAAATAGCAATAAATAATATCCACAAATATATAAAATCATATAAACATACTCCAGCAATCTTATTGAGTTGCATTTACCATAAAATAGTTTCTTATATTTAAAAATTATTTTAAAAATCTAATATGTACCTATTGTTTTGATCATAATGATTATGATAAATCAACTTTAATTTTTTTAAATTTAAAGCCTCAGAGTCAGGGAAATAATTTTAAAACAATAACTTTGTAGGATGTAAATTAAATATATATATATATATATATATTTGCACATATATATTCCTTTATATATACCTTTTGCCAAGAGGTATGATGAATTATTAATAAACAACTTTTGAGAATTCTGGGCATGAATTTAAGGAGGAAAAGCAATGATTTAAACCTTCTGATTGTTGAAGCATAGATCGTCCCTATATTTTTAAAATGAATGATGGTAGGTATTAAATTGCCATGGTATTTGGATTCATCTAAATAGATCAAAAGAGTGATTTAGCAGTTTTACGTTAATTTTTTTACAATGTATTATAATTGCATATTTTATGACTACTTGAACTGTCAAAGCATAACTCACAAAATGTTAAAAATGTAATTATTATACAAATAGAAGTTAAAGATCATACAAACAGATGAGTCAAAGTTTTAGTTAACCCATTACAGAAAGAACTAGCATGAGACAAGTCTGTTTTAAACAGGAAATGAGAAACTGGGATTTTATGTAGTCAGTGAAAGAAGGAACACTTAAACAGTACAGGTAAATTAGACCAAAATTGGCAAACGTGCTGTGGAGCAATAAGATCATAACCCTTAAGGTTATCTGCTCTAGCAGACAGACTAGAAAAATCCACACACCTTATCATTTTTCTACCAGCTAACTTGTAACTGGACAGAAATATAAAATGACTGGTCCCTGATCAAGCACAAAACTAAGTCAGACTTCTATTCCCTGAAAGAGTCAGATTATCCTGCAACTGGATTGTTAGAAAATACTCTTAGCAAGACATTAAAAGTTCAAATAATGATCTTTTCGTTTTATTTATCAGCTTTGGATAGTTCTCCTCAGTAAAACTTATGATGAAACATTTTAAATGTCAGCTTTAAAAGGTTAAGAAACACAATTTTTTTGAAAAAAATTCAGGAGCTACATAAACAGTAATGGTATGATTGAAGCATGGGAATGAAATTTGTTAGCTGTGTTTTAAAGAATTGGTAGGCTATTTTTGCCCAGATTTGTATGTATTTCCTAAGAACAAAAACACAAATAATTGCAGCACAAAGGTCAAACTCAGAAAATATAATCTAGAATTCTAGTACTTAATCCCTAATTCACATTCAGATTTCATCAGTTGTCCCAGTGGAGTCCTTTATACCTATGTTTTTCCTACCTGGAATTCAAAATAGGAGGAGGTATGAAATATTCCAAGAGAACTGTGTGATCTTCCTAACTTACATAGATAGGAAATGGGAATATGTGTGGGAATGGATCTTAAGGATGTGGGATGACGTTGGAAGGAATATAAATTTGGATGAGGCTAAAATTATTAAGAAGTGGCTTACTAAGCAGAATTCCGAATTCAGTGTTTCAGCTTGAGGGGTTAGGAAGAGCTCTGTTTGGTTGATTGACTGAAATATGGACCAAAGTAGCCCAATGCCAGAACCACGTTGGTATGTTACAGAAGGAGGAATTCAAAGATTTAGAGACATTAAAATGTTAACGTGGATTGATCATGTAAATCCTGCTCACCCACCTTGGGATAGTTGGGAGAGACCAAAGAACACATCTTTTAACCATGATTGTGAGAAACAGATTTGGGAGGGGAGCCCCAGCATCCTTGAATAGCTCTATGGTTGCCCTTTTCTGTAGGTCAGAAATTACAGGGGGAACTGCTACCACCAAACTGAGATCTCTAAATGCAATGTAAGTTATGGTATCCCAGTGGCAGGGGCTAAGAGGTGGCACTTGATTGCCAAAAACAATGTGGGCATGGTTACTGTAGTAGTCGATGGGACCAAAACAATAATCAAAATAGCCTAACTGGCCAAGACCTATAGCATTTGCTAGTTGAATCAGTGTCTCTAGAAAAGAAATAGATGGGCAGCCTACTAAATTCTTACCTGTTCTGTGTAAGTAAAATAATTCTAGGTCTAGTAAATAGAAGTCTGACTTGAATCACTAAAATAGTTACTCACTTAATTTCCAATCTTCAAACCCAGACCTTGGATGAAGGTGGAGGGATGACTCCCCTTAAGAAAACAACCCACTAAACTGCCAAAAATCTATACTGTCTTTCTCTCAGTCTTCCCGCAAAGGAACGTATGGGGACTGTGAACCGGGGCAAGGGAAATAATTAGATTTCTCAGGGATTACTTGACACTGGCTTTGAACTGATGCTAATTCCTGGAGACCCAAAATGCCATTATCATCCACCCGTCAGAACAGTGGCTTTGGAGGGCAGGTGATTAATAGTTTTAGTTCAGAGCAGTCTCACACTGGACTCAGTAGGTCCTCAAACCCACCCAGTTCCAGACAGCATAATTGGAGTAGACCTACTTAGGAACTGGCAAAATCAACCATTGGTCACCTGGTCCACAGAGTGGGCATTATTAAGATAGGAAAGACCAAATGGAAGTCTAGAATTGCCTCTACCTATGAAAAGAGTAAATCAAAAACAATACTGCATTTCTAAAGGGACTGCAGAGATTAATGCCGTTATACTCGAAAGGTGCAGAGTGATTTCCACCACATCCATATTCACTTGTCTATTTGGCCTGTGTAGCAGACAGATGGATCTTGAAGAATGACAATGGATTATCAGGTGGTCACTCTAATTATAACTGCTGTTCCACATGTGATTTTATTGCTTGAGCAAAGTAACACATACCCTGGTACCTAGTATGCAACTATGCATCTAGCAAACGCTTTTCCCTCTGTTCTTGTTAGTAAAGACCACCAGAAGCGTTTGTTTTTTATCTGTCAAGGCCAGCAATTCACCCTCACTGTCCTACCTCAGGAATATAGCAACTCTCCATCTCTATGTCATAAAGTTGTACCCCAGAGACTTTGATCACCTTTCATCTCCACGAGACATCATGCTGGCATTGATGACATTATGCTGATTGTGCCTGGTGATCAGGAAGTAGCAACTATCCTAGATATATTGGTAAGACATTTGCATGTCAGAAGGTGGAAAGTAAATCTTACAAATTTTCAGGGGCCTTGCACCTCAGTGATGTGGAGTCTAGTGATATGGAGCATGTCAAGACATCCCTTCTAAGGAAAGGAGTAAATTGCTGCATCTGGCTCCTCCTGTGACTCAAAATATATGCACCTGGTGTGCTACTTCAACTTATTTGATGAGTGACCTAAAATCATTTTTTTTGTGAGACAATCCCTCTTGAGCCTTAACATTTCTAAACATGTAGGCATTAACAACCAATTTGCTTTGAGCAATCTTTGCAAGAATATTTGTGTGAACAAAGAGCCTTGGAAAGATAGAGACGGTGACTCCTTCTGGAGCAAATTCATTTAGATTCCTCACCTACATTACATTACTATTACAGTATAGTCAGGATAGAGATGTCTCCCTCCTCTCTGCAGAGCAGATTTGCTTATAATCCAGGGTGATAAGAGAATGGCTTTCTGTGGGGAGAGGATGAGCAAATTTTCCAGTAGCCCCTGAATAAGACCACAAGAAGTTTCCTAATCTCTGGTTCTACTCCAAGAATGCCTCCCACTCTATATGCAGGAAACACCTGACTTTGAGCACATGCTCCTGTGAGAACTGAGGCTCAGGGAACAGAGACAAAGTGTTACTCTGGCTACAACTATTGCTAAAAGTAATAAATCATTTTTCTGACCCAGATGCCTCATGTTTTTCTGCCAATATCCATGGAACTGTGACAAGCTTACTTCTTAGCTTGCAGAGAGAATAAAATCTCAGAGCTTTCACAGTTTCTGACTTGAAAATTTAATGCTGATTACTAATTACATTGAGTGTCTTTTTATGTGCTTATTAGGTATTTATACATATTCTTTGGAAAGTGTCTGTTCACATCTTTTGTCCATTTATAAATTGAATTGTTTGTCTTATTGATTTGTAGTAGTTTTCATATATTGTAGATATAAATAATTTATCAGATACATGTTTTGTGAATATTTTCTCTTCCTCTGGCTTGGAAATATGACATAAAATATGAAGAGGGCTAATACTCAATAGGATATACAGAAATCATTTCCTCTAACTACATATCAAAAAGAGGAGTTGAAATCTGAGTGCAGACTACAGAATTTTATCTCCCCAAGTCAGGAGATAAAAAAGATGAAAGAGATTACAGTAAAATTGAATGAGGTTTAAACAAATGCATGATACACTGGGGGCAAAACT
Source organism: Ursus americanus (assembly GCF_024610735.1). NCBI lineage: Eukaryota > Metazoa > Chordata > Mammalia > Carnivora > Ursidae > Ursus > Ursus americanus. Next base: position 68,041,224 of record NC_142136.1, read on the forward strand.
TATCTGAGCAGTATATCTGTCTATTTGGGGTTCATCATTGACACAGTAGGCCTGACTAAGTAGGTTTTCAGAATATTCACTTGTAGCTCATAGAATTCTTGTGTCTCAATCTTGAATCTGTGAGAGATAAGCAATCAGTTCTCAGTCCTAAACTTCCAACACAGTGAGTTCAGCCAGCCCATGATGGCAGTCTGCTTCCCTGGTTCTGTAAATGCCATTGTCACACCAAGAAACTATACTAATTACAAAACTACAAAGTGAATTAAAGTGAAAGTATACTTTCTTTTTACATTTTAGAATCATAATATAAATCTATTTGCATTTATTTAAGGTCTTTTGAATATTTAAAAAAATCAAGTCTTCTGTTTTCAGAAGTATGGTGGACTGATATCAACCTTATTGTTTAAAACAAAAAAGAATGGATAAAATATTTTTAAAATATCCTTAAAGAAAAAGCTGAACTGGAAATAAAGATACACAAGGGAACAATAAAATTGAGATGGGAACCAAAGAAGTAGGTATAGTAGAATGGTGAAGGCTTGTTTCTTGTTGAAGGTATCGGCCAAATTGGACTAAGCTGAAGTTAGGTGTCCTGGTGTGTCCTGAGTGAAGGGCACCGGAGACAAGTGGCCAGGGCCCAGATTGGGAGATCTAATAAGAGACCTCCCCAAATAAAGCTGGGGCCGCAAAGAGCTATACCCTCAGTTTAAGTGTGAAGTAGAAATTCTTCTGTCCTACCCCAAGGACTGTAAGAAACACTGCCTGTCTCATACTTCGGCATAGAGTAGAAGTGGAAAACATTTAATATGATCTCAGTACAAATGCCAATAAAATTGTGTTTAGTTCCCCAGCAGTCACTACTTAGATACACCAGGGTTTGGGCCTGTTCTTAGTGTTTCCCCACTTGAGACCATGTCTTTCAAGGGTGATTTTGTTTTTGTTTGACCACAGTTAACCATCCTGATCCCCTTCTTTCCTCACAGTCATTGTGAGATTCCAGCTCCAGGGAATGATTCTGAGTTGTTGCCATGTTTTATGACCTGTACCTCCCCCCTCTACCTGTCCTCAGTTAAGGACTAGACCTTCCTACCTCTCTGCAGGCTTTTTTGATCTGATGTGGGGTGCCACATTGCCCACATAAGTTTGTCAGTTTCTTCAAAACTGTATTTGGTTCTCTGCTCTCTCAAAGTGCAAATAGTAGAACTTCACATAGGATCATTTGAAAATAGTTAAATATCTTCCTCTTCAGAGGCCCCAGGTTTTCCTTCCAGGGAAATGTATTAACTGGTCTTGGACCAAAGGCATGTGTCATAAATGACACATGCTATAAAAGCAGAATTGTATTCATTTGTGCTTCGCAGAACACTCCTGTTCAAATGATATCCATTTTTCACTCCCTGGGAGAAATGCAGTTGGATTCATCTCTTGGAATACAATCCTCTTGAAAGCAGCAACGAGCTCAATTTTCCACAGGCTGCTAAAACCGTTTGTCAGAACTTCATTTAAATTTTGCTGTGACTTCATCAGGTTATTTTTCCTTGCCTTTGGTTCTTTAAGGAGCCACTGTGGAAATTCTTGAAATTGGCAGATGCTGAGCATTTTAAGTGTCAATGCAAAGATCTTATCATTTGAAAGTGGTAAGAAGCACTAGCATGATGAAAGAGGCTGGCTTCCAGCTTTGTCATCAAGCAGTTCTTACTTCAAATTGTTGCACAACATCTCTCTGAGTTGTTCTTTTTCCAAAGTTGCTCTGCTTACTGTGGTGGAGTGTGAGAACACCCAGAAGTGATAATCATGTGTAAACAGCCATGGTGACGAGGTGTTACAGATAGGTCAATGGGCCTCTACTCTGTAGTTTTAAATCTTATATGTGATGACACGGAGAAATGTATACAGCAGCCACTAAAAACATTTCAGGACAATGCCAGTTACATTCAAGGTGTCCATAAATGCCCATGGAATTGATTTGGCAGAGAAAGCACTGGTCACATGTTTAGTGTATAATACATGTAGCCAAAAGTAGTACTCAATAGAAGCACACCCAGACGAATTTGACTTCCAGCTAGGTAAAACAGAGCCTAGGATAGTGTGATAGGCACAGTAATGACCCCCAGAGATGTCTATGTCCTAATCCTCAGTACCTGTGAATATGTTATCTTACATGGGAAAAGGGATGCAGATATGATTAAGTTTAAGATTTTGAGATTGGGAGGTTATCCTGGGTTATTCAGGTTGGTCCAATGAAATCACAAAAGTCCTTATAAGAGCGAGGCAGGAAGGTCAGAGTTAGAGTAAGAGCTGAAGATCATGTGCTGCTTGCTGTCTTTGAAGACAGAAGAAGGAGCCAGGACCCAAGGAATGCAGGTAGCCTCCTGAAACTATAAGGAAATAGATTCTCTCCTAGAAACTCCAGAAGAAAAGCAGCCCTATTCACACCTTGGCGATGAACCCAGTGAGGTCCATTATAGATTTCTGACCTCCAGAACTACAAGATAATAAATTTATGTTGTGTTTAACCACTAGATTGTGGTAATTTGTAACAGCAACCATCGGAAACTAATACAAAGGCATATGGAAGTCCCTGCCTAGATAGATGGTTTCCATGTTCTGTCTCATGTTCTTCCCTGTTGGAGATTGAAACTTTGGGTATATACCTTGGAGATGCAAAGTGCCCAAAAAAGTCTAAGCATACGTCTTTAAATGTTATGCTTTCAGAGAGTTTCTTGATTCTGTTGCCTAATATGAAAAGAAATCTAAATTTTTAATTAATCCTTTGGGTCCTTAGAAAAGTCATCAGTTAAACAATGCCCAGTGCACCTCTTCTACACCAAAGGAACATGCAAATTGCAAGCAAATAATTTACCCCTTTCTTAGATCCAGCAGCCCAAGCTGATTCTTGCCCAGAATATCTCCCACTGTCTTGTTTTTCAGGATTTCTTATTTAGTGGCAATGTTCCTAAATCCCCTTTGCCTAGGAATTTTAGAATGGCCAACATCCTTTATTTCTGCTTTAATTTTTTTCAATAATTAGAGCTATTTACTAATAGCACACAAGGATTATGAGTTAGATACATGGCTCTATCAGTAATTTTTTGTTTGACTAGGTAATTCTGTCAGAATTAGGAGCAAAATGGCATGAATAATTTTAAAACATAAGACACAGCTTTAATGTAGGTTTGTACATACTGTGCTAGGTATTTCGATGCATTATATTACCTAACTCATTTATTTCTCACAACAACCATAAAAGGTAGGAAATATTATTACACCCATTTTACAGAAGAGGAAAATGAGACATAAAGAGGTTAATTAGCTTGTCCAGTATCACATAGTAAATTGTAGAGCCAGCATTAAAATCCAGGTATCCTATCTCCAGCACTCTCAGATTTTCAGTATATAGCCCTGTTCATTAAATCTGAAAAACATAAAGCCCTTTCCCAGGTAACATTGCTCTTGGAATCTGGCCATCTGCTTAAATTATTTTCATTGCAATGTTACTTAAGCATGTACAAACATAAAACTGATTGCACATTTCTCTATTAGTCTGTGCGGGCTACCACAACAAAATACCACAGACTGGGTGACTAAGACAACAGAATGTTTCTTTTTTCTCACAGTTCTGGAGGCCAGATGCCCATGATCAAGGTGCCAACAAGAGCAGTTTCTGGTGTGGTCTCTCTTCCTGGCCTGTAAACAAACAGCCACCTTCTCACTGCCTCCCCACATGGGCTTTCGTGTGTGTGTGTGTGTGTGTGTGTGTGTGTTACTGTCAGTGTGTATGTGTGGAATGTGTGTGTGAGTGTGTGTGTGTGTGTGTGTGTGAGTGTGTATGTAGGGTGAAAGAGATCTTTAGGGTCTCTAATGATACCAGTCCTATCAGGTTAGGGTCCCACCCTAATGACCTCATTTAACCTTAATCACCTCCTTAGAGACCCTGTCTCCAAATAGAGTCACTTTAAGAGTTAGGACTTTACATGTGAATTTGGTGCGGACACCATTCAGTCCGTAACAATCCCTTGTTATTGCTCTTATACAAGTATAAAAGCAAAACTAATATACAAAGTAAATACAAACAACATGCCCAAGCCAAGAAAACTAATTTAGTGTAATGATTTTTGTTCCCCAGAACTAAATTGCTGGTATTAGGTTTAATACTAGAAAAGTGGAACCTGAGGCTCTATTTTGACTCTATCTGCATTTTGACTTCAAAAAACCTATTGGCTAAGATTCTTGCTCACATAAGTATATTGAACAAAATGTTATTAATGACCTCAAGACTCTGATAGAAAGGACCCAGGTAGACACCAATGACTGTCCCATGGTGCTGGCTGGAAATCACAGCCAGAGTCATAGAGCCATATGTCTCTCCCTGTTCTGGCTCGCATGGGACATATGCTTGGGCCGGACACAAGTGGATGCTTTAGCATCACGAGGCTGTGCTCCAAGACAGGGAGGCTCCCCTGCCCTGAAACCCCTCTTCCTGAGGGGTGGGAGCACCTGGTCCCAGCTAACTCACTGCCAGCTTTGCCAGGGGTGTCAGAGCTCTCACAGGACTCGGATCCCACACTCAAACTGGGTCATTGAGAAGAGTTTAAAAAGCAAAGGAGTGGGTAAGGTTTAGGGAAACCAAAAGCAAGCTTGCAGTAGTACCTCAACACTAGCAATTGTGAGGAGCTGTTCCCACCCCCATGCCTGAAAAGGTAGGGTGAGGGAACTGTTCCTGGGACCACACACAGGGGCTGCATGGCAAAGGCTCTCCAGCAGAAGCCTTTGATGGAGGGGCATCCCAAGCCATGGTGGCCCAGCAAGAAGGGAAGCAGAAGTAAAATAGCTCAGACTCCTCCACTTCCAGTCTCCTGTAGGGGTCTCCCATTGGCTAACCTGGACTAGATGCCAGTGAGCCTCCCCATGTCACAAAGAAGGGTAAATCTGAGGGGCAAGCAGAAAATATCCAGCATACACGGCCAGAGCCTCTGAGGTCATTTTGCTGACAATCCCATTCGTCTTATCCACAAACACTTTGCTGGTTCATGATAATTAAGTGAATTAGATAACTGAAACAATAGTAGATATGGCAAAACTGTTACATCCGTTTGGTCTTTTGAAAACAAAGTTAGTATTAGGGCACTATTGAAATCTACCTTAAATGGGTATCTAATCCAACTATTGCTGAAATTAGAAACTGAAATTATCTGAAATTCATTTGCAGTCTTGCAGATGATGAAATACATTCAGACTGTGGAAGGAAAACAGTAAATAAATGGCTTATTCACTCCATTTTGTAGAGTTAGTTTGTTGTCATTGCTTCCACTTTGCCTTCAATGCAGGTTACATAAACACATGCAAAGTATCTTTCCCTAGCGTGCCATGGCATCATTTGGCCTTGGCTATGCACAAAAGCGCCATCTGTGAACCAGGTCTGTCTCCACTCTTTTCTGACTTAATGATGAAGTAGCACATTATTTTCCCCAAATTGTTGTTTTCACATCAAATCAAACCCTTAATATATTAAAAAAGTTCTCACGAAAATGACATTCATTACTTTTCTCTGAAAAAAGAAAGTTTTACTGTTAGAGTTGGTAAGAGAATATGATAATGGTTGTCATTGTGACATTGGTGTTGGCTTGATGCCAACGTAGTCATAGATACAAAGATGATTGTTGGTCATCAAAATGCTGAGATTACTTTCATCATATTTTCGAAAAGAAAACTCAGAATTATCACAGAGACCTCTCAGACTCCTAAACCTGTATAGGGATCTGTACACACATGAAAGCTTGTGGAGAGTTCCTGGTGTCTAGGGTATTAAAGATATTTAGAAACGTGGGAGGTCATGGAGACAAATCAGCTTATCAAGGAGCAACTTGTGGGCTTGTTTGGTATGGTGATGGATATGTTCCTTTGTCGGTCAAACCTGCAGAACACGGGAGGCTTCTTTGCCCCTTCCACCTGGCTCACACTGCAACCAGACTGATTGGTCTGCAGGGAGCCAGAAGTGTGTTTGAATTTGACAGTATAGGACTCAAGGCTCTCTTTGTCCCTCTTTTTGCCAAGCCGAAATGTGAAGTGAGCCCCAGAGATTTAGTCCCTCATTTTCTACCCTCTTCAAACATATTTACTGAGCCCACATTGTGGCTCAGGCTGTGTTCTCTGAGCTGGAATATCACAACACACAGTCATCATGAAAGGCACAAATTTTACCTAATCCAAGGCAAATAATGTTGCCAGGAGATTAGAGGCAGAATTCCTTCTAGGTTAAAACAGACACTCTATCCCCTGATAATCCAAGCATCTATAGTGGTAAAGACCAAGGGAAAAAGCTGTATGTAAACTACCCAACAACCCTGAAGAGTCATAAGAAGGGAGAGGACAGGGCCGACTGACGGAGGAAGACCAAAGCTGTCACAGTGGGCAGCAGCCTTGAAGGTGATCAGTGGACAGCAAGCCATCTCCTCTGCCCTATTTGCTTATCTCACCACACCACAGGGTATTAAAAATCTGAAAGGAGCCCAACAGTTGATGAAAGACAGGGAGGAGCTGGCCTGCCTAGAGTAGGTAATGACAGCAGAGATGAAGAGAACAGGATCCTCTCATGCCCACCTTCCCACTGGGCCATGGCCAATGAGTCGTGCCCACCATGTGCCAGGACAAGGTCCTTTTGTTACAAAGGACAATGAAAAACAAAATTCTTCTCTACTTACTTTTAGAAAGTACTTTTATAAATTGCCTTTTACATTCAGTAGATTCATAACGCCTTTAGGATCTGGGAATCAGTAAGTCTTTAGATCATATATTGCAGAAATCTGTGGGGAAAAAAAAAACCTTACATCAACTAAAAAATTAAAGCACAGAGTAAGGAGAACATGCTCTGAGCAGAAGAATCAATATAGTCAATCCTGTGTTAACCATTCTTGACCACAGGTTAATGCTATTTAACAGGTGTTTATTGAACATGAACTCCGTGCTGGGCTCTGTAAAGGACACAGGAATGAGTAAGCACAAGTCTGTTTATCGGGGAATCCTTCAGCGTAATAGACTAATAAGTAGATTTGAATCAAAATAAAAAGGAGACATTTAAGAAAATAAAAGGCTCCCATAAAAAATAAAAAATATTATGAAATATGAAATGTTCTGTGGGACTGGTGGAAGTATAACTTGGTACATTGCTGGAGTGCTCTTTGATAATACACAGTTACTGCATTCAGAAGTTTATCTCATTGCATCAGAGGAATTTAGCCTAAAGAAGTAGTCTTGAACTCTTGAATGTGAACCAAGGTTTAGCTATTAGGTTGTGTACCACAGCATTGTTCATAAAATGGGAGATACAGAAAGAAACAGAAAGGAGAATGGAGGAGAAAGGCGGGAAGGAGGGAGGAGGGAGAGGAAGAGTTGGGAACTGCTTTAGAGATGCTGGTTATTTTTTCTTTAGCTTTCTTCAAAGTAATACTTTTCATTTGAAAAATTAAAGTCCACAACCTACCTACCCGCTTCGACCAACATAACTAATTTAACTCAGAATCATTGCCTTAATGTCTAATCTTAGCCAAGTCATCCTACTTCTCTTACTTCATTTAATCACTTCTAAACCTTAATTGAAAATGTGAAAACAGCAGGGGTGCCTGGGTGGCTCAGTCATTTGAGCATCCACTCTTGGTTTCAGCTCAGGTCATGATCTCAGGGTTGTGGGATAGAGCCCCACTTTGGGCTCTGCGCTCAGCAGGGAGCCTGCTTGAGATTCTCTCTCTCCCCCTACCCCTTCCCTCCCATCCCCCACCCCTGCTCACATGTTCATGCTCTCTCCCTTTCAAATAAATATTTTTTAAAAAGTGTGAAAACAGCAAATAACCAAAATAATCAATAATATAGAGATTTAAGATAAATTATAGTATAAATATGCCCTGAAATACTATGTGGGGATTTTGTTACAGAATATTGAACAGTATGTGAGATGTCCATGATAAAGTATGTGAAGAAAGCAAGTTAGAAAGGGTTATCTGTTGTGATCCTAGAGCATTCCAGCTTTTTCCAGTCCCTTAAAGAAGCTATAATGCCTCCACCACAGGCCCCTTGCATATTCAGTTTCTTCTTCCTAAAATGCTCTCCTTTTGACCCCTTCATCTGGTTAACTGCTTTTTATTTTTATGTCTCAAATCAAAGACCAACTCCTTCTCAGCATTTATTAAAGCTTATGGATATTGTTTTAATAGTAGTAATAGTAATCTGTGGCCTACATTATAAAGTCTACAAGGACAGAGAGTTTATTTGCTTTTGCTCACCATTGCATGTTCAGTATCTAGAATATAATAGAAACATAATACATATTTTTTGAATGAGGCAAAGTTAATTTTCATAACCAGAAAAAAATATTACCTTAAAACTGTCTTATTACAGATTTCCTATGTTTCTGAATCCATGAATGAAAGCCAAGTATATTTCAAATTGATTAAATTCAATATGACACAATTTTCCAGATTGATAGAGCAGATAATTCATTTTAATTAGAAAACCTTGAAGTCTTAAAATTAAGTTCTTTTCATAATGGAGTATAAAAATGTGGAAATAGCACCCACTGGGAATATTTAGTAATGGAATATTTAGAAATACAGGCTCTATATTTAGACAGTAGAATCATAACATTTTCAAGTTCAAACCACTTCATCTCATTACAAAGCTAAAGCCCAGAGACACCCAGTGAATCACCCAAGATCTCATGGTGAAGGCAGAGCTAGGATCTTTTAATCCAGTGCTTATTATACCTAAACATAAAGGAGCAGAATAACTCCCAGTTCCAGCTGTGGAATCAGAAGTAACTCAGAGGAAGAATTAAACAGGAGGGTAAAGATAGTGAAAAAAAATTCTAGATACAGGAATGTCTGAAAAGGTCCAGTAGACTGGTATGCAGGTCTCTAGCTTAATTTGTTCCCCATATAAAGAATGCCTTTTTTAAAAAAAGAAAATGTGTGTGTGTGTGTGTGTGTGTGTGTGTGTGTGTGTGTGTATGTGTTTCCTGACATGGGATGATCTAAATGGCACCATTGAGAACCCAGCGCCTTCTGACATGTGGCAACAATGCCTGACACAATATAGTTGCTCAATATATTTGTGGAATGAGTGAATGAATGAATGAGTGGGCATGTCATCCCCCAATTCACCCAGTTGCTTGCTCATGTCTGAAAATAGCTTATCAATGAATGATAGCATACTGCAGTAGGCTGAATAATGCTCTCCCTCAAAAAGATATCTATGTCCTAATTCCTAGAACCCGTGAATGTTACCTGATCGGGCAAGAAAGGGGTTTTGCAGATATGATTAGAGATGGGGAGATTATCCTGGATTATCTAGGTGGGCTGTAAATGCAATCACATGTATCCTTATAAGAGGGAGGTAGAGACATGGATATTTGACATACAGACAGAAGAGAAGTCAGTGTGACCACAGAGGCAGAAATTGGAGTGACGCGCCACAAACCAAGGAATACAGCAGCCACCAAAAGCTGGAAGAGGCAAAGAATGGATTTCTTCCCTGTGAAGGAAGCATTACCCTGCCAGCACTCTGATTTTCACCCAGTGATATTGATTTCAGCTTTCTGGCCTCCAGAACCGTAAGTGTATAAATTTCAGTTGCTTTAAGCTTCCAAGTCCGTGTAATTTATTATAGCAGAGCCCCAAGTACAAATTTTGTTCCTGGGAAGTGAAATGCTGCTCTAATACATAGCTGAAAAATGTGGAAGTGGCTTTGGAATGGGTAATGGGTAGAAGCCGGAGGAATTTTGACATGCAAATTGAAAAAGCCTACCTTGCTCTAGACTGTTGGTAGAAATGGATGTTAAAGGTGCTGCCAGTGAATACTCAGGAGGAAGTAAGGAGCATGGGGAAGAAAACGTATGTTGTGTTAGAGAATATATACATTATTATAAATAGAATGTTGGTAGAAATTTGAGCTTTAGAGGCCCTGCTGGTGAGGACTCAGAAGGAAATGAGGAAAATATTTTAAACTAGAGGAAAGAGGATCTTTGGTCTGTAATAGCAGAAAGTCTAGCTGAATTATGCCCTATAGTTAGTTACATGGAAAGTAGAACTTGTAAGCAGTGAACTTGGATATTTTGCTGAGATTTCCAAGCAAAGTATTGAATGTGCACTTGTTTCTTCTTGTAACCTGTAATGACATTTGAGAGGAAAGAGAGAGACAGAAAAACTGCTAAGCAAAAAGGAAACTGAACTTGATGGTTTGGGAGATTTTTAGCCAATCCAAACTGTAAAGAATGCCCAAATTAGGAGATCGATGCTGAGGGAAGAATGCCGGAAAGTCACGGGCATGGCTGGAACTGTCTTTGGCTAGTGTCATGGGAGAATGGAAAGGTCAGAGTATTCCCTTGCAGAAGGGGTCCCTTGAAGATATAAAGTGTATGACTCATGGATCGCCTCAACCATTAGAGCAGAAGCCAGGGGTAGAGATGAGATCATCAGGAACGATCTGTGGAGGAGTACCTTGTCCAATGGCATGAGTCCCCTTGACATACACAGGTGACTGATGGGATTTTTGAGACTGTTACACAAGTAGAAATGATACATGTTTGACCCAAAGGGACAGAAGCAGGAAAAAATGAAAGAAGGCTGCTAGACTCTAAAATTCCACAGGCAGAACGGAAGATAATCATTTTTGCTTTTGTTAAGCCACCCAGTTTGTGATAAATCGCGGCAGCTGCCACAGGAAATTAATACTCACATATTAAGTGGTCAACCAGACACTCTTAGGTTTTTTAAATTAAATCAAGTTTAACATTAATTATATCAAAATTAAATGTTGAACAGGGAGTATTTATAACATATGTATCAGACATAAAGACTACTTATGAAATAAGCACCCATGTACCCACCAACCTGTTTAAGAAATAGAAATTAACGTTACCTTTGAGTCCCCCATGTGTCTGAGAGCATAGCCTCCTTGCTTCCCCCCCGAAGTAATTACTATCGTGAATTCTGTGTTTATCATTCTCTTTTTCTTTATTTTTTTAGGTATGCGTGTATCTCTGTGTCTACTTTTTCATATTGCATGGTTTTAAATTATTCGCAGGAAATCCTCAAATTTTTGTTCTGTGACTTTTTTAATTTGCTTAATACGGAGATGTCTCATGTAGTGGTGGTCCATTCATACTAACTGCTGCATAATGTGATATTATAAAGACATACCTCAACTTATTAATTCTTCAAGCATTGGACACATAAATTGGTTCCAGCTTTTGGCTCTCCTGAGCTGTGTATGCTGCTGTGAATGTAGTACGTGCTTCTCGGTGCATTGGTGTAAGAGTTTTGCTGGGGTCTATGCCTCAGAGCAGAACTGCTGAGTCACAGCCTGAGTACCTTCACTCTTACTATGTGTATTGTTGGCCAAAGTGCTGGTCCAGAAATTTAAAATTCAATCTCAAGTAGCCAGTTTCTTCATTTTTTAACCTCCCGACCCATCTCGCTTCTATAATTTATCTGATATATAGTCATAGTTGCCTTTTATCTCTCTGATATTGGGTTACTGATGATTAACTCTTGGATTCTTGGTCATCTTTATCCACGCTGGTGTTACATGCTCCTCGTGGGAGAGGCGAAAGAGCACAGGTATTCAATGAATAGACTCTGGAGCCAAAATGTCTAGGCTGGAAACCCAGCTGTGCCACTTACCAACTGTGTGACTTAGAGCTGGTTACTTAATCTCTCTGTGCCTCAGTTGTCCCTAGTGTAAGTTGGGGAAAACAATAATACTCACTTTAAAGAGTTATTGTGAGGATTAAATCAGCTGCTATATGAAGCTCTTAGAATGGTGCCAGAGTAAACTCTAGGTAAGTGGTTGGCATTGTTGTTATTGTTCACGTCACAGCTCTTCATAAGAACAAACATATGACGGTGCCTGGGTGGCTCAGTTGGTTAAGTGTCTGCCTTTGGCTCAGGTCATGATACCGGGGTTCTGGGCTATAGCCCAGCATTAGGCTTCCTGCTCAGTGGGGAGTCTTCTTCTCCCTCTGCCTGCTGCCCCTCCCCAACTTGTGCTGTCTCTTTCTCTCTCTCTCTCAAATAAATAAAATCTTTAAAAGAAAAAAACAAACATATGTAAAAAGTCAGATTCTCTCGGCAGATTATCTTACAATAGAAGGGATCAGATTCAAACACTCACATTTTCACGTCAGCAAATCTAAAACTCTTTCTCTGTACCTACACTTTGCTGCCATTTGACCATGGCTCCTCCTGTCAAAGTGGATCCCTCCACTGTGCTCTGGAGTCCATCCTGTTTCACCAGGACTGCCCACGCAGTCATTGTACCAACCTCGCTCTCTATGTGATTGTTCTCATCACATGTGCACATTCCCTAGAATCTTCCATCTCAAAATCCGTGATAACATGCATCATTATTAAAGATCATCTTGTTCCTTCATTTGTTTACTGCTTTACATTCCTTCTCGTTGCACCTACCCCTACTCTCACAGGGAATGTAAGTGCCTCTTAAGGGAAAATGTGCGAAAAGACAACATGAGAGATGAAAGCTTCACTTTCTATGGATCGGAGGAAAACACATTTTGCGGGTGACATGTTTATAGAATTCTTGGGAACATAAAACAATAGCGTACCTACTATGTGCCAGGCACTCAAAGATGTCAGGGGTAGAGTGATGAAGAGGATGAATCTATTATTCATTCATTTTAGTCCACAGAAATTACAAGTCTGACTTTTTTAAAAGATTTATTTATTTGAGAGAGAGAGTGAGAGAGCATGGGGGGGGTAGGTGCGGAGGGAGAAGCAGACTCCCCACTGAGCAGGGAGCCCATTGCGGAGCTGGATCCCAGGGCCCTGGGATCATGATTTGAGCCGAAGGCATATGCTTAAACAACTAAGTCACCCAGGTGCCCTGAAATTACATCTCTGATTATGAATGAAAGACAATAGAAACATTCTTAAAATTCTTCTAGCATTCTTCTAGTATCAATTTTTGAGGAAAAACACATAAACAATTTTAATGGATATGGATGTGGAGAAACAGGAATCAGGAAATTCAGAGAACACTGACACTTACATACCTGTGCATATCATCACTTTGTGCCACTGTTTTATGTTCCCGAACATTCCATAAAGTCTGTGTTTGTGTCTGAATTTCTTTTTTTTTTTTTTAAAGATTTTATTTATTTATTCGACAGAGATAGAGACAGCCAGCGAGAGAGGGAACACAAGCAGGGGGAGTGGGAGAGGAAGAAGCAGGCTCATAGTGGAGGAGCCTGATGTGGGGCTCGATCCCATAACGCCGGGATCACGCCCTGAGCCGAAGGCAGACGCCCAACCGCTGTGCCACCCAGGCGCCCCTGTGTCTGAATTTCTGATTTAGCTGCAAAATGTAAAATCCTACATAGTCAGACAACTTGGCTTTAGTTATATCAAAAGTGACTTAAAAGCAAAAATAGCATTCCAGCTATTCCTTGATGTTGACATCCCTAGGATTTAAAAAAAAAAAAACAAAACCTGGAAGTAAATTCCCTTTAAAAAGGCAAAAGAAGTGTGAATAGGATACTATCTGTCCTGGGAAATTCAGATTCAAAACGTATTTCTTAAGATAGGAACAGTATGGGAATCCGCTCCAAAACTGTTATATAATAAGATAGATAATGTTTTCACAGACCTTGTATAAATATATCTTCAATGTCTGATGGTTTTCTCTTAAAAGGATAGCTTACTAATTTTTCTTTCTGACAACTGTGTTTACTAAGCTACCAACTTTTCCCCCTGACTTTATTCATTTTTCCCCTTGCCCTTCCCACCCTCGGCTGGGCTAATGAATACATTGAAGAAATGAGTAACTTAGGCAAAGACGTTTTATTTGTGGTTAGGCTTCGATAGTTCCAAAAAGTAAACATAATTAACAAAACACCTACAAGTATCAGAGAGGTGCTCCGGTATCAGTAGAAGGCACTGATCATAAAAAAGCGTGATGTGGGCCATCATGTACAGATGCTGGTTCACTCCTGTCGAAAGAATATACTATATTCTGAGTGTGACAGTTGGGAACAGGAAGAACCAAATCCTCGTCTCCACTGGATGAGGCATCCAGGTCCTCCAGGGGTGTTATCACAGATGACATGAAGGTGTCGGCAGTGGTAGCTATGCCAACAATGCTGATGTCATCACCAACAGTTTGACAGGATCTAGAAATCCTTAGGGTGCTTCTCATCCTGTTGATCACCTCTGATCCATTCCTTGGACAGGCCACAAAATCCACTTTCACAAAAATGAATCCAGTGCATTCAGTGACCACTGAAAACACACCAGTCCTGGTATTTGCTAATTTGGAACCATGGTCAAAATACTATTGGATCATTTTGGAAATGAGTCCAATCTAAGCTATAAGAAAATGTAGTGTTAAAAAACACACATGGGTCCTTTTGGTGGTATGGCTTTGAAACCCTGCACTTGGCTATAAAAGCCTTACAAGTGAAATTAATGAATAGTAATTTTTATTTTTAAAAAAGAGGAAAGTATTTTACTAGACCAAAATTAGTTTAAGACATACAAAAATCAAATTTTATGGAAACACCCTTAGAAAAACTGAATTATATAATTAAAACATTAAAACACAGTCCTTTTTACAAATTAATAATGAATGTTAAATTACTATATATTAAAGTTACGATTTGAAAATTAGAGTTGTTTCAAAATACTATGTTCAAATCTCATTCTGCAAGAACCCAGGGAAGTTGCCAAATCACCACGCTGTCCTTCCGCTAGGGTTTCATGGTACACTGGAGGGTCTATTACGAGCCAGGAGAGAGTCATTAAGCAACATTCAAAGAAAAATAAGAGTAAAACATCAGGTAAAATTAATTTAATTCACTTCCTGAGACTTACATAGATCTCGCTGACTTGAATAAAGCACAATGACATTGTTTTTAAATATGGAGAACACTATTTTCTGGCAGCATCCAGTATACTTTTGTGTTACAAGTAGGTCATAAAGATAGGGCTTCGGGGAGAAATAGAACACAGAGGAACCTCTAAAGAAACAGAAAGCTCTAGCAGACGACTTCTTATTCTCTTTTTATGAGGCACAAACAGAAAAGTAGATAAAACATAACAACCCTGATTATAGACTACGGGGGACTTCATATCTCGACTTTTATGATGTTTTATGAATGATATTTAATACAGCATTATTCTTACTGAATAACCAGAAAATAATTTCCGTCATCAATAATGTGGTTAAAAAGTTCACACCACGGTAATAGCCATGTCGTGGGTGTTGCCTCTTCTATATAGTGTGTGTGTGTATACAGTATATAGAGAGTGTAGATATGGCCAGAGCATATATATAAACACAGTCATGTCTTCCCAGCCTCATGCCCATCTGACACTTTATGACCAAGAGAGAAAACAGGAAGGAGACCTCTGGTGCCGTTTATTGTCTGTGACAGTAGTAAAGCTGCTGTATCCCAGCTTGAAATATACACGGTCATCATTGTCTATTACAATAACTGCATAACACGGTCATCATTGTCTATTACAATAACTGCATAACACGGTCATCATTGTCTATTACAATAACTGCATAACACGGTCATCATTGTCTATTACAATAACTGCATAACGCAAAAGCAAATGAGTTTTTCCCAGAAAAAAAAAATCGGTTTTCCCTATGACTCTGCTTCCTCCCCTCTCAAAAAATACCGCATACGTAATTTCCACCTGAGGTCAGCCGGCTTCCAATGCCGCGTGGCGCGCGGAAGCAGCAGCTCAGCAGGACGACACCAGTCTCCATTTCTGTCTCTGACCCAAACTGTGCTCACGGGCCAGCACGTTTTATAATTCTTCCTTAAAGCCTTTGTGTGTCTCCTGCCTGGCCTTGTCTTCCTCCCTGGGTGCCAACCACGTGAAATACACCTTTACTGGATCGATGTTCCAGTGTTTGTGAAAGGAGATGGGGACTTGGTGAGAAAGGTAGTCCCTGGGATAATCCACGGGCCGAGCCTGTGGGAAGAAGAAGAGAGAATTACGTTCCTTTATTCACTGAAAACAATTTTGCCTCAGAATAGCATTTGAATTTATGAAGTGACTGTTTTTCTTCAATATTTGATATGGCTTATGAGAATCTAAAAGCAAAAAGGGAAATCTTTTCCACTACCCTCCCTCTGATGTGAGGCTCTTTGCTTTTGTATCTCCAATTACTATAATATCCCAAATATACCACTTTTTGCTTCTATGTTCCGTAGTCATACCTCTGGGAGATTCCTGAACCATGGTAATAGTTAAAAGCTTCCCTTGGTAAGTCATTTGAGTGACTATTATAACTTCTGCAAAAGGCAGAAAAATTGCTATTTCCCAGGCCTCTCTAAAGAAACTCTGGCCATACGTGGTGTGTGTGGGGAGGAGGGGTTGCACGCGCGTGTGTGGCGGGGGGTGTGTGTGAAGAGTTCTCGGGGCTCCCCTTGCCTGTCCACTGCCCTGACGTGTAATTAGGTGTATTTCTCTCAGAGTAGGGAAATGCAGAGCTCATCAGGAATCGGGGAGAAGGGTGAAGTAACTCAACACTCTCTTCCCACCCAGATACCTAGTCTGATTCCAGAAATGGCAAGGGAAACATTGAGTAACCGGAAGCAGTTTGCAAGAGGGCCTAAAAAGGTTTTCCATCATCATAATTTCAGGATTCTCTAGAACTTACAAAATGAAGTTTAAGCAGAATCAGATGAAGCCTAGGATGGCTGAGATTGAAGTAACTTTCCGGGTATGGAAGGAAACAGAAACCAGATACTATTTCTTTTTTTTACTCTAAAAGCATCCACCTTTCTCTCAACGCTTATCTTGTTTATAGATTTATATAGCCCATCTGTGTTATATAGTAACTCACTGGGTTATCAATACTAAAACAGTCTTGACTTTATTAAAGCTAGATAGGAAACATTCTGAAAACAAGTCTTCTCTAGGCTAGTATTTTATTACATTCTGCTTAAATGTTTGCAATGAATACTTACATAAACCCTCTTACATGGTTTATAAAGTACCTTCATTAAATTTTATCTCATTCGACCCTTGAAACGACCTTGCAAGATGATCAGAGTATCCTGATTCATCCTCAATTTATAAATGAGGAAACCAGAGCTCACAGAAGTTACAAGTTTCTTAGGGCAACAGGACTAGCACCCATTGGAATGGGGATGAGAGCAGGTGCCCAGCCCCGCTCCCAGTCCAGGGTTCTAGCAGGACACCTGCAGCTGGTCCTCATTCCGTGTGCCACAAGCCTGGCACACCAACGATGCCGTGGCTGCTCTGGCCTCCGTGGGGTCTTTATCCTGGGACGGCACAAATATCCTGCTCTGATGAGCATTCAAATCATAACATCTGCACAGCAGACTTCAAGGTGACCTGGGGGAGGAGGGAGAACTTCCACACCAACCATGCATTGTCCTTTAAAAATTCTAAGTGCTCATGGAGTTAAAAATCTAAGAAGGCAATTTTAAAGGAAGAGAGTGAAACAAAGACCAAAATATACACTAGAATAACATCTAACAGAGTTGAGCAAGTTCTGAGTATTAGCTGAGGGGATTCATATGTGATGTCTACTTGCAAGGTCCTCTGGGAGTTTACTGGCTTGGAAGAAACTCCAGGAAAAACATACTCTCAATTCAGTTCTCAGATGATCCCACAATGCTCCCAGAAGAAAGAAAGAAAAACAGTGGAAACAAATCTTGGCTCATTTTTCACATCTAAAAATGAACTCTCAGAGACACAAATGCATCTCACAGGAAAGAAAGAAATCCATAATACCTTCCCCTCTATTAATGTGGATTCCAGAAGTGATTGCAGTTGCTTGTTAGGACACGAGTGAAGAGCTGGCTTCCTAAGTATTAGAATGTGCTAATCGTTTCTGGCAAATGCAGTTTTGGAAAAGAACAAGACAAGACTAGAGAAGTGAAATGCATCCACAGAGGCATCTGTAACACCAAGAAGTCTAGTTGGACTCTGATAATTACATCTCTGTGCCCAAAATGCCAAAAGGAAGTACCAAACAGGCAGGGTTGGAGTGAGGGAGGAGGCCTTAGGAACAGACATGGAGCATGATGGGAAACTGTGCCCAGGAAGAGCGAGATGGCGTAAACTGCAAGGGAAGCGCATACGTTGGGTGAAATTAAAACTTAATCTGTAAATATTACAGCACACTGAACAGTGCAAAAACAGAGATTAAATTTGCATTTCCGTAGACAAATGCATTTTTTTATAGCTGTATTGACATACGATTTACATACCATACAATTCACACACAGTCATGGTAGTTTGAAAATTTTTAGTAGATTTCCATATTTAAGCAACCACAAGCCCAGTTTTAGAAGACTACAGTCATTCCCCTAAGTTCCCTGCCATGCATTTTCAATCAATCCGCACCCCCACTGGCAGCCCCGCGAGACCACTGATTTGCTTTTTCTCCACAGTATTGCCTTTTCTAGAAATTTCTTATCAGTGGAATCATATACTATGCATGTTTTGAGCCTGGCTTCCTTCACTTAGCATTGCTGCATGTATCAGTAGTTCATTACCTTTACTGCTGAGCAATATATCACATTGAGTGGATACACCATACAAGCAACACACAGTTACTATCACACAGCTTCCATGGGTCAGGAGTCTTGGCAACACATAGCTGGGACCTCTGCTTCACGGTCTCTCTCACTAGATCTTAATCGGCATGTCAGCCCAGGCTCTATGATCTCAGCGGAAGGCTCAACTAGGAAAGGATGCACTTCCAAGTTCACTCAGTGGTTACTAGTAACATTCAGTTCCTTGGGGGCTACTGAGCTGAGGGCTTCACTTTCATGCCCAGTCCCCTTGCAGCTGGCTTCCGCAAAACCTGCAAGCCAGGAAGGAAGTAGGGAGTGTCTACAAGGAAGATGGAAGTCACAATCCCTTGTAACCTAATGACAGAAGAGACATCCCATCACCTTTGCCATATGCTATTGGCTCATACTCCAGAGAGGGGAAAAAACAGAGTATGAATACCAGCAGGAAGGGACCAATGAGATCTATGTCATAAATTGTGTGTCACATATATGTTAAATTTTTTAAAAACTGCGAAAACACTTCCAAAGTGACTGAATTTTATATTCCCACTAGAGGTCCAGGTTTCTACATGCTCAGCAGCACTGGGAATGGTCTGTTTGCTTATAGGCATTCTATACATGTGAATTTAGTTTGCGTTTCCCTAATGACTAATGATGTTGAGCATCTTTCCATGTGTTTAGTAGCTGTTTATGCATCTCCTTTAGAGAAATGTCTGTTCAATCGTTTACCTAGATTAAACTCAGAAGTTGATTTCTTTATTCAGTTGTAAACGATCGTTATATATTCTGGATTCAAGTCCTTTACCAGATACATGATTTACAAATATGTCTCCCAGTTTATTACTTTTTTTATTCTCTTAAGGATATCTTTTGAAGAGCAAAGGTTTTTTAAGTTTTATGAGTTAAATTTATGAATTTTCCTTTTATGGATCATGCTTTTGATGCCATAAATCTTTGCCTAAACTAAAGTCACAAAGAATTGTCTTGATGTTTTTTCCAGAATTTTATAATTTTAGCTCCTATATTTTGTACTATGAGTCAATTTTTGTGTGTGGTATGAGGGAAAGTTCCAAGCTCATTTTTTGTGTGTGTGGAAATACATAATTGCTGTAGCACCAACTGACCATCTGTGCCACTTCTCCCCTGGATTGCCATGGCATCTTTGTCAAAAACCAGTTTACCACAAATGAGAGGGTTTATTTCTAGATTCTCTATCCTGTTCCATTGCTGTGTGTGTGCGTGCGTGTGTGTGTGTGCGTGCGCACGCACATGTTTACCCTTATCTTGATTATCATGGCTTTATAGTAAGTTTTGAATCATAGATGGGTAAATCCTCCAATTTTGATCTCCTTTTTAAGAACTGTTTCGTATTTCCATATAAATTTTAGGATCAGCTTGTCAATTTTAACAAAGAAGCCTGCTGTGACTTTGATATGGATTGCACTGAGTCTATAGATGAATTGGGGGTATATGGGGAAGTAAAATTTCCTGTAAAAAAACCCTATAGCCCAAAAGAAACATTTCACATTCCATTTGTCTAGTTAACTGCTCTGCTCCCAAAGGAGAGTAAAACTTCCCTTATCTGTTGGAGAGGCCAGTGGTTACATCCCTGAACTAGGTCCAGAGGGTAAGCCCCGAGGTGCCAAAAAGACCTGAACACTTTCCACCCTGGGATACATTTGCATTTCAAGGAAGAATGAAGTATTTATTTGCATACCAAAATGCTGAAGTGAGGAAGCATTCACCTTTAGAAGCAGAGAAAACAGTTTTTCTTTGTCCCTTGTCTAGGGGGTATCTCGCCACTTGTGTAGGCCAACTGAATTGGCCCTCATGAGACTGCCTTGGAGGTAAAAACTAGGTCAGAGAGGCAGTGGGAGTGGGGATGGGGGCAAGATGTGCTTATTATTTACTGCGAGGTGCTTAATGTAAAAATCTATCTCTGATCCAGAACACTTCATTTAGGCATTCAGAATAAGTTAATTTTAAGTGAATAAGATGAAATAATAAAAATCATTTTAAATGAATATTAAAAAATCAATGGAGAAAACTGCCATCATAGCAATATCGAGTCTTCCAATCCATCAAATTGGTATATATCTCTTCATTTAATTACATCTTAATTTCTCTTGGCAGAATTTTATTGTACAGTGTAACTTCCTTTTTAGATTTATTCCTGAATATTTTAGTCATTTGGATGCTATTTTGAAGGACACGGTTTTCTTCGTTTTCAGACTTTCTTGTTGCCAAAAACACAATTGCTTTTGTATGTTGACCTTGTAGCCCATAACCTTGCTGAACTCATCTATTAGTTCTCGTAGGTTTTTTTTTGGTAGAGCCATAGAATTTTCTACATACAAGATCATGTGGTCTGTGGATAAAGACAGTTTTACTTCCTCCCTTCCAACTTGTATCCTTACGATATATATGTATACATATGTGTGTGTGTGTGTAAATATATGTAAATATAAATATACAAATGACTATATATGTGTGTGTGTGTAAATATATATAAATACATACAAATGACTATATATATATATATATATACACACACACACACGTGTGTGTGTTGTGTGTGTGTGTATGGCATCTTATTGCACTGCTTGGAACCACTGAGTATAATGCTAAATAAAAGTGGTGAGAACAAAC
This sequence comes from Ursus americanus, assembly GCF_024610735.1. Lineage (NCBI taxonomy): Eukaryota > Metazoa > Chordata > Mammalia > Carnivora > Ursidae > Ursus > Ursus americanus. Next base: position 68,062,447 of record NC_142136.1, read on the forward strand.
ATCCCTATCTTGTTCCCAATTTTGTTATTTTGTAGATTCACTTTATCAGATTGAAGAACTTCTGTTTTGTTGAGAGGTTTTTGTTTTGTTTTTCTGTTTGTTTGGGTTTTTTTAATCATGAAGTGGTGTTAGTTTTTGTCAAATATTTTTTCTGTGTTTATTGTGAGGATCATGTGGTTTTTATTCATTATTCTACTCATGGTATATAACAATAATTGACTTTGGATATCAAACCAAGTTTGCATTCCTGTGATAAATCCCGGTTGGTCATGGCATACAACCCCTTTTATATATTGCTGGATTCAGTTTGTTAATATTTTGTTAAGGATTTTTCCATCTATGTTCAAGAGTAATATTGGCTTGTAGTTTACTTTTGAGATATACCATTTTAATCCCTTCGTTACTTTTTTAGCAGTATTTTTGGGGTGATTTTCTAAATTCTTGCTCTAGGGATAACAATATGCATCTTTTTTTAAAGATTTATTTGAGAGGGAGAGAGAGAGAGCGCACGTGTGGGGGGGTGGAGGAGGGAGGGGCAGAGGGAGAAGGAGAGAGAATCAAAGCAGACTCCCCGCTGAATGTGGAGCCTGATGCGAGGCTCAATCTTAGAAGTCTGAGATCATGACCTCAGCCGAAACTAAGAGTCAGATGCTTAACCAACTGTGCCACTCAGGCACCCCAATATGCATCTTTGACATACTAGGCTAATATTGGCCTCATAAAATGAATTGGAAAGTATTCTCACTCCTTTAATTCCATCCCATCAATGTATGTAGGTTCAAATACTTTTTCCTTTAAGACAGTTTTGCTAATGGGTGTGATTCAAGAAATTTCTCCCATTTCATTTAAATTGTCTAACTTGTTGGCACAATTTTGGTAGGATTTGCAATGATGTCCCCTCTTTCATTCCTAACTTTGGTAATCTGTGTCTTCTTTCTTTTTCTCTTGGGAAGTCTAGCTAAAGGTTTACCAAATTAGCTGATCTTTCTAAAATAATTCATTTTTAGCTTAACTAATTTTCTCTGCTGTTTTTCTGTTTTCTATGTTGACTTGTATTGTAACCTTTAATACTTCTTTTATTCCACTTAGTTCAGATTTGAATTATAATATTCTTTTGCTTTCAATACAGATGTTTAGATTAATGATTTAATACCCTTATTCATTTCTAGTATGTTTAAAGCCATAAATTTCCCTCTAATCCCTATATAGCTATGCTAAAAATTTTTATGTTTTGTTTTCATTTTTATTCAAGTTTTTTTCTAATCTTCCTTATGATTTCTTCTTTGACCCATTATAAAATGTGTTGTATGTATAATTTCCAAATATTTGGAAATTCTCCCATTTTTTTTTCTGTTGATTTCTAATTTCATTCCATTGCTGGGAGGATATATTTTGTATGTTTTCAATCCTTTAAAATTCATTTATACTTGTTTTATGACCTAGCATGTGATCTGTCCTTTAGAACATTCCATGCACACTTGAAAAGAATGTGCATTTTGCTGTTATCAGATGAAACATTCTATGTCAGTTAAGTAGTTAGTATTTGTCTCTCATTTTAAGTCTGTCCATTTATGTTTCATGTATTTTGAAGATGTTAGGTATACATATACATTTATAATTATTGTATGTTCTTAATGTATTGACTTTTGGTTATGAAATGTCCCTCTTTCTCTTTAGTAATATTCTTCTTCTTGAAGTGTATTGTGTTTAACATAGCCACTCAAGCTCTCTATGATTAACTGTTTGCAGGGTACATCTTTTCCAATCCTTCTACATTCAACCTATTTGTGTCTATGAATCTAAAGTGTACTTGACTCTTATAGAAAACATATAGTCAAATCTTGCTTTTTTTGCAATCTGACAATGTCTGCCTTTTGACTAGGAGTTTAGTCCATTCAGATTTAATGTAATAATTGATATACCTGCATTTTTATCAGTCATCTTGCCATTTATTTTCTGTATGTCTCATGTTTTTGTCCCTCTGTTTCTCCTTTATTGACTTCTTTGGTTAAACAAAATCTTTTAGTGTATATTTAAATCCCTCTATTGATATTTTAAGTTATATATTTAAAATCATTTTCTCAGAGATTGCTCCAAGGATAGCAATATGCATCTTTAACTTAGGTTCATACTAATTTAATTCCAACAAAATAAATTGCTACAATATAGCTTCATTTCCTACCCCTTGCCTTTGCACTATTATCATCATATATATTGCATTTATCTATGTTATGAACCCAACAATAGGGTTATAAAATTATTGTTTCAAACAATCTTTTATTTATTAAAGAAATTGAGAGAGAGGGGCGCCTGGGTGGCACAACGGTTAGGTGTCTGCCTTCAGCTCAGGGCGTGATCCTGGCGTTATAGGATCGAGCCCCACATCAGGCTCCTCTGCTGTGAGCCTGCTTCTTCCTCTCCCACTCCCCCTGCTTGTGTTCCCTCTCTCGTTGGCTGTCTCTATCTCTGTCAAATAAATAAATAACATCTTTAAAAAAAAAAAAAAAAGAAATTGAGAGAGAAAATATATATGTTTATGTGTGTTTATACACACTTTTATTCTTTTAGTTATATATGCACATATATACATATATGTATACACAAAGACACAGTCTTTTATATTTTCCTCCTTATTAAACCTATCCAGTATTTTTCCATTCCTTCCTATATATTCTAATTACCATGAGCCACTTTCACTCAGCCCAAAGGATTTCCTTTAGTTTTCTTGTAGGGAAGGTCTACTGGAAAAGATTTCTCTCACTTTTTGTTTACCTACAGATATCTTTATTCCACTTTCATTTTGGAAGGATAGTTTTATTGGATATAGAATCATTAGTTGTTTTGTTTTGTTTTGCTTTGTTTTTTTACTTCTGCCTTCAGGCTTCTATTATTTTTAATGAGAAATCAACCAGTAACTATATTTTTTGTTTCCCTTTTCATTAGGTTGCTTTTAAGACTTTGACTTTTTCATTGTCTTTCAACAGTTTAACTTGTCTGTGTGTGATTCTTTTCATGATTATCCTACTTGAGCTTTGTTGAACCTTTTAGAGCTATACATTAATGTTTTTCATCATATTTGGGTAGTTTCAACCTTATTTCTTTCAAAAAAATATTCTATCCAATTCTCTCTCTACAACTCCTATTAAATATATGTTGGTACACTTTATGGTTTAAAGTATTTTAAAGCTCTGTTCACTTTTCTTTATTCATTTTTCTTTCTGTTCTTTGGACTGGGTAATTTTTATTGATCTGCTTTCAAATTCACTGTTTCTTCTGCCATCTTAAACCTACTGTTAAGTCTGCCCAGATAATTTCTCATTTCAATTATTTGGTTTTACAGCTATAGATTTTCATTTGTTTTTTTCATAGTTTCTAGTTTTTTATTAAGATTTGCTATTTGTTGAGTCATTGTCATCATATTGTCCTTTGATTCTATGAACATCATTTCCTTTAATTCTGTGACTATAATTTTATTAGCTTCCTGAAGTCTTTGTTTATTAACTCGAATATCTGGTCCCACTCAGAGTCAGTTTCTATTCCTACATTTTCCCTCAATATATCTCTTTGCTTTGTGTCATGATAATTTGTTGGAAATTGATTATTTTGAAAATGTATTGTAACAACAAATCTGTTTATTTTTACTACTTTTTAAAAAGTAATTTGCCTGGATTTACACTGTGGAATCTTTCTCACTGCAGTGTGTGGCTATGGATACCTCCACTCAATTTTTAGTTCTAACTTTTATCTTGTAGCTTGGCTTGCTAGAGGTCGCCCCTGTGCTTGAATAGCTTAGCAGTCAACTTATGATATAGGCGGAGGTTATGCTCAAATACCTCAAGCCCATAAGGCTTCTACCTATGCATAGCTTCAGTGGGTTCTCAAATATGCCTTGGATTTTACTTTCTCCTAGACTCATCCAGTGTCCCATGTGCATGCATATGGTTTCCCAGTAGGGAATTGTGGAGAGCTTTCCTGTTATTTCTCTCTTATTTTCAGGGTACTAAGTATTAAATTTCTGGCTAAGAAACTGTTTACCATATCTGAGCCTGCAACCTCAGGCCCACAAAGGTGCAGATTTTTCTTATTTGTTTCCTACTAAATTTGACTATTTTAGCTGACATATCTATGGGTTTTTATCTCTCCCTACCCAAACCAAGTCCACCCACTCTGACAGCAAAGCTGCCATTTTCCCCAGCCAGACCCATACTGGTCAAACTGTTGTTGCTCTCTCTAACAAGCTGGGGTGGCTAGGGAGGTGGAGACTGGGGGGCTTCAGGAAGAAAGGCCTCAGAAGGCCTCATACTCTGTTGGTCTTATTGAAACCATACTCTTTCAGGAATAAATGCTTCTCGGTGCTTCTGGTTGATTTCCAGAGTCCTGAAATGAGTATTTTGACGATTTTGTGCAGAGGATTCACTGGCCATTGCATGCTGCCATACCCACTGAACAGAAAACCATATGCTCTAGATCCTTTGTTTTTAATAAAAGGATATACTGGACATTCCTTGAAGCCCCTTTCTAAGCCTATGATTTCACAATAACCCCCCCTGACTAAAAAGAGAAGGAAAGTGGCCCAGGCAACTTTGTATCTGAGACTGTTTCCAAAAGCCCACTCTATCTCTAACTCTTCGGGAATCTTGGATTTGTATCTCTTTGCCTCATATGTGTTTCTCAATATGAACAAATACACTGTTTGGAACACTGTTCAAGCATCACAAATGGGAAATGATTTCTAAATCATAGCAAACACTCTAAAAGAGGCTTAAGAATTAGAAGATATAGCGGTATGTGTTGGGGAGGATATGCTTTAAGCATATTTTACAATTTTGGAAAGATTTAAAATTTATTATGTGAATTAGAGAAACCAAGAGTTTTAAAGTCTGGGAAATGACTATTTTTTTTTTTCATTTTTAAATTATCTTCAAAGGATTTTTGCTTGAAGAGTATTTTCCTTCTATCTTTTCTCTTTATCATTTTCTTCACTAGCATACTCTTCCTTTTGTGAAAAAGGCTGCTATAAAAATCTAACGCTGCATTATTAACAATAATAAATCATTCCCCTTACACACCAACAGTTTTAATTCCCCTTCCCCTTCTAGAAGTGAAACACTATGAGATAGAGCAAGAGAGAGAGCAAGAGAAAATAACTTGCTTCTCTAAGTCATCCCATAATACAACATACAGGCTTAAGATGGGTAAGGCCTCTCAAGGTTTTAAAAAATGGATAAGTACTCCTGACTGGTACCAAGAAAGAGGTTTCTCATACCTTTCATATTATGAAAAGTCTGTTTTTATTCTCTCTTATGGTCCTCAAGATGCAGAAGTGGATTCTGCCTTTCTTGATAATGCACTGTCTTTGCCTTGTTCAAGTTATTTCCTATAGTGCTATTTCTGTCACGTTCAATTGTCTATATTGCTATGATAGCATTTGCTACTGGTTACTAAATATGACAACATATTTATTCTTACAACATCAGAACATTCACTGACCTGATTCTTAAAAACTACCAAAAATAGGACAAAGGATTTCCTTCTGCAAACTGCAGTACGGTGAAGTTATTAGCACCAACCGTCCCTCGTAAACATCTCAGACAACAACCACCCCCAGATTATATGCTTACTGAGAAAGAAAATTGAAGCTTAATAGAGTTTAGCCACTCAGCTTACTAGCAACCAAAGAGGAGTAAGCCCAATAAAAAGGTAACCAGTGGGCAGTGTAAAAACTGAGGACAATATAGAATTACGCATACTTGGCATTTATACAGCAGGAAATATTAGGTCATTCCTGTATATTTCTAGATAGCATTTGATAATTTTTAAATGCCATCAATTTTTTAACTCAAAAATAGAAGGGGAAAAAAGAGCAGCTTTTCCCTTGTCCCATATTCAAAGACAATGGTCAAACACTATTCCGTTTTCTAGAGGTTTCTGACTTCCATCTTCCTGCTGTATGTGGTACAGCATCAACCCTCTGAACAAAGAGGTCTGTTAAGGATGCCCCCCTGGGGCCTGTCCACATAGTTCTTAAGATTGTTTCCAGAAATATGTGAAGGGAATGAAACAGGATCTTTAAGTGAGAAGAAAATCCCCCTCTCTCCCTCTGAGGTAGGAATAAAAACATTGTTCTCACCTGATGGAAGAGAGGGCTGTGTGTCACAGGGATTCCCAGCCCACTAAAGCACATTCCTAGGACCATGTCGTCGGGAGCATCGTTGCTGTAGCAGCGGCATTTACTGGCGAGAAGTCTCCTGATTGCTTCTCTGCTGAAGACCATTCTAGTGGGAAGCCAGAGCAGACAGAGAAAGGGGTTAGCGCAGCAGCTCCTCGAGACCTTTAATCTAAATAAAGAAATATAGTTTGGAGCCACATTCTTGATAAAGTTGTTGACATCAGCAGTGTTTTATCTTTGATAGTTATTCTGGGGAAAATGTGTTGTGCTTTCTATGAAAGGAAAATGGACTTTGAAGAAGTGTCTACGTACCTAATAGGCAATTTTATTCCTTTATATCGTTCTTGCAAATGAATACTATACGATGTTCTTTTCCTAATATGCCAATGGAAAATTAGAATAGTTCTTTAGTTTTAACACTCCCAATGAGATCAGTAACAAAATGCACCAACATTCCCAGCAAGTAGATGGGCCCAGGTACATCACTCATACAGGTGATGACTGACAGTGAGATCACATCTAACTGAAACCACCAGGCATTGTCCAAGTGATTCCAGTCTCCAGAAGCTTCCTTTAGGTGATTTTGAGAAAGAGAAAGGAGAGAGAGACAGAGACAGAGAGAGATTGACTTGCCTCAAATAGTGCTGTGATGCTACTTGACCTGGTATGTTGGGTACTTTCTGGTGGAACTCATGCCCTGTCCTGCCATTCTGTGCCCTCCTCAGATCTGCAGGACACTGGAAATTGTAAAACAGTATTTTCCAGACTCCCTTGCCAGCTAAGACCCGGCTTCCATCTGACAACAAGGGGCACAATACTGGGGAGGCCATCTACTTCCGGCTCTGGAAGTCTCTGGGGCAGAGGCAGGGCATGGTGGGCAGCGCAGGCTCCAGCACAGCAGCCCCAGGGCAGCAGAGTGTTGGTGGCAGAACCACAGAAGCTGTGCAGAGCCAGTGCTGGGACTGGCCCAGATGCAGGGTTGAGACCCAACCGCAGGAGCAGCCACAGCAACCCACATGAATGGACTCCAGAATACAGCCTTTGCTTTGCTCTTCCAGCCTGTGGGGCAATGGCAGCTTGCTGTGATGACTGAGCTCTCGGTAGAGCCACCTGCACCATTTTATTCTTCTGGCCCTTGCCAACACTCTTGCACCAAGTTCCTGCAATACATCCTCCTCTTTTTGAAATACAGATTGGTCCTAAAGTAGGGGACCATTCTGGCCCTGTGGTAGTAATGGATCTTCTCATATTACGAATAATCCAATAGCTGATAGGGCTGAACGGACTAATACGGTTCACAAATTCATTCCCAATAAGCAACGATTTCCTTGAAGGTAAATCTGTCTACAATGTATCCATATATTCCCAGAGCCCAATGCAGGGCCTGTACACAGTAAGCACTCAACAGAATTTGATGCTTCAAACAAGTGAAAATAAAGCTGCCTTTGCAAAGATCTTCCCAGAGGAGAAGAAGGAGTTCTATGAATCAGTCCAGTGGGAAGGAAAAGAGGACAAACCTTGGATACAATTCCTGAGGCAAAATGTGAATTCCACACTCAGCTGGAGGCTCAGTTCAGTGTAGTTTAACACTAGTGACCAAGAGCTGGCTGTGCAACACGCACAGGGCACTCTCTCTATCCCGGCCAAGATGCCAGAGGACACGGTGGAACAAGACCAGACAGGTGGAAAAAGCAGCTCTTTATTTAAGCTGATACAAGAAAATAGGACTGTACCAGAGGAAGAAACACAGTTCTTGTGAACTCTACCAAAAGGAAAACTGCACGTTTGAAAACTCACCAGAAATTCTCTTTCTTTCAGAGTCCGGTGCCCGCCAGGGACTGGGATAGCAGCTTCCTGCTGAGTCAAACTCCTGCTCATCGACCTGACCCCAGGAAAAGGGCCTACGTAAGGGGACATGTGTCCGCGGGAGATAGACACTTCCCTTTAAACATCTATCCGAGGCCACATCAAGGGGAATTTCCTAAGTAAGTATACTGCAGCTGACCTTGAACTATACAGTGTAGAGGGGCCAGCCCCATGTGCAGTTTAAAAAGTGATCCGACTTTTGACTCCCCTAAAGGATACCTACTGATAGCCTACTATTGGCCTTACTGATAACATAAATAATCGATTAATACATTGTACGTTATATGTATTATAAGCTGTATTCTTACAATAAAACAAGCTATGAAAAAGAGTACGTTATTAAAATCATAAGGAAGAGAAAATACATTTACAGTACTATACTGTATTTATGAAAAAAATATCCACATATAAGCAAAACTGCACAATTCAAACCCGTGTCGTTCAAGGGCCAACTGTACTTGTATTCCAATCAGAGCTGTAATCTTGTTTATCTTAAGCCCAATTTAAATAAAACACTATTTTTTTCTTTTGTCAGCATCTAATAGAATGAAAAAGAAAAGGAAGGCCCACTCTTTTATCCTGGCCCACTCTCTGAAAAGTTAACTTCACAGGAAGATAAATTGTAAGCATAAAATCTTTATTAGTAATTTTTTTTCTCTTTTTCTCTACTCACACAGAACAGTCTTACATTAATTATTCACACAAACTAAGTACACACGAGCCTTTAATAACACTTGCTTATTAGTATGCTGATGGGTTATTTCAAAATGAAGTTATCCCCCAAAATGGAAAACTACCAGACATATTATGTTATGTCTGCTCTGCCCGCCAACTTTTAAATATTAAAAAGATGTTGAGAGGCTGTAAGACTAATAATGTGATTTCTTTTAAGACACAACATAGTAATTTTAAGTGGAAGAAAAACTGAAATGGGAGGCAGGGGCTTGCCCAAGGCCGCGCGTGCAGACCAAGAACACCTAGGGAAGGTGAAGGGCGTCAGAAACGGCCCGGCGCTCCTGGTCTTCCAGCAGATGAACAGGTCAGGGCTGTCTCTGGGTAGCATCGCCCTTGGCCCCTTGGATGAGGCTGCCAAAGAGAATGAGGACATCCTAATCATAGCTTCCTACTCAGACACAGGTAAGTGTTTCAAAAAGGAAAGCGGTTATTGAATAAAATGTCTGCAGATACCCGAACATTCAAGGAGTTAGCAATAAAGAGAACACCAGACACCTGCATTCAAATAATGCAAAGGTCTCATTTTCCAAACAATACAGAATACCTACACATAAATCACTGTGGAGTCTACACTCCCGATTCGGCTCTGCTTCGTGGGGCTGAAGGGAGATGGTTGAAGGCAAGGCTTTACAAAAACTGAACTTGGCTGTAAGCCATAGTAGGAACACAAGAAACACATTTCATACTACAACCATTTATATGTGTTGTGTGTGTGTATATAACTGAAACCAAATTTCACAAAACAATACATATCCTTACTACATATGATACACTATGATATTTCTATTTTATTCTATTTCATTATTTTTAAATGATGGTTATGATCCATTCATTGGTTTTATAAGCCATTAACTGACCCTGACTTGCAGTTGTTCCTTAAGCTAGATCATCAGAAAAGTCTACTGAGAAACCATTTAACATGATGTCTGCAGCTTTTTTCAAAGGCTGACATGAGACAATCTCATGATGAATGTTTCTGCATCTTTGTGAAAGTGCTATTAAAAACAGAATATTACACCAGTTGTTAGTTATATAAAGACCAAGGCTCAATGTTCGTGCATTTGTTTATTCATTTATTCATTGTACCTTGTAAAAAAATGAGTCCCTCTGCTAGGAAGTGAGGATATAATGAGAAATGAGACACAGGTGCTGCCTTCAAATAATTCATAATTTAGGTGGAAAACAGAAAGGTAAATAGTCAATTAAATGATAATGGTTTGCATAATATGCTATGAAAGTACATTTGAAAGGCATCAAACCCAGATTTGAGAGGTCAGACTAGGCCAAAGGCTTCCAGGACTAAATAATAGCTATATCGCGTCCAAAAAAATGAGAAGGATGAGCCAGGTGACAAAGACAGAAAGCTGGGGAGGGGACACAGTGCTATGTAGAGACCAGCAGATGCCAATCTTGGGGAAGAGGAAAGAAGTGGTGCCTCTGAGGAACTGAAGTAAGGTGAGGGTACAGATGAATGAAGCTAGAAAAGTAAAACAGCATCTGCCAAGGTCATGAGAGACCTGGTACGTCTTGATGAGGAATTTGGACTCTATCCTAATGGTAACAGGGGGTTTATAAAAGAATACAAAAGACTTTTACTTCCCATGGTAATACAAAAAAAAAAAAATCCAAATAAAATTAAAATTACATTAACCTATGGAATCGTTGAAGAGATGGACAACATGAAACCCAGAACTAATTTCTAGAGAGAGGAATCCTTCCCAGGTGGGTAGCAAACTATGGCCAGCTTTCAGGGACGAGCGGGGTCAGAGGGCAGGAGGAAGGAGAACAGACCAGCTAGAGACATTAGCCCCAAGGCAGTGGCCTCGGCAGCACCCAAAGAGGCTGTGGACCCAGCAGACTGGCGGTGGTTAAAATGAGGCCTAATCCCAGACCAGCATGACCCCTGTAGGAATCCGAAAGCCTATCTTAGATGCCACAGGTAGGAAGGAGTTCACCCTCTTGGGGAAGAATGAAAGCAGTGGAAGCGAGTGAAGGCCTCTGAGCAGGAGGGCCACAGGGTCAGACGTGGTTGTAGAAAGGTCTCTGGGGCTACAGTGTGGTGGACAGCAAGGAGCAGAGGAGACGAGGAGCTGTGGCAGGAGCGCACGCGTAAGAGGTGGGGTGACCTCGACTAGCCCTGGGGAGGTGGAGACAGAAGTGGTATTTAGGAGACAAAACTGGGTTGACTGCAGGGTCCTGCAGAATGAGGAGGAGAAAGGGTAAAGCAGACTCACAGGTCTCTGGGTCGGGAACTCATGGTTCCACGTCTTCCCTGAGGCAAGACTACTGGAAAAACAGGGGCCAGAGTCAGAGGATGAGGTGAGATGACAGTGCTGGGTCTCAGGCCCTGTGAATCACCCCAGTGGACGTGGCCTCTGGTATGTGGAAGGAGGAATCCGGAGGTCAGGAGAGAGCTGGAGGCTGGAGATAGAGGTTTGGGTGCTTTCAGCATAGTCACAGGGGTGGATAAGATCACCAAGGAGAATACAGAGTGAGAAGAGAAGGAACACCAGAAAAGATGCCTAGAAAACACAGCCATTTAAGGTACAGGGAAAAGGACCTGAGAAGGAATGCTCAGAAAGGCAGGAATACACAAGGACAGGACACTGTTCTGGAAAGCAAGAGAAAGGAGCCCTACAAGGAGTGAGCAGTCACCTCTGTCAGAGGCTGCCAAGAGGTTAAACAAGAGGAAGGTTGGAATTGAGCCACTGGATGTGGCTACGTGGACACAGCCGCAGACCTCAGCAAGGTAGTTTAGGCTGAAGGCCAAGCGTGGGGGTCAGATGGAAGTGGGGGCTGGGGAAGCAGAGATCATGAATCGTGGATTCTGAAGATGGTTTGAAGGGGAGAAGAGGGAGGGCGTGGTGGCAGGAAGGAGTTTTAAGATGGGAAAACTGGAGGTGGCAGTAGCAAGGTAGAAGTTGAACATGTAAGAGGTTAAAGATGCTCTCTTGGTGGTTACAGTGCCCACGACGGGCCTGGGAAGGGGAGCCCTGACACTCGTGCGGTGTATCTGCCTGTGAGCTCCCAGATGGAAGGAACTGTGGCTTTTGTTTGCGTCCCCCGGGCCTGCACCCACTAAGCTCTGGGAGTGAATGAGCAACCAGCTGGACTGATGAAAGGCAATGCTGAGGTCAAGTGCCATTTCAGGCTTCAAGGGCCGGTCTCAGAAATTACAGTGAAATCCAATAGGCAAGGAAGACAACAAAACAGTTTTCTTGACAAAAAGTCACTTCTGTGTTAAAAGTATATTAAACACTTATGTGCTGCAAAAATATACAAACCCATATTGAAATAACAGGACCCCTTTCAAAGGTAGGAAGTTCTTACTCAACAGCCACCATGCCCTGATCCTTAACCAGCCCCAGTACCTCACCCCCTGAAAACTAAACGCATTACCATAAGGCTGCACATAGCTTGAGCTTTTTTTTTTCTTTTTTCTTTTTTTTTTTTAATGAAGAGATCAGTACTCCTTGGCCTTCCCTTTCGGGTCTTTTCAAAGGCCAACCTGCACCCGCATCTCCTGTTGCTACTGACCTCAGGTAGAGGCATGCCACTGCTCAACAAAGATCAGTACTCCTGCCCAGGCTTGGTTATCGCTACGGAAGAGCCATGTCCATCAGCATGTTATATTAACCACTGAATCAGCTGGACCAAACTAGAACCCCTGGAAGGTGATTCTTGAGGTCCCGCAGTAGGAACCATTCTGATCTAGGGGATCGCAAAGTAAGAATATAAAGTCCTGACCCTTCAGAGGTTTAGAAACCAGTGCCAAGAATGTGGCTCAGCACATAGTGGACATTCAGCAAATACCTATTGAATGACTTTAAATCACTATCATTGATACCAAGTTAAGATTCCCCCTATAGGGGCGCCTGGGTGGCTCAGTCATTAAGCGTCTGCCTTCGGCTCAGGGCCTGATCCCAGGGTCCTGGGATCGAGCCCCGAGTCAGGCTCCCAGCAGGGAGCCTGCTTCTTCCTCTCCCACTCCCCCTGCTTGTGTTCCCTCTCTCGCTGGCTGTCTCTCTCTCTGTCAAATAAATAAATAAAATCTTAAAAAAAAAAAGATTCCCCCTATATACCCCAATAGCAAAGACTACAGAAATAATAGAAAGACTAATTCTCAATTGATTTAACCATATAAATCAAATCAAAGTCTTTCCCAAGAGATTTAAGCAGTTGCTTCATTTAAAAACATTGACTTTTCACTATTATTTAAAACCTATAAATCCTACACAAATATCACTTAATTGCTTAAGTCTAAACTTCTATACTACTCTTTTCTGAAATGTGATTTATTAACATTAGATAATCTAAGTAGGATGACTTATTTTCTGAATAAAATCTATATCCAAATTTCTTTTTTCATTTAAGCAATCAAAACTAATTGGCTATCTAGAAACAATCATTCCTATAGGGACATTTCTACCAACTACCTTGACGACGATTTATATTTCTTCACAGGATAAAATATTCTTTAGCGTGGGTTCTTTTCATTTAACAAATTTAATGTTCACTTTCCTATTATAGAAACAGCTGCCATTTACAGAGCACTTAGGTATCGGGATAGTCCCACCATCACAAACCAATGCCTACATCGTGGAAACAGAAGTAAATGCTGAGAGTATGTGCAGAAAGCCGCGCTCATAGTTACCCTCCTCCTCCTGTGATGTAGCTGTAGCCGCCAGTGCCCAGGCCATAGCCGTACCGCTCTCCCAGAAACACCGGTTCGCTGGAGTCATAACAGCTAAGCAAGTGCTGGAGCCTGGAGATGCTAAAATTCCGAAGGGAACATAAGCAATAATGACTTGACTCAAAAGTGTGTTCACGGTAAATAGTTTATGATTCTCACATCCCACTGGTCATACTATATGTATAATGATATGTATATATGTGTAATTATAGTATAACACTCTACTGAAATTCAAGTGATTTACAGAAGAAATGCCTTTCTTTCACAAAAAAAGAAAAAAAAAAATCGGGGCCCCTGGGTGGCCCAGTCGGTTAAGCATCTGTCTTTGGCTTAGGTCATGATCCTGGGGTCCTGGGATCGAGTGCCGAATCAGGGTCCCTATAGGCGGGGAGCCTGCTTCTCTCTCTCTGCCCCTCCCCCTGCTTTCTCTCTCTCTCCCTCTGTCAAATAAATTTTAAAAAAGAAAAAGAAAAAATAGATGGACTGTATATTCTTGGAAACAGGAGAGAAACTAAAAACAAGGGGCTTACTCCCCAGTGTTAATAAGCCCCTGCCAGCACATGGCTGCCTAGGTTGGGTGAACAGGGTGGCAGGTTAATGAAGTAAAGGTGGCCGATGTACCATTTGGCTCACTTCTGCCAGTCCTGTGTCTCAGTCAGTGTGAACTAACTGTCACATCTTTTCAGGTGTACTTGGTGTAGGGTGCTGACATCACTGACTCCATCTCGGGCCTCCATCTTGGTCTCGCCTCTAGCACACGGGTGGCACCACTTTAGGTAATCAGGAGAGCTTCTGGTGCACAGGTGGCGCCACCTTAGATAACGACCCTGTGACGACGTCACCATGGCCCTAGCTCCATAAAAGCCAGGGATTAAGGTCTGGATCGTGGCAGAGAATTGCTGCATATCACCGTCCTGACCGACCGACCCACCCACCCACCGACCAACCGACGGTAAGTTGTCCTGAATAAAACTGTAAGCAGGGTGGAGTGGCTTGCTTGCATTTTCGGTATTAAAGTGCTCTCTCAGTCTGAAGGATATGACTGACCCTCCTCTACCTGCTAACACTTGGTGTAACGGGCAGGATGCCAAAAATCAAACAAGCCCTGGGTAACGGCGCTAGGCCGGGGGACCCCGTTGTCCGTGCGGGAACTCCCAAGCTGGCTAGCCACCACTCAGTGAGGAGAATTAACCGGGTCTTTTGAGTGTTTCAGACCAGCGTGTGAGAACGGGGATGCCCTAAAAACACCTATCTGAAATGGTGGAGAAGCGAAAGGGTTGAGGATGGGTGGCAGCTTGGGTGTTAGGACTGTGGGATACTGGAGGAGATGGTGTTATGGTAAATGGATTCAAGACGTCAAAAATGGCCTGGGCCACTGCTCAACCTGCCTTGTGACAAAGATTATATACTGCAGGTATGGGTGAGGACTGCAGGCGCTCACCTCATCTGACTGATTGGATAAACACTAGCATTAAGAAAACCTGGCTTAACAAGGAAGCTGTTCCCTTCCCTCCGTGGCACTGGCCCTCTATGGAAGAACTGGGGATGAAACGTGCCATTTACGCCCATTTTGGTAGCCCCAATGAAGAAATACTTTCCTCTTGTATGAATGTCCATATCTCATGGTCAGCCCCAGGGGCAGGATATGGGACTTTAGTATCCCTTCTTGTCCCCAGGGTTAAACGGCCCATTGCTAAAGTAGCCGCTATAGTGGCAGACTTACATGAAACCGAAAGGGAAATAGATTGAAAAACAGGGAAAAATAAAAGATACTCCCAATGATAAAATGGTGGAAAGGGGGACTATCAAGAGCTTGTAAACAATGGTAGCAAGATCTAATATTATCTGGGACCCCGAGAGAAAATACAACCCAGCTCAGTCTTCCTAAGCCTCTGGAAGGCATTGCCTAAGGGAAAGCCGTTTACTTCCTTGAAGGAAGGCTCTAAAAAGCCCGGGGTGTTGCCAAGTGCCCCTCTGCTAATGGCAGAATTTCAGGGGTGGATACCACCTACCCCCAGGGACTAGGAGGTAGGCCAGTGTTGCCCTCTCATGCATGCAATAGGGGGCAACAGGCGGCCCCAGGTGGAATTAACCATTTATTGGCCTTGCACCAACCAACAGACCATACTAGCTCTAACAGTCACTGGCTGAGTGCACGCTTATCTATGGAAACGCTTCAGAATTTGGGGGAGAGATAAAGGTGAAAAGGGTAGTAAGATAAGTACTAGGCCTTAGGGATATTAATGCCAAATGGGAGTTGTGAATTGGATGTAAGTTCATATCCAGAAGGGTTTGGCTGGGGCTTGTGGCAACAACAAAATAGGAACTCCATTAGTTATTTGTGTAAGTTCAATAAGAACATGTTCTTGTAACAGGACATTAGAAACAGTGGTTATATTACCAAGGCTGCGGCTGGAAGGTCCCATTTGAGAGAACCTACATAGATGCTGATATGGCCAGACAGCTTTAAGGAACTAAGGTTGACTTTATGGAGCCAAGGAAGCTCCTTGAAAAAAATTCAACCTGGTCCCTTGTTTACAGGACTCCTGGGAGCCTTTACCAGGTGAGTAAGGAAGGTCACTTCCTGGCAGTCTCGGGAACCACAGGATATTTTGGGGACCTCAAGAAGAGCAGAAGTAACCCAAACTAATGGTATTGCAGGCGAGTCTGATGGCAAGTATTTGGCTTGGCTTCTTGCCTCCAAAGGCTGTTAAAGGCTCAATCTGAAATTCCTTATGAGAAGTTCCAGCAAAGCAGCTTTAAAAGAACCTAAATGGCCAGTGACTATTCTTACTGCATTTATATAAATAATTAGGCCAAAAAATAATTAGGCCAAGTTTGGACTTGTTTTACAAACAACTTGATTGATTGATAGATTGCAGTGGAGGAGGGGGAGGCTAGGAAGGTGGGGGAAGAAGGAAAATCTCAAGCAGATGCCATGCTGGGCTTGGAGCCTAATGGGGCTTGATCTAATGACCCTGAGATCCTGACCTGAGTCAAAATCAAGAGCCTGATGCTTAACCAACTGAGCCACCCAGGTGCCCCACAAACCACTTAATTTGGCTACATTTGATAGAAATGAGGGTGATTTTTAGAGAGGAAAAAGTTGTTTCAGTGGTATATCTTTATGGGTGTTAGATTCTAGTTCTGATTATCTTTGAATGTTGATTGTTGACCTCCAAAACCAGGCTGGACCCCGAATTCTTCTGGTTTCCTTGTGTGTCTGGCTAATCTTCTACCTGACTGCTTGCACACTATAGGCCTGACTTTGAAAGCCCACCAGCAGGACCACCTCCTGAAATAAGAACACTGTTCACACGAACTGACCTAACCGGCCTTGTTATAAAATGTAGACTAAGATGCTAAGACTAGATGCAAGACTTCCAAAATAATGGCTCTATAAAGGATGGGGGCTCAACTTAGTACTACAGAATCTCTGCAATTGGCTGCAAGGCAGTTTCATCCCTCAACTCCTGACCTGTACGCCTCTTCAGCAGGAAGTAGTTAGACTGGTCATCGTCCCTACCCCTCAAGAATGAAGAATGCTGAAAAACCAGGAGTGGTGCTGGTTAAGCTCCTGTTGCTCTCTGTATTGCTACTGCGGCCCCGGAATGCAAGTCCCCTCCTGGTATCTGGTACTAAGGTAGATTATATGGGCCATAAAGATGTCGGGGGCGGGGGGAGGGGTGGAGTGTAGGAGTGCTGACAACATTGACTCCATCTGTGGGACTTCGTCTTGGGCTCCCCTCTGGTGCACGGGTGGCACCAGCTGAGATAACTGGTAGCGATCCTTTAGTGCATAGATGGTACTACTTAAGATAACTACCCCGTGACCTCCCCACCATGCCCCTCACTCCATAAGAGCTGGAGAAAGGGCCAGATAGAGGCCTCGAATACGGGTGGAGAATAAGAGTGTACTACAGCCTGGTTCGTCTGTCAGCCCGCCCAACCACCTGTCAGTAAGTTACCCTGAGTAAAACTCTGAACGGTATGGAGTGGCTTCCTTCCTTTTTTGGTATTAAAAGGCCTTCTCAGGGCACCTGGGTAGCTCAGTTGTTAAGCGTCTGCCTTCGGCTCAGGGCGTGATCCCGGTGTTCTGGGATCGAGCCCCGCATCAGGCTCCTCCACTGGGAGCCTGCTTCTTCCTCTCCCATTCCCCCTGCTTGTGTTCCCTCTCGCTGCCTGTCTCTCTCTCTGTCAAATAAATGAATAAAATATTTAAAAATAAATAAAAGGCCTTCTCAGTCTGGAGGATACCTTACTGACCCTCTGCCACTTCCTAACGCTCGGTATCTTAATTTTTGATGGCCCTAAATGGATTTTTTAAAAGATTCTCTTGAGAGAGCAAGCACGTGAGGGGGTGGGAGGCTGGGCGGCTGGGCGGAGGGAGAAAGAAACTTTTGCAGACTCTGCAATGAGCACGCAGAGCCCAATGTGGGGCTCAATCCCACGACCCTGAAATCTTGACCTGAGCCGAAACCAAGAGTTGGACGCTTAACCAACTGTACCACCCAGGTGCCCCCCACCCCAACAATGGAATTTTTGAGGTACAGATGAGGTCCATGTCAGGCACATGGCTGGCAGGTGGGGAAAGGGAATTTGGGCAGGGAGGCTTTCCAGGAAACCTTCCAATTATGGTGCACAACCATGCATAGGTTTCCCCCAAGTAAGCCCACATGAGTTGTCTTTTTATGTCTGTTTATACCTCTGGCACCTGTACTTCTCCGTTCTGTGTCAACAAGATGGCTTACAAAGGGCAATGAGAATATCCAGGAGCTGATCAGAGAAATGCCTGCAACTATGGCTACCCTAGGGATGAAGGAAAGGAAAGACTTCATAGGAAAATAAAAGCTAGAAAGCTTTTTAAAGGTGAGACAAAGGTTGATGTTGAGAAGGGCTAGTTTTCCTGTGTTTGAGGAACTTACACCACTTACAGATGCCTTATAAAGTCCTTCCACTGTCTGTTCTAAACTAGAGCTGGCCAGGTCACACTCCACCAAATCCCCAGTTCTCCCATGATATTAATCAGTGCTTCCTGAAAAAAGTTGTTCCACGGTCAATTTTGGATTAATTTTTTTAATCAGCTAAATAAATTTCAATGTTTCTCAAGCCTGATGAGCATTGTGCATGTCCAGGAGGTGAATATATCAAGTATTTCTCTAAATTATTAGTCACAAATTCTCACAGAGAAGTATTAACATCGAGAACACGAGTGTTCTAGAATTTCATTTTTCCCCCTTTGGGGGATAGGTAGGGTCTTAAGAAGTCAAAGTGGACAGAAGGACACCTTTCCAATCCACACTCCTGCATCTTACACAAATAGCCCAGCTAATAAGCCTAAGCTGAAAGTGAAGAAAATAAATGTAATGTATGAAAAAAAAATCCCTTAAAAATGTGGTGCTAAGAGTTAACAAGTTTGCTAATCATGTTTATATCTGCCTGGAGGTCGAGGCCTCTGACAACGTTGACAGTTTCTCAGTGGCCAGAAAACGTTATCTCTGAAACTGTTGTGTTTGGGGCACCCAAGGCAGCTAGGCAGCTAGTTTGGAATCCATCTTTAGGAAGTAAGCTGATAACTCTGCAAGCAAAGGTGAGGAAGTGTGCAGATACCTAGTAAGACACCATTTGGTTATGGAGAATATATTCTTAAAGATCTTTAAAGAAACTGTGGTCCTTGGCTGGTAAAAGTCTGTGTGTTTTGTTTTCTGTTTTGTTTTGTTTTTTTGGTTTTTTGGTTGTGTGTGTGTTTTGTTTTGTTTGTTTTTTTTTAAGGAAAGAGAAAAAAAACGCCAAAGAAAGCAAACAAACAAAAAAGACCCTCAAAGACCTCTGCGGCAAATTTACACCTACTTCTTGACCTGAGAAATAAAGTATTTCTCTTCCTCCTGCATATTTAAAAATGTCAATTCAACCCTCAACTTGTAATTTCTGAGGTTAAAATAACTGGGACTTAACATCTCCTCTGGGTTTCTTTTCCTTTTCACATCAACCCTACTCACAATATCCTTTTAAAGCGGAAGAATCATAGACTGAGTCTGATAACTATCATATGTTTCATTTTGCTAAAAACTAGAAATGTGGATAAAGCAGATGAATCTCCAATTCTGTCCACGCGGATTGGCTGTTCATCCAGGAAAGGAACTTTTATTTAACAATATGTTACCATTTCAGGCAATTTTGAGGCACAGAAATGAAGAAAAATAATATGGCAGCACTTAAGATTACATGCTATCAAAATGATAATACAGCTTAGAGTTGCATATAGATTTTTAACGGCATAATGATTTGTGTGTGTGTGTGTGGTGGACCTGTAACGTTATAAGTTTCAGGTGTACAGCTTAGTGATTTGACGAGTTTATACATGTTATGCTCAGCACAAGTACAACTCCCATCTGTCCCATTACATCGCTATTACAATATCATGCATGGTATTCTTCATGCTCTGCTCTTTATTCCATGGCTCCCTCATTCCATAACTGGAGGTCTGTATCTCCCCCACCCTTCACATATTTTGCCAAACCTCCCACTCCCCTTCTCTGGCATTCACCTGTTCTCTGTATTTATAGGTCTGATCCTGCTTTTTATTATTTTTTTTACATTCTGTTTATTAGTAGAATCAGAAGTCAGACTGAGAAAGACAAATACCTTATTTCACTTAATACCCTCCAGGTCCATCAGTGTTGTCACAAATGGCAAGATCTTTCTTTTATAGCTAAGTAATATTCCACTGGGGGTGTGTGTGTGTGTGTGTGTGTGTGTGTGTATCACATCTTCTTTGATTTGTTTCGGGGTTTGGCCATCGTGGGCATTGCTGCTATGAACATTGGGGTGCATATGGCCCTTCTTTTCACTACATCTGTATCTTTGGGGTAAATACCCAGTAGTGCTATTGCTGGGTCATAGGGTAGCTCTATTCTTAACTTCTTGAGGGACCTCCACACTGTTTTCCAAAGTGGCTGTACCAACTTGCATTCCCATCAACAGTGTAAGAGGGTTTCCCTTTCTCCACATCCTCTCCAACATTTGTTGTTTCTTGTCTTGTCAATTTTTGCCATTCTAACAGGTGTAAGGTGGTATCCCAAGGTGGTTTTGATTTGAATTTCCCCAATGGCTAATGATGTTGAACATTTTTTCATTTGTCTGTATGTCTTCATTGGGAAAGTGTTTGTTCTTCTGCCCATTTTTTTGTTTCTTGGGTGTTGAGTTTGAGAAGTTCTTTATAGATCTTGGATACCAGCCCTTTATCTGTAGTATCATTTGCAAATATCTTCTCCCATTCTGTGGGTTGCCTCTTTGTTTTGTTGACTGTTTCCTTTGCTGTGCAGAAGATTTTTATCTTGATGAAGTCCCAAAAGTTCATTTTTGCCTTTGTTTCCCTTGCCTTTGGAGACATGTCATGAAAGAATTTGCTTGGCCGATGTCAAAGAGGTTATTGCCTATGTTCTCCTCTATGATTTTGATGGATTCCTGTCTCACATCGAGGTCTTTCATCCATTTAGAGTTTATCTTTGTGTATGGTGTAAGAGAATGGTCAAGTTTCATTCTTCTCTATATAGCTGTCCAATTTTCCCAGCACCATTTATTGAAGAGACCATCTTTTTTACATTGGATGTTTTTTCCTGCTTTGTCAAAAATTAGTTGACCATAGAGTTGAGAGTCCATTTCTGGAGTCTCTATTCTGTTCCACTGATCTACATGTCTGTTTTTGTGCTAGTACCATGCTGTCTTGGTGATCACAGCTTTGTAGTATAGCTTGAAATCCGGTAATGTGATGCCCCAGCTTTGTTCTTTTTTTTACCATTTCCTTGGTGATTCGGGGTCTTTTCTGGTTCCACAAAATTTTAGGATTGTTTGTTCCAGCACTTTGAAAAATGGCATTGGTATTTTGATCGGGATGGCGGTGAAAGTATAGATTGCTCTGGGTAGCACAGACATTTTAACTATGTTTATTCCATGAGCATGGAAAGTTTTTCCATCTTTTTGTGTCTTCTTCAATGTCTTTCATCAGTGTTCTGTAGTTTCTGGCGTATAGATCCTTTACTTCTTTGGTTAGTTTTATTCTGAGATATCTTATGGTTTTTGGTGCTATTGTAAATGGAACCCCCTAATTTCTCTTTCTTTGGTCTCGTTAGTGTATAGAAATGCAACAGATTTCTGTGCATTGATTTTTGTGTCCTGCCACATTACTGAATTGCTGTATGAGTTCTAGTAATTTGGGGGTGGAGTCTTTTGGGTTTTCCACATAAGGTATGTCATCTGTGAAGAGAGAAAGTTTGACTTCTTCTTTGCCAATTTGAATACTTTTTCTTTTCTTGTCTGATTGCTGTTGCTAGGACTTCTAGTACTATGTTGAACAATAGTGGCAAGAGTGGGCATCCTTGTCGTGTTCCTGATCTTAAGGGAAAGGCTCTCAGCTTTTCCCCATTGAGAATGATATTTGCTGTGGGCTTTACATAGATGGTTTTTATGGAATTGAGGAATGTACCCTTTATCCCTACACTCTGAAGGGTTTTAATCAGAAAAGGATGCTGTATTTTGTCAAATGCTTTTTATGCATCAATTGAGAGGACCATATGATTCTTGTCTCTTATTAATGTGTTCTATCACACTGATTTTGCAAATGTTGAACAACCCTTGCATCCCAGGGATGAGTCCCACTTGGTCATGATGGATAATCCTTTTAATATACTGTTGGATCCTATTAGCTAGGATCTTATTGACAATTTTGGCATCCATATTCATCAGGGATATTGGTCTGTAATTCTCCTTTTTGATGGGGTCTTTGCCTAGTTTTGGGATCAAGGTAATGCTGGCTTCATAGAACAAGTTTGGAAGTTTTCCTTCTGTTTCTATTTTTTGAAACAGCTTCAGAATAGGTATTATTTATTCTTTGAATGTTTGGTAGAATTCCCCAGGGAATCCATCAGGCCCTGGACTCTTGTTTTCTGGGAGGTTTTTGATCACTGCTTCAATCTCGTTGCTGGATATTGGCCTATTTAAGATGTCAGTGTCTTCCTGTTTCACTCCTGGTAGTTTATAGGTTTCCAGGAAGGCATCCATTTCTTCCAGTTTGCTTAATTTATTGGCCTATAGTTGTTAATAGTTTCTAATGATTGTTTCTATTTCCTTGGTGTTAGTCCTGATCTCTCCCTTTTCATTCATAATTTTATTAATTTGGGTCCTTTCTCTTTTCTTTTGGATATGTCTGGCCAGTGGTTTATCGATCTTATTCTTTCAAAGAACCAGCTTCCAATTTTGTTGATCTGCTGTACTGTATTTCTGGTTTCTAATTCATTGATCTCTGCTCTAATCTTAATCAGTTGTCTTTTCGTGCATGGCTTAGGCCTGTTCTTTTTCATCTCCAGCTGTTTAAGGTGTGAGTATAGGGTCTGTATTTTAGATTTTCCTATTCTTTTGAGTGCAGCTTAGATGCCTATGTTTTTCCCCTTAGGACCGCCTTTGCAGAATCCCATAGGTTTTGGACTGATGTGTTTTCATTCTCATTGGTTTCCATAAATTGCTTAAGTTCTTCTTTAATTTCCTGGTATACCCAAACATTCTTAAGCAGGATGATCCTTAGCTTCCAAGTGTTTGAGTTTCTTCCAACATTTTTCTTGTGATTGAGTTCCAGTTTCAAAGCATTATGGTCTGAGAATATGCAGGGAATAACCTCCATCTTTTGGTATTGGTTGAGACCTGTTTTGTGACCCAGTATATGGTCTATTCTGGAGAAAGTTCCCTGTGTGTTTGAAAAGAATGAGTATTCTGTTTTAGGGTGGAATGTTCTCTATATATCTATGAGGTCCATCTGGTGTACTGTGTCATTCAAAGCTCTTGTTTCTTCATTGATTTTCTGCTTAGATGATCTGTCTATTGCTGAGAGTGGAGTGTTGAGGTCCCCTACTATTAACATATTAACTATATGTCTCTTTATTTTGGTTAACAGTTGGCTTATGTAGTTGGCTGCTCCCCTGTTGGGGGATAGATATTTATAATTGTTACAGCCTCTTGTTGGATATACCCTCTAAGAATTATATAGTGTCCTTCTGTATCTCTAACTACAGTCTTTAGCTTAAAATCTAATTTGTCTGATATGAGAATTGCTACCCCAGCTTTCTTTTGAGGTCCACTGGCATGGACCTCTATCCCCTTACTTTCAGTCTGGAGGCATCTTTAGGTTGAAAGTGAGTCTCTTGTAGACAACATATGGATGGGTCATGTCTTTTTATCCAGTCTGTAACCCTGTGGCGTTTTATGGGAGCATTTAGGCCATTCACATTGAGAGTGATTACTGAGAGATATGATTTTAATGTTGTCATGTTGCCTGTGAAGTCCTTGTTTCTATAGATTGTCTCTGTAAATTTGATCTGTATCACTCTTGGGGTCTTTTTACTTTTATAGAACCCCCCCCCTTAATATTTCTTGTAGGGCTGGCTTGGTGGTCACATATTCTTTCAGTTTCTGCCAGTTTTGGAAGCTCCTTGTCTCTCCATCCATTCTGAATGACAGCCTTGCTGATACAGTATCCTTGGCTGTATGTTCTTCTCATTTAATACTCTGAATATGTCTTGCCAGCCCTTTCTGGCTTGCCAGGTCTCTGTGGACAAGTTTGATGTTATTCTGATGGTCTTCCCTCTGTATGTAAGAAATCTCTTCCCCCTTGCCGCTTTCAAGTTTGTTTCCTTGGACCTAAGATTTGCGAGTTGTACTATTACATGTTGTGGTGTTGGTCTGTTCTCATTGATTTTTGGGAGGGGTCCTCTCTGTCTCTTGGACACGAATGCTTGTTTCCTTCCCCAAATTACAGAAGTTCTCAGCTACAATTTGCTCAAATATCTCTTCTAGACCTCTCTCTTTCTCCACCACCTCAGGGATCCCAATAATTCTGGCATTGGAAAGTTTCATTAATATTCCTCAGCTTATTTTCTTGAAATTGGATTTTTTTCCCCTGCTACCTCTTTTTCCTCCTTTTCTATCATCTCATCCTCTAACACTAATTCATTCTTCTGCCTCGTTTACCCTGGCAGTCAGAGCATCCAGTTTAGACTGCATTTCATTCATAGCATTTTTAAGTTCTGCCAGATTAGTTCTAATTTCAGCCCTTAGGGATTCTGTATTTTCATTAATATTTTTTTCAAGTCTATATATCATCTTGATAATTGTTACTCTGAAATCCATTTCTGACATCTTCATTATATCCATATCTGTTAGTTCTGTGGCAGAGGCCACAACCTCTGTTTCTTTCCTTTGTTGTGTGATCCTCCTCTTTGTCATTCTGATAAGGTGTGGTTGTGGGGATGTACAGAGTCCAAATTATTGATCAGGACCCAAGCAAGATGCACCTGTTTTATAGGGACCTTAGGGATGTGGGCTTCTTGTTCTTTCAGCCTGCCTTCTGGGGGAGAGTCCTGCTACGCTGATACTCAGGGAACCCTGTTTGGGTAGGGTTGCCCTGCCCCCTTGGGGGGGGGGATGGGCACAGTGAGAACCGGTTTTTTTCAGGCTTTTGTT
The DNA here is from genome assembly GCF_024610735.1 of Ursus americanus. Classification (NCBI taxonomy): domain Eukaryota; kingdom Metazoa; phylum Chordata; class Mammalia; order Carnivora; family Ursidae; genus Ursus; species Ursus americanus. The sequence continues at coordinate 68,087,421 of NC_142136.1, forward strand.
CTCCGGTGGATTTCCCTGGCGGCTTTCTGGGTCTCTTCTGAGAGAGCAGCAGTGACCATATCTAAACCTCTGTCTCAGAACAGAGAGATCTCAGTCTGCTCTTCACTGAGCTCTCCAGGCCACACTGACTCCATTTCTGTCAGTGCTGCTAAAAACCGGCAGCATCCTGGTTTGTGCACCCCACAGCTGCTCTCCCAGCCCTTGCTCCCAGGGCTGGCATGTCTCTCCCCTTTGTGCTTCTAACACCGCCAGCTGCCCCCAGTTCGCACATGCGCCCCCGAGTTCCAGGTTTCAGTCTGGTGCGGTGTCCTATAGACCTTTCCCCACCGCTGCTGGTCTAGGAGTCTGGCCCACTCCCCAGCATGGCTTTTGCCTTCCCAGAGCAAGAGCACAGAGGCTTCCACCCCCTTCCATTTATCTTCAGATATCTGCCCTCAGACTCTCAGCTCCCCACTTCATACCTGAGACCAACCACCAGAGATGTTCTGTTTATAGAGATCCAGATATATCTTCTTATATCTCAGGCTGATTTTGTGGGTGTTCAGAATGGTCTGGTAGATATCCAGCTCGATTCAGGGGATCGGTTGAAATAGGGTCCCCTGCTCCTCTGCCATCTTTCCCTGCCTCCTATATACCACATCTTTATCCGTTTATCTGTCAATGGACACTTGGGTTGATTCTTTGTCTTGGCCATTGTAAATAATGCTGAAATAAACATAGGAATGCATGTATCTTTTCAAATTAGTGTTTTCCTTTTCCCTACGTAATTACTGAATAATGGGATTATTGGATCATATGGTATTTGTATTTTTGACTTTTTGAGGAACCTCCATACTGTTTTCCACAGTGGCTACACCAGTTTGCATTAGCACTAGGAGTGCAAGAGGGATCCTTTTTCTCTACATCCTTGACAACACTTGTTGTTTCTTGCATTTGATTTTTGCCATTCTGACAGGTGTGACATGATAGTTCATTATAGTTTTGATTTTGCACTTCCCTCAAAATTATTGATATTGAGCATATTTTCATGTGCCTGTTGGCCATCTGTATGTCATCTTTGGAGAAATGTCTATGCCGGTGCTCTGCCCATTTTTTAATCGGATTGTTTTGGTGTTGTGGGACTTCTTTATATATTTTGGATATTAACCCCTTATTGGATATATCATTTGCAAATATCTTTTCCCATTCAGTAGGTTGTCTTTTGCTTTGTTGATGGTTTTCTTAGCTGTGCAAAAACCTTTCATTCTGTTGTAGTCCCAATGGTTTATTTCTGCTTTTGTTTTTCTTAGGAGATATACCTAGAAAAATGTTGCTATGGCCAATGTCAGAAATTAGTGCTTAAGCTCTCTCCTCAGATTTTTATGGTTTCAGGTTCATATTTAGGTCTCTAATCCATTTTGAGTTCATTTTTGTGTATGGTGTTACAAAATAGTCCACTTTCCTTGTTTTACATGCTGCTGTCCAGTTTTCCCAGCACCTTTGTTGAAAAGACTGCCTTTTTCCCACTGTATATTCTTGCCTCCTTTTTCATAGACTGACCATGCTAATGTGGGCTTATTTCTGGTGTCTCTGTCATGTTCCACTGATTTATGCATATGTCTTTATGCCAATACCATATGGTTTTGATTACTACAGCTTTGGAGTATATCTTGAAATCTGGGATTGTGATACCTCCATGTTTGTCCATTCTTATCAGCAATGCTTTGGCTATCCGGGGTCTTCTGTGGTTCTGTACAAATTGTAGAATTCTAACTTTAAGAAAAATGCTGTTGATATTTTGATAGGGATTGCATTGAATCTGTAGACTGCTTTGGGTAATAGGACATTTTGACAATATTCTTCCAATCCATGAGGATGGAATATCTTTCCATTTGTTTGTGTCACTTTCAATTTCTTTCATCAGTGTTTTATAGTTTTAAGAGTACAAGTCTTTCACCTTTTTGGTTAGGTTCATTCTTAGGTATTTTATTCTTTTTGGTGTAATTGCAAATGGTGTGTTCTTCCTCTATCTGTGATTTTGTTAGTGTATAGAAACACTGATTTCTAGACATTACTTTTGAATCTTGCAACTTTAGTGAATTCATTTATTACTTCTAGTAGTTTTTTGGTGGAATCTTTAAGGTTTTCTGTGAATATCATGTCATCTAAAAGAGTGACAGTTGAACTTCTTTACCAATGTGGATGCCTCTTATTTCTTGTCTGACTGCTATGGCTAGCACTTCTAGTACTATGTTGAATAAAAGTAGTGAGAGTGGACATTCTTGTCCTGTTTCTGATCTTAGGGGAAAAGCTCTCAATTTTTCACCACTGAGGATTATCTTAGCTGTGGGCTTCACATATGGCCTTTATTATGTTTGGGTTTAGGAGGAACATCCCTCTTTCATTGAGAGTTTTTATCATGAATGGAATCTTGTCAAATGTTTTTTATACATCTATTGAGATGGTTATATGATTTTTATCTTTCACTTTGTTAGAATGCTGATTTTTTAAAAAACCCAGATGAAATTCTACTCTAATCTACTATGGCTTTTATTTGTTAACATTTTATTTGGAATAATTTCAAGATTATAAAAAAAATTCCAAGAGTAGTACAATGGAAAGTACTCTCCTATATCCTTTACCCATATTCACTAGTTAACTTTCCCTTATTTGCTTTACCATTCTCTCTCAATCTTTCCCTCTATATATTCATGGATTTGTGTATATATACATGTATGTGTGTACATGTGCACACGTATGCATATGCGTGTGTGCATGTGTGTATATACATATATTTTTCTTAAACATTTGGGAGTAAGGTATCTTCTAAGAACAGGAAAAGTTAAGAATTTCAAAAACTTTAATACAGTAATTGTCTTAAAAAGTTAAATATACACCTACATGTTCCAGCCATTCTACTCATAGGTATTTAGCCAAGATAAAAAAACATATGTATACAAAGATATGTACACAAAGGTTCATAGCAGCCTTAATTAGGATTCCAAAACTGAAAACAAATGATTATATTTAAGCTACCACTTATTCCATATTCCAATTTTATCAATTGACCCAATGTCCATTACAGCACATCTTACCCCTAGTACAGGATGCAGCCCAGGATCCCTTATTACGTTTATTTATCATATCACTTTATTCTCTCTTAATCTGCAATAGTTATTCAGCTTCTCTTTGTCTTTCATGACACTGGTATTTTTTAGTAATAAAAGCACCTCCCCTATTTTTAATGGAATGATCCTTGTGTTGGGTTTTTCTGGTGTTTCCTCATGATAAAGTGTAATGCTGTGTCTGACACACGATGTCCTTCTGATCTTCACTGGTGATACCTATTCTGACCACCCAGTCAAGTTGTCTGGTTTCTCCACTGGACAGTTACTATTTTTCCATTGCTATTTTTTTAATTTCAGTGTAATTAATGTACAGTGTTATATTAGTTTCAGGTAACCTAGAAGAAATGGATAAATTCCTAGAAACATACCACCTCTCAGAACTGAATCAGGAAGAAACAGAAAATCTGAGCAGACTGATTAACAGCAAGGAAATTGAATCCCAACAAACAAAAGTCTAGAACCAGACGGCTTCACAGATGAATTCTACCAAACATTTAAAGAAGACTTAATACCTCTTCTTCTCAAACTATTTCAAAAAATAGAAAAGGAAGCAAAGCTTTTCTTCCAACACCATTCTATGAGGTCAGCATTACCCTGATACCAAAACCAAATAAAGACACTACATAAAAGGAGAACTACAGGTCAATATCCCTGGTGAGCATACCTATTTTCTACTTCTTATAAGCATGAACTCACTGATTCCTAATTTTAATGGTTCACAATTCATTGTTGTCCTTAATTATATGATGCTTGTCTAAGATGTGGCCAGTGGGAAACCATTTTTCCTTTAGTGTGGTTATGTTTTCATTTGAAACAGTTGAGTTCACTTGTCTTTTTTTTTCTCTATCTTTATTGACTTTTCTCCTGTCCTTATTGATCTTCAAATATGTAAAATATGAGCATGCTTCCCTAACTCAACTAAATTAAAAGATAAATTCAGAAGTATCACACCCTCCCCTACTCCATCTATCCTCTTCTCCCACCCAACCCTTTTAGAAACAAACTTCATGGTTTACTGGTTCATCTGTCCCTCACTTCTTTTTGTAAAGATAAGGAAACATGGGTATACTTTTCCTTTTCATTCTTTCACAGAGACTAGCATACTAAATACATTGTGCACTTTGATTTCCAGGAGAATAATATTAAATTAGAAATGAATTCAGTACCAATTTTTCAAGGAAACACAATTTTAATTAATTTGATCTTTTTCTCTACATCATTTCTGCATGTATCTTCATTATTTCCTTCCTTGTGCTTTTTTGGGTTGGCTTTGTGATTTTTTTTTTTCCCCAGCTTTTAGAGTTGGGAATTGAATTTTTTTTATTCTCATTGGTTTGCCAAATCTTTATCCATCCCTTTATTTTTAGGCTTTTTAAAGAACTATGTTTATGTATGTCTCTTACATAAAAGTACCAAGTTGGGGTTTGCTTTATGAGCCAATTTGAAAAGTTCTTTGGTGAGTTAAACCCATTCAAATCTAGTGACACAACTGATAATATTTGGTTTCAACATTGAAATTACTTTGGATTGGAAAAGTTTTTCCCATTATCTTGTATTTAACTTTTTATGCCTTATTATGTTTTATTAGATCTGTCAGTTTTACATGGTATCCTTTGAATCCCATCTACTAGCTATACAGTAAGCCATGATCTTATTCTACTTTCCCTTTCTATTTTTTTAAAGTTGCAAGTTTCTGCTTTGTAAAACATATTACATTTAATACTATTCCCCTACCCACATCCCCAATCATATTTTAGTTTTACAGTTAAATATGAAATGTCCACCATCAGTCCTCTTGCCCAAATTTCATCTTTCATTTGCATGAACTTCTCTAATATATTCCCCAGGAAGGATGCATGTACATAATGCTTCCTTAGTTCATGGACATTAATTTCCTATAGTTGATACTTGAGAATCTTAGCTGCGTGTAAAATTTGTGATTCACAGTTTTTTTAGTTGAACATGTTCCTTTACTGTTTCCATACGTACGTTATTCTGAGAAGTCTGACACCAGTCTTACTTTCTTGCTCTATAGATTATTTCATCATTTTGTCTCAAGACTCAGAGGAAGTTATCAATAGTAGTTTTACCCAGCTATGTGAAGAAGCTCAGGATCCTGAGTCAATTTTCCATGGCACCTACTATGTAGGCCCTTTCAATATATACATTAAGATCCTTGTTTATTTCTGGTAATTTAAATGTTATTTCTGTTCTTTTGATTTTTTTTTTTCGTCAATCAGGAACTCCAATTATACATGTGTTGGAGACTTCATTGCCTCTTCATTTTAACCACTTTTTTCTAAACTTTTTAACTACTTGACCCCATTTTCTGGATTACTTTCCTAATTTTCATCCATGTCCCTTATTAAATTTTCATTTGAATTTGTTCACTTTGGGGTGTTTTAGTCATAACTGCAGATATGAATTTGCCTTTTTCTTTCTTTCTTGAGTCTAAAATTCTTTCACTTTTTCCCTTTCTTGGCCACTTTCTTTTTTCAGTTTTTGAATTTTTTATTTTATTTTTTTTTTTTTTATAAGTAGGCTCTATGCCCAGCATGGAGTCCAAAGTGGGGCTTGAACTCCTGACCCTGAGATCAAGAGTTGGATGCTTAACCAACTTAGCTGTGCAGGTACCCCTCAGTTTTTGAATTTCTGACCTGACTCTAAATCTTGCAATTATTCAGCCTCATGACTTAGGAGAAATCAAAGTTCATGTGATCAGAGTTCATGTGTCAGAGTCTTGCAAGGAAAAGGTGACAAGCTCAAAGTAAAAAACACATTTAAGACCTCATTGGGCAATTAGATATTATTGCTGGTAAATATGAAGAAAATGTGGCAAAACTTTTCATGTAGAGTATACTGAAGATTGATGACACACGTGAAGTGGTTACAGATATAAATAATGCTATATAAGATGTCCTTGAAAAAGACCCCATTCTGCTTGGATGCTCACAGCTGTCTAGGTTTCACCAATCTGGAATCAGTGTCTGAATCAGCTGGTTTATAGTTTTCATCAAATTTGGAAAATACTTATTTAAATATTGGTCAGGTGCCCTTTTTGGGGACTCCAAATTGCATATATACAAAGCCACCTGAGATTGTCCCACAGCTCGGGGATGTCCTGTTCACTGATTTTAAATTATTTATCTTTGTGTTTCCTTTGGATAGTTACTATTGCAATATCCTCAGGTTCACTTATAATCTTCTGAAATATCTAATTTGATGTTAATCTCATCCAATGGATTTTTCACCTCAGACAATGTAGTTTTCATCTCTAGAAGTTGTTTTGTTATACCTTTCATGTTCCTTTTTGAATAAAAGGAAGAGTTATTAAGCTATAACTAACAGAACGCGTAGTTACAATAACTAGTTAACACTGTGTCATTTCTAGGGTAATTTCAATCACCTGACTTTTCTCCTTATGGGTGTGTTTTCCTGCTGCTTTGCATGTCTGGTAACTTTTGACTGAATGCCAAACAATATGAATCTCTGTTGGGTTATGGATATTTTGGTATTTCTAGAAATCTTCCTGAGCTTTGTTCTTGGATGCAGACTAGTTACATGGAAACAATTTGCTCTTTGGGGGTCTTTTAAGATCTCTTAGGCAGGACTGGAGCAGTACTTAATCCAGCCTTACCTGTTTCCCTGCTATTAAAGCAAGACACTTCTATATACTTTACCCAATACCCTATGAATCCAGGGTTTCCCTCTCTGGCTGGTGGGAACAGGTACTATACTCAGCCCTGTGTGTTGACCACCATCCCCTCTCATTTTGGCTGGTTCTCTCTCTAGCCTTCAGTAGTTTCCTCACACAACATGTATACTGATCAATACTTGAGGGGAGCCCCCACAAATCTCTGGTGTTCTTCTATGCAGCTCTCCCTCTACAGTGCTCTGTCCTGCAAACTAATGGCCTCAGTCATCCCAAGCTCTCAGCATCATCTCTTCAACTCAACTCAAGGGTTGGCCAGGTTCCACCTAGGTTCCCCTCCCTCAGCTGCTATTTACATTTCTTAAGGCAGTTACCTGGGGCTGTCATACAACTCACCTTCTATGTTTCATATGTCTCAGGGGTTATTGTCCTTTGTTGCCTAATGTTCAGTGTTTTAACCCTCATTTCATATATTTTGTCCTTTTGGGGGAGTTGTTTCAGATGTGAGGGTAAATCTAATCCCTGTTATTCCATCTTGGCCAGAAGCAAAAATACCCATCATAGCTTCTGAATATGAATATATGTAGAATTTAAAGCCATCCTAGAATGAGAAGGACTCCTTACCTTATTAATGTATCGTCATCCACAATGACCAACCATGCTATTTTGTCATGGCTGTGATTCAGAAATTTTTCCAAAATGGCAAATGTCTTTCCACAATGACCTACAAAAGGCAAGAAGAAAACTTAGTGTAATATTTTCTTTAAAATACACATAATTCATTTGGGGGGGGCTGGGTGGTGCAGTGGTTAAGCATCCAACTCTTGGTTTCAGGTCATGATGTCAGGATCATGAGTTGGAGCCCCACATGGGGCTCTGAGCTCAGCAGGGAGTCTGAGTTTCTCTCTCTCTCTCCCTCTGCCCCTCTCCCCTGTATTCTCCCTTTCTCTAAATATTTTTTAAAAAATTAAAATAAAAATACATAATTCATTTTAAAACATTAGTTTTAATGTTTTAAAACTTAAATCCTGACATGTACACAAATAGAATTTAAAAATTAGCCTTTTCTAATTTTCACAGACATAGGTGAAGCAGAGGGAACTTCAAAGATCAGGAAGTCTAAGCCATTTATTTCACACATGGGGAAATGGGAGACCCAGAGGGAGGAGGTCACTTAGCTAATCTGAGGCAGAGCTAGGACTAGTATCTTTGTTCCAAAGTTGTAAGCTTCATAGAAACTATAGAAGCTTGGCACCTTTCCTTAGATATATTCTGAAGCATTACAACTATAGGGAAACAATGGTACAAAAGTAGGAATATAATACGTCCATTCATTTACTATGTAAATTTTTGCTATTAAGTTTCCAATATGCCAGATACTGTGGCAGGTTCTGCTCTAAAAGCATAGTATGGACTAAGAGTTACAGCTCTTCAGATGCCAACAGATAAAGGTCCGTACTTAAATGGAAAATGCTGGGGCCCAAGATAAGAATAAAATGCTTGGGAAGAAAACTATCAATAACAATATACCCCAGATTTCAACAAAATATTCAGTGACACAATAGAGAACAAGCTAATATTAACTAATATTAAACCACTCAATTTAACCTTTATTTTCATTTTTCTTGATCTCTTTATGTATTTTTAACCATTATTTGAAAGCCATCTCAAACTCCTGTTGGAACAAGGTAGAATATAAATAGCAATAAACACAAATTAAGAAATCAATTAGGCTATGGACTCTGGGAAACAAACTGAGGGCTTCAGAGGGGAGGGGGTGGGGGAATGGGATAGACCGGTGATGGGTAGTAAGGAGGGCACGTATTGCATGGTGCATTGGGTGCTATACGCAACTAATGAATCATTGAACTTTACATCAAAAACCAGCGATGTACTGTATGGTGACTAACAAAATAAAAAATTATTTTAAAAAATCAATTAGGAATACATGAATAAATGATTATTAAAGGCAACTTAAATTGAAATCTAAAAAACAAGCTTAACCAAAAACACCTCAATCTAAAATCATTTTTCCAGAGCCCGGGGAAGATGGCAGAAGAGTAGGGGACCCTAGTTTCATCTTGTCCCCGGAATTCAGCTAGATAGCTATCAAATCATTCTGAACACCTGTGAACTAAACCAGCGATCTAAGAAAAGAATTGCTGCAATTCTACAAATAGAAAAGCGACTTTTTTTTTTTTTTTTTGCAAGGTAGGAAGTGCGGAGAAATTAATCCGACGCGATATATCGGAAGATAAACCCTGGGGGGAAGGAGCCTACATAAGCCAGCTACCAGAAAGTGATATAGCAGTGGGGCGCAAAATCGGAACTTATAGAAATCTGTTCCCACGGGGGACGTCTCTGCCTGAAAGGTGCTCAGGTGGTGAAGTGGGGTGGAATACCAGTGGGACAGCAGGGTCTCAGGATCCCTGGGGTCACAGAATTGGGGTGCCTGAGTGCGGCAGAGCTCCCAAGCATTAGAGCAGGGAAGCCAGATGCAATCGGCAAGCTCAGGAGTGGGCTTTCAGCTACTTGTTGCCATAAACCACAAACGGCTGCATGATTGGGCAACCGCTGTCTGAGCAGGGGTCCAGCAAGCAGCAAAACCACTACAAGAATCCCCTCTCTGCCCCAGAAGGAGCCGCTCATGTGTGCGCTGCAGGAGTCTGTAAAGTTTGGAGACTCAACAGGGTCGTGTGCCTAAGATAAAAATGCTCAGTCACAGGCTGGGTGAACAGAGTGTGGGCAGAAGCCAGGGAGACGAGAGTGACTGACTGCTCTCTGTGAGGGCTCACTAAAGCATGTGGGGTGCTAATCGTCTGCTCCGGGGCTGGGGAGCTGGGCGAGGCCATTTTCAGCCTCTAAACCTGCACAGAAAGCCTTCAGGGAACTAAAGCCAGATAGAGCAACCGGAAGCAGCTTACACTGGGCCTGGCTCCTTGGCAAAGGTGGTGCAACTCTGCCCAAAGACACCAGAGAATCAGTGCTGCAGGCCCCTCCCCCAGACGAGCAGGGGCACATCAGGCGAATACCAAGTTTACAGAGCACACAGAACTGCAAAGCTCCAGCGCTAGGGAAAATAGCATATAGAATTTGAGGGGTTTTGTTTCATTAGGCTTTCAGTTTAAAATTTTCTTTTTTCCCTTTTCAACTAGTTTCTTATTTTATCAACTCTTTTAAGTCTTTTAATTTTCATTTTTACATTTATATTTTACATATCTATACATATTGTTCATTTCTGGCTTCCTTTCATTGTATTTGATTTTATTTTTGTATATATATGTTTTTCTTTACAATTTTGGATCTAACAGACCCAAATATACCCAGGACCTAGTGTATTACTCTGGTGGGTCCACCTGTTTGATTATATTCTTTTTTTTTTTCCTTTTTTGGCTTCTGATCTAGTCTGATTTGTTTAGTACACATTTTGCTGGGGTCATGGCTTATATTTTTGTATTTTGTTCTCTTGTTCATCTATTCTTCTCTGGACAAAATGACAAGATGGAAAAATTCATCCCAGAAAAGAGAACAAGAGGCACTACTAACTGCCAGACACTTAATCAGTATGGATATAAGTAAGATGTCAGAGCTAGAATTCAGAATAACAATTATAAAGATACATCCAGATTGAAAGTGAGGGGGTTGAGAACAATTTATCATGCTAATGGACATCAAAAGAAAGCTGGAGTAGCAATCCTATATTGATTTTGAACAGTTCTGTTTTCATTTTCATTTGTTTCCATGAATTTTTAAAATTCTTCTTTAATTTCCTGGTTGACCCATTCATTCTTTAATAGGATGCTCTTTACCCTCCATGTATTCGTTTTCCTTCTAAATTTCCTCTAGTGATTGAGTTCAAGTTTTAAAGCATTGTGGTCTGAAAATATGCAGGGAATAATTCCAGTCATTTGGTACTGGTTGAGACCTGATTTGTGACTCAGTATGTGATCTATTCGAATGTTCCATAGCACTCAAGAAGAAGGTGTGTTCTGTTGCTTTTAAACCAAAGACTACAGTTAAACAACAAAAGGATCTAACAATTGTAAATATTTATGCCCCTAACTTGGGAGCAATTATATAAACCAATTAAGAACAAAATTAAAGAAACACTTGATAATACAGTAATAGTAAGGGACTTTAACACCCCACTCACACAATGGACAGATCCTCTACGCAGAAGATCAACAAGGAAACAAGGCACACTGGACCAGCTGGACTTTACAGATAGATATATACAGAGCATTCCATCCTAAAGCAACAGAACACACCTTCTTCTTGAGTGCTATGGAACATTCGAATAGATCACATACTGAGTCACAAATCAGGTCTCAACCAGTACCAAATGACTGGAATTATTCCCTGCATATTTTCAGACCACAATGCTTTAAAACTTGAACTCAATCACTAGAGGAAATTTAGAAGGAAAACGAATACATGGAGGGTAAAGAGCATCCTATTAAAGAATGAATGGGTCAACCAGGAAATTAAAGAAGAATTTTAAAAATTCATGGAAACAAATGAAAATGAAAACAGAACTGTTCAAAATCTTTGGGATGCAGCAAAGGCCGCCCTAAGAGGGAAGTATATAACAATACAAGCCTTTCTCAAGGAACAAGAAAGGTCTCAAATACACAACCTAACCTCATACCTAAAGGAGCTGGAGAAAGAAAAAAAGTAAAGCCTAAACCAAGCCAGAGAAGAGAATAAAGATTAGAACAGATATCAATGAAATAGAAACCAAAAGAATAGTAGAACAGATCAGTAAAACTAGAAGCTGGTTCTTTGAAAGAATAAGATAGAGAAACCCCTTGCCAGACTTATCAAAAAGAAAAAAGACCCAAATTAATAAAATCATGAATGAGGAGGGATCATGACCAACACCAAGGAAACACAATTATAAGAACATATTATGGGGGGTGCCTGTGTGGCTCAGTCATTGAGCCTCTGCCTTCGGCTCAGGGTGTGATCCCAGAATCCTGGGATCGAGCCCCACATTGGGCTTCTCTGCTGGGAGCCTGCTTCTTCCTCTCCCACTGCCCTTGCTTGTGTTCCCTCTCTTGCTGGCTGTCTCTCTGTCAGATAAATAAATAAAATCTTTAAAAAAAAAAAAACATACGAGCAACTATATGCCAACAAATTAAGCAATCTGGAAGAAATGGATGCATTCCTAGAAACATATAAACTACCAAAACTGAAACAGAAGGAAATAGAAAACCTGAACAGACCCATAACCAGCAAGGAAATTGAAGTCGTAATCACAAATCTCCCAACAAACAAGAGTCCAGGGGAATTCTACCAAACGTTTAAAGAAGAATTAATACCTTTTCTTCTGAAGCTGTTTCAAAAAACAGAAATAGAAGGAAAACTTCCAAACTCATTCTATGAGGCCAGCATTACCTTGATCCCAAAACCAGACAAAGACCCCACCAAAAAGAATTATAGACCAATATCCCTGATGAATAAGGGTGCCAAAATTCTCACCAAGATACTAGCCAATAGGATCCAACGGTATATTAAAAGGATTATTCACCACGACCAAGTGGGATTTATTCCGGGGGAACAAGGGTGGTTCAACATCTGCAAATCAATCAATGTGATACACTACATTAATAAAAGACAAGAACCGTATGATCCTCTCAACAGATGCAGAAAAAGCATTTGACAAAAATACAGCATCCGTTCTTGATTAAAACTCTCCACAGTGTTGGGATAGAGGAACGTACCTCAATATCATGAAAGCCATATGTGAAAAGCCCACAGCTAATATCATTCTCAACAGGGAAAAACTGAGAGCATTTCCCCTACGGCCAGGAACACGACAGGGATGCCCACTCTCACCACTGTTGTTCAACGTAGTACTAGAAGTCCTAGCCTCAGCAATCAGACAAAAAAGAAAAGGCATCTGAATGGGCAAAGAAGAAGTCAAACTCTCACTCCTTGCAGATGACATGATACTCTTTATGTGGAAAACCCAAAAGACTCCAGCCCAAAATTGCTAGAACTCATACAGGAATTCAGCAATGTGGCAGGATATAAATCAACGCACAGAAATCAGTGCATGTCTATACACTAAAAAATGAGAAAGAAAGGGAAATTAAGGAATTGATCCCACTTAAAATTGCACCAAGATACCTAGGAATAAACCTAACCAAAGAAGCAAAGGATCTGTATTCTATAAACTATAGAACATTCATAAAAGAAATTGAGGACGACACAAAGAAATGGAAAAACGTTCCACGTTCATGGATTGGAAGGACAAATATTGCTAAAATGTCTATGCTTCCCAGGGCAATTTTTAGTTCCAATGCCATCCCAATCAAAATACCAATGGCATTTTTCAAAGAGCTGGAACAAAAAATCCTAAAATTTGTATGGAACCATAAAAGACCCCGAAGCCAAAGGAAAGTTGAAAAAGAAAACCAAAGCTGGTGGCATCACAATTCCAAACTTCAAGCTCTATTACAAAGCTATAATCATTAAGACAATATGGTACTAGCACAAAAACAGACACCTAGATCAATGGAACAGAATAGAGAACCCAGAAATGGATTCTCAACTTTATGGTCAACTAATCTTCAACAAAGCAGGAAAAAATATCTAACAGAAAAAAGACGGTCTCTTCAAAAATTGATGATTGCAAAAGTGGACAGCAAGATGCAGAAGAATGAAACTGGGCCATTTTCCTACACCATACACAAAAATAAACTCAAAATGGATGAAAGACCTAAACGTGAGACAGAAATCCATCAAAATCTTAGACGGGAATACAGGCAGCAATCTCTTTGACCTCGGCCACAGCAACTTCTGACTAGACACGTCTCCAAAGGCAAGGGAAACAAAGGCAAAATGAACTATTGGGACTTCATCAAGATAAAAAGCACAGCAAAGGAAACAGTCAACAAAACCAAAAGACAACCGACAGAATGGGAGAAGATATTTGCAAATGACCTGGTAAAGGGTTAGGATCCAAAATCTATAAAGAAATTATCAAACTCAACATCCAAAGAACAAATAATCCAGTCAAGAAATGGGCAGAAGACACGAACAGACATTTCTCCAAAGAACATACAAAGGGCCAACAGAATGATGAAAAAATTCTCAACATCACTCGGCCTCAGGGAAATACAAATCAAAACCACAGTAAGATACCACCTCATACCAGTCAGAATGGCTAAAATTAACAAGTCTGGAAACAACAAATGTTGGTGAGGATGTAGAGAAAGGGGAACCCTCTTACACTGTTGGTGGGAATGCAAGCTGGTATAGCCATTCCGGAAAACAGTGTGGAGGTTCCTCAAAAAGTTAAAAATAGAGCTACCCTATGACCCAGCAATTGCACTACTCAGTATTTACCCCAACAATACAAATGTAGTGATCCGAAGGGGTACCTGCACCCCAATGTTTATAGCAGCAATGTCCACAATAGCCAAACTATGGAAAGAGCCCAGATGTCCATCAACAGATGAATGGATAAAGATGTGGTGTATGTATGTAATACACACACACACACACACACACACACACACACACACCATGGAATATTACTCAGCCATCAAAAAGAATGAATCTTGCCGTCTGCAATGATGTGGAACTAGAGGGTATTATGCTAAGCAAAATAAATCAGTTAGAGAAAGACAATTACCATATGAGTTCACTCATACATGAAATTGAAAAGACAAAACATAGAGGAAGGGAGGGGAAAAAGAACAAGACAAAGTCAGGGAGACAAACCGTAAGAGACTCTTCACTATAAGAAACAAACTGAGGGGGCGCCTGGGTGGCACAGCGGTTAAGCGTCTGCCTTCGGCTCTGGGCGTGATCCCGGCGTTATGGGATCGAGCCCCACGTCAGGCTCCTCCGCTATGAGCCTGCTTCTTCCTCTCCCACTCCCCCTGCTTGTGTTCCCTCTCTCGCTGGCTGTCTCTATCTCTGTCAAATAAATAAATAAAATCTTTAAAAAAAAGAAAAAGAAACAGGGTTGCTGGAGCAGAGGTAGGTGGGGGATGGGGTAACTGGGTGATGGGCATTAAGGAGGGCATGCGATGTAATGAGCGCTGGGTGTTATATACAACTGATGAATCCCTGAACTCTACCTCTGAAACTAATAATATACTATATGTTAATTGAATTTAAATTTAAAAATAAATAAAATCATTTTTCCAGAACAAAGCAATAGACAGACTCAGTAATATATTTAACCCTGACAGAAGAATTGCTAACTACAGGAATGGCATATCTGATTCTACATTGTACATTATCAACCAAGACATTATGAGAGACAAGACCATGAAATAATCCAGATAAATTACTCGACAGAATACGACAATGAACTTTCTTCTCTTTCTATTCATAAGAGGGTATGGGGAAACAGAAAACTAAGGAAAAACATGTCGCAGGAACACTAGATAAAAATTAAGATAAACAAAGAGCATGTGAAGGTGAAGTGGCCAAATGTCTACTTCCAATTTTCTGAAATAAAAAATTTTTTTAATTAGCTAGAAATATGAAGCGAAAAACAGGTATACAACCAATAATTACTAATTAAAATATTAACAAAATACATGAATATCGTGGAGCTTATGCCACACATAAGCAGTGTAGAATGTGGTTAAGCACTACTGGAGAGGTACATATAAAATGTGAGACCATAAGCTTCATGAGGATAGAAACCATAGGCTTTGGTCCTGTCTCCCCTGCTTCTGGGGCTTCGGCAGCTGGCCAATAGCCGTCACAGAACAATACTGGCTGGTTCAACTACTACAATGAAATGAGAAGAAGCATTGTGTGGGAAGATGATAAACTAGCTTTGGACACTCTGTTATGGCCACAACGAATTATGAAGGTATAAAAAAAATCTTAAAGAATGCTAATTCTCATGTGCTCAGTCATATTAACATGGCCTAACAACTTACAACTTTTTTTAAAATAATTTTTTATTATGTTATGTTAGTCACCATACAGTACATCCTTAGTTTTTGATGTAGTGTTCCATGATTCATTGTTTGCATATAACACCCAGTGCTCCATGCAATACGTGCCCTCCTTAATACTGCTTATAAAGCAGCTCTTAATCCAAGAGAATTGGTCCATACCCATGGGTAAAGGCGCTGGGAGAGGAGAAAGTGAAACTTACATAAGGCAAAAATCATAGTATTTCTATTTTATTTTTATCCTGATTTAGGATAATGGACATTCTGAATAAGGGTAGTAAGAAATAAGGACTCACCTCTATCTGTATTGGGAACCCCCAGATCTACTGTAGGGATGGAACTTTCTGCGTGATCACTGTAGTATTCAATGACACTTGCCTGGCCTGCCCAGGTCTGCTTTACAATGGGAACTGAAAAAAATGAAGGAGGGACAGTCACTGGCACAGTTCTGCAGGAAAGCTTAGCATCATGAAGGGCAGCATAATCGCCTGTAAAGGAAGAGAACCATTATTTGTTCCTCTTGGGGTATCCCAACCTGCTTGCTTTTCCTACTCTGAGAAATGTCAGGTTGTTGGTCGATGACAGCACCTGCGTGGAACCCTCTCCTTGAGACGTTTTCAGTGTCTGTTAGAGCCCAACACTTCTCGTTCCTGGTGATTCCTCATTCCTCGAGTCCATGTAATAATCCATTTCCTAGTCTGATTATACCATAGTGTTTTAATTTTCCTTTTTCCCCCACAGGCTATTCCATTTAAAATTCACAACTGGATTTTTCAAATGCTTCCTAGAGGGGTGGGGAATATAATTACTTCTAAGGGATGGGAATATGCTGTGCTTCTGGCTGAGATGCAAATATATCTTCCTCACAGTGGGGGTAGGGGACTTCTCAAACTACACACGTCCCCACCCAACAATTCCAGCAGAACCACGCAATCCTACCCAGGGCATGCCCCTACCACTAAGAACCACTGCCTAGGGTAGCTGATATCCTTGTGCTACACTTCTGAAAACTGTGGTAGAAGAAAGATTGAGAACCACTGCAGATTTTTTACCACTACCATTAACAGATAAATTGTTTTAGTAAAAGAAACACAAACAACAGAAAACTTTCCCGGTTTTCTATAATTTAGAGCTTCCTTTAAGCATCTCCTATCTCCACATTTGACAGAATCCTGCCTGATTACTATTTGGTATTAATTCACCTGACCAAGTATCTGCATAATTATTTTCTTTTATATATATTTTTAGCTACTGTCTGTGCATCTCTAAATTCTAAGAGGTTTCTGTTGTCTTAATAGAAAAAAAATTGTCATATCTAGATTGTAAACCCTGGCAATTTAAGAACCTCCACTCCAGTGAACTCAATCTTCAGGTCAGTATTTTGAGATTTTATCAGATCATTTATCTTTTTCCTTTTTCCCAGCCCAAATAAAAATATGTGCGAACACCCCCAATGCAATGCCAACTTCAAAGTCAGACAGCCTTTGCATATAAAATGCAAAAGTGCACCATTTTATCCATTATTCACCAGCTTTTAAGAAAGACCTATGAATTCTGGACATTTGTTGTAATCTCTAAGTTACCTATTTTAACCCACTAAATAACTTTTAGACCTTAAAATATAACTTTTCTGCAATCCTAGAAAGGCAGAGATTTCTTCATGTCAAAATGGACAAAGATGCATATAACAGATAAGGCTGCTGGAGGAAGCGGGGGAAGAAAAATAAACCCTCTTCTACTTTCAAATCTCAGCACACAATGAAAATCTTCCCCGTGACACTTGCAGTGGCAGTTTGCTGTATATGTCGCACGCGGGAGGACCTGCCCCAGAAAGGGCTCCCTGCAGCCTGCCGCCACTAATTCACTCTTGGGTAAGATGTCCCCCCCTTGCATGATGCTGGAAGAAGCTGTGAGGAAAGGTCAAGAATTTTCCTCAGTCCCCAGCCCTCAGTCCTGCAAGCTGTGCAAAAGTCTGCTTTTGCCGTCCTCAGCTGTTAGCCTCCAGTTCCTGTTTGCTCTAACAGCTTTATTACATAGCAGAGATGTTTCTTCTCGGCTGATTTAAAGGACATTAAAATCGTGAGTGAGTTCTTTGCTGTACCTAACTACTTGCTTTGAGTTTTTGTTTGAAACAGCTGAAACAGAAATTTCACTAAAGGTAAGAATTACTGTATGAATTGTTCCCCGTACCAGGCACAGTGCCCAGGAGGTAGTAGGTGCTCAATAAATAGTTTGAATGAGGACTGAATTTTGTAGAAGTAAGTTCCCACAAAAGGAACTAGTTTAAAGGAAGGTTTTATTCGTAAAGGCAATTTATCATTTGGTACAAGACTGCTGCCACCATTACCGATCGTATAAAAATACACCAGCCATTTTTATGGAGTAGGGTGCTATGATTCTATAATCCCAAAAGCATTCTACAATTTTCATCATCTGTCCCCTAATCACTATAACTCCTGAGACGTTTGTCGTCTCTGCCAGCTATAAAAACCTTAAAGCTAAGGCTAAGTCTTCTATAACAGCAGGTAAAGCCTTTATTTTCAACTAGGGTTGATTCTAAATTATGTAAAACTTTTAAAATATTGGCCGATTTTATTAGCGATTTTTTGAATTCTAAATTGAATTCATTCTAGTTATAAAATATTTTATATTGAGGTACTGTGTTCCTAAGTACATTAAACTTTGAGAAAATATTTCAATATAGTTACATGATCTATCGTCTCATTTTCAATACAGAGAAGCGTACTTTCTACCACCTAATAAAACACTAGTGAACGCCTCTTTCAAGAAGGTTTACCACAAGATAACTTATAATTGGAGCAAAGTAAAACTTGTGCTATTAAAAAAAATAATAAACCCCACTGCACAGATGGTATAAATCTTCCACATGGCTTTACAGACTCGAAGCAGGAGGAGATGTGTCTCGCTAGCAGGCACAGAACACACATTTTTACCCCTGGTGAATTTACTTGCAAAACTGATTACAAAAGAAAATGAACTAGACACTTAAACACGGTACAAAAACTACCCCACAATCAAATGTGAATGACTCTTAATGTTAAGAACTCTGCTATTTTCACTCGATAAATGGACTCCTTGTCTCCGTGTGTACGTCAATGACAAAACCCTGGTGGCCCCTCTCTCTTCCGGAGAGGGTTAGAGACACATACCCTGATTTTAAAGATGAGGCGTACGTCAAGACTGAAAGGCATCCCTCGTGGCTGATCTAAAACAACATTTTCGGGCAATTCTGGAACCTCTTTATCTGTTCCACAGCCAGGGGGAGATCTGAATGGGGCAGCACCTGACTCCCTCCCTCTCCTCAGTCATTAATCTGATCACATCATTTGCAACAGAGTGAAGCCCTCCACCTGGCTGCATTGCACCCCACGCCTCCGGTCTGAAGCACACTCCAGCACGGTACCTGTGAGCCTGTCTAACCACACACCCCTTCAGTAAGTTTGTTCAGACTGGCCTCTTCCAGACAAGATGACTGCAGGAAAGATAACAGGGTGTTTTGTTTTTTTCAATCTGAAAGGAATAAAGTGTTTATTTTTAGGTGCTCAGGAAGCTGTGAAAAGGAACCAGAGGCTGAGCAAATAGCAATTTTACCTCTTTAGTCAGAGGGGACAGCAGCAGGAGAGCATCTCACGACCCAGCACTTGATGAACAAAACAGTGGCTGCCAGCAGATACTTAAAGACACGCACAAGAACGGCGTGGCAAAATGGTGCAAAGAAAATTCTTAACATTTTCTGACAGCTCACGTCACACAGTGGAAAAACACATCACCCAGGAGGAAGTGAACAAGCTGAACATTAAAACTCCAGAGACCTTTTCCTTGCTTCATTATAATTTTACGTGCTATGCCTAATTTGCTTTATATAATATGTTTAAAGTTTCTTTAAAACCCTACTAACTGCTTGCATCCCAAGAGCGTGTTGCTATTTCGATGGTGTCAATATGTATTTCTTTCTTAAGCCAAAAGATAGAATGTATTTTTGCAGTGTCCTAAGAATGCTTTATTTCATTTACATCAGAATCTAGACACAAAGCAGTTACATAAACGTTTGTTTCACCGTTAAGCCAAAAAGGTACAGGATATTTAATAATTTTTTTTTAATTTTGGAACTTGCCTTTATTATCAAGTCTCCATTGAGAATATAAAAAAATGGGTTCAATGTGTATTTTCCCTTGCTTGACTGGAGCCTTTAACAGAAAGTGCCATCCCTCACCCTCACCCTGGACATGGCCAACATTATACGGAGCCCAGGAGTGGGGGGCATCGCTAGGGGTCTTCTGCCGTCCCCAGGGGGCAGTGCACCCACAAGTGAGAACACACCACCAGATATATCACCAATAGTATAGCCAGCTCTGTTTTTCAAAGATAAATATATAGTCTTATCTAAGTTTTGTGGGTTTTTTTGACCTTCATTGTCATTTGGCCTTTGTAACTTCAAGTGTTTCTACCACAAAGTGCACAGGGAAGAAAAAAGAAAAAACCCACCCCGGTCCATGTATTCAGCTTGACTACAGCAGTTATATGCTTGGACAGGGGTGGCAGCCTGAATGCCCAGCTTGGTTTATATTTTAGATCCTCTGTGGATTTCAATTTCTGGCTCTCCCCCTTGCTACTGAAAATAAAAAGCCTACTTTCGCACCTTCTGGCCAAGTCAAAAGTGACCTTGAGCCTAGCAGAATGTCAACATGAATATCAAATACGATTTATCAAGTGTTAAGACTGTAACACATCCAAGGAGATGACAGCACAGCTGTGCTGTGGCAGAAAGAACTTGGGATTTGGAGCCAGAAAACCTGAGTCCCAGCTCTCCTACTCAATAGTCTATAAGAACAGGGGCCAGCTGCATCTTGTCCCACACTCAGCTTTCTCCACACGATCAAGGGAATAACGCTAATTATCACATCATAAGGAATTGTCAACATGAAGGCAGATGATACAACGTATGTAAAACACACAGCAGAAAATGTAAAGAAGATGAGCAGAAGCAGTTAATACAGTGTTGTCAATGTAATGAATACGATTACTGGATAATTCTCTGGGCCAATCAGTGGTTAGACTAGCCTTCCAAAAGAAGGAGGGGAGCCCAGTGGCCTGGAAAGCTCACTTCCATCCAGCCATAGGGACATCAAAGTCCCTAAAATCCTGCTGCCTCAGACTATCTTTATAAACAAACATCCAAGTTTAAAGATGGCTTGCCCCAGAAACCCAACTGTGAAAGCTTCATAATACCTTTTAATTAAGTCTCAGGCTTCAGTGACCTCAGATTCAAATTCATACCAGTGAATCAATGCATCCAGCTTTGGGAGGTTTGGTTTTAACGCTCTTAACAGGGTTTTAAGATTTGTAATTTTTAAAGACCTTTCACTCAAAATTTGAATATAAAAGCATTTGATGGATATCTGAAAAGATTATCTCAACCTTATGCAAATGAGAAAGCAATAAACTAGATCATTCAAAATTACTAAATTAAAATTAGCAAACTTCTTTTTCATTTCTGTAGAATATGAAAAATACAACAGGAATGGTCCCTAATTTTACTGCTTTACTGTCCCTCGAAAAATGTTTCAAAAGAGAAAATACCACCACCACCACCATTCTTAACATCAGTATTATGAAAACAGTCACTACTCCCAAGTGCAACTTCAAGATCAAATAAATCAATTTGAACACTTCTGCTGGCTGTAAAAAAAAAAAAAAAAGAAAAAGAAAAAAGAAAAAAAAAGGCAGTGCCTTCATTCATTTTCTTTGATACTTTTTTATAAGATATGTCAAAAATTGTCCCCAAACGCCCTTCCAGATTTTAAAAAAAAAGCAAAAGGATATTAAATCTAGGTTAATTTTTGTGAATGATGAAAATTTTAACTGCTGTATTGATTTTTAATGCTCTTTAGGACTCCCTGTATAATGCATGTATCTATTAGGCTGATTTAATAGGACTTGGTACTTTATGTGATTATTTTAGGTAATTATGAAGGTTTCTAGTTACATGCTTTTATGATACTGTACATCATAACCAGATTTTAATTTATATCAATATCTTAAATAATACTTCAATCCCAAATTATAATATTTTTTATTTGGAAAATGTTCCCCTTTTAAGTATAATTTATAAGTATCATATTATCAAATAAATTGTATAAATGAACTTCCCCCATAGTTCCAATCCCCTGAAAACAACAGCTGGTTTAGAAATCTCTTCTACATAAATATCACGCTCTTGATGAAATCGACAGTCTTTTCATGGAAAAAAATTAAAATATATGCTAAAATTAGAAAATGCAAAAGACTGTCTAATTTTCAATTTCAGAAAAGTGCAGCTTGAAATAAGGCGAAAAAAGAAAGAAATTATGTCTACTTATATTTAGGATGGGCTTTTTCTTTTACATTATCACCATAACTTAGTAGAATTCTGTAATGACACCAAAAACTTGAATAAAAACAACATTCATCTGCATGCCAAGATTCCCTTAAGAAGGGACCGCTGTGTATAAGCCACCTGTTGCCTTTTCTGCCATATAAACCACTCATGAGCGAATACGTATCTTTATAAGTTCCAATGTGTGCATCCACCATAATGTAAAAAGGATTAGTCTTTGAGAAAACATCCTTTTTTTGGCATTCTCTCACCTTGAAATCCCCTCTAACATTCTTTATACAGTTCAGAACTGGTGCATGGACATAATAGGACATTATTCCGCAAAATGGATTGTTATTCATATATCGTGACCAAGACTGCCACAGCTGTGCTTTCCCATTTCCAATTTAAAACACTGCTCTGAACAGTATTCAGAAGGGCTAGGGCCACTCATGTTTTGATACAAAACGGTCCCTTCTAATTGATCTTGGTGATTGAATTGGTATGATGAGGAATACTAACTAAGTAACTGCTTTCGCTTCAACAATAAATGTGTCATTATCCCTTTCTTGAATTTCTATCTGGTTTGTACTTTCCTTTTTTTTAAAGGCAGTTGGGATTTTCAAAGTTCAACAAAAATGAATAACACAGAACATACTTCTATCACCATGAAATTTCTTGCATGTTTTTACTGCAAAAAATATATCCTCTTTCTTCACTGGATTTCCCTAGAAAACAAGAAAACATATATGCATATATGAGTCCGTGTCATATTAACACCCACATTCACACCCATGTTAGGTCTCACAGGCCGTAGAGGTGACCTTCACCAATGTTAAGGACATCAAACCTGTTTCCAGGATTAAGTTCTAGGGGAAAACAGGAACTGGAGTTCAGCTGACAAGTCCTCTGACGTCAGCCAGACCCGAGCCCAAATCCCAGCCCTGCCCTGTACACAGTGTGTCATCCAGACAATGTTCTTCAGCTCTCGACTTCAGTCTGCTCGTTTAGAAAATGGTCAGAATAGCCACCAGTGAAGCTGCTTTCACTGCTACATTTATTCAGCACATTATAACTGCCCAATAAATGTTAGTCACCTTCCCTTTCCTTTTCCCAGCTGGTAAAGATTGTGACAAAGGGAGAGAACAAGTGGGCTGTGTTCATGTACAGTGACTCCCTTTTGTGGGGCCCATCTCACTTTGATGTTGAAAGTATTTTTATGGCCCCTTTATTGTCTACCCAAGACTAGGCTACAGCAACATTCTATCTTCTGCCAAAGGGAGGATTACTTCAAACACTTGGGCTCGGAGAAGGAGGGACAATTACGGAGCCCTGAGCCAGCCCAGACCCAGCTGACCACTCAGATGAAGGCAGCACACAGGGAGACTGTGGACAGCCTACACTTAAGGCCACGGCCTGCTCTGTGGGGTGTTCTGACCCTTTAATCAAATGTCTTAGGCCTTTGATAATATTCAATCATGACTCAAACATCATCTGGGGCCAGATTATAGTGACATTTAACCACAGCTTTGTCATATTACTCGACACTAGGAAGCTGACCCCACCAGACTGCCCAGAAGAGCATTAAAGAACAAGTAAGCCATCATGTCTAGAAAGACAGGTTTTCCCCCTTAGGAACTGAGCAAACATTACAGATTCTCTCCCATCACTGCAGTGTGTGTACAAATATTCGTCTTTGAATATGCAACACACAGACTTCTGTGTGACCGCCTTGAGAAGAACAGACAACACTTGAGGGTGAGGGATATATTTTCCCTTCTAAGGAAGAACTGTTAACATCCTAGTGAATTTCAGGGGTCTTCAGGCTCATCCTGGGGGCTGGACCATGGGGATGCCACAACAAGTAAGTTCATTCTGAAAGCTCTGCTGGACAGTGGCAGGTGAGATCAAATCAAGGTCTCCCGCTGAGAGGAGATGGGCTTGAGGAGAAGGCTTAGGTAGAACCAGAAATGTGTGAAATCGCCCTTCTAGGAAATGGAACAGATACTCCAGTAGACACAAGCTGAGTCATCGACACGAGAAATGACTGCCGGCACGCTGACTCCAGAGCTGTGGCAGGAAGTTCCGCATGGAGGCTCGGGAGTGAGTCTATGCCCTCGCGGTCCTCACGCCCCCTCCCCCAGACTCACTGTGTGACCTTGAACAAGTACTGCTCAGTCCTCTCTCTTCTCATGTGTAAACTAGGATAACAACCGTGCTCACCTCATAGGGCTGTTATTAGTAGAAACACGCTATCTAGTTCTTACCTGGCACGTAACGAAGGTTGGGGTTTTTTCAGTAGATACTTAAAGTGCTAGACAACGTTATCCACAGCATGTAGATTTTCCTTTGATGTGCAAGGAAGTTTTTCTTCTATTACTTACACAAAGTGGTAGAAAAGAATGGAATGTGGTAGCACAAGAAGAGTCCACAGCCTCTGTACAAAACTCAGGCACTGGAGTGAGGGGAGGCCCATCGCCTTTGTCCCAGATGTAGAGGGCAATCTGTCAGGACAGGAGCCGGCAACAAATGAAAGAGCTTGGCCAACACCACAAGTGTAAGAAGGTACAAAATATCTCAAGGAAAAGCAGACCACAACTTCTAGAGAGTACTTAGACTGAACAATATCAATTTGACAATATTCAACAGATTTTTTTTACATATAAAAATAGTAATTTCATGTGGATCAATCTAATCTTTTATTAACAAGAATCCATATTCTGACTGCCAAACAATTCCAAAGTTGTCATAAGTAATTTCAGGGAAGCTATTTTAGGGTTTCTAAAACATCGCAGTGGAAGATGAAAGAAAATATTACCATGAGGCTGGTTTTCTGCAGTACGGTAATTACATACCTTGACTAACCGCCTTGCTGAAAACATCTAAAACTGTTGGATAAAATATCTTTAAAATAATTTTAAATGGATTGCTAAATTGCCACAAAAATATGGAACTTGTGAGAACAAAAATGCAAAAGGAAGAGCCTGGGAAAAGGTCATCAAAGATAGTTTTCCTCAGTAGGTGGATAGAGAACACTGGTGATGCTGAGTTTCTGACAGGAGTTAAGAAAATAAAGCCATGACGCACCCACGGTAGGGTGTCTAAGAGCAAACCCCACATAAAGCTGGGACTTTAGAGCTAGATGGAGGGGAAAAATCATCTGTAAATCTCCTCGGAGATTTTGTAATCAAAACCCAGGGCTCCCTAATTCATGCCACCAACGTGGTCCAAAACACTTCAAACAGTAATTTAAAGTGGTCCCAAATCAGTATAACCCTGTAGCAGTAGGGAAAGCAAATGGAAATTCTTTCTGAGGAACCTGCACCTTAATGTAGGACTCAGAGGATTACCACAGATACAGTTCCAAGCTAGACTACTCAGAGGAAAATCACAAAAAGCACAAGGCCGTGGGTGGGTGATCAAGAGCCAACAGACGCAACATAATCAGACCCAAAAGATGGCAGGTCTTGGAATGATCAAACACAGATTATAAAATTACTATATTTAATACATGTTCATAAAGAGAAAATTTTCAAACTTTAGCAAAAAAAAGTTTTTCAAAGATTATATCAAATAAGCAAATTTGAAAAAGAACGAACTAAACTTCTAAAAATAAAAAAAATTAAAATGAAAAATTTAATGGTTAGGATAAGCAGCATATTAGACAGTGGTGAATAAAAAATTAGGGAACTAAGAGATGAAGGCCCCAAAACACCTGCAATGTAGCACAGCAGAAACAGAGGTGGGAAATGTAAGAGAAAAATTCAGAGAGCTAGCACACATCTAAAGATCCAGGAGGAGATAACTGAGAGAACGGGGGTGAGAACATGCTTGAAAAGACAATGGCTGAGAATTTCCAAAAACTACATAACAATCCTATCATAGAAAGGGTCAATGAATCTCATGCAGGATGTTAAAAAAAAAAAAAAAAGTCAGCACCTAGACATCTCATAGTGACACTGCAGAACACCAAAGACAATCGTAGAAGCAGGCAGGGAGAATGACAGATGACCTACAAAGAAGCCACATGAGACCGATGTTGATTTCCCAACACCACAGCAATAACAGGAGCCAGAACACAGTGCAGTCAGGCCACAGTGATGACAGAGAATGACGGACAACCCAGAGTTGTAAACACAAGGTAACTAAGTTTCAAGAACAAAGTTGACATAAATGTTTTTAAAGGGAAAAAAATGAGAATGTACCACCTCACTGAAGGAAACTCTAAAGGATGTGCCTCAGAAGAATAAAAATGATCCTACCTGGATACAGCCACTCTGGAAAACAGTATGGAGGGTCCTCAAAAAGTTAAAAATAGAGCTACCCTATGACCCAGCAATTGCACTACTAGGTATTTCCCCAAAGGATATAAACATAGTGATCTGAAGGAGTACCTGTACCCCAATGTTTATAGCAGCAATGTCCACAACAGCCAAAATATGGAAAGAGCCCAGACGTCCATCGACACACATACACACACACACACACACACACACACACACACAATGGAATACTACTCAGCCATCAAAAAGAATGAACTCTTACCATTTGCAATGACGTGGATGGAATAGAGGTTATTACACTAAATGGAAATAAGTCAATCAGAGACAGACAATTATCATAGGATTTCATTTATATGTGGAATTTAAGAAAAAAACAGATGAACACAGGAGAAGGGAAGGAAAAATAAAATATGACTAAATCGGAGAGGGAGACAAACCATAAGAGACTCTTAACTCTAGGAAACAAACTGAAGGTTGCTGGAGGGTAACTGGGTGATGGGCAGTAAGGAGGGCACTTGATGGAATGAGCACTGGGTGTTATATGCAACTGATGAATAACTGAACTCTACCCCTGAAACTAATAATGCACTATATGTTAATTTATTGAATTTAAATTTTAAAACTGTCCAAAAAAAAAAAAAATGATCCTACCTGGAAGGTCTTAGAAGTAATATGGGGTATTGAGCAAAGACACTGGGAAATACATGGTTAAACTAATACAAATGTGACTTACATAAAATAAAGATAATATTTAAGTTGAGGGGTTAAAAAAAAAAAAGAACAAAAATACTAATTAACAAAGAGCATACAAATTGGGAAGGGGAGGGGCTCCTGGGTGGCTCAGCGGGTTGAGCATCTGCCTTCATTCAGCTCAGGTCATGATCCCGGAGTCCCAGGATGGAGTCCTGAATGGGGATCCCCACTCAGCAGGGAGTCTGCTTCTCCCTCTGACCCTCCCACCTCTCATGCTTTCTCTCTCTCACTCTTTCCCTCTCAAATAAATAAATAAAATCTTTAAAAAAATAGGGACGGGGATAATCAGAGTTCAATTATTCTAAGTCCCTTGAATCTGGGACATCAATTACTTAGCCTTTGTTAGGTTAAGAATGCATGTTAAAATATTTAAAATAACCAGTAAGGTACAGACAGAACTTCCAAAATAGTGGAGGAGGAAAAAATGGAAAAAGAACAAAAAATAATCTCTATAGAAAGTAAGGAAGTTTTTAAAAAAGCCAGAGAGAAAATGGGAGGGAAAGATAAAATGAAGTGTTAGAAATCAATTCAAATATAATGGTAATCATGTTCAGTGTAAGTGTAAATTTGCTACCTGGTTTAAAGACAAAGACTGACAAACGGAGAGGAAAAAAAGATACATCCTCTCTAAGAGAAATGCATCTAAAAGAGGGCACAAAGGGGCTATAAGAAAAAGATGAGAGACAATTAAAAAGCAAATCCAAAAAGAAAGCTGGTATAGAAATAGAGCAACAAAATACATGTTAGGGCAAAGAGCATGACAAGAAAGAAAGATGAATTCATAAGAAGATGTAAGGATTCTAAACTTGCATGCAATTAATTAACGTAATCTCAGAGCAAAAAGCAGGAGTTGGCAGTTATGAGAGGAGACATTGTCATATGCACCATTATTATGGAAGACTTTCCCATTCCTCCCTTGATGAATGATAGATCAAGCAGACAAGGGTAGAAGGAAGGGAGGGAGGGAGGGAGGAGGGAAGAGAAGGAAAAGGGAAGAAAAGAAAGAAGGGAGGAAGGAAGATTAACTTATTAGATTAAATCTATTTCTTCCTTAATCTAATAAGGAGAATATTATACCCCCAATATACATTTTTTGTCCATTTATGAAAAGTAAACACGAACCAGGCCACAAAGTAAGCCTCATAGTTCTAATTACTGTTATATAGACCACAATAATGCTAAAAATCAGTAACACAACACAATAACAACACACACAAATATACCGGGTCGCAGTGAAAAATGTATTTTTTAAAGTGGGTCACAGTCAAAAAAAAAAAAAAAAAAGGTTTAAAAGCCTCTGTCCTAGAGGAACTCCTGCTCTAGTCGTAGGACGCGCTCCGCAGGGAGTGGCAGGAAGTCCATGATGCGCCCATATCAACGTGGAGGAGCTTCAAGTTGGAACAATACTCATGGTACACTTCTGTTTATCTAAAGTCCAAATGGTTGCAAAACTGCATAATGTCTTATTCAGGGCTACAGTCCTATGCCGTAAAAGATGAAGAAAAGGAAGAGAGAATTCAAGAAAGCGTTGACTAATAAGAATGAAGGGGACGCAAGAACGTCACATTCATGTAGCTTCAAAGCGACTGGGGTTGTTCTAATTCTTAAGCCAGGTGGTGATTACACAGATATTTTGACTGAGCTTCATACCTTTCACATTCGTTAGAAATATTCTTTGTAGGTATTTCGTGTTTAATAGATTCCTGAACCTGAGTATCTATACCGAAGTTCAGTCTTCATTAAAAACATCTAGGCAGACTTACGCTTTCAATTAGTCGTTCTTTCCTTTCTATGGAAAGGAAGAAGGGTTTTTTACAGGTATGTTTTTTCCCCAATAAGCTACCTCATCACATGCAAACAGCTAAGAAGGCAAAGCCTTGTGCATGCCCTTTTGGCTCCTGGCATGCTGCCAGTGCTCCTGGCCTCAGTGGCGTGTCAAGATGGACCCCACCGTCCTAGGATACAGATTCCTGCAGAGGGAAAGGTGGGGCTGTTCTAGGCAGTCAGATGTGCCTGTGAATGAAACCCACGACAAAACCTTCTTAATGATTCGGGAATGATGAATGATGGGACACCTGCCTCCAGGATGATTGGTCACAGATGTCCACTAAATGCCGGGGATGCTGGGGTCCCAACTGGCATGCCACGGCTGCCTGCTGGGGACCAACTGGCTCGGTTCTGCCCTAGACGGCCAAGGACAGAGACACAACCAAATTACCAAATAAGAGCAAATAAGAGCAAAGGTGCCTTAATGGCAGTTTTGCATGTTTTTAGAAATCCACCTTTGCACCCATCCACCTAGCTTTAAAAAAAAAGAAAAACCAAGAATCACAGACGCAATCTTTTTCACTGCTCCTTCTCCACCTACGTGATTCAAATGAGCTTACAGAGCCTAATTTGCTGGAGAAGAATCACCTTGGAGGGGAGAAGATACATAGATGCGCTGGGGGTGGAGGGGTGAGCTGTAAGAGAATAAAAAACACCCTTTATATCAAAACACATGAATTTTTGATTACTAAGACTTTTAACAAAGAAACTATGACGTACCTCATGTTTTAAATCTATCGTAAAGTCGGATTTCAGGGATTCACTCTTTAACCTCTTGGTAAGCCTAGAAAATAGATACAATTTGAGGCTTTTTTTTTTTAATCAGAAGAAGCATCGAATAAGAATAACACATTGAGACTTTCTAATGTTTGAAAACAGATTAAAAGCACACATTTTAAGATAAAATTAAGAATTTCACATTTCCTTGAGGCAAAGCACTGTGAAAATGGAATTTATGTTGAGTAGGAAATAAATGCAAGGCTTTTTTGCAAATATAGCATTCACTGTTTTAACATCTGGCAAATACTATAAAATACAATAGAATAAATTAAATGTCTTATGTAAAACAAAGCCACAAAGTTTATTGACTCCTGATAAGTGTATTGACTCCTGATAAGTGTATTGACTCCTGATAAGTGTATTGACTCCTGACAGAGAAAGAAGACAGAAAAGAAAAAAAGAAAAAGTAAAGCTTGCATGATAGAGAAACAAAAGTTGTTACTTTTCAGTCTCATGCTTTTAATAACGTAAATGAACTATAGCTTGTGGAGTTTTTAGGGGAAGAGAGCATATGGTTTCTGGAAAGAAAAAACATTTAATTTCAAGTCCTTTTCTTAAAGAAATCTTCAGTGGTTCCTTTCAGTGCGGAGGGGAGGCCCATCATTCCCTTCCACTGTCCCCTAGCTTCTCCATACTTATCCGTGATAGCCATGACAAACACCTGCCCGCTGCCTAGTACACCCACACCCAAACTTCACCTGGCAAACCTTTCTTCAAGATCAAACTCAATGGCATCTTTTCTGTGGAACTTTGCCAGACTTGTCCACTGGCATAAATGGAAACTTCCTTTGCTCCCGGAGTAGGAAGCAAGCTCCATTAACTTTATCACACATGCTACATCCTGTTGTGTATACGTCCCCCTCTGTGTGGCAGCTTCTTTGTACTGCTCACTGTGCCTGGCCAAAAGGGGCACTCAGTGAGCTGCCTGAATGAATGAGGGCAAGATATTCTTTGATTTTAAGCTGCATGAGGTAGAATTACATACCTACCCAGACCGCTGAAATACCATATGGTTCTATATCTGTCGCAGGGCTAGAGACTAGACCGTCAGTTTCAATTACAAACACCCTAACACATATTTTAAGGGCAAAGATGTAATACTGATTTTAAAAGGAAAAGTAGTAATAAGTTTCAAAACTCTTTACTGAGTTTTCAGCCTAGTTGAACCACAAAGATTTCTTTTTTATTTTTAATTTATTTTTGGGAGAGACAGCATGAGCAGGAGCAGTAGACAGAGAGAGAGAGAGAGAGAGAGAGAGAGAGAATCTCAAGCAGACTCCACGCTGAGCACAGAGCCCAAAGTGGGGCTCGATTCCCAGGACCCCGAGATCATGACCTGAGCCAAAACCAAGAGTCAGACATTTAACTGACTGTGCCACCAAGGCACCCCAAGATTTCTTTAAAAATTTACTTTTAATTAAAGGAAAGAAAGGACACAGGTTATAATTTATGTTTAGTATTAAAGCATTTGTCTTGGGATAGATATTAGTGCAACTTGGTGGCAGGTGGCTCCAAACAGCCCACGTAATCTCGGTCACATCCCTGCTCAATGCCGGCCCTCAGATTTGTCAGTAGGAGTGGGTGAGGATACGTAAAGAGACAATGTTCTCAGACACACTCCAATATATATTAACAGAAAAAATTCTGCCCTGGCACGGATTCTTATCCAGTTTGAAGTCTTACAAGCCAGTTTTTATAAACAAACAATATCAAGGTAACTTTGGAATCTGGACTCATGCCAACGGCCTTCAAAATCTGATCAGGCCACATTCAGACTCTGAAGACAGAAAAAGTCATACCTGGGCTTCCTGCCACAGGCAAGGGACACAGAGTTGGGACGGGAACCCAATGGATATGACATCCATTGTTAGACGGCCGTGCATCACAGGCCCCTTAAGCTTCCTAAACGATAAAATACCTCTGACGTATTGCCCTAAACATGCTCTCTGCTTTTTTGACTTTTTAAGTTTCTTTCTCATTCAATTCTTGAAAATTTGTATTTGGGGAAAAATTCAGAGGGGCAAAACTTGAAGACCACTGAATTTCTTTAAGATGGACAATGTCTAATTTGAAGACACACAGAGATGTACATTGGAATTTTTAAGTGGCTATGTCTAGCAGCTCATGGAGTCTACCACAACCTTAAGTGATGGTTACCTCAGCGTCACGAAGGTCACGATGAGTCAGCCTCACTGACACCCAGAGCCTAAGTCAGTCACCTTGCAAATGTGTTTCCAGTTCTAAAAGTGTGCAGGGCATTCATCTAATTTAAAAGACAAGTTCTAAAAGTGGGAACTAGGTTTTACTTTTCTATACAAGATAGCACAGGGGTTTTCCAAATGCTAATTTCATTAACCAACAATGCCAAAAAAAAAAAAAAAAACCCACACAATTAAGGTCAGAAATTCCAATTACTTAGATAAAATATTTCCTCATTAAATATTCAGTTCCTGGCAAATACGACATTTAATATTCAGCTTTCCTATTTTTAGAAGGCTACCTAAGTCATGTCTCAATAACACAGCTCTAAAGACACAACCAGCAAGACTGGAAACTTAAAACAGACAGGGGGGCCCTTCAACTCCATATTGGAAGTTCCTAGCTGACTTTTACAGTTGCATTTGTGAGCTAGTCAAAGGAGCAAAATATTGAAAGAAATCTAGGTAAGTTTTACTGGCGGAAAAACAAGAGAAAAAAACCAGTAACATCAACCTATTTGAAGAGATCATCTTACTGGAAATTTCTCCAAAAATGCAAGTGTGTTCTTTTATTGACACTATCGTTAGAAGATCACACAGAGGGGTCACCAGGAATGCTAGGTGGTGTTAATTCAAAACTCACTTATGTGGGATTGCCAGGGCAAATAATGTTTTTGGTGGGAAAAATCTAAAAAAGTGTGTGTCATGAAATGTTTTTAAGTAACCAGTTTTTCTGATGACCTGAGCAGGAGAAACCCTTAAGTAACTGTAAACAGTTGTCCTACCTACGAGTGGGCCATAAAATCATGGAAAGGAGGCAAAAGGGCTCACCACTACTGCAGTGGGCTCTGTCGACTGCCTACACAATACAGAGCTCCCCCTTCCTTCTTCCTAAGAGACTTCTAATTACTGAGCCCAATAAATGGGCTCCAGGGTCAGAATTAGTTTAATCCCAACCAAAGCACTGAAATTCCCTGCAAGCATTAATGGTCCGGGAGCTGCTACATGCCTGAAGTGGACCCAACCAACTTCAATCAGACAATACCCAACTAGAGACTGAAGATAAGCACTTATATTCCAATGGTTAGAGAGGTTCTCCATTGCTTAACATAAACAAACAAAAACATTTAGCCCTTTTTTTTTGAATCACAAGAGGAACCAGATTTAGGATGAACTGATACTGTATGTGGTTTCAGGAGGCTGTGTACTAAAAATGAGAGAGAGTGAGAACCAGCATCCTCAGTAACAGGGCTGAACTCCTGCATCAACCAACACAGACCTCACCCTCAATTACATAATCACATTTCCTTAATCCAGCATGCTAACTGATATAGTCTCTAATAACAGGAGGAAACAGCACATTAGCTTTGGAACTGGGAAAAACCAATTGGGAAGATCTAATTTTGCAGCCAATGGGGCTAATTTATACTCTATGTCTCCTTTAGTTCTAAGTATAATACCAGTTTCTTGAAGAATGTATACAATCTCCTATGAGAAAACCATTTTTAAATAGATCTTGGCCATAAGATAGTTGCTATGCTAAATGGGTTACATCATGTTTTGTCTGATTACTTGTCTGCATCACAAGAAAAAGGAAATACGGTATCAGGTAACCAGAATTTTGCATTTGGTACTCTGGGAGAGCCTACGCTTTCACTCTGTTTTGTTTTTGCTGGCAGGGGAAAGGGAGGAGAAGCACAGAGAAGACCATGGATATTAATTAACTACAAACACTGGGCAGTTTGTTGGCAATCGTTCAGTGTTGTGGAAGCAGAGGACACTGAATGCAGAAGGTTAACTGGTGCCTTAGGATTCCTCTATCACGCCAGAGTTACGGGGGAACTGCTGGAAATTTTCGGAACTTGTACAAACGATTAATCTTTTGGCCCCAATTCCCTTATGTAGTCCCTTACATACCCTACTGCAGTGACATGAGGCCCTCGGTCCTCTCCCACATCTCGGTAGAAAATATAGCTCAGCTTGACCAGAAAGGGAGAAAGCGGCACTTGTCAATAGATATTTTCAATGACTCCGTAAAGATGACAGAAGAGAAGCATGCGCCAGTGCGACTCCCTCTAGAGAACGCCAAGTCATCCATAACAGTGTCCCCTTAATAAGACGAATATCTTGGCTAATCCAGAGCCTGGGCCCCAGCTCACAAAGCCCCTGGCAGTTAGTTGCGTGGTGAGCATGAGGTAGTTAGAAGACGAGCATAAGCCAGAGCCAACAGAACCTGCCAGGACTTTGGCTGCCTCTCCAGCTTAGAAGCAGTGAAGCCAGAGGGCAGAATTCATAGGCCCAAGAGGTTTTATAGAACAGGTTTTGTAGAACAGAACTGTCTGCGTGCCAAGCAATGAGTTGGGCTAAACTGTCCTTTAAGAGGATCCGAGGAGTCCAAGATGTGTTCGACCCAGATTACTTCTATCCACCTGGTTTAAAAGTAAGTCAAAAGGAAAGCAATAATTATTATACCAAACTCAGTAAAAGGTGAATGCATCCAGCATCAAGGGGCCTCCAAGGTCCTTGCTTGATGGGGGATGGAAAGAAGTGATACTCGCTAAACTACAGGATTTGTCTGCTGGATGCGTGGCCTCCTGGATTGGAAGGGCAGGATGGAGAAGGGGGTCATACTGGCTTCAGAGAGATGGTTATATCCCAGGGTTGCTGTATAGGGTCTTTGCAGGTCCGTGGGTTTCTCTTTAGCCTTGAGGGAAGAAGGTGGCATCTGTGCTCAGAGCACTGCATGGAACAGTTATAGCTGTACTTGTCCCTCTTTCAAGGGACTTGGTTCTCCAGTAGACAGGAGACAGACTGAGAAAGAGCTTCTAACCCACAAGTCAGAAAAGTCACAGCCACAGGAACTTCTGTAGAGGGTCAGTCCGTATAATTCCAGTCTAGGAAGCTAAGTACAGAGAGTGAGGACAGCGGGGAGGAAGGCTACCATGGGGGAGAAGAATCTGGAAGGCACAAGGAAAAGCTCCAGGGCTGGAATATGCTGCTCACGGCTCTGGAGAGTCCAGACTGAACACAGGTAGCCAAACTGGGCCCAAACACCAGGCTGCTGGACACAGTGGGAAAAGAGTGTCCTGGGGGCTCCCGGTCCTCAAGCCACAGCAAACCCCAAGCTTAATTCATTTGAGAATAAAGATGACCCAGGACTGCTGAAACAAAATTATCCTTCCCTCATTCCTGCAGAGAGTAGAGCCAGGCAGTGCAGGGTGAGGAAGGAATGACAACTTTCTCTTCTCGTTCCCCTTCCCCTCCTGCCCAACCTTTCCAAGAACAGTGCAGGGAAAATGTGTGGGCCTCCTAGGCATGCCTGGCACAGGCTGGGGGCAGGGTATCCTTGCCCGGTATTCTCAGGACGGGCCCATGGGTCAAACGCTGTAGTTGGAAATAATAGAATCCACTCTGGCCAGTTTAAGCACAAAGTTACACTTACAAATGCATATAGATGGCTCACAGAATTACTGGAAAGTCTGAATAAAGAGACTCTAGGCTGAGATTATAAGAACAACCTCCAGATTGATACTACAGAAATGGGTAGCCGAGGAGTTGTGGCCTCTGCCACTATCAGGAAGCTGCTACCTCAGGAAGCTACTGTCTCAGCTGCAGCCTCCAAATGACCCCTCCTCTATCATGATCTCTCAAGCCGAATGGACCACCACGCATTGTCTCACTGTCTCCTCCTCCATATAACTCAGTTCCCAAAACAGATTTTCCACAGCACATCAACCTAATGGAGCCCACCTCACGTAGCTGCTGTCTTGTAGGAAGGAAGGCTATACAACATGGAGGAGCTGTTATTGTCCTTTTCGGATTCCACATTGGGAAAGAAGGTCTTACGCTGTAAAAACTTTCGAATGTCAAATGAGTTGTCAGTAAGGGCTGGCCAGCCACAAATGACAAGGTACTACTACCTTATATGTCTACAATGGGCTAAAAAGTTTTCCAAGACTCAAAACCCCAGAAACAGCACACTTGGTGTAAGAAATAACAGACACCCTTCCATCTTTGAGGATACAAAGGCCTCAACTGCTTTATCAACTTGCCATTCCCTAAAGAACAAAAACACATCATAATTAATCTGAGGCATTCGAATTAAGAGCCTGTCAACAATCATATTTCTCCTGAAATACGACTTAATTATCTTTACTTTTCACATTGAAAAAAGCATGATTGCAATTATATGCACAAATAGCTAGGTACGAATATCTACAGAGCCTCTGATAACTGTCCCCCCTGTTTAAACGTGTGTACCCATGTACATAATTTGCCATCAACTCCCACCCCTGGGCATGTTACAGATTTGTTTTCTTACTGATGACCAAAGTCATACCTATAGTTAACTAGATCCATTAATAATAGTAATAACACTTGTGGAAGTAGAGTTCTCAATGCACTTATGTGCCCTCCCTTGGGCTCACAATTTATTATTCAACTTAGAAAGAGGAAATAGAGAACAGATGAGTAATCAGTCTGAGGGGACCAGTACGTGATAGAGCAAGACCCTCAGGTATCGATGAGTAATCAGTCTGAGGGGACCAGTACGTGATAGAGCAAGACCCTCAGGTATCGATCAGCTCCTGCTCCAGGTCTTCCCACTCCACCACACGCTGCCTCCCACTGCAAAACTCACCCAAGATCTATCAATTACAGTACTCAGTGAAATAAAAGTCGATCTTCTCACACACACACACACACACACACACAAAGTCTAATAAATTCTTACTTGTTTACAAGTGGAATACTAAGGGCCCAGCCAGCAGCAAAGTCTGGATATTTAAAAATCGTAGGATTTTCAGAAAAGGCATAATGGTGAATTATTGTAGATTCTTCATCATGTAATGCTTTTCCTAAAAACCATTCCTGTTAAATAAAGATATAAAATGTCATTCTCTTATAAAGATGTGGTATATACATATACAACAGAATATTACTCAGCCATCAAGAAAATGAAATCTTACCATTTGCAGCAACCTGGATGGAACTAAAGGGTATTATGCTAAGCGAAATAAGTCAATGAGAGAAACACAATTATATGATCTCATTCATGTGTGGAATTTAAGAAACACAACAAAGGATCAAAGTGGGAGGAAGAGAAAAATAAAACAAGACAAAATCAGAGAGGGAGACAAACCATAAGAGACTCTTAACTACAGGAAACAAACTGAGGGTTGCTGGAGGGGAGGAGGGTGGAGGGATGGGGTAACTGAGTGTGGGCATTAAGGAGGGAACGTGATACAATGAGCACTGGGTGTTATATAAGCCTGATGAATCACTGACCTCTACCTCTGAAACTAATAATATGCTATATGTTAATTAATTGAATTTAAATAAAATAAATAAAAATAAAATTTTGAATGTACATCCAAAAAATAAAAATTAAAAATAAATAAATAAAATGTCATTTTCTTAAAAAGCCATTTCATACAAGACCAAAAAAAAGTCATATCATTAATTCTAGTTAATTAAGTATTCTGGGTGATAGAGAATTAGCATACATTATTACTTTCTGAAGAATTTTAACAAAAACATATTTAATGCTCTATGATAATGAACATGGCATAATCTTTACAAAGAGAGTAATTTAGTATATCAACAGGATGAACAAAATGTTAGTCATCATTATGCCATAAACATATGAAAGTGGTTTTCTACAGAAAATTCCATATCAAAATACTATTAAGGCAAAGAAAACAGCGCTCCTTTATGCCCTACTGAGGTTTGCAAAGAAGAATCTGAAAAATTCCTTCCAGAATTAGTGCCTATTTTATTCATTTATTCATTCACTCGATTAACATTTATTATTGTTATCAATTAACATTTGACATTTATTCCACACCAGGTGGGAACACAGCTTACACAATAGTGGGGAAACAGAATATAAGTAGGTAAAGTAGGGTCAGATCAGGTGACTGCAATGCGCTAGGATGAAAATAAAACAAAGTGCCTGGGGACTTCCCTGGAAGGAGAGAGAAACCTCTCAGGAGCTAACAACGGAACTGGGAGTAAATAATACCAAGGGGCCCCCTATGCACAAACCCCAGGAAGAGCCATCAAGGCAGTTACTACAAAGTCCCAAGGTGAGAACAAGCTTGATACTTACAATGAAAAGGGAAGTCCAGTGTGCTAGAATATACTGGATAGGGCGAAATGGTATGAAAGAGACAGGCAGCAGACAGCCCAGGGTGGATTTCAGACGCCAGTGGGAAGCAACGCAGACTTTACTCCAAGGGCAGTGGAACACTTTCACTTCCGGCCACAACAGAATAGTCTGGTTCAGACCTGCTCCCCACTGAGAACAAGTATGAATGCTGCTGGAAATACTTAAACCAAATAATTGAGGGCATCAGAATACAAAGACAGATAGTAGATGAGGGCAAATATCCAAGAGAGAAGGGAAGCCCATCCCGCAGTCACCTCCTTTTACCCTCAAGGAATTTGCTGGTTCCTATAGCAGAGAATGGTACAGAACAGAAGGCAGCAGTTGGGACACTGCAGCCTTGCTGCACTGAGAGAGGGGTTGGAGCTGGAGGCTGCCAAGGAAGTAGAGATTTAAGAGGATCCAGAAAAGTGAGCCCCAAATTCTTCATGTGATTTCCCTTCAAGTCCTAGGCTAGAAAAAAGAAAAAGAAAAAAGAAAAGACAAGAACCAAGAACCAAGTGGAAAGCAGCAGTAGAGAGCCTAATTGCTGACAAAGGCTTCAGCAGGGGTGCTGGGGAGCCCAAGGCCCAGGTGCAAGGTGTGCTGGAAGAAAGAGGTCTAGAAGTAAGGGCAGTCTGTAAACAGACGTACCCAAACAAGGTCTAAAACTCGGAAGAATATTAAATCCTCCTGTACGTAGGGATATCATCCACAGCCTCTTTGATTTTTCACATAAAATATCTGGCATTTAGTGAAAAATTACCAGGCATGCCAAGAAACAGCACCAGGACAAAAACAAAGAGAAAAATGAGAAATAGAGATGCACAGATAACCGCAGTTATCAAAAAAAAAAATAAGTATTATTCATATATTTAAGGAAATAGATGGAAAGATGAAGAATTTTGCCAAAGAGCTAGAATAATAAACAAAAGTCAGAT
Source organism: Ursus americanus (assembly GCF_024610735.1). Lineage (NCBI taxonomy): Eukaryota > Metazoa > Chordata > Mammalia > Carnivora > Ursidae > Ursus > Ursus americanus. The sequence goes on from NC_142136.1 coordinate 68,126,413, forward strand.
GGAAATTCTAAAACTGATCAATGCAATAATCGAAGTTAGGAATCCAAGTTAGGAAACACAAGAGAAGGAAGGATTAGTGACCTGGAAAGTAGTAAGTCAGTAAAATATATTCAGTTTGATGCACAAAAAAGAAAACAAAAGGAAGAAAATACAGAAAAGAGAATAAAAGCAATATAAGAAACAGTGAGAAGGTCTAAAACACATGAAATTGGAAAGCCAGAATAGGAGAAACAGAATGGAATGGAATCAACATTTGAAGAAATAGAGGCTTAGAATCTTCTAAAACTAACAAAAGTCATCAAGCCATAGATTCAAGAAGCTGTATAAACACCAATAAAGTATAGAGGAAACCACACAGAGGCATATGTTGGTTGAAAAGACCAAAGTTAGAGAAAATCTTAAAAGTAACTTGAGGGGAGACGGGTGTGCACATTTCTTTTAAAGGAACTAAAACAAGACATACAGTTGAATTTTCAATGGAAACAACAGAATGTAAAAGACAACGGAACAACATCCTTACGGTGATAGAAGAAAATCACTGCCAACCTAAAATCTAGCGAAATTATCTTACCCCAGTGGGAAACCAGGGGGGGGGTTTGAAGAGGTGAGTGGTATGATCTGAATTACCAAGAGGCTAGATTATTAGGATGGCAAGAGTAGAAACCAAGAGACCAGCAAGGAGACTCTAATTAAATTGTCAAGGCAAGAGATGATGGTAGGGTGGACCAGAGTGGCAGTATTAAATATGGAGAAAGGATGGAAGAAGATGTATTTTGGAGGTAGTCTCAATGGGATATGCCAACATAGGCTCCTGGGAAAAAGAGGAATAAATCATGAGTCCTAGGTTTTTTTATATGAGCCACTGGATAGACCATGATGCCACTTCTGAGATGAGAAAGACTGAATGAAGATGGGAGAGGCATTAAGAATTCAGTTTTGCATATGTTGAATTTGAGGTTGCGATCAGATAAGTGGAGGGTATGCAGTAGGGAGTTTGGTACAGGAGCAGGGAGCATATGGCTCGCTCCCTTGGTTCCTTCATACTCTGCTCAAAAGTGACCGGATACTCTATACAGAATAGTAAGCCCACCCCCAATCTATCCCTTATCCCTCTCATTCTGCTTTCTTGTTCTCCGTAGCTCTTACTACCATCGGACACATTGTTTGCATTTTTGCTCCTTGCCTATCTCCCCGGCCACAAGAATACCCCCCTCCTTGGCAGGGAAACCGTCCATTCTGCTCACCGCTGTATCCCCACCAGAAGACCTAACATGTAATAAGTGTTCACTAGCTTTTGTTAAATGAATGGAGCAAGTCCAGGAGAGCTTCAAATGGCAACCACCCCGTTAGAGAAACTAATTTAAATCAAGCACCCTAAATGCTAAACGTTTTGCATATTTTCCCTGTTATCCAACCGTCCCTACCTCTCTGCCCGCTCCTTATCAGAAAACAAAAGCAGGAGGGACACCATATTATCTCTTCTGTTTGTGGTTGTGTCCCAAATACCTCCCAGACTCTTGGTTTTGGTCACTTCAGCAACAGGTCATAACTGAACACATATGCAACCCATTGATATAACTATGAGCTTGGGTTATAGAGCTACACCATGATTTTCTCGACATTTTACAGGTATTTTAAATCATCACTGGGCAAGAGGGATAATCATAAGGTAACTGGCTTTGGCTTAAGATAGAAATTCAAGATCTTTTTAAAAAAATCAATGACATGGGACTTTCTCAAACTGCTAAACACTACCCGACACGAAAATCGTCACATTTAACATAACATGTCAATACAGTTTGTTTAAAGAAAATAAAATACTTCAGGAGATTTTCAGTACCTTTCTTACTAATCCTTCACTGTTAGAATTTCCTGCCGCAAACATAATTTTATGCAGAACATGTTTCAATGTTTTTACTCCTAATGGCAGTGTCCAGCTATTATCCAGTATATAAGATTGTTTTCCAATATTGGGGGGAGGGGTTACTATATAAAATAAGGGAGAAATTTATATAGAATCAGTGGAAAGACGCACTCCCCCACCCTTCTTAACAATTTTCTTAATAGTTTCACAGTCAAGACAATTATAATCAAGATAAACTGTAAAATAACAATTCAGACAATGTTCTATTAGTATCTTAGAATTACTCTTTACCAGAACCTCTGTTTCACCTCTATTAAAAAAAAGTCAAGACATTTCAGCAAATGCACATTCATATTAAAAGCATATAGTAGGAAAAGAAGAAAGATTCCAGCAAGATATGGAAATTTTCAGAAATCACCTAGAAAGGCAATTTAACAAAGATTAATTATTTTAATAAAGATTTAAATTTTCCATTTAAAATATTGTATAACAGTGTAAATTTGTGTAAGAATGACAGAAAGATGTAGAAGGGAAAAAACATCAGAATCCAAAAAAAAAAAAAAAAGACTGATGCTCTAACACACTAATTATTATTTTAATATAGTTTATTTGTATCAAAGCCAGTTTTGCTTTTTTCTAAAATTTCAAATTGTAGGGGAAAAAAGCATACCGGTTTGAGCTAACTTGAACGTTATGTAATCTTTATTTCCTAATGCTAGTTTCAAAAGAAATAAAGCATCCTAGATTTTTTTTAAAGGTTGAGTTCAGAAAAGAGGGGGAAAACATCTCATTTTACCTCTGTTCTGTACTTGCTTTTCATGAACTTGCTTTGAACTTTTAAATTTATCATTCCAATTTTCATTAAAAAGCACAGTGAGTCACCATCTTCTGCAAAGAATTAGAGCTATGGATAATGGAAAAATAATCTCCAGGTGAAATGAACACTAGGAGGAGATTAAAACTCCTACATTCTAAAAAGGATTTGGGAGTTTTTCTCAAGTCAAAAGGAAACATAACAGCCTAACAAATGTTTTACACAAAACATGGCCAAAGTACATAGATGCTGGTTAGCATCATCTGAAAAGATGGGATAAGACACATTTATAATTCTTCTCTCCTTTGAAGGATTTTTCATTTTAACCTAACAACCTTCTCATTCAATTATATCTGTATCTTTCCTGAAAGCAAAAGCAAAAAGAGAAATCATAATGGACCACTGCGGTTTTTGAAGAACCTCGAAACCAGCGGCTTTGTTAAGGTAACAGACTGTCCAGTGTTCGAGAATCATCACTGTTGCCCAACATTATTCGTCTGCAACAATAAACAAAGCGGCACCCAGAAGCCACCTTTCCTTCCCCACATTCTCATTAAATATGATTTAGTTCTGGAGTGGGCACCAGAATAGAGGTGGGGCAGGTGTCCAGTGGTACCCGAAAGGGCCCAATTCCACTTATTCTAAGTTTAAAGGATTCCATATGGTGATCTGGGTATAACCCAGGCTTCTCCAGGAGAAATGAAGAGCCTGATTACTCTCGATGTATCTCCAAGGCATCCTCCTGAGACACCACGCAGCCCAGCAGGAAAGCTGACATTACACAGTTAATCAGTCATTCACAAATACTCACTGACCACGTATTAAGTGTTAAACACTCTGCTCAGTGCTAGAGACTAAGAAATAAACAAGAGCCAACTGTTACATCATATCTGCCCAAAATATAATCTGAAAATATGAAAAGTAGGACACAGAAAGTAGCATTGGACTTTTTTTTTTTTTTTTTTAGCATTGGACTTCTAACATGAGATGCACCCCTTCTTACCTCCAGACCTTCTCAAATTTTGTTCCCTCTGCTTAAAACACTCTTTCTCTCCTATTAACTCTTACTCATCCTACAGGATGCAGATTAAAGGTCACCTCCTGTCCTGACCCTCGGGGATTAGGTTTGATGCCCTGCTATGTGCTTCTGACAGCACCCTGTATTTCCCTGAGTATAAGATCTCTCACTTTTCATTGTTTCCTTAATGGTCTGTTTTCTCCTGTCAGTCTATATCACCCACGTCATCAAGATCCTTGTCTGCCTGTCCTAGCCCCTGCTATCACAGTGCTTCATACACAGCTGGCAACCAAGAAATACTTCTCATCTAAAATAATATGTGGTCATTGTTGACAAGGAGAAATAAGCAATTTAAACTTATTTCTTAACTCTGGGTTATAGCTTTTTAACTCTCTGAAACTGCTAACACATATAAATAGATTTTGCCATTTAAAAATGGTCCATTATAAGTTCTATCCCTCCAAAGCTACAAAACCTCAAAAAGAATTGTTTTAACATTGCTTCTAGATATTCAACTATTACTTCATTCTTTTTAATTTTAAATTAAGTGTTTTTATTACTTTGGAAAACCTCTTAATCAAAATTAAATCTTCTTTTAAGCATTTCCCCCAATAGATAAATACTGGTACTAAAATTACATTCACCTTTGATGGGTCATATCTTCTGAGTGTTTCTAAGAGTTCTGGAATTTGTATTCTTGTCTCCTCTTCACAGAAGAAAATCCACGATGAATTTCTGCTATATGTTACAGAAAAGCTGACAAAGAGAAATAGGTTATAGTAATCACTTCTATAAAATGAGTTTATGGTAAGGTTTAAAACTAATAAGCAAGAAATGGATGAAAGACATACAAAATGGCAAGAAATCTAGATTTTTTTCCCCTACATTTTTCTTCAATGTATAGTTTCAGCTTATTGGAAAGCCAGATACTAATGGTTTATAAAACAGCTAGAGTTCTTAAAGTTAATTCTCTCCATAACAACACCAGTCCAGAAGGTAGATAATTTTCAAATATAAATATCAAATCTATCAACATTTTAGCTTTTAAGAAAACAACATATTTAAAAACAGAAGCCATCCATGATTAAAAGAATCAAGAAATCTGGGTAATGTAGTAGTCTTAAAAAATAGAGTTCAAATTTACTTTACTTATTGACTTTCAGTAAGAAAAGTAGGGAGCATTGGAATGTTCAGGTAGAAATGTCAAAATTCACACATTTCAAGTTAAACATACTGTGGTAACAATGGAAGTATGGTCCATGCACCTTCCTGCTTAGACAGCTGGTGAAGAAGAAGGACTCTGGGGAGTTCCTAAAGAAACATTATTAAAGAGGAGAAATAAATAAAAATACAATATGATCACTCCGATTTAAAAAAAAAAAAAAGACCCAATTTTTAAAGGCAGGTATTTTCAGAAACCTGACATTTTACTCTACTCTCTTTTTTCTTCTCCTCAGGAGCTGCTAGAAATGAGAGATGTTGGCTGACTCCACATAACCTCTTTATCACCTACGCATGGAACAGTGCTAAAGACTCCAAGAAAGGTCTTCAGTGATACCAGGAGCTGACCTGAAATTTGCGAAGGTGACCAGAAGGGAAGAGCTCAGAAGCAGTCAGGGATAACACAGAGGCACAGAAACAGCTTTCACTATACATACCATAGGTAGCAGACGGAAAGTGAAACACATCAGCTAAACAAGAGGGTGTATATAATATTCAATTTATCTCATGTAAAAAAAAATTTAAGTGCCCTTAAAAAACTAAAATACCATGGTAATGAAGAGTTTAGGGTCTAATATTAGAAATACAACCCTTAGGTACTCAGACAATAATAGTAATAACAGACTTTGAAAATTTATAAACATAGGAGGAACTAAGATTCAGAAACAAGACACATCTGTGGTTAAATAAATATGCATACATATACACAGAGAAAGAGATTAATATGTTTAAGGCTACGAATGTTAGCTCACGTTATTACAAGCCCTAAGTCAGAGATCTAATAATATGCTTGAATACCATCCTCCCAACAAACTTTTAGTATATTCTGTGTTTTATTCAATTTCTTGATAGCTGTTGCAGACAAAAGATATTGAGAATAAGTGCCTAAGTATTTGAACTATTACTACACTAATGTAGATTCCATACCAGCTTTTAAGTTCATATAAGTTCATTATTTCAGGAGAATGGTTTTCAATATAAATCTTTGGAACTGACTTTCAAATAAAGTCTCGTTTCTTTATTTTATGTAGTATTTATTTTAACTTTCATGTACAAATATGAAATGCAAGAATAGTAATCAAAGGTTAAATCAGACTAGCAATATGACATGACAGGAAAAAACCAACTGAAAGGCTGAATTAACAGTTAGTCAGTATACTCAATATAATACCAGGCTTTCCTGCTGTTGGTTATGAATTATGCAGTAATTTTCACTGACTTTTAAGAAATGGCTATATATATATTATATATATGTATACATAGATACATGTATATTCATGAGGGATTATATAAGAACAAAAATCATGTGTGAAGAAAACTAATATTAATAGTTGAATAAAGCTTTCAAAGAATTATGGCATGCTAATATGAACTAGCTAGGAAAGAAAACAGCAAATACTTTAAAAGGTTTTATAAGAAAATAAGTAGGGGCTCCTGGGTGGCTCAGTCCATTAAGCATCTGACTCTTGATCTCAGCTCAGGTCTTGATCTCGGGGTTGTGAGTTCAAGCCCTGTGGTGGGCTCCACGCTGGGTGATGGGCATAGAGACTACTTAAAAAAAAAAAAAATGAATGACCTATTGTGTAGCAATTGAAAGTATAATAATGAAGACTTCGTAAACATGGAACTGTCTTTATGTTAAATGGAAAAACAGACAGGATTCCAAATATGTAAAACAAATTCATATATGAACAGAGACTGGAAAGGAACCAGAAAAATGAAAATTTTTGTGTCAAGATGACCAAAGTATTACATCTATGCTTTTAAAATCCTTTAATGTAGTTAAAACATTGTTTAGGTTTAAAAGTTTCTTGAGGAAAAATGAATACACCTCAGAAGTCTTCTTCCATACAAGTCCTATCCTTCCTGGTTACAGAAAGTATAAAAGTGATGTCAACAGGTATCACAGGGAGGCTGTGAGGGCACCTTCCTGGCAAGGATGCAAAGACAGGCTTATGAACAATCTGTCACGACAATAAAAGTAAAAAGGCAAAGTCTTAGCACAAAGGAGTAAAATTCTAGTCTAAAATAAACTCTATGGATTACTAGTAAATTATAATCATCCTTATCCCCATTCCTTTTTGTTTACTAAATCATATGCCTGGGTTTCTGCTTCGGACAGTGAACACGAAAATGGCAATCAAATTTTCTGCACCCACCTATCTCCAAATAGAAACATTTCAAAAACTAGTGGGCTATGTTGGTAACTGTCTCCAAAGGTGTATGATACCTTGTTCTTAAAAACATACCTACCTTGACATTCAAAAACTTGGTCTTAATTCTTGATTAACCGAAGGTCATTTAAATTATAAATAAATTTTCATCCACGAATCCTCAAAAAGGCCCAAGAGCTTTTACTCTTGTTTTTTATACACACATATGTGTGTGTATTTATACACATGTGTACATATATATATTCTGTGTGAATACACATGCACACGTGTTCTTATGTATTAGCACCTCTAAAGTAAAATAATTTAAAAGGTCACAATAAAATTTTCTATCAAATGATCTTACCTCAGTTTTTACTACTTGGAATTATAATAATTAATGCTCTTTCTAAGAATTTGTGTGTTACAAAAAACACAACCACCAGACTTAGACCTCCTTACAGCTGCCATACCCAGCTTACAGCACTTTTATATGCAATGCAAGTTTTTTAATATGTAATAGGATGGATGACTGAGAGAGTTTTCAAATGAAATATCAAAGGGAAAGAAAATAAGAAAATGTTATATCAACAGTGCCATTTGGAATAAAAGGTATAGTAAAGGCACCCATGCCTACGGCACTGTCTGTTGTCGATCTAAATGACACCTGTTCACCCAACAATACTACTATTCCAAACCTACAAGGTAAGGCAAAATTCTATCAGTAATGAGATAATGCCATAACAGAGGCAAGCATAAATGGGCTAAAAATACGAAGGGTGTACCGTGGGCAAATGACTGAAAAAGGAAAGAAAATGAAAAAGTTGAACAGTAATCTAAACTTTCATGTCAACTCTTTGTCTCGTTGAACCAGTCTGTCTTCACTTCCACCATCAGCATCTACTGGTCCCCCAACAAGCACTTTGAGGTCAGAAAGCCTACTGAACGTGCAGTCAGTACCTCCTCTGAACACATGTTGTATCAAGTATATGTTCACACTTAAAGCCACTAACAATTATGAAGAACAATCACCTTCAAAATCAACACTCTAATTGGTTCCCTGGTTCTCACACAAATCCATCACCGGTATTTGGCAAAGGGGTTCGATTCCACAGCTGAGCATTCTAACAACGCTCTGCGAATGGAGATAGCCCATCATTCTTGATAAGGAAGGAAAACCATGAAAATTTTATATCTGGAAATATTAATAGTATAAATGAAAGAGCTAACACTTGAACATGGATGGAAACAGATCAATATTTAAATATCATAAATAACTTTAATTATTAGGCAGGTTTGGTTTTGGGTCACTTTACTCTTTGTACCTCTGTCTGGAAAGAATGCAACTAATTTAACTTCATGCTGCTGGCCTTTTCCCTTCTCAACGGACTATTTCCCAATGCTTGTGACTTGCCCATAACCTTAATTCAAAGTATAAACCTAGCAGTACATGTGTTTATGGTCTAATTCAGTCTCATCATTCGGACCAAGTACTAAATTTGAAAGCAAAAGCCAAGACATTTTTCAGGATGAGGCGGTGGCTCTGAAACACTGAATCCTGTTTTAAGACAGACTCCAGTTCAACTGCATTTCCAAATTCCAACTGTTATATAGGTCTTAACCATTGAACTGAGCTTTTGGACCAACACATGAATTACGATGAAAACTAACATCTGTTTATTGTTATAATTTCTCCCATAAGAAAGAGGTATATCTTATGAGGATGATGATAAAGATGTCTGATATGCTGTTTGGAACCATGTCAGACAGATTTACTAGTCTTTAAAAATCCAGTATTCACTTATGAACCAGTAGATTACATGTGTTGCTGTAATAACGTGTCTTCCAGGAACCTGAGCCTATATTTAAAATATATATATTTCTTTCCAGATACGTGTCTTAATCACTATCTTCTCCTAACAAGAGAAAATTATTACCTCCTTATTTATAAAATTTATTTTTATTAACTATTTACTTTGAAATGCATTACTAAGTACATTTTTATAGCTCATATAAATCTGTTTTAACTAATCATTCATTCATTCATGAAAGGCAGTACTACAGCTCAGTGTTTAAGGATCTGATTTCTGGAGCCAAGGTACTTGCATCAGAATCCTCGCTCTGGGGGCACCTGGATGGCTCAGTCAGTTAAGCATCCAACTCTTGGTTTCAGCTCAGGTCATGGTCTCAGGGTCCTGAGATCGAGCCCCACGTCGGGCTTGGTGCTCAGCATGGAATCTCCTTGTCCCTCTCCCTCTGCTCCTCCCCCTGCTGCCTCCCTCCCTCCATCCCTCTCTCTCTCTCTCTCTCTCTCTCTTTTTATCTCTCTCTCTCCCTCTCCCGGAATAATTAAAATCTTAAAAAAAAAAAGTTAACCATGCCATAGTTTCCAACTCTCTGTCTCTGCTTCAGACCCCGACCCCATATATCAGATGTCTCACTAGTCCCTGCAACCCCACCTCTCTAAACCTAAGCTCGCACACTGGCTCACGGACTGGCTTACTTTCCTTGTATTCACCCTTTCTCTAATACCCAGCAAGACCCACAACGACTGCCCCCATCAACGAGAGTCCCCACCGTTGCTCTTGGCAGGAGTCTGGCAAACTCTACTATTTGTTCAAGGCTCAGTTCAAACGCTGTAACAAAGTCTTCGCTGACCTTTCCAGGCGGGGCTAGATGCTTCCTTGCCTGTGTTCTCAGAGTGCGATGCCACCGTGGCTTCACGCAGCAACGTGCAGTGTGTCCCCTACTAGAACGAGCCTGCTGGAGGGCGGGCACCGTCACTCACCCGGAAGAGACCAGGTGCTGGGCAGCACCCACCACAAGCACCCTGTCCCCAAGGAGCACTTGCCCCCTCTGCACAGCTGCATGTGCTGGCCCTGAACCGATCCCCCTGTACACCTCTAGGCACTGGGTACGGACATCACTACCAAAAGAGTGAGCTCCGAAGTGACTGGCTTCCGTGGGCCCCCAGCTCCAGACTCAGTCCTGCGCAGCAACGTCGGACTGGCCACACTCCATCACAGGCTGCCTCCCCTGAACCTGGGGAGACCCGGCGTCTGGCCTCCGACGTTCTTACTGGGCCAAGGCCCAGCTCCCACCAGATTCAGCCGGGATAGAGATCCCCAGGACAGGGAAGGGGTTCAAATGCTAGGCAGCCAAAAAGAGATGAATGTTCACAACACGGCCTTCTCCAAAGTGGGGTGAACTCATGATTGCCGAGCAACCGCCTCTGAAGCAATGTGGGTCTCAATGCCCTATTTTCTCCTTGGGGCATCTTGCCCAGGTCCTTCCTTAGAATAAATATTCAATAAGGATTTATTAATGAATGGATGGCTGAATAAATTCTTACTCAACAGCAATGTAATGAAGTCTCCAGTTTAATAAACAATTAATGTGATGTCTTAACACCTAACAGTTACTGCAAAAAAATGAATCTTCAGTAAGTAAGCAAGCATCCAACTGCTCTCACCTAAAAAGAGAACTTTGGTGATAGCCAGCGACACACTGTCCAAGCCAACCTTTCAGTGAAGTGCCTCGCGCTGTCTCCTTGACAATAAAAAAAGTTCTAAAAACAGGAAACACAAAACCGTCTTGTTTCTCAAGCTTCTTCACACTGATCTATGAAAGGCTTTGCTCTGACTTATCTTATGGAAACAAGGTTTGTTTTTTTTTAAACTAATGAACCAAAGTCTGTAGACTAACTAACTCTCCTCAAGCAAATAGTGATTTACAGAACTTTCTGTGAACAGGGAAAAATATCATTTATTTGTTAAGGTTGAAATTCTTCCAGGTTTTAAATAAAGTTCATACCACAAAAGAAGAAAATAAAATTAGACGTGTCTGTTCTTTTCAAAAGCTATTTAGTTGGGGGTGGGGAGAGCAGGGAAGTTTCTAGGCAGCTAGTTCAGCTCCATTTGATCCAAAGCATAAAATGTAATCCAGTATCTGCCAAATGTAATGTATACAGCCATAATATTCCCCCCACTCTTCCCCCAAAAAACTCTTATAACAACATCCCATCTCTGAACTTGCTTTTCTGCATTTGCAGGTTGCCTTAAAAACAAAACCATAATTTGTCTGTGCTTCTGCCCATATCTGTCTTGGGTCCTGCCTCCACTGAGCACGGGCCTTCCCTCCCCACTGCGCTCACTCCACAGGGGCTGACTTCCTCACTCGAAGTGGTTCCCCAACCAACCATGACCCTTGCCCTGTACCATGGTTGAAGCTCACACTTTAGAGTCTTCAAAATGGTGCCGGAATTTTTGTTTTACTAGAACCTACCAAAACCCCACCATGATGCCTTTATATTCTTTCCTTTATTATTTCCAACTTCATCTTATTTTGAAATTCCTTTGGAGAACAATACTGGTTTCTGTAACTTTAGGCAAGGGTTAATACCAAATACTTCTGAAGCCACAGGAAAAATGATCACCATCTCAGTTCCCCTGGGTCACTGGATCCCAGGTCCCAAAAGGGAGAAGGCGACACTCGGAGGACGGCCTCTCTGTCAACAACATAAGGACGAGAAAATCCGATAGTGTCTTCACCAGAAGCCAAGCCGTTTGCTCCTAGCTCGTGTAACAAAAAATCTACATACAAGTATTTTCATGCAAACATCCATTCAAGAAGGAATTTTCGTAGGTTCAAAAAACAGAAGTCAAATCATAACGGACACACAGATCTCTGCACGTAGTCGGCATTTGGAACAACACACACTCAAGTGCCTCATTCATTAAGACACTGTTGCATGAACTCTCCTTACGGGTTTCTGTCAGCCTCACCTCCAGGCGGCTTTTTGTGTGTGCACCTCTTTAAATAGCCGGTCTTTGTAACTCCGCATTACCCCTCCCTCTGTAACGCAGGGAGAAAAAAGACGGAGGGGGAGAAAAATAGCACTTCTTCAAAATCCGTGTTCTCCTACCTACAGATTTGCATTTAGGGGCCCCATACTCATCAACCGCATCCCCCACCCACTGACTTTACTTTCCATCCGTTCTGATCTAAAAAGACCAGTGCTGAGCCCACTGTGAGCACATCCTTACTCATCACCCAAACTGCTCCCAAAATCCCAGATGCCACCTGGTGTCCTAAAAGTAAGCCTTCCTGACGACTTGGCTTTGTCTCCCAGTTTCGGTTTCCATGTTCTCAACTGACACCCCTCCAGCTCATTTTCCTATCTTTCTTAACTGATTTGACAAGTCTTGTTTCTTTACCCTCTCAGGCTTTATTTACATGTGCACTGGGCGCTCTGTTACTGTGTGCTTTTTACATATTGCCCCAATTCCTCGATGGTTTCAGATATGCACCGTCGTTCTAAAGGGCCCTGTGTATTGCCTAGAGTTGTCCTTTTAATTCGTAAGTACTTAGTATAACCACACATGTCCAGTTAATATTTGTTAGATAAATATTTTAAGATGCTTATCTCGGACGTCTAATACCTACCTAATGATATAGTCATTTCTATGAGGAAGCAGTTACCATCTACCTCCTAAGTAATTCAAAGAGCTAGAGGACCGGGGCGCCTGGGTGGCACTGCGGTTAAGCGCCTGCCTTCGGCTCAGGGCGTGATCCCGGCGTTACGGGATCGAGCCCCACATCAGGCTCCTCTGCTATGAGCCTGCTTCTTCCTCTCCCACTCCCCCTGCTTGTGTTCCCTCTCTCGCTGGCTGTCTCTATCTCTGTCAAATAAATAAATAAAATCTTTAAAAAAAAAAAAAAAAAAACAAAGAGCTAGAGGACCTTTCTCACCCTTTGGTCCACGCAGCCAAGAATGGTACTCTGCACGTAGAAGAGCACTTGGTAAAGTCTGCTGGCTGACTGATTCGAAGACACATACAACTACCAACTACAGAGCCGTTATAAGCTGCCTCGTAAGCTTCAAAACTGGAGCTGGGCCTGACAACTCCCAATGACCCAAATTATTTTAGAAACAAGGGAAAGGGTGTCACTTCTCCAGCCACAACTCCCCGTACAGTCCTAAGTTTCAGACGGAGAGTTAGTTTAGGCTCCTGCTTTCATATGTGCATTTAGAAGGATGAAAAATGTTTGTGTTGTTAGTAAGACCGCATTTAACACTCTGAGGCAAAACAGGCAGAGGTAACGACTTGCCAAAGCAAAGAGAACAGCGAGTAGCAGATGCGTAATCACAGAAACCATTAAATTTTTGCACCTTAATTTTTGGCAGATTTTGTAGTCAAGTGCAACCTGACGAGGGTAATGAATAAACAAACAGCAGTTCTAGACATCTGGTCCTGTGGGAGGAATAGATATTTTGGGCTATCAGATAAATATTCAAATGATAAAACTTACTGTTGATTCCTCCCTTGGCAAGCAACTTTTGTGAATGCTCATGGTGGGCAAATCTACGGGGAAAACCCAAATTGCAACCTGAACGCTTCATGGTTCAGGTCCCAAGTGACACGAGCACCCCAGACATCCTATTCAATTAGAGCACACCCCAGCGAAACCATGGGACTGTCCCCTCCCTGAAGGAGCCAGCATGCTCCCCACCCCATCACAGTGCTAGGGATGCCCTGACAACTTCTGCCTTAGGGTCTCTTCCGTGGCTGATGAATGAGTTGTCAATTCTTTCTCAAGAATAGGTCAATTTATTAAGTTCCAGTTAAATTTTAAGTAGGAAGCCGTCCCTGCCTCTTAAAAAGACTTTGCCCCACCCCCATGTTTGGTGCATCTCAGCATTTAATTCTCTGAAGTTAACCTTATTGCTCTATTTTCATGTAGTTCTAGGTCAGGGTATCCCAATACTGCCCCAAGGATTGTCTGCAGACCCTGTATTAGCTGTCAATTATCTTTGGATCTTTGAAACCTAATCATATGTGTAGCATTTAAAAAAAAAAAAAAAAACCTCTATAAAGAGAAAAAAATTAACCAGTATCAAGTACAGTTGCAGACTCTAAAATCGTTGTGGCCATTTCAACTACCAAAAGGCTGGATCTTACGAGCAAATTAAATCCAAGTATTACAGTTTTGTCGTAACTACCTCAGTATTCACAGTTGGCTTCCATCCTAGGAAAGAATTTCAGAATAAGAAAAATAGACTATCTTATAATTAAAGGGAAGTTTCCTTATTGCTTTCGTCTAGACTCCATTTATTATCACAGAAATTAAATGCTGGAAAAGAAGGGTTTGCTTAATGATGTTGCTTAATTACGTGTCTCTAAACGTAAAACCAATATTGCCACCTAGTGGCAATCTAAGACAGCTACTAAACACGTTTAAGGTGCAAATTGTAAACAGAAAGGACAATACAAATTAAGTATAAGCAAACTGAAAATAGAAGCATAAAAGAAACTGCTAGAAAAGGTGAATACTTGAGTGAAATGGACCTGCTTTCTAAGCTTTAAAAGCTGAGAAAAATGTATCAGTGAAAAATGCAGTTTCTAATATTGTCCACGTGTGGCATTCCATGAGGCGCCAAAGAGAAGTACAGAGCAGGTCTTGCCTCCCTTTGGATTCTGAAAGCAGAACAGATGCCCCGGAGGAGAAAGGGCACTGCAGGGGAGCTCATGTGGGATACCAAAGGAGCATCCCAGAAAGTGGCACCCATCCTGCTGTCCGTCATGGTGGACCAAGGCTGTCAAAGGAAGAATAATAAACACTCGGCCATAAAAAGGAAGGAAACCCTGTCACGTGCTACAACACGGATGAACCTTGAGGCCATTACACTAAGTAGAATAAGCCAGTCCAAAAAAAAGACAAAGACTATGTGATGCCACTTCCATGAGGTATGTAGAGTAGTCAGATTCATAGAGACAAAGTAGAAGGGTGGTTGCCAAGGGCTGAGGGAAAGGGAAATGCAGAGTTGCTGTGTAGTGGGTATGGATCCAGTTTCAGTTGGGAAGACAAGAAGTTCTAGAAACTGGTTACACAATGTGAACGTTCTTCACCGTACCTGTACTTAAAAATGGTTGGGGGCAAATTTTACATGTTTTTTTTTTTTTTTAACCACAATTAAGAATAAAAATAACAGTAACAACAGCACCAGCAACAGCAAAGTGCTCTGCCTGGGGATACCTTCTGAAGTAAGTGCACAGACAGGAGTCCCCACCAGATGGCCCAGTGAAATGGACATTTTTGAGACCCTCTCTTCCAAGTCCAGTCTTGGGAACAGGACAGTACTGATCACTGTTTGAAAGGCTATTCCTTCAGGTTCCCCAACATCAGACAATGCACCTTATCTGTCTCACACACTCCTCCTCCATCCCCAGAGTGCTGCTCCCGCTCTGCGCAGTCCCCAAACCCTGGTTTTCCCCAGGGCCCCACTGCTCTCCTGGGAGAAGCACCTTCAAGCTTTCAGCCCCTACCTGTCTATGTCCCCGATTCCAAATCCACCAGCTTCTGGTCAAACTGCTCTCCTGAGTTTCAAGAAAACAAATATCCAGCCTCCAGCACCTGACACCTCCACCTCAGACTTCATGGATAGAAACCTGACATCATCTTGCTCCCTGCAAACCTGCGAGTCCCACCCCACCTCAGCCCTAGCTGGGCACTGGTCCTGACTTCTCAGCCCTTCACCCCAACTGCCCCCCTTCTGGCCTCACATCTCCCCACCACCACCCCTACCAGCTCCACCCCCCGCCCCTAGCCCAGTGCCTCTCACACTGCCCCATGGCTAAGCACCAGCAGAGGTCTGCAGCCCCACTCAGAGCAGCGTCACCCTGGACAACTCCCAACGACCTCACACTAGGCTCCTTGCCCCAGTCTTAGCTCTGTTCAGCCACCGGAGTGATGGTTTTAAAATACGGAGCTGAGGGGCGCCTGGGTGGCTTAGTCCTTAAGCATCTGCCTTTGGCTCAGGGCGTGATCCAGGCGTTTATGGGATCGAGCCCCACATCAGGCTCCTCCACTGGGAGCCTGCTTCTTCCTCTCCCACTCTCCTGCTGTGTTCCCTCTCTCGCTGGCTGTCTCTCTCTCTGTCGAATAAATAAATAATCTTTAAAAATAAATTAAATAAATAAATAAATAAATAAAAATAAAATAAAATACGGAGCTGACACGCGGAGGCCCTAACGGCTCTCCCTAGCAGCCATGTTCAACTGGCGGTACTCGTACTAACAGGGATTGCGGGTTCCTCCTGCTTGTACTGCCAGGGGCCAGAGATGCTGAAGTCCTGGATCTCAAAGAAATGGTTCTCAAATGCGCAGAGTCCCCCGAGAGGCCCTGAAGAGGACACAGAGCTCCTCTGTGGGCAGGTTCCTACCTCACCTGCCGGGCTGTGGCACCTACACTGCCCACCTCCTCCACAACACGCTCCCGCTTCTCACCTAGCTGCCTTCCCCTGACTGGCTACAGAGGAGCCCTCCCTGCCCCTTAACCTCACAGTACCTGATTTCTTACTTATTTTTATCGTACTGTGGTAAGAACATTTAACACGAGCTCTGTCCTCTCAACGACTGTAGTGTACAACCAAGCACAATGCTGTACTGCAGATCAGAGCTAATTCATCTTACTCAATTGAAACTTGACACCTGCTGCTAACTCACTTCTCCCTCCCCTGGTTACCACCGCCCTGGCCTTTGATTGTATGAATCTGATGATTTTAGATACCTCCTGTATGTGGAATCACGCAGTACTTGTCTTTCTGCACTTCTGCCTTGCTTTAAAATTGCCTGCGTATGGGCCTGTCTCCTCTCCTGGACTGTGGGCTCTTCAAGTGCAAGGACTATGCTTTGCTGATGCCTGTATGCCCAGTGCTTTGAATGAATGGGAGGTTCACAGATAAATTCTTCTATTGACTTGAGTCCTTGATGTGTAAACAAAATCCTGACTTTAGCAGTGATGTCAATTTATCTCTTCTTCCTTTCAGAGATTAGAACTCCTTGCGTTTTGGCTGGATCCAAAGGCCCAACTAGATAATACTTTTCCCAGCTTAGGTGTGCCCACGTGACAATGGGATGTAGGGAGACATGATGGGAATGACGTATGCCACTTCAAGGTCATATCCTTAAAAGGAAACTGGTTGTCCTCCACACACCAGAACGCCAATGTCGTGGTAGTCAACCAGTTCCAGCCATGCTGATGAGGACAAGACACTTCAGCCGATGGCAAAGTAACAAAACATAGAATCCAGGAGCAGAGCTGCCAACTCCCGGCCCACCCAATATTTGTGAGGGGAAGTAAATCTCCACCTTCCTTAAGTCATTGCTATGTTGTCTGTGCTGAAGTAGTCAAGCGAACTTTCTTCTTTTCCGTATTGTCTCTCAAAGATCCACTTACTCAAGAGATCATATTTTCCTAGCAACAACTCATACTCAGTTTTTTACTCTTTTCTCTACATTCTGTTGTTTCACGGGAAGAAGTAAAATAGCTATTCTAGTTAATAGGAGAGGCGTTCACCATTATCAATTTAAGAATTAACAAAAAATTTTTAAATAGAGAAAATAATTTACTTAAATTTTCATTTTAATATTTGTTCAGTTTCCTTTGGATTCCATTCCACTGCCATAGGTTGAATACCCATTATGTTTAAGATGCTGTGGAGGAAGAAAAAGCAGAACCACCTGGATTAAATGGGGAAGATACATAATCTAAAACACATGACTCTGCTTCGGCAGGACGGAAGGTATCTCGGAGAGCAAGGACACATATGGGTGCATAAGGATACACATGCTCTTAATTCATATGAGTAAGTGATACAGAAGTCCGTCCTGGTGTCATCACTGATTACACAATTTGGGGTAATTGCCAAGGCCCAGTGGAGCTAAATTCCATTAATGCCTACCTGGACCCAACAGAGAGATTATTCAGTTTATGGATTCCCCATCCTCCCTGCCTCGACCTTCATCTGACCGCTCCACTAGTCTCTTTACCAGAGCAAATGGAAGGAGGCCATTCAATCAAGGTTGCTGCGTGTCTGCCTCTCCGATAAATCAGACAAGGTTTAATAGAAGGAAATCTCCAAAGTCGGTTTCCAAACAAAGAAGTATTTTAATAAACTCATCACCTGCTCCTATCTCCAATTACCAAAAAACAATCTGTTTCTAGCATGCCAGTCTTTCCTTTCCCTTGAGAAGGTATGATCTTCCAAGGAGGGGAGGCAAGGACCTGTCCTTGTAAGGATGCTGGGAGGTTGTATGAATTTTATAGGTAAAGCATTTAAAGGCTAAGCACAACTAAACCTTATGCTCAGCAGTGTCTCAGCCTTGAATACCATTAAGGCTGCTAATTTGTCCATTGATAGTTCCAATCCTTTATTTCCCAGCACCCACCAACAGAAAGAAAGCAATCCGTCAGAGACACACATCTCCTGTCAAAGAGTTCTTGCCGACAGAGCTGAGGGACGGCATTCATCTATAGACAAGCACGTCTGTCTTGAAGGCCATAGCAATGCAGTGTAGCGAGTGGGCTTGGGGGAATTTCTTTTGCTCGGCTAAAGAAAGCCCCTCTATGGCAAGACAAGAAGGTAAATCTTCCTTTACTCAAACCTCCAGCATTATTCACAGCAGCTTTAGATTCAGTTCATGCCTATTTTAAACATTATTAAAATATGTACCTGCAGGTGTCGATCTTTCCATAATCCACCTTGGATATTACATTAGAAATCAACCCAAAAGTTCAATTAATGATATCCAATTAAAAAACAGATTAAGAGACTCATAGAGGAAACACCACACTAAGGTTAATGAAAATGTTATTTCAACATGAAAATTGCCTTAGAACCTGGGACTAAAATTTTGAATATTAATTATCTCTGCTATTTTAAGCCCTGCTTTTAAAATGTTATTCCTTCCACTTCTTTTTATCATATTTTGTGACAAAACCACAATAGTCCTACACAATTATGCAAGTCTCTTAAATTTAGAAAAATTAGAAGAATTTAGAAGATGATGCTTTGAGCATCAGGAATTAACAAGAGCATTTTAAACAAGTCAATATTAAATAAGGAAAACAAGTCAGAAGAGTTATTCTTATTTAAATAAAACGATTCTCTACAGACGGAGTACTTTGGAAAACATGAAAGTAATAACAAATAAATAACTAGCAAGCATCCCAGCCATCACTACATACCTGTGTAAGATTTGCCGCTTGCTTTAAGATGCTTTTTTGTAACTGTTCTGCTCTCTTTGCATGAAAAGAATTACTTTGACTCTGGATGACAAATACAATTCCTTTTAAATCTAGAACAAAAAAAAAAAATGTTTTCAGGTATTTATTTTTCAACAACTGAAATAAACTTAAAAACAAGTTAAAAAAAAAAAAGCTGCAAGGCAAGCCTTCTGGCCATAATCTTTTAGGGAAAAAAATTAAATGTAATCATAGTGACAAAAATCTCTTTAAACAGATCTCTGAAACATCCTTCCTAGAAGTTAGCAAGTAAATAAGCTCACTGTACTAGATCAAGTCTGTGGTAACAAACTGTGAATCTGCTCCCGCTTCTGTCGAAAGAATGACTGGAAACGTGAGAAAGTACAAAAATGTCTACAACACTAGCCTCCCCAGTGGCTGAAAATCTTGTTTGCCACTAGCCTTCTAACAAGTCACACGTAACCCTACATTGCACTGTTACCTGTTATAGGTTGACGGGTATCCCCCAAACATCAGGCATTCAAGTCTTAACCCCCAGGAACTCCGAGTGTGGCCTTATTTGCAACTGGGTCTTTACAGAGAGGCACTCAAGTTAAAGTGAGGTTGTTGGCGGGGGCCCGAATCCAGTATATTTGATGTCCTTACACAAAGAGGAAATCTGGACACGGGTACACAGAGGGAAGATGATGTGAAGCCACCAGGAGAAAACAGCCACCTACAAGTCACAGAGAAAGGCCTCAGAAGAAACCAACCCTGCCCACACCTCGAGCTCAGACCTCTACCCTTCAGAACTGTGAGACACGTTTCCGCTGTTTAAGCCACACCATCTGTGGTACTTCATTTCAGCAGCCCTACCAAACTAATAACACTACCTCAAGAATGTTCCGGATGGCTCTTTAAGGTGACACTCAACAGTGACTGCTTCTGTCCCATCAGTTCACAAGGGCTTGCAAATAAATAACTCCATAATCTCTACTCTACTTCACAGGGCACCCAGCCAGAATTAAGTGTTATCTCCAGGAAAACAGCCCCAATGCCACAGGAGCAGGGCTTCAGCAAGAAGTACTGCATAGAAGCCCATACACAACCATACTCGCAGTATTTGCCAGCCCCTTAGAGACTCACCTCGGGGTGGCCAGCTTTCTTGCAATGACGAGCAGAGAGTAAACCCCCGAATGTTAGGCCCACATGACCAGGGAAGACTACTGGAGGTCTTGCCAGCAAAGATAGTTGCTCAGTCCCCACAATGGAGAAGCACGTTAGGTTCTGAGTTTGCAATAAAGCAACAGACAGAAACAGCCATTGGGTCAGCACCCTGCCCCCAGACAGGGGCACTGGCAGAAGGGAGACTTCACATAAACTATAGCCTCCTGCCCAGCTTACAGCAATGAATGTGGCGACCTACCCCCCACCATGTGCCTTTCCTTTTAACACCTCGACTCAGAGACATCATCTGGTTTTAATTTTATCCCATATATTTTATTGTTCTTATGTTCAGTTCTATGGTTCCATTCATTTATTCAATCACTCAAATATTCATACAACAGTGAGCCATCTAGATTCTAAAAATAATCCAAAATGCTCTTTGGTTAAAACTCAATAAAAAATTTAAAAGGAAATGTTCGACAACCTACTGAATATGACCTAATTCTTTTCCTATAGGAGTTTATATAAATATGAACATTCCACCTACCTACCTCTATTTCAAATCAACTTCTCGGCTCTATAAATAGGACACACAGGTAAGACTTAAACGAGTATCTTATATTTCAACTGAAATGTAATATTTGATCTACTATATCTGAAACATTAAACAAGTGACATATCAAAAGAGGAGTTATAAAGACTTACTTCTGTTAAAAATGAAATAAACTTCAGAGAATAATTTTTGCAAAATTTAATAAAGCTGAAGATGCACATTCCCAATGACCCTGAAACTCCACTCCTATTAATCATCCTTGAGAAACTTGCATATGTATAAACGAGGCTATATAACAAGAATGCTCACAACAGGATTGTATGAAAGGAAAATAAATTTGAAGCAATTCAAAGACCCACTAATAAGATATATAAACTGGAAAACTAAGCAGCAATGAAAATTAACTAGCACTTGATGCATCAATCCAGGTGGATATTGTAGATGAACCCTACAGACTGAAAAACAAAAGCAAGCTACAAAGGTATAACCATATAAATCGATGGTTTGTGAAAAGACAAGCACAAATATATATAAGATGGATTTTTACTATATATATATATATATATATATATATATATATATGTATGTATGTATATATCATACATGATCAGAAAATATAAAAGATTATATGAGAGTGATATAAACACCAAATCAAGATCATGGTTAAAAGGCTCCCACTGTGTTAGGAATGTTTTATTTCTTAAACTAGGTGGTAGATACATGGACGGTCATTATACTACTCTTTGCAGCTTCTGATATGTTCAACATAATTCCTAATAGAGTTTTTAAAAGAGCAGATCCATCTGTCAAAAGGTTAATCCTGCAGTAATCAACTCCTGCCTTTTTTTCTACCAGATCAGCAAAATTCCCAGTGTTCCCACAAAGACAACAGTTCTTCCACACAGGGAAGAGGTTTTGCAGGAAGAAAAAAAGTGAATTCTTCTCCTTTGCTTGTACCTGAGTCATGTGCTATGGGGTGTATTTGTTTTTTCTGCTCCTAAGAAATCATCACCTTCCTTCTTCTCCTGCCTTGATCACACGTGCTACATGCACTTGCCCAGCAAGCGTCTCTACGTCTGTGCTGAGTGCAAGGGTCTGGCATACTGACAGAAGCAAGCACAGTCCCAGCAAGCACGAGCCTGAGCCGGGGTCAGAAGGCAGTCATCACAATGCAGAGCCAAGCAGGGAACCACGGGAGCACAGAGGAGGGAGAGCAAGTGTGAGCAGAGCTTCTGGAAAGGGGCATTTCCTGCATGTCCTTTAAAACGCAGCAACTTTCTGCAGACTTGGGCACAGAGGGTGGCAGGTCAGGGGCAGAGAAGGAAGAGGGGTTATCCCAGAGTGCACAGCCTGCCTTCTCTCTGCGGCATCAGGAGTCGATGACTGGGGAGTCTGTCAGGCATTGCCCAGAAAAAGACGAAGGGACCAGTCAGTGGTAATGTTAGAGGGGGAGGCTGGCTCAGCCAGATCAGATCATGAAGGATTTACGTGCACAGTAACGGGGTGGATCTATAGATGAATAGCTTTCAAACTGGGGAAGAGCCACAGAGCCATCCAGGACCCCCGAGAGTAGGGCCTTCCCAGAAGAAGCGATGAGGACCCTGTGTCCTGGGGCTGCCCACAGAAGAGGTGGGAGGAGCTTCCCAACAGAGGGAACAGTGATGCTCTGGGAGAGCTAGTGGAATTAGGGCCCTGAAAACAGGAACAGTGAGGTACGGCTGAGAAATAGGCTGCATATGGGGCAGTTACTGGGGATGAGGGAAAGGAGGAAGGGTGCACCCAACCCAGTTCCTAAAACCCTGTTAATAATCAATGACAGAATACCATTTACAAGCCATTCAGCCCCACCTCCACTCCAGAAAAAAAGAAAGAAAAACAAAAAAACAGGTTAGCACAGTTAGGTGCTGAGCGCTGCTTATATACTTGAATTACTGGTGTTTCTTATATCAGCTCCAAGAAATATTTTTCTGACAGACATCCTAAGCCCTCCCTCACTAGATCACATTCTGGCTGAGTCTAGACCCCAGGGCTAGTGGTGGTCTTCTCTGCCTACGCTGTCCCACCCTCTGACTCTTAAGCTCCTGCTGCCCAGTCAGTGGAGCTAAATAAGACGATCACCCTATTTCCTCATCGCTTCCGTCACACTCCTCTGAACCCACCGCCATTTGCCAACGGCAAACACTGTCACAACTCAAGACAGATGGTCGTTGTTTCTCCTCCAGGAATGTGCAATAAATGGGTCGTACACTGAGTGCCTGACGACAATGAGGGGCGTGATGAGCCGGAAGAGGAAGATAAAGAAATCAGTCAAGACTAGGAAAGAACCCGTGTGGGTCTGAGGCCAAGGGTAAGCTGCAGAGAATTAAGGAAAGGTGATGGAAACAAGAAGGTCGTTAGAAAAGATCCCTGAAGGAGAAGTAATTCTTTGAAGGAAAAAGAAATCAAAGGTTCTCTATTTCTCAGTTGCTGAGCACCTATCGTGTGCCAAACGCTCTACTAATTTCTAATCCTTCCGGGTCCGAGGTAATCTAGAAACACGGATTCCATCCTGCTGCTGTCTCTCTGATGAGGAATCAGTGCGGGGTTCTTCTGAGAAAAGCCGAATAGCAAGCGGCCTTAGGACTAAAGGCTGAGGAGTACATATGCACGCACAGCACATGCATGAAGAGCCACTCCAATCGTGTTCTCCTTGGCGAGAATAACTGCCACCCATGAATCTACTGATGAGACAGTGAGCCGAAACAGAGAGAAGGCTATCCAGCCCGGAGTGTGGTAAGACTCTGACTCCTCTGGGAGGCTTGCTTTTATAGCCCGCCCCCAGCCCCCACAAGGTCTGCAAACCCAGGTTAACACTGTGGCAGATAAGGCCCCTGGGTCTTTTCTGGATATGCTGATACCAAATCACATATCACTAGCTTTGCCATTTGTAATTCCAAGAAAGTCGATTTACTTATCCAGGTAACTTCCCCTTGGTACTTTCAAGCCCATGTCCCAGACTAGCGACATTAGTTCATTTAATAACCGTTTTCGGATTTTCAGGGCACCTGGGTGGCTCAGTTGGTTAAGTGTCCGACTCTTGATTTTGGCTCAGGTCATGATCTCAGGGTCGTGAGACTGAGCACCACGTCAGGCACTGTGCTGGACGTGGAGCCTGCTTAAGATTCTCTCTCTCCCATCCCCTCTGCCCCCTAGTCTAAAAATTAAAATTAAAAATAATCATTTTCTATAAGAAGCTCCAGGAGCCCCAACAAATCTCATAAAATAAACACACAAACAAATGCCCAAACCCACAAGTGCTGGCAGCAGAGAGAACATCTCCACATGGGGAGGAGTGGCTGAGCCATCCAGGGTGTCGTAGTATAAAGAAGAAAAACCAATGAACCAACATGGCTCCTTCAATACGCCAGTCTCAGAGCTGAAGGCATGCATGTCCAGGGACCCAGCACAGGCCATCCTCCCCCTACCACCCAGGAGCCCTCTCCTGTCTTCTAGACTCCACAGAACTTAGACCTGTGAAAGGAAGGCCTAGAAAGGAAAGTGTGCCCTTTCTTTCCTGTCCAGGGCCCACCTTTCAGGTTCCCACAGCCTACTCTCGAACCACCGACATCGACAAAGTTCACACCCTTTGGGAAGAAACCCAACACACAGATGTCAGCCTTATCCTTTTGTCAACACACTGGGGCATATTTCTCACAATACCAGAAAACAAAAACAACAATTGTGACTTCATGGTCACATTTTTGAAGATACTTACAATATAGCGAAAGGGAGGACAAATAAGGGTGCACAGGGGCCATGATGCAGGTATGGGGCGTCTACAATGAACCAAGTAGCTGCTTCTGCACCAAGGTTCTCGGGATGGTTTGACAGATGTGGTTTAAGCTGACCCGTAGGGAAAGCAGTGTCTGCAAGTCAACAAGTGGGGAATCTGGCCCCAGGTAGAGGTTAGTCCTTTTCTCCCACTAAGTGTGGGCCTAGAATGACAGAGACTGTGTCTTATTCGTCCCCATCGCCCCCACAGTGGCCACCTGGCCCAGTCCTCCACCCTTATTGGAAACTCAGTAAATGAGGGTCAAGGGAATTCAAACTAACATATTGGCTATTTTTTCCAATACAAATCACACGCCACTACGTCGATCTGAAAAGTGTTCTCCCCGGGTCTTCCTGAGGGTAGATGCAAGGCCAGGCCCAAGACAGAACATTTGCACAGCAATACTGACCTTCTAAATAAAATCAGAAAGAGAATTCATTTCACTGAAATATAATTTACATGAAATACACCTGGGTACATACGCATAAGTTAAAAAAAAAATCATTACTTACCTATGTCACTTTTCCTTGAGACACCACTTTTCTCCAAATTCTGTATTTTGGACAAAAGAGAAAAAGATAAATCTCACATAACAAATCTAGCAAAACACCAAATAAATATGCATGGTACACAGTAACATTTGGGGGAAGACACAGAAGAGGAGAGCTTGGCAATAAGACGGTGGTGGGGGTGGGGGAGGCAGCAACAATGAGCCTCTGCGTCATGACAGGAGCCTCCTACGACGCCTTTTCTTACTTCTGACGTGCTCCTGGGCAAGTCACGTAATTGAACTGAGCCTCTTTCCTCCCATGTAAAATGGAACTAAAGCTAAGGCTTAACTGGTTCACAGTGTTCTTGGGAGAGTTCATTTAAAAATCCTGTGAACTCAAAAGCATGGCAAACAAAACAGAGACCGTATCAATGCCGGCAGTGTGTGGGCCATGAAGACGAGCCCTGCTAATGACGGTATTTACCATCTTGTGGGCTCAGACATACTGGCATCCAGAACATCGCCACGATATTCTCTTCCACCTGCGGAGCAGCACCGGGGGCCTCAACGGGGCCCGAGGAGGCAGTCAGCCTGCGGTTCATGAGCTCCAGAGCTCTGGACACAGAAATCCGGACGTGGGCACAGAAACACCTGACCCTGATCCTGGGTCGATCAGGGGAGGGGCTTGTAAAAGATTTCTCTGACAAAGTGCAAAGTGCCAGCAGCTAAATCTGCTGTTTTCATGGTCTTCTCCAGCAGACAAGGAAGGAATTTTCTCTCTAATTGCCCTTTTCTGCTTTCAACTGCCATTCACTATAATTATAACAATTGGACAGTGGCAAATATCCTTCAATTTTCTTCACAGACTGCAACAAGAAATGCACTTGTGAGCCTTTACGAACAAAACTGGGAACAGCTAAAAGCCAAGATGCAGCCACACAGAGATGTATCCTCTCAGAATGCCAAAGGGACCATGACAATAGACAGGGAGCGGAGACGGGGAAACACGGGACAGTGTCTACCTTTGGCAGCATTTCCTGCAATTATCTTGTCTCAGCAAAAGAAATACCACTGTGTGGAGGAGAACCCCATAGTTGTGTACTGATTTGTTATGCCTCGGGATCAAGTGACACTTTACTTAATCCTGATAAAACACGGATTTTTTGGAAAAGCCCACTAAAAAATACTGGAACGCTCGAGCTGGTTTTCTAACTGTGCTGAACCAAAACCGGGTTATCATTGTTAAGTCACCATGTATGGACTTACTGCATCTTCCATGCTCTAAACACCACCAGCAGCCAGGAGCACAGCCCCCCTCTCCCCCCAGAGAAGCAGCCCCGGCCTCAGAACCAGAAATACCACTCTGCGTTCACCATTAACCTGCTGCCCACCCCTTGGCCAAGCTGCCCGCTCCTTTCAAGGCCACGGCCTTGGCGGGTAGGTTAGGATCATGGAAAATTTGCAAGTTTAGATTTAAAAATAGCGGTGGAGTGGGTAAAGAAAATATGGTGTATATACAGAGTGGAATATTATTCAGCTTTAAAAAGGAAGGACATTCTGGCACATGCTACGCCCAGGTACCCTGAGGACATGATGCTGTGTGAAATAAGCCAGACGCAAAAAGACAAATACTGTACCATTCCACTGACAGCATCGTCTGATTCACAGAAACGGAAAGTAGAGGGGCGGTTGCCAGGGGCCAGGGGGAGAACAGAGAGCTGTTTAATAAGGACATTTTTAGTTTTGTGAGATGGAAAGAGTCCTGGAGATTGTCTGCAGGACGCTATGAATATCCTTAGTACTGCTGAACTGTACACTTAGAAATGGTTAAGATGGTAAATTTTACGTGTATTTTATGATTTTTAAAAAGAGAGATGATCCAACCCAACACTGCCCTTTACAAATGAGAAAATGGAGGTTCAGAACAGGTGAAGGATTTGCCGAAAGCCCAACAGTCTTTCTAGCCACAGACCCAGGATTAAAACCCAAGTCTTCTGAGTTCTTCCCAATGTTCCTATTATCCACCCACAGGATAATGCATGCCCTGTCTTCCTCCAGAGCTATTCTTCAGAAAATGGGCACCAGAAGAACCACTTGGGAGTGAGCTCCAAGTGACACCCACAACAAAAGTCACCTTTAGCAACAAGCTGAAAGAGAGAAAAAACAACAACAACACTGAACTCAGTGTTTCCCAACTGAGTAACTTAAGCGGGAAACCAACTGGACTTCCTACCACATCTCTTTATGAAACCAAAGAAAATCAACCAAAATTACACATCTTTCCATTTGTTATCAAGCCCTGCGGCTCCAAATGGCTGAAAACAACAGCTCGGAAATGATTAACCATTTCGAATGGCTCGATTTGTAAACTGTAAAAATAAAACATCCAAGAACGCTTGCATTAAGTGAACTGAATAGAACCAAAGTGGTCTTGAGCAATTTCCCCTTTGAGAAAGAAAATTAGACTCAATGAACGAACTGACAGGACATTTAAAATTCTGTCTCCAGCTTTCCTCGTGAAAAGGCTTAGCTCTTCCTAAGCAGAAACACGTGGTTTGTTTTATTATCTCTGCTGCCGCATGTTTCTTACACTGACTATCAATATCAGTCAAAAGGTGCTGTCCAAGTTTTGTAAGTCAACTGAATTGCTCCGCAGATAGGAAAGAGATTTCTTACTAATGTATCTACCCCACAGACAGCTCCTCCCCTAGCTGGAAAGACACATCCAAGTCACCCTTTGGTACGGGTTTTATCTGTGAAGGCACGATAGGTGTGAACATCTGCCATCCACATACACACTGACTCATTTACAAAACCTTCACGAAAAGAAGGTAAAACATCCTCCAAAGAATTCGATAGCAAATCTTTTAGGAAGAAAAGTAAAATGGCATCTTGTACCCAGTCGCAAACAAACTCCACCCGCGAGATGTTGAATAAAATGACTTGGTCAGGGTGTGCTCATCAGTGGACTCGGCTAAAAGCGGGTCCTGTGTTTAACTTCTGCCCCCACCACTTACTAGCTCAGGCCTCAGTGTCTCATCTGTAAACAGGAAGAATAATTACAAGACCTATGTCACAGGGTCACTGTGGGAATTTCGTTAGGTAATATAATGCTCAGCGTAGCGTCTGCCCAAAGAAAATGCTCGGTAGTTGTTAACTACTTGTCTTTTTTAATCATGAACATCATCCGCCTCATATGAAGTCAACTAACACCATAACAAAAATTTAACTGATAGAAGCAGTAAGGTCTATGGTTCCTCTTTTTTACTCTGATTTGTTTAAGGTTCCCCCTTGAAAGGCTATGTAAGGTATTTCTTGCTGTCACATCAGGTACACATTTCAAAAGAGTCTAGCACAGTTTAACTGGTGGACACACACACACAATCTTCAAGACAGCTTTCTGGTATAGGTTCTATTACCCCATCTCCTAGATGAGGAAGCTGAGGCAGAGAGGGTCAGTAAGTCCCACAGCATATCAGTGTTGGAAGAGGGGCGTGAACCACAGTGTCCAACTCTACTCCTACATCACACAGGACACAGTATCATAAACCACCTCAGGGTGTAAGTATGGGCAGACTACAGGTTGAAGCAGGTACGTATCCATGGCTGAGGGGGTGCCGCAGTTGAGGGGGCATCACGGCCTGGAGCATGAGCCTGGGTGGGCAGGCTCCCCTGAAAGCTGAGCTAGGTCAGAATCCGGGTCGGTGCCGGGGACCAGAAACCCAGAAAAGGAGCCTGGGCCCAGAAGTCAGGCCCCAGGAGGTAAGACAGGGCACTGGCAGCACCAGGAATTCGGATGTGAAGCCACCTGATGCCCTGATGTGCGGGGCGGGCCCCCAGCCCTGAGCAAGGCTGCCTGCATTCCAGAAAGAGCACTACCTGGGGCCCCGACTCCAGCAAGCAGTGAGGTGAGAGGGAGGGAAGACGGCTTCTTCTGAGCAGCCTGGCCGGGCAGGTTCTGATCCATTCTGCCGAGGGTGATCAACTAATGATAATCCCAAATTAACATGGTTGTTGTTAAGAGCCTTAACTCCTATCTCCAGTTTCATCTACAGACTTTGGGCGACCTTGGACAAAGGAATTCTTCTCTAGCTCCAGACTTGGGTATGGTCTACAGTGGACATTTTATCTCTGCCTCTCCTCAGGGAATTAACAGCTTTTCTGGTTCCGTGGCCTAAGCACAGATGGGGTTAATGACATTTTTCAAGGACTTTAATACCTTTGCTTGAAAAATTACACTAAGATATAAGACTTACCTTACTTCTATCTATATTTATATCTATATATATATTTAAGAACACAGATATATATATATTTCCCCATTTGAAAAGCTGAGTTAGAACCTATGCTTGAAAGTATAGACTAGAATTCTCAATCCATTACACAAAATTTTAGCTCCCTATTAATATCCCCTAGGTAACACTTTAAATTCACTACAAATGAGCTTTATTGTTGCCAAACACACATACACATTATAATGCACACAGCTATATAATATAAAATTACAGTGTGAAAAATTCAAGGATGCAGGAAATTGAGATTCTGACTTTACTTTTTATTTTCTTTTCAAGATTTTATTTATTTATTTGAGCGAGAGCAGAACAAGAGAGAGCACACGAACAGGGGGGAAGGGCAGAGGGAGAGGGAGAAACAGATTACTCTCCAAGCAGGGAGCTGCCCCCTCCCCCACATGCCGAGCTCCATCTCAGGACCCTGGCATCATGACCTGAGCCCAAGGCAGACGCTTAACTGACTGAGCCACCCAGGTGCCTTTTAAATGCCATGTGAACTCAGTCAAATCACGTAACTCCTCTGAGGCTAAGTTTTTCTGCTATGCAGGCATGCCTCGGTGTTTCATTGTGCTTTGCTTTATCATGCTTTTCAGATACTGTGTTTTTTATAAATCGAAGGTCTGTGACAACCCCGCATCCAGCAAGTCTATCAGTGCCATTTTTTTCCAACAGCATTTGCTCACTTTGTGTCTCTGTGTCACATTTTGGTGATTGTCACAATATTTCAAATGTTTTCACTATGATTACATTTGTTATGATGATCTGTGATCATTGATCTTTGATGTCACTATTGTAATTGTTCTGGGGTGTCATGAGCTGCACCTATATAAGATGGTAAACTTCAGTGACAAATGTTGTGTGTGTTCTGACTGTTCCACTAACTGGCTGTTCCCCCATCTCTCTCCCTCTTCTCTGGGCTCCCTATTCCGAGACACAACAATACTGAAATTAGGCCAATCAGTAACCCTACAGTGGCCTCTAAGTGCTCAAGTAAAAGGGAGAGTTGCACATCTTTCACTTTAAATCAAAAATTGAAAATGGTTAAGCTTAGTGAGGAAGGCACATTGAGAGCTGAGATAGGCTGAAAGCTAGACCGCTTGCAGCAAACATTAGCCAAGTTGGGAATGTGAAAGACAAGTTCTTGGAGGAAATTAAAAGCACTGCTCCGGTGAACACATGAATGGTAAGAAAGAGAAACAGCCTTACTGCTGATATGGAGAAATTCCAAACAGTCTGGAGAGGAGTTCAAACCAGCCCCAACATTCCCTTAAGCCGAAGCCTAACCCAGAGCAAGGCCCTAACTCTGTCATTCTGTGAGGGCTGCGAGAGGTGAGGAAGTGGCAGAAGGAGAGTCTGAGGCTGGCAGAGGTCGGTCCATGAGGTGTAAGGAGAGAAGTCAGCTCCGTAACATGAGGTTCAGGGTGAAGCAGCAAGTGCTGGTGGAGAAGCAAGTTCCCCAGAAGGTCCAGCTACCATAGTAATGGCGCGGCTACACGCAACAACAGGTTTTCAGTGTAGACGAGACAGCCTTCTACTGGAAGATGCCACAGAGGACTTTCAGAGCTAGAGAGGAGAAGTCAGTGCCTGGCTTCAAAGCTTCAAAGGACAAGCTGACTCTCTTATTGGGGTTAAAGCAGCTGGTGACTGGAAGCTAATACCTATGCTCACTGACCGATCCAAAAACCCTAGGGCCCTTAAGAATTATGCTAAACTGAACACCTGGCTGGTTCCGTGAGTTAAGTATCTTCCTTCAGCTTAGGCTGTGATCCCAGGGTCCTGGGATCGAGTCCCACATCAGGCTCCCTGCTCAGTAGGGAGTCTGCTTTTCCCTCTACCCCTCCCCCGCCCCGCTCATGCTCCCTCTCTCTCACTCTCTCAAATAAACAAATAAAATCTTAAAAAAAAAATACACTGAGCACTGAATAATATATGGAATTGCTGAATTGCTACATTGTATACCCAAAAAATATAACACTGTAGATTAACTATACCGGAATTAAAATTCTTTAAAATTGAAGATAAATAAAAAGAAACACATTTCATGAGGCTAATATAATGATCTCATGGTGATTCTCTGATGGATCTGGGCAAAGAAAATTGAAAACCTTCTGGAAAGGATTCACCATTCTACATGCCATTAAGAACATTCATGACTCATGGGAAGAGATCAAAATATGGACGTTAACAGGAGTTTGAAGGAAGTTGATTCCAACCCTCGTGGATGACTCTGAGGAATTCAAGACTTCAGCAGAAGCAGTGACTAACTGCATTTGTGGTGGAAATAGCAAGAAGACTAGAATTAGAAGTGGAACTGGGGGGAGGGGGGTGGTGGTATGGGCAAAACGAATGAAGAAGAGAGAGAGGTACGGGCTTCCAAGTATGAAATGAATAAGGCACGGGGATGAAAGGCACAGAACAGGGAGTAGAGTCGATGATCTTGTAATAGTGTTGTATGGTGACAGATGAGAGCTACATTTGCGGGGAGCATAGCAGAATTACAGACTTGTCTAATCACAATGTTGTACACTTGACACTAATGTAACATCGTGTGTCAACTCTACTTCAATTTAAAAAAAAAAAAAAGAAAGAAATGGAGCCTGAAGATGGGTCCATCTCATGATCAAACTTGAATGGATAAGGAGTTGCTTCTCATGGATGAGCAAAGAGAGTGGTTTCTTGAGACGGAAACTACTCCTCGTGGAGATGCCGTGAAGACTGTTGAAATGACAACAAAGGATTTAGAATCTTACATCAACTTAGTAGGTAAAGCAACAGCAGGATTTGAGAGGACTGACTCCAGTTTTGAAAGAAGTTCTACTGTGGGTAAAATGCTATCAAACAGCATCACCCACTACAGAGAAATCATTCGTGAAAGGAAGTCAATCGATGGGGCAAACTTTATTGTTGTCTTCTTTTAAGAAATTGCCACAGCCACCCCAGCGTTCAGCAGCCATCGACAGTAAGGCAAGACCCTCCACCAGCAAAAAGATTACGACTCACTAAAAGCTCAGATGACGGTTACCATTTTTTTTTTTTGCAATAAATTACTTTTTAATTCAGGCATATGTTTTAAACAATGCTATTACACACTTAACAGACTACAGTATAGTGTAAACACAACTTTCATGATGCGCTGAAAACCAAAAAAGTCATCTGACTCGCTTTATTGCAGTATTCGCTTTCTTACGGTACTCGCTTTATTGCAGTGGTCTGGAACCAAGCCCACACATCCCTAAGGTACGCCTGTACATGGGAATATCTGTTTTGCTTAGCAGTAACAGGATCATTGAGAAGATCAAGTTAATGAAATGTCTGAAAATGTTTTATTAACCATAATGGATCTTACAACCAAAGGAAATCATTATTATTGTTCCTGTATAGGAAATCCACAGTACAGTTAGAACAGATAATACTCTGTTGACAAAAGAAACACCCTTTTAAAAAAATGTTTTTACACTAATTGTGGGATAAAAAATCAAGTCAACTGAGCCTTAACTAATATGATAAAGACAATTCATATTCTTAAAATACTGTTTCTCTTTTAAAAAAAAAAATACTGTTTCTCTTTCTCATTTGCTAAACTCCTCCAGGGCAAAGTCTAAATGGTAGACTTTAGGTGAAGTTCTTGAATGCAACCAATGATGAAAAAAGCAGCAGCTCTGAGATTTGGGTAAGTGGTGTCCTGTCTCCATGGGTCTCCCAGGTCTCAGTTCCTGGGTCTAACTGTGCAAGGAGCCTGGAAGTCACCTTTGGGGATTCTCACACAGTGCCACCTTCAGGGAAAGTGCCACCTTCAGGCTCTTGTGACCCCAGGGACATAGCAAAAGACTCCTTTCTCAGACTGGGAAAACGAAGCCCAAGTTTAGATGTGGTCAGACTAGAGAAAACTAGGGTCTCTAAGACTTCTAAAATGTCTAATTTCATTTCAAAATACTTCTTCTTAAAATGAAATTCGAAACCTACTTGGTCTGCTTTAACTATCACAGGACTGTTTGTAAAGCAAGCTTATCTGTAGGTTGCCATTAGGGATTAAAAATCTGTGTTGACCAACATTTCATTAATTCATAAAAAAAAAATCGGTAACTGTTGAAAGATGAAATCATCACAGCTCCCATTAAAGCAAATACAAATGACTCTTAGAAAGAATAGATTTGATCATGAGAATAGTACCTTAGATTGCTTGACCTCTTTCTTTATATCTTCAGAAACCAAAGCAAAAGCTGGAAAAAAGAAAACATTTTTCCATTAAAATTATCAATTAAGATTCATTCTCACATTCAACAGTTGTGCTTAAAATGAGGGGGAAAAAAAGGTACTTTAATAAGACATACTTTGCTCATTAAAAGCAGCTGCATTGCTACAAACCAGCACGGTGGGCCACCTTCATCTCCGGACCTGAAATTATTCATCGGCGGGAAGCCAACGTGCTTAAGCTACCAATCTAAAGAAATACTACATCAAAGAAATTAGACTCTGTATAACATTTGTGTCTACGGATATAAACTACAAAACAGATGCGTACAAAATACACCTTCTTAGCAACCTTCATTCTGGTGCCTTCTAAAGCGAAGGGGAATTCCTGAGAATCTAAAGGGAAGCGTACAAATTCCTACTCACACAGTCACTGCCAGAGCCCGGCAGGCGACGGAGCTAAATCTGGGGCAAGCTTTCAGTCTCGGGGCTGCCAGGGTAGAAGTGTGGTGCAGATAATGGTGCCGCACGCAGGGGAGGCTTAACAGAGCCCGCTCACGCAATGGGGCCGGAGAGTGAGGAGAATTAAAATCATTCCCTATTTAGAAGGATTTCATGTTTTGAGTTGGAGCCCATAAGCAAAGATATCCCTACAGACACACCTAGGCTCTACATTTAAAATCATCATCATAATACTAATAACAACATGACAGGAACACTTTGAAAATACAAAGCGAAATAATAAACCCAACAGTCAGGAAGGTTACACCAGACAAAAAAATAATAATATTATTTTCATTTGGTAGTGCATTTCTCCTGAGGAGCTAAGAGGAAAGCACCTCATAGAGTTTGCTTTCTCCAGTTAGCATCCCCAGGAGAAAATGGGCAATGGCATAGAGCAGTAATGTACAAAAAGTGCCGGACAGCCGATTCCACGAGGCGGTAATGTAGTACAAGGGGTTTCGGCGGTAAGTCTCCCGCGGTAACAGGAAGCAGCAGACGACCTCCTACATCCCGACCCCTCCGACCCCTCCCCCACCCTCACCCCCAGACATCCACTGCCTCAAATTCTCTCTCCGTTAACATAGGCTCAAAGGAAATAACCGAACACATTCACACAAAAATGCAAATGACTGACATCATTTAATCATTTCCATTTCCAGGATGACATTTCAAAAGGCAGGGGGAAATTGAAACATAAGCCAAATGTACCTCTGTGTGTGGGATCTGGATAACAGCAGATGCTACAGGAGGCCTGCCTGAGACCACCTCCTCTAAATAATAATCCCCAACTCCACCCCTCCTTACCTTCCTCACTCTTCCTTTTTCTCCAGAGCACTTACCACCATAATACATGTTTATATTTTTTTGTCTATTTCTTGTCTTACATATTAGTTTATTGTAAGCTCCATGAAGGCAGGAATGTGGTTTTATTGACTGCCTGCCTCATACCGAGAACACAGCCAGCACGCAGAGGAAGGTCAATAAATATTTATCAAATAAATGAATCGATCAGTGAATACAAGTCTTTACAACGGCACTGGGATCCCATCACTTACGGGCTATCTACTCCTTACACCAGGTAGCAACAACCAAGCAAACTGAAGGAATTTAGTGTATCCTCCCAACACCAATTTATTGTCAGTAGGATCTGATCGACTTTCTCACTTTACATACAAACATACACAGACACACACACATACACACACGAAGCCCAAATCATTCATTAAATTCTAAGAAGAAAGGAGAGATTTAACCCCAAATACCATTTTAAATTCTGCTCCCGGGTATTTAATTCTTTGGTTCTGTCATATTTGACTTACCTCTAAACTAGCATGCACACTTAAAACCCTCAAGAAGATATCAAAAATAGACTTATTAATGAATATCACACAGGGAAGTCACAACATGTTAATATCACTCAGCACCACAGAATTACAAGAAACAGAACATTCCAACAACTTGCAGGATATAACAACTGTGGTCAATCTAAGACACAACTCTGAGTCCAAAATCCGTCTCTGCCGACTCCATCAATTCTTAATCCCAAACACAGACAGTTAAAGCTCTCCGGGCTAGAATTCCCTCTTTTGTCAAGATAAAAAAAAAAAAAAAAAAAAAAACACCTTCTCAGTTTAACACATTCAGTGACTCATCATCTAATAACCAGGATTTAGTCTTTCCTCACTTCTTTTGCAGGCCAGATGGCTATGGAAAAAGAAGAGTATGTCAACATGAAAGCCCTTTAGAATGCAGACTCTATACTGAAGAAAACATGTCTTTATTTGGTATTGGTTCTGCAAGTTACTAACACATCACCTTTCATAAGTAAGCAGCTAATGTCATTTGTTAATGTTTCGCGTAGGAATCACACGGAGGGAAGACATTCCCAATAAATCAAGTGAATTCCACATATCTTCCTTGTCATAATCAAGACAACATACCTCTACTCAGGCAATGCTTAACTGAAGTGAGCGTAAACTAGATTTTAGTTTAGTTCCTTCCCAAACCACAAAGGCCTAGAGTTAAAATATCCTTTAAAACACACACACACACACACACACACACACACACACACACACAACTGTCATTTGTCCCTATCACACTCTGCTGTGAAATTAAGAACTCCTTTTTCCCCATGATAGAATAAAGTATACAATGTTTAAAGCAGTAATAAAGAGGTGTCTGGCTGGTTCAGTCAGTAGAGCATGGGACTCTTGATCTTGGGTCATGAGTTCAAGTCCCACGTTGGGCATAAAGCTTACTTAAAAAAATAAAGCACTAAGGTAAGAAATGCATCAGTTACTTTCAGGTACAAGAGCAAATCACATGGCAAGATAGTCCTCATTAAATGAATATTAAAAAAAACTAGTTGGTTTTATGTTTCCATAATCTAAATAAAACAAACCACCAAGGAACCAAACTCATTTTGAAGGCACAGAATATGCTATACCACTAATAAATCCAATCTTAAAATAATGAATCCTTTACAAAATTCCTACCCACAAAATCCCGGCTTTCACAGTTGGTGCAAATGAAGGAGAAATGGTAAAATTAGAGGAGAAAGTGAGAAAAATTAGCAAGCGAGGTAAGAAATTACCTGTCACACAGTGGGATTTTAACAGTGTGCCTGAGGGGTGGGGGGGGGAAGAACGAGGGAGGAAAGGATCCCCCAACTCTGCCAGAGGGAGTGGCCACCTGGGGCTGGATGTTTGCTGTTTGGCTTCATCCTAATTTCCAGATTCAGTGGGGAAAAAATATTCTTGAAAGCTTGGCCTTAATGTGCAGTTGGAGAACTGTTCCAAGGTAAATCATGCTCTTATATGCCAAACTGCTGTTTAAAAGTAATTTTCCCTTTTCTATTTTCAACATGAATTCTTGTGAATTGCTACAGGGAACTATATTTAAAGTGCAAATCAGGACGGGCAATAGAAATAAGACCTTTCCGAGATAACTTTAAATAATTCAAGCCAACTAATGTGTTAGCACACCTATTCTAAGAGATAAATCAAGATTTTACAACTAACCTGGGACTAAGATTTATAGGCCAGCCTAAGCCCTGGAGTGCCAGAAAACTGGAGAGGAATTAATTGCAACGCATTTAAGCAACACTAATCAACTATCTTTTCTTGTTCCTGGGAGGGAGCAAGGGACCCCAGGCCCACGCAGGAAGGACATGTGTACCTCCTAGCTCCTCACTCCGTTTTGTTCCTCTTTCCTGATTTGTCCTCCCAGACTCTCCCAGGAACATCTTTCATAGAAACCAGATTAAACACAAAAAAACAAAAACCACTGAGACATTAAATATCCCCCGTTCAGAGGGGAGGGGTGCTGCCAGGATTAAGTGAGGTAAGGGACACAGTGTTTAGCTCCGTCATTGTTGCCATAATGCCCCTGGTGGGGCAATGAGCGCTGTCTGGCCAGTGTCTAAGTGGTCGTGGGCCCTACCCTGGAGCCGGGAGGGAGGAAGGGAATGGAACTGCGTCCCTGGCTCTGCCATCTGGGACAAAGCCCCAGCACACACGCTGGAAGCTTGCAGCTGGGGCCCCTGCACGACTCAGGGTCTCGCACAGGCTCTGCCCCACTTTTTCTTCTGACACACTGTGGGAGAGAGCCTGTGGGGCTTCCCTTTCTTTCCTGTGACCTACTTACAACACGTTTCACCCAGCACAGCTCCTCCCGGAGTGGCTCCAGCTCCCTGGAGCTTTCCAGGTTGAATTCCAAGTTCTCCAAGAGGAGGCCTTAAGCTCCAGGATGTGCAGCCCACAGCTGATTGACTTAGTTGCAATTACCTGCTTTGGAGATAATCCATGCCAGCAGAGTGACCAGAAACAAATGCACCCCCACCCAGCGACAGGAGCCAGAGCCTGCCTTTCCTTCCTCCTCTTCAGACAAATCTCTCCCCTGGGGCTGTGCACACCCTGGGTAGCAGGTCCATCCACCCACCTTGAGGCACCACCACCCAAATTGAAGATGGGGGGCCCCTGGCACTCCACATGGGCCGAGGACAGAACCAGCCCAGGCATGTGGCCAGAGATCAAATGGTTTCGCCTGTGTTATGTTTCTAGCACAGGGCCTAGCACATGCTAAGTGCTTTGGGCCTTAGCAGTTACTGTCATTATTATTAGTTTATACTTTCATTTGTGCAACAGAAAATCAGAGAGTGGCTGGGTGCATCGTGCCACACGTTCTGCTAGGGGCTGGGGAAGATGTGTAAGCAGCTACCCAAGGAGCTGACATGAGGCACACGTCCCTCAGTCAACAGCCAAGTGCACAAGTGCCCACGCCACTGGCTGTCATTCTAATGGGAGTCCCTGAGAGAGCACCTGGGGTAGAGACAAAGGCCATCTCACCCAAGGCAGGGCAGCAGAGGGAAGGGGAGTCTTCTGGAGAGGAAAGCACTGCTTGGACCAAGCTCAACACAGCACTTGAGCAAGTAAATTCCAGGCAGCGGAGACTTCAAGTTGCGAGGGCAAGGAGGCCTGGAAACAGGCTTCTGCAGGGAAGCATGGTGAATAGTCCAGTGTGCCCAGAGCATGGACACCTGAGGGGAGGGACTACGGCATGCACACCTGAGGTCAGGGGAGAGACTGGGGCATGGACACCTGCAGGGGAGGGGAAAGACTGGGGCATAGACCCTGGAGGGGAAGGAGTGACTGGGGCACAGACACTGGAAGGGAGGGAGTGACTGGGGCATGGACACCTGCAGGGGAGGGGAGAGACTGAGGCTAGAGATGAGATTGGAGTCAGCAGGGGCCATATCATGAAAGGGGTCAGTGTTAGGGAGTCTGCTTTGATTGTAAGGGCCATGAAAAGCTTCTAAGAAAGCGAGTGCCATGTTGAAATGTGTGCCTTAGACGGGTTTCTAGAGTAGTGTTGGGTGGGGCTGTGGGGGGACAGAACAAAAGGCACAAACATGCCTGCTAGGAAGCTAATGCAGCCAGGTAATGAGAGAGAAGGGACAGAATTCAGATGAGGCAATCCTGGGGAGGTAGGCAAGTGAGCAAAAGCAGGTGTTGGGGATATTAAAGCAGCAGAATGCACAGGCTAGAAGTCAGATGCTACCAGTAGATGGTGCAGGAAGGGAGAGTCCAGAGGGGTTGGTGAATGAGAAAGGAGTGTAGGTGAGTCCAGGTTTCAGAGGGAGCTGCTGGGCACACTGCGGTGCCCATTCACAAGCCAGAGAATAAAGCTTGGGGGGGGGGGGGCGGGGGGAGATGTGTGGAAAAACTCCGTTTGGTTCCCAACATCCTGAGATGCTGAGGCTATTCACAGGGACACATCCAGCAGCAGGTGTACCCAGCACCTGTACCCAGGTGTGGAAATGGGCACAGGGTCAAGAGGAGAGGCACCGACGGTGGCCCCACAGTCCAATGGAACCAAAGCCACAAGACTGGATGGGAAGACAGGTGCAAGGCAACTCCCACATTTCAGGGACAAAGCTATAAAGATGACCAAAAGGAATGGCCAGGCAGAGAGGAGAAGCTAGAGAGAAGGCAGTAGTTTAAGGAGTTTTTAAGGTGTTCTTTCAAGGCGTTTTCTTCTTAAAGCTTCAAAGTGCGATGGAAAGAGGCTGCAGCACGGAAGACCTGGCCTCCAGGCCCTGCTCCACTAGGAGGCCTCGCAGCACGCTGGGCGGACGCACAGAATCCAGACTCCCACCTCGTGGCATCAAATCCAGGCTCTGCCACTTAGTAGCTAAGCAACATCGGGCCATTGACTTGGCCTCTCAGAGCCTCTGCCTCTATCCCCGTACAAGGGGGGAACCTTAACAAGAATGAGCTAAGTTGGTGCATGTACAGGTTCCAGCCGGTAACGGACCTCCAGGAAGAGCTAGGGAGCCTTTTGCTCGGGTGGCAAAGAGCAGAGTCAGGAAGACAGATGCCGCACCGGGCAGGAAGCCGGCACAATTCCTCAAGTAGACAGCTGCACAACATTGAGGGTCAGGGAACTACTGTGCCCCATTCCGTGGGTTCTGCACCACTTACAAGGTGATCAGCTGGTTGAGAGAAAGGTTGGAGGTTGCGGGGGGCCTCCCCTCAAGTGTGGCAGTGAGCACACCAACATGACAGGCCTCTTTTGAGCCACTCACTACCCACCCCTGTTTGATTTTACTCCATCTGAAGCACCTCTTCCATTTTATCAAAGAAGGCAATGGGAAAATGGAGTTGGAAAACGAATTTTTCTTCCCTTGGGAACAAAGCCGGCCAGGACCAATACAGTGTCTGTGCCAGAGGGCGAGCGTACTTATAGAAAGGGCAGTAAATAGAAAGAAAATAGGAAGAAATAGGAAATAACTGTTATTTTAGAAAGACAAAGATCATTTGCTTCTTTGATTCCTATCTCATTTAAACAAATAATATGAAAGCCCACATGCCAACTGAAACAGAGTTTCGGGGGAGAGATTCAGAACACCACCCTCATGAGGATGTTTCATAGGCTGTGTCATAGGTAAGGGGCAGAAGAAACCCTGGTCACACAACCCACTCCCAAACAAACTCAACCTCAACAAAATCAGCCCTTCGTATAATCCCTTCGCATTGCAAGAGTAGTGCTGAACACCTAACTGTCAAGCTAACTTAGACAAACTCTGCTTAAATTTGGGGTACTTATTTCTGCAATACAAAAAGTGGTTTTAGAAGCCCTCCCTGTCAGCACCACTGAATCCACGGTAGCCACAGGCCGAGACGTTCTAACTCTGTTAGGAACTTGTCAACTGTCCAAACACCTTTGCTCTAACAACCCACTCTCTAGTTTCTGAGACTCACGCTCCTTCCCCTACAAGCCCCTCCAGTAGCAGGGGACACATCCAGCAGCAGGTGTACCCAGCACCTGTACCCAGGTGTGGAACTGGGCACAGGGGTCAAAAGGAGAGGCACTGATGGTGGCCCCACAGTCCAATGGAACCAAAGCCACAAGACTGGATGGGAAGACAGGTGCCTGTTCTCAAAGGATGCTGGAACCAGAGAAAGACTGCTTCCTTTGAATCCTGGGGTTCCTGGTTCCTTTCCCAAGGAGAGGAAATATCTGAGCAGGACGTATCAGCCCTCAAGTTCATACTCTGCTGTCTCCGAAACAGCTCCTTATTTCATTTTATTTCTATTTATTTATTTTTTAAAGATTTATTTATTTATTTATTTGACAGAGACAGCCAGCGAGAGAGGGAACACAGGCAGGGGGAGTGGGAGAGGAAGAAGCAGGCTCCCAGCGGAAAAGCCTGATGTGGGGCTCTATCCCAGAAGGCCGGGATCACGCCCTGAGCCAGCCGGAAGGCAGAGGTTTAAGGACTGCGCCACCCAGGCGCCCCACCTTATTTCATTTTAAAGACAAAGCAACCAGCAAGCATCTTTACATTCTACAGATATGCAAGAAAATCATCTGGCAAGAGTCCCAGATGATTTCTACCTGGGCCTAGGCAGGGCTCCTGTGCCTGCCAGCAAAGACAATGCACCTGGGGCCTCGTAAAAATGCAAATCCATAGGCTTCATCTCAGATCTTCTGAGTCAGAAAAATCTGGAGCTGGAACCCCATAATCTGCCTTTTAACAAAGGGGCCCGCAACAAAGGGAACTCTACAAGACGTTGAGGTGATTCTCCTGTGTGCTGAAGTCTGACACGCTGGGGTGCGTAGCTAGACAGCCTCTCGAAGGAATGGAACGGGGCTATTTTTCCAACAGGCCTTGGCCATTTACCTTCCTTTACTTCGTTCACCGCATAAACGAAGAACAAGCTCCAGTATATCCACCCTCAAGGATCTGGAGAAGATAAATTCAGTGTGATGTGTAAAGAGCCTTGAGCTTCTTACGGCAAGCAATGATGTAAACTAAAACATATCACCTTTTCAGACCGTAAAATATTCTTTTAGTAGTGAAAATAAGTCATATCCCCAGGAGAAAATGGCATTGCTATAATTGAGAGACATTCAAATCTTATTTGATGATACCTTTACTCATTTTTTGGTATAAACCTACAGCTTTACATCATACAGATAAAGACTTTTCTGCCCCAGCTTCTACCAAATCTTGGGTACACATATATTTTGAATACAAGCTTAAAATGGATTAATTTTGCCAATTAAGATTTTCTACTCTTAAAAAAAATCTACTCAAATTGCCCCCAAATCCCTCTGCAGCCGACCTCTCCTCTGAGCTCCAGACCTACAAATCTAACTGCCCACCTGACGTGCACCTGAACATCTCACATCCCCCCAAAACTCAGTTTGTCCAAATTGAACTCCTCATCCTCACCTCCCTCTAAAATTAAAAATAAATTTCAGAAAAAATGTCTAGCTACTTAATGCCATAGAAATGGTTAAAAGAAATTTTATGTTATTTAACTACAATTTAAAAAAAAAAATGTTTAAATCTGGTCCTTCTCCATTAGTGCCTGTATCAGTAAAGAGCACTGGTACCCACCCACAGCTCAT
The DNA here is from genome assembly GCF_024610735.1 of Ursus americanus. Classification (NCBI taxonomy): domain Eukaryota; kingdom Metazoa; phylum Chordata; class Mammalia; order Carnivora; family Ursidae; genus Ursus; species Ursus americanus. The sequence goes on from NC_142136.1 coordinate 68,168,936, forward strand.
GACAGAAGCCTGATTCATCCTTGACCCCCTCCTTCCTCTCAGCCCACTGTACCCATCAACCTCCCTGTCTCCGGGATTCTTCATCATCTCTCACGTAGTTGATTCCAGCAGCCTCCTCGCTGGTCCCACATGTCCTCACTAGCCGCCTCTAATCCCTGCTCTACAGGACAACCAGAGCGAGTTCCTTAGAACAGGAAGTTAAATCGTGTCATTCTCCAATTGCAGCCCTTCAACCACTTCCCACAGCTCTAAGGACAAAGTCCAAAATCCTTACCCTCCTCTGCAAGACCCTGCATTGCCTGACCCCTGCTGAATTTCCCAGCCCCTCTCTCAATCTCTCCAGAACTGTCCTTTCTCCACTGTGTTCCTCCAGCACCAAGCTCTTTCCCCTGCTGGCCGTGTCCCCCTCCTCCATTTAACTGATCTCTGCTTCTCGTTTAGATCTGAGTTCCAATGTCTCCTCCTCCAAGAAGCCTTCCTTGAGCCCCTGTGCCAAGGTTTCTCAACCCAGCACCCCGCACTATTAACACCAGACCAGATCATGGATTCTTTGGAGGGGGAGGTTGTCCCGTACATGGTAGGATGTTCCTCGGCGGCCCTGGCTCTAGATGCCACTAGCACGCCATCCCTGTGGCAACCAAAAAGTCTCTAGCCATTGACAAATGTTCCCTGAGGGGCAAGATAGCCCCCTGTTGAAAACCATTATGCCAGACTCCAGGCTAAAGCCCTCCATCTCTCTGCCACGTGTTCTCACAGCGCCAGGAACCCCCTGCCACGACGCTGAACACAGTGCGATTTGTTTCTGCGGCGTGTTTGATGTCAGCTTCCCCTCGAGACTGCATGTTCCACCAGGGAAAAGCCAGACTCGATCTGTCTTCTTCCTGCAATATCCCCAGTGCCTGACACATGTAGATACACTTTCTGAATAAATGAAAAAAATTCCAAGCACAGTTCTTTCTTTTAATACTATTTTTGAACTGTTAACATTTTCTAGGAGTGCAAATCAGCGCCTACACTGAATTGGGTTTCTCTGGGGAGTGGCTTAGTGAATAGAGCTTTGAAACATGGAATTAAGGGAGACTCTCAATCAATAATAGATCTGATGAACCCCTGACACTCACTAGAATTTTTCCTTTGTGTTGGGAAAGATGGAATTAGCACTCCTATATACTGTTCTTAAGCAAGAATCTGGCAACACCAAAGATGGATTCCCATAATGCTACAAAGAGACAAAAACATAATAACATTTGTGAATTTCCCATAAATAATCCTTTTGTGCCTAGAAATTATGCTCGATTTATGTTTCTAATGAAAACAAAAAACAAAAAAAAAAAACAAAAAAAAACCTGGCCCTTAGTGGTCCAAATGAGGTCAATTATTAGGACTTGCTCAAGTACTGGGCCCACAATGTTTGCTTCAGAACAAGTTAACAAAAGGGTCAGGATAGCTCCTCCCAATCCCCCCCGCAACTGCCATCCCATCTGAAACAGATGCTCTTTTCCCCCCTCTCTTTATATGCACCCCTCCCTATAAAGAGCTTGACTGTTGGCTATAGGCAAACTCCCTTGGGTCAAGTCCATAACCAAGAGGCCCATGCAAACTTGGGAACCCCAGAATACCCGGACAAGAACCCATCCAGACGGGTAAAATCTCTGTCAGTCCTATCTGCTTAAGAAATAAAAGGAGGGGGGAGCCTGGGTGGCAGAGCGGTTAAGCGGCTGCCTTCGGCTCAGGGCGTGATCCCGGCGTTATGGGATCGAGCCCCACATCAGGCTCTTCCGCTATGAGCCTGCTTCTTCCTCTCCCACTCCCCCTGCTTGTGTTCCCTGTCTCGCTGGCTGTCTCTTCTCTGTCGAATAAATAAATAAAATCTTTAAAAAAAAAAAAAAGAAATAAAAGGAGGGTTTAAAAATCAAAAATTAAAACACACACACAGACACACACGCATGAATCTGGGATCAGGTCTGACTCTTGGTGCCCTAAAATGCCGAACTCACCGCAATGAAGAGAATCTGAGCGAGAACTGGACCAGAATGAAAAATCAACCCTAATTTTGGCAGATGCTAACAAATTCAATCCTGACACATACAGAGTAGAAACACGGATAAAAAAGATAAAAGTTAGTACCTTATTATTTTACCATTGGTTCAAATGAGCTTCTTCACAGACGTATCAATTAGGATTAGGTTGGCTGCTGCATGGAACGGAAAACTCAAACAACTGAGGCTTAAACAAGACAGAGGTTTATTTTTAACCTCCTGCAAAACAAGCCTGGAAATAAGTGACCCAGGGCTGGCGTGGTGCGCCACATCCATCCGGCGCCCAGGTGGTGCTATCCTTTCTGCCCTACCACCCTCACTACTGGCTTCTGTCTTCAAGGTCACCTCATGGTCACAGGATGACCACTATGGCTCCAGCCATCAGATTTACAGACAATGGGAAGGAAGATGAAACAAAGACAAGCCAACAAACAAATAAAAAAATAAAAAATAAAAAATAAAGCACACATCCCAGCTGGGTCAGCTACCTTTAACAAGCTTCACCAAGAGACCCACCCAAAAATCTCTACAGATAACTCAGTGGCTGCCCCTACTTGCAAGGGCCACTGAGAAACATTTTCTTTCTGGACACACTGCCACCGCCACGACCATGACATTCCTCCGTCCTTCCCCTCGCCGCCTATATTATTAGTCAGCTAGGGCTGTCTTAACAGCAACCAAGGCTGGGTGGTTTAAAGAGAGGAAATTTATTCCTCACAGCTCTGGAAACTAGAAGTCCAAGATCAAGGTGCCAGCAGGGTTGGTTTCTGCTGAGACCTCTCTCCTTGGCTTGCAGGTAGAAGTCTTCTCGCTGTGTTCTCACATGGCCTTTCTCTGTGTGCATCCCTGGGGTCTCTTCCTCTTTGGAGAAGGATAAGGACAGGGGTCCCGCTGGATTGGGGCCCCACCCCTATGACCTCATTGACCCTTCAGGATCTCCTTGGAGGCCCTAACTCCAAATACAATCACCCAACACTCCTGATTATCTAAGAGGTTTTTTAGTCAGGAGAAGAAGGAGCTATGGGTTATTGAGTAGGCAGACAGCAGTCTCTGCCACAATAGAATCAGTATGTTAAAGCTGTGAGAAATGGCAAAGTTCTGGTATTTTATCTAGTCTATGCCTCCTGTTTTATAGGAGAAAACTGAGCTTAAACCCACTAGGAGCCACACAGTGGCTGACGGAGAGGTGTGAATAAATCTGATTCTAGAACTGGCACTGGACTTTAGAACTGAAGTTGCAGTGAATTGGGTCTGTATAATCATACGGGTTTAAAATAAATCTTCTATATTGACTTTTCTCTAAAAACTCAAGTGAATATGCTACAGTTTGTGGGAAAACTAAACTATATATATATAGCCAGGCCAAACTCATAAGGGACTATTTAGAGTATTCTTAAGCAATCAGGATTGTTCACATGCCTCAGAATTCCTATCATAATCTCTGTTTCAGCAAGAGTCCAAGATACTTGGTTCCGAGATCTATAGAGTGGGTACCACATCCTTCTGCATCTTGCTCCTCCCCCAACACCACCAAAGCAGAGCTCAATAAACTGAGCTCGTGATTTACCTCAGACCTGGAAGAATGCAGCTTCTTGTCTGTACCAACCCATGAAAGCCAGCTCACAAAGCCAAATGTCTCACAGGGACCTTTTAGTAGGTTTTATGTCTTATTTATTGTGCTTATCTGACAACTTCACAATGTTAATAGACATCTCTAAAAATGTGTTGACATTTTGGTTCATTCTGACTGTCCTTTAATGTATTATCAAGTTTGGGCAGTACAGATATTCCCTTAAGTGCAGTAAAAAACAGATACGCACAGCAATACAAATGTGTATTTCAACCCATACGTTGAATATATTATGTACAAATATTATATCCCCAGTACACCATTATAAAGTGCAGTGCTATAAATAGAAGGCCAATTTCAGCTACCACCCACCCCATTTGGTTAGGTGCAAAACTTCCAGGCAGCAAGCCAACTGAGGCAGCCAAGAGTCACCTAGTTAATTTCCCACCCCTTCAAACTCCCCTTCTCCCTGGGCTGCCCCCTCCCAGCGATGCATTCTTTCTTCCATTAAAGCAGATCTCCTCCAAGTTCAGTTGCTCCCCACCGTCAATTATAGCTTTCTGTGCCCAAGGTGCCCGAACATTTTTAATTATATTGTTGCTTACTTAATCATGCGTGTGAACAATTAATTAACAATTAATCTCACTCGATTTTCCCACACTTTCTGAGCACCTATAGAAAAGCGAGGTGTACGCAAATAACGTCCTTATTCGGAGAGTTTAAATCCAAATAAAAATGAGCTGTACAGGTTCCGGTGGGCTACCAAAAAGCAATGTGCAATAACGCTACGTCTCTTCCTAAATTGCACCATTCTGCCATTTCTAAAAATCTGAGATTACTGCCTTTTAACAGACTGGAAACACAAAAGTCCGGGTTAGAGGACAATAACCCCGAGAACACTGAAAAGGGAGTAATTTTTCCCCCAGGCTTTCAAATTTGAATAAATCTCACCATAAATGTCAATTAGAACAATTTTTTTAAACTTTGCCACATCATTTTACAATAAAGGGGAGAAAATACTCTTGTGAGGAGAACGGAGGAAAAAAGGGAAGGGGCATTATGGCAGCAGCAGACCCGACAAGCATTGTTTTCAGAAGTGTTCTCTAATTTCCCCCCATAAAGACTCAAGATTGGGGAATGTCCCCACCGCCTCCCCCACGCCACCACCGCACACACTGAGGGCCCAGCCGGGCACCCCGATCCTCCCTTTCTGGCCAAGGAATCTGTAGAAGGGGTTGGTGCCAAGTTGGCATCTCAGCCCCGGAGACCCGGGCACGGCCGGAATACCCCCGCAGAGAGCCCCTGCAGGGCGCGCGAACCTGGCGGGGTGGGGGGGGGGTGCCGTCCCTAGCCCCCCGCCTGCAGGGCGCGGAGGTGCGGAGCGAGCCAGCGGCCCCGACCGCAGGGCCCGCCCGCCTCCAGCCTGTGGCGCCCGCGCAGGGCGTGTGGGGCGCGCGGGGCAGGCGGGACGCGGGCGGAAGGCAGGGGGGCGGGACCGCGGCCGCCGCTTCCCTGCTCTCAAAGTTTCTTGCAGTTGCACATTTACTCAGCGCTTCCTGTGGGGGTGAGCGCCTCGCCCTCCCGGCTCGGCCGGCCGCCAACTCCCGGCGGAAGGAGGCGGGAAGACGCGAGTGGGGCCGGGGAGGCGGCGGGACCCAGCGAGCCGAAAGGGGCCAGGCGCAGCGCGCCCCGGGGTCCCGGAAAGCCGGGTCCCCACCCGGACGCCGCGAGAGGGCGCTGCCGCCGGCGCGGCGGGGACGGGACGGCGGGACACGAACGCCCGCGGGGCAGGGCTGGGCCGCCCGGCACCTCCTTTCGCGTGCGGACGCGGGACGCGGGCGGCAGCGTCCGGGAAGCCCACGCCGCTCCCGTGCGCGCCCGGGCCGCCCGCTACTTACCCAGGGAGCAGGTGAGGAGAGAGAGCAGTGCCGGGAGCGCGAGGCGGCGGCCGCGGCGGGCGGGCGGCAGCATGCCGGCGGCGGGAGCTGCGCACCCTATTGAGGCGCGGGGACGGGAGACGCGCGGGGAGCAGAGCTGCGCCGCTGCCGCCCCTGCCGCCGCGGCTGACCCTTCTCCGCCGGCTCCCCTCCTCCCTCCTTGGGCTCCGCCGTGCCGGCTCCGGCCGCGCCCTCTGGCGGCCGACTTCGGGAGCGTCCTCGAGCCGGTTCCAGAGCCCGCCTGGCTCGCGGCTGTGCCTCGGGTCCCGCTGCCTGGTGAGGGTAGAGGACAGTGACTCTCTTCCAGGCTTGTGGCCTCTGCCGCCTCTGGCCATTAGTCTCCACTCCTTTTTTACCTAGGCCCCATCTTCTACCTTCCTGTCCTCCCACCTTACCCCTTCCCCTCCCTTTCCTGGATCTCCTGGAGTAGATCAGTAGGTCTTCCTACTCCCAAAGTGAGGAACTGGTGGGGGGCAGGGAGGGGAGGAGACTGGAAGGGAAGTCACTTTTCCTCCCTGCTAATGTACCATCTGCTATTAAAAAAAAAAAATCAATAATTCAACTCTTAATATTGTTGGCACCCGTGTTCTACGTTGATGAAGGTGTTTTTAATCAGCTCAACTAATTTACTTAATATCCTCTTTTTTTAATGGGATTTGGCCAATAGCTTAGGTCTGGAATTTGGCTTTCAATAGAAGTTTGTGTAAATGTAATTTCGTATAAATGTAATTTTAAGTGTGCACCATAATGGAAGAGGGAGGGTGTAATTTTATTCAAAACGTCTGATAAAAATTAATTAAATTGGAATACAGAGAAGTGGAGTGACCTCATGTGGAGAGTCCCTCTTGTCCTCATGGGACCGTCAAGGGGCTCCCTCCCCAGCCAGGAGGTGTGGTAGCCCTGGCAGAGGGCTGGCCCCCTTATGTTCTGTGGTGGGCAGAGGGGGAAAGCAATAACAAATGAAGAACGATGAACCCCCTCTAATGGTTCTTCACTGCTTTGCACCTCCCTCAAGCCTTGACTCATGTCTCTCTCCTGGAAAGTATATGGGACCAAGTGCCCATCACTTACCTGAGATTAGGCCATGACCTTCTGAAGCCTGTGTCCATGTTCTCATTCATACTTCATCATATTTTTTGGATGCCTACTCTGTGCCTGGGATGGTGCTAAGCACGCTACCAACACCAGTATCTTCCACATGGACATGCAACATTCACCCACTTGCTAAACATTAAATGCAGACTGGTGTCAGGTGGTAGGAATACAAGTAAGATGTTGGGATAATAGCAGTCCAGGTGCTGAATAAATGTTTGTTGTCTTGAGCCTTATTAATGTGAAGACCAGGGGCACCTGGTTGGCTCAGTTGTTAAGCATCTGCCTTTGGCTCAGGTCATGATCTCCAGGTCCTGGGATCGAGCTCCCTCCCTACCTCAGGCTCTCTGCTCAGCGAGGAGCCTGCTTCTCACTCTCCCTCTGCCCCTCTCCCTGCTTATGCACTTTTTCTCTCTCTGCCAAATAAATAAATAATCTTAAAAATAAATAAAGAAATGTGAAGATCATTATGGGGGTTAACCTTGAATATGTTAGGATAGTATTGTTATTTGTCAGTTCCACATCTGCAGCAAGGAAGGAAGGAAGTCCAGAGGAGTCCCAAGGAAAAAGGAAGTCCAAAGGCTCTGGGTTTTCTCTCTCTGGTATACATTGACTTCTTAAAACTGGAAACTAAATATCTTGTGTGTAACCCATTTTGTGTGAATGCAAATAGTGCCATCTTGTTCCATTCAGCCAGGGTTTGTGGCTACATGTCAATACTATTTTTATAAAAAGGGAAAAGAAATGTAAGAATCCTTCCTTTCTTTTTTTTAGTGAAGCTTTTCTTTTTTTTTTTTTTTAAAGATTTTATTTATCTATGTGACAGACAGCCAGCGAGAGAGGGAACACAGCAGGGGAGTGGGAGAGGAAGAAGCAGGCTCCCAGTGGAGTAGCCCGATGTGGGACTCGATCTTGGAACGCCGGGATCACTCCCTGAGCCGAAGGCAGACGCTTAAGGACTGCGCTACCCAGGCGCCCCTAGTGAAGTTTTTCAAATTTATGGTTGACTGCATTGATCCCTTTCATCTTCTAAAATGTACCTGCCTGGTTAAGAGTTCTAGAAGTTTTCCAATTTCCAAAGCTGTTTAGCTTTCTTCCAAAAAAATATTCCTCAAATGTATTTGATATTGAATATTAAATCAAGGTATGTGCACATAGACACAAGACTAATAACTAAGCAGCTTGCTTACCATGTATGTGTTCAAATACCTACTTCATATTTGGTAACAAGCAACTCTAGGTGCTCCGTCAATGTTTTCAACAAAATTCACCATAGGAGAGTATTTTGTGTGCTGGAACAAGGTGTGGGGAATGGAGCCCTAAAGACAAGAGAGCACACTCTAAATAATAACCCTGCCCTGTCGTTCTCCCATCCCACAGTAGACATAGATAAATGGCACATTACAAAGCTCCATAACTCACATTTTAAAAAGAATTACCTTTCACTTACTCTAGTCATATGATAAATGGACTTCCTGGGAGTTCCTCTCCCAAAAACAAGTTGAGAGTTTCCTGGAACAAAATGTGCTTGTGAGGACACTAACAGATTCGTGGTGAGGCTCCGCGTGCCATCTGAAACACCAACTGTAAGGGGACAGCTTTCAATGGGAAAAAATAAATCTCATAAACTCTAAGATTGGGATCTGAGAAAAAAAGCAGGCCTTAGCTCTCTCTCCCTGGGGTTCACTCATCTTAATTTCAGATGCCACCCCCATACTGGCCCCTGAAATTATGTCCCTCCCCTGTGCAGGGGTGGATCGAGGAGTTCCCTCTTTTGAGGGAGGAGGGCCTATAACAATATAATTGAAACAGTTTGGTAATTTCTAAAATAATTTTCTAAATGCCAAGAAAGAATATAGAAATATATACATAAACCGTAGATAGTCAAATAATCTAATAGGCAAGCTCCAAACAGATGGTTTCTGAGCTTGTAATAACTATAGACCCAAAAGCCTGGACTCCATTCATTCATTCAATTGATAGTGAATGGCTTTTTGCTGGTGTATCCTTTACTAGGCTCTGAAACAGATACAATGAAGCATAAAATATGACACTGGGCACAAGAACTCACAGTCCAGTTAGGGAGATAAAAATGTTCAGGGGCATCTGGATGGCTCATTCAGTCGAGCAACTGAATCTTAGTTTCAGCTCAGGTCATGGTCTCATGGGATGTGGGATCGAGCCCCGCATTAGGCTCTGTTGGGCTAGGCTGGGCTCCGTGCTCAGCAGGGAGTCAGCTTGAAGGTTCTCTCCCTCAGCCCCTCCCCCTGTGCGCACGTGTACTCTCTCTTTCTCTCAAATAAATAAATAAACCTTTAAAAAAAAATGTTCCTGGGTCACTTGGGTGGCTCAGTCAGTTAAGTGTCTGCCTTTGGCTCAGGTCATGATTTCAGGGTCCTGGGATGGAGCCCTGCTTTGGGGTCCCTGCTTGGTGGGGAGTCTGCTTCTCCATCTCCCTCTGTGCTCTCTCTCTCTCTCTCTCTCTCAAATAAATAAAAATCTCTTTAAAAAATAAAATAATTTTTTTAATGTTCATGAGTGGGGTTCCTGGGTGGCTCAATCAGTTAAGTGTCTGCCTTTGGCTCAGGTAAGGATTTCAGGGTCCTGGGATCAAGCCCCCAGTGGGCCACTCTGCTCAGCACGGAGTCTGCTTCTCCCTCTCCCTCTATGCGTGCATGCACTCTCTTTCTCAAATAAATAAATAAAATCTCTAAAATAAATGTTCATAAATAATTTTACTGCCCCATGATAAATGCTACAGGACAGGTGGATGCAAACACTTTGGAACATACAGAGGGAAAAACAAAATGGTGGCCATGGGAATCCATCAGTAAGACAGAAGTGACTTGTGCAAGGTCTTAAAGGAAAAATTGGTTCCTGAGCTGAGAAAAAGAGAAAAGGCATCCCAGATAGAGGCGCAAAGAAGTGTGGTGTTCTGTGGCCGATGTCGAAGAGATTACTGCCTGTGTTTTCCTCTAGGATTTTGATGGATTCCTGTCTCACATCGAGGTCTTTCATCCATTTAGAGTTTATCTGTGTGTATAGTGTAAGAGAATGGTCCCGTTTCATTCTTTTGCATGTGGTTGTCCAGTTTTCCTAGCACCATTTATTGAAGAGACTGTCTTTTTTCCATTGGATGTTTTTTCCCGCTTTGTCAAAGATTAGTTGACCGTAGAGTTGAGGGTCCATATCTGGGATCTCTATTCCATTCCATTGATCTATGTGTCTGTTTTTGTGCCAGTACCATGCTGTCTTGGTGATCACAGCTTTGTAATATAGCTTGAAATCAGGCAACATGATGCCCCAGCTTTGTTTTTCTTTTTCAACATTTCCTTGGCAATTCGGGGTCTTTTCTGGTTCCACACAAATTTTAGGATTGTTTGTTCCAGCACTTTGAAAAATGGCATTGGTATTTTGATCAGCACGACATTGAAAGTGTAGATTGCTCTGGGTAGCATAGGCCATAGCAACTTCTTTCAGACATGTCTCCAAGGGCAAGGGAAACAAAAGAAAAAATGAACTTTTGGGACTTCATCAAGATAAAAAGCTTCTGCACAGCAAAGGAAATAGTCAACAAAACAAAGATGCAACCCACGGAATGGGAGAAGATATTTGCAAATGACACTACAGATAAAGGGCTGGTATCTAAGATCTATAAAGAACTTCTCAAACTCAACAACCAAAAAAGTAATCAAGTCAAAAAATGGGCAGAAGATATGAACAGACAGTTTTCCAAAGAAGATGTATGAATAGCTAACAGACAAATGAAAAAATGCTCAACATCATTAGCCATCAGGGAAATTCAAATCAAAACCACACTGAGATACCACCTGACACCAGTTAGAATGGCAAAAATTGACAAGGCAAGGAACAACAATTGTTGGAGAAGATGTGGAGAAAAAGGAAACTCTCTTACACTGTTGGTGGGAATGCAAGTTGGTACAGCCACTTTGGAAAAGTGTGGAGGTTCCTCAAAAGGTTAAAAATAGAGCTACCCTATGACCCAGCAATTGCACTACTGGGCATTTACCCCAAAGATACAGATGTAGTGAAAAGAAGGGCCATATGCACCCCAATGTTCATAGCAGCAATGCCCACAATGGCCAAACTGTGGAAGGAGCTGCGATGTCCTTCAACAAATAAATGGATAAAGAAGATGTGGTCCATATATACAATGGAATGTTACTCAGCCATCAGAAAGGATGATTACCCAACATTTGCATCAACATGAATGGAACTGGAGGAGATTAAGTGAAATAAGTCAAGCAGAGAGACAATTATCATATGGTTTCACTTATACATGGAACATAAGGAATAGCATGGAAGACATCAGGAGAAGGAAGGGGAAAATGAAGGGGGGGGAATCAGAGGGGGAGACGAACCATGAGGGACTATAGACTCCGGGAAACAAACTGAAGGTTTTAGAGGGGAGGGGGGTGAGGGTATGGGCCAGTGCGGTGATGGGTATTAAGGAGGGTACATATTGCATGGAGCATTGGGTGTTATATGCAAACAATGCATCACGAAACACAACATCAAAAACTAATGAAGTACTGTATGGTAACTAACATAACATAATAAAAAAAGTTAAAAATAATAAATATGGGACACAAGATGATCATATTAAAAAGAAGAAGAAGGAGAAGAGGAGGAGGAGGAGGAGGAGGAGGAGGGAGAGGAGGAGGAAGAAGAAGAAGTGTGGTGTTCTGGGAAGTGGCCAGAGGGTTGCACAGGCTTCTTACCCAGGCCCTTTCCAGCCTGCTACCTCTGTCCCACGACCTGGAAGTTCCTGTACCAACAACGACCAAGGAACAGATTCCAACTCTCCACTCAAGAAGGGCCCTCTCACATGGCTTCAGGAGAGCGGTTCTCTCCGCACACAGAGAAGAGGCCTTAGGAATTATTTTCAAAAACCTGAAATCAGGCCTAGGCTCTGACAGTGGACTAGAATGTCTAAAACTGGGTCTCCAGGACATAAGATCATTGTGATAATCAGACCTATGATTAACTGTCTGCCAGCCACGTTCCACACGCTCAGAATCAGTGCACACCTGGTAACAGAAGAACATCTGGTCACTTCACCTGAAGCTTTAAACTTTAGGGAAGCATGAGAATCTTTACTCCCTACGGGAAAAGAGTGAGACAGGAAGGAAAGACACATAGCAGGGCGCCTGTGTGGCTCAGTTAGTTGAGCGACTGCCTTCAGCTCAAGTCATGATCTCAGAGTCCTGGGATTGAGCCCCATGTTGGGCTCAATGGGGAGTCTGCTTCTCCTTCTCCCTCACTCCTCCCCCCTGCTCATGTGTTTGCTCTCTTTCTCTCTCTCAAATAAATAAATAAAAGCTTTAAAAAAGAAAAGAAAAAAGAAAAAGAAAGAAAGAAAGAAAGAAAGAAAGAAAGGAAGAAAGAAAGAGGGAGGGAGGAAGGAAAGACACATAGCATGGACCTTCATGGCTCAGTAGATCCAGTGGCCATGGCCTCGCCCTGCAGCAGGGGCTCAAGAGGAACACTCTGATAACACAAATAAGGTGCTCTCTCCAACACCCTGGAGGAGCTGGTCGCAACTTTCTCCCAAAGCTATTCAAGCCAGACTTTCAAACAAAACTTACCCAAAGAGGCTTAACCACAGGATTCTTACAAAGGAACAGCTCTGAACCAAGATCCAGGAAATAAACCAAAGTTACCATCTTGTCAGGCCCCAGGACCAGCCCTGAAATCCAAAGCCATTGCCATTTGGTTTTCTGTTCTTTTGAAGATACTGTATGGTAGAAACACTTCTCTGAAAAAACAACAACAACAACAACAAAAAACTATCTCCTAGAAACTTCTGATCAGAAACAAATCAGCCACTTGACTGTTCTATTCTCCTTTCTAGAATCACATATCCTCCTGTTCTCAGTAAAGATTGGGAATTACTCTTTACATCTCTTTACATTACTCTTTACATCTCCTAATAGGTGTTATCAACAGGAAGTGTCTGCATTTGACTTTTTTAAAAGCAATTTAAGTATATTTTAGCTCCCCTCTGTGATCCATTCTTTTTTATTACTCAGTTTATTTAAACTAAAACAAACACATAATTCATCCATTTCTCCTATCCTCCACCTCCCTGCCTCTGGGAACCAATTTATTCTCTGTACCTATAAGCTTGCTCTATATATAGAGAGAGAGAGCGCAATTTTATATATATCTAATATATATATAAATATATAATATATATATCTAAAATATATATAATATATAATATATATTACATATATATTATATATAAAAATATATATATAATATATATATATATTAGCTTCTGCATACTAAAGAGATCATATAGTAATGGTCTTTCTCTGTCTGTCTGACTTACTTACTTAGTGTAATGCCCTTAAAGTGTTGTTGCAAGTGGTAAGATTTTTATTCTTTTTTATGGCTGAATAATATTCTTTATTATTTCTTTTTTTCTTTATCCATTTCATCCATCAGTGGACACTTACGTTGTTTTGATATCTTGGCTACTATAAATAGTGCTGCAATCAACATGGGGGCGAAGATATCTTTTCAAATTGGTTTTCATTTCCTTCAGATAAATACCCAGAAGTAGAGTTGTTGAATCATATCATAGTTCTATTTTTACTTTTTATTTATTTAAATTCAAATTAATTAACATATAGTGTATTATTAGTTTCAAGGGTAGAATTTAGTGATTCATCAGTTGCATATAAAATCCAGTCTTTAGGGGCGCCTGGGTGGCACAGCGGTTAAGCGTCTGCCTTCGGCTCAGGGCGTGATCCCGGCGTTATGGGATCGAGCCCCACATCAGGCTCTTCTGCTATGAGCCTGCTTCTTCCTCTCCCACTCCCCCTGCTTGTGTTCCCTCTCTCGCTGACTGTCTCTATCTCTGTCGAATAAATAAATAAAATCTTTAAAAAAAAAAAAATCCAGTCTTTATTACATCAAGTGCTCTCCTTAATGCACATCACCCAATTACCCCATCCCCCACCCTCTTTCCCTCCACCAACCTTCAGTTTGTACTCTATAGTTAAGAATCTCTTATGGTTGGGGTGCCTGGGTGGCACAGCGGTTTGCGTCTACCTTCAGCTCAGGGCGTGATCCCGGCATTATGGGATCGAGCCCCACATCAGGCTCCTCCGCTATGAGCCTGCTTCTTCCTCTCCCACTCCCCCTGCTTGTGTTCCCTCTCTCGCTGGCTGTCTCTATCTCTGTCGAATAAACAAATAAAATCTTTAAAAAAAAAAAAAAACAATCTCTTATGGTTGGCCTCCCTCTCTGTTTTTATCTTATTTTTCATTCCCTCATCCTATGTTCATCTGTTTTGTTTCTTAAATTCCACATACGCGTGAAATCATATGATAATTGCCTTTCTCTGATTGACTTATTTCACTTAGCATAATACCCTCTAGTTCCATCCACATCGTTACAAATGGTAAGGTTTCATTCTTTTTGATGGCTGAGTAGTATTCCATTATATACATATATATATATATATATACATATCTCACAACTCCTTTATCCATTCATCTGTTGATGGACATCTGGGTTCTTTCCATAGTTTGGCTGTTGTGGACATCATTGCTATAAATATTGGGGTGCAGGTGTCCCTCTGCATCCCTATTTTTGTATCCTTTGGGTAAATACCTAGTAGTGCTATTGCTGGGTCATAGGGTAGTTCTATTTTTAACTTTTTGAGGAAATTCCATACTGTTTTAGAGAGTGGCTACACCAGTTTTCGTTCCCACCAACAGTGTAACAGGGTTCCCCTTTCTCCAAATCCACCACAACATCTGTTGTTTCCTGAGTGGTTCATTGTAGCCATTCTGACCAGTGTGAGGTGGTATCCCATTGAGGTTTTGATTTGCATTTCCCTGATGATGAATGATGTTGAGCATCTTTTCATGTGTCTGTTGGCCATTTATACATCTTCTTTGGAGAAATATCTGTTCATGTCTTCTGCCCATATCTTTTTCTTTATTAAAAAAAATTTTTTTATTATATTATGTTAGTCACCATAGAGTACATCCCTAGTTTTCGATGTAAAGTTCCATGATTCATTACTTGTGTATAACACCCAGTGCACCATGCAATACGTGCTCTCCTTAATACCCATCACCATATCTTGACTGGATTTTTTGTTTCTTGGGCACTGAGTTTGATAAGTTCTTTGCAGATTTTGGATACTAGCCCTTTATCTGATATGTCACTTGCAAATATCTTCTCCCATTCCATAGGTTGCCTTTTAGTTTTATTGATGGTTTCCTTTGCTGTGCAAAAGCTTTTTATCCTGATGAAGCCCCAATATTCATTTTTGCTTTTGTTTCCCTTGCCTCTGGAGACATGTCTAGCAAGAATTTGCTGCGGCCAAGGTCAAAGAGGTTGCTGCCTGTGTTCTCTAAAATTTTGATGGATTCCTGTTTCACATTTAGTTTTTTCATCCATTTTGAATTTTTTTTGAGGAACTTCCTTCCATACTGTTTCCCATAGTGGCTGCACCAGTTTACATTCCCACCAACAGTGGGATCTGCACTATTTCCAGATGACATGGTATTAAATATAGAAAACCCTAAAGACTCCATCAGAAAGCTTAGAACTAATAAAACAAATTCAGTAAAGTTACATGATACAACATAAGCACACAAAAATCTGTTGTGTTTCTATATACTAATAATTAGCTATCAGAAAGAGAAAGAAACCATCCCATTTATAATTGCATTAAAAAGAATAAAATACCTAGGGATAAATTTAACGAAGGAGGTGAAAGACCTGTGTATTGGAAACTACCAGAAAGTAATGAAAGAAAACGAAGATGACATAAATAAATAAATAAATACATACATACATACATACATACATACATACATAAATACATAAATAAATAAAAAGTTATGCTGTGTTTTTATTAAGACTTTTTTTTTTTAAGAACAGAAGCTGTGGGCCCTGACTGCACAGCAGCTTACACGAAATGTATTGGTTCTTTGGTGCTGTTGCTGGTAAGTAGTCCTTTATTTTACCACGGCTGCTTTCAGGCATAGGATCCTGGTTAATAAACTTGACAAAATGAATAAAAATTAGTTTCACTTATCCATCAATAAACACGTCACAGAGTCACTGCAGGTACGAGGGCCTCGCGTGGCTTACTGAGGTTGGGAAGAGAAATGCATTTCCTAGGGAGATCACAGTCCAGTTGAGAGGACCAGATGTGCATAAATGCCATGAGCTCATGAAGAATATGGCAAATACCCTAACTAAGAAGCATCTGAATGAAGTGACAGAACTGCAGGGAGAAAGACAGCACATCCCCCTGGGGGACCACAGAAGGTCTCACACACGGGGGAAGTGAACTGGGGGTTAGTGAACAGATGGGCAGTCTACAGCTGGAGAAGGTGAGGAGAACATTCCAACAGAAAACAGGGGGCACAGTCACATGGAAGCTGGGAGCTGTGAGTTCAAGGACTGATGAGTTCAGTTTGACCAGCACATGAGAAATAGGAAGAAGAAGCCAGTTTGGGCCACCTTGAGGAGGATTTTAAATGCCATGCTAGGGAGATTGACTTTCCATTGAGTGTGCCAGGAAGGGCAGTGGAAAGATGGGAAAGATGCTTCAGCGGTGACGACAAAAGCCTCCACCATGGGACTGTAGCTCTCAAGGCGTATCTTTTGTCCTTAGTCTGCAACCCCTGTCAGAAAGCCCAGTAGGTAATGTGTACCCAGTTCATGTGTGATTTCATGAAAGAGCTCCGCTATGAAAAATGTAATTCAATGGTAACATTTTGGATGCATTGGATAGGGGAAGGAAAAGAAGCAAGATTGGTTACAAAAACAGAACACCTGAAACTAATAAAATACAGTATGTTAACTAACTGGAATTAAAATAAAAACTTAAAAAAATACAGAAAATGAAAAAAAATGAGAAAAGGATAAAGGAAGGGAAAACAAGATGTGTGGAACACACACACTAGCTGGGCACTCAGCCAGTTAACTTTCAAATATGTTACATCATTTAACCCTCCCAAAAAATGCATATAAAAGAACTATTCCCATTCCCACTTCACAGGGTAGTAAACTGAGTCTTAGGCAGGTCAAACCCCAATAGCCAGAACTGCCTGTAGTGGCAGTTTCTTTCCACAAAATCATGCTCTTTAACCAAGATGGTAGCAGCAGGAAGAGAAGGGATCACTGTGAAGGCACGACCGAGGTCAGATCAATAGTACAGTTCTTGTGGGTGAGCAGATATCAGCTGGAGCAAAGAGACCACAGAAGGAGACCGCTGGAGCAATGAACTAGAATGGAGATCTGCCAGAGGAATGAGTTGGTAGGGAAAAATGGAAGATTATCAGTACTATAGTTACTAATGATAGCTATACCCTTACAACATCAATAGAGGGATAGTAATAGCTAACCTGTAATAAACACGTATATACGAGGCACGCTACTAGGGGCTTTACATGCATTACTTCTTGTTAAATATTTTATTCAATTCTCAAGGCAATATTCCATTCAATTCTCAAAACTTTTTGTAGCGATACTAAAATGTTATTTGTTTTTTTTCTCTGTGTTTCCACCACTGGTGCAAAAGCAGTGTGGGTAGAAGGGTTATTGCCTTAGCAGTAATCAAGGCAGCGGCTACAACAACGTAAAGCCAAGTTACTGCTTAATGAAGCACTACAAATTACTCATTTTCTGAAATTACACCTTGAGTACCTATCTTTCCGATATTTTGTGTGGCGAAACTGAGGTGTGGCGTAAAAGTACTTCTCCTGTATATCAAGCTACAATGTCATCTCAAGAAAAAGCACTCGTGTGACTGATGGCTTGAGTTGCAAGCTGAACTAGCTGCTTTTTTCACAGAACACCATTTTTCGTCACTAGACTGACAAACTATGCCTATTCGACCTCACGGACTGGGCCAACGTTCTCTCAAAAATAAACCAAGGGAGCCTGTCACTTCAAGGAAAACAATGGATGGTATTTGTTGCCAACAATAAAATTCAAGTCTTGACCTGAAATTTGAATTTTGGAAAACCTGTATCTGCAAACCATGAGCTTAATAGCTTCCCAATCCTTAAAAACTTTTCCATGAGATCAAAAGTGGTGGTAAGAAATATCACTTTTTTGATATCATATACTGATGTGTGTCACATTTGGAAAATCTGCATACTTCCGTGAAGCAATATTCTTCAATGACCTGCGTGTGATGTTACAAAACCATGAATGGGTTTTAGGAAGTTCTATTCAAAGTAAACGATAGACCAGCGAGGTTGAATGTAACACAATACAAAAGTTCACTGATATGGCTTCAGATTCCATGTGGCAACGAATGTTTGAGAAACTCCCAATCATCTCAAGTTTTGGTGTAGTATCAAAGAATGCCTGCAATTAAATGAAAAGGTTATTTAAAATCCCTCCATTTTTCAACTGTGTATCTGTGAAACTGGATTTTCTTCACTTACTTCATCCAAAACTATATATCCCACCAGATAAAATAAAAAAACAAATATGAAAAAAATCCACTCATCTTCTATTAAGCCAAACACTAAAGAATTTACAAAAATGTGAAATAATGAGACTCTTCTCCCTATTTTTTTTCTTTTGGAAAATAGAGTTATTTATCATAAAACTATATTAACAGATGATGGGTTAAGTATTGTTATTTTTTTATCTATTAATATGTTTAAATTTCTTGGGTCTTATATCTAATAAAGTAAGTGAAGTGAGAGAAATATTTGCAAGAGGGCCAATAGACTAATGTGGTAAATATTCATAGATACGACCCACATAAACAAAAGTTCTTTAGGGTCCTCAATAATTTTTAAGAGTATACAAGGGTCCTGGGACCAAAAGGTATGAAAACCACCCATTCAGGACATATAAATTTTAAAGCATGGGTGCCAGGACTCAAACCCTGGTCTGACTCCAAAACCCTTTCTCCTGCCCTGAATTGCTCCCTTTTTAGTTGTAGATTTATTGCATTTGAAGTCCCGAATTTCCAAGGATCCCACTTTGGCTTTCAGTTACCTAATTAAACCCCTAATCATTAGGGATTTAAAATAAGTATCAGTTAGATGGGCCAAGTTATATTGTGGTAACAAACAACCCAAAAATTTCAGTGGCTTACAATTACAAAGGCTTTCTTGGTCCTGCCAAGTCTGCTGCTGGCCCGGGCGACCCTCCAGGCCAGCTGTGCTCCATTGTCAGTGATCTCAGGCTGCCTGCCATCTCAACTCAAGTTCTCCTTCACAGTCATTGTTGTAGTAGAGACGCCTGCTGGAGAGCCAAGCACCAGCGGTCAAAGGCCTCCAGCAACAGTGAACAGTCATCTCCACTGGGGTTTCCCTGTAGGGTGGGGCAGGTGCAGTCCTCAGGGCCAGAACAGAGGAGAGCCGGATACTGCTGGTAGCATCCACTCCCTCTGAGCCCCCACCTTCCACCACCGCAGGGTCTGCTCTGAAGAGATGCTGTGCTAGACACTAGGGGTATGAGCAAGTTTCAGGTCTCAGAACTCAGCCTCTGCCCTTCAGAAACTCACCATTTATCTAGAAAGAAAAAATAAGACTTCAAAAACATCTCTGTAGCTGACCTTTGTACAGCTTTTTACTATTTATCAAGTAATCATGAAAATAATTGCTGAACAAGGCAGCTAGAGGAGAAGTCCAGATGAATGGAACAGCTTTGAGTGTCCTTTGGAGAAAGAAAGGTCTGGGTTGGATATACAAGGATGCTTTTAGGGAGAAGGTAAGATTTGAACAGAGGTCATGAAATGAGGGAAGGATCCAAACAGGTAGAAATGGGAAAGGGGTAGAGGAGAAAAAGACATAAAGTAAGTGAAGTGAGAGAAATATTTGCAAGAGGGCCAATAGACTAATGTGGCTACAGGTAATCATGTCAGAAACTGTATTGGTAACACATAAAGATGGCGCCGGGGGGAGCAGACAGGAAGCTGTCTGGAGAGGAGAGTAGCAAGCCCAGGAGAGGAGCCCTGGCCTTGGTGAGGGCTCAAGTCCCTGGGAAGAGAGGGTTCAGCTGACCAGGCCCCCACAAAAGAAGGCCACAGGGCCCTGAGGACTTCTCATTAATCAACAAGAGAAATGTTAGCCTTAGAGATACAGACATCATTTGTTTTAACTGAAAAAGCTAGAGCCAAAATAGAACCAAATTTTTACCTCTTTTTTTTTTTCTAAAAATATACTTCCTTTGTAATTCCCCAACTTTGATAACAACAAAATAGCTGTGGCATGATAATGTCTTACATAAATGAAAATACGATTTTTAGAAATCGCATTTCAGTAACTTTAAGTCAAGCGGATGTTGGAATATTTGGCTTCAATTCAATTGTCAATGGCTTTCAAGAGCAGGCAAGTCCTGTTTTTTGTGTTTTCCTGCCTTGTGACATCTATCAACATCCACTTTTGGAGGGATTTAAAATGAAAGAGAAGCAAGAAGGAAACCCCAAATCTTGAGATGCAGGCTCTGCCTCTGCTCAGGGAAGCTGCCCTGACTCACTGAAGCACTCAGGGGTTGGCTGAGAGTGGGGACAAATTCAAATAGGGCAGTGGTCATGGAAGAGAAGAGACTGCAAGGAGACACACAGCATGCATCGAATTTAAAGGACCTTGGAAAGACTGAAATCAACAGCTTTCTGTGATTCCTGCACAATAACATTTCTTAGTTTGTTTCAATGTTTGAGGATAAATCAGAGACTATATAATGCCAGAACAGAGTAAAGGAGTTGAAGCAAGGTGGGGGAGGCCTTGAATGGCAGGCTTGCAAAGGTGTACTTTCTCTGATAGTCAGAAGGAAACCATAGCATTGTTGAGAGGCGATACTCATGGAGGTAGCCCATTTAGAAGACTCTGGTGGCAGAGTCTAGGATGCACTGGAGAGGGTACAGACAGAGGGCAGCGAGGTGGGTTGAAGAACATTGCAACAGTCAGGGCATAAGTCAAAAAGGAGCTGAACTAAAGCCCAGGCTGCAGAATTAGGAAGGAATGCAAGAGTTGTCATGAAGGATAAATCAGAAAGATTTAGGATTAGCCAGAAGGAATGAAGCATGATTCTGAAGTTTGGAATCCTAGTCGCTAAGTACCATGGCAAGATAAGTGAGGGAAAAGAACATATTGAGTCAAAAGATTTCGGTTTTGTGACAAATTGTATCTGAGGTGAGGATGGGTCATCTAAATAGAAACATTCCATAAGCAGATAGATGAGAGGACTGGAACTTAGAGAAGGGTCAGTGGCTGAAATACGAATTTGAAAGGAATGACAAAAGAATCGGAAAAAAATTCACAGGAGTCAATGGAGAGAGAGAGTGGCAAATGGCAGGAAACCAAGTTAGGGACGCCATCCCGGCAGCTGTTAGGTTTTTTCCATCTTGATACCAAATATTTTGGCGTCTTTTGCAACACCACATCGCCAGTCTCTGACAACAGTGAGTGTCACGATCCACCTGGAAGAGGTGTCAGATACCGTAGGTGAAAAGTCTCCCACAGAGTGCCCCACTTCAGACTCCAATTGCGAGTTCAGGGTCACCCTGACTGATAACTATAAATCTATAAATCCTACAACCCCCTCTTCAGTTTCAATACTTTGCTAGGACAACTCACAGAACCCAGAAATCACTTTGCTTAGGTTTGCCAGTTTATTAGAAAGGATACACATGAACAGCCAGATGAAGAGGTACATAGGTGAGGTCCAGAAGGATCCAAAGCACAGAAGCTTCTATCCTCATGGAGTTGGGGTGCACCAGCCTCCCAGCACATAGATGTATTCACTGACTTGGAAGCTCTCCAAATACCATCATTTAGGAGTTTTTATGAAGGTTTCATTCCATAGGCAT
This sequence comes from Ursus americanus, assembly GCF_024610735.1. Classification (NCBI taxonomy): domain Eukaryota; kingdom Metazoa; phylum Chordata; class Mammalia; order Carnivora; family Ursidae; genus Ursus; species Ursus americanus. The sequence goes on from NC_142136.1 coordinate 68,190,413, forward strand.
GATAGATTAAATAACTGGCCATTGGTGATTAATTCAATCTCCAGCCTCTAGCCTCAATCTCTTTTCTCCCAGGAGAGAGGGGGTGTGCAGCAGTGATGTTTGAGACTGAAAGTTCCAAGCTTCTAATCAAGGCTTGATCTTTCTGGCAACCAGCCTCTATCCTGAAGCTATCTAGGGGATCCCTAAGAAATGCCTCGACAAAAGAAACTCCTGTCACCCTTATCACTTAGGAAATTCCAAGGGTTTTAGGAGCTCTATGCCAGGAACCAAGAAAAACCACAAGGGGGGCGCCTGGGTGGCACAGCGGTTAAGGGTCTGCCTTCGGCTCAGGGCGTGATCCCAGCGTTCTGGGATCGAGCCCCACATCAGGCTCCTCCGCTATGAGCCTGCCTCTTCCTCTCCCACTCCCCCTGCTTGTGTTCCCTCTCTCGCTGGCTATCTCTATCTCTGTCAAATAAATAAATAAAATCTTAAAAAAAAAAAAAAAAACCACAAGGGCTGTTTTATATAATACTACAGGGATTGTCCTCATTGAAGAGTCAAGGGCAGGAAGAGAATCTAGTGACAAAGCAGTCTGACATGTAGGACAGGAACCAGACTTGAAAGTGCCATGAAGATAAGCTGGGGCACTTCCAAAGGAGCTGGAAAGTGGACATTTAGCTTTTCTTTAGACTTTCCAGCATCTGGGTCCCTTTGCTACATTTGGGAAATTCCTCATCTTACTATATGCAGAGTCTGATTACGTTCCCACCCTGCATTGCAGCTAGGAAGCAGGGGCAAAACCTCGACTCTGCCAACCAGACACCTGCGCCCCAGGCTCTGAACAAGAAGCTGGGGATGCTGCCGGGTACACTGTGAAGTGAATGGTGGCAGCAGCAACAGGCTGGTCCAGTATTGGTGCCACCAGTAGTGGAAGCAGCAACATCCAGGGCTGGCAGCAGATTCGATGAATCAATTTCCAGCATGACTGGGAGACTCATTCTTGGCTTCCTGGCCTCCAAGCCTGATTCCATGCCCTCACCCCATGTCCATCCCCCAAACCCCCAGATTATTTGAACTAGCCAATACCTTTGTGTCCCTTTTCTTCTTAAACCAGCCAGAGTGACTTCTGTTGTTTGCAACTATGACCCATGGCTAATACAAAGTTGGCAACTTTGTCAAGTACTGCAGATTATTGCATTCAATTTCATGATTTGGTTATTTGTGACTTTTAGACAGATATCTAGTAATGAGAATAAAATATTATTAAGAGTGGAAAAAAGAGTGAGTTCTAAGATAATACTTATCTAGCCACATGTCTGAGATCAATATTGTGCTAACCAAGACTATCAATTTGTTGGGGCGCCTGGGTGGCGCAGTCGTTAAGCGTCTGCCTTCAGCTCAGGGCGTGATCCCAGAGTCCTGGGATCGAGCCCCACATCAAGCTCCTCCACTGGGAGCCTGCTTCTTCCTCTCCCACTCCCCCTGCTTGTGTTCCCTCTCTCCCTGGCTGTCTCTTTCGGTCAAATAAATAAATAAAATCTTAAAAAAAAAAAGAATATCAATTTGTTGGGGCACCTGGTTGGCGCAGTCGTTAAGCGTCTGCCTTCGGCTCAGGGCGTGATCCCAGCATTCTGGGATCGAGCCCCACATCAGGCTCCTCCACTGGGAGCCTGCTTCTTCCTCTCCCACTCCCCCTGCTTGTGTTCCCTCTCTCACTGGCTGTCTCTATCTCTGTCAAATAAATAAATAAAATCTTAAAAAAAAAAAGAATATCAATTTGTTTATAGAGTTCTGGAGGACTCATCACGGTTCAATTGTTAAAAGTCTTAGGCCTTCTCTTGTTCAGAACTACATTTTATGTGTTAGATGAGGTTACAGACTGTTTCATTCTCATTCCTTCTTCCTCCAACAGAGAGAGACCCAGTCTTAGGATCATAGCCAAGAAGAGAATCGCACAGATTGGTCCAATGGAACAGTAGAAAGGTCTGATTATCCTTCTCTTTCCTCCCCTCCTCTCCTTCCTGTGGCACAAAACACGGGTTCATGAACTGGGCATCCTCAGTTCTTCACTCTCTGGTCTCAACCTTTCCACCAGGGTCTCTACCTCTCCCTTCCTTCACATGTCCCATCATAGACGCAGGACTCTCTCAGAGCACATTCCATTCACAAAAGTGACATGTTCTTTCACACATATGAGAAAACACTGCTATATTTTCCTTCTGACTAAGATGGTTCCCCCACTTTCTGCCTGGCAAACTCACAGGCTTCCTGTATGACTCAGATTGAATATTGCTTATTTGGGGAAGTCATCCCGAGTTCCACACTTCAGATTAAGTGATTCCTGTTTCTGTTCTCCTTTAGCACTGCTCTCTAAACAATCGATTATGCAACATATCTGCCTGTATCTATTTATGAATTACATGGGTGCCACTATACCAATGATACATAGCTAAAAGCACATAAAAACAGAAAAATTTAAAATGTGAGATAAAAAATGCAAAACAAATTCTAGTATTTTTCCTTGTCCCCTATCCCCACCGCCAGTCCAGCCCAGTCACATCCTTTGTACATTATTCTTTTTTTCCTTTGTACATAATTCTATCACATTCATAGCATCAATTGCATCCTATCATAATTCTGTTTCAATATCCTATTGAATTTGCCTTTGTATCTGCACATAAAATAGGTGCTTATATATATCTGTTGAATTAGCCTAATAACATTACAAGAAATCAGTTTTTTAATAGTTTCAAGTCCCCATAATTTCTCAGTGATGACAGATGGAAGAAATTGGTATATTGACTGGGTCATGTGAACAACTGCCGTTTAAAATCAAGTGAATTGCTCTCTTTCATTTAAACTGCCCCGATCTTGTGCTCAGTTAGGTTTTCTTTCTGTCAGTCCTGGATTTATGCTTTAGAGCACAAATAAATGACAGTCCAATCCTGGATCTGGAGCTATTAAAAATTTCAGAATCTGGGTTTGTTTTTGAAATGAAGTATTTGGACATTACCATCACAGCTAAGACTGGGTCATTAATTTGCAAATGTGAAAGTCTTCCCAAACAAGCCAAAAGCCCAGTTATTCATGCAAGACTTGAATCAAAGAAAAAAACCAATAGGAATATACTTTAAATAGTCACAATTTCCATTTCTGAAAATTCTATTCATTTTGGGCATTCAAGGCTCAGTGCTTTTTCTTATGAAAATTATCTGACTGTGAAATACTTGCTTAAAAATAGAATCTTTAAAAAATACTATTATGTTGTGGTACTCTCCAATGTTCATCCTACTTGTTTTAATTATATGCTGGTGGCCGAGCTACATAGGCAACATATTAATGTGTTAATATTTAAGTGAGTTCTGTGAGGAAAGCCAGCATGCACCTGCCTGATGGGAAGGTGGCTCGGTAAGTGCGTGTTGACTCACGTGATGTTCTAAAGCTTCATTTCCCAGCATCCTTCCAATAACCCCTCCCCCCTCCAAATACTCCAATTAAAAGGAAAAGAAAAGCTCATCTGAAATAGGTCTGTACAGAGTCTTTACTGAGCACTTATTCTTTCTTTTATTTCTGTTTACTTCTCCCTCAAGACAATGGTAAATTTCTGCTGAAGGCTATTTGGAAACAATAATACGGGGTGAACTGCTGGCAATACTGCTTTTATTTGGGAAATCCTACAAATAAGAAATTGATAGCAAGTTTAAAGGAGTGAAAGGAGTTGTTCAGCGTTTGAGTTGGTATTTGGGGTAATAGACCACTCATTCCTCCTTTCCTCTAGGGGTTTATTCCTGACTGTCCCACCTGAGGAACAATAGCCAAAGTACTGCTTGAACAATGACCCCATTGCTGGGCTATCGTTAAACTGGATGCATAGGGCTGGGGCTGTACCCACGGTGAATATGGCTGAATAGCGCTGAGGCCGGGAGGCTTCCCTTCCAAATATTAGATGACTGGGTCTGTACTGCAGAGTGAGTCCACTCACCCAAGCAATCAAATGGGCGGGATTGATATACTCTCCCAGCAGCATAGTTCTGTGGAGGCAGAATGTAAAAAAGGAAGTGCGTTTTGTCCATCCTGACCTTTAAGACCAGCTCACTAGCAAAGCGCAGACCAGGGAATGCCTTGAAGTCCTACTCCACCAGATCAGCAAGTCCTCTTTCTGTAGGAGTACTAATAGAGTACTAATGTAAGAGTACTAATAGAGTAGAGTTGAGTATAAGGATAAATATGGGTTAAAGTCTTCTATCCACTCTGGGGAAGGAGGCTTAATAGGATAAGGTCTGAAAATTCCTCTTCTCCAATAATGGTAATATTCAGTTCCAAAATTTGCTGGTGTTTTCAAAATTTCAGGGGTTTGAGGTTATGCATCTGTCAGGTTAGACCACGTTATGCTGCAGTAAGAAATGACCCCTAAACTCTCAGAGGCTTACGTGATAAAGATTTATTTCTCTCACATTATGCGTCTATCAAGGGTCAGCTGTACGTCTGCTCTGTGTCCTTTTGACTCTAGGACCTAAGATGACAGAACAACTTCTACTTGGGACATTAGCGGTTGCTGTAGCAGGAGGGGAAAGATACAGCAAATAATACAACACTTTTGCTCACATTTCATTGGGGAAAAGAAGTTGCACAGACATATATGAGGGAGGGGATGTGTCTGTTCTTTCTAGGAGAAGTCGCCCTAAGTAGGTCAGCGAATATGATTAAACTGTATGACAATCTAATGCATGCTGTTACATTCTTATGTTTTATGTTGACCCCAGGGAACTTTAGAAAGGTAAGTCTGGAAATGGAGAAATACAACTAAGAACATATTCCAGCCCCAGGGATGCTTCATTATCAAATACTCTAAAAAAAAAAAAAATAGGCTTTTTTTGCTCACAATACAAGTCCTTCTCAAGGGGCTCTGATCTATGATGTCCTCACTCAGAGACAGGGGCCTTCATCCCTTCATCTGCAACATGGTGGACCCATGGCAGGGAAAGAGAAAATAAGAATTTGCACATTCTGTCTTAAAGACTTTCACCAAGGGGCAACACAAGACACTTCTACTCCTATTCTGTTGACCAAAGTAGATCACATGGCCATGCCCAGATTTAAAGGGAAAGTACTATCCCACGATGTTCTTGGAAAGAGAAGAACCAAACCACAGTTGAACTACCCACAGAAGGTACTGAAGGTGGCCTAGGCTGAGCAATGAGAGAAGAATCCAGAATCTACCAGCCACCTATGACTGCTCTGGCCAGATTACAAAGAATAGGGGACAATGAAAAAAAAAAAGTACATCTTTTGTATGTCTCTTCAACTTGAACTTCTCTTGGGGAAAAAATAAAAAGGTTAAAGTTTCATATGTTGATGCAAATCTTGAGTTATTTTATTTACTAGCCCTTTATTATCTGGGCTGGGTTCCTGTCTGAGCTCACCATATAAACCTGCCAGACAAACTGAATTAGCCATGCAAATAAACTCTGGATGACTTCTCAGCCTCTTATAGAGTATGACCCTGGGTGTAACAATATCTCTTCTTGATTCAGTGTAGAGATGATGGAAACCACCTCATAAAGGCCTGAGGGGCTCAAATACTCACCTTACAGACTTTGGGGGATGTGCAGAGAAGATAGGGTAATTCTGTGAAGGGGCCAGAGTAAACTTCTCCATTAGGCACAGAGGCATAGTGTCTGGGGTCCCCCACTTCTTTCAGGAAGTTCTTTGAAAATCAGAAGAAAAAAAGATCTTTTATGTTGAAGAAAGTGTTTTCATGTATATTAATATTCATCTTTTTACCAATGCTTTAGTAAAATTTTTCTTGTTTTATCATGAGGGAAGGGGCTCATGAAGACAGAAGTGGCTAAGACCCATGGAAGTCATAATGCGGTGCTAGAAAGGGCACCCAGGATTCTCCCCTAACCTCTCTGGAGAGCAACGGAAGTATGGTTGACTCAACCCAATCATTAAATACCCTAGGATTAACAAGCCAAGAACACAAATGAGGTAATTTGGCCTCAAGGGGAAAATAGGGCCTCGCCCTGCTCCCCAACCCAGGGCATACCATATAGAGGGTGCTAAAAAGCATGTTCAAGGTCTACGTAATAATTTGGGAATCAAGAGGAGGTGGAGCTTTGCTGGGTGATTGAGTGTGATGTGGAAGGGATTACATTGTTAAGCCAGAGCAGACAGTCTACTTCTGGATTCTTCTCTCCCATTACATCTTGGAGTTGTTCCCAATGTTGTTCTTCCTTCTCCCCATAAGGGGTAGGGGTGCAAGATTCTGCAAGTTCTAGCCTATGCCTTAAGAAGAGCTATTGTTTCTCAGGTTGCTCATCCTGGGTGCGTTTTTGCCCTTAGTGTCATCTTCCCTCACCATTATCTCCTATCTGCACTGTTGCAAGAATGTCCCAAATGGTGACCCTGTTTCCACCCTTGCCTTCTATGGTATAGACCTGTGTTACACATTATGGTAACCACAAGCCACGTAGGGCTAGTAAGCCTTTGAAATGTGACTGCTGAATTCAGAGGTGCTATAAGAGTGAAATATACACCAGATTTCAAAGATTGAATATTTTTTAAAAGATGTATGTATATTATCTTAATAATAATTTTTATATTGATTATATGTTATATTAATAATTCAGACATTAGGTTAAGTTAAATATACTAAAATTATTTTCACCTGTTTCTTTTTGCTTTTTTAAAGCAAAAAAGCTGTTTCTATTTGCTGCTTGAAAATTTTTTAAATTATGTATGACTCATTTTTTGTGGCTCACGTTACACTTGTATCAGACAACACTGCTCTAGACTTCATGCAACACCTAGAGTCATCCTTTGGGAATCATGAATATCACGTTTCTCCTCTATTCAAAACACTCCAAAGGCTTTTACATTTTACTCAGAGGCAAGTAATAGATCTTATTGTGGTCTGTAAGGTCTTATGTGATCGTAGATGAAGCCAGCTACCTCTCTGAACCCCTCTCCTACTACTTTTGCCTTTGCCACTCCATTCAGGGCACAGTGGCCCGCTCGGTAAACATGCCAACCGTGCTTTTACCCCAGGGCCTTTGCATGTGTTTTTCCCTCTGCTCAGAATCCCTTTCCCCAGATACTGGTATGCCACTCCCTCGCTTCCTTCAGGTCTCTAATCTTTTGTTACCACCCTATTTAAAGTAAAAGTGTGTGCACGTACGCACATGCATGCACACACAATCCCCTGAGTCACCTGTTCCCCCCTTATTCTGTTTTAGTTTTCCTCGGTACTTACCAGAAGCCATCAGTTTTTCTTCTTTCTTCTGTCTCCCTCTGCTAGAAAGTAAGCTCCACGAGGGCAAGGCTGTTTGTATGTTGTTTACTGCTGAAGACCAAGTACCTAGAACACTGCCCGGCATGTAGTAGACACTTAATGAATGTTTGTTGAACGAATGAATATCAGAGCAGTAAATATGTGTGGATCGGAGTGGGGGGGAGAGCCCAGGAGGATGACCCTCAGGTTTGCCACTAGCCTAAGTAAAAGGATCTCCTTCACCACCAAGAGATTTGTACACCGGGGTTTGCAAAATCCTCTCAGTAATGGGGTCCCCTTTGCCTGACTTTGTTCTCTGTAGAAACTCAAGGACACGACAGGCCCTGGGGATGCTAGGTGCCATCCAAATATTATCAGCCCTAACACAGCTCACAAAAACCTCTTTTGTGTGTGTGTCCTTTTTTTCTTTTCTTTTCCTTTAAACACAACTAAAACAGAATACAGTGCTTTAAAATTCTTACGTTAAATGAAAGGAAGCTAAGAAATCCGAATAGTGTAAAACCAATTACTGTAGGACTTGGGCTATGCTCCTACAAAAACTAGGGTCAAGTTCCGGATTGATTAAATTTTCAAGGGCAAGGCCTGGCTTCCTCCAGCTTCAGCTTTCATCTGTCTCCAGCTCATATGTGCTCAGGGCATTACCTCATTTCCAACTACCTAGTACACTCCAGAACATTGCCCTCAATTCAAGGAGAAACTGGAATGCCAACTTTTCTAGCTGCAAACCCTTGCTTGCTAGAGACCCAGTTCATAGTTTACGGTTCCCTCCAAACGCAGTTAATTCCCACTTCTTCCAGTCAGCCTCCCCTCCTGCCCTCACTGGCTCCAAGGTTCGCTTCTCTGGGCCCTTCTCACCCCTGCCAGACTCAAGCGAGCCTTTCTGGCAAGATTTGGCAGCTTGGTCTCAATTAACAAGGAAATGGAGTACCTGGAGGCCGAAGGCCCCAGGTGGTAGAAGAGCCTCTTGGAACTCAGCCTCACCATCTGAGAGCGGCTCCATACTGTCCACGCCCCTTCCCCAGGGGAGGGTTAGGACCTGCTCTGTGTGAGATCAGAGGGGAGTACAGTCCCCGCCTACACTCCGGAAGTTACACCCCATTCCATCCCCACACAGCTGCCCAGCACCAGAGAGAGTAACCTGTGTCTTTAATGTGATGAACATTGTTTCCTTCTCTGAGACTCGCCTGTGAGGGATTTTGTGGCTTAGGCTGTGCTTGAAGCCAAGGAAGGGAATGACTTAGAAGCACTCTGCTCTGTTTCCTCTCACTGCCTGCATGTACACCCGCTACCTCTCTCACCCAAGCCTGACAGCCAACGCCTTTCCCCCACCTGCCCGCCCCTTTCCATCCAGCAAGGACTTCCCTAAGTAACACCTGGCTCCGCCACTTAACAGCTGTCCTTCGGGAAATCACTTAATCCAGCAGGCTGTACTCTCAGTGTAAAATGAGGATGAAATAGAAGGTACCCATCCCCGAGGGGCCTTGGGAGCTTATCTGGAAAGCACGTGTGACACCCACTTGCTCTCCTGAGCTGTAAGTACCGTGTCCACCTGGAGCTGCAGGGCCTGACTTCCTCCCCAAGACAGAAGGAAAGAGCAGAGCTCAGCTGAGAGTTGGATAGAGAAAGAACAAGTCCTGATAAGCTCAGTGGAGCCCCTGGATATGGTTGAGCCTAAACCAGATGCACCCCAAAACTTCCAAGTTGGGGGCATCAACAAATTCCTCTTTTTAGTTTTATTTTGTTGGGTGGTTGATTGGTTGTTTTGTTGCCTGCAATTGCAAAAGCTCAAACTAAAATACTGCTTTTCTATGCCCTGGCTCTTAACTTTGGCAGCTTCGTGTAAGATTTTCATGAGTCTCTGGCTCCCCTGGGTGGCAAAGAGAATAAATTCACCTTTCTAGGATTCCTACTATACAGAAGCATTTTCATTTCTACAATTTATTCACACTTTGGCGCCTCTAGTCACGGATGTATTTGGGTTACTCTTAGCCCACAGGTGCTTTGACAGAGATTTTTTCTCATAATTTCCCCCCACCCCCACCCCCTCCCCCTCGCTGTGGCAGTGCTGAGTCTACTGAGCCGGTCGAATCCTCTCACTGGTCCTATTTGGGGTGGCTACTGGGTTTGGGGCAGTTGCATAGTGAATGGCCCAAATCAGGGGAGCAAACAGTCACCTGCCTCCAGAAGCAGTCAGGGCACAAAGCACCATTTTGGTATTATTACAGGTTTCACCAGCTATGTGAACCCGCCCAGACTCTGCCCCAGCCATGTGAATTAGCCTCATCCAAATTTCTCTGAATGAGGAGAGTGCAGAATTGAAAAAACGTGCAAGGTGATAGTCATTTTCATTATGCAATTCATAAAGACATATTTAAAAACACAAAGGTTTGGCCATATTGATTTTATTTTATCATGATTAATTTTCTGGAGAGCCATTGCTATTGCAAAAAAGCAACAGTTCTCAGACCCCTTACTCACCTTTTAGTACTCGGAGACCATCTGGAAACACGTCTTTAGTAGGTGCCACACCGTTCTGCTCACATTTTTTACATAATTGTTGCTCGTTCCTTCCTTCGACCCTTGCACTTCAGAAGCACTAACCTGCTTGTCCTTACAGGTTATCGTTTACCTCCTGTGTATTTGCATCCTCTGGCAGAGAAATGGAGTATCCCTCCCCATCCTCCTCACCTCCTCAGCTCAGGTGTATCTACTTTATCCCCCCATTCTGCATCCTTGGCCCAAGTTGGGCTAGGTGTCCCCCTTCCATGTCCAGTAATGTTCTATGCACAGTGCTGTCACTACAGCGATTACATTGGATAATTACCAGCTTATGAATTGTGTCCTCAACTAGACTGTGAAGCTTCAGGTGTGGTCTATTATCTCTTTTTTCTTTAAAAAGTGCTTCCTAGCACAGGGCTTGGCCCAAAGTTTATTAAATGAATATATGAATTAGAAGGACAGGAGAAGATTAAATAGCATTTGTTGAGGACCTACTGGCCAGATGCCTTATAGCACTGTGGTAAGAATTCCACAAGAGAGCGTAAGTAAAGGACCTGGAGACATACCTAGCACAACGTGGACATGCATGTTGAGTGAATGATGGTAGGTCCACATTCTGAAGAGGAAAGCTAAGGCTCAGAGAGCTTAAGCTACTTCCTGAAGTCACCCAGTTACAGTGAGAGAGCTGAGATTTGAACATAGCTCTCTCTGGCCCCCAGGCCTGGCCTCACCTACACCCTGTAGCCTTCCACTTCCGCCTCACCATCCCTCACTCCAGCAGGTAGGCAAATTTTTTTCTGTTGATCATGATCTTTGAATCAACTGTAACACTTTTACATAATGACTTTCCATGGGAAGAATTCCACAAATATTTGTTGGATGAATGGGTAAATGACTAGACTGGGGGAAACTCCCAGTGCCGTACAAACACAGCCGGCTGACTAGTCCATTTAGTGCACAGTATTAGATTACTCCTTCAGAAAATGTACAATATCACTATAACAATCTATTAAGCAGAAACATAATGCATGATAAAATAACAGCAGGTAAAGGGCTTTAAGAACAATGTAACAGAAGTAAAGGTAAAGAAAATAATCTTTCCAGGACAATGACAAAGTTAAAATCTGTGCTATTCAGAATATTTTTAAGAATTTCTCACAACAGAGAGGAGGCATTTTTTTTTAAAGATTTTATTTATTTATTTGACAGAGACAGCCAGTGAGAGAGGGAACACAGCAGGGGAGTGGGAGAGGAAGAAGCAGGCTCCCAGTGGAGGAGCCTGATGCAGGGCTCGATCCCATAACGCCAGGATCACGCCCTGAGCCAAAGGCAGACGCTTAACGACTGAGCCACCCAGGTACCCCGAGAGGAGGCATTTTAACCTCCCTGCTAAAATCTGATCCTCTGATCTTGAATTATCTGCAGAGATATTCACACAGATCTATCTAACGTTTTGAAATCTGGATGGTTGATTGTCTAAGCAGTTAAGCAGTATGAGTAGCACACCGTGAAATGTGAGGATAAGTAAAGAGTTTCAGGTTCTCTTACTGGGAGAGGATTAGGAGGAGAATGAAGCTAACTGGAGGCATTGTGGGTGACCAAGAGATCAAGGAATCAAAGCAGTAACAATCATAACTGCTGTCCATCATGCTCCTTTTCTGTGACAGGCACCTTGCTTATGCTCTATGATTGAATTAACTGGTCCCCACAAGACCACAGTGCAGTAGGATTTCTTATCCACATTTCACAACTATGATTTCAGAGAGGTTAGGTATAGTAATTTGCCCAAGGGATGTTACAGATGCAAAGATTTACACCCAGATCCATCTGACTCCAGACACGGAGGCTGATGGATTGTCTTGTGACTCTCACAAGAGAGTAAAGGCAAATTCACAACCCTGCTGCCCAGGCTGTGAACCTTACCGCGCTGGGTTCTAAGAGCTGTGCCCCCTTCAGTGTGCTGAGGATGTGGGCTGATCACCATCAAGTCTTCAGTACAAAGCAAAGGCCTTGCACACTGAAGGTGCCCATCCACTACAGGTGACGACAAGGGCTACTCTGTAATAAGCAAGATGCAAAGTTGACTAGTTAGGAAGAAAGCATATTAAGCTGAAGGCTAATAGGCATTTTAATTATGTAAACTGTAAGGACATATTTAAAACTCCAAGTTTTGGCCATATTGGTTTTATTTTTTGTGACTAATTTCCTAGACACCCACTGCTATTGAAAAAAGTCAACAAGGTCCTTGCAATCCTTCTTGGAAACAGCCCAGTGCTCCTCACTGTTACAGTCTTCCTGCCACCATCCCTGCCAAGCATCCCCACATTCTCTTCTGTAAAAACTCTGCCCCAGGGAAGAGTTCCATTCAAGGACAACTGTGATCCTCAAGGACAGTTCCTCAGTCACAGTCATTAGGGTGGGGCTTCCTATACTCCCAAGGAACAAAAATGTACTCTTCTTTCATCTCTGTCCCCCAAGGGAACAAGCATAGTTGGTACCTCCTCTTCCTTCGGAGGTGTCCTTACCATTGGAAGATCAAGCAAGGCCAGTGCAGGGCCAGAGGAAATAAAGTTCTGTAGTGGTTTGTTCTGGGAGAAAGAGGCCCTTTTTTCACTGCTTCGCACTTAATGATATAAAACAGGACTGGGGCTGCCTTTTGCTGGTAGGCCTCTCAGGCCTTGGAAGGTCAAAGAGAAATCAGACAGGAACAAAACATGCATATGTATAGAACCTTAGCAGAGGCAGGTCAGGGATTTGCATTCTGGGCCACATAAGAGACACAACCAACAGTAAATGAGGAACCCAGAGGCGGGTATAAAAAGGCAGGGGTTGGGAACTATAGACATTCCTGAACTTTTGCTTTAGGTTGACCCTGTTCCTTCTTGTACAGACAAAGGAGAAGAAATTTACATTGTCAGAAAGTAAAAACAGTTGACAAATAGTGAGCTTCTCAGAAGGGAGACTTTGCAAGTATAGAATAAAGTGCAATAGCATATTTGTGGAGTGTACTTTTTAAAATGAAAAATAACAACACACAAACTTCCTCAGGAAAAACAGACTTGATATATCATAATTAAATAGCTGGTTTCAGGGTTGTTAGTCAGCAATATCAGGTTCCTACCAGTAATTGCGTTTTTCTCTTTCTGGGAGGTTGGAGGGATACATCTTCTCCAATGCTTTACTCATAACATACCTTATGCCTTATGTTTGTTGATAGAGAAGGCAGTTGGAAGGCACGTGCTATTATTTTGGAGTGCCTCGTCATTCAGAATTGGCAAGAGTTTTTGCTCCCTTTTTGCTATTTCTCCTTTTTTATTGGAGAATTAAAGCAACTTTAATTTGCATGAGTCTTAGTTCTCATGTCTCTCTCTTTTCCAATTATTCTAGCTGTCCACCGTTAGACAACTGACTTTTTGTGATTATATGCATTTTTGCTGAGATCTGACTTTGCAATCAAGTAGCCAACTCTCCTGAAGGATCTAGAAAGAGGGATTTCATTTCACTCTGCACAAACGAAGTAACAGTTCAACTTGCCCAGTGAAAACAAATCCTGAGCAAGTTATTTATTCCAGCACTCCCACCCTCCTGACTGGGTTATTAATTCATTTGGGAAACTGAATATATATACGTTGGTTCCATGAACCTAAGGTGCCATCTTACAACAGCATCCATAAAAACGCTAACATCCCTGCAACTCAGACACATCTGGTCTCAGAATCTACCTGACTCAAAAAAAAAAAAAAAAGGCACTGACACTTTGGCGGTTGTTTCCCACTGAAATGAAGGTGCTTCCTTTCAACAGGGCAAATCCAAATAGTCTGCAGTGAAATGACTCATCTCTATGTACAAGGACTTAGAATTTACCCCATTATAGCTCAGAAAAGAGAAGACACAGGAATACTAATTTTTCTTCCTTTCCTTTTTCTTACATGTGCTGAAGAAACAAAGGGGAAAAAAAAGAGGAATCTATTTCTGGCCTACGAATTTAGTTTTCAGGATGAAAAATGTAGGGCAACAATGATTCCGATTATCCAAATGTGAAATCTCTCATTTCTACTCTCATAGAATGGCTCAGGTAACCATAGATTTACGAACTGTTTAATAATTTTCAGTAACAGAGCAGGAATTCTAATGACTAGTTCGTAGGTGAGGAAACGAAGGCAAAGAAATGTGGTGAGTTACATATACTTGTCTGAATTAATTTATAGTCACAAAGTCCTTTTCAGTCACAGTCAAAATCAACTCCTTGGAATGGGCAGGGCAGGTATTCACAACAGCAAGCATGTCCTTAGCTAAATAGCAGACACACCATCCCTTCTCACCTACTGGAGGGAACACAGGATGGAGCTGGCTGTCTTATTCATAGTGAGGTCATTGTTCTTCCATCTCTTAGCCTCTGGTTTCAGAATCAAACATTACTCCATTTTTTTCTCTATTTGTGCCAGTTAAGCTTAAATAAAATCTTATAGATATTCTAGCAGTGGTTCTCAATCAGGGATACTTTTGCTTTTTTCTGCTACTGGTAAAGGCTTCGGGTGCTGCTAAACACTCTAGGACAGCCCATATACAATAAAGAATTATCTGGCCTAATATGTCAATATGCCAAGCTTGAGAAACCCTGTATTAGAAGAAAGCTGACGAATGTCCCTTTTCCCAAATAAGTTTGTGATATGTTTCTATCATCCAAATCATTCACCAAATATTTACTGAGCATCTATTAAGGCACCATGAAGAAGAAAAACAAGATCACTGCCTTCCTGAGCCATACAATTTAAAAAGAGGAAATAACTAACTAAATAAATAAATAAACAATATGTCAGAGTGTGGTACATATTGTAAAGGAAATAAATGGATAACAATAGAGAATAACCAGAAGACACTCTTGATAATATAGTCAAGGAAGACCTACCTTGATAAGGAAATGAGGATACTTTTAGCCACGAATAACAGAAACTCCCAACTCAAACGGACTTAGTAAGGAAAAACATGGTTTCACTTATATCCAGAGGTAGGATGAGTCTCAGAATTGAGTTAATGCCTAGACTCCAATTTCTATCCAAGTCTCTATATCCAGCTTCCTTTTCTGGATAGGAGTAAGGTCGGTTGTAATCATGAGGTCTCATAACGTCACATAATATGGCTTGAGGGAAGGCAAGGGAGATGGAATGGGGCACACAGATAACAGTCACATCCCAGGGCTCTAAGCAATAGCACTGAGAATCACCTGATTGGACTGTGTAGGTCACGTGCCCATCCCGAACCAATGACTGTGGCCAAGGGGAATGGAATGTGCTGATTGGCTTAAGCCCAACGGTGCCCGCCCTTGGCACGGGGTCTGGCATCAGCTTCTCCTTAACAACTAAACAAACACTGGGAAGAGTGATGTACTTACTGGGTGACTTGCTCTGTAGAAGATGAGGTTCAAACTATGCCTTGGAGAATGAGAAGGAGCTGGCCTAGCCAGGGACCCAAGGAAGAACATAGGGATGGCAGGGCGGGGCACAAAGGCTTTGAAATGGGGAAAGGAGGCCATGCTGCTCCAAGGGAAAAGTGGTCCACAGTAAGCTTGGAGGGTTAGATAAGAACATTATCCTCTAATTTGAGTTTTTGCTAACCACATTTGTTATAAAATATGGCGATCCTTTTTAGGTTGGAAAAAAAGTATTTCCTTCAGGATTTTTCCATGCATTCCTACTTTTAGGTAATGGTTCTAATGTCACTTAAGATTAAGACAAAATAAGTTTTATCAGAACTAATATTAACTTTCAAAGAATAATTTTCAAGTTAATATATGAAAAGAAAAAATCCTTTAGAAAGCAAATATTGAAAGAAACTCAAGTGGACGAGATTTCAGATATTTGAGCATTCAGAGAAGCTATACAAAACTCATCTTGATTTAGAACAAGTTTTATCTACTTCTGTAACCCCCAGCACCTGCCACCCTCCTGAATACAGAGGTGGCCTCAATAATACTGATTCACACCGGAAGTTGAAGATCATGAGCACTTTCAAGTTCATTATTCTACCTACATATCCACTGTTTTGACCATCTCTCCTTTCCTTGTAAGGAAGCCCATCACTTTTTTATATTGACTGCACATTATCTCTCTGAATGGCATGTTGGTTTGGGCTTTTCTTCTTTTGTCGTTGTGTTTTTGTTTTATTGTACTTTGGGAGCTGCTTCTGCTTCTGATTTTGATGACTCTGTTGTTCTCCAAGACAAATATGGGGGACCCCCCCCCCCCCCCGTAACTGCACTGATAGCTGCTAGCAGATTTAGGATAAAGTCACCTTAACTTCTGGTTTATCTTTGACTCCATAATTACATTATAATGATGTGTTGCAATTATGTTTATCCGTTCTTAGTTTCATCCTAAAATTTGACACTATGACAAATAGTGTGAGAAATTATGTGTATTAAAAATGTAATAAAATAATAAAATATGATAAAGTAATAAAAACAAGGATTCTAATTAGATAATAAATGCAGCATTATCTAATTAGATAATAAATGTGGTAGTTCATATGGTCCCTACTCGTCCCAATAATTAGTTAAAGGTTATATAAAATGTTAAATAAGGTTAAATAAAAGGGGGCTACAAAAATGTACAACTCAGCATTCACAGCAGTGTGAGCGGAGATGTAAGTTCTGGTACTGGCTTTTCTTGAGTAATATTACTGTTGCTACAATTTATTGAGTGCCTGCTACCAAATTGGTGTTTCATTTATAGGTAATCCTTCCAAACTCCCAGCGAGATAGTATGATCTCCATTTTTACATATGAGGAAACCGCGGCTCAAATAAGAATTGGAAGATTACACAGCTATCACATAATAATGACATATGTTTGGTGGTTTATATACATTTTCAGTCATTATATACAACCTATGAGGCGGAACTCAAGAAAGCTTAGTAATTATCTCAAGGTCTCACAGCTGGCAAATTAGTAAGTCTCTAGAGCCAGAATTAAAGCCCATGAAGTTTATCTCTGGGAGGCTGGCACTCTTAGAAGCTGTGCTATAAAACATCTTAGTATTGCCCAGGATTTGAACCTGACTCAAATCTGTCTAGTTCTAAAGACCAAGAACGGTTCCTTTCTCCTTTCTGCACAAGTTTCCTCATACACAAAATGTGAGAAGACCAAAAAATCTCAAAGTTCTATTTCTGTTCGAAAATGCTACAATTCCATGGATTTTAATATATAAAATTTTGTTATGCAAACAGCATGGGGACCAGAGAAGTTTTTGTAAGGCAAAACAAAAATCATCATAGCTACCACTATTTTGTAAGAATACAATCACCTTTCGTTAGCTAATGAAGCCTTTAAAGGTTAAGTAGATTGTCTAAGTGCCATGCCAACCATCATAAAGCACATATAGTTTACTTCACGTGTAACAAAATCTAATCTAGACTTGTATCTAATACAACCTTCTAAGAGTTGTTGCACTCTTCAGAAGACGGATTTTTGTATCTTTGGGTCACCACTCCTAACTTACCCAGTTACACACCTTTGAACTGTGCTTTTATTTCTCTGTGCCTGAGGGAGAGTGAGCAGAGAGCTATCAGGAAAACTTGAAAGACACAGAAGTGTGTAAAAGACCTAATAATAGCCACAGAGTGCCCACTTTTTTCTTTTCATACGCGTCTCTTTACTGAAAATAAGTTGATAGCACCATCACCATTCAGGGAAAGAAACAAAAGCTGTTTTCTGATCAAACCTAGAAGCAAAACTTAATATTATGGCTAGGAGTGGCAGGGTAGAATAAGGTCCGCTGAAGTAACACATCAAAAATAAGCAG
Organism: Ursus americanus; assembly: GCF_024610735.1. Classification (NCBI taxonomy): domain Eukaryota; kingdom Metazoa; phylum Chordata; class Mammalia; order Carnivora; family Ursidae; genus Ursus; species Ursus americanus. The sequence goes on from NC_142136.1 coordinate 68,207,987, forward strand.
CAAGAGATACCACAGGCAGCCTTCCATATTACGTCACATCTAAAAACGATTCCCTTAAAAACAAATCAATAACAAAAAAACCTTTTACATTTTATTCCACAAAAGAATATCCTGCCGACTGAAGAATACAAGAACATTTAACACACACCCTGAGCCTATTAGCGGCTTAAACGGAAATTCCCCCTTCTAGTTCATAATTCCCAGGTGGTGGGGTAATCGGTACAACAATAGAAGCGAACACAAAACAAACAGCAAACAAAATGCTACTGCTACAGAACGCGCGCAAAAGCACTAAAGGGAAACCAGCCTCTCCCGGGAGTCTCCCAAGACAAAGCCGGATCCCGGCACGCACTGCGGCCAAGACTACACATCCCAGCATGCAAGGCGCACTCCATCTCCCAACTGGACTACGGTTCCCGACATGCTCTGTTGACAGCCGGTCGGCCTCCTCAGGGTCTAGGGGTCTAGGGTCTCCGCAGAAGTGGGGTTTGTCTCTGCCCGATCAGCCTTCCAGGGTCGGACACCATCACCCACTAGTAAATTGTGAAGATTACGATTTTCCATTTTTCCATTCTTCATTGTCCGTTTTATTAGGACAGCAAAGAGCCTGGTGGCTAGGGCGGGCGGGGACGTAGGTGGGTCAGCCTGGCCGGCTTGAGCCAATAGCGCCGGAGCGGCTTTTCTGCCACTATGGCAACCGCGGCCGTCCCCAGAGGGACCAGCCACCCATTGGGTAGAATCTTTCGAGAAGGCTCGAGAAGAAGGAAGCGGAAGTGGCACGTGGAGGGGCCGGTGGAGGCGCCGGTGAGTAAATGCCGCAGATTCTGGAAAGTTCTGATCAGTGCGATACATAAGGCTGAGGAATTGGGACCTCCCCTTCTGGGTCGGTAGTTGAGCGCCGCGCCGGTGAGCTGTGGGTGCAGATTGAGGCAGTCAGCCCGAGCTTGCGGAGCGACCTGCGGAGACCGATCGCCGCCTTCTTCCGTGCTTAGTCCTCTGAGAGCTGCCACTGTCCCCGGGAAGGCGGAGGCGCCAGCCAGGCCGACTGTCCGTTCGTCCGTCCGAGTGACAGAGGAGCGGTCGGACTCCGCGGGAGCCGCGCGCGGCCGGGGCAGGAAGCGGCTGCTGAAGGAGCGGGCGGGCGGCCGGAGGACGCAGACCCAGACCCAGACCCAGAGCCCAGGCGGAGGAGGACCGCGAGCCGGCCATGTCGGTGGTGGGGCTGGATGTGGGCTCGCAGAGCTGCTACATTGCGGTGGCCCGAGCCGGGGGTATCGAGACCATCGCCAACGAGTTCAGCGACCGGTGCACCCCGTAAGTGGGAGCCTGCGAGGGCGCCAGGGGAGGTTCTGGAGTGAGGAGAGGAACCCGGAGGGGGCTGGGGAGCGTGGGTACCCGGGGCTTGCGGGCTGGCTGCGGAGCGCCGGGCCGATCGGAGGGCGATGTGAGGAGTGGTGCGCTCCTCGGTAGGGTCTGGGTACCGGCGGCCCGGTAGGACAGGACGCTTGCCCAAGAGTAGGGGTGGGGGCTTGCCGCCCGGATTGGACAGGGTGGGGGTGTCTCGGCGATTCACGGGGCCAAGAGAAGTCCTAGAGTGTAGTAGCCCAGGGTCGACGTTTCGGGGGCGGGCTTCCTACTGGGGGCCGAGCTGCGGCCAAGCCCCGCGACTTCGTTCCTTTTCTTGGCAAGCCTCAATTCGCTCTTTCCGCGGCCGCCCCCGTTTCTCCACGCGGCTTCTCTGAGCTGCCTGTGCCGCCCCCAGCTTGTCCCCCTCCCTCCGAGCATATCTTTGCGCACCGCAGATGCGGGGCTGCTGAGTTTTTTCTTCCGCATTGTGAATCTCGAAATGAAGTGGAAGCTTCCAGAGCCTGTGTGCTGCTTCTTGTCCAGTGAGCGGGCGGACTGTTGTTAGCGACCACAGAATCACTCCTTTCATAGATACCTCTTCTTGCGCACTTTGGGTTGCTAACGCTGTCAGCCTCAGTGCCTGGGATCATTTGTGAAGATGTAAACATTCTTTTGCTCATTTTATGAGAGCCATTCAAGGGGAATCCTAAATCGTGTTCTAGTTTATTAATTTTGCACATTTTAAATACAGGAAATAAAATGAAATTTGCACAGTTTTGTGCTAGAACTCGGGGATGAATGTTGTCACCGAATTAAATGTTATATTCTACAGCAGCGCAGGGTGGGCAAAGGTAACATTTTATTAAAGCAACTTTTTCGAGGGGCTTATTTTCTGAAGATAATACCATGAAAACATGCCTGCATGTACATTAATGAAAACAATTGCTTCTCCGCAAAATTAATGTAGGTATTTGTGTTTTAAATGCCTTAAACCCAAGATAAAAAGCGTAGAATGACACATTGAAGCCCAAAGGTAGAATGACTTTATATGTCACGATTTGAGTACAAATGGCCATTTATGAAAGTGCATGGAAAATCAGAAGATAAGCAAATATTTGACGAGTAGCCTTGGGAATTATTCCATGATATTGCCTATTTGCAAATTTACAGTCTGTGCTTTAGCTGTGTAAAGAGCTCTGTAATTGGAGCATAGTAAGAAAGACTATATCAGGCTTTCATGCTTAGGTACAGTTCACATCTTTGTTCTCTTTGATCCAATAAAGGGAAGAAAAGCTGTTCAAATGAGAGTAGGGAAAAAAATGGGTATCTGGCTGTAGTGACCACCGTGAAACTAAAGACAATAGATAAAGTCTCTAAGAAGGGTAAACAGAGGGCAGCTTGGAATTCCCTTTAATCTTTTGATGTAATAGCTGTTTGACTCATTTGCATTGGCCACTATTAATTGCAGTGTGGAAAATGAGTAAGTCGTTCTGCAAGTGAGTAGTTACTGAGTCTAGGATGATACACTGTTTTTGGAAGGTTCTGGCCTTTGCTTGAACACTTCTTTGGCTTTTAGGATGCTATTTAGCACCTGCTCAGAAAATTTAGGTTTAGGGTGTCTCCTTAATAGCAAATTGAAAGTTGATTTAGCCTGGTGTATAATGCCCTCAGCATATTCCCATTTTGTTGCTCATCTCACTATTACTCCTACCTGCTCTCTGACTGAAAACCTGATTTGCTTACCTCCTCCTGACAAGATTTTGGGAGTTTCTCTCTGCTCTGTGCTACCTGAGAAGGCTGTCTCACAGAAGTCCTTTTTCATCTCTTCAGGGCTGACTTAATGTAACGAATTATTCACTCCTTTCTTTCAACCCCATTCTGCTGTGATACTTAATCTGCGTCATTTTTACTTGGTTTCATTAAGTAGAGTCTTCCATGTAAGAGCCTCTTGTGCTTTTAAACTTCAGAAACATAACTTAGGCCTATTTGTTTGGCTTTATATAAACCTTTTGATACTAAAGAGGCCGATGGTGCATCAGAAGAGCATGGATAAGATAGTGATACTTAGATTTGTACAGAGTTGCCAACTGAGAAGTGGAATGACACCATATATTTTGTTAATCATGTATCTAAGGCCAAGTTAATGATACCTTTTATTCAAAGTATTTTCAGAGTTAAGGTGCACTTCCTAATAATTGGGGACCTGGAGAATTATACTGGTATTTGAGGTATTGGAAAATGTCCCCCGAACCATGAGCAGACTTTTTTGGCTAAGATGGCCACCTAGACTGGATTCTCAGAGTAGCAATTAAGCAGGCTTCTGCTGAGTATCTGACCAAAGCTTTAGAGTCCAAAATTATGCTAAACTTCTGCTGTCCTCCACCCGCCATGGGTAAGAAATTACTATTCTCTTGTCAGTTAAAGATGTCCACATCTATGCCTTTTAACAGTTCTGAGACATGTGGTTTGTATATCTTCTAGATCAGTCATATCATTTGGATCAAAAAACAGGACAATTGGAGTTGCAGCCAAAAATCAGGTATGTTCTTTAAGAGAATTCTGGTCATTTTTTTAAGGGGGGGGGAGATTTTTAAGGTAAAATCTCAAGGGCATTCAAAAGTATGAAATATCTCAGCCTATGTATTTTTGAATTTTAGAAATGTAATGCAGGTATTCTTTATGAGCCCTCAGATGGCTCATTTTCCTTCTGTTCCCTTCCTCTTTTCCTAAGATCTACCTTAACTTTCTAATCTGCCAACCTTAATTTTTAGTAATTTTGCTACCTTCTAATTTATCTAATTTTTAAAAATTATAAATAAGACACTTGAAGTTCTTTCATGTGGAATTTCTTAGGATATACATTTAAGAGTTAAAGATTCCTTCTAGAAGTTCTGTGTTTGAAAGCACGTTCAGGTTATTTAATAATCAAGGCAAGACTGGGAGAACTTTCTGTATAGACCTGTACTGTCTTATAGGGTAGCCATTGGAAACATTTCAAATGTACAAATGTGAAGTAAGTATGAAATACACATGAAATTTTGAAGTCTTAAAAGGAAATAAAGTATTTCTTTGATATTTTATATTGAGTACATGTTGAAATGACAGTATTTTGGATCTATTAGGCTTTAAAATAAGTTACTGAAATTAATTTCACCTGCTACTTAATGTGACTAGAAAAGTTATGCGTGCCCCTCCCATGTAAGCCTTATAACTGATGAGCCCTTAGCGTTGGGGAGGAAAAAAATGAAAGAAGATGAAATATGAAATCTCTTCTGAGAGGCTTTTAAAAAGAGACTGAAAAAGTTCTTTTAAATACAGAAAATTGTATTGCTGAAACAGAAACAAAATTCTAAACCCTGGAATGCTATAATAAGGCTAGTTGGAAGAGATACAAGATACAAGAAGAAAAAAACAAAGGCAAGAAAAATAGCTATATATACCCAAAATAATATACTCAGAAGGAAAGAGACACATTAGTGAAGTAACTATCTTCCTGAATATGGCCGTTTAGAATATTGATAATTCCAGACCTAAAATTCTGTTGATTTTTTTGTGTTTATTTGAGGAGAGTCAGTTGAGGCTCAGATCTAGCCTGTAGGGTATTAGATATACTTCAAGTCAGTTTCAGTATCACAGGGAATTTTAGTATATAAACATGCTTCAGTTCTGTGTTATTTGAAAAACCAGTACTGTCAACTTTAGTCTTCCCTTTAAAAGAAGTGGACCAGAGGAAACAGTAAATAGTAAACAATTTTGGGATTTTCATTACTTCAGAAGTCTCAGTTTTTAATCTTTGAACTATTTCTATATTTTAAAGTTCCCACTGCGGAGTTCTGTGAGCGGAATATACTGTGAAGTGTGGGACTTTTCAGTCCAGAGCCTAATCATCAAAAATATGCAGTTGAAAGCATTAAGTCACTTTGGAACTTCTTGAATTATCCTTGCCTCTTATGCTTTTGGTATAGATAATAAACATTCCATTATTGTCCCAATCCATGTATTTTGTGGCACAAAATGTTTATCCTGACCACTTACCAATTTATTAGACTGTAACAATTAATTTTAACTTAAAAAAAATGTAATTTGACTTGTGCTTCTTGATCTCCTTATTCATTTATTCATTAGGTATAAAACTTCAAAGTTTAGTGGGGAAAAAGGAATAAAATAAAGGGATGCAGTTCTTAGTTTGTTCAGGGCTTTAGTGATAGTTTCACCATCTTTGATTTTATCTTGCAGATTTTGAAATCTTTTTAAAAGTCTGTGGTGCCAGTATTGCCTCCTGTTCCCTCTCGCTGCCTACCTTCTGGCATTTCCCGGGGTTGCGGAGAAAGTTATTTATGTTCTTAATGGTTTGAGTTGTACAGTTGACTTTCTATAAAATTGTAATAGCTGATAGATGTTCAAATTAGAAAAAAAAATTAAATTTCTAATTTCTTTTGCAGCAAATCACTCATGCAAACAATACAGTGTCTAACTTCAAAAGGTTCCATGGCCGAGCATTCAATGACCCCTTCATTCAAAAGGAGAAGGAAAACTTAAGTTACGATTTGGTTCCAATGAAAAATGGTGGAGTTGGAATAAAGGTAATACAACTGAGCAGGCTTAGAGTCCTTAGTAAGAAATGGAACTCACCTATAGAAAAAAACACTTAATTCTTAATAAATATTTAATTTAAAGTTCTTAATTAGATGAGATCTTTTTTTTTTTTTTTTTTTTTGGTCAAGTTCTTGTAAACTGTAGGTATGTTTTAAGGTCTGAAAATTATTCATATCCTATATACTGCTGGAACTTAATTTGTGTCTCCTAACTTTTTTATAATTGTTAAAATTTAGGTTTCCTTAGTGGTGGTTAAAAAAATCTCAGTTGTGTCGTTTTATCAAATAAAAGTCTATTCCATGACCACCCGATTACAGTTGTTTGGAGAGCAATCATGTAATACAACCAGAAATCTGTTTTTAAACTAGCAGGAGCGTTCCTATCTTAAGATCTACACAAAATAATATTTGTCATAGTGATTCATCTCTTCAGTTAGAGTGGAGATTTACTACTTTCTATAATATTTCGACTACTACTTTGGGGAGAGGAAAAAATCTGCCCTAGCTTTTTTCCTTCTCGTCATCTCTAGAGAAAAGTTTTTCTTCCCTTTTTTTTTTTTTTTTGTTTCTCTTTCCTTTCTTCTTTTCTAACAGCTGTAACAATAAAGCTTTTCTGGAAGAGAATATGTAATAACATTTGGAAATTAGTATTAGCATGTAGCTTTAACTACTACAGTGTTTAAAACATTTTCTTTCCTCAATATAGGTCATGTACATGGATGAAGAACATCTCTTTAGCGTGGAGCAGATAACAGCCATGCTGTTGACTAAGTTAAAGGAAACTGCTGAAAACAACCTCAAGAAACCAGTAACAGATTGTGTTATTTCAGTAAGTAGAATTCAGCAAGGCAATGTGTTTTATTTTAATTTGCCTTTTTTGCCACTCTTAAGTATTACATGTGTGAAAGCTGTTCTATTACTAGAGATCAAAATCCTACTGGACTATGTTAGCATAGTGTTCGGGAGCAGTTCAGAGTATGTTTGAGTGGTATTTTTAGCCAGAAGTTGCAGAGGTTCTTGGCTGGAGGAGCAAATCAGAATCTCCTGGGGGGTTCCTTGGAAAAAGAGACTCATTGGTTGAATGGGGAGGGTGTTCTCATACAGTCAGTTAACATGCTGTTAGACAATTTGTATACTTAATGGGAGATTTTCAGAATTCTGTCAGTTGAGAACCAGTTCATTAGAAGTTTTACAGTGTCACCTACCAGTAGTGACAAAACTTCTAAGATTTTTTAAGATTTTATTTATTTGAGAGAGAGCGTACAAGCAGGGAGAGAGGGAGAGGGAGAAGCAGATTCCCTGCTGAGCAGGGAGCCCAACATGGGATTCCCAGGACTCTGGGATCATGACCCGAGCCAAAGGTAGATGCTTAACTGACTGAGCCACCCAGGGGCCCCAAGACTTAAGATTTTTAACACTGGCACATCCACTACCTTGAATGAACAGTTGGTAGGTTATCAAGGCGTATTCGAAATGGACAAAAGTCATCTTGTATTTGGATACCAAAGAGGTAGCAGAAATTCCCCTCCCAAATGTCTAGGATCACTTTTTGATCTTCTGTGGTTATGCCCTGGACCAAGACGATCTGTGATGGACTTACTGTGTCATGCGTGTTCTTTGCATTATAACATGGGCACAGTGGCCTGCCCAGACCATTCAGAAGCTTTTATGGCAGTGTGTCTTAGGATATGAAAGAATAGAGGCAGAGGCTTAAAATTTCTCCTATTATTGCCCTTCCAAGACAGAAGGTGTTCTAAAAGAGTATTTGCTTGTTGCTTGGAAAAAAATATTAATCTCTGGTAAAATTAAAGAATTAAGTTTTAAGTCCGTGGTTCTTCCTTTTTTTTTTTTTTTTTTTTTTAAATAAGCAATATGGAAGACTGATGAAAGCAGTGTTCCTGATTTGAAAGGTGAACAGAGACCCACTTTTGCTCTTGCCTCTCTTTCTGAAGCAGCTACAAATACTTTGGGGAAAAAAATGAAAGCCGCTTATACCAAGTTTTCTCTTCGGTACTTTCTAGTTAAGTGAGTCTATGGCTGTATTGTTAGATGCTTCTCCTGAAGAGTGTCCTAGTTAACGTGCTGTCCTAGAAAGCGATCAAAAGAGTTAACCTAGCTGGAAGCACAGGTCGGCACCATAAGAAACTTCATCCCATCCCTTGAGCTTGTTTTTGCTCTTCTTTCTTTTAAGAATATCAACAGGCTTTGCCCTGCCTAAAAATGTTTTTATAATCTTAACAGGTCTACAGAATTAGAAGGTACCCTGTCCTCTACTAATGCTTAAATGCAATGAATAGCAAAACTATAGGGTAGTGGCATATGCTAGAATTAGCTCTGTATTATCTTTAAGCTCCTGCAGTATTTATCTGTAGTTCAATTATGTTTAACATTAAATGTTGACTTAGCATTGTGATTTCCAGCTGTCAGAAATTTAAGACTGGCTTTGGAAATGGTATTTCATACACTTAAATTTAAAGCTTTTTTTTTTTTTTTTTAAGATTTTATTTATTTATTAGAGAGAGACAGCCAGTGAGAGAGGGAACACAAGCAGGGGGAGTGGGAGAGGAAGAAGCAGGCTCCCAGCGGAGGAGCCCATTGTGGGGCTCAATCCCAGAACCCTGGGATCACTCCCTGAGCCGAAGGCAGACGCTTAACGACTGAGCCACCCAGGCGCCCCTAAGGCTTTCTATTAGATAGAAGCAATTGTGACTTAGCGAATACTCCTGATTAATTTTTATTTTGGGTTAAAATTTGGTTACAGTAAAAATTACTTTGATAATAAAATTTTGGGGCAATTTTTTTTTAAAGTAGTTACTCTAAAAGTTAAGGAACTTGCTAGAAATTAAGTCTGAAGTTCTATTTATGTGTTGTGATTTCACTGGCACCTGTTTAGCTGAACTGTTGTTAATTCATTATAAGTGGTTGTGAGGAATTTGTATGTATATGTTGTAGACAAGTTAAAATTCTTTCCTTTCTTGTTGGTAGGTCCCCTCTTTCTTCACAGATGCTGAGAGGCGATCTGTATTAGATGCTGCACAAATAGTTGGCCTAAACTGCCTGAGACTTATGAATGACATGACAGCTGGTAAGGGAAAAAAAAAAAACCTTATTTTTGTGTAGAAGTGAATATACTATCAAAACTAGGGTTAAGACACATCAGATATCATAACCAAACACTTTTTCATGTACTTGTAGAAACATAGCATATTAAAAAATATGGGTTAGATTTGAAATTAAAGAATTCTAATTTTTCAGATGCTTACGTCTAACGAGAAATTGGCACTTTGTCAGATTTATGATTCTGTTTTCATTAAGAAATTCTTTTATGTGTATATTTTAATCTTTTGAGTTGTGTGTTGGATTTAATTTTTTATTTCCTTACATGGCTTTTATAGTTAAGTTTTCCCAAAACCTTAGGATTTGGGGTTTTACAACTGTCTTGACAATAAGTATTGATTAAGTAAAAAAAAAAAAAAAATTTCACTTCTATATTTCCTGAATATATGCAGTTAGTCATTGATAATTCATCTTCTATCAAATATTGACATAAACTATATCATTTACCAGTCACTGTATTAGGTACAGATATAGTGGTAAGCAAAGCAATCACTGTTCCTTCCCCCTAGAGCGTTTTCTAGTTCTTTATAATTACAGGTGAACAAAAGGTCAGTTACAATTTAGTGTATTCAGACAAAACAAGTAAGACTTTTTTCCAGTGTATATCTAATATATGTGTTTTATATCTAATATATATGTCTTTCAAATCTAATATGTGTTTTAAAACTGCTAAAGTATTGATAAAGATGTGTTCTTAGGGTATATGTATTTAGAAATACAGTGGTTTCAAAGTTCAGAAAAAGCTAACAGTCTCTTTAAGGTAGATCCGTTATTTGCCTTGGATCTAAAAAGAAATTGGTAGGAACTGCAGTTGCTGTAGTTGTATATTAAATTCTTAATTTTTTTGGATAAGCAGTCTCCTGGCAGGTTGTGGTTCAAATGTAAGTATTGCGTGATGAGCCTGCTACTGTTTGTGGTTACATTTCATTGTATTTGCACCTCGCACATTTTCTCTGTCACATCTCTTCATACGTTGAAAAGTGATAGAGCATTGTTCTAAAATCAGAAAGGGAAAAAGTTATTGATGCCATGAAAATTAGTTCGAAGTCAGGTATAAGAAGAATGTGTTCACCTTTAAGTGTTTGAAGTATAGTCAAGTTTCCTGCATGTATAATTATTTTGGTAATGATGAAATTCCTAAGAAAATGTGAACCAAAGAATTGAAACAATTATTTTTTTGTAGTTGCTTTGAATTACGGAATTTATAAGCAGGATCTTCCAGGCCTGGATGAGAAACCTCGGATAGTGGTTTTTGTTGATATGGGACACTCAGCTTTTCAAGTGTCTGCCTGTGCCTTTAACAAGGGAAAATTGAAGGTAAAGCCATAAATTGGAACTCAGTGACCAAAACATATTAAATGTGTTGTATTTGTCATTACTTTAAGCAGCTGAGCTTCTTGACTTTGCTTCTTGGTAATGAAGAGTTTGGGGTAACGATATTAATTAACAAGGAATTATTCCTAAGGTTGCTGTCCGTAAAGATGATGTAATTATCTTAACATTCTCCTAAGTATTCTTGCTTAAGAAAGAGCAGCTTTTAGGATTATCTTCTATGTAATTATTAAGAGTAAATCAGAGATTAGCATTTCATTTGGATTTGGTAGTAACATTTCTCTTGACTTGGATTTCATGTTGTAATTTAAGTAGAAGTCTTGATCCTATTTCTCTTTAGTTGGTTGAGTAGCAGTATTTAAAGATTCTAGTTAAAAATACGATTGAAAATAACCAGATTATTTGTCGTTTTAACTAAATTAGGTACTGGGAACAGCCTTTGATCCTTTCTTAGGAGGAAAAAAATTTGATGAAAAATTAGTGGAACATTTTTGTGCGGAATTTAAAACTAAGTACAAGTTGGATGCAAAATCCAAAATTCGAGCACTCCTTCGTCTGTATCAAGAGTGTGAAAAATTGAAAAAGCTAATGAGCTCTAACAGCACGGACCTACCACTGAATATCGAGTGCTTTATGAATGACAAAGATGTTTCGGGAAAGATGAACAGGTGCGTCTTGAATTCTGCTAGATTAAATAGAAGAAACTTTTGGTTAAATCTATAGCCCAGACGTCAGTCTAGCTATGGTGTTGAGAGTCTTGGCCCACATTTCAAGATTGTATACTACACACGAGGACTGTTCACACCATTAGAAACTAGAGTCACTTCTGCAAAGAGGTGGTTTTTTATTTATTTTAGAGTTGGGGTAAGGGCAGAGGGAGAGAGAAAATTTTAAGCAGGCTCCACGCCCTACAGGGACCCCGATGTGGGGTTCGATCCCACAATCCTGAGATCATGACCTGAGCCGAAATCGACAGTTGGATGCTTAACCAACTGAGCCACCCAGGCGCCCCATGCAAAGAGGTTTTTTAAAAAAGATCTTTGCGAAGTGCCCTCACAATGGAGTCTCTTTGGTACCTATCATCTCTTAGTATTTCTAGGCCAGTAATTGAATAATGATTTCACAAAAAAACTTTTAGGATTAAAACGGCAGTCTTAATATAAAAGTGATTTTTTTCCAGTAATACCAGTAGAACTGATTTTCTCCCCCATTTCTTTTCTGTACCTGTTTTGTATATTTATATATATTTTTAAAAGTTACAAATTACAGTACACATGGAATCTGAGGTTGTCGAAGGAAAAAGAAATTCATTGTGTTAATAGTGGTTAAAAAAAAATGGACAGGATATTGGCTTTAAGATAACGTTTCTAAAGATTTATCGTGCTCCTCTTATTTGCCAAGGGCACAATTTGAAGAACTCTGTGCTGACCTCCTGCAAAAGATAGACGTTCCCCTTCACTCTCTGATGGAACAAACTCAGCTCAGAGTTGAAGATGTGAGCGCTGTGGAGATAGTTGGAGGCACTACGCGAATTCCAGGTGTGAAAGAAAAAATTGCCAGATTCTTTGGAAAAGACATTAGCACAACACTCAATGCAGATGAAGCAGTAGCGAGAGGATGTGCACTGCAGGTACTGCTTTCTCAGCCCTTCTTTCTCTTGGTGCTCATTTCTGCTTCACTTCATTGTGGCGGGGTCATACGGAAGCAAGCCCTGTGTCTAATTAGGTGTCACAAGGGAGTTCACTTCCAAACACATCCATAAGGCTGTGGGGAAAGAAGCATCTTCAGATCTGGAACATCCAGGAAATTTTCGATTAGAGGAAATTTGCAGCTGATGTTTCTTAAACTGCAGATCAGGAACAGGCATGATTCTGAGGGGACACGGGAAACACAACAGTCAAGTACAAATCAGCTGTGTGGTGGTGGTGGCAGTAGTTCCAAAGCACTAGAGGGGAATGTGAACGGCAATGTGGTGTGATGAGGAAGTGGTTTGGGGGAAGATTTGCGGGCCTGAGAGTATTAGTTAACAAGAAGTTTTAGAAAGTAGCTCTTCTTCCTCCTCCAAATTGATTGTAACTTGCTTAGCAAGTAAGAAGGCCACTCAGAGGCTTAATTTGTTTGGGAAAGCGAAAGCACCAAAACTGGATATGAAAATTAATATTTATATTAATATATTGGTAAGAAAATTATTATTTTCTTTGATTAGAAAATTGATATTTGCTATTGATAAGAAAATTAATATTTATATGTAGAATAATAATATACTCATTAGGTAGTTTTTACTAAAGTTTCAAGAGAACTGTGCTTCAATTTTAATCTAGTCAGCACAGTTACTTTTAATGCAAGACAGCAAGACTTTGTGTACACAGAGGTTTTTAGAAGGACTATGCTTAATACTTTAAAAAGGGAGAATATGTATTCATTATTACTGATAATGCATTGTAGCCTCATGATGCATCATGGGGTTTTTGTTTTTGCTTTTTCCTTGATAATGGAGTGTACCTCCTTAACTAAGTCTCTAATTCCCCAAAAGATTGGAAGTTTATAATTTCTTTAGAGGAGGGGCTTATTGTGGCCTGTCTTTTGAAGGATGCTGTGCTAATCAGAGATTGACTTTTAGTTTAGTCGTGTATTTAGTCAGTTGTATGTGACTAGTCTGAGTCCACCTGTCGGGCATTCCCCACCTCAAATTTGAATTTACCATAGCTTCCTTCAAAAAATTACCTGAAAATATGAACCTTTTGGGTCTTATCCATTTTCAGTTTCTTAGACATTTGAAAAGTGATGTGGACAGAGCTGTTTGTGGATATATACACAGATTCAAAAGTGATACAGCTTGTAGTTGAAATTGCTATCAGGGCATTTCTGGCAAGTCCAGTGTTTTTTTTCCTAAGCTCCCGTGAAACTTGTTACTAGTCGCCAACTGTCCTGAGAGACATTGTATTATCGGTCTATGTTTAGTGATCGGCATAGTATTTAGATGTTAGATCCTTAGTACTTAAGCTGGCGTATGCTGTAAATAATTTTGAATTTGAATTTAAACTTAGCATCCAATTTGAATTGTTTTATATTAAAAGGTGAGTGCAGTTATTCATAATCTTATGATAATCCTTTCTTTTTCTTTTAAAGTGTGCAATTCTTTCCCCGGCATTTAAAGTTAGAGAATTTTCCATCACAGATGCAGTTCCTTTCCCAATATCTCTGGTGTGGAACCATGATTCCGAAGATACTGAAGGGTATGTAGCAGAAGATAACTTTATTCAGCTACTGTATTTTAATATAAAGAGGAAAAAAATCAACAAATGACTTTTACAGTTGAGGGTCTGATTAATCGGGATCTTTGAACAACCAAACCTATCAAAATACTTCTCTCATTTTGGTGTTAATAAATGGTGAGATAGAATTGGCGGAGATTCCCGAGCATTTATTCCATTTTGTGAGGCGTAGTAAGCTGAAGTGCTTGCAATACTGAATGCCTTTTCCTTTCCTCTAGGGTCCACGAAGTATTTAGTCGAAACCATGCTGCTCCTTTCTCCAAAGTTCTCACTTTCTTGCGAAGGGGACCTTTTGAGCTAGAAGCTTTCTATTCTGATCCTCAAGGAGTTCCATATCCAGAAGCAAAAATAGGTGAGCAATTAATTTGGTGTGTTTAGGCTTTTAAAGACTTAGTGTACCAATGTAAAAATTTTTCTTCTCAGTGACATTGAGTGGAACATATTCCGTGTAAAGACATTGTCAATTTAGAGTAATGGTGGTGGAGAAATCTGTTCCTTTTATTGATGAATACATTGGCCTGTAGCGATGAAACGACTTGCTTAGTGCTGCTGTTTCTTCCATGTTTTTGTGTTTAGGAGCATGTCCGTCTTTCTTCTCTTCTGATACAGTCTCTCCTTAAAGGATTGCCACCTGTTTTTAATATCAACCTTTCTTCTAGATGGAATGTTACTTCCAGTTTAAAACCTGGCTCAGAAACCATTGCAACAACTTCTCAAGTATACCTTTCTTTTGTAATCTCTCTTAAAAGCACATCTTTTTTGGTACATTTTTCTTTGAGAGGTTTGGCAGTATCCATCTGTTTTGACTCTTGGTAACTGGAAATTTATGGGAGAGCTACAGATATCTTCCTGAGTGGCCATGTGCCTTGCCCAGGCTGAAAGTAGAGTTTGCCAGTATTTTAAGATCTGTTCAGGACTCACCCTTGCCCCACACCTTTTCATAATGAAGTTGTTTGAAGAAGTCTAACCTGACTAAAAATGTTCTGACACAGAAGAGGTTTTTTGTTATTGTTTTGTTTTTAAACAGTTTTTATGAATTTATTGCTAGGAAATTAGTTTGAGAAATTGTTGACTAGAGATGGTTGGACTCTCTACATTAATTCCCCATCATGCAAAGGATAAAATCCAGGCTTTTTAGTATGACATCAAATCAATATGTTATCACCAAAACTGAAAAGTTTGCATGTACTTAAAGAACGATCTTATGTCTCTCTCTCCTCTAACTCATCTCGGATACTCCATAGTAAATGCTGTTTCTTTAAATGGGTCTTATGGTAATTATTTCCTGTGCTCCAGTGATTTGATAATTATCGAATGCCTACTCCAACATCTCTCATTGACTTGGTAATTAAACCTGTAACTTCTGTGTTTGTGTAAACAGCACCTTAAATATAAAGATGTCAAACCCCATATAGCGCTTTTGCACGTAGTAGGTTCAAAATACTTCATTTTGGTTTAGTGGCCCCTGGATTAACAAGGCCGTCAGTGGAGATGGTAGCTAACACGTAGCGCTTGTTCTGTAGTCTTCCATGCTCACGTGAACACTCACCAGCTCAGTCCACAGAAGCATAGATAGCTTAAATATCCGTGCAGTAGGTTACACGGCCAGGATTCAAGCCCAGAGACTGGATCAGAGTCCATACTCTTAAGTCCTATTCTGTAATGCTCTGGAACTACTGTATTTTGCATAATAATTTCAGGCTTTGATAACAGGTTTTATCAAAACGTCTCCTATTTAAAACATAGGAAAATGTTTTGATTATTCAGTCAGAAAAACAGTATTCCCTAAAGTAGTAATCCCTCTGTAGGATTAAAATGCATCCGGTGCTTGGTATCACTTGAGATCTCTGCCTGACACTTGCTAACAGATTTTCATGTCTAGTGTGTGCTTACCCATCTGGAGAAATAGGGTAGGAGGAGGCAGGGATTTCTCATCATCAGTATCTTACAGTATCTGTTAAATAAAAACAATATAACAAGAGTGCCTTGCCTTTGAAGGTTTTATGGCCTATTAAGACTAATTCCAAGTATTGAAGTAATACCCATGCAGCTAAATTTATTTTATGTTAATAGTATATGTCAGTTGGTAGAGAAAATGGGAAGATTTGGGAGTAGCAATACTTTGAAACTGTATTTCTTGGCCTTTGTCTTCTTTACAGACATTTAGATTCACTTCGAAAATTGTCAATTTCTTTTTGTTCTAGGCCGTTTCGTAGTTCAGAATGTTTCTGCACAGAAAGATGGAGAAAAATCCAGAGTGAAAGTCAAAGTGCGAGTCAATACACATGGCATTTTCACCATCTCCACAGCATCAATGGTGGAGAAAATCCCAACTGAGGAGAATGAAGTGTCTTCTGTTGAAGCAGACATGGAGTGTCCAAATCAGAGACCAGTAGAAAACTCGGACAATGATGTAAGTTTGTTCATAAGCCTTTGGGTTGGAATATGTAGTTGACTCAACTCTATAGGAAAAGAGTAGGGAAGGGTTCAAATACATTTTTCTTAATTTTATTTAGAATTTTGGGGAATGATGATAGCAATTGCTAGATGTGATAATATATGGCCAGAATTTGGTGAATTACGCTTAAATTTTATATAGTTAATTTGAACTGGCACATTACAAAATCATTAGAGTATAATAATTTATTACAAAATAATAAATTGGTTTTTTTTAAAGGCATTGGTCACATACGGAGAAGTTTTGATTGATGATTAAGAAAAAAAGAAAAGACTTAAAAATTAATTTGGTAGAATATATACTAAATATTAAAGCTGATTCTTAAAAAATTATTGTAAAATTGGCTTTGGTATTTCAGGACTTATTTGCTTTTATTGACCTGATTTGCTATATTGTGGGAGGGAAGGAAGAGAAGTATCTGCATGAGGTATAGAAAAAAAATTGTTACTGTTCATGTTCTTTGAATTAGCATGAGTGCAGACGAATTTTAAGAAACTTCAAAATAGATTCGCTGTTAGAGTTTACTTCTGGATAATAATAATCAGAAATAGCTTAAATGAAGAGGCAAGTGAACAGTGTTTTAGTTAAGATGTGAGAAAGTGTGCTATCCTGTGGTCAGACAACTCTTATCACTATCATTCCTAGAACATTTAAGGAATATTATTATCCGAGCCTTAGCTTTGTTCTCATTTTTAAAAATTTCAAAATAATGCGTTAAATGATCAGTGCCGTATACTTTTCCATTTGGGCTCTGGACACCATTATTCTAATGCCTGTTGTATCAATTTCTTAGTACCTTTTGGATCTATTTACATCACGAGTGCCTTGTTTCTGAATACTTCAGTGTCTGCCTTAGAATCTTGAAGCTCTGAAAGAAACATTTGAGAGACTTCAGGGTGGACAGAAAGCAGTTAAATTAGAATGTTTCAGGCTTCTCCCAAAGATGGGAGAAGACTAGAGCAAGCACTGATTTATTGGGGATTGAGGTCTACTAACATGTAGCACATATTCTTTATCCTGAGATCTTCTGAGGTGGAAATAGCTGGATCACGAGAAGAAGGTGGGGACAGAAGGAGTGTTGGGTATCTCTAAGCTGAAATGATGAATCCCTGAACGACTGATAGTTGGCTGTTTTATGCAACTGTTCAGTTCATTGAAATGGCGATATGTCGAGACGCTGATGGCTGCTGGTGAATTTAAGTTTTGGAATTTTGTTTCTGGGAGAGAGGCCTGGAGTAAACCTATTTCTTGTGCTTCTGAGAGTTAACAGCTGTACAAAGCTAGGTGAAAGTTTCTTAAGGGAGAGTTCTTGGTAGTCATCACATCAATCAAAATGCCTACTGCCTGGTTGTTTAACAATATTAACTGCTCTCATTCAAAGAATTTCTTACAGGTTTAAGATTTGTAAGGAGTCTTCAACTATTTTGTGTTTATTTTGCTTTTATCCAGTATCTTTTCTCCCCCACCTATTAAGATTTCAGAAATTGAGTGTACTGTCTTTGGTGCCCTATAACCTTTTAAATTTATATAAGTACACCTGCTTTCTACATCCTTTGTGCCTGGGCTTTCATTTCAGAAAAATATCCAGCAAGACAACAGTGAAGCTGGAACACAGCCCCAGGTACAAACTGATGGTCAACAAACCTCACAGTCTCCCCCTTCACCTGAACTTACCTCAGAAGGAAACAAAATCCCAGATGCTGACAAAGTGAGTGACTCTTCTAGTTCATTCCTTTAGACAATGTTGCAACATGTGATCATTAATGATATCATTAAATCTGCAGTTTCAAGAGCAAGCACCAAGTTAACTTACTCTGTATAGGGTTTTTCTTTTAGTTTTTTTTTGTGTTTTTCAATTAAAACGAGTTAGAGGTACTCAAGCTCAACGAAGGGAATTGAATATCCTGCTTTAGACCTAAAAGCTTCTCTTGATTAACTGCTGGTCCAAGCAACAAGAGGCGAATGCATGGCATTTCTTGTCTTCTCTGGTGTCAGAGGTATCTGCTAATGTGGGGAGAGAAATAGGTACATCCCAGTGCTGTGTGATGAGTTTTCACTTGAATTAATCTGATGATAAATACATGGGCTATAGGAGTCTAGTAAACTTTTTTCTCCTCTCAAATCACCTGTCAAAATTAAATTGATTATGGTCTGCTAATAACCAGATTGTACTTCAAAGTCATTTTTCTTTGCCATGCTTCCACAGTATGTATTGGAGGCTAAATTAAGTATTTGTGCCGGTCCCTTGAAAAATGACAGCTTCTAATCAGACCTGTAAAATTCATGGTCAGATAGCTATCGGGAAGTTCACATTGTCACTCCAGATCATTCTGTGCTTTGCAGAACTTCACTCTTCCTACAGGTTGCATGTAAATTATTAACCTTTCATTAGTGGTTTGGTTTTCTCTTTCCTTTGGATGAATTACAGAATTGGTCATCGGCAAAAACACATTTTATACTTGATAAAAGTTTCCAGTTTTTAATCTCATGCCCCGACTGGTCCTGTGCGGTTCCTAAGATGAGCTTTAGTTCCTGACTCTGAAAGCTCTGTGATGAGGATGGTGGAGCAGCATTGCTTTCTTTGCCACAACAGCTCCTTACTGTCCCGTCCCTCCCCTCACTTAGTGTTGAGTATTAACTGACTCGTGCTGATAGTCTCAGTGCCTGTCTGGAACGTGACATTGAGTACCATCTCATGTTCTTAGTTGTAGGTGGGACCGCTGGCATCGAGCCCTTTGGAACATTCTCACACACCCCTTTGGAGGGTTCTTCATCTGTGCCTTGTCGAGTGCCATTTTGTGATCTATCGGTTTAGTCAGTAGTTGGTTTAATGTTGTGCCGTCAGAGTCTTATGCTGACTTTAACTGCCACGCGTGTACTGTCATCCATTTGTTTCCCAAATATCTGTTGTACTCCTGTGTTTTGCGAGGTGTGGGTGTCCTCTAATTCATTTGCCTTGTGGTCTGTGCCCCCAGAGCATGCACAGTATATTGGGGGGTTCTCAGGTACACTAGAGTGAAGAAGACATGGGGACTGCAGGCTGTGATTGACTAGATCCTTGCTGGTGAGACAGCTGGCTACACTTCTGAGGCATGTGACTTTTAGGAATACTGAACTAGAAGTCTGGGAAACATGAGTTCTAGTCCCATCTCTGTCTTTGTCATTTTAGGCAAGCCACTGAACCTTTTTCAAGTTCCAGTTTCTTCTATAAAGTGTCTAGAGTTCTAACAACCTTTTAACTTCCCAGAATTAGCCAGTGGTGCTACCCATTATACTGATGGGCTAGTCCGTCCTATGTGACCATCCCAGCCAGCCATGGTATATGTTTTATTCCCTTGGTTATTTTCTGATCTGTTCTACAGCTGAGTTTCCTAAATTGTGTTCTTTGTCATCTCAGCTCGTAAGAACCTGTAGAAATGGAAATACATAGAAAAGTGTTGGAAAATTAAAGGCCTTAGGAGATACTTCTTTAGCCCTGTATTTACATATTTTGAAAAACCTGCAGTAAACTCTTAGCATTTGCTGCATCATTTCATTTTCTACTTTAAGGCTCCTTTGTCTCTTTTTAGCTTATGTTTGCTTATGAAAAGGGGTATGACTCAAAGGCAGATAGTAGGAATAAGGATATTTATGCATACATATATGTATGTATGTGTATATATAATCCCCAGGTTCAGTAGGAAACTTCAAAAGGCGCCCCTCAGTGCAGTGCTAATTGTAATTGCAGCAGGTATCATACTGGGATAGAGGGACTCAAGTATAGAAGAGGAATAGAAGTGATCCTAACGTGTTTAGCATTGGTCACAGTCTGTTTTAGTTACTGTTAGATTCTAGACTGTTACTTAAAGATGTGGTAACATAATAAGTTCTGACTTTTTTTGGAGTCCGAGACATTGCTTTACGGGACTTAAAAATTAAAGACCTATGAAGAAAAGTTTAAAAGTTTTAGCAGAAGAGATTAAATTTAAGCTTAATATGCAAAGAGAAAAATATCCTCGTGAATTCTTGAGAGAAAGTATGACGTTTAAGTTGTCATTGCAGCCCGGTTTGAAATGGGAGGGTGGGAACTAGGTGATCTGCACTCCAATTTAGCATTTGAGGGATTTTATTTTTAGTAAGTATGATAAGGAGGTTTTGTTGTTTTCAAGAATTATTTAGGAGTTTTTCCATTTCTTTTTTACCCCTTCCTAAGGCAAATGAAAAGAAAGTTGACCAGCCTCCAGAAGCCAAAAAGCCCAAAATAAAGGTGGTGAATGTTGAGCTGCCTATTGAAGCCAATTTGGTCTGGCAATTAGGGAAAGACCTTCTTAACATGTACATTGAGACAGAGGTAAGTACTTCAGGTAATTATTTTCCATTCTGGAATGTATTTAGTTGGTTGGCCCTGTTGCCCATACTTCTAATAGAGAAATAGCTGTGCTTTTTTCCCATACCGCATGTTTTATACAGTTTCAGGAAAAGGATGAATCCAAAACTAAAGGTTCTTCAGTTTAATTTTTTTTAACAAGTTTTGTTTACTTTTTTGCATCCTTATGAAAGAGATCTATACCGTAGATCATTTTGCTTGGTATATAATTGACTGCCCAAGTTCTTGGAAGACATTGGATGCCAGTATGTCCTAGCACAGGGCACGATACAGTTGGTGTCTCAGGCCATACTAAATATTTCTGTTAAAATACTTGTGCTTCTGTGTGGTCAGAATAAGTGAAATAATTGAGATTCGGTTTTGTTGTTTTGTTTACTGAGATGGCAACATTGTGTTTCAAAATTTAATAATAAATTGTAGCTCATTAATATTTTATAAATAAGTAGATAAATTTACTTATAGTCCTTGATTTCAAATATGGTTGTAGCATATATATTGGCCAATATTAATCCCAGTGTGAGACAACCATATAACTACCTAAAAGAAAATACAATTATAGTGAATTGGGTTTTTTTCCTTCTTGGTATTAAACCTGAGATATGAAAGCTATGTAATTTATTATATAATTAAAAAAAAAAAATCACAGTCCACTATGTGTGTTTTAGTAAATGAAGAACTTTGTAAGATTGGTTATAAGCTTTATGAGGTATAAATTACAACTGTTAACACTTTTTTTTTTTTTGGTATAATTGTTGATTTTAACTCTAGAGTCTAGTTAACATTCAGTTACAGATAACAGAAGACTAAGGCTGGAATTAACGTTTTCTGTTTTCTGACAGGGTAAGATGATAATGCAGGATAAATTGGAAAAGGAAAGAAACGATGCTAAAAATGCAGTGGAGGAATATGTGTATGAGTTCAGGGACAAGCTGTGTGGACCATATGAGAAGTTCATAAGTGAGCAGGTGTGTGTGGAGCTGTTTTTATTCAAATAATCTCATAAAGTGTTTCATATCAGATTTGACATTTAAATCTCTCCTAGACTATGTCATGAGCTTTTTGAAAACAGAAAACTTGAAATAGAAAGTGAACAGAGTCCTGGAGAGAAGCTCATTAGTAATGTGCCGTTTTATTCTAACTTGTCCTAATGACTTTTTAGTTTTTACCATCCAGAAGAAAGAACCTATCAAACATTTATGTAGAGTCCGTGACACTAAAGGTATGGGGGCTAGAAAGATAAGAGAAAATCCTTGGTTTTAAAGACCTCAGACCTTTTATTTCTGTTTTTTTGTTATGACTCTGGTTCCCTTGGTTGCTCGTGGTCATTGTTTTATCCCGTAAGACTCATTCATCCAGTCATTCCAAATTTTATCAGGCACAGTATTCCCCTTAGCCCTTTTCTAAGCTCCCAAAGTCAGTGTGGCTCTGAGTAAATCCCAGAAGCACAACTGTGAAAATGGGGCTTAGAAAGCAATTGGCTAGATAAAAATCTGGGATGGTTTCAGGATTAACTCTGAAGTTAAAAGAATTTAAACTTAGGGGTCTGTTTTAGTTCTAAGATCCTTGGGCTCCCTTGTAATAAACGTTAGTTTTCGGCTCTGCCCTGACATTTCCTGGGTTTCTTATTCTTACGGTTGAGATTCTGAAGGCGAGATGACCCAAGCAGGATAGACCTCCTAAGGCAAGAGTAGAAATACATTATGGGAATTGGTTTGGAATGATTTTTTTCAGGTTCAGTGATTGAGTTGTGAACTTGTCTAATTTCCCTTTGATAGTGTGGGGTGAATGGAAAGTTACCTGATTGCTTTGGAGAGCAGGAAGATAGTTGCTCTTCCATAACCCCATTTCAGTGTATAAATTGTCCAAAACTGGAACTCTCTTACACATGTCCCCGTGTAAGAGAAGCCAAAGAATTATTGTTCATCTTTCCTATAAAATCTAGTGTTCATTGTTCCTTGATACTTTTCAGTAAAGAGAATCCAGCTAATCAGAGTGCTGTCCTAGAAATAAGATTGGTGGGGCGCCTGGGTGGCACAGCGGTTAGGCACCTGCCTTCGGCTCAGGGCGTGATCCTGGCGTTCCGGGATCGAGCCCCACATCAGGCTCCTCCGCTATGAGCCTGCTTCTTCCTCTCCCACTCCTCCTGCTTGTGTTCCCTCTCTCGCTGGCTGTCTCTATCTCTGTCAAATAAAGAAATAAAATCTTTAAAAAAAAAAAAAAATAAGATTGGTGACTTAGTGTTTAGCATTTCTGAGGATGACTCTGTTTTGTTGGGAAAACTTTTTTTTTTAAGATTTTATTTATTTATTCAACAGAGATAGAGACAGCGAGCGAGAGAGGGAACACAAGCAGGGGGAGTGGGAGAGGAAGAAGCAGGCTCATAGCGGAGGAGCCTGATGTGGGTCTCGATCCCAGAACGCCGGGATCACGCCCTGAGCCGAAGGCAGACGCTTAACCGCTGTGCCACCCAGGCGCCCCTGTTGTGAAAACTTTTAAATTGCCACTGATACGGACTCTCGTGTTCCGTATACAGGATCACCAAAATTTTTTGAGACTGCTCACAGAGACCGAAAACTGGCTCTATGAGGAAGGAGAGGACCAAGCTAAACAAGCATATGTTGACAAGTTGGAAGAATTAATGGTAGGTCTATCTCTCCCCCTAGAAAGTGGTACTTGTGTTTTAGACTACAGACTTTCGAAATGCAGTGAGACAAATGTTAATTTATTACATTTTGTTTTAGAAAATTGGCACTCCAGTTAAAGTTCGGTTTCAAGAAGCTGAAGAACGACCAAAAATGTTTGAAGAACTGGGACAGAGACTGCAGCACTATGCCAAGATAGCCGCAGACTTCAGAAATAATGTAAGTCTTTTTGTACAACGCGAGGAAGTTACCCTAGATTTTAATAAGCTGATACTAAGTTGAGGAACCTTCACTGTGAACACATCTTCTTAAATGAGAAATTTGTTTTTGGTATTTGAGACTGGAGATAGAGTTGAACTTCATGGAAAATTGGGTCAAGTTAGAGGTTACTGTTACTTTTTTTTTTTCCAGATTTTATTTATTTATTTGAGAGAGGGCATGAGCAAGGGTAGGGCAGAAGGAGAGGGAGCAGCAGTCTCCCCACTGAACAGGGAGCCTGATGTGGGGCTCAATCCCAGGATCATGACCTGAGCCGAAGGCAGACGCTTCACCGACTGAGCCACCCAGGTGCCTCATGTTAAATACTTAAGTCTACGGAATGACCATGCCTTTTTCCATTCAGGATGAGAAATATAATCATATTGATGAGTCTGAGATGAAAAAGGTTGAGAAGTCTGTTAATGAAGTGATGGAGTGGATGAACAACATCATGAACGCTCAGGCTAAAAAGAGTCTTGATCAGGATCCAGCTGTACGTGCTCAGGAAATTAAAGCCAAAATAAAGGTAAGTATTATTGTCCGATTACTGCTGTGTTGTCTTAGAAACTCCAGTTGCAATCCTGTGAACCGTAAACATAGCTCTTTCTTTGATCAGTCTTATACCTCATCCTGATTGAGACCAGATTTCTCAGTTCCTTATTGATACTATAAAATATAGAAAACCGTATGTTTCTCTTAAATTTCCATTTCTTCATTATTTATTCAGTTCAACAAATATTCTTGTTGAGCCCCTACCACGTGGCAGCCATTGTCCTCAGGTTAAGCTTTGAGTGTACAAAGTCAGTCCCTGCCCCTGTAGCAGTCACCCACTCGCTGGTTCGAGGAAGGCTTGACAGCAGACGAGGAGAAGTGTATCAGATGGGGTCAGGTGCTGAGGGCAAAAATAAAGTAGTCAAAAGGGTTAGGAGATTCTGGGCACTGGAGAAGGACCCACATTGGTATTTTATCAAGGAAGGCCTTGCTGAGTGTGTGAGACTTTGAAGGAAGTTGAGAAGAAAACCAAAGAATGCTTTCCCTCTGGAAGAATGTTGACACACAATGAAGGTTAAAGAATTGTGAGCCTTTTTTTGTTTTTTAAGATTTTATTTATTTATTTTAGAGAGCATGTGAGTTGCGGGGGGGGGGGGGGGCAGAAGGAGAGAGGGAAAGAACATCCCAAGCAGACTCCACGGTGTGGAGTCCAGTGTGGGGACCCTGAGATCATGACCTGAGCCGAAGAAGTCAAGAACTGGAAGCTCAACCAACTGAGTCACCCAGTGCCTCAAGAATTGTGAGCCTTTGAAGTTGGGGGGCTCTAAGCTTGAATCCCAGTCCTTCGCGCACTGGTTTTCCTGATCTTGAGGTTAAGTTACCTAACCGCTCTGGACCATCTTTCTTCTTTCATTGGTGGAGATTAAAATTTCTACTTTTTAATATTGTTGTGAGGTTTAAATGAGGTAATCATATGGGAGTACTTTGCAAGTTCGTGACTCATCATAGAATATTTCCTGCTCTTTTCTCTTTTGATCAGGCTTCAAGCCATAGTTTTGGGCAAGTGTGTAATGAGGAAATTGAATTCATTGAGATATGTATAATTGGAGTTGATAGAAAAATAACAGCTCAGCTGCTGTGTTGGGAAAGTAATTGCAAAAGACAGGATGGAGCGGAGTTAACCTGATTACCAGTTTTGTTTTCCTTGCTTTTAGGAGTTGAATAACACTTGTGAACCCGTCGTGACACAACCCAAGCCAAAAATTGAATCACCCAAGCTGGAAAGAACTCCAAATGGCCCAAATATTGATAAAAAGGAAGAAGATTTAGAAGGCAAAG
This sequence comes from Ursus americanus, assembly GCF_024610735.1. Taxonomy (NCBI): domain Eukaryota; kingdom Metazoa; phylum Chordata; class Mammalia; order Carnivora; family Ursidae; genus Ursus; species Ursus americanus. Next base: position 68,233,207 of record NC_142136.1, read on the forward strand.
AAAATTTCGGTGCCGAGCCTCCACATCAGAACGGGGAATGTTACCCTAACGAGAAGAGTTCCATTAATATGGACTTGGACTAGATAACTTTACGTTGGCTTAGTCCTTCAATGAATAAAATATTTTTGCCATAGTATGTGATTCTACATAACATACTGAGACTATTTATATTTTCTTTTTTAAGGATGTTTAGAAATTTTGTGTATTATATGGAAAGAGAAAAAAAGCTTAAGTCTGTAGTCTTTATGATCCTAAAAGGGAAAATTGCCTTGGTAACTTTCAGATTCCTGTGGAATTGTGAATTCATACTAAGCTTCTGTGCAGTATTACCATTTGCATCACTGAGGATGAAATTGACTTTTGTCTTTTGGAGAAAATAAAACAAACTGTACTGCTTGTTCAAGAGGGCTGTGATTAAAATCTTGAAGCATTTGTTCCTGCCAAGGTAGTTTTCTTGCATTTTGCTCTCCATTTCAGCATGTGTGTGGGTGTGGATGTTTATAAACAAGACTAAGTCTGATTTCATAAGGGCTTTCTAATATTAATTCTGTCCAATAGAATATGACTTTTTGCTTTGATATTAAAAATCAACGAGTAAAGCAAAAGCTAGTGAAATGTGTTAGCAGCATGCAGAACAAAAACTTTCAACTATATCTCTTGTTATACAGTACATTGTCATGTGAAGGTGTAAATTGGAAGAAATGTTGATTCTGTTTGTAACTGATATTGTGAAGCCTTTTATGAGCTTTAAAATAAAGTTCATCTTACGGTGTCATTTCTAAACAGTTTTGTCATTAACTCAAAAATGGAATTGGGAAGGGGCAGGTGTATAAATTGTAGCAGAAATGAAGTTACTTTGTATGAAAATCCAATTTTCCTTTTTGCTGCTCCTTACATATGCTTTCTCCTGATAGAAAAATGGCATATATTTATCACATTAAACGTTTTTTTAATATAAAGTTGAATATAACTCCAACACCGGGAAAAAACCGTTAACTTGTTGCACATCCTTCAAGCCTTGTCCTCCTAAGGAAGGTGTGTTGGGACCAGTATGCGTGTTCTGCTGTTGTGTAGGCTGTCTTTTAAAACTGTTCATAACCAAGGGAAGAAGTAAATATAGTCAGGTGTTGTAACTGCACTGCTCTCCTGAGTTCCAATATAAAGACATACAAAAAAGTGTTTTAAGCAGTCCCAGCGTCAGTGGAGAGGTTTCTCTGGGTTTTGCTATCTAATGCTGCAATGAATTCTGTCTATCTGCTTATTTTCTAAGGGCAATGAATCCTGTCTATGCTTATTTTCTAAGGACAAGAAGTGTTGGGGGTGTGCTGGGGAAGACGTGGGCCTACGAGAGATAAGTAACCACACTACCCTCAATGGGGCCAGTCTTACATTCCTTTAATGAGGACCAGCTTTCCCTCACCAAGGCGCAGAATTCATGTTTTATCTGTTGCCAGTCTATTATAATACCTACTGTTTAGCAACTGTGTACCAGGTATTTCAGAGTTTGGTCCTCAAAACCTCCTGGGTACCCCAGTCACTCAAATTTTAAAGTCCACACTCCAAACAGCCACTAAGCACTAAGTAACTTGTCTTTGTGTGGCGTGTACTTCAACATTGTAAGTGTGCCTCTTCCTCTTTCCTGAATACTTTATTCTAATTTGTAATGTTTGTTGATTTTTTGTTTTATAAAATGTTCTTCGTAATTTTTTTTCATTTTTTTTTAACCATTTAGAGTGTGTCTCTTTTGTGGTTTTCCTTCTGTTCTCTTAATGCATGTTAATATATACTCATTGGGTATATGATTCCCCCATTGAGAAGTGAAGATAGGTTAGTGTTCTGTGTATAATTGGGAAGCTCATTAAAAAAAAAAAAAAAAATGAAAGCTTTTTAAAAATATGAATGGGAAAACTTTTTTACTTTCACCCCAAAATAGTACCTGGTGATAATGATAGAGGAACTATCAGTCTGGTCCAAGTTTGTTTTTGTAATTAAAGGTTAAAAATTTTCTGTAGTATCACCTTTCTGTAAAGATGAGGTATTTTTTAAAATGGCTCAAATGGCTATAGTTTGCAGACCTCCGCGTTGTATTTTTGGATGTGGGGGAAAAAGCACATTGTCAACATCGACTACTTTGATTATTATATCTAATACAGGCTTACACAATTGATACATATATCTAGTCATCACCTAGAATCCTCAGGACATGGACTAGTTTCAGTAGTCCTATTTAACAAAGCATTGATTTTTATATTTAATTTTCACTTAAGTTATTATGTCATGACTGATATTTCAAAATGTCTACTCACTGGAGAACAGAGGCAGTAACCTCTGACACTGGCCACAGTAACTTCTTACTAGATAGGTCTTCTGAGGCAAGAAAAACAAAAGCAAAAATAAGCTATTGGGACTTCATCAAGATAAAAAGCTGCATAGCGAAGGAAACAAAACTAAAAGGCAATCTTCGGAATGGGAGAAGATATTTGCAAGTGACATACCTGATGGGGGGTAAGTATCCAAAATATATAAAGAACTTAAAAAACTGAACACTCAAAAGACAATCCAGTTAAAAAATGGGCAGAAGACATGAATAGACATTCTCCCAAAGAAGACTTACAGATGGCTAACAGACACATGAAAAAACGCTCAACCTCACTCATCATCCGGGAAATAGAAATCAAAACCACAATGAGATACCACCTCACATCTGTCAGAATAGCTAAAATTAGCAATACAGGAAACTACAGGTGTTGGTGAGGATGTAGAGAAAGGGGAACCCTCTTACACTGTTGGTGGGAATGCAAACTGGTGCAGCCACTCTGGATATAGTATGGAGGTTCCTCAAAAAGTTAAAAAATTGAACTACCCTAGGATCCAGCAATCACACTATTAGGTATTTACCCAAAGATACAGAAATACTGATTTGGAGAGAGACACGCACCCGATGTTTATAGCAGCAGCATCAACAATAGCCAAACTATGGAAAGACCCTGAGCATTCATCAACTGATGAATGGATAAAGAAGATGTGGTATATATAATGGAATATTACTCAACCATCAAAAAAAATGAAATCTTGCCATTAGCAACAATGTGTATAGAGCTAGAGGGTATTAACCTAAGTGAAATAAGTCAGTCAGAGGAAGACAAATACCATATGACTTCACTCACAGGTGGAATTTAAGAAACAAAACAGATGAACATAAGACAGAGACACAAACCAGGAAACAGTTAACTGTAGGAAACAGGTTGCTGCAGGTCGGGGATGGGCATTAAGGAGGGTACTTGTTCTGATGAGCACTGGGCGTTGTATGTAAGTGATGAATCACTAAATTCTCCAGAAACCAGTATTACACTGTATGTTAACCAACTGGAATTTAAATAAAAACTTAAAACCAATAAAATAAAATAAAAATATCTACTGATTTTAGTAATCAGTAATGGACCTCCGGAGTCTAGTTCATCATGAACGTTGGTTAAGTCTGAGCAATGATGAACTTTTGTGGGTAAAATCCCTAATATTTACTTGATCTTTATTGTCCTTGATTTCTCATCAAAAAGTACAATATGGCTCTTTTAAAAATAGCAGTCAAGAGTTACTTTTAGAAAGACCAAAAAATAAACTTCAGCTGTTGCCAATGACTCGCTTTTATCAGCAGTGTTCAATATTTCTTTTTTGACATTACCACTTGTCAACTTGTACCCAGACTGTTGCCTTGCCTGCGGTATTTGCTGTGCGGGAAGATCTCACTATCTATATGTAATCAGCACAAAATAACCACGTCATACTTTTCTGGAGAGATGGAGTCCTGGTTCAATGATATTTTGAGAGAGAGAGAGTCGCTTTCCCAAAGAACGGAGGAGTTTGGGCATGGTGAAGCTCTTGCAGGGGCCAGGGTGAGGGGGAAGTGTCCCCTGTGCCCTTGCAGCTTGCTCTGGCAAATGTGCTCTGGTTTTCTCTTGGTGGTCTAGCTTTGCTAGCCTTGGCTACTTCCTAAAAGACAACCAGTCAAAATTAGTTATTTTTGAGCCTGTATTTGCATGTGTTTTGTAAATAATAAGAGCATGTGTGACATATTTGAAAGCTTTAGAATAATTAGCTGTTCCAGTCTCTAGTTTTATTTTCTCAGAATTGTTGCATGGTGTGGGTCCCTTCACAATTCTTACTTTACTTAAGGACAGGTGGCACTATGATACAGTGGAAAGAGCACTTTTGGGGGTAAAAAAGGATTTAGTTTCACATCCAAGGGTCCAAACTGTGCCTCCCTCAGCCCCCTCCCCAAGTATACTATGATTCTTGGATCACCGAACTTTCCCGAATCTCCCATTTCCTCATCCAAAGCTTCATCACATACCCTCGGCAGAGTCTCTGATGTTGTGCACCCTTCGGTGGCAGGGCTTCTCAACCTCAGAGCCACTGACACTGGGGAATGGGTAATACTGTGTCGTGGGGGTTGCCCTGTGCCTTGTATAATGTTCAACAGCATCCCTCCTCCACTAGGTGCCACTAGATGCCCCTGTTGTGACAACCCAAAATGACCCCTGCCCCTTGAGATCCACTCTAGGGAAAGTGACTGAACCTCAAAATCATATGGAAAGAGAAGGTTGGCAAGCGGGATGTAACCAGCCCTGAGTGTCCCCGCGCTCTGCCAGGTGCTCTTACTCGGGCTTCACAATCCTTTGAGGGGGTGGGTACTTCCCGGTTTTCAAGCGGAGAAATGGGGCAGAAGACAGTCCGGCCAAGTTGGAATGTTGATGGGAACTTACATCTGACTGACTGCAAAGCCCGTGTTTTCTCTGTGGCAGTAGAGCGAGAGAGGGTAGCACGCACTGGGGTGTATCAGCACTGTCAAAATACACTTGTATCATCCTTGGAAATGCTTCACGAGAGGATTCAGAATCTGTTTTTTGAAATTCTCTGTTGAATTCAACGATCTTACGATTTGCTGTTTTTTTTCCCACCAGGCTGTATATGGTTTTGTAAACTCATGCTTATATGAAACACCAGAACTTTTCTTTACCACACACAGACCCTTAATCCAGTATTTTCAACCCTGGTCAAGAGACAGAAAAGGAGAGGGGGCGGGGGATTAAGCAAAATATCAATGTATCAAAAAGAGTCAAGATGAGTATCGGTTCTGTTAGACAATTGCAATTGTTGATCATGCTTTTATTAGGCTTTGCAATTGTTCATTTAAAAACAAAACAAAAAACAAAAACCAAGCTTGCCTTTCCCTTAAACTCTGGCCTAGAAACAGTATTTGCAACACTGGCTGCAACTTACAATGTTTCAGGGGCTTAAAAAAAATATATACCCACGCGCAGAAGTTCTGATTTAATTGGTCTGGGATGGGACCTGGGCGTCAGGATTTCCCACGGTTCCCAGATGAGTGTAATGTGCAAGGTCAGGAACTCCTGAGCTGCTGACCGCTTGTGTAGCATCTGTGATAACTGATACTTCAGCCCGAAGAATTTGAAGTTTCATTTTCCCAGCATTGATACTGTGTTCTGTAAACTGATATGTGCTCATCCATTTACCTTTTTCTGCATGTAGCCTCTTCTCATGGGCTGTGGATGTTCAGTTCTCACTTATAGCTCCCCAACTTCCTTACACCTCCCCTGTCGCTTCGCACTAGGGGAATTTGGGGACTGACGTGAAATGGTTGCTGCGCTTTTCCATAGGTCTGTGTACATTACTTTACTGGCTTCTGTTTTCATCACTTGAAGTTTGAGTCATCTTGAGAATGAACCCCCGTGCCGGCAACTGAATGAATGGTAAGAGTTATTTGCTCCAGTGCTCTTCGGGGGCCCTTCCCTGCATCATCACCACCCCTCACCCCAACAACCTCTGCATATAGTTATATGCCTACTCCATCCATCCCAGAGATTTCCTACAAATGTGCTCCTTTTAGATACTTTGGTCTTTTATTACTAAAAATCAAACAAGCCAAGTAGAGAGAATCGGGAAACAATCCCCTCCATCCGCAGTCCTGGCTCGGGCTCAGTTGGGAATTGTGCTGGATAATAAATTAAGTGCTTGCATGGCTTCTAAGTCAAGCATACTGGAGTTTCCATTCTGGCTCCACTTTTTACAGTCAGCATGGCTTTGGCAGTGACCTGCCAATTTCCTCTGTAAGCCCAGTTTCTCCCTCTACAAAGTGGTTGTGAGGACAAAAGGAATTTAGACGCGTGAAGTGTTTGGTGATGGGGGCACAGAGCGGGCGCCCAGAAGGCTTGCCACACCAAGAGGAGGGAGTCACTTCCTCTTTGCTAGTTTTCTTCTCCAACATCAGCATATACTATTTACTCCTCAACTGCTATCACTGCACACACACAAACACAGCAATATTTTTAAATTTCCTCCCTTTCATGTTTTCTGTAAAAAGCATGGCTTTTTAAATAGACACAGGCACTCGAAGCATGCCTGTCTTCCTGCTCAGCGAATTAACCACTTGCTGTGGGGTTACCGGAAATTCAGCCCATTTATTATTGCTGGGTGCCCAGGACTACCTCTTTGCTAACCACTTCCAGATTTGGAATGTTTTAAAAGCCAGATGGTGCCAAAAAATGGCTCTTGGGAACCATGACTTCATAGTCCATAAGCAGAGAACAATATTTTCCCAATTCCCAAAAAGTGGTGACTGTCAGGATTTGTGAATTTTCCTGTTTACTAGCATAAAAAAACATCTAAAAAAGGAGTGTGCCTGCGTGGCTCAGTCAGTTAAGCATCTGGCTCTTGATCTCAGTTCAGGTCTTGATCTCACAGTCATGAGTTCAAGCCCCATAGAAGGGTCCACGCTGGGCATGGAGCCTACTTAAAACAAAACAAAAGAAAAACCTCTGAAAGAGTTACCTTAATAATATCCCTTTCCCTTAAAACAACAAATACCAGAGTAGCATTGTTTTTTTTTTAAGTACTCCTACCTTTTTATTTAGAAAAGTTAGTAAAATATTACAGTCATGGCAACACTCACCTCTCTCTTCCCCACATACCTTCTCAGAATAGGGACCTTGTCCTCCTCCCAAACCACAAGTCCAATGCCACACCCAAGAACCACTTGTTGGCTCAATAGCATTATCAGGACCACTTGTCCCCTAAATGTCCTTTACAGCTACTTTTTAGATCCAGGATGCAATCGAGGATTATACACTGCCTTTGGTTATCATAAGCAGCCCAACCCTTTTTTAAATGTGTAAAGTAAGTTTTGATTGAGAATGTTGGACATTTTACAGCAATACTATTCATAAATGTTTTGCCTAAGGAGAGCTTTACTGAGGAATTAGAAGCTAGTTCTTTATTAGTCAAATAATTAGACAGTACTTGTATTCACTTAGATCAACTGCAGCTTTATAAAAGCTTTGGGGGTGATCTTGTGATTAGGGTCATAACATTCTTCCATTAGTAGATAAGACACATCCAAGAGTAAACAGCCCTACTGCTTAACGGCTACCAAAATCAGACCTAGACTAGCAGATCTCCACTTCACAGTCGTTGTGTTTCAGTGGGACACAGGCATCCTGCACACAATTGGTCCCTACATTTTCCGCTCACGGCTGATGTGTCGCGGTCGTGAGCCCTGCGTCCTCAGGAGGAAGCCCTGCCTTCGCTGTACTAGTCAGGTCTCTCAGCTGTCAAGTGTGAGACACCCAACTTCAAGTACTTTGGTTCAAAGAGGGAATTTATAGGAAGAATTATTACATGTAATTAAAGAGCACTGCAAAACCAGTGTGGGAATAACCTGGGGCGACTGGGCTTCCAGAACGTCGGGACGGCATGAGCCCGGCACGCCTCTCCTCTGTCCTTGCTGATGTCTGCCCTGCCTCCTGGATGCACGCTTGCTTCCTGGGCTGGGTGTGAAGTCCCCCAGCAGACCGTGCTGACCCGCACCTGTGTCCAGGGGTCAGGGCGGGGGGGGCACTTGTGATGGGCGCCCTCCTGGGGCCCAAACTGTGCCCACAGGAGAGCTCTGTAAGAGCATCACCTTCCATTCAAGCCCTGGGCGACGTGGCAGGAGGAGCGCGTCTCAGGACGCTTGGCACAGCGAGCCACAGGGTCTGCCAGCTCCTAACCCGGGTTCCCTGGGCTCTCCGCAGCCCAGAGCATCACACAGCACCCTCGCGGGGCATGGAGAAAGGTGGGCAGGAGGTGATTCTTCCGTGCTTGGAGGGCAGCCTCAGGAGTCCAGCTCTCCCTGCCCGTCCCAAGTTGTGCGCAGTAAGGATGGGCTGGGATGCTGAGAGGGAAGCAGGCCGTTCTTATGCCTTTCCTGTCGCTGGGAATCATCAGGAATAACTCAGCAGTTCGCAGATCCCTTCTCTGAACTCGGCGCCCGTGGTTTGCCCCAGAAGGCTCGCCTCCCCCGAGCCCTCAGCGCGCTCCTCTGTCACTTCAGCGCCTCTCCTCCCTGGTGTGCTGTGGGCTCCCAGTGAACGGCGGGGACAGGGACAGGCTGAGTCCCAGGGCTCTGACTTTGGCGTCATTCCTCAACATGGAGCCCGCATAGGGGGGAGGTGAGGAGAGCTGACGTCACCTGTGTGCGTGTTGCGTTTGAACTGTGCCGAGAGCCCGGGCAGAGAGCCCGTGAGCAGGGGGGTGCCGGTGCGGCACTCAGGGGGGAGGCCTGAGCCGAAACAGACTGCCAGTTAGCGCGGAGGCCGTGCCCCAAGCTCTGGGTGTAGAAGCACAAATGGGCCATACATGGAGCCAGGGTGAAGGGTGGGTGGTTGGGGGGCCTGTGGGGGGAATCAGGGCAGGGGGTGCACAGGGTCCCTGGGAGTCACTCCTTCTCCCCAGGGGAAGCCACAATCCTGTTCCAACATTTCCGCATCAACCCCTTCTCTGAGGGGAGGCTGATCACAGTCTCAGGGACCCTCTTCGACAAGCCCCGGCTTCCCCAGACAGCTACAGGAGGATAGCCTCAGACTGCTCTCCCTTGTTGCCCAAACTGGCCTGACCTCTCCTCCTACGAGGAAGTGAGGATTTATTAACTTCCGTAAGAAATGATGCACCCTGTCAGGAACATGATGATCTGTGTAGACTTCAGCCTGGAGTCGGTCCCAAGGGCCTGCAAGACCCCTCTGCAGACTTGTTTCCGGGGGCCAGTGGCAGCCCCCTGCCCCCTGCATGTCCTCTCCCTGCCCCCACGAGACAAACCAAAAGCAGGATTGGACACATGTGGATTTCTATTTCCGGCCCGGTATTCCAAAGAGATCTTTGTGTCATGAGACTTGACAGTGTCTGTAAGGGATGGAGTTTGAAATCCACTCTTGGCTAAAACTCTGGATCGCATGGGAAAGAGGGGAAAGTCAGTACTTGGCTGCAGTTGAGTTTCGGAAGGGTCCCAGGTAGGAAACAGGCGGAGGCAATGGGGCGAGACCTGGGTGACACCAGATGGACAGAAGGGAGGACCCAGGACACCTGGGGGTTCTTTCTCGGCTCCATGACAGTGGCTGAAACAGGTGGTTCTGATTTCCAGGGCCAGTTTACTCAGTGGGACCAAGGACGTGCAGGCACTGGAAGTGATTTAGGGTTCTGGTTTACTGCTCCTTCTCCTAAGTTTACATGTGGGGGAGTGTTCTGCAAACACCATGTCCATCGTTTCTTTACATCCATTCACTCCAACTGCTCTGCTCTCAGAAATCACCAGTGAACTTTCTGGGGCTAAGGCTAGTGACCTTTTGGGCCTCATCTCCTCTGGCAGCTCTGTAGCACTCACTGCTCTCCATGCCTCACTCCTCTTTCATGGGTCGGGAGGCCAGAGGTCTGAAATCAAGTTGGTGGCAGGGTTCCCCTCTCACTGAGGGCTCTGGGGGGAGCATCCCTCTTTTCCTATCCCAGCTTCTGGTGGCTCCAAGTGTCCGTTGGCGTGTGACCTCATCTCTCTTTTTCATGTCACCTTCTCCCCATGGTCACCTTTCCCCCATGTTCTCTCCTTTGCCTCTCTTACAAGGACACTTGAGATGGCATTCAGGGCACACCCAAATAATCCAGGGTCATCTCCCCCTGTCATGATACTGAGGTTAATCACATCTGCAAAGACCCACTTCCCAGTAAGATCACATTCACGGGTTCTGGGGATGAGAACTTGCTAGGTCTGGGCGGCCATTGTTCAGCCCACTACTGTGCCCTACAGTGGACAAGAAGAAATAGTGCCTGTCTTTCTTGCAATGTTTTCCTGTGTTTCACCAGAGAGAAATCTCCCAGATAAAATGTGCTTGCTTTGTTGTTGGGTAGGAATATTAAGCCAGTAATTAAGATTTGTAAGCCTTTAGTAATACCTCTGATGATCAAAAAGAGGCATGGAGACGACATCTGTCTTCATGAGCGTCACCACAACAGGAGGCAGAAGAGAAAGGGAAGGCTAGAAAGTGTGTCTCGGAATGGGAGGGAGGGGCAGGCGTGATCTATCAAACTGGCCAAATTATTTCAGACTAGCGTCTGAACTATAGAATATTCTCTTTGGGATCTTGGAACTGAGGGTGGGGAGAGAAGAGGCCCAGGTTTAACCTGATCAGAAAGGGCAGGGGGTGGTATGAGGGGTGGAGGGTAGAGGCTGACCTCGGGGAGGGGTCTGGGCATGGTCAGGATTCAGGTAGGACAGAGTGGTTTCCAGGGTCTAGAAGAATGATCCTGCCCCTGTCTTGAATCTCAGAGGCCGCCCGTCAAGCATCTAGGAGCTGTAGCCAGGCTCCCCCAAGCACCTGGAGTGGAGAAAAGACTGTGGTTCCTCTTTGATGGGCCCCTGCTTTCTACCAGAGCTTCCCAGGAAGGCAAACAAATTGTGCTCCAAGGCTTGGCCAAGTGGCGCTACTCCGGGTTGTCCCCAACAGAGGAGAGAAGACAGTGCCATCACTCAAATACCACTGGTGAGAGATGGGGATCCCAACTGGGCTTCACCACACATGGTGGGTCAACTCACACCAGAGTCTTCAGCTCGCCAAAGTCCAGTGGTAAGATTTGGAGAGGAGAAGGAAAGACCTGCTCAGGCGCTGAGCTGTCATAAGCCCCAGCTCAGCTTCCTGGAGCAGTCCAACCGAGGGTCGACTGGGCATCCCAACTAGCAATAAAATGGCACCTGCTTCCATCTTCTGTTGCTCCTTGTTGCATGTCTCCCCCTGGGCTCTCACCAGTAGAAGGGGTTATTGGCAGGGCATCATCAGTATCTCACATCCTATCCTTCCCACCAGCTGCCCAGCACATTCTCCCCACTTGGTAGTCCATGATGCCTCATGCTGTCCTTTATGTACAAGGGAAAGAGGACAGATGGAGGAATCCGGAGACGTCGGTCCCAGACGTGGCTCTTGCCACCTTCTTGCTTATGATCCTGAACAAGTTACTCTCTGTTATGGACTGCGTGTTGGTGACACCCCCAAATCCATATGCTGAAGCTCTAACTGCCATGTGGGGGTGGTAGGAGGTGATGCCTTTGGGAGGTGATTAGCTTCAGATGGGGTCAGAGGTAAACAAATCCGCTGAGCGGTCTTTAATCCAACATTTCCCAGACTTATTTTTGCAAGGCCCTGCGGGTAATGGCTGCACTTGTCCCTGCTCCTGCTGTGTTGGGCAGCGGGCAGGTGAGAAAGCAGGATTCTGGCTGCAGAGGTGGAGTGGGAAGGGGCAGAAGGAAGAGCTGGGTCAGAAAAAGGTCCGATGTTCTTCACTGCTTTGCCCCATTTTCTTCCAACAAGGCCAGACCAAGAGGAAGTAGCACCTGGAGGTATCTGGAACCCTGCTTGTCATGATTTATAAGATGGGTTTTGTTTAGAAGGCCGCTGACTTCATATAATGACATTATTTCCTCAAGGGATTAGTTAATGGAGGGAACACTGCCCTCAGCAAAACAGCATTAATGCAGAGCTCTCAATTTAAAATAGTACCAAGTAGGCAGGCTAGAACCCCGAGGATTAAACTCTAAATGTTATGGTCCAAAAATAAAGGATTAAAAATGAGTACTTCATTAAAATAGGGAGAGATCCGGTGTTTTAAAGGTTTACATAAAGTAGGGTGGGAAAGGGGGTCTGGCCAAGGTAGGTTGGTTGCTTAGGAGGCTCAAAGATTCAGAAACAGAAGGACAAAACCTGTGTGGGGAGCAAACTGCTCCCCCTTCCCTTTTTAGCAGCTGAGGATATTAAGGCTTAAGGGATTGAGTAATAATACACTCTGGCCCATCAGCAAGCTGGTAACAGAGCTGCGAGCAGGTCCTGCCGGTGCCTCTGGAGCCTGGATTCAGTAGGAAGGAGAAAACTCAGGATTTAAACCCATGTCAGGAAGAGGGGAAGGAAGGAGGGAGGAAGGGAGGAAGGGAAGGGGAAGGAAAAGGCAGGCAGAGAGGCATAGTTTGATAGCCTGAAGCAGTGGGAATCAACTGTCTAGCTTTCAGAGACATGCAGAGGATTGTTTGTGTACCCAGCCCCCTCCTCTTCAGGGGACAGCAGGGCCTTTGCATCACCATGGCTCTAAGAGAGCAGCCATTTCTAAAGGAACCAGTCCTTTACTTTCTAAAGGAACCAGCCCTTACTTGGTTTGAGCCAAGGTAAGCGCTGACCCAAGATACATCAGCAAGTCCCTTTGCCAGGGATTTGAGACTTGGAACCCAAGAGAACTTGAAGTCAGTCTCTCTGTGGAATTAAAGCTACAAATTAAACCCAGAGACTATTGTGGCCATGTTTCCTGCAACGTGGACAGAACTGGTCTGCAGAGAAAGAGAGAACAGACAGTACCATGGGGACGAGGATAGAAGGTCAGTCCTGATGGGGTTTTTAAGTCCTCGGTCATCATTTTTCCCAGGATTCTATGAATCAATACATTTCTCATTTTGCCTAAGCTTGGATTGCCCAGCGGGTAACCAGGAGTCTTCACTGATGTGAGGGTTTCCCACCGGTGTCAGCTGGAGGTACTGAGGCCTGGGTTCCTGTGTGGCTGGGTCAGAAAAATCACGGGGAACAAGCAGGCAACTTAACCAGAAAGCAGAGCAGCATCTGCCCTGGAGCTGCCGAAAACACAGAAACCTGTGGAATGCCCTTCATGGTGGGGGGCGGAGGGGGGCTCCTAGAAAGAGCTCAGTGAGGATCCAACATTCCTGGCAAGGGCGGAACAGGGAATAAGGCCACGGGGGCCTTGGGGTGTGTGGGACAAGAAGACTCTGAGAAGAGAAAGGGAAATAGCGGCAGGCTCGCCCCTGATATTTGAGGGGCCAGGGCAAGAGTACAAATGGAGGTTCAGTCTTTAAAATTAAATATCAAGGGGCGCCTGGGTGGCACAGCAGTTGAGAGTCTGCCTTCGGCTCAGGGCGTGATCCCAGCGTTTTGGGATCGAGCCCCACATCAGGCTCCTCCGCTGGAAACCTGCTTCTTCTTCTCCCACTCCCCCTGCTTGTGTTCCCTCTCTCGCTGGCTGTCTCTATCTCTGTCGAATAAATAAATAAAATCTTTTTTAAAAAATTAAATATCAAGTTAACAGAGTGTTCAGTAAAATGTTAACAGATGGTGAGTGTTCTCTCCTCCTACCTTGGCCACTCAGAAGGCCCCAGAAGGCCAGGAGGAATGTAGAATTTTTGGAGTCCTCATAGTTCCATGGTGACGTGGCAATGCAGGGAGGGCAGCCGCTGGTTCCCAGCCCCCAGCTCACCCTCTTGCTCCCTCCACCCTTAGCTTCTTCCTGCACCATGAGGGACATATACGGGCACCCCCTGTCAGGATGTCCACTGTGTGTCTGCACCCCAGCAAATACCCGCCCTCTTTGCTGCCCTGCTGGGCTGGGACTGCGTGGTCTCTCCAGGGACGGACAAATCACAGAGGACACGGCGTGGCTCTGGACATGGATTCAGGGCCGTCTGGACTTGAGATTTCCAGGTCCCAGGACCTGCAGCATGGTCCAGAAGCAGGACACGTGTCCTCAGTCCTGTAGACTCTTTGCCCTCTGGGGACGTGGGGATGGCCAAGACAGTACCCCTCTTGCCCTTCTGAGAAAGCTACTGCTCATGGGCTGACCACCAAAGGTGAGTGGGAACTAGAAAGTACTGGACTGCGGGGTCAAGAGACTTCCTGTGTTTGCAGTCATGGACTCTGCACCGTACTGTCCTCATTTGCAAAATGATGGCTTTGAATTAAGGGTAGAGATTGATAGCCCAGTGACCAGAGCCAAACTAAGGTTTGAAGTTTGAAGAGTTGGGCTTGTGTGACTTTGTGCAAAAAACCCATAATCTCTCTGAGGACCAGTTTTCTCATCTATAAAGCAGGGATGCACCTTCCTTAGGCTGCTTCAAGGTGAAATGATGCCCCTGAAGAGATTGGCACAGCAAGTGCGCTGTAACTGGCAGCTGCCTGTTATTCTTTCTCTCCCACTGTCGGGATCTCTGAGAGGGCTGATAGCTTCAGAATGGCTGCTCTAGGACCACGCTTGGAAAGGAGAGGGCAATTGGCCTTCTGATTTTATTCCCAGACGCTGCTTTTCTCTACTCAGTCCAAATTATTGGTAGTTAGGACTGTGGGCTCTGGCTTTTCTTGTGCCATTTATTTAACAGACAGCCATCGGCCAGTCATCTAACCTCCTAGAGCCTCAGTGTCCTTGTTGGTGAAATGGGACACTAACAGAATCTACTCATAAGGGTGTTATTAGGAATAAAGGAGATAATACCTTCCAGCTCTTAACTGAGACTTGTCCGGCACAGTTTTTTTTTTTACCAACAGCCTCCCTTTCCTGGCCACTGTCCCATCCCATGTGCAGGTGGTGGCTGGTGGTGATACTTGGGGTGTGGGGGAGCTGCAGGCCATCAGTTCTGCCCTGTCTTCACTTAGAGAAATCATGGCTTCCAAGGAAGGAAAACCTCGAATTCAACTCTGTTGCTTCAACTCAAGCTCTAATTGCTTTGGGAGGAAGCCCACATTGGCTGGAATCCTTGCTTGCTCTGTTCTTCATTGCCCCTGTTGGGTAAAGCGGACTCTCACTCAGACATCTGGGTTAACTGGGGAAGAAGAATTTGCCAAGAAAATAGCAACCTGGTCCCTTCAGAGTCCAGACATGGAAACTGCTATGTGATCAGTGCTCCTTCAGGGCAACCTCACTTCCTTCTTTTTCCGGCACGAGACAATTGTGATTAAACAAATCTGAGCCAATAATAGACAAGTCTGGCTTCTTCACTACAGTGGACACGCAGGCAACCTCGTGGCACCGGAGGGTCTGGTAGATGCTGGGCCACCCCAGCTCACACGTTCTCCCGGAAGGCTGGTTCCGGTGCAGCAGCAGCCTGGAGGAAAAGAACCAGGTGAGTGGGCGGATTCCTCGGGCACCTGCTGCCTCCTGCTGAAACACAAGCCCCCAGCTCAGCACGGTGGTCCTTCCCATCAGCACATGGCTTCTGTTAGCAGAAACATGTGCATGTTGGTCTCTTCTACTCGACCCTCCATCATCAGCTAATCTCCCTCTTGTTTATTTCTCAACACCTTGGATAGCCATCTACTCCCACCCCTCAGAATCCTTCCTTTCATAGTCAAGTCCTTGCCACCGTTGCCTCCCCCCACCCCGGACCACCCCAGCGGGCACACGGAGCTTCTCACACTCCCCGGAACTCCTCCACCTTTCTCTCTTGCCTTGGGCCTTGCCTCATGCTCCCCTCTCCCTTCCCTTCCCTCTCTCCCTCCCTCCCCACTCCCTTTAACTTTTAATTGTGGTAAGATTCGCATAACTTGCAATGTACCATCTTAGCCATTGCGAACTACAGTGCAGCTCGGTGACATGAAGACCATTCACACTGCTGTGTAGCCATCACCACCATTCATGTCTGGAACTCTTTGCTTCTTGTAAAATGGAAACTCTATCCCCATTACACGATGACTCCCTATTCCCCTCTTCCCCCAGCCCCTGGCAATCACCTCTCTGTCTCTCTGAATCTGACTACTCCCAGTTGTCCTGTAAGTGGAGTCCTGCAGTACTTGTCCTTTTGCGTCTGGCTTCTTTCACCTACCTTAATGTCCTCACGGTCCATCCGTGCTGCAGCCACGCTGCCTTTTCTAAAAGTGCCCTTCTAAAGGGCTATGTCCTATTCAACTTTCAGGCCTGGGTAGGTATTCCATTCTTCCAGGAAGCCCACACTACTGTTTCCATGATGATTTGCACCTGGGCTGTCGGGGGGGGGGGGGGGCAGCCAAGCCGTGAAGGGGTGGAGCCTGGGGACCCCCTGCTGCCCCGAGTGTGCACTCCTTTGGGTCACAGACTCTCCCTATTCCCACCATGCCCAGCAGAGAGTGGTGCTCAAAAAACAGTGTAGCATGAATGCTGAATAAACTCCCTGGAAGTATTCATGGACAATTTCCCACGAAAACCTCGAGACCAAGCCTGAATGTTCCAGATCTATCAGGGATAGTTGACATACTTGACTACTCTTTACTAGAGCACAGTTTGTCTCTGTGGTGCTATTCTCTGTCTGTTTATAGGTTTCCACGGCCTCAGTCAGCACCCTCTCTGTGTCTCTGGGAGTCCAAGTGTATCCTCTCCCTCCCTCTGCTCCATGCACGGCCGCTGGGTCAGCCGCTCGCCTCCCTGGTACCCGGTCTCTTTCCAGTCTGCCTCTCCCAGCCTCGCTTCACCCTGCACAGCCTGGAAAGCACCTGCTCCTGGCCACTTGTTCACCCCTTTCTGTGTAAGTGAACCCCAGCTAGTTAGCACTAGCGCCCTCACTTGGGCCTGCATTTGGGGGAGGGTGCTTGATTCCACGATAACCTGCCCATTGCCAACAGCTTCTACTTCGTATCTGGAGCTTTATAAAGCTCCAACTCCCTGGGGCGCCTGGGTGGCTCAGTTGGTTAAGCATCCGACTCTTGGTTTCAGCTCAGGTCATGATCTCAGCGTCTTGAGATCAAGCCCTGCCTCGGACTCCACGCTCAGTGGAGCATCTGCTTGACGATTCTCTCTCCTTCTCCCTCTGCCCCTCCCCACCGCCTCAAATCAATCAATCAATCAATCAATCGATCGATCAAACAAAACAAAACAAAACTACAACTTCCTTTCTATGCTCATATGGAAGCCCTTCTCTGAGGCACGGTCCTTTCACAGAGCAGTGGCCACTGACTAGTGGTTTGACTTTGGGCAAACTCCTAAGCCTCAGTTTCCTTATCTGTAAGTGTAGATAACACACAGTACATCTCCAGGATGTCGTGAGAATGAAACAAAATAATTTAGTAAATCCCGCCTAAATATCAGAGGGGGCCTGGAAGATGCTCAGCACTGTTTGGTGTTGGATAATGTGAGTGCTATTGGAGAAGCCCGGGTCCCCCCGAGAGAAAGTAGATGAGCTATCCGTAAAAGCAGTACGGGCAGACCGACCACAGGGTCATCTCCTCCTTCCCGCCCGTCTTCTCTTCTTCTTGTCCTCAGTGCTACAGCCAAGCTGTCCAGGAAAAGCATCAGTTTGATTTGTTTTGATTCTTGCTACTCAAAGGATCACATGTGGCAGACGCCCTCCAAACTGAACTGATGGATTGACTGACTCTGTAAACACCCTGCTTGATGCCCGCAGCTTCCCAGCGGTCATGGCTGGCAGATGACACGCCTGTTCCCAATGGTTGCGGGTTGAGTTGTATGCGTAACAAGGACCCACTGCATTTGTTCCCAAACCTAGTGATGCCAGTGGTGCATTTGATTGTGGTTATAAATCAACTTACATGATATGAAAATTAATGAAGTTAGGGTGAAAAAACTTGTGAAAACTAAGATGAATTCTTTGGAAAGACCAGATGAAAGGTGATATTGAATTGAGGATAGATGGGATGACTTTTAAAGTGTGGGGAAAATTCTAAAAATCTAGGAGGCTACTGTGCTCATGTTGCTTTGCAAATATCTTTCAGTTCTTGCTCTACTTAAAAAGAGCAGAAACTGAATTTCATACATAATATATTTATGGAAGACTGTGCTGAACTTGTCTCTTAGTTGAAGAAAGAGTCTTGGCCCAGCATTCAAAGATTGGGGAATGAATGTTACTGTTGCAAATTGAAATAAAACATTTACTAGATGTACATGGGTTCCCTGCCTTAAAAAAACATATATTTTTAAGTAGCCCAACAAACTGGTGTCTATCCAGTCAGGGTAGAGTATTTCCACTGGTTCCTTTCCTGGTTGGGACTCTCTAAGCAGCTCGACTCTGACCTCTTCTCTTCACTGCTCACAGCTCCCCCTTCATGTTCCACTCTCGTGGCCGTTCAGCGGTAGAGAATTGGTGCTGAGTCCAGAGGTGACATTCACGCTGCCCCACTTGGAGTGGACCTAACGGGTGTGATGGCGTCTTCCCACAGCTGCCTCCCGCTGTTGGTTCCTGTTGTTTTGCAGCCTTGCCCCACCTCACACCCCCAGCCATCTCTGGTGATGGACAGAATGGTGCCCCTCAAAACTCAGATGTTAGCGCCCTAACCCCCAGTGTGATGCTACTTGGAGATGGGGTCTTTGGAAGGTAATTAGGGTTGATAAGGTCATGAGGTGGGACCCTTAGGATAGCATTAGTGTCTTTAGAAGAAGAGGAAGAGAGATGGTCCTTGTTTCACCCCATGAGGACATAGTGAGAAGGACCTCACCTGGAACTGAGTTGTCCAGAACCTTGATCTCAGACTTCCCAGCCTCCAGAACTCTAAGAATAAATGTGTGTTGTGTAGGCCACCCAGTTGTGTTTTGTTACAGCAGCTGAGCAGACTAACACTCTGAGGAGAGGCAGCTAAACCCACGCTGGTTCTGCAGAGGTGTTTAAAGAATGACGTTGATTCCGCTGCTGCCCATGATGACAATGATGGAGATGCTGGTGCTATCAAACCCAGGTGTCTGTGGACGGAGGAGCCCTCTCCCTTTCTGTCTCCAGACCGACACCCCGGCATGCTCACTGTCTCCTTAGAGTGCAGCCACCTGGCAGATCACCAGGTGTACCAACAGGAAGTGTAAATGACTGACCTGAGGTCACACTGTTTTCAAAGACAGACCTGTAACTCTAACCCTAGTCCATGTCATTTTCTAACGAGCCAAATAGTCTCCCAGACCAAACTTTAGATTCATGACTGTCAGCCTTTTTCTGGCACGATACACACGGTGGGGTTTCCATGTGTGATGTCCTCCGATTTCAAGAGCATCTGAAACATCTTACTATTTGACCCACTGGAACAGAGATTGCTAGTCACCTACCAAAAATCCTTTGTTGCTTTCCTCCTTGGTTACAGAACTCTGAACTTCTCTTGCAGCTAGATGTGGCCTGTGTGACTAAATTCTGGCCAATAGGATGTAAGCAGAAGTGTGCAGGACCCCCTGGAAAAGTCCATAAAGGGAGCCGATCTGACGGGGATGTGCCTCCCTTTTGTCCTGGACTTCCATGCTCCTGTTTCTTCACACTGTCTGGAAGGTGGGGGTCCCTGGCAGCTGTTTGTACCATAAGGTGACAGTGAAGACAGAAACCAGAGCTAGGACACTGAGCAGAAGTTTGAAGGAGGGGCCTGGGCTCCTGATGACAAGGACCCACTGCATCAAGGAAATGGACAAGTCAGAATGGTGTCATCACTCATGCAGCCCCACGGCCTAGACCTAAATCCCATGATGCAAGGAGCAGCAGGTGACACTGAAGGGGCTGTTTTCAGGCCTCTTGGGGATTGGGGCCCATGAAGGCTGGTACGGGGCCTGGGGAACAAAACACCTCGCAGAACTGGAGAGAGGCTTTCGTTCATCCTACTTCTCTGCAGAACCCAGCCACATCCAGGTGCAGGGAGACTGGAGGGCACACAGGGCTTTTGTGGTACCCCATGTTATCTGAGCTTTGGGCCCCCAGTGTCTGCCCCCAACCCCATGGCCTCAGGAGGTCAGAGCAGCTGCAAGAGGAACAGTGATGGGATAGTGCCTCACGTGGCCTTGAGGGCAGCAACGTCAGCCATGGAGCTCAAGGTGAAGAACCCAACCGGTGGCCCTTAACCACCTGGAATGGTTAGACAAAACTGGGGCTCAGAATGTCCGGTCATGCAGGTAGGACATCACACTGATGAGATCAGAATAGTGACCTCGTTATAGTCACAGGCTGGGGGCTTAGGGACAAGTGACCCATGCTGATGACAGAATGGCGTGGGATGCCTCAGCCAGGAAAGCCTGCCTTACTTCAGGGGGGCCATCAATTCCCCTGCCTGTTCCTGTTAGGTGGACCTGCCGTTGCGAAATGCATACCATTGGTCTATGTCTTCTTTCATTTCAACTTCGAAGATAGGGTCTTCTGGAGAGCGAAGGTTGGGGGTCTTTTGAGGCTGGAAGAAGAAGGAACAGTTATGGGAATGGGAACCCATGATCACACTGTGACGGGGCACAGGGATAACTTGTCAGTTACAAGAATTTTCCATGTTGGAACAAGATCCAGGCTGGCTGAATCTGTTAGAAAACAAGAGCATGTTCCCCTGAGCTTTTACTCAGTTTTCAAACCACAACCTCATATGTGATATTTTCCAGGTGAATGATTTTCTGCATTCCATCGACTTATTTTAGTTGTAGTTGTGTTTGCTATGCTGGCATTCTAGAAGAATCGCTACTGACACCCAGAATTCAATCAACACATTCGGTTTTGCAAAACAGACATTCAGAGAAACGTAACATTTTTAGGGCTGGAACAAAACTCACAGATCAGCTAATCCCCCTCTCATTTCATAGACTAACGGGAGGGATTGCTGAAGGTCACACACCCAACGCAGGTGAGCTTGAGATCAGAACTCAGGTGACCCTACCTTGTAAACAGTGCCGCAAACACTTTATTCTGCAATTTCACAGTTTGGATTCCCACTCACTGGCCCAAATGCACTATATAAGAGCTCAGATTCTTTTCTTTTTTTCCCCAGTGTATTTCTCTCGGAAAGAATTTACAAACTGTTTCCTGTGGTACCAGCAGTCAAATTGGACAGAATAATAAACACAGAAGCACCTAAAGATTTATCTACATAAGACCAAGGTCAATCCTGGAGTCCGCTGCCCCACCCCCTCTCACCCTCAGAGAACAAACGTCACGTAAATTATCTATTTGGATTTGTTGAACTGAGTAGCCTTCCGCCCCTCCCCGCCTCTTCCTTCCCCTCCCTTCCTTCTTCCTCCTGCTTTGCCCTCCCTTAGCTCCCTCCTTCCTGTTCCTACATTAGACTTGCAGTGGGAATTTCTCCCTAGGACTGTCTTCTGGCCAAACATCCGCCTGGCTTCTGCACACATCAGCACATTTCTCCCGTCCTGGCCTTCCTCTCTTCCCACCTCCCTCTGTGCTTTTGTTTCCAAATTGCGGGTCTATCAAAATTAATGAACTCATTTATTTGCTCTATATCAAATGCATGTGGAAATTACTCTATTTCTAAATAGGCCGATAGTGCTGGGTTGACACATTCTGATCTCCTGCGAGCCACCGCGGTACCTCTTTATAACCTTGGGAATGCTTATGAGAACACGATCGTGGAAATGTGAGAGGCCTCTGACAAGACGGAAGGTTTTCTTGATCTATGCTTGCCCGGTCCCTCTATTTCCTATTTTGAACATGTTTGGGGCTCTCCACAAAAGTCAGTGATGCTGTGTGATCAGTATTCTAGGAGGCTGCCGAGGAAAAACCTGAGACACATTATTTTGCTGGCAGAGCAGGTGTTCTGCTTTGAGTTGTAACATAACCAGCGAGCAATAGCTCATGAAATGACCTTCTTTTCAATTTATTAAAGGGCAAGCATTTCTTGGAAATCCATATATTTCACTAAGCTCTAAATCAAGACTGCATCTACCAGAGCCCCTCTCAAAATCTCTTGCTCCAATTTTGACTTTCATAGACTAGGGCACTAACCCGATCATTTCTCCCTTTCACTTGTTAAAAAGCCAAGCCTTTGTGTTTATTTCTTAATGGGGAGTGTGTGCAGTGGGCTGAATTTTCAGTGTCTGTCGTTCTCAGATGTGACAGCGGGGCTGAGCATAATGGTGAGTCTCCTTACTTTCCGAGGCCATGGACGGTCACTGCCTTTTTGTTGGTCAAAAGGAGGACAAAGTCAAGTGACACTGGGAGATGAGCTTCAACCACTCCCACAGACGGACCAACCCCTACCCCCCCCCCCCCAGCTCTGGTCAGTAACATGATCTAGGGACACACTTTGAATCTCCATATTTACTTGGTTCTCTGGGTCATTCCTTGACTCTTTCAGGATGCAGTTTTTATTCCATGCTGATCTGCCTGGAAGCCACAAAATTCCAAAATGCAAAAATGTGAATTGGATGTGCCAGGACCAACCTTAGCCTTTTCCGCCACCACGTTGTCTTGCTCCCCCTTTCCTGTGTGCATAGCAGCCACATCCCCTTCCAGCACCGGGTGAGCAGGCATGCTCTGGGGATCGGTCAAAATTTCATCCGGCACTCTAGGGTGGCTCCAGGAGGCAGGAGTGAAAATATCCCAGAGGTTATGCTGCCCAAAGGTTCCTGGAAGAATAGAGACAAGCATAGGGCTGGAGCTAACCTGTCTTCTAATCGGAGCAAAGCTTACTGCTAAGATTGCTAGGTCAACCTAATCAAATTTAGTTCTGCTTCTGTAGTTCCGTAAGGAAGAATTCCAGGGCGGCTGGCTCTGGAGACTCGAGCCTGGTATGCCTCCTACCAAATGCAACACATGGATGCTTAATCTACTCAGTAATATCTCAGGACTTACAGGATAAATTCTAAAGAGTTTTAGCACTTGCTTCAAGGAATATCAGTTAGGGAAACAAGATGACCTGCTGAAACAGGTATAGAGTCTCTGTACACAGTAAGTCGGGTTAATCTCATTACTTTAGCCTACTCCAACTAGGCGTGCACAGCTCCCCCAGTCCTGAATTATTCCTATCGAGACATGACCCCATGATAACATGGTTCCTTACCAAACTCACCGAGTTCAGTCTAGCTGATTTCTCGAAGTTTAAATGTCTTTGATTTTGCTAATTTTTGTGAAAGTAAGCTAACTTTAAGGTATAGACTGAATTTTGTTTTCCCCTAAAACTCACATGTTAAAGCCCTAACCCACAATGTGACTACATTTGGAGATAAAGCCTTATGGAAGTAGTGAAGGTGAAAATGAGGTCATAAGGGCAGAACCCTGATCTGAGGGGGATCTGATAGGAAGAGATACCAGAGCAGTCTCTCTGCCATGTGAGGATACAAGAAGATGGCCCTCTGCAAGCCAGAAAGAGAGCTCTCTCCAGAACCCAACCATGCTAGCACCTGATCCCAGACTTCCAGTCTCCAGAACTGTTCTCATGTGAGAAATAAATGTCTATTGTTTCAGTCGCCCAGTGGATGGTATTTGTTAGGCAGCTTGAGCTGACTAATACACTTGGCCTCAGAGAATTCATGACTCCACAGAGGCTACATCAGAAGCCCTGAACTGGGACTGAGGCAGCAGCCGGGTGGATGTTCCATACCTATGTACTCGCCATCCCTGCTCCACAGGCACACGGTGCGGTCGAGGGAGGACGACAGCAGAAAATTTTCTTCTATCAGCTCCAAACTAATAAGATAAAAAGGAAGGAGAGATGGTTCAAGGCTGCTCCAGCATGAAAGGGACATTGGATCAATATGTCAGTGGTCCACGAATTACAGTTGGAATATAGAAGCCAGGTCAATCTCCTGAATTATTCTTGGTGCCATTCTTTCCCTGCCTCCTACCACATCACGCCCTCCAAATTCTCCAGCTCCAGCCCCAAGATATCAAACAAGATACACTGGAAACCATCTTATGGATGATGGGTCCGGGGGGAAGATCAAGAGTTTGTAAAGAACAGCCCAGCTAGAGTTCAGGTCTTTCAACTCAGTAAAAAAAATTTAAAAATATAAATAAATAAATAAATTAATTAATTAATTAATTTACTAAGTTTCTAAACTTACAGTAAAATACCAGATCAGATCTAGTCAAGGAAGACAATCATCCATTTACGAGAAAAATGAAGACTTCCAGTCAGCCCTGTGCAAGCAATGCACACATCTTGTCTCCCCAACAGCAGGACTGTAATACCGCTTTCCTATTTTGACTAATTCAGAGGCCTTCTGAGAGGGTTGATTTGATCAAAGCTATGAAGAGTATCTTAACTCTTACAAATTTTTGAACTCTAAAATGGATGGTACTCACGATGTCACCACACTGACATGGGCCCGCCAGAATGTCACATCTAAATCGAAAGAAAGAACATACCTGAGTACAGTGGGAGAGTTAACCACCGTGATGCTAGATGCTATACAACAGTTCCTACAGGATGGGGTCGCATCCGGATGAGTGTCCAGCAAGGGGAGAGGTCCTGGTGTGGCAGTGGTTGGTTTTGCTCTATTAAATGATAAGTGTTTCTCGAGCACCTACTATGTGTAAGACCTATGCCAGGTCCAAAGACGTATAAAATGGGTCCCATGCAAGGTGCTTATGTTATGTTTTCCCTCATTGCTTAGGGTTTGGTAAGCACGCAGGAGTAGACAAGTAATCAAAAATGATTTGTAAAATAGCCAGGCAAGAGCTATGCTCCTAGTACTTGGAGTAAAGGACCGATGCTAGGTAGGTGTCTCTTACTTCTAAATTCCAATTTCTCTTACTATAGCATTTAAACTTCTGTGGCGAGCAGGAAAAGGTGACTAAATGGAAGTATGCAAACACTTACCTCTCTATTGGCTTTATAGAAATGTATTTAATGGGATTTCATATAACCATGTAAATATGTTAGATATTAAATATGCTAAACAGGGGCGCCTGGGTGGCTCAGATGGCTAAGCGTCTGCCTTTGGCTCAGGTCATGACCCCAGGGTCCTGGGATTGAGCCCCACGTCAGGCTCCCTGCTTCTCCCTCTGCCTCTGCTGTTCCCCCTGCTTGTGTTCTCACTCTCTGTCAAATAAATAAATAAAATCTTTAAAAAAGAAAAGAAAAGAAGAAAACAAATATGCTAAACAGAGCTAAACATGCTTAGTTGGAAAGTTGTCTAAGGGATACAAAGAAAAAAACAAGTCCTGAGAATGATGTATTGTGTGTATGTAGGTGTCCTGTATGTATATATATATATATATATATATATATATATATATATATATATATATGGATAGAAACTTTCTGGAAGAAAATTAAAATTCATTAACAGTGTTCCTGGGATGCAGCAATGGCAAGTTAGGTGGCAGAAGAGGTCAGGGTAACAACTACTACTTTTCATTTTCCATTCTTTTGTGTGTCTGGTTTTTTTTTCCAAACTTGAGCACTTTTATAATTGTATGAAAGGGTTTTAAATTTTTAAACATTTTTTTCTTACTGCTAAAGCAATATGTATCTGGAAAATTTAGAAAATACAGATTTCCAAAAATAAAAAATAAATACCCTCATCTACAAAGAGCTAACATTTGCTAAAACCTCGGTGCAGGTCTTTCCAGACTTGCAGTCTTCCACATACGTCTTCATTTTAACAAAGACTCGTACTTCACTGTTCTGCAATCTGAATTTCATTTAATAGTTTACCATGACTATTTTCCCCGTGAAGACATTTGCATTTACAGCATTGTTATTTAATGACTAGACGATATTCCAGTGTATTTGTTACACCATCGTGTACTGAATCAATTCTCCTTATGTTGGATATCTAGGTTGCTTCTAATTATTGTCTTTCTTACAAACAACATATTGATTCACAACCTGATAACTAAATCTTTGTGCACCTGTCTTAATCTTTCTTTCGCCCAAGTGCCTACAAGTAGGACCGCAGGTTGGAAGCTTTAGCTATGTGCTTTCAAGTTGCCTGCTGTCTAAGTGTATATAAGTGCCCATTTTCCTGTAGCCGTGCCAACCGTGAATACTTTTATGAAAATATTTGTTTCTACATCCATTCTTAAAGGGCTAAGAGTCCCCCTCCCATCGTCACTGGTACAATTTAATTTTATCAACAAGAATATTCAATTAAAACCAAAGCTGTGCTCGTCGTGGTATTTAACATGAGTTCATGGCCTACTCTTGGGGGACTGCAGCTCAGGTCCCCGCAGGCCGTACTCTTTGATGTCATAGACGTGCACGAAGCCTTCCTGGTCAGCCACGTAGGCAAGGGCATCTCCTGCTGTCACCGCGATGCTGCTGACCTGCGCTTTGTCCCTGGACTGAAAGACACATGCACAGGGCCCATTACAGAGACACCGACACGGTCCATCACAGACACACACAGACATGGCCCATCACACTTACATACTCATAAACATAGCCTTTCACAGACGCATAGATACAGGACCACTCCTAGACAGACAGACACACACACACATACAGGGCGCATGACACAGACACACACACACGCACAGACACACACAGACACACATACACACACACGGTCCATCAGACACGCACAGACATGGCCCATCACACTTACATACTCATAAATATAGCCTTTCACAGACACATAGACACAGGGCCACTCCTAGACAGACAGACATACACACACAGGGCCCATGACACAGACACACACACACACACACAGACACAGACACACAGACACACGGTCCATCACAGATGCACACGGGACCATTGCAGATAAAGCTTACCTGTCAGACAATGGCAAGTGGAATGCTGTATCTCATTTACAGCAAGAACTAATCACTGTGCCTGTGTTAATCTTTCAGCAAGATAGGAACGCTACATAGAGAAATAAAGCTAAGAACTTGGAGCTCACAGGAGTTGCTGTGTTACATAGTCAGGCTAGTGTCAAAAAAGAAAAAAACAACAAGGGGCGCCCCGATGGCTCAGTCGGTTAAGCGTCTGCCTTTGGCTCAGGTCATGATCCCAGGTCCTGGGATGGAGTCCCATGTCAGGCTCCCCACCCAGCAGGGAGTCTGCTTCTCCTTCCACCTCCCCCTACACCCCTCCCCCCACCCCACTCATGCGCATGCTCTCACATGCTCTGTCTCTCAAATAAATAAATAAAATCTTTAAAAAAAAGAAAAAAACAACAGGCCCAAAGCATGGAAGTTATTTCCAACCAACTGCCCAACTTACCGGAGTGAAGTTTGCAATAGGACAGGCCCCACCGAACAGCCTCCAGAAGGTGACAGAACCTGTGAGGAGGGGACAGCAGGGAGGGCACCTTGGGTGTGCCCTCTGCCAGCAGCGCTGAGTCTCTGAGCCTTTGCCGACAGGCACTGCAGCCCCGTGACACCAGGGCCTTTTTCTTTTTCCCTTGGCTAACCGATAAGTTAGAATTATCAGTAAATATTGGGGCAGGGGTCCTCTTCATGGATTTTGGGTTAAGTGGCTCAGTAGTCTTTTCTTTCTTCTTTCTTCACTAATCTGGGCAGCTTTCCTGATGAGAAGGGCTCCAGATTTGACTATGGAGGAAGGGTCCAGAAGTCTGGGCTACAGCAATAATACGTGTGTGTGTGTGTGTGTGTGTGTGTGTGTGCGCGCGCGCCTGTATGTAGAAGCACTTATTTGAAATATACAGTGGGACTTGCCTAGTCAAAGGGATGCTTGCGGGCGGCAGTTCTTTTTGGCCTACCAGTCACACCCAGTTCTTGACTGTGTTTTAGACACGGCTGCTCATGTAGCAGGCCTTTGTGAAGTGGGCCCCATGCGTATTGCTTTCTCTTGGGGGCTCCCTCATGAACGCAGTTTCCTCCTCTTCTCTCAGGGGTGCAGGGGCTCTGTGCCCCCCCAGCCCCCTACCCCCCCGCTAAAGCAGAAGCCATGGACGCCTCGGTGGGCGGTGGAGGGACGCCTCCAAGGGCATCTGCAGCTCGGGGGCTGCTGGGGCCGTGAGGCCGCAGCCTCCTTTACTACCTAACGAGAAGAACACGAACGACCAAGTACCCTGGGACCAATACACACAACTCGAGCCTCCCCTGGCCCCCAGAACACAGGTGGCTGGCTGCTGTCAACTCGCAATTTTAATTAAAATCTTAGAGCTCTGGAGCAGGACTGTGGCCCACTCGTTTACATCTTACTAAAGCCCAGGGGTGCGGGGGGCGGTGTCATGTCATTTGTGTAATGTCACCGACCTAGTGAGTGGCAGATCTGGACTCAGAAGCTCCTCCTGGAGCCCTGGCTTGTCCGTCCTAAAATGAGCAGGTTACATAGCTGAGCTCCGCTTAGGATTCTTTGTTTTTCTTCTTCAGCCTCTTCGGTCAGGCTGCCTGTTGCTTGTGGCCTTCCCCTTAAAGGCCGTGCTCGGTGTTTACTCAGCCTGACTAAATGATGTCCTCTGTGGCCCAGTTCACCTGCAGAGGGCCTCTGAGTGGGCAGCTGGGGCAAGGAAACTTGATTTGGAGGAAGGGGGAGTCAGGCCCTCACTCCCCACGTGACCACCTGGCTGGCTGGCAGGACTGGGCCAGAGCAGGCCGGGGCGGGGGCCTTGGTCAGCCTGGGCTCAAGGAGAGACAGCAGCCAGGGGGAGGGATAGCACAGGTTGCGGAGGACAATAGTGAATGCCTAGGGACCCTCCCTCTCCAAACCTGGACCTGCGGTGACCCAGTCTTAGCAAAGAACAGCACAGCCTCCAGGGGACGCCATTCTCACCCCGGGGCCCATTGGCGATGAGGGAAGCGGCCGCTGATTCAAACTTGGCGGCCCGGGTCTTCAGGAAGGCGAGGCAGGAAACACTCCGGTCTGGGCCTGGGGACCAGGGAGAGCTTGGTTGTACCCCCATCAGGCTCACAGCCCTTTCTTTCCCCCTCTCCTGCAGCTCTGCCCCCTCCACGCCCCACCGCCGGCCTGAAGCAGGAGCTGAGCACACAGCGGTGCGGGCAAGCAGGCACCCTCGCCGGTTAAGAACCAACCCAGGTAAAGGCAGGTGTGAAGGCGAACGGCCCTGGCAGCCCAGGACCCTAGGACTTTTGGAGAGAGCCAAGGATTTGGGAGACTTTGCCCGGGATTTTACAGGTCCTTCTCAAGAAGTCCCCACTCTCCAGAAATTCCTGAATTGGAATAATATGAATTAACCTTTATGTCACCTTTGACATTTACCAAGATGGAAAACCATGTGAAATCCCAGGGTTTTTTGGATTATTAGTCCCATGGCCAGATGAGGAAGTGGAGGCTTAGAAAGGTGAAAAGCTTCACTCGAGGGCATAAAGATGTTCATTTTTCCATTTACTTGTTTTTTTAGCAACATCTGTTAAATCTCTGGTATGGCCTAAGCATTGCACTGAAGGCGGTGGAGAGGGGGGAAGCAGAGAGCCAAAGCAAAGCAGAGGGCCCTCTAGGGAGAGACCTCAAACCCCGACCTTCACAGCACAGCCGAGTGTTGGAATAACCTCTAAGCCCACCACCCTGCTTCCCCCCAGCCTTCCACTCCCCATGCTAGACTTTCAGTGCCATCCACACAGGGGACACATCTGTCTCGTTTACCACTTATCTGTAATCCCCTCAGTGTTTGGTACACAGAACTCAAATACTTGCTGTAGAACAAAAATCCAACAAACTTCCTTAGATGCAAAGCTGTGAGAGCCACAAAGAACGCTGCTACGTGAGGTCGTGGGCTAGGAATTCTCTTTCTGTTTTCCTCCTTGAGTCTGTGGGCTCCATGGTACATACGTACGTTGCCCAGACTAGCGGTACAACGAATGGTCTCATGTAAATAAGGGGCCATAGAAATAATGGGGTTGGTGCTGGAGTTAAATACAAGGGGTGCTGCTCCCTGGTCTCACACTGTGAGGACACCCATGTATCAGGCTGTGAATCATTCAGCAATATTTATCTTGGCCTGACTCTGAGCTTGGCACTGTGCCATGCACCCAGGAAACCACAGTGGATATGGCAGACTCAGGCCCTGCCCTCAAGCTGTCATAGTCATGGTTACTGAGCTCTTTGGCTCAGTTTCCTCATCTATGAAGATGGGTACAATAGCACCTATCTCTCAGGGTCAATGTGAGCACTAAATGAGATAAAATGTTAAAAGCACTCAGGAAAATGACATAGAAGGCTAAATATATTATTTTTCTAGTATTTATATATTGTTATATTAATTATCTTATTAAATACTAAATACTATTTAAATTATATTTATTAAATATTATATTGTTATAATAGACAAATGTCATTATTTATAAATAAATAAATATTATTATATTGTTTTCCTAGTTAAAAAGCCTTAGTATCTAAGAACTAATAAATGAATTCAGCAAAGTAGCAGGATACGAAGTCAACACACAGTAATCAGTTGCATTTCTATATACAAATAAGGAACAATCTGAAAAGGAAATTACAAAAACAGCCCCATTTCCAGTAGCATCAAAAAGAATAAAATACTTAGGAATTAAGGAAGGGAAAGACTTGGACAATGAAAACTACAAAACATTGCTGAAAGAACTTGAAGACATAAATAAATGGAAACACATCCATGCTCATGGATTGGCAGACTTAATATTTTAAAATGTCAATTTACGCAAAACAATCTAGGGGCAACTGGGTGGTTCAGTCAGTTAAGCGTCTGCCTTTGGCTCAGGTCATGATCCCAGGGTCCTGGGATGGAGCCCCATGTCAGGCTCCCTGCTCAGCAGAGAACCTGCTTTCCCCCTCCCTCTGCCCTTCCCTCCCCTCAAATAAGCAAAATAAAATAAAACTACACAAAGCAATCTACAGACCCAATGCAAGCTCCGTGGTATCTTTTGCAGAATTAGAAAACCCATCCTAAAGTTTGTATGGAACTTCAAGGAATGCCAAACAATCTTGAAAAAGAAGAGCAAAACTGGAGGACTCACACTTCCCAATTTTAATATTTACTATAAAACTACAGTAATCAAAACAGTGGTGCTGGCATACAGACGGACATGTAGACAAATAGAAGAGAGAGCCCAAAAATGACCCCTCGCATTTACGCCAAGTGATATTTGATAAGGGTGCCAAGACTGTTCAATGGGGAAAGGACAGCCTTTTCAACAAATGGTGTGGGAAACTTGGATATCCACCTGCAAAAGAATGAAGTTGGACTCTTACCTAACACTACAAATAAAAATCAACCCAGGGTGGATAAAAGACCTAAGTGTAAAACCTAAAACAGTCAAACTCTTAGAAGAAAACAGAGGATAAAAATATCAGGACTTTGGATTTGGCAGTGATTTCTGGGATATGACACCAAAGGCACAGGTAACCAAATTTAAAATAGACAAATTGGACTTCATGAAATTTTTTTAAAAATGTGCATCAAAAGACACTACCCAGAGTAAAATGGCAACCGACAGAACGAAAGAAAATATTTGCAAATCATATATCTGATAAGGGATTAATATCCAGAATATAGAGAGAACTTCTAAAACTCAACACAAAAAACCCACAAACAACCTGATTCAAAAGTGGGCAAAGGACTGAAACAGATGGTTTTCCAAAAAAGATATACAAATGGTTGATACGCACAGGAAGAGACGCTCAGCATCACTCGTCATCAGGGAACTGCAAATCAAAACCACAGTGAGCTACCACCTCGCACCCATTCGGATGACTATTAAAAAAAGAAAGAAAAAAAAGAAAAGAACAAGTGTTGGCAAGGATGTGGAGAAATTGGGGTTCTGTGCATTCCTGGTGAGAATGTAAATTGGTGCAGCCACTGTGGAGAACAGTACGGAGGTTCCCCCCCAAATTTAAAAAAATACGGCCTGATTAAGCAATTCCACTTCTGGATACATACCCCAAATCATTGAAAAGCAGGGTCTTGAAGAGATATTTGTACACCTATGTTCATAGCAACATTATTCACAATAGCTAAAATCTGCGAGCAACCCGAGTGGCTACTGATGGGAAAATGGGTAAGCAGACTGTGGTATATCCACACAGTGGAATCTTATTCAGACTTAAAAAGGAAGTAAATTCTTTAATATGCTACAACATGGATGAACCTTGAGGACATTACACTAAGTGAAATAAGCCAGTCACAAGAAGACAAATACTCTATGATCCCACGTACAGGAAGGACTTCGAGTGGTCAGAATCACAAAAACAGAAGGTTTGTAACGGTGGTTGCACCAGCTGCAGGGAGGGGAGGATGGGGAGTTAGTGTTTAGCAGGGACAGGGTTTTAGGTGGGAATGATGAAAGGGTCTGTGGCTGGGCAGGGGTGATGGCTGCAAAGCCACGTGCATGTCGTTAGTACCATTGCCCTGTACATTGTACTGTGTGTATTTTACCAGGATAAACAAAGAAAGAGGAGGAGGGGAAGGAGGGGAAGGAGGAGAAGGAGGAGGAGGTAGGGGTAGGGGAAGGGAAAGAGGAGGGATGTGGGGTGGGTAAGGGGAGGAGGAGAAAGAAAAAGCCTTAGTTTCTCAGTGAGCCCACTGCTTTCCTGGATTTTAGCCTGGTTGAAATCTGTCCCTCTCTTTCCGTCAAATTCTTTCTCTTTGATGTCAAGGAAGATGTGACAATCCCCAATAAAAGGAAGAGTGAAGCTCAAATGTCAAAAAGTCAGCCAAAAGAATTTGTTTTCAGCTCATTTTGCTTTGCTTACACGATTGCCTTTCTCTCTCAGCTCCCTTCTCTACTAAAAATGACTTCAGAAGAACAGTCTGGACAGTTTTCCAAATAAGACTGTGACCTCTTAACCAATCCCATGTGAAAAAGACCACTGGGTTCTGGTTTGACCTTCAAGAAGAGCCAATACTGCTCTTTCCTGGAAGGGTAGGGAACTTTCACATATTTTCATCTCATTTGTGCAATGTAGAAATGTGAATTATTGGTAGCTACGGCTGGCTTTGCATTTGGGGAGCAGAAAAGGAGTTTCTCAAAGCCAGCAGTCACATAACTTTAAACACTAAATGCTCCTGCAAACGGGGTTTTAAATTAGAGCTGCTGGCTAAAAGGTCAACATTGCATTCTTGGCCAGTGACTTTATTTTCATTTTAATGGCAATGAAAATAATCATTTAGAAGGAAATGCCACCACTTTTTCCCCAAAGATTTTTAAAAGTTTTAGGCACTGGCAGAAAGAACCTCATAGAAGAATCTTTTTAAATGTTATAGTAAAGGGGGTAGGAACAGACTGGAGAGTAAGTCTACAGGTAAGAATTTCTTTTTAATCGCGTGGTGTTCAGTTTCTAGCCACTGCCTTCCAGAGTGTCTCTCAAGCACTTCAGTCCAGAGGCTGACTGCATTGCGTTACCAGTCTTTTACCTGCTGGGCATGCACAGCTTGTCTCTGAATTTAGACTGTGAGCCATTTGAAGGCAGCATCAAGCCCCACATCTCTCTCTAGTCTTTTCTATGCATCTCCCTCAAGGTTATGCTCATGGGAATGGCTCAAAGATATTTTCTGATCAAATGAGTCATTAGAGCTGTTCCTTGGCTAAGAAGTTATCAGACGCCTCAAGCTGGGGATTGCAGGGTGGGGTTCTCTGAGGGTTTGCTGGTTGGGTTTCAGGAGATGCAAGAACTCCCCAGTTTTATGTAAAATCACCAGTGCCCTCTGTCTCCCTGTTGAGGCTCCATGGGTGTGGGGTAGTGGGTCCCTCGGCTGCTGACAGATGAGTGTCTGTAGACTGCCACTTGGAAAGGAGGAGCCTGGACTCTGGAAGCAGGGCAAGGAGTGGTAGGAAGTCTTTGACTGTGTGTCCCCATGGTTTTCCATCCAGCACAGCCAGCCATGAAACTGATAGATAAGTGTGTTTTTAGAAGGGTTCATGGCTTGGAGGGAGAGGAGTGTGGTTACCAGCCCCAACACCTAGTACTGGGCCTGGCACATAGCAGGAACTCAACAGTGTGTTTTGAATGAAGACATGAATGAGCGGGCCCGTGATCACATTAGCAGAGAGAGACGGTCTTGAAGAAATGGAACGAGGGCAGAAAAATTAGGGAGAATGGATGGGAGGGTGGGGAAAAGTTTTGCAATGAAATATACAAGTAATAAGAGGCACCTGGGTGACTCAGTTGGTTGAGTGTCTGACTCTTGGTTTCAGCTCAGGTCATGAACTCAGGGTCCTGGGATGGAGCCCCACATCGGGCTCCATGCTTAGTGGGGAGTCTGCTGGAGATTCTCTCTCTCCCCCCACCCTCCCCACCCACTGCTTGTGTGTGCTTTCTGTCAAAATAAATAAATAAATGAAATCTTTAAAATACATATATGTGTATGTGTGTGTGTACACATACAAGTAATAAGGATTGATCCATGTAGCAGAGTATAGGGGGTCACGGGCAATGTGGGGACTCTAGGACCCTGGGGGCCACCCAAGGGGGCTGATGGAGAGGGTGACATAAAGACTGAGGGCACATAGCTGAGTGACACATCGGAAGATGATGTTTGAGGTGGGTTGGGAGAACAGGCTTGCTAGCTGGGCAAAAGGAGCCCGTAAAGACAGAGGGGTAAAATCGGCACTATAACAAAGCCCGACGCACTCAACAGGGGAGAGGGTGGATGGACAGTGGATGAGAAAATGCTCCCGGAGGTGGTAGGCTGGTCTGAGACAGCCTCTGATGTATGAGTGCCTGGGGATGTGGACTGAACTGGCTGGACTCTTAAACTCCCTCCCAGCTCTGGGAATATCCAGCTGACAGGTTAAACCTGAAACCAGGCTAATCCCTTCTAACTGGGAAGCTGTCCAGAACTGAGATCTCTTTAGGACATGCCAAGAAACCAAGCCTGCTGGGGCCTGTGCAGAGCAGCCATGAAGCCTACCCCTCACCGACCTTTTCTGTCTTCTGCACCATCAGAGGGGCTGGGAGTATTCAGCTTGCAGTATATGTGGCCTGAGATGACATTCCAAATAATGACCTCCCCATCATAACTGGAGGTGGCAAGAAGAAAAGGTGGGCATTGAGCCACACAGAGGATGTCCTCTTTGTGCCCATGGTTCTGAGAAAGAGACATGGAGAGAGACAGGGTAAGAAGTCAAATCACCAATCACCCCCAGCTAGCTCCCCTTCATCTGATGCCTAAGACAGAGGATGCAGATGGGTTCCTCCTTCTATGCTTGCCCACATCGAAGACTCACCTGGAAACTTGTGGCCCTGCCCCAGGGATCAGGGCATCCCTCCATGCAGGAGGCTGTGTACAGGTCAGCCAGAGAAGTGCTGTCTCTCTTTGGGTCAGTTGTATTACTTTCCCCAGGGAAGTGATACTCCTAGAAGCCTCCCGACCTCCCCATAGTACTGGCAAGCGTAGTATTTGCAAGGAGGCCTATTTGGGGCTGAAATGTTGATGGCAATGGGATAATGGAAATCAGCTCTGGCCAAGGTGGTTTGGCTTCCCAATCGCTCAGGTCTAAAATCCAGAGTGTGCTGTCCCTTGACTTGATTCCTACAGGGTTCCCATCTGCAGCTTATACATGCGATGAGGAACTGAGATCACCTACTCTCCTCGAAAGGAAGATTTGGATACAGATCCTTAAGAAAGATGAGAAACTAAAATGGAGTTTTTTTTGGTCACTATCATTTCAACTTTCTCACTGGGGTGTAGTTTCCCTGTAAAGAGGATTGGCCTCTCTTGGCATTGTCAAGATATTTTTTTTCTCCCTTTCCCTCACATTCTTTCCACAGAGTGTCCCTTGAGGACCCACCCATGTCATCTAAGATGTCCCTTCTGCCTGAAAGTGGCTGGAAAGGTGGTGGTATAAGACAGCTGGAAAAGAGAAGACGGCTGGAAAAGAGAAGGTCAATGGCTCTCTCTTTCCCACAATCTTCTGCCAAATCCTGCCTCCTTTTGTGATTTGTGACCACATACGTCTGGAATCCTCCTCCTGTGGTCCCCCACTACCTGCAGTGAGGCGTACATGCCTTAGCATGACGGTCAAGCTCTAACTTAACTTTCCAACCTCAATTTCCTCCTCAAACTTTTTATAATCCTCCAAACAACATGCTTTTCATGCTTCCCCACTTGCCACGTGCTTCCCCCTTTCCCTCATCTAGATTGCTTTCCTTACCTTGGCCTCCTGGACAAATCCTAGCACTCTTTTGATATCTTGTGTGATATTAGAGCAAAGGTAGTGGTTCCCACTTCTGGGCTTCTCCAGCATCTTATATGTTATTATAGCACCTGTTACATTGTATGTTTATTATTTCCTTAGTTTATCTCCTCACTAGTCTTTGAGATTCTGGGCCAGGAATCACATTTTATTCACAATGTATCTTTTGGACCTATCCACTAAGCACGACACTATGAAACTGTTCAAAAATACATGTTGAGTGAACTAATAGTTTAATGAATAAATGTTTGGATGAACTAACACTTCGCTGACTTGCATAATGCTCATCCTTGCAATGGCCACCTTTTCTGGGGCATTTTCTGCCTAACTTTGTTCGTTCACTCAATAATCACTAATCTGCAAACCCCAGGAAGGCAGAGATCCTGAGATGACCATTTTGCTCATCACTTCATCTTCAGTGAATAAAGCACACTTGGCCCACAATAGGGGTATATGCTAGTTGAATGAAAACAAATTAATTGCATTGCTATAAACTGGATGCTGGGCTAGGTCCTGGGAAGGTCATGGTGAAGACAGACAAGGTCTGGCTTCATGGAGTTTGTATTCTAGTGACTGCACCTTCTGGAATATTTATGGGGGTATAAGATAGGGTTGAGCCATGGCAGCTGATGGTTGGGCACAGTGACTTTTCTTTCTTAGCACTTTCTTATTGGCTTGGCATCCAGGCAATTTTGAGGAAGGTCATTCAACCCTGGGAGGCTGTAGAAAGTTGGGGGGAGGCACTCTGCTAATAAGAATCACAAGAAGTCCCCTGCTTATAGGACCCCAACAAGTCACAGGGAATATTGTCATCTCTTAGGCTCCCTGGCTGCCCAAGGATGACACAGTAATTGCATATAATTTTGCATGCCAAGCAGAGGAAGGAAGTAGATGCTTCTTGAGGAAAGTTACACCCACCACATCTTGGCTGCTATTCCTGCACTGCATGAGTGCTGGCTGAGCTCATAGAGAGCTGCATGGATTGGTTTCTGTGGCCCCATACCCCCATCTGAACACAAGGCCATCACTCTTCCTGGAGGGGAAGCAGCTGCTTGGAGCTCAGTGCTCCTGGTTCTACCTGGACCAGTCATGAATCCTATCATGACAGAGGCAGGCCCAGGAGAGTTAGGGTGAGCCTCTAAGTGAGGGATATCCTCATCATGTGCCACTGTTTGGGCTGAGAGCCAGAGAGTGGACCAGGGCTCACCAGGTCATCCTGCCAGTGTGGCTGTGGCTTCCAGAAGTGATGAAAGTCACATGGTGTATCCTGTATTCAAAGCCAAAGAGGAGACATTGTATAAGCAGTAAAATGAGCTGCCAACACACTCACAACTTCAGAGAGAAGGTGTTGGCACATTTCATAACCCTACCCCTCACCCCACCAGTGATGTAGATTTTTGAAATGTCAAAGCAAATTCCCCTAGTGCTAGTGGGAATAAAAAGCAATCCACTCTGACGTTTGGGTGATTGCATTTCAACAAATCATATGTCAACTGACAAACTCTCCTGGATGGTCTGCATAGCTTCGCCTTCATAATAAAACCCATAACTGTTGCATGTGTTCAAACAAAGCCTTCGGCTCAGGAACCTATAATACCAAAGGACGAATTCAACGTCAGGGCTTCTCAGGTAGTCATCTTTCAAATCATCTGGGGATGCAAGGCTCAGGCTGTGAAATACAGCACACCTTC
The DNA here is from genome assembly GCF_024610735.1 of Ursus americanus. Lineage (NCBI taxonomy): Eukaryota > Metazoa > Chordata > Mammalia > Carnivora > Ursidae > Ursus > Ursus americanus. The sequence goes on from NC_142136.1 coordinate 68,270,749, forward strand.
AAATGAATAAAGAATTTACAATGTTTAAGGACCGTTGGAAATCCATGACCATCCAGCATAGCAAGCAGGGGAAAGAAAATGTCACAGGTAGATTTAAAACTTAGTTTCAGTCAGCATTTTCAGCTTCCCCTGTCTCTGAATCCCTTCCCCATCTCTAAGCCATAAAAATATTTTTTTTCCCATAGAGCTGCTTATGGATGGCATTTCATCTCCTCTTTCCACTTAGAGAGGGACCAGGGCCTAAAGACAGGTGGGAGGAAGAAGGAAGAAAGTAAAGGGGTGGAAAGTTGATAGAGAAGTTAACCCTCAGTTAGGGATGAGTGTGTTCAAGGTACAGCTGAAGCCCCTGCATGCTGGGGAGGAGGGAGCATGCCAACCTGTACAAGGGGTAAGACTATGAGGCAAGGCGTAGAGAGATACGCGTTCCAGGTACGGGCTGCTTTGGATTCCCGAGGATGCCCTGTATGGCTCTGATAGCTCTTCAAGCTAACACTTTGTGGTATTGCGATTTACGATAAGAAACAGGTATTTGGTCTTGGTGCCCATTTTTGGCAGATAGGTCCTAAAAGCCTTGGAATTTCTTAAGTGATGAGAGCGTGGGAGGTGTCTGAAGGTGGAGGGCAAGAAGGACAGGCTTGTGGGACTGAGCCTGTAACCTGTAGGATACAATACCATCTCTGGGTAGATGGTGTCAGGATTGAGCTGAATTATAGGACACGAGCTGGTGTCAGAGAGTTGCTTGTTGGTGTGGGAACCACCTGTCTCCCAGAATTGGGTGCAGAGTCATTACGCTTCTTCCCATAAAAGAGACAACTAGAGGGAAAAACTGAAGCATAAAAGAAAGTAAAAAAGGTTTCTTAAAGGGAGAAATGGAAGGAGGGGGATATTCTTCTGTCTATATCATGGTTTGACTTGTAATAGAGAGCAGAAGCATGAAGAATTGCTGCAAGTATTGTTTTTAGTGGGAAAAGAATTCACAGGTCGGGGGAGGAGGATAGCAGTCTGAAGCAGGGTTTCGAATACCTAATACCTAATTTTGTACATTTCACTTACAAAATACACATTTATTCTTCTGTCCCATCCAACAGCTATGATACACCTAGAACAGTAACAGAGTAGTACATTTCAGTACTTAAGCTTAGCATCTCTTCGATTTTTGCCTGCATTCAAGACCGTGGTTTAATTTTGCCCTGTCTATGTGATAAATGGAGAGAGCCAGAGCATTTTTTATGAAGAACAAGATAAAATGTGATTGGATAAATTAGGGTCAGTGTTTCCACTGGTGCTTAAGGGATCTATAATTTCCAAGATCTACAGATGCTACTCCATGCTAACCCTCCTGAGGGTTACTCAATCCTAAGAGCATGGTTGAACCATGGAGGCAAGGGCACGAACAGAATCTGGTCAGGAATTGTTTTTACTCTTAGTGTTCAGGAGAGAATTTATGGAATTTTTGACTTGTGTGTGCTGAATCTAGTCTAATTGCTCTAGTAATCTAGTCTGTGCTTTATTCCTTCAGAAAGCATTTGGTGGAGAGATACAATGTTCTCTATCTCTATCTCTAAACAGTCATAGAAATGGGCAGAGAATTGCTTCCAATATTCTAGAAGAGCCTAGTTGCCTAAATTACCATCAGGGAGCAACTGGGATCCTTGGAAATTTTTTGACACGTTTCCTTCTGGAAAATTCCCTTCACTGTCTCAGTGTCTTCCTCTAGGATAGATTTTGTATAAAAAAGATGCCTCTCTATATCCAAGCTGAATATAACTCACTTATTTTGGTTCACCTCCAAGTAGGTACAATCACAGACTTCATTTTGCTTTTCATCTAGAAAGATCACATTATCAAAGTATATTAGACATTTTTCTTTACTGGTTCTTGAATCAGTTTAAACATATTAACTCAACTAAACTGATGACTGGGGAAAACTTCAGTACTGACTTTCTAGTTTTCAGACCACAGTTAGCTGTCTTTTAAGGCATCACAGCACTGCTGGTTTCCTGCCACACTCATTGCCCTAAAAGGCTGACCCTGCCCTTGCTCAGCTCTGGAAGAGGCTTGCCTTCTGCTGACAGGACCCTACACGGTGCCCGGCACTTGCTGAGCGAGCGAGTGAGCGAACAAGTGAGTGTATGCAAGTCAAAAGCAGACCTGGAAATCACAAACTCATTACCCGGGGTGATTTTTGTCTTTTTAACTTCGACTTCATTTACAGTCTCTGGTAGTTGAAAACTGTCTGCCTCTTATCTTCCTCATAGAAGGGTGACAGGTCAGAATCGTGGAAATTCTACCAAGATCAGGCACAGCACGTGAACAAGTGGAAACAAATCACAACAACGCACAAAACAGACCAGCTTTTAGTTTGTTCATCTAGATTTTGACTTATGTGATGTTTAAAATGTTTAGAAAAGTTAAGCTCATCTAAGAACTCAGATAAATATATCGGGTAATAAAGGACCAAGTGCACGAGGCTTGGCTGGGAGCACATCTATTTATGTAAAGTATGGCTCTCCTCAGTACAAGTTTAGAGTCATTGGTAAAACAAAGTGCCAGAGGAAAAGGATGTAGGGCTGTTACATGTGTTCTAGACGCCATCTCATTCGTTTCTTCTGCACTGACAACAAATGCCCAATCTCACATCATTACGTGATGTGGACCCTTGGTAGGAAGCGACTTGCCGTGTTTCAGTGTGTGCAGACAATGTCCGTTGTTGTAGCTCCATATTTTCAGACAGCCGTCTCTGCCCCCGTGATTAACTTAGGAAACAGTCTCCTGTCAGGAAGTCATGTCAGAGATCTCACTGATTAATGGTTGAAGAGACTGAAGAAGATACTTACCTTCTTCCACTGGTGTCAAAGGTCAGACATGTGATTCCAGCACTGCCATGAGCCCCAATGAATCCAGACAACAGCCTTCCTGTTTCAAAGTCCCACACTTTTACCACCTGTATCCAGAAGTTGAAAAATAAATGACCCAGAGATAATGGCTATCAAATTAAAGGGAATTTGCCTTTAGAAGTCTAGTGTCTTAGATAAAAAAGATGAAAATTTACCCTGAAAGTATCCATCTGTATATCCAATGGCTTACTTCAATGTGTTCATTTGCTGGGGCTGCATAACAAAATACCACAGAGTGGGGGACTTAACAATGGACATTTAGTTTCCTATGGTTCTGGAAGCTGGGAGTCCGAGATCAAGTTGCTGGCCGGTTTGGTTTCTTTTGAGACGCCTCTTCTTGGCTCACAAATGACCACCTTCTGGTTGTGTCCTCACATGGTCTTTCCCCTGTGCGTGCACTCCCAGGGTCTTTCTATGTGTCCAAATTTCCTCTTGTTATAGAGACACCAGTCAGATTGTCAGCGTCCACCCTAACATCCTCGTTTTAGTTTAATGCCCTCTTTAAAGGCTCTATCACCAAATATAGCCACATTCTGAGCTGCTGGGGTTAGGACTTCAACATACGAATTTTGGGGGAACACAATTTATCTGTAACACTCAGTGAGAAGATTAGAAAATTTAGAAATCTTTGGATAAAAATCTCCTGACTACCTAGGCTCAGAGGAATAGGTGTGGATTGAATTTTGAGCAGCAAAATTTATTCGGCACCAAGGCAAAGCTGAGTGAGAAAGATGGCCTGTTTGGAGGGAAGGACATGTCTTCTAAACCCTCAGCTTTTTTTTTTTTCACTTTCTTATGACAGAAATGTTCTTTTTTTTCATTACAGTACATCATTTCCTACAGTACATCCTTAGTTTCTGATGTAGTGTTCCATGATTTATTGTTTGCGTATAACACCCAGTGCTCCATGCAATACGTGCCCCCCTTAATACCCATCCCCGGGCTAACCCATCCCTCTACCCCCCTCTCCTCTAAAACCCTCAGTTTGTTTCCAGGAGTCCATAGTCTCGCGTGGTTCATTTCCCCTTCTGTTTACGCCCCTTCATTTTTCCCTTCCTTCTACCGATCTCCCTGCTATTCCTTATGTTCCACAAATGAGTGAAACTTAAGATTTCGCTCAGTCCAGCTAGTTCCAGTCTTGGAATTGCTTTGTTTCAGCCCCATCCCTTGAGCAACCTTGAATGAGAATCATCTGTAAAGGGAGTGGAGTGGCGTCTTTCATGACTTCGGGTAGGTAAGTGCCCACCCTAAGGACAGCGTCCTCTGGGGCAGACTTTCTGGAGCCTGCCCCCAAAGGCAGTGACAGTGTGGGAGGAGAAATGCTTGAGGACACCACTCTTTCTCTGAACTACTGTTTGTTCCTTTTAGTCTTTCACTTTGTAAAAGAGGCTGCTCCATCGACATAGAGAAACTTCCAGGTCTCTCAATCCAGAAACCAGAAGGCATGCTCTCACTGGTGTTGATTTCAAGTACCTGAGGTGAGATTTTTGTAGTGTACACTTTGCTTCCTTCCCCTCTGTCTTCTTACAATGTCAGGGTCTACAGCTCACGTGCACCCATTTGTTCTCCTTAATATTGCAATAGACCCTTAGCATTACTGGGCTTTACTCTAGTTATTCCGACATTTGCAAACATCCCAAAGTTCCACAACATGCAATGATTTGTAATATGGTTGAGGTCCAGAACTGAATGAAATACCAGTCGGCATGGAAGAATGAGCAGAAGGGCCTAGAGTGAGGAAGATAGCCCTGGATCGACACCCAAAGGAGACATCCTCCCTGTGGACCTGTCTTCCTGTGAAGTGATTAAACAGTCACACGTTTGTTCCATAAAAAGAAATTCCCCTAAGAACACCACCTGCTACTGCAGGTAATGGGAGTGAAAAGATTGAAGCGAGCAATTAAAATATCTTTAAAAATGACTTTAGGGTTCTATTTATAATCAAGAGAAGTCTAAACTTGCTATTTATCCTCTTTAGGTGCATTGTAGAGGGGATTTCATGCCCTAGCAGGGCTCCTCTAAGAATTTCCTTGCCCCAAGCGATTCTTCCTTTTGAAGTTCCCATTCAATTAAACATATTAAAATGCAACCACATCCCAAATGAAATATAATTTTACTATTAAATTTTAAAATATTTACAAATGTTTATTGTTTTTGCTTTATTTGCTCTGTTGATGAAAAATTATCGTTATTCTTAAAAAGTAAACTTCCATATTACATATAACTGGGTATGTGGATGTGTGAAAGTTGCAGTTCCCATGTCACGCATTGAAAACATTTAATTGCATATTTATTAGTTTGCAAGGTGCCCTTTTCAAGCATTTTCAGAAGCATTGGAAGTTGGTGGTCCCTAGCACTCTGCTATGCAACTCGAAGAATAAAATGTGGTGTAGTGGTATTCATAACTTTAAGCATCATGAAGATCTTGGCCTACATTCTCTCCTCCACAAATATAGGCTGCAATGTGGCTTAGATGCTGTGGATCGTGACAGTGAGCACGTGTTGTAAAGATTTCACACAGATCTGCAAGGTGAGCAAATACTCAAATTGATAACTCGATTCAGTACGTATCTGAGAGTTTATTACCAGCGTGTGCCTAATACAGTGAGAGCTAGAGAGTATTTATATCTCAATTCAACATCTCCTTACCACCCACAGGCAGGGAAGATATGCATATCAAAAGTAATGCTATTGAAGGAGGCTGACTGTGTTAGCAAGAATTAGGAGCCCAAATGCTAATGGAGCCCTTCATTCTGCCTAGGTGTGGGAGGGATCTAGAGACTTTTCTCAGAGGAGCTGATATCCAGAGTTGTGCACTGAAGAATAAGAAGGGGTTTGACAGATTAAGAAGGAAGAGGGAAACACAGATGAGCTGCTTGTTCCCCTCAGTGCCTGCCGAATGATTAGAGACTCAAGGCTCACGTGTGTGAAACAAAGCAGGACAAGTGAGAACTGAATCCAGCAGCACATGGGAGGCTCCGACTTGGGTGGTCAAGAAGAGGGAGGTGCCTGTATGAGTCCAGGGCAGTGAAGACAAGTTTTGTGGAAGAGCTAGCACTTGAGTTGGACCTTGAGGGACTGTTGAGGTGTGTAAGAGAAGAGGAGGAAGGAGGACACTCCAGGGTGGAGATGGGAAGAAGTTGAACAGGGCCAGGGACAGGCCGGTGCAGGATGCTGAGACCAGAAGTTTGGCGTCTTTGGAGTCACAGGCGATTCTGATAAATCTGGAGGGAAAATGCTTCTTGATAAGTATCAGCCCAAACTATGCAGGAATCTACCTTCTTTGAGATGAACTGCGACTGAGTCATCATAAAACATTTTTGGTCAACAGACCAAATAATCTATTTCTTTCAATACTTAATAAAACCATGGTGATGACTAATCTCTGAAACAAGGACTGGCAAGAACATATGCAAAGACAACCGAATCTCACTGGGAGTGAAGCCAAAGTGAGTGTGAACATGAAGAAGATAGGTCCAGAATCCAGGCTGTGGTGCCCCCCGGGCTATAAAACCTAAAGACAGGGTGTGCCAGGCAATTGCAGGAAGAAGGAAAGAGGGCGCAGCCAGGTGGCCTGGGACACTGGCTTGTAATGCCAGAGCCTAGGCCAGTGATTCAGAAAGTGATTGAACTGATACATTAGGAGATGTCAGGCCACTTAAGCATCTTGAGTGTACTTGAGATGTGCCCCCCATTAGCTCAAGGACAGAAGTACATAAGTTATGGGATGTGCTCTTGCTCCTTATTCAAGGAGCACCGGTTATGTCCCCTCCTGTGGACCAGACTCTGTGTCACTCATCGAGGAGGGGGCCAGTATGATCCTTGAAAGCTCCAGCGAAAGGGGAAATGGACATGGAATGCTCCATACCCTCAGCTCCAGATTAGAGTTACAAGGTAGGGAATAGGGTTGTATTAATCATCCTACACCACTATGATATCATATCATTCCTTAGTACCGGATGGGACTTCCAAACAGCTCACACTACAAGCCACTGGGAAACTGTGAGCTCTTCTACCCAGCTTTCAAAGAAGAGTGTCCAAACAGTACTTGATAAATAGTAGAGTTGAAGAATTCTAGTAGAATTCTTAACCTCCAGGGACAGATGTCCCCAGAACATTCTGCTCAGCTCCAAGGTGAGGACGATGGGACTGTGCCCACACTCACAAATACATCATTGCTAAAGAAAGCAAGAGTCGATACTTACAGATGCCTCGGAGCAGCTGACCACCTGCCTGAAGGCTGGGTTGTAGCGGTGGCACACCACAGGCTCTTGGTGGGAGACCACCAGGTAAGGCTCCGGCGGAGATCTTGCTCATGAAAAACAGAAAGGATGAAAACCTGAACCGAATGTATGACATGGATACTGTGGATGAGGCATCTATTGCTTTATTAAGAAAAGTTAAGAGGACAGGAACACCTGGTTGGCTCAGGAGGTTAAGAATATGACTCCTGGTTTTGGCTCAAGTCATGATCTCAGGGTCGTGATCTCAGGGGCATGAGATTGAGGCTCCCTGCCCCACCTCCTGTTGGGCTCCAGGCTCAGCATGGAGTCTGCTCAAGATTCTCTCTCTCCCCCGCCCCCGCCTCCACCTCTCCTCCCACGCTTGCGTGATCTCTCTCTCTCTTTCAAATGAAGAAATAAACATCTTTAAAGGAAAAAAGGTTAAGAGGATAAAAATGGGTCTGTGACCTTGGACAGATTGTTTAACTGCTGAAAACTCTCTTTCTTATCTCTTAAGTGGGGATAATGGTATCTACTTTAAAGGGTTGTTTTGAGGATTCGTTGAGAAAACCTATACAATGTCCTTCCCACAGACCCTCACACAGCATAATTGGTATTCAGTGAGCATGATACCACATGTCTCCTATTTAGGGCAGGAGGAGTGTGATTTCTTAAGGCTACACAGTGGACCTTCTTCCCTATGAATTTACATCTTCCCTCAAACAAACACCAGCGGTAACATCCCGTCCCTAGTCTTCGAGCCTTAAGGGCAGCGCTTCTCACTCACAGTAGGGACAAGGCCATGCAGCATGCTTCCCATGGCACCCCAGGGCCAAGGGCGCCCCTCTGTACTTGGGCTTGGTCCCGTGTGCCCCCTCTGTGAAGACAGCGCGCAGAAGGGATAGCTCTAGGAGTTACGCAATCCAGTTGCTTTGCACTCATTTCCTCATCTGTTAAATGGAACCCCATAGAAATTTTGTGAGGAGTAAGTGAGGAAAAGGATGTCAAATGTCTGGAAAAGTCTGGTGAGCGGGGGACACTTAATAAATGAATGTTGGTTGTCAGTACCACCGCTCTGTCCTCTCTCCTGATGGTCCCTCCAGTGCTCGGCCCCAAGGCTCAGCCGCTAATAGAGATTCCGTGGATCTGAAATCTCCGGCTTAGTGCCAGACTGTTCCCAGTGGGAGGAATCTTTTTCAAGGAAGAATGGCATTGGCAGAAGGACGATGAGCACTTTCCCATGAATGGTCTCTGGACTGCTCTGAGGGGAAGTCTGGCCTGTGGGGAAGGAGAAGGGAAGGGTGTGGGAGACACAGTCCCAGAAAGAAAGTGCTAGGCCTGGAGCCAGAGCCTCCTGGGGTTCCCTACACCCCTTCCCCAACACCGGGAGGAAGGCACTGAGTCTCCCTGCTTCACAGATGAGGACACTACCAGAAGGCTAAGAAGGACCAGCTAACGAGATCAAGATCACAAGGTTCCCTGCGACAGAGCAGGGACGGGCAGACATCATGTGACTCCTAAGCGTTGGCACTAGAGATGGGGGCTGTTCTAGCCACGAGGTGGAATTTCAGTCACTTTGCTTAAAAAAAAAAAAAGGAAAATCAATCTAACAGGTTGTTTTTCTACACACGGACTCCACGTAGAACAAACAGCCGTTGGACCGACTGCAGTCCCGTCTTTCAGCAGGTTGCTTTGGTATCCTGAGCGGGGAGCTCACACTTGCACGCCTGGCAGTATCGATGACCACGCAGTCATTCTGCCAGGTGCTCCCCATCCCTGCGAGCCTTCCCATGGCCTCAGGGGAAACGTTAGGAAGGGTGGGTACAGGCACAGGCAGCAACCTTACGTTCTGGACTTCTCAGTAGAGTTTTCATGCTGTGAAATCTGATCACCTTTCTGTAAGGTTAATTCTTTCTTTTTTTGTAAGATTTATTCATTTGACAGAGAGAGATACAGCGAGAGAGGGACAGGGGGAGTGGGAGAGGGAGAAGCAGGCTTCCCGCTGAGCAGGGAGCCCGATGCAGGGCTGGATCCCAGGACCCTGGGTTCATGACCTGAGCTGAAGGCAGACGCTTAACACCTAAGGCACACCCAGGTGCCCCTGTAAAGTTAATTCTTGATCTGTGATTTAATCACCGAACACAGTAAATATATTTAAGGTTCTTCTTATGCATATGTTCATAAATCTTTTTAAAAGATTTTATTTATTTATTTGACAGGGTGAGAGAGAGAGAGTGAGCGCACAAGCAGTGGGAGAGGCAGGCAGAGGGAGAGAGAGACTAGCAGGGAGCCCAACACGGGGCTCAAGCCCAGGACCCTCGGATAAGGATCTGAGCCGAAGGCAGACGCTTAACTGGCTGAGCCACCCAGGCACCCGACACAATTTTTTTTTAAAAACCCACTTTCCGAGACAGTATGCCATCATTTTTGGCTCAGGAAATCCAGTTGTCATTATCATATAGATGGGATGTGAACCCTGCAAACCACAATATTCAGCCTAATCCTTCTCTGCCTCCTTTCCCTAGTTTTCAAAGACTACGGATTTGGGATCTGTCATCCTGCCGAACAGTGAGGGGAAAAGCTGCAGGCAGGAATGAGGAATGTACTTATGTCAGGGCAGCAAGTGGCGGTAAATGGGTGGGGGAGATAATCATAGGCCATATTTGAACCGTGAGGCTCTAATTATGTTCCTCGTTTTAGTATGGAGAGGGCCTGAAAGTTCTCAAAGCAGAGGTGATGTGCCCTGCCAGCCCTGCCAAGACCAAGGGCAGGGGTATGACTTACCCCAAGACCACTGGACCCAGGGAGGCAGAGCCCATTCTCTCTACTGCTCACAGGTACCTCGTAGGAGCTCTGCAGGCTCTGGAGAAGGAAGACTAGACAATGTGCCTCCCATTGTTTAATTAAACACACAAACAAATTAAGCTCTCCTTCCCATTCAATGTCTCAGACAGACTTCTGCCCTTCCGGTGGGAGGAGCCGCACACAGGGGAAGGCATGGGGCCAGGCATCCTGAGAGAGGCCTTCTAGTCCCAGCTCTGCTCCTTACTCCCTGCTTGACCTTGGGCAATTCATTCCCTTCTCCAGGCTTCTGTTTGCTTATTTGTAAAACTGCAGCATTGCACTGGGTGACCTGTGAGTGCCCAGGAGGCAGGATTTAAACTCTCCAGTAAGACCAGGCGGTCTCAGCCTAGCAAGCCAGGGACAGGCACTGAAGTGGACATTCATGCTAAGGGTCAATGACCTCCCTGAGTGTGGAAAAGGCAACCAGGCGCCCTCTTTCCTGGCCGAGGAGGAAATGAAATGTGGCCTGGTGAAGGCGTGCCAAGGAACATTTGCAAAGGAATCAGGGAGACGGGTCTTGAAGGCATTCAAGCTCCCTGATATGGAGGCCCTGGGCAGGAAAAGCCCACTAGGGGACCTTCCATAAGGACCTGTCCCATCACGGCGGCTTGTGCTGTCCTTGAATGGCTACCTTGCTGTAGGGACAGGGTCTCACACGTGGCCCACTGCTGCAGCAGTTAAAAGCCCCCAGGGCTCCTTGGACAATTCTCTGTAGAGGTAAGGCCAGTGGGTCGATAAGGGCCCAAGAGGTACATTCCAGACTTTTGGATAATCTACGGAGGTGGTGCTGGAGCAATTAATGGGAAATGTTCAAGGGAGCTCACCAAATACATACTGCAAGATAAAGACATGGGGGCATATAGCTCAGGAGCTCACCCAGAGATCTTAACTGTGGATGGTTCCAGAGAAGGTTGCAAGCAGCTCACTGGGCCCTGCTGTACCCTCTAGAGGACTGACAGCTTGGGGCCAAGAGAATAACCTCATACCTCAGTCTCAGGTGTAGGAGTGCAACGGTGTCAGTGGCCACACACAGGGCTCTGGAGTGGGGGAGATAGAGGCAGGCTGCAAACTCCCCTTAATACCGCTGGCTTTGGAGGAGACGGTAAACAAGCAGCTGTCGGTCTCTAGATCCCAGATCTGAGAAGGGAATGAGGAAAAGAGTAATTGGAGGTCTTGATCAGGCTGCTTTGCTCTGTTTCCAAAGCTGTCACCTGTTGCGGGGGTCTGGTTAGGACTGTCCAAAGTTTAAACCCTGCCTTGCTTCCCCCTCGCCAAAAGGAAACATGTTAAAAGGGCTTCCTTCTCCTCTATCCTTTGTAAAGGAAGCAGAAAGGCAGGCCCTTGTTCCTGAGCCCCTCTGCCATGCTGGAGCTGCCCAAGAAGCGGAGATACCTCTGGCCAAGCTACCCTGGAGCTGAGCTTCACCCCCCACCACGAGGAGCGGCCAGTGGCTTCTCCTCTCCTGGACCCTCTTTCACAGTGGAGGTTTGGTATCATGGGTCTGATGTGTGCAAAGAGCTACCTCTATCCCCCAGATATGTTCCCATTTCTTAATACAGTTCCTCAAAACCAGCCACGGGGGAGAGATTTGGAGGGTTCAGGGAACAAACTTCAGCGTTGCTATTGGTTAAGGACATGGAGGTCCAGAACCCCCTGCCTGGGTTGGAATCCAGGCCAAATTACCATACTCCCTTTCCCTCCGTTTCTTCATCTATAAAATAGGGTGACTAATAATAATACCTATCTTACAGGATTTAAAATCCTAGGGATTTTCAAATATTTATACAAAATAGTGTTTAGCATTGCTGCTAGGCCATGGTGCAATGGTATATGATTAGAGTGATAATATTATGGTTGATCATTTATTAGGATTATTATGTAAGCCATGCTATGGGTCTTGTATTATTTTAAGGGACTGTGATCTGAAGAGAGCTGCAAGGGATGGCCACATCCCTGGGGAAGAGCAGATGGGCCAAGTGTAAAACGGGGAAGAGAGAATCGTCACAAAGACAGCCGTTGCTTAGTGAGCTGACAAGTGCCAGGCATTGTGTTAAATGCTTTCCATGCATTGTTTCCTTTACTCTGTTATGGGTTGAATTGTGTCCTCCCCCAAAATTTGTATGTTGAAAACGCCCAGTATTTCAGTGTGCCCTTCTTTGGAAATAGTGTTGTTGCTAGTGCAATTAGTTAAGAGGAGGTCAAGCTGGAGTAGGATAGGTCCCCCAAGACAATATGACTGGTGTCCTTGTAAGAAGGGGAAATCCAGAGACAGACACAGAAAGAGGGAGAAGACCATGTGACGATGAAGGCAGGTGTCAGACTGATGCTTCTATAAGCCAAAAAATGCCAAAGGCTGCCAGCAAACCACCGGAAGCTGCGGCACGGAACAAACTCTCCCTCAGCCTCAGAAGGAACCAACCCTGCTGACACCTTGATTTTAGACTTCCAGCCTCTAGAACCGTGAAACATAAATTTCCATTCTTTAAGTCACCCAGTTTGAGGCATTTTGTTACAAACAAATAGGGTCTTAAACCAAGTTTGGGAGGTAGGTATAATCCATTGAGTTCCAGCTCCCTTACAGACGCAGTGAGCAGCTAAAGCGGGAGTCCTTCTCAGGCTTATCTCCCTCCAGAGCTGCACTGGAGAACCTGAGGACTCAACTGGGCGGGATGTACTTGGATGGGGCTCCTTTCCCCTCCTTTGCAACTCCGGGAAGCAAATCAGCTATCAGGAAATTTGAAGCCTTTACCCCTTAAGCTAGACTCTTTATTTGTTGAATTTATACTGTTTATTTTCCTTAGTTCTCCCCAGCAGGTAGCAAACTCATTTTGAAAGTTCTAGCCTGCTTTTTCATCTGTGATTTTAGGTCATGATGTAAAAAGTGGGAAGCAATACACTCTGAGAGGTCAGTATGGGGGTGACAGAGTAAAATAATCCCATGGAAAGGTGACCCCAAGGACTACTTGTGCAAGGAGCATCCCCCACTCCTTTCTGGAGTATTGAATTGTTTGAAAATGCTCATTTTCCTGGATAGAAAGGTAACACCACACAGTTTTTTATCAGTCACTTATACCACAAGGGGAATCCATTCATCTGGTAATTTCTTCTTACTTCATGAGGTAATGTTACTGAAAGAGAGGAAGTTTTGATGAGGGGAAGGATGAGGTAATTCTGAAGCCTGGCAGAGTGATCTCAATTGGGATGCTATTGAGGGACCCCTACGAGGTCTGCGGAAGGGAAAGGTAGGAAGGAACTCTTCCTACTGTTGTTGAGGTTGAGTCAGCAAGTTGGCATTAAATCCCCAAAGTAAAAGTAGTTACAACAAATTAGCATCACTGACTTATCTGTGGCCTGTCCAGCACCCTCCTGTCTTCTGTTAGGAGAATGGCCTCTCTAATTGCAAGCAAGAGACAAGAGACCCAAACCTGGTCAATCTGTGTCTTCTCTTAGATTTTTCTGGCTGGAGATGATAGTGAATCTGGAGTTCGGTTGTGAGTTCATACACATCAATGGTCCCAAGCCATTTGGAAGGAGATAGCCTTTCTGCACTAGGAGTTGATATCAGTGTGGACAAAAGTAGTGCAGGCAGAGAGCGTGGGAAGAACGGTGCCATCTTTGAACCCAGCTGTCTATGAGGCCATCTGTCTGATGATCTGGTTTCAATAACCAATAAATTCTCCCTTTTTAGCTTAAACTACTTGAGTTGGATTTTTGTCTCTTTGTTTCAAAAGAGTCTTACCTAGTACAACTACTCTGTGGTGAGCATAGTTCATACATTACCTTTTATGAGCACAACTAAGCTACAAGGTGGGTCTTTCCTCCATTTTACAGAAAAGTGACCAATGTCCAAGAGAATTAAGTCACTGAGCTCAGAAGGATTGAATACTTCACCCAGGGTCACCTAGTTTCTGGTAGTTTCAGAGTTTAAACTCAAGTCTGTATTTCTCCAAAGCACGCTGTGCTCCAGCCCCCAAATGCACACAGAGGTCCACAGTGGAAAGGTGTTGCTGGGAACTGGCCACCGAACTAAGGCATTTCCTGGTTTCCCTTTCACCCAGCGTTATGAACTCAGTGGTGGAGTGTGAGAGAAAGTGATGGGTCATTTATGGCTGTGATTTTTAAGAGGCAGATATGCCTTATCTGCTCTCATGTCCATTATCCTGGGATGAAGAAGACTCTGAGAACCGAAGGACCTTGCATAAGGACAGCCTGGTTCTTGAATGGGAGAAAAAATGCCCCTCACCAGGAGCACTGGCCTTGGGTATATATGACAGCAAACACATAAATTTCTATTGTCTCAACGTATGGAAAATATAGGGTTTATTTTTTACAGTGACAAGCCTTATCTTAACTATCACACCACGCTTCCTTCCTTCAGGAAATAACTTCCTTTCTATACTAATTCCTGTTGACACAAAACAGCCCTCTTCGTAGTGTGCAATATTAAATTCACAGAAAATAACAAGTGAAAACAGAAAACCGAACCTGTCACTTTACTCTCCTTTAGAGTAATGCCAGAAACCAGCAGACTCCTGAAACGTTTCTTGTGTCCCCATGATTTAGAGAAGTGAAATATTTGGGCTGAAAAATCAATTCAAAGGACAAGGACTATCTGATCAGGCATGCTAGAAATTTAGCTGTCTGGGTCCTGGTTGATTACTTTTTATTTGATAGGAATAATGTATTCTGAAATAAATTACACACCATATTTCCAAGATAGGATTTCAATATATTTTAAACACATTTTGGGAAGTGATTCAATATGCCTGAATCATCACAGGCAAGAAGCTAATCTTGTAATCATGATTTTAGATTGGAAGAAAATGGAGAGGCACTAGGAAAAGAAAATAGGATAGGATACGTGTCCTCACATACAGAATTATGATTATCTGATGGTGCTAAGTTTTGGGGGAAAAAAAGCTCATTAAAAATATGAAGTCTCCAACTTTGTGGCTTGGGAGGATACCTTAGGATGGATTCGATTTTCAAAATAAATCAAATACTGAAGTCCATGAATCTTCCCATTTTAATCAAATTTGTTTGGAGGACTGAATTGAGTTTGGGTCCTGGTTGCATCACTGACCATGATCTCAACACCTACTTTTGTGTAAAATGTCCTCATGGTTGCCATGACATTGACTCTGAGCTCACTCTATGGGAGCCATGTCGTACCCCCACACACAGTAAGAGCATAGTCTTTGAGGCTTTTCTCCCCACTGCTCACTCTTGCTCTCTTTTCCATCTCATCCCCTCCACGGCTTAAAATTCCATCTAAATGCTAATGACTTCCAAATTTATATCTCAAGCCCTGACATCTCCCCTCAACTCAGGATGACCCTATCCAACACATCCACAACTGAGCTCCGGGTCTTATGCTCCTCTTCCCCACCATCTGCCCTGTCTCAGTGGGCTCTAGCCCAAAGCCTTGGTGTCCCCCTTGACTTCTCTCTCTCCCCTCTCCCCCTCCTTTACAAAATAATGGTTTTATTGAGATATAATTCACATCCCACAAAAATTCACATTTTTAAAGTGTACAATTCAGTGGGTTTTAACATATTCACAGAATTGTGCAACCATCACCACTGTCTAACTTCAAAACATTTTCATTATTTCAGAAAGAACCCCCATACCCATTAGTGGCCACTCCCTATCCCGCCTTATTGCACAACACCCCCCACCCCCGGCCCCAGCAATGACTAAACTAGTTTCTGTCTCTGTGGATTTGCATATTTTGGACATTTCATATAAATAGACTCATCCAATACATGGCATTTTGTGACTGGCTTTCACGTAATATAAGCTTTTTCAAGGCTCATCTATGTGGTAACACCTATTAGTGCTTCATTTCCTTTTGTTGCTTCATAATATTTCATCGTATGGATATACCACATTTTGTTTACCCGTTCATTTGTTCATGGACACTTGGGTTATTTCTACTTTTTGGCTGTTATGAATAATGCTGCTATGAATATTTGTATGTAAGAGTTTATGTGAACATAAGTTTCCAATTCTCTTGGGTTTAAATCTAGGAGTAGAATTGGTGGGTCGTATAGTAACTCCATGGCTAGCATTTGAAGAACCACCAAAATGTTTTCCAAAGTGGTTGCACCATTTTAAATTCCCACTAGCAAAGTATGGAGAGCTCCGATTTCTCCACATCCTTGTCCATGCTTGTTATCATCTATCTTCTGATTTCAGCCATCCTAATGGGTATGAAGTGGTAATTCATGGTGGTTTTGTTTTGCATTTCCATAATGACTAACAATGTGGAGGACCTTGTCCTGTGTTTATTGACCATTTTAATATTTTCTTTGAGGAAATTTCTATTTAAGTCCTTTGCCCAGGCTATTTGTGTTTTTATTGTTGAGCATGCAGGGTTTTTTTGTATTCTAGATCCAACTCCCTTATCAGAAGTGTGATTGGCCACATTTTCTCCCATCCCGTAGGTGGTCTAACCGCTTTCTTAATGGTATCTTCTGAGGCACAAGGTTTTAATTTTGACGACATCCAATTCATTTATTTTCTCCTTTCGTCTCTGTGTTTTTGATGGCGTATCTAAGGAAGCATTCCCTAGTCCAAAGTCATGAAGATTTACTCCTACGTTTTCTCTGAAGAGTTTTGAAATTGTAGCTCTTTTTACATTTAGTCTATGGACTGTTTTGAGTTAACTTTTGTGTATAGTGTGAAGTAAGGGATTGAAGTCCTGGATCGAGGTGTAAGCAGGTTTGGTTTCTTGCGGACTTTCTCCTTAGCTTGCAGATGACCCCCTTCCTGCCATGTCTTCACGTGGTTACACCTCCATCTAAGTGTGCTGATTTCCTCATCTTATAAAGACACCAATCATACTGAATTAGGGCCCACCAATATGACCTCATTTAACCTTAATTAATTTTTTCTAGGCCCTGTCTCCAGATACAGTCACATTGTAAGGTACTGGTGGTTAAGACTTCAACATATGAATTTTGAAGGGATGTGATTCAGCCCACAGCATCTACAAATCATTTACTATGTGTGTAGTCGATAAGCTGGTTTTACGTATCTATGCAAAGCAATGATACTGACCTGCCTGAGGCTTCAGCATTCCTTTGATTCAGACTGCTCTAAACTCCCACCCTCTGGTCCCATGATAGTCGAGAAAGAAAGATGGATAAAATCATGAAAACTTTTCATATTCACTGAAAAAGCATATGAAATGCTGGATAAAACAAATCAATAAAATTTCTTTTTTTTTTTTTTTGGTATAAAAAAGTGCATTACAAATGTCACAAGCAGCTGAATTTTAGAGGTGGGTAGGACCTTACATATAAAAAGAGGTGTGAAGGCAAACAAAATGAAGGTGATGATACCATGACCTCTACCAGGGTCAGAAGTGTTTAAATTCTAAGCCTTACAGACAACATTTCAGGAAGGGCCCACCTGCCCTAGGTGTATTGCAAAATAAGGTAAGCACTAGTAGCGAGGGATGGTTGCCTCCCCCATGTCCCCATTCCATCCCTTGCTCCCCCTCTTCATCCTCCAACACACATTCTCCCAGGGGAATCAGAACAGCATGCAAATAGGAACTGAGATGTTTTAAGGTTTACTCATCCCAACAAAACACCAGGTATAGAAAATTCTCTAAGAGACTACCCTTTGATTGCCCACATATCTTCTTTTTCCAAAGCAAACCCACAAATGTAACTACCATTTGAGTATCTGCTAATGCAGAGACCTCTAGAGCTGCAAAGAGGGGAAAGAAAACACCAAACGAACACATTCTCTATCTGAAACTGTTGGACAATGCATCCAAAATGTGAAAGGGTGAAGACCTTAATAGTGTTGTCGGTGGACATGGAAAATATTTTGTTATCCTCAGCAGATACATGGATGTAGATCACTGGAGCCATGTGGCTTTTCAGCATACCTGTCGGTTTTCTAGAATGGAAAAAGAACAGATGAACACCAAGCAGTTCTAAGTGCTATTTCTAAATAAAAATGCAAGACTAAACTTGGCCCGGATCTGGCAGTTCTATTCAGCCTGGAGGAGGGTTATGTCTCCTTCTGAAATCACACAAGTATATATCTTGTGTGATAAAAGGACTGAAGCAAATAATACCCAGTTATAGCAACACAACTCAGTGTGAGATGAAGCTCTGGGTTTTGTTTCTCCAACTGCTGACAATATCACTATAAAAGGAATAAACGAGGAAGAGCACAGGGTGGTGTGGGAATAGATTCTATGGCAGGTTGTTGCTTTATGCAGGCCAGAGTTAACAGTATTCAGATCTGGGGGGAATGTCTTTTTAATATAAGTTTATTTTAAGGAGCTCTGAGGAATCACAATGCCCTCGGGGTCGCAGGGCTGGGTGTGTAGTGAGAGGGCGGGGAGGTGGGAAGAAGGGAGGCAGGGCTGAGGTTGAAGGGGAGAGCACATCATTTTATAACCACGTCACTGGAAGGTAAGTGAATTGTTCTCTGTCACCAGAAGAATGGGAGTCTAAGGTAAAAGATGTGGGTCGAAAATCATCTTTCTTTCTTTCTCTTTAGGCATCCAACATTGCGCTGGGTGCTATACGTGGATGACCTCATTTGTGATCTTTATTACTACTGGAAGGGTAGATACTCCTGTGATCACCATTATCGAGGAGGACCCTGGCTGCAGCCCTTGCTCAGGATCACTGGGCTAGAAGGTGACAGGAGCAGGATCAGATCCCGCGTGCCCCCTGGTCTCCTGGTGCGGCCTCAGCAGCTGCCTGCCCCGGCAGAGGGACATGGGTCACCTTGCAGGTCCTCCACTGATGCCTGGTACAGAGCTCAGCGAGGAAGTGTGGCGCACCCTAGGTGACTTGTTCTTGTCCCCAAGTCCCCACTATCAGTGCATGAGAAGACTACTCCCCATTTTCCACTCTCCTTCTGTCTTCAACACTTACCAATGGAAATGGCATAGGCTTTTAGAATCAACCAAAATGTGTTTGAACCCCAGGTCTGGAATTATTTCCAAAATTTATTTAACTCCTCTAAGTTTCATTTTCTTCATTGATAAATGGAGTCGATGAGTTGCCTATTAACCCCAAAGAATGAGTCTTTAGTGGCCACCAACAGAAGTTTCCCAGGCTGTGTGTATAGGAGATCAATTTTGGACAAGGGTTCTTAAATTATCCTAAAAGGGAATTAGTGATCCCCTGTGTTGCTTTCATGTACTTTATTAGATCAGTGGCACTTTTGGTTGGAGAGAGAAAGAAAACTTACCCAGGCAGATAAGGATTCCAGATTTGAATAATTCGATCCATTCCCCCTGTCAGCAGCAAGTTCTTTCTCTTACAGAATGAAAATGCCTGGACTCCTTTGTAGATGCAAAAACAGTTCGATCACATTCTGCCCGCCTTTGGGGCAGACCAAGGAATGCTTGTTCTCTTCTTGCCTCAACATCTTTTCTAACACCCCTTATCTCTTTCGTCGTTTGCTTGACATTTGTTGTTCTCATAGTGCACCCTAAAAATAATCACAGAAAAACAAAACACAGCTTCTTAGTATGATCAGTCAATTTTCTGACAAGTTGCTGATTTTTAAAGGTCCTGGTTTTGCTTTCAGTGAGGACTACTTTTTTTCTTTCTCCTTTACCCCCTGGTGTTACACCATGGATAGTTTGAAGGATGAAAATGGAGTCTGTAAGAATAGCAAGATTCATTTCCCCTCCTTCTCTGGAAAGAGGCAAGAAGAGTCACCCCGGGGTAAGGAGGAAATGTGAAGAAGGCCAACTCATTCTGAGGAACCTTGATTTTAATAAATCTCTACCTAGCACCAGGCACCGTACTAGGGTCTCACCATACATGATTTTGTTTGAACCTCCAAGAAACTCAGTGAGGCAAGCACCTTTACCTCCATGGGACAGATAAGAAAATTTATACTATAGGGGTTAAGAAACTTGTCATTAACAAGACAATGAAACTACGTCTCAAACCCTAAATCAGGGCTCATTGAGTTGACCTATCAGTTTCATCCACCAACCAGGCAAATGTCTCCTACAATTATTTTGACATTTATTTTTAGCCAAATGACTTTTTTGCTTATGAACGTACTGAACAGTAAAATCAAAATAGTAGCAGCATACCGAAGCAATCACAGGCCTTCTGGTAGGTGTCAGACAGGGTCTCATCAGATGATCATGAAGGACATCCCGTCTAGCTTACCCTCAGCTGTGTCCAAGGTGGCTGAAGGGCCTTGGATGAAGAAGGTGGAAGAATATTTCATCTTCCAGCCTCCCCCTGCCCTCACGCCCAAATAAGAATTCTCTTTCATGGCTTGTGACGTCGACAGTTACTTGAGGGATAATTGGTGCTGTCTGGATGTCATGTGTGTTATCACAAGTTACCAGTTCAACCGTTTTCCAGGAATGAGGAGAAGAGTTTGCTATTCGGGAAAGTGGGATGCTTCATGCTTCATCTCAGAGGGTGCTTCTTCAATCCAGCAGGCCTCCTAAAGGAGGACTCCGATGCAGATCTGCTAAGTTTCAGGAGAAGTGGGAAGTGTCTATTTTCATTGGAAACTTCCAGAATTTTAAAGTTTGGTGCACGGTTTCAAAACAGGATCCTGTTTTACGTCTGTCTGTGGCTGCTTGGCCCATGGCTGCCTCTGGAGACCTCTGGTTTGGGACCGTGTTGCTGTGAGGGAGGACAAGAAGGTGTCTGGGAAGGGAAAGGGGGCTGTCATCTTTCCACTTCTGAACCTTTTTTCCTCAGTCACCTGACTGGTCTCCAGTCCATGAATTCCATTTCGAGGGACTGGGGTATGTGATCCCCACTTTATTTGGGGCTATAGTCTGAGTGTTGGGGCAGTTTGTTGATGGTGAGTTGAGGTGACAACCTGCTGTCCACAGTTTCTCCCAGCAGTGGTGAAGGGCTGGCGTGGGTAGTGCAGCTAGCTAGTCCCTCTGGCCCTGTCCTTCCCTTCCTCCTTTGGTATGCAGCAGGAAGGTAAACAGCCTTGAACTCGGAGCTCTTTCATCTGTTAGAGAGAGGGGAGGGGAGGGTGAGCACTGAGTGCAGATAATTACTTCAGACGGCAGAGTGAACCTGTGTATCTGCGTGAGCACTTGAAGATCAGAGCAATGCAGCAAACCCTCCTCAAACACCAGTTTGACACTTTCACCTTTCTTGTTATGAGCAAAGATCTGAAACTTCTAAGCAGGTGTGTCACTTTATTTTTATTTTTTTTTAAGTAGAAGGAGAGCAGCCAGTTCATTTGCATGATCTCTAGCAGTTCTCTTCCAACAGAGCCAGACAGAGATACATGTTTAAATGGTTGTCATGGAAACCAGAGAGCATAGCTCTCCCCCAAGGTCTGAAGGAAGGATGATGAAAAGTTTAAAGCAATCACCATGGAAACCTAGAGCAGATCCAAGGCAGGTTCTGATCCCCAGCACACTAACTAGCAGATAAGTCTTCAGGTGCTGGAGTCCGACAGGAAGGTGGATTCTGTGGCTGCTAACACCAGGGCTGACCTAGAAGCCACGTGCACAGTTCTGGGCTCCCAGCATCCCATGGGATTGGCAGTGAGGTGGGTGTGTTTCCCCAAAGCTCAGACTTTCACTCTTCCTCTTTTGAGGTGGATCTTGGAGCCTCTCCTGCCCATCCTTCCTTTTACCTTATTCCTCCCTTCCGTCAGTTTCTTCAGTGTGGCAGGAACCCACCTTCTGCTGTGACAAATGGAGCCCTGCCCAGGTCTGCAGAGGGAAGACTTTCAAAGCCCAGCCTTGGTTTCTCTGTGACCTCGACCAAGATATAGCTCCTTTTGATGTTCATTAATAACCAAAATGAAGTCAGAGATTCCTGTCTTCCGTCACCCTGAGTAAACAGATGCACTTGAAAACACTTCCTACTCTACAGAGCCCTCTCTGTAAATCCCATTTAGGGATGGGGAGCGGGTGCTATAGCACCCTGCGGAGGAGTGTGTGTGTGTGTGTGTGTGTGTGTGTGTGTGTGTGTGTGTGTGAATACACGGAGAGCTGACAGAAGCAGTGATGTGAATGTAGGACACTGTGGGGACATGCTTGGGGGGCAGTCGATGGGGAGATGGAGAGGGGATAGATAGCACAGAAGGAAAATATTTGTCACCACAGAATTCTACTTTTCCTGGAAGGCAATGCTTCAGAAGATCTCTTGGGGAGAGAAAGGTATGGGGTTTGAATTCTGACCACAGGTAAGTCCATTCAATAAATATTTATTGAGCACCTATTACGTACCAGGCACTATTCTTAGCACTAGAGACACAAACTGAACAAAACAGAAACCTCTACCTTTGTGGGGCTCATCTTCTGTTGGGGGAGGGCAGACCATAAATAACAAACGAGATAAATTATATAGTCTATTAGAAGGTGATTGGATTTATGGATTTAGAGAAGAATAGAACAAGGTAAAGAAGATTAGGAATGCCAGGAGCAGGGGCTGGGCTGTTCCAGGATATGTATAATGAAGTGGGCAGGGGGGCTCACCAAGAAGTGAGGCCTGAGCAAAGACTTCAAGGAAACGAGGGAGTGAACGATGTAGACATTTGCAGGGAGAACCTCCCAGAGGGAGGATCTGGTGAAAGATCTTAAATATATTCCAGGAGATTGGTGTGAATGGGGTGGAGTTCATGAGGGAGAGAAGTAGGAAACCAGGCCAGAGATGCAAGGGCTGGGTTGACACACAGGGCCCTGGAGGACTTTGGCTTTTACTGTGAAGGAGAGGAGGGCGGGTGGAGGATTTGGATGGTCTGACTTCTAATTTTCCAGGCTCTCTGGGTGCTGTGTGGAAAAGAGACCATAGGGGAGGCATGGAAGCAGGGAGAATTGCAAGGCTCTTGTGGTAATCTAGGGGAGAGAAGAGAGTGACTCCCACTAGATGGTAGTGGGGGTGGGGCCAGGGCAAAATGGCCAGATCCTGGGTGCAGTATGAAGACAAAGCCAACGGGTTGGATGTGGCCTGTGAAAGAGAGGGTCAAGGGTGACGAGTAGGTTTTGGCTGGAGCAACTGGAAGGAGGGACATAGAAGCAACTGAGCTGGGGAGGATGGTGTGAGGGAGGTGTGGATCTGGGTTTGGACATAATTTGGATGTCTATGAGACATCCAAATGGAGAAGTCCTGTAGACAGACCCACGGCAGTTGGAAATGCCAGACTGAAGTTTGGGGGTGGAGCTGGGCTAGACACATGAATTTGGGAACGGACAGCAATGGTGCTGGAGGGGATCACCGTGGAGCTGATGGAGATGGAAGAGAAGAGCAAGGACAGAACTCTGGGGCTCCAGCAGCTAGTCATGGAGACATGCAGGAGCAAAGGCCAGCTTGCATTGGGTCTTAGACAGACTGGGAGGTGCGGCCTTGGAAAGACCAACTGCAGGCAGCTTTTTCCAGGGGTCTGGCTGCAAAGGCTCTTTGAGCCCCAATATTCTTATCTTAGCACCATGCCTGAGAAACTACAGAGATGGTAACTGGGCTGGGGACGGTGCTGACTCTTCCTGTCCTAGACTTGTCTAGATCTCTAGAGACAATTAATATTGGTTCAGAGTATGAGCAGCTTAGTGGCCCTTGCTTTCTGGAACATGAGAAAGAAGAAGGGATGAACAGGAGACTCAGCAAAATTAAGAATCAGGGAGTGTGAGCTGGATGGATCCTTAGAGCTCATCTCCAGCATTTTAATTGAACTAGGAAGGAAATGGAGGCCTGAGGCCATAGGTCTGTTAGTTGCAGAGCCGGGGTAGAACTCAGAGATCCTCATTCTGGATTCATTGCTTCTGTTCTGCACAAACACTGAATTTTGAGCTGCTTCAGTTTCTGGAGGCTGAATTTTAGTTTCTTAGGATTCATATCCATGACCATTCCAGAAAACCACAATTTCCCAGTTCCAAGAACATCTAATGAAAATTCCCAAGAAATTTCTTAGCCATTGCACATCTCTTTCTAACGCTTTGGTGATTTAAATGTCAGTGAATCAGAAATGTATAAAGGAAGATTTCCTTGAAAGACAACGTGAGCTTGAAGGCTGTGAATCAGAGGTGGAAGGGGCCTCGGGGAAGCAAGGTGGTATTTGATAGGAGGCTGAGATCTCAGGCATGACTCATTACTGATTTTCCATGATGTTCGGTGGCAATTGGGACAAGATTCTAAAGGAAAGGAAAGGGGAAAAAAAGAAACTCCTAGGATTTCAGCCTTTCCAAATCTCAGAAATGCTCAGGCACAGCTTGGCTGAAAGGCATCACGAAAGAAATGGCTGTCGTCATTATGTGGGTGGTTGACTTCTGAGTTGTTTAAAAAAGCGTTAACTATTTTATTCATTACAAATGCACTGCTTGGTGAGTTCTAAGCAGGCCCTGAAAATCCAGGAGTGAAGCTGCAGGAAGGGAAAGAGGAGGTGAGGGCCAGTTAGAAAGGCCAAGAGAAAAAGGTGAAGATCTTTCCAGCAAAGGAAATATCTGTAAATGAAATGAAACACCCCAAGTCATGCCTGTCCTCTCGGTGATGAATACCCACCTCTTGCCTCCCAGCCTTCCCCTTCTCTCTGCGGGGAGCCTGGCTGGGCAGCAGACCTGAATGTCTGTGTTGGGGCTTTTCGCGGATTCCTTTCTCAGGCTGCTGCTGCTCCCGAGCCCAGGCATGCAAGGCACCCATTCAGAGAGCACAAAGATGATCAAAGGTGGCTTTTCTCGGCCACAACTTTCTCCCTATGTCAGGGTGGATGATAACATTTCTTTTCTCTGCAGTCAGAGTTTTGTTCTGCTCCAGGGTCAGAATCTTCCTTTTGAAACCAGGCTGTCCTAAAACAAGTCCCAGGAGCTGAGGGATAGACTTTCCCAACCCAACTCTAGGGCATGGCAGGTGGACTCCTGGCCTTGGGGTCAGAAAAACTGGACTTGAGTCCCCACCCACCTCTTTTGGCTAAGTGACCCAATGGGCAAACTTTAGCTTATGTGTCCTCACTGGTAAAATGGAGCGTGCACACAATTCCTACCTCACCTGGCTATCATGAATATCAAATAAGAAATATAGTTTATGTGAGTGGTTCTTGCCCTTGGCCACAAATTAAAGTCATTGTGAAGTGTCCAAAACAAAATACAGAGGCCTGGGCCATACCTCCTCGAACAGTGGTTTTAAATCTATAGAACCACCTGGGGGGGGGGGCTTTTAAAGGTCCTGATGCCCAGGTTTTATCCCAAACCAATTAGGTCAGAATATCTGAGAATGAGACCCAGGCAACCAGCTTTTATAAAGTCCCCAGATGATCCAATAGGCAGCCAAGACTGAGAACCTCTAGTGAATGTGGAAGTTCTTTATAAATTAGTAAGTGCTAAACACAAAGAAGGAATCACCATCAGTAGCAACTTGAAAATTAAGTATGGTGATAGGGGTGCTGAATACGTGTATGGGGCTTTCCGACATACTCTCAAGGCCTTCACGTGATAAGTATGAAGTTTAATTAAGTAAATGTGAGGAACTGAGAAGATCTTCAAAGGGCAAATTATTAGAAAAAAAATAAAGATATTAATAAAATATAAAGAGGAATTTTTATGTTATTATGATTAAAGGATGCTTCTCAGACTGGCCGTGTACACAACTCACCCTCAATTCTTTTTCAAGTGCCTGGGACCTCTCAATTCTAGCGTACACCCAGGGGACGCCATTGCTGTGGGTCCAAGGATGACAGGCACAGGCCTTGAAGACACACGACCTGGAATCCAGTCCTTTGTCTTCCATTTCTGAGTTGTGTGACTCAGTGCAGTTGTCACTCTTCACTTTTTTGTCATTAGTAAACCCCCTCTTCCCATCCCCACTTCCAGAAAGCACATCTCTTCATGCATCATGTGGTTGAACGGGCACAATCAGGTTCTTATTGCCCCTGCCTTTCCTGGGTCACTGGATTTGCAATTGTCCCAGAGATGGGCCAAATTGGTTCAGTGAGAACCTTCCCAGGGGCAGCAGGACTGGAGACCAAGAGCAGCAGCCAGTCTCTGTTAGTGGCAGTGATGAGAGAGGTGGGCTCTTCACACTCTGAGGGAACTGCTGTGCAGAGGAGAGAGAGAGAGACAGAGTTGGAGCAGAATCTGAGTCCCTGCTTCTAGGACTTTCCAACACTTGGTTGAGCTTCTGCCCTTCTCATGTTATATGAGCCATCCAAAAAATTCTCCTCTTGTTTGCCCATTTGAATTACATTTCTTTCAATACTGAAAAAAAAAAAAAAAGCCCTGAAGGATACCCCAGGAAAAGTTAATGAATGACTCTGTGCTTCACTTTACTCAACTGTAAGATGGACTAATAGTGGGACCTAAACCATAAGGTTGTTAATGGAGATTAAATAAAATAATACATGGAAGGTACAGTGTCTGATACTTTGTGCTCTGGGCCAGAGATTGCAACAACTTCTGACCATGAGCTGTTATGGGGGGAATGATCCATTATAAAGGGGTTGGATTCCTGGTTCAAATCTAGACCAGTCCTTCACCCAGTACCAGGATGTCTGTCCTCCATCTGGTCCAGACGAAATGATTCCCATGTCAATAGCACAGACTTGTTTTGCCATATTCCCTACTTCATGGACCTAAGATCAACCTGACTTAGTCCATGTCCAGACTAGTTGTGCATTTGCGGATGTAAAAGTGAGGGATGAATTGGGATCTGGGTTCTTCCTTGGCCTTTCTCTGAATGCACTTGGTCAACGTCCTGCTTCCAGAAAATGCAAAGGTCTTCAGGTTCTGGGTCTTCCTGTTGCCATCACTGAAAACTGTTATTTCCAGCATGCCTTTTGAATTGTAGAAATTCCCCAATTCCACTTCACACCAATGCCCAAGACCACTGTCCTTTGTTGATATTACTGTATATTTAATATCTTGTAACACATTAAGGGTGCTCAAACGGTGTAGCCTGAGGTTGCCTGAAGTGGATTTTGCTCTTATTTCAAATCAACAAATATTGACCGAGCTCTCAGTATGTGTGAAGCCCTGTGATAGGAGTGCCTTCCCTCACTCTGCCTCTCCAGCAGCCTAGCGTGAGGCTTATAAAGCAAACCGAACAGTGGAGGATGTCACATTTTGAGCTGCGGAGTGTGGGATGCCTGTTGCAATGCAGAAATGATAAAGGTGGGAGACATCCAAGGATCTGGCATACAGAGAACATTACAAACGTAAGGGGGGGTGTAAGCAGTACCTATTACTAGAGCACTGGGCTCATGGTTGGAGTTTGAAATGACAGCTTTGATAGAATCGTAGTAGTTCAGCTAGAAATGACAAAAAAAAAAAAGAGAAAATGCTAATTAATATGGAGCTCACACACCAGGTCAAGAAAGCGTTTGTAACAATATTCAAAGCATTCTCTTGACACCCGTTTCGAGAAGGAGAAAGGACCCGCTTGCTCATAGGATAGGCACATGTTAAAAAACCCACTTTTGTGAGTGGGCAGACGTGTGTAGGTGGCCTGGCAGAGTGCGAGTGCGTGGGGGTTCTCTCTCCTTGACGCTAGCTCCAGGCTAACACCAGAACGACAATTCCTGGGTATCCTGTCTGGCAGATTGTGCTGAAGCTTCTACTACGTATTTTAGATATTTCTGAGAAAATCGGAATGCTGCCTGCATAGCTGCAGGGGGTTCATGGAGAAAACAGCTTATCCTTCACTATAAATCGCATTTAAATTGGATGCTTCTCTGAGCATCATACTGGGAAGGGTAAAAGACTCCCTTCCCCTGTCTTTGAAATCGAGAGCCAGGGGGCGCCTGGGTGGCTCAGTCAGTTAAGCGTCTGCCTTCAGCTCAGGGCATGATCCCAGGGTCCTGGGATGGAGTCCCCCATTGGGCTCCTTGCTGAGCGGGGAGTCTGCTTCTCCCTCTCCCTCTGCAACCCCCCCATCCTTCTCTCTCTCAAATACATAAATTAAATCTCAAAAAAAAAAAAAAGAAAATGGAGAGCTGGGCTCTGAAGCAGCTGTGCCAGAATTAGGGAACCAGGGCCTTCAGGCAGGTGCCAGGGCTGGTCTTAGGTTCAAAGAACAGGAGTTGGTGGCATTTGCAAGTGTCTCTGCTCGTAGGACACCTCCTCCCTGGAGGAGGTCCTTATGAAGAATATAAACTTGTAAAATGGATAAAGCCACAGTAGTGTGGGAAGAGCAACATGCTAGCTACAAGGGCAAGAATGGGTTCTCCTTTAGACCTTCCAGGCACTCTGCTAGGCTCAGAGGGGCACCGACAGAAGACAACCCTTGGTTCTAACCGCCACGGCGGACAGAAACCAGAAAGCCAGAGACACAGGAAGACGGAGGGGAAGTCTGGGGAGCGAAGAGAGGGTTTCCGGAGCTTGGGGCCTGACCCAGCACGACAGGATTCAGTGTCCCACGCAACCTACAGAGCTCAGAACTGTCTCTGTCTTTTCTCCGTTGGAACAGGCTCCCTCAAGATGGCTCAGGTGGCAGACCTCTGAGTGGGGATATCATGAACACACCCCCTGAGGTGGTGGGAGAGTTCTCCTATGGTTCAGCCCCTCTCTGTTAGCTCCCTTTCTACACAGCCAGTGCCAAGGCCCGCTTTGTCTCCCCCCACCCCACCCCCCCTCCATGTGTGGTCATCCCTTGGATGGCACTGACTCTGGATTTTGGTATTGTTCCTTCTACCTTCCAAGATAATAAGGGTTGGCAGTTCACTAGGACAAAATGTCCACACGCCAAGAATGGCTCCATTTTGCAAAGTAGAAGAAGCCAGGTGCAAAAGGCCATATAGTGTGTGATTCTATGTACATGACATGGCCAGAAAAGGCAAATCAATAGAGATGGAAAGTAGATTAATGGTTGCCTGGCCCTGGGGTTAGGAATGGGGATTAACTCTACCTGGTTAACAGAGGTCTTAGTAAGAGGTGATGGAAAAGTTCTGAAACTGCATTATGGTGATAACTGCATAAGGCAGTAAACTTACCCACAATCATTAATTGTACACTTAAAATGGGTAAATTAATGATATGTACATAGCTCAAGAAAGTTGAATAAAAAAGGATTTTGTGCCAATCACCTTTAAGAAACATATAGGTATTACATATGGCAATTTTACATGTGGTTGTTTCGTTGGGTTGTTTCTTTTTTGTATTCTTAATTAATTTACATTTCCTCTCTACTCCAGGATTCCTATTTTATTTTCTTCTTTTTGTGTTTGAAACTTTGTTGGTGTTAATCTTTTAGACAAATGCGATTTTCTTGGCCCAATTTTTCTTCCCCTTGGATTTTCCTTTTCACTTAGCAAATAAATTTGGTCCTTTTCCTAGTTTTCCTTTCACCCAATAATATTTTCTAACTTTCTTTTCTTGCCTTAAGCCTGATGTGTTTAGGAATAGACAAGAAATGTTGGCAGGAGTCTCTTCTCCCCTAACTGGTGCTCTATCAATCCTGAAAAACCCCTCTTCTCTTTCTAATCCTCCGGACAGTGTGTCCACTCTGTATTTGGTTTCTAGGCTGCCTTAACGTAAAGAATAACGTTTTGCTTGTTTATGTGTTTAAGAAACACTAATTTAGCTTCTCAGAGCCAGTAGAAATCACAGGAAAAGGACTCTCATGTCCAAAGTCGTATTATTGGTCCTAAACACTTGGGTCATTTGAGTTGGCTCCCCCCACCAAAGAGGAAAGAAAACACACCTACTGCCTTCAGACCCAGATGATGGCTGAATGGGAACCCCCAAAAACAAGTATGCCAGGAAGTTCAAATTGATCAATTTCACTAGCTTCTAGAAACCAGATGTTTATCATTCTTTGTACTATTCTGGGTATTTCATGCAACTTTTATTTGTTTTTGGCTAAGTTAATAAAATTATCTCAGGAACAGTGGTCACTCATAAAGAATATATATATTTATTTGATAGTTTGGCCCCTACACCTGGAGAGAGACATCAGGCTGGCAAATTCCAATTTACTGTTAACTTAAACATTTCTTTCTTTTCTTTTCCTTTTCCTTCCCCCTCTTCCTTCTTCCCTCCCTTCCTCCCTCCCTTTCTCACTTCTTTCTTTCTTCCCACTCTGCCTTCCTTACCTACTTCCTTCCCTCCTTTCCTCCTTTCCTTTCTTCCTCCCTCCTTCTCTTTCCTTCCTTCCTTCCTTCCTTCCTTCCTTCCTTCCTTCCTTCCTTCCTTCCTTCCTTTACCTGAGTAATCCAGTCTCCATGCACTTTCCAGCGGATATAGTTTACATTTGGAGAGGTCACAACATTATTAATGCTAATGTTTGGCATGTTCTCAATTTTGGGCAGCTTCTTCCAAGTTCTAAGGAGAAAGATATAAAAATCTCAAATGGATAAGAATGAATGTCCCTCCCACATCCTGCTTATTCCAACCAGGAACTTTTCTCAGATGATCCTTCTGGCCACAAATTCCTTCCCATCCTCTGAGGCCTCTCTAATTCCTCCATAGAAGCCTCTTTGATTATGCTAGACCATTTAATCGCTCCCTTTTCTGGACTCCAGGATACACTTGATGTGCAATGCTCTTGTTTTCTCTCCCAGACTTGTACAACCAACAGGCTTTCAGAGCCCACTGGGCCCGGCAGAGAATAAGGACTCAACCAGTACTGACTGGTGAGGACTCTGAGTATCCTTGTGTGTCCCAGTAGAGGTTTGAGCAGTTT
Organism: Ursus americanus; assembly: GCF_024610735.1. NCBI lineage: Eukaryota > Metazoa > Chordata > Mammalia > Carnivora > Ursidae > Ursus > Ursus americanus. The sequence continues at coordinate 68,301,307 of NC_142136.1, forward strand.
TTTTTAGAAGAAGATAGGGTTTTGAAGTCAGTCCGACAAAGAAGCGGACCTTGCTTGTAGGTATCATGCATGAAGTCAAATGGGAAGAACTTGGAAATGGCATCAATGACCTCATGTGTTATAAAAGCTCTTAAATTATTAATTCACACGGTATAGCCACTTTGGAAAACAGTATGGAGGTTCCTCAAAAGGTTAAAAATAGAGCTACCCTATGACCCAGTAATTGTACTATTGGGTATTTACCCCAAAGATACAGATGTAGTGAAAAGAAGGGCCATATGCACCCCAATGTTCATAGCAGCAATGTCCACAATAGCCAAACAGTGGAAGGAGCCAAGATGCCCTTCAACAGACAAATGGATGAAGAAGATGTGGTCCATATATACAATGGAATATGATTCAGCCATCAGAAAGGATGATTACCCAACAATGGCATCAACATAGATGGAACTGGAGGAGATTATGCTAAGTGAAATAAGTCAAGCAGAGAAAGACAATTATCATATGGTTTCACTTATTTGTGGAACATAAGGAATAGCAGGGAGATCATTAGGAGAAGGAAGGGGTCAATGAAGGGGGGTGAACAGAAGGGGGAATGAACCAAGAGAGACTATAGACTCCAGGAAACAAAGTGAAGGTTTTAGAGGGGAGGGAGGTGGGGGGATGGGCCAGCCCGGTGATGGGTATTAAGGAGGGCACATACTGCATGGAGCACTGGGTGTTATATGCAAACAATGAATCATGGAGCACTGCATCAAAAGCTAATGATGTACTACTGTATGGTGACTAACATATCATAATTAAAAAAAAATCACATGAATATTCTGGGAGACAGATTGTCCTTCCACAGCTGAAGCAGGAACAAAGCATTTGGAACAAAACAGAGAAATGATTCACTGCAGTGGACCCATGTCTGCCCAACAGGTATTCTCGCACTTCTTCCCTACCAACAAAACCAAGGCACAGATCCCTTGATTTCAGAGGTGACCTGTGACTCAGTTCTGGCCAATGGGAGAAGGTAAAATTAGTGAGGGGCTCTGGGAAAATATTTTGCTTCTTCAGATAATGTGAAAATAGTGTGAAGCACTGCCTCTCTCTCTCTCTCTCTCTCTCATTTTTCTTTCTCGTTTTTCCTCTTCCCGGCTAGCATTCTTTCTGATTTTTAAACACTATGTGAGATGATGTCTAGAGCTCTGGCAGCCATTGTGAGACAAGAGGCATAGGTTGAAGGTTGAAGGTTGAAGGACAAAAAACCAACATGCTAAAGATGGTGAAGTGACATAATAGAGACTGAAGGCTCTTCATGACACCACTGATAAGCTAAACCAATGCAGCAACCACCGATATCCTGACATTTTTATTAATGAAAGAAAGATAAATTCCTTTATCCTTTGCTAGTCATTTTTCCCTGTTATTTAAAAATAGCAAAAATTAACTTTTTACTATGTCAAGCACAGTTCCAAGCACATTATACATATTAACCCATTTACTCCTCAGCGTAAATCTATGAGATAGGCACTACTATTGTGCCCTTTTTTAAAGACGAGGAACATAAGGCACAGAAAGATTGGAGAACTTCCCAAAATTCACAAGTAGAAGAGTCGGGATTCAAACCTTAAGCAGCCTGGATTGCAGCTTAAAGCACTCTTAGTGGTTAAACTAACTGTATACAATAGTCTACAATTGATGCTCTGCTGGTTCAACAAGCCACAGAATTACAGACTGTTTTAGAACTGCCAGGGATCTTTTGAGATGACCTTGAAAATATTTGAGTTAGATATAATCTGGGATGGTGATCTCAGTATCGTGAAGCTTGCCAGTAAGCCATTTTTATATATACCACCAGCAACCACAGAAGTGCACTAGCTTCCCCAAAAGCAGTCCTAATATTGGACTTTTTTCCAGAGTCATTGTGGTTTTTCCCCATTTTATTAATTATATCATAATAAAGTTCTCTTTCCCCCCTTTATTAGTTATATCGTAATAAAGTTCTCTTACTCTGTGCTTTTTATTTTATTTTTTTTTTAGTTTTTAATTGATCTTACTCTGTACTCATGGCAGTTTATTTTTTCATTTAAATTGTTCATTACTTTTGACGACTTTCGAATAGTCAATTGTATGTTTCAATCCACTCAAAAGTTATTCCTTGAGATTCTTCTGTGAGTAGTGGTTCTATCAGACTGGTAAGAGACCCTCTAAATTGGCGATCACTCAGCACTCCCTCTCAGTTTGGTTATAACCCTTGCTGTACTGTCTCACGTCATAGAGGGGTGAGGGAGAGTCTATGTGAGGACTCACCTTCTCTCCAAATTCCCTGTCAGGTTATCTCGCCTCTTGCACATGCCTTTCCATCCATCCTTACCTGATGAAGCTCTTTAGTGCTGAGTTTTCTTGAATTTTCCACCAAATACCCCTCATCCCCTACCCACCTAAGCCACAGAGTACAGAAAGTTACAGATTGAATAGATCTCCATTCCCAAACTTCAGAACTCTGGACTCATTCTTTGTCTTTTTTCTACTATCAGATTATGGCACCTCAGAAACCAACACTGACTACTTTGACAACCCCCATTTTACCTGGGGAGTTGTCCTTTTAAAAGTTATTTTATGCTTTAAATTGACTTGGCGTTATAACAATACCCCCGAAGAATCTGATATCTCTGGTTAAATGGAACATCCTTCTTTAAAAGCAATTTTCAAGAAGCAGTTTAAAACGTCTGGTATTGTTACTTTATGACGTGTCTGTTCTCCAACAGTAGAGCAAATAACAAGTACGTCTCCTCAGCCTGCACCTTCCTTTGTCGTACTTTGAGAATCCCTCAACTCACTTTTTCTGTCAATTAATCTCTTGTTTAAATTTCTCTCACATAAAAACTTTTCTGACCTTCTTCCATTAACCTCTCCTTCACAAGACCATTCATCATCTGTGTTACTTTTCTCTGGATACATTTAATTTCTTAGAAGGAATTTTCGTGACAGAAATAGGGCAGAAGAGAAAAACTGGCCAAGTTTACAGACTTGGTGAGGTTAAGGAGATGGGGATGATGCTCAGTACTCAAAGGTGACTGACTGGGACCTGCATCAGTATTTCAAGAGCTAAAACTCTAGAAAAAACCTCCAATACTGCTGGGAAACATGGGTTCAGTCTCTAGTGCTGAATTAACTGATGGGGACAAAGTCTCTAAAATAAGAATAAGAACTTGATTTTAATTTATATTTCATTCTGATAATAGTTTCTTTATGGTCCAGCAGTATTTTTTAAATTCAGACAAGATTTTTTAATTCCACCAGGCATAAAGTAGATAGATTTCTTGAGATACTTATGACAAAAGCTGTTCTTGTTTGAAGGTGCCTACAGGAGAGAATTAAATAATCTTTCTTGTATCAATTTTTCATCCACTCTTAAGAGCTGTTCTCCATAGTGCTGGCTTGATGAGTTCGAGTATGTTTGTATCAGGAGCCAATTGTTCACCTTGAACTATATCTTTCAGCTTTTCAAAAAAAAAAGAAAAAAAACCAACTAACACATTCAAATCACCGGCATGAATCTCCAAGGAAGCAGAGATTGGAGGAAGCTGTCAATGCAACCGGAACCTCAAGTCCCCGGCCGTCCATCCAGGACACTTTAAGAAGCAGTATGGGGCTCTTCCCGGTGACCCATGAGAACCCTTCCCACACTTCAGAAGCTCCATGGCTGTGGAAGGCCAATGTCACCTGGGACTCTGGTTCTCTGGTTCCCAGAAGATATACTGAGAAATTGTTTCACCGTGTGTGTGTGTGTGTGTGTGTGTGTGTGTGTGTGTGTGTGTGTGTGTTGAGGGGTGATGACTCGTCCATTATAGGGAGAGCTCCAGCAGATTCATTCTTTTTCACCCAGATGCAACTGAAGAATATTGTGAATTGTCCTGCTGTGACTTGAGAAAACCAAAGATTGCTGGAATTATTATTACCAGTACTGTTTCTTCTGTTTCTTTTCCATTCTTCCCCCAAAGGTGTCCTTGCATTATACCTTTTGAGCAAATGAGTGAACACCTCTAGTCAAAGCGAAATGAATAGTACCAGGTGAATCCCACCCTATGGGGAGGTTTGAGGGACATGCCATAGGACTCTGTTCTTACTGTGCCCTGTTCCATAGTCTCCTCTAGGACCTGGATGAATACAGTGAAGTACTGTTAAATGTATTGACTACACAAAGCTGAGAGAAAGAGAGAATCTATTGGGTGTCAATGTCAGCATTTAAAATTATTTTAACCAAATAGATTAAGGATGTAAAAGTTCAAAAAAAATGAAATTTAGCAAGAAGGAAAGTTCTGCATTTAGGTTCAAAACATCAATTTATAAGAAAAGGATGAGGAATACATGGCTTGAATGTGGGAGGTAATGTGCCGGCAGGTAAAGCCTTGGTGGGCCATATGGTGCCTTCTGGTGTCCAGTCTTGAGTACACCAGACAGAAAAATCACACTTTGTTTTTCTTTTCCTTTTAAAAAATTATTTTTATTTCTATCCAAGCTATATGAACTTGCTTAAAGAGTACAATAGTTCTGCAAATTTGAGAAGCTTCACTCTTCTCCCCATTTCTATCCCCAAGGGTCTCCACATTCCCACGTTTTAGATGATTATTTGGCATCTATTCCATGTCTTTAAATAACATGCCTACATGGCTTCTTTGGTTTCTCAGAGTGGGGTATTATCTTTTGACTCCCTACTTTCATTTGCTTAGACTTCAGAGTACTTAGCATTTTTTACCCACCATGTCAATCTTCTCTGAAGACACCCAGCTCCACGAAACATTCATTTCATTGGCTTCACCTTCTGAATTGCTCTGGCTGCCCTAACCCTGATCTACAGCTGTCATCTCAGGCCCTCCTTTTCCTGTCATCCTGGGACGCAATTTGCTCCTCTTCTTTGTTATCTCCTGTCTGTTGTATCTCTGTTCTTCCTCTTTTCAGTTTTCTCCCTCACTTTGTAGAGAAAATCCTCTAGTAATTTTCTGAAAGATATACATGTATGGGAAGTACATTTTAAAACTCTGGATCTTTGAAAACGGCTTTGTTCTACTCCCACGTTTTGCTAATAGTTTATCTGGGCGTAGAATTCAACACTGGAGATAATTTTTCTTCAAATTTTTTAAAAGATTTTATTTTTAAGTAATCCTTACACCCAACATGGGGCTTGAACTCACAACCCCAAGATCAAAAGTCACATGCTCTACTGACTGAGCCAGCCAGGCACCCCTCCTTCAGATTTTTAAAGAGATTGCTCCATTGTCTTCTGGCTTCCAGTACTGCTCTGGGGAAGTCCAAATTGTGAGTATTAATCCTATGTATAGTGAACTGAATTTTTCCTTCTCTCCACACTTCTAGAATCTTCTCTTTGCTCTTAATGCTTTGGTAACTCTTCTCAAACTATCCACTCGATTATTTTCTCCCCTTTCTTTTCTCTTTTTTGTGGGCCCAATACTTGGATATTGTACTCCCTGGACTGGTCCTATGGTTTTCTTGTCTTGTCTCTTTTATTTCACACTTTTTCTTGTCTTTTTGTTGTACATTTTGGGAGAATATTATCTTCTAACCATTCTACTGAGTTAAAAAATGTTTGTCACAATTTTAAATTCCAAGAACTTTTTATTCCCCAAATTTTCCTCTGTAATGGCACCTTCTTGTTTAATGGATTTTATCTTGTCTCTCCAAAGATAATAATGACTTTGGATTGCTATTTCATGCCTGAAAGGAGAAAGTATGTCATCAGTGATCTAGCTGGTAGTGCTTCCAATTCTGGGGCCCATGCAGAGGGGCATGGCGTTCTTCCTTGTAAAATGGTTTTTTGGCTCTCAGCTATTCCCATGGCTGACCTCAGGATTTAGTTTTTTGAGGTTTCCTTCGTAACTTATCATGGGTTTATCTGCTTTCCAAATTCCATATTTTGCTGCTGCTGTTTCCATTCATCCTATCCTTGTGGGGTTGTGCCTTCGGAGGGAAAAAAAAAATCCCCTTCCTGTTGTTCAGATGAATTTTGTTTAGGTGGGAATAAAAGTAGAGGCCTGTGTTCAACCTTTTCTGTTTCCTGGAAGGATGGAAAGTCTATTTGGAATCATGCAAGGGTTTGTCTTCTAATATTTAGAAATAATCTACATTTTGGGCGGGCTGCCTTGAGACAGAAGCTCCCTTTTCCTGGAAGGGCCAAACCAATTTGGAACGTCTACCTCTCAGGGATGTGGTAGAGACGCTTCTAGTTCCACTGGCTTGGTCGCAAATTAGATAAGATGCCTACCTGAGACCTCACTCAGAATCCTTCACATCTATTATTTAAACCTCTGACTACATTACAGTTATTCCAGGCTTGGAATAATGTTCAAATGTTCAAATCTGAGAGAATGTTTTGTTTCATTTTCCACACAGCCTACAGTGTACTTTTGTGGAGGGATGGCCTCGGTGAAAAAGTGATACTAGGAGGGAGAATTTGTGCCTTCTGGTTCTGTCCTCCAGAGATTCAGGGGATGAGAAATATGTCTCTAGCCACCAGCAGGGAATTGTTTCCTCTGCCTTCCTGAAACAATGGGTGGGGTAGGCATCCGCTTCCGGTATGACCCGTACAATCAACATGTTACAGCATTTCTCAAGGTAAGAAGACCCTGAAGCCCTAAAATGACAACACTAGAGAAACAGATGAACTAGGAGATGCTTATGTGTTTCAAAAAGACTCCTCATGTTCTAAAAGGGTTCCCCTCAGTATTTTGCCAAACAGAAATCAATCCTTTCAGCTGAATGATATATCTGACAGAGGCAGCTAGGGAAAGCTGAATATCAAGGAACACAAAGTTATAGTGTGAACCACTGCTAATTGAATAGCATGTCAAGAAAATTGGGGCGCCTGGGTGGCACAGTGGTTAAGCGTCTGCCTTTGGCTCAGGGCGTGATCCCGGCGTTACGGGATCGAGCCCCACGTCAGGCTCCTCCGCTATGAGCCTGCTTCTTCCTCTCCCACTCCCCCTGCTTGTGTTCCCTCTCTCGCTGGCTGTCTCTCTCTGTCAAATAAATAAATAAAATCTAAAAAAAAAAAAAAGAAAAGAAAATAAAGCATGACTGAAATTATATTTGGTCAATGGACAAATAAGAGGCCATTTATCAAAACTCCTCTTATAGTCAACTTTCCAGCAACACAGCTGTCATGTGCAGTCGATGAGGACATATGCTCACAAGTGGTTACCTGAATGCAGTCTTTCAGCCATCTCTTCAACAATGAAGAAGTTAATGTCTTAGTTAGTTTTTATGCATTTTCTAATGCTTAACTAATTTTAAACTAAAAATAAAATCCCTTGAATTCAAGATCTTGTGAAGAGCCAGCAACCATCCATCCATGCATCCATCATCCACGCATCTGTCCAAGCATCCATCCATCATCCATCCATCTATTTAATGTCTACTAAGGACTCAGAAAGAAATTACTACCCTCTAGGAGCTCGCAGTTTAGTGAAAGAGACAGATTGTTGACAGAACATTTTGTCTCAGAGTTATAATCCCAGTCATTGAAGTATGCATGGACTGCTTTGGGATGCATGGTATGGAGAGGAGAGAAAGGCTTGCTTGAGAAAAAGAGGCCTAGTGAGGGCCCAGAAGGGTACTGTGGTTGAGGCAGAGGAAGCCGTCTACACAGACTCATGGGACCATGAGAGGAGAGAAGAGGATGCTTATTAAAAGCCCACCTGCGTTAGAACATGGGGGCCACTGGGAATGTGAAAATACCAGGAAGAGATGAATCTGAATAAATAAGCAAGGCCCCAATCTTGAAGTGTTTTGTGGGCCACACTGACACATTCAGATTTTATCCGAAGGCAAAGGAAAGTCACTGAAGGATTTTCTGCAGAACAGAGACATCACCACCTCTCAGTCTCCTCTGCTTCCCCCTGGTCTGAGTCACCATCAACAGTGGAGCGATCATTCAACATAGAAGTCAGAGCCTGTCCCACATTGCTTAAAACCCTGCCATGGCTCCAATCTGCTACAAGACCTCAAGTGACTTCCCTTGATTTGGAACTCATGCATTCAACTCCCTGCACGAATCCTGCTCCAGCCACACCAGCACGCTCACTGTGCCACCATAGAGCACTTCTCTGGATGTTCTGTCTGCAAGGAATGTTCTTCCCCACCAATATCCTTGTGGCTCACTCCCTCACTTCCTTTTTGCAAATACCAGCCTTTCAAGAAGACTACACTGGCTACCCTATTATAACATATATGCACATGCTTGTGCACACACACACACACATGCAAACACACATGCCCTCAGCACTGATGACACCCTGTGCCTTGTTCTGTTTTCTCCTTGTTTCCACAGTACTTATCACCTTCAAAGGTATCGTGTAATTTATTATGCTTATTGTTTTTCTCCTCCCACTAGACTCTAACTAGGTATCGAGTAGACATCTTTGTTGTGTTCACCGTCATGTCCCAAGCAACTAGCATGAAGACTGGCATACAGTAAATGCTCCATAAATGCTTGTTGAATGAGTGGAAGATTTTACAAAAAGATCATTCCATAAAAATATGGAAAATGATCTGTGGGGGTTTGATATTCGAGGCTGGGGAGCTCGATGAGGAGTTTGTTGCTGTGATGGCGATAGGTTGGATGCGAAAAGTGGCTGAGGGGAGAGAAAGGAGAGCACAGGTGATAATTACTAGGGGGAGAGAATTTTCAAGACTTGGTGACCAATTATTTGAATGTAGAGCTGCGTGACCTGGATGATTGGCCTGGAGCGGGCACATAGGGCTAGTGAGGCCATTCACGGAGGTGAAGAGAACACGGAGGAAGAGAACAGAGACACTAACTTTTGGTGGATGGCAAAGACATCACTAGACATGCCATCCTTCGGTTCTCTGTAGGACAGGTGAACGGATGCTTACTATCTCTACGTATTATGGCGTATATATGGGTTTTACGGTCTCTCTCCCCCTGTACAACCCTGAAGCAAACACACAATTTACCTTCAATTTTTACCAAAATCAAAATAACTGATGATAATAATTCAGTGCTTATCCTATAGCCACTGGCCTTCCCTCTGGTCTTATCTGAGGCTTTATTTCTTTTTAAGATTTTATTTATTTATTTATTTATTTATTTACTTATTTATTTATTTATTTGTGAGAACAAGCTGGGGGGAGGCACAGAGGGAGATGGAGAAGCAGACTCCCGGCTGAGCAGGGAGGCCCATGTGGGACTCATGAGATCTTGACCTGAGCCGAAGGCAGATGCTTAACTGACTGAGCCACCCAGGCGCCCTTTAACTGAGGCTTTAAAAACAACTTCTGTATGAAGCACAACCGAGTACCTCTCTCATTTCCCTATTGTCCATTTTCACATTGACATCCAGAGGTTAATTCTCGATTCCCCTCCACCCTCAGACACCCTCTAATTTTCCCTGAAATGATCATGTCCTTAGCTAGATTACTTGATACAAGAGCAAACTCACTGTAATCCAATCCTTAGGGAAACCACTAGATTTTTTTTTAATGGCTGGCAAGGCTCTGGCTTCTCTCCAGTTCCTCAAAGCAGTAACCTCCTCTCATGATAAAACTGTACCCACTTGCTAGAAACTCAACAACTTTGTTCTTCCCTTTCTTCATAGCTCCCAGATGGCCACCAGCTGGTCTGGGCTATTTCTTGCATTCTAATCCCTTTATCCGTCCTCCTGGTTTTCTTTTTGATCTCTGTGTCTTGCCCCTCCTCCTTCTAACAGCACCATACTATTATACCCCTCTTTGGAAGCACCTATCTTCTAAGAGAATTTGAGGATTTTTTGGAGCATGACTTTTTTTTTTTTTTTTGGCTTTTGTATTGTAAGGAAAACCAGCTGCGGGGACGTGTGGGAAGAAAAGCTTTCTCCAACAGAGGGACAACCACCTCCTGCGTGAAAGGGGTCAGAGCTGACTTTGTTCCCTGACAGGGCTGTAGGGGGACAAATGCACCTGGCATGATCCAGAAGCCACACCTCGGTCTTCCACCTGCTCTTCATGGGCACAGCGAGATGTCTGGCTCCCTTCTTGACTTTCTAACCAGCCGGCCGGCCAGGGTGATGGAAAAATGCACCATTTGATCTCATTTGAGTGCTTTTCTATTCCAATCCCCCATGACCAGAGAGTGGTGCACCCTATCCCCCGTGCTTTGCAATACAGAACTTTTATTGATTTGCAAGATTATAGCTAGCAGAGTGTCTGAAATAGCAAATCGAGGAAGTGAAGCTACGGTGTCTGTGTCTTCTTCTGTGTTCGTTAGGCCTGTGAGGGTCTGTGTTATGTGTGTTCGGGGGACAGTTTCTGTGAGGTCTTGGTGAAGGCCTTGCAGGTGATGAGCCTCTGTGTGTCTGTGTGGGTGGCATTGCCGATGCAAGGAAAGGGTGGACATATTTGCGTGTCTGGCTTGTGTCTCTGTGTGCACAGGACCCGTGCTTGTGACTGCATGTGTGCGCAGGATCTGTGTGTGACTGCGTGTGTGTGTATGCAAGATCCTTGTGTATGACTGCATGTGTGCGCAGGATCTGTGTGTGACTGCGTGTGTGTGTATGCAAGATCCTCGTGTATGACTGCGTGTGTGCACAGGATCTGCGTGTGACTGCGTGTGTGCACGGGATCTGTGTGACACTCACAGGGGACCTGTGTGGGGTAGTGACTGGGTGTGCATCTGGATCTCTGCACGGTGTTTGGAAGCTCGACTGTGTCGTGCCTGTGTGTCAGAGGGTAACGTGCGGTGCTCTGTGGGGGGAAGTGGTGAGTGTCTGGATGGGGGATTGTGGGGTGAAATTAGGAGATGCACGTGGCTGAGTGCTGCAAGGGAAATCTGTGGAAGACGTGTGGAGGGGTGTCTGCAAGGGTTTGGAGGGTATTTTTTGAGATGCTTGTGGAGGACTTTGGGGGTGTTAGTAGAAGTGTCTGTGTGGTGTCAGTGGGGTGTGTGTGGGGTTGTGGGGTGTATGAGAGTGACTGCAGAGTATCTATAGGGTATCTCTGGGGGCGAATGTGAGCATGTAGGAGTGTGTAGGGGTATTCTACTCTGGAGCCTGTGGGGGTATTTGTGGGATGTTTGGGAAGAGTCTGTACATTTGCCTTTGGAGGTATTTGTGGGGATGTCTGTGGGCGGGCTTCTGTGAAGGCATGGCTGGGTGTGGGGGTGCCGGCAGACCCCCACGCCTCTCTCCATGGGTCTGCGTGTCTGTGGACGTATGGTACATGAGGGCAAAACGACCTCAGACAATTCTCGCAGAAGCACACCTTACCCTGCATTAGTGCCTCAGTGTCCCCAGAGTGTGGCTTGGACAGGCCCAGTTTTCTGGCCACAGCGGGCCACTCTCTCGCTGGGATGCCCGGTCACCAACACTGATTGGCCGACGCCTGTGCTGCACACTGCTGGCCTCTGAGGGCCCAACGTGACTTGGGCGTCACCTCTCTCCCGAGGGGAGCAGCCGCGGGTGCCTGCTGTCTCCTGCAGGGTGCACACAGCTGCGCGGTCCTCACCCCATTCCCAGGGCACCCCCCCCAATGGACCGAGGGAGGCCTCAGCTGATAAAAACACAAACTCGTCATCTCCAGGACTAACTGGAGAGGCAGAAGAGAGAGCATGTCCAGCATCCTTTCTTCCAGCCAGCTTCCAAAAATCAGGTAAAAGTGCGAGAGACACTTGGATTTCAATCCGCTTTTCTCCAAAGGGAGAAAATGAGATGTCCTACAGAGATTGTGCTTTTCACTTTATCCAGCCAGCTTCAAATTCACCAATGATACGTCCATTCAGAGGAATCCTGTGTCTCCTCATCAAGAGGCCATTGTTGGCAAAGTGGCATTTATGTTTAATGTGGGTAGCGCTGGTGTTCAGCATTAACAATTAAGTCCTTTCAGCATCTCCACGACGCGGCTTGTATTTGCTCCCGGGTTTGCAAATGGAGAAAGCAAAGCAGAAGGAGGTCGCAGGCTTGCGTGAGCCCCTGCGTGGCCCGGATTCCAGAGATGCCCAGCTAGCGTGGGACACGCCAGGCCCTCCTGTGGTCACTCCAGCCACGGGGGAGAACATTCCGGGATGAACCCTGAGGGCCCAAGCAAAAGCAAAAGCTGGGGGCACCTGGGTGGCTCAGTCGTTAAGCGTCTGCCTTCGGCTCAGGGCGTGATCCCAGGGTCCTGGGATCGAGCCCCGCATTGGGCTCCCTGCTCTGCTGGGAGCCTGCTTCTTCCTCTCCCACTCCCCCTGCTTCTGTTCCCTCTTTCACTGGCTGTCTCTCTCTCTGTCAAATAAATAAATAAAATCTTAAAAAAAAAAAAAGGCAAAAGCTTGCGGGGAGGCAGGTGAATGGGCTTATTTACATAGAGGTCCCCCACATATCTTGAGGCACGATAAATGCTTCTAAGTAGAGCTCGGAGTTGCCATCATAGTGATTTTAGCCAGCTGTTTCTTTCATCTGAAGAAAGGTATTTTATTAATGTCAAAGCCAAAAGCCAGGGGTGTTCATTCCTGACGTACCCCTTCCTATTCACTTGAGATAAAACTTCTCCAGTTTCCAAGAAGCACCACAGGTGGCCATTCCTTCCCCTCTCTGTCCGGCTGACACAACGAGAGCTTTGTTGGCCCCTTGGCAGGTGCTGAGACAGCACCTGAGCCCCATTCCCAGGATACCCTCGTGTGCTGCCTCTCAATCAGATGAGCCTGGTGACTCATATTCCTGTCCTCCTTCTAGATACCTGAATTACTTCATTCGATTCTCAAACCCCCTCAGGGAGGAAAGGTGGGGTGGGTATTGCAGGAGCAGAGGTAAGGATCTGGAGACAGCCAGGCTTCAGGGAACACACGGGCAGGGACCAGAGCTGCGGGCTGGCATCCCCATGACCTCAGCCTCCTTTCCCCAGCTCTCAGGTCTGGATGACACGTGCTGTCCTCTCTAACAGCCTCTGGTCTATTGAAAGATGAGGCATCGCTCTAAAGCCTCCCGACCAGGTGGTGAGTGAGAAAGCCTCAGGGGCAGTGCAGACAGTGAGACTTACAGAAGGACTCTGGAAGACACAGGATTTCATCCAAGCACTGAGGGTGGGAGAGGAATTTGAAAAGCCAGGATGGAGGGAACGGCATACTCCAAATGTGCAGTTTGTAAGCCAAGACTTGGAGGAAGGCAAGATTCTGAGATGACCCACCCAGAGCCGGTGGGGAGATGGATTCAGCAGGCCGGGCAGGGCAAAGAGGAATGGAAGGAAGGGGTAAAAGAAAGGTGACAGGGAGAGAGAATTCCCTGGATTGGGGGGGGGGGGGTCCATGCCACCAGCAGACACAACATAGGACACATGTTGTGTTGGGGTTTTGGTACCTTAGTTTCAGGTGACTGTTTACCTGTCCCAGCTTCCATTGCAATTAAGGTGACCGTGTGATGGACTTCTGGAATATGGGCAGAAGAGATCCAAGCACTTCCAGCCATGGTCCCCAAATCCTCCTATATGACCCCGCACTCAGCTCTTCCTTCATCGGCTGCCTGGATGCAGAGGCTCCAAGGCCCTAGGGGAGCCTGGGTCCTCGAATCACCACATAGAGGCCCCACACCAAATGCATGTGGTGAGCTGTTACGTGAGCAGGAAATAAATTTCTACTGTGAGAAGCCACTGAATTCGGGGGGGCTGTTTGTTGCAGCAGCTTGCCTACACCATGCAGACTGATTGTGTTTTCATCTGATCCTCTGAACGTTTTATGCTCAGGCTTTGTCTGTGACTCGATTGGGTTTCACTGCTCTCTACCCTGAACCAAGCAGAATGACCGGACATACCTTCAGGAAGCATTTCTTGAGTGAATGAATGAAAGTACCAACTTTGGAGGTCCATAGTGGTCTTGTAGCCATGATAGAGGCTCCATGATTGGAGCAGGGAAATCAGTATATCAGGGGGCGGGAAAGTGAAGACACAACCTAAGAAAGGGGAAGAAAAAGCTAATCCAAACCCTAAGCTATCTTAAGAACATTTTCTCCTTTTATTATTTTACCCCATGTCAATAGTTACATAACGAGGCTATGCCCTTGCTTAAAAATGTATTATTCCCCTTCTTTTGAAATTAGATTTAAACTTCAATATTTACCTTAATAGTTCACCTACAGAAGCCAAAGACAGAATGTTCACACAGCCCTGCAACACAGTTTAAAAAAGAAAAGAAAAATAAATTCCCTTCCGAAGTAAAGAGCCACCACATTCCATTTATTTCCCATGCTCTAATAAATAGCTGTGCTCTCTTGGCGGAATCAACAAGCAATGTTTTTCCAGTTAAAAGGGAATAGATAGTTTTTCAGGCTTCTCTGTTTCTCCCTGAGCAGATGGACTTTCATATTTAGCAAGTGGAACTGCCATAACCTTGAACGGGACATGAGCGTGGCCAGACCGCACGGTCCAAATGCCCGGACCTCGGTCGCAGGGGGAGCTCCCTGTCGCGTGTGACTGCACACAGAGGACCTTGATCACTGCAGGACATTTTTCACAGTGCCCTGCACTTGGAACAGCATTAGATACGGAGGAAAACACTGGCGTTATAGCAGGTGTGTGTGGTAGCAGAGCTCACCCTCTGTTGTATGAACTTGCCCACGGGAGCGTGCTACAGTATTTTCTGGTGTCTATGTGACTAATCTCCTCGAAGAAGTAGCAGGCTCTGCACTAACAGCTTTGTATACATCATCTCACTAAATTTTCACAATAGTCCTGGGAGGGTAGGCACTTTGATTTTCTCCATGATGCAGGAGAAGGCAGAGAGAGGTTGAACGGTGTGCCCAGGGTACCAGAAGTCCAAAGCGGCAGAGCACTGAAATTGCTAGATTTCATGTGGTTTCTGAGCTCAGGTGAATCAGCCGTGGAACCAGGTATGGTCTTAGTTGGGTTCACAGCATGTAGAGTGCATAGGTCTGTAATGTCATTTTTTTGGTCGGTCTGGATACAGATCTCTAGAATTCTCTGGACTCGCACTGGGCTGTTTTTTTAACCTTAGTATGACATGACATACACCAAAAATTCTGTGGCATGTGTCTTATGTAATATTTTTCCAGTGCATAATCGATTAATGAGAATTACATTCGCGTCCTTGGGTTCTGCCACTTTCCATGCAGTACCATTTAGAACCTTGTTTTATTTCAAGAAACCACCGTGTACGGATCCCCTCTCTCCACATTTCTCCTCGTGAATGTGTTGTTTTCTCACTCCGCACTCCCTCCTTAGAGCCCCGCAATCTGTCTCGCTGTTCCTCCAGTGACATTTTTCTCACCACTGGTTCCATTTCTAATAAATCGAATGGAATTTTCCCGGGCTCTCAACTTCTTCAAGTTCCCTGGATGTTCGGCTGCTAAGCAGCTCTTTCCTCTGAGACATCCCCCTCCCTCGGCTCTTGCTGGTACCGTGTCCTCTCGGCAACTTCCTTGCACCTGCGATGACTCCCAGCCTGCGTGCTCACAGCTGCTCCGTGCTGACTACTCCTGTATGGGTTGTTTTCCGTCCCCCACAGGATTTAACAGCAAAGATCATTTATTGTACTACTTAGTTTCTCTTCCATTGGGCCTACCTAATGGCTGATCAGATGATATTTAATTAACACTCACTTATTCTGGCTTCCGGCTTCCAGACTTAATGATACCGTGACCCCAATTAAGTTAAGCAGTTGATGAAGCCAGTGGTCATATCAGGATTATTTGCCTGATAAATAACAGAGCGTAATCAGCAGGCCATGACGACCAGTGACAACCTTGAGAGTACCTTTTTACCATTTCCTTTAGACAAAAAAGAAACCAAGGTAAAAAAAAAAAAAAAGAATAAAAAAAATAAGAACAAACCCGAGAGCTCATTGCTAGTCTGAAATCATTTTGTTTCCAAGTCTTATCAAATCATCTCAGAGGCTTTGTTGACATTATCTGCTAACGACTGTAATCCATCTTTCCAAACGGAGAAAGGCACCAGGAGGCCAAACATCACCCTCTGTCCAGAGAGCTGAGGTGTGAGGTCAGACTGTCGTGGCAAGCACACGCGCCCAGGCCAGCTGCCTGCACGGGGCCTCTGGATGCCTTTCTAAAGGGTTATATTTACAGTGTTGGAGAGCTGGGCACTGTGGAGCTTAATGGGATTCTTAATAAAGGCAGCTTTCATTAAGCCAGGGAGCACAGGCAAGGTGCCCTTGCTTTTGAGGGAAGAACGACCCGGCACAAGACCGATGCTCCTCCTTGGTTTGGAAATCATGTGGGTCAAGTGCCTTGTCATGCATTAACAGCCTTTTTAAGTCCCTGGCAGATTGAGAGGAACAGCTTAGATAAATGAAGGAAGAGGAATCATGCGATCTGTCTCGGTAGCATAAACGCGAGACACAGCAGCTGCATTTAAACAGAGCAATTTGCTAAATGAGTGGTTGGCTCCTTTCCAGATGGCCAATGTGACACAGGGCTTGGATGAATCCTTTATTCAATCATGCATCTGTCTAGACGGAAACAGGAAAGGCCAGGTTATAGCCACTGCACCAGCGGCCCGCAGCCACAGCCGCAGCAGCTCTGAAGCCCTTAGATAAAACCGGCTCAGTTTCGCCCACGAGGCGGCTTGGCCAGAGACCAGGCGGGGAGGTTGCGGCAGCGGGGTGTGCGGGAAGCCGCGGGGAAAGCCAGCTCCTCTGCTGAAGGATGGCCAGCTCGGAACAGGGGCCACTCTGTGAACGTCTGCCTGCTGGACCACTTCCCCCGCCTGCCAGGGACACGCAGCCAGGTGATTCTCATGGGACCAAGCAGCTAAGCTTCGAAAGCACAAACAGGGGTTGTGTTCTACGTGTTTCCTTGATGCGCACTCGTAAAGCATTTCACACGTGTTCTGTCTTGATTCTTCCAGTTAGGCTGTAAAATTCCCAAGGCAGATGAAAGAATATTCTTAGCTTTCACCCACGACCCCACGCTGCTGCCCCTTCCCTCTGCCTCTGACACTTAATTCAGTCCCAACTCAAGCACCTCTTTGGAGATGGTATCTCAGAGATGCTGGCTGGAGAGGCCAGGGGGTAGAGCAGACGATCACTCCCTTCTGGGGTCTCGGGGTCTATGACACATGTTGATTGACCGATGGAAACTAGGTCAGGTAAAACGGAGCCACTCGATGGGCAGGCTGCCCAACTTTAATAAAATAGGCAGTCCTAGGACTTCACTGGGCTGTAACGGGGACTTACAGGAAGGCAGCTGTACTGACCTATTTCTCTCTGCTCAGTTATCCCCCAAGCCTATTTAATTCTTATAATTGTACTGAAAGTTTCCACGGTGAGAGTTTCACTGTATTCTTTAGCAGGCTAGTTGACTTTCATGCCTGGGAGTTCTGACCAGTTAGTAAACCAGCCTCCCACCCCCCACCCCACCCCACTGAGCCCTCTGAGCCTCCACCGTGGATAGCAGCTTCTGCCTACTTCTGACTCAGGAGGAAAAGTTTAACCTGGTGAATCACCAGCAGCACTTCCTGTGACAGTCTGAGGAAAACTACAGTCTGCTTAGGAAGAACTCTGAAGCAATTCATTTCCTGCTTTTCTGATCTACACGGGGTGGAAACATTTGAGTTCTGCTCTGTGCCGATCCACCAAAGCTTTCTCACCAGCATTTTTCTCTCTTGGAAGTTTCCTCTCATCAGGGCTCTGCTGACCCTACGGTCAGCCTGACATAATGAACAGGGCTGTCCTGTAGGGGATTATAGCATTATCCCTCTGCCCGTCTCACCCAGGTTCCACTTCTTTTGTAACCATCTGAGCCCGGTTTCCTCATCTGTACCACAAAGCACAGAAAATGATTTGTGGGATGATTTTGTCAATTCCGCCAAGGATGGTAAGTAACTAGCATCACTCTAGATGGGTAAGTGAGAAGTTAATCCATACACAAGGGTTGCCTTTGGGCGTGGTCACCCTAGCCGCTATCAATGGAGGTCTTTAAGGCAAGACTCCAGGCTCTGGAAAGGGAGTTATTCTAATATCTAGAATATTCTAGTAGTAGATATGCCAAAAGGTCAGAGCAACAAAGTCACTGAACTCTGAGATAATTACAAGTCTGTTCAAGTCCTTGCAACAAGGAAATAGCTCAGAAAGGTTATAAAAGTAGATTATTAATTTTAAGGAACAGGTTCCTCAGCATGCCAAATGTAACACTCATGAATATTATGAAATGATCTTAAAGTGCACGATCCTGGGCTAGATGCAAATCTAAAGAAGTCCAAGGATAATCTCTCATCAAGAGAGCCTTTGTGGTATGATGTCGGTGCACCAAATTCCCCTTGCCTTTGTCAGCGTATTGCAAGTGTAGCTTCCCTTCTGCTGAGTGTGACTGGGTCCTCAATTCCAGGTCTTCAATGTGTGACCTCCAGAAGTATGCACCTTGTGAAGACCTTGAAACCTGCCAGACGATGATTAGGCGACAAGACAGGCAGAGCCAGTGCTTCCGCCTTATAATAAACTTATTTCTCTCTCAGGCACCACTGATGGCTTTGCTAGGTGGCAACACGAACTCTTTGATGCTACATTCACTGTAAGCCTTTTTCTAGCCTAAAGAAAATTTGATTTTTAAAAATAAACCTCAAATGAGGATGCAAACACTGAAAATGTCGTGGCTTTTTAACATTCAAATACAGCTCCACAAAGAGTCCCCACGATTGACATTTTATCTTATTAAAGTGCCGTTAATTAAGAACTGCAGACACCAGCGACAACGACTAAGGCAAGACTCTGGCAAACTCTTTCCTGACATAAAATGCAACTCTGATTTGCTTAGAAGCTGAATCAAAAGAACACAGGGTACCGGCTCATTCACATCTTGTCCACTAGGGGGCAGTGAATGATCGAGTTTCCAGCGAGGCGGGCTTCAACGCCGGTTGGTTGCTATATATACACCTGAAGTGTGGCAGGCCTTTTACACAAAGTGAGCAGCGCGGCAGCGATGACAGGTGTAGGGAGCAGCCAGTTATTGCTACCAGAACCGTCTGTCAGAAGGATGAAGTGAAACGAAGCATTTGCATTTTTACCAATGAACCCGCATTATAATGAACAGGCGGTGTCGCCCGGATGGGCCCTGGCTTCGCCTTCCCGGCTTCCGCAGGACCGCTGCCGCAGGCACCAGGCTGGACCGCACCCAGGACTGCAGCAAGGAGACGAACAGAGCCAGGGAGCCCGATTTACCAGGCGCCTGGGGCTGGTGACCACTGGGGCACGACTGACCCGCGGCAGGGGTCGGGGTGGGGATGCTTCCCTCTTGCATACCCTCCCGGGGCCAAAGTCCATCGGAGGCATTCCAGGCCGGGAAGCCGTGCTGCATAAATCCAAGGACACCATTCACCTCGTAGTCTGTGTGAACGGCGCCCCCTACAGTTGGGATGTGCGCAGATCATTCCCCGCTCCCACCACGTGGGGCCTTTTGGCTCCAGGTCTCTGCGCAAGAGTCCATCTGCTCTCTCCCCTGCTCCTAGTGTTTTGTTTTTGTTGTTGTTGTTGTTGTTGTTGTTGTTGTTGTTGTTGTTGTTGTTGTTGTTTTAATCTGCTATAAAAGGCTTTCGGGGAAGTAGAGAGTAAGGGAACACCTGAGCAAAATTAGAAATTGGGACCCGTTGGATTTCAGTGTCTGCAATGGTTCCCTCTTCCTTCCTCTGTTCCGTTGGAGAGCTAGCGCCCTCGCGGTGGTCTGTCTTTGCCCTGTGCTCGTACTTTCTTCAGGCCGATCCTAGGATACCAGACCATTCAACTTTAGCTGGGTTTGCAGCACTCTGTCTCCTCTCCCACTGGAATCTGCGTTTAAGCCTTATTTATGTGAGTGGGAAACAGAGTACCGAGAAGGGAATCCTCCCCTCTGGCCGTGATTTGCTAGAGCCTCTCCTTCCTAATGGGAGACAAACCAGATGTGCCGTTTCCCCCTGTGCTCCGATGTCAATGCTTTCAGACCGACTTCTTCATTCCGGGCCTGTTTCTTCACACATTTGCCTAGAACATCCCTTCTGTTTTCCTTCGAAGTCAGTCAAGCATAGTGGTTAAATGCACAGACTTGGGTCAAACTGCTTGGGTTCCAATCCCAGTCTGTCACCTCCCAGGAGCATGTACACTCAAAAACTGCATGACTGCCCCGTGCCTCAGTTTCCCCATTCGCACAAATGGCAGTCGTAACATCACTTTGTGTTTTGAACCGAATGGATCCAATGGAAAGCACTAAGCGCAACACCAGGCATGTGAACGAGTACTTCATACACGTTACCTCTTAGTAGTTCATTTTATTTGACATAATGTTGTATTTCTTCTTTGTCTCCGTTTTAAGACACAGATGCTCCCACCCTCCTTTTCTTCCCCTTGCTTCTCCCTGAAAGAATGGCAGATGGTCTCCTGGCCCCTGAATAAATGCCTACCGCTCCCTTCCTCCCTCCACACCTACCTGATTATCGCCGTAGAGAATCAGGCACTTGTCAGGATCCTCGTAACTAAAGCAAAGAACGTGAAGAGAAAACATCTTCAGACACCAAGAACGAGCGCAGGGATGAGGTGGGGGGGAATCTGACAAATGTCCTTTATGTCATGCCTGTGTTCTATTTGTAGAACCATCTTGGAAATAGGCACTTGTTTACTTCGCCCAGATCAGGAGTGATTTCAGATTCTCTTCCTTTAATTGTCCATTTCCCCTGTGCAGCTTTGCAATTAAAATAAGAAACTTATTTATAAAGCCAGTGCCAGAGCTGAGAGATAACCGTAAGGAGGTGCTCCTCTGTGAAGCTGACTCTAAACCATGTTGGCCTGCCTGGAAGGAGGGGCAGGCACATCCCAAGTGGCAGGAATCCCTACTGTAGGGTGGGACTTGGAGAAAGTATGGAGGGACCACTGGCTCCCCAGTCCAAGTGTATAAGATAAGAGTGAGGACATTCCTTTCACAGAGCAGCCAGATGTTTATGGGGAAATGCAGCAACTCCCTGCTTTGAGTAAATGGCTGGTTCCAAAGGTTTGGACAACACTGGCTGGTACCAGGACCGGCAAAGGGAGATGGCTGCCCCACGGAGGAAGGCTTGAGCGTGGGTGGCGTTGGCAGGAGGGGCAAGGGAGGCAGGGAGGGGGATGAAGAGGCCGAGCAGGATGAGATGGTGAGGAGAGTGGGCAACAAAGCAGCAAGACCCCGAGTGTACCATCTTTCCCTGCGACCCCTGGAATCTTCAGTTTCATCTGTGAAAATCACAAAATGCTTGGTGCGGTTGGATTTCTTATCAAAACCAGTGATGTGGCTATGTGGACGCAGGAGAAGGACGCCCACCAGTATCTGGGAAGCATCAACGTGACAACCGCAAGGCTTGTTTGACAGTATGCGGCCACATTAAATCTGGCAAATGACTCAGCCATTTATGTTGGATTTATTTATTCTTTTATTTCCCAAGACAAGAAGGGACCTACTAGAGGGGTGCTTGGGTGGCGCAGTCGTTAAGCGTCTGCTTTCAGCTCAGGGCGTGATCCCAGCGTTCTGGGATCGAGCCCCACATCAGGCTACTCTGCTGGGAGCCTGCTTCTTCCTCTCCCACTCCCCCTGCTTGTGTTCCCTCTCTTGCTGGCTGTCTCTCTATGTCAAATTAATAAATAAAATCTTTAAAAAAAAAAAAAAAGAAGAAGAAGGGACCTACTAGAGACATTTCTTCTTTGTGTCCGTACCAGAAATCCATGTGTCTCTTAAACACCTTAATTGTTCTCTTACAGACACTATGAAGCTGCCAATGGATGTTGTTTCCCTCTTTTTTCGGGCTTCTAGGAAGTCCAGAAAGAAATACTATATTCGTATTTCAGTTTTTAGAAAAAATTGTTTAAGGTATTGTAGAATATATTTTGCTCATTGGCTTTATCTTTCTACATATGTTTTTTGTCTTCACCCCCATTCACATATGTACATGTGTATTATCTTCTATCCTATTCTATACTCATTGCTGTAAGTGTTCCCAAATCCTGTTTCAGACAATGTGGTTCTTAATAAACAATAACAGCAATAAATGCATTTTTTGTCTTTCCTGAAGCTTTTATACTTTAATCTGTAGTAAAAGAAAGGTTCTTCAAGTTTTGTTGTCAAACTGTTAATCTCTTCTTGACTTCTATTTCTAGAGTCCTGTTTTTGCAAAAGACTTTTTTTTTTAAAGATTTTATTTTTAAGTAATTTCTATACCCAACATGGGGCTCAAACTCATGACCCCAAGATCAAGACTCGTATGCTCTTCCTACTGAGTCGGCCAGGCAATACACTTTTTTTTAACCCTAATTATTGATAAGATGGTCTCTTATATTTTCTTAGCTCTTTACCTGGAGTTTATTTTTATATGTATTGTGATATAAGGACTTAATTTTTACCCTAAATAAATAGCCAACTGTTATCCGTTAGACTGTTCTCTCACTAATTTGAAATGCTTGTTTCATCAAATACTATTTTCCACATAAACGTAGGTCTGTCATCAATCCATTTGTCTCTTCTTTGCACCAGTATCTTATCTCTTTCATTTACTATAACTTAATAGCATACTTTGATATCTGGTAGCTTAAGTCATTATCCCTTTTCAACATTTCTTGGCCATTTTCACATATTTATTCTTCCAGATGAACTTTAGAATCAACCTGTTGAGCTCCAAAACAATCTCATAGAGATTTTGATTGGAATTCCTTTGAATTTGACATTTAATTTGGGGCGAGGTGACATCTTCACAATACTGAATTTTCTCATCCAGGAACGTAGTCGCTTCCCATTTATTTGGGCTTTCTTTCGTGTTTTTAGAAAGGTTATCTATCTTAACATTTCTTGTTAAGGTTATTTCTGGGAATATTAAATAATGTACCAGTCAATTTCTTCCTCAGAGAAAAAATGAGAAAGATAGGAAGGAGTCAAGTTCCCCACGGCCAAGGTATTCTTAGTATGCAGCTATATTCACCTGCAAAGATACGACATACCTTTCCCGGCAAAGACCAGTTCAGCCCACATATGATATTGGAAATACTGGCTAAGAACAGTTGGCCAGTAAAGTAAATTACAAAAAGAAAAAGAAGTCATACAGGTCCCTCAAGAAGACGAAGATCTGAGGCCATCTGCTAAGCTATCTAAAACACCTGTTTGGGGGCACCTAGGTGGCACAGTCGGTTAAGCATCTGACTCTTGGTTTCAGCTTAGGTCATGATCTCAGGGTTGTGAGATCGAGCCCCACGTCGGGCTCCACATTCAGTGCAGAGTCAGCTGGAGATTCTCTCTCTCCCTCTTCTTCTGTCCCTCCCCCTGCTCTCTCTCATTCTCTCTAAAAAAAGTAAAGAAATCTAAAAAAAAAAAAAAAAGATCTGTTGGACCAAAAAACATTTCTTTCTACCTCATACTTATATAAAAGATTTAAAATAGAGAATTTAGCTCCTTGCACATTATCATTCTCCCCAACACTACTCTTTTCATAATTCTTGGGATTTAATATCAATCATAAATCATACAGTTTCTCATTTTCTCACAATGGTTTTGTCTTCTACTGCACTGCGGTCGCTCACTGCCACGGTCACACCCTTGATTTTGTCATTAGTAATAACTGCAACCTTCAGTGGAGAATCTCAATTTCAAACATTCTACCTCCAGTCTTTCACAATGTACTACAGATTTAACTCCAGGACTTTCCATCCGTTGATCCGAACACATTTTCACTGTCCACGACCCTTTCGTGCTTCGCTTCCCTTCCTCTGTGGCTTAGATTCCACGGTCAGTTATAACCACTTCCTCATGTGTGCCCTCAACTTTCTCTTTTGTTGTTGTTCTTTCTTGGCACAAGCACACCCCTGGTTCATTTTGACTTTCCACCCACCCCATGCATGAAAATGTGGCTGGAGACAAACCACACAACTGTGCTGAGTGGTCTGACTTCAACTTCATGACCACAAACCACAAATAGTTCTTACTGCTTCCTGGCAGCCATCCCTCATCTCCCACTCTCCAAGACCATTTCCACTTCCTCCTTTGTCTGAATATCTCCAACAGCTCCCAATTCCCATTCTCAGATCAAGATCTTGCTTTCTAAGTCACTGAGAAAATGGAAACTCTCTGCAGAGGCCCTCCACCAGATCCCACCAGATCCCCTGCTTTATCAATGTTCTGGATCATTCCCATCAGCACACATACTCTTATTTCCCTCAACGGGGAAAAATTTTTTAAATTGTCTTGCTGGCTTTGCCCCTCTAATTATCACCCCGTTTTTTCCTTCCCTTTACAGAAGAGTTGCTTGAGACAGGTTTATGCTGCTGCCCCCATTTCCCTTCCTGTTCCCACGGGAAGGCATTCCCATCAGGCTTTCGCCCCACCTCACACAAAACTGCAGTGACCTCTAGTGGAAATTCTGTGTCCTCGTCTTTCCAGCAGCCGCACTTGACACTGGTCGCCAGGGGGTTTGAGAACCCTGGACCTGAGCCTCACTACCTACTTTGTGCCATCAGCGAGCACGCCCATCAGCCTCAGGGCTTTACCTCCATCTCTTTATGCTAACGACCTGAGTCCGCACAACACGCACACACGAGACCACCCTGAATTTCTGAGGCCCTCACCTGGTCTGTTTTCTTCATAGCACGTACCGCTTTCCAGCGTCCTACGTAATCATATATTGACTGTTCATTGTCTAAAAGCCAGGCTCTGCTAGAGCAAGGGTTCTGGCCTGTTTTATTCATTAACATATCCCAACTGCCCAGAACAGTGTTGGGCCCATAATGAACGACACTGATCTTTGTTGTTGATGCATTTATACACTTCCAGGCTGGCCGCACAAACTCCTTGCCTGAACCAGGCATGTCTCACCGCGCAACCTTGCCTGGAAACTTTGTGACTCATTGCTGTGCTCCCTTCAAGTCCTTGCCCCACTGGCGCCTGGCAAGCTTTGCCCTTCCACCGCCCCATGTTTCAGTCCCTCCTCTGCTACAGTTGCTCTCCTTAGTTCTTATTCCCTAACATACTACCCACCGGTTTTGCATATTGCCTGTCTCTTCCACTAGGATGGAAGTTCCCTGAGAGCGTAGCTTCTACCTGCCTCTTCTGCTGTCCTGGCACCCGAAACGGTACCTTGCATTGATCTGTGGAGGTACCTACATAGAAATCATCCTTTATAGAGTTCTCTGTGATCCACGTGCACACTCATCACTGTGTGTGACAGTCCACACTAGCTGGATGCGCTGTGTGTAGCCCGCACATTTCATCCACATTCCTCAGGGTGGCCCTCATCCACCCTGGGCTGCTTGGCCTCCGAGCCCCATGCCGTGACCAGCCCCAGCCAATACCACAGCCTGCCCTGGAGGTCACAGGGCTTCCCCTCTCAGTCGCAGTGCTACCACTACGTGTGGTCTCTCTGATTTCTGAGCCTCAGCCGAACTCAGGGACCACGTTGCCCACTCTGGGCTTTGTCTTCCAGTTGAATGAATGTTGGTGTTGAGGACAGTGTCTGTCATAGTCTAGGTACTCCCCCACACCCATTCATTCCTTCATTCTTCAAATATAAATATATATTAAACACATAGCACATGCCCAGCCCTGTTCTAGGCTAATGGGATAGAATAGATAAAGTTCTTGCCCTTATGGTGCTTATATTCTAATCAGGAGGCAGATAATAAATAAAAAACCAAATAAATACATCATCTGTCAGGTGGTGATAATGCTGTGAAGATAAATAAAGCAGGGTAAAGGCAATAAGGAATTCTGGGTCGGGGGGAGAGGTGGTGTGGAGAGTGTGTTTTCACGTAGGGTGGTCAGAGAGGCCTCTCTGAGTGGGTGACATTGGATTGAGCCACATGGATTTCAGGAGAAGAACGCTTCTGGAGGAGCTAATGGGGAAGGCCCTGAGGCACAAGGGTGCTTGGGCTCGTCCAAGAACAACCGGGAGTCCAGCAGTCTGGAGCAGGCTGAGCAAGCAGGAGGGTCAGAGTAGGGATGGAATGGTGTGGAGAAAGCAGAAAGGGAGGAGGGTTTCTCCCACAACCAAAAGAGAGCCTCCATAGGCTGGGAAAAGAGTAGGAAAAGGAGAAGAACCACGAGGCAAGGGAGGAAGAGAGGGTTGAGGGTCCCATAGCGGGTACCCAGACCCCACTTCCTAGAAGGGCTGCCAGAGGGAGCAGTGGGTCCCCGTGAGAGAAGTGGCCGTGTGCAGCCAGCTTCCTGCAGGGCCTTGTATCCAAGACAACCAACCACAGGGCCCGAGGGGCCTTGACATGCTTCCCAGCAATGGGCCCCCCACCTGTGCCATGATGTTGGTGGGGGAACCCCTCAAGCGACTGATATTATGGTGGGTGATACGAACTCAAAATAGAACTGAACTCAAGTTTTGGGAAAGAAAATAAGTGATGTTTCTTGCACACCCGAAGCTAGGGACGGAAATTCACACTTGCTACATTATTCCAAGTACATTAAAATAAGGGGAAACATACTGTGGGTGCATCCCCGGCTTATCTTTCACAATCTTGGCTCCTGGATACGGGCCTATTTTTCTTACAACAAGACTGTTGAAAAAAATGGGAAGAGTTTCCTCAAGTGGAGATCTCTGCTCTGCTGTTGCTCACCCTGAAAGGAGCCTCTGAGCCTGCCTCGCGGCATGAAATCGCTGACTTCTCTAAGAGAGATAGACTCCGGCCGTATTTCTGCCAAAAAAATCCCAGAAACACATCCATCCTGAGTATCAGAGCCCAGAAATTATTCATATCACTCTGCGGCTCTGGCAAGAGACCAGA
Source organism: Ursus americanus (assembly GCF_024610735.1). NCBI lineage: Eukaryota > Metazoa > Chordata > Mammalia > Carnivora > Ursidae > Ursus > Ursus americanus. The sequence goes on from NC_142136.1 coordinate 68,328,011, forward strand.
TTCCTGGAATTCAAGGCATCTGAAGCATTTCATTGTTGCAGTAACAGCAACAGACATGGGCGATAACCATCTAGAAAGATGGAGTTTTCCTGAGAGGGTATCTTTGATTTCTTTTTAAGATGCAAAGAGGTCCACTTTAAGACTGATAATTTCCTTCCTTCTTCAGAAATGTCTCTGGCTAATCGGTGGGTGTACCCAAGTCTCCATAAAAGAAGCAAAGGCTCTCATCTCCTTTGGGAGTTAGAGGTGACAGAGAGGCGTTTTATCCAACTAGCTGCCGCTGAGAGATTCATGAGAGCATTTTGTCACATCTAATAACCTGCAGCTTTCATACGGTGCTTAGGACAGGGCCCCAGACCCAGGACAAGCTCAGCATATGCCCCTGGAAAGAACAGGGGAGCCAGGAAATTGGAAGTACCCCGCAGTGTTGGGATTGGCTCCAGATTTCTTTTCTTTGAACTTTTCTAAATTGCAAAGTATCATGATAAGTGAGTCGATTTCTGACAAGTCTTGGTATTCGAAATCCTAATGATCTTACCAACTCCATATATTTTTCTGTCTGGAGTGCAGTAAGATAAAGCATAGAACAAATCTCGTTTTCCCCTTTAAAATGGAGAGAATCATTGACTCCCAGTTATGAAAGGTGATCCAGGAGATTGATACCGATGACAACCGTCCACAAGGGGTCAACAAGTGCCCTCCTTTAGGTGGCAAAATGTGTCTCTAATTATGATGTTAGATTCTTCTTCTCTAGACATCAGCCTTCCAGAAAGACAGTGAATGGATGAGCAGTGTTCCCGACTCATGACTCAGCTAAGAAAAGAATGCAGGCCGTTTTTATTTAGCACATGCTTGACCTGAAGCAAATTGATTATTTTAAGGCACTGAAGGGTAGCTGGGGTTCTGTCACTTCTGTGAGAAGGTTCACCTGGGGCATCATGGAGATTGGTGTTATGGGATGAACTATGTCTTGAAAGTGCCAGACAGTCTTAATGTCATCTTGGAAGAAAACCAGAAAACAATAGTGATATTCACCACTTTTATGCCTTGAGGAACCTGTAGGGAGTTCAGATCATATGGCAAACATCAGTGTCCCAAAAGGTCTTGACCTATAGCATAGGAGCCAATATCACTGAGGTTTATTCAAGACTGAGCAGAGCATAATCCAATCTGCCCAGAGTGTGTGGGCCAAGTTGCGAAAAGGAGAGACTGCAGGCCGTGGGCCAATTAACTAGCACACGTAAGAAACTGGGAGGACTCACACTGGGCAGTGATCACAAGTGGACACAGAATCACAAAATGGACAAGATTTGGCCAGTGATTGCAAATGGAAGGTGAGGAGGAGAAGAAGTGACCACAGGGAATTCCAAGGTTTTCAGTTTGAATGATGAAATAGAGCCGGAAATCAAAACAGGACACACAGGAAGCACTGCAGAACTTGAAGGGAGTGCATTTTTCTTTTGACACTTCGAGTCTGAAAGGCCTACAGGTTATCCACATGGAAATGAATCTAGCATTTCAAGAGCAGGTGTCAAGAAGTAGATTCTAAATAATGGCCAAACCCAGTAAAGGAAAGACAATACTCAAATAGGGAATGTGGTACAAGGAGAAGGCCAAGGATAGCACCTGAGGGGCTCTCAGCATGTGAATGGGGTAAGGATGAAGAAGGGAGAAGGAGGAGCAGTTAGAGGAGGTGAACCAGAGACAGGGCACTATTGCAGAGGTCAAGGAGAGAGGAATGATCTATGTCACAGAGTGTGATATAATGAAGACTCAAAAGAGGGAAAAGATTCACCTCTTGGAGGTCATTGAATTAGGACCAGTGAGAAATAGTGAAGTTGTAAAGCCTCGAAGTGGTGGTGTCATGGGCACATAGCAGAGGACCAATGACAGGCTGCTGTGAGTCCCTGAACGTGCAGGGCAAGGAGGTATGTCCCACTTCAGGCCTTTGCTCTGGCTGTTCCATTGTCTGGACTGCTGTCTTCCAGGTATCCCCTTGGCTTCCTTGACTCACTCCCTTGCTTCCTCTGGGTTTTCATTTGAATGTCACCTTCTCACTGAAGCCGTCCCTGATCACCTTATTTAATACTGCAACTGACAGCTCCCGCCCCTCAATTCCCACCAATATATTCACATACATCCTTGGCATTACCTTTTCTTTTGTCCAAACACTCATCACCTTCTAAAAATACTATATCATTTGTATATTTATAATATTTATTATTTATTGTCAATTTACCCCCCACTTGAATGGATACATCTTAAGGGCAGAAAATCTTACTTATTTTGTACACTGAAGGAGTCTCTGTATCCAGAATAGTGTCTGGCCCACAGAAGTCCTTCTACAGTATTTGTTGAGTGGCAGTCCTTCTATAGTATTTGTTGAGTGAATGAATACAGTGGACTGTAAAAAAATGACAGAGGATGATAATGCCTAGAATAGATATATAAATAAAGTACTATGAAAACCCAGAAGAAGAAATTAATTCTGTTTCAGAGAATTGATAAAGGCTTTGGGAAGAGTGATATTGGGGATTGGCCGGATATCAGCAGTCATAAGTGGATGCTGAACGGGTGTGTAGGTGAAGAAAACTGTGATGGGGCTCCTAGGTGGGAAATAGCTCACACATGCAGGGAAAAGCGAGCCACCCAGTTGGCTAGAACATGATTCCAAGAGAAGGACTATGGGAAGGTTGGGTATGGGTAGTCAAAGGATCTCCAAAGTCATATGTTCTGGTGTCTACATGTGCGTACCAGATTTCAAGGTAGAGACATTGAGTAGGTAGTTGGATGCAAGACTCTGGAGTTTGAATGAAGATGTGTTCCAGAGATACAAATTTGAGCCATTGACATATTGGTGGTATTTAAAGCCAAGAGACTGAAGATCACCAAAGGGAATGAGTATAGATAGAGAAAAGGACCAAGGATGGAAGTTGGGGATGCTCCAAGTATAAGAGGTGAGGGAAAAGGGTAGGAAACAGCAAAAGAGACTGAAAAGAATTACCAGTGAAATAGAAGGAAAATCAAAAGTATGGTGTCCAGGAAGGTAAGTAAAGAAGGTAATCAACAATCAGCTAGGTCAAATATAGCTGATGGGTTGTCAGATGCGCTCAAAAGGATGAGTTGAGCTGACTAAAGGATGTTCCATGTGGGTTTTGTTGGTAACCTTGGTAGCTCGGTGGAAGGGGGAGGAAGAGAAAAGCCTGGTCAGAGTAGGTTGCTTCTTTTAAGAAGTTCTGCTGCAAAACAATGGGACATGAGCTGGCAGTACCAGTGGGATATAGAGCAGGATGTTGTTTGCTTACAATGGAAGAAATAGCATTTTTATTATTTAATGGGAAGGATCCAGTGGAGAATGAAAAGTTGATGGAAAAAAGAGGGAGATTTGTAGAAGGGATCTCTTGAGAAAGAGGATAGACTCTGTTACCTAAATAGAGAGATTCGCTTTTGATGGAGCATGGAAAGTTTATTTGGTATAGCAAGTGAGAAGGCAGAGTATGTGGTACAGATACTGGTAGGGGATATGAAGGGATGGAAGCTGGTGAAAGTTCTTTCCTAGTAGCTTCAGTTTTCACAGTAAGATAAGAAACAAGGTCAATAGCTGAGATGAGGAAAAGGGAGGGGCTGATGGGGTTTTGAGGAGAGAAGAGAAAGAATGAAATTACAGATTTGGAACAAGGTTGGAGTGAGTACACTTGGAATGTGTAGATGACTGCCTGGGATCTCAAGGGATCTCTTGAGCTTCATGGTCATGAATTTAAAGTGAGCTCTATTGGTGTAACTCTGTGTTTTTCTTCACTATACTCATATGTATCTCCTTCACTTCATTTAATCTTCATTCCTTACTCATCATTTGACTTCTGTAAGGACTGGTGCATACAACAAGCTAAATCAATGTTTGCTATTTGCAACTGAGATCTTTAATACTTAAGGAAAGTACTTAGAGGAAATTCTGACAGGCAAAGGCAGGAGATCTAAGATTCCCAAGTAGGCTGAGCGGTAAAGCAGGGGGTACTTTTGAGATCCTCTCCTCTGACCCTCTCCTTTATCCTGGTTCTTCTCTATTATTGTGATAGATATAGTGTTGGAGAGTGGGTGAGAAGGAGAGAATGGAAGGGATCTTAATGATCATTTTCCCTAAACTAAGCAAAACCGAATGACCGTGTTAGTCCCTGAGTGGTGAAAGGCTCCATCAACTACCCAGACTTAGAGTGACCTCTGCTCAGGTGCTCTCAGGCCTGCACCTCCAACCAGTAAGAAGCCCAGTTTACATGGCCTTCTGAAAAACTTGAGTCATTTTCTTCTCCACCCCATCTGTATTTCAGCTTCTGTTGGTTACCTTCAGCATTTGTCATATGGATAATAATAATAATAATTGCTACTATTTATTGAGTACCTATTATATGTCAGTCACTAGTTCAAGGGCTTTGTACTTATTCCTTCATTTAATCCTCAAAATAAACCCATTTTACAGATGATGAGCTTGAGGCATCTGAATTTCTGCAATATTCTACCAGTCTCTCTGAACCCAGTCTAAATCATCCCTCATTTCTCTATGAGTCTCCTTAGATATCAATTTAAAATATGCACTGGGGGTGCCTGGATGGTTTAGTTGGTTAAGAATCTAACTCTTGATTTCAGCTCAGGTCATGATCTCAGGTGTGAGATCAAGCGCCATGTTGAGATCTGAGCTCAGTACAGAGTCTGCTTGTCCTTCTCCCTCTGTTCCTCCCCCAACTTGCTCACTATCCCTCAAATAAATAAAATCTTTAAAAATAAAATTAAATATGCATTGAAGGGATGTCAGCAAAATGGTGGAGTAGGAAGCCCTGGGCCCTGAACAAACACACTAGTTCAGCAACAATCCACAGACAAATTTCCTTTGTAAGAAATCCAGAAAGTAACTGAAAGCCTCCAGCACCATGGAAGAGTATGAAATCAGCCTTCCTGAAGCCCCAGGGAGGTTTAAGACATCGTCTCACAAGAATCCCTGACTGTGGCACAGTGCCCTATGATCAGGAAGAGTCCCCCTTGCTCCCAGCTTCATCCAGGGGAGGGAAGGGTTGGTTTGTGTGTCCAGTATCCCAACTCTTCAGCTCTCAGCTTCCCCCTAGGGAGTCAGAATCTCTGGCTGAGCTGATTAATGGGGATCTTCTCCTATGAAGACAGTCTATCAAGGCTGGGAAAGATGCCCGCTTTGTCTAATGAGCAGACACCAACACAAAGAGCCAAGCAGAATAAAGATTCAGCAAAGATATTCCTAACAAAGGAACAAGATAAATCCCCAGAAACCAACCCTAATAAAGTGGAATTATATGATTTACCTGACAGAGAATTCAAAATAGCTATCATAAAGATGCTCACCGTCAAGAGACCAATGTGAGAATCTCAACGAAAAGAAAATATTTAAAAGTACCAAACAGAAGTCATGGAGCCAAAGAGAACAAAACTACACTGAAAAATTTACTAGAGGTATTCAAAATCAGACTAGCTCAAGTAGAAGAAAAGATTGGCAAACTCAAATATAGGTCATTGGAAATAATTCAGTCAGAGGAACAAAAATAAAAAAGAATGAAGAAAGTTTAAGGGACTTCGAGATACCATGAAGTGGGCCAATACACAAATTAAGGGAGTTCCAGAAAGAGAAGAGAGAGAGAAAGAAAGGAAAAAAAGAAAGCTTATTTAAAGAAACAATGGCTAAAAACTTCCCAAATCTAGAGAATGGAATGAACATCCAGATCCAGGAAATGGAAATTAGCTGATAAAGGTAAATATGTAGACAAATGTAGAATACTGAGTTGCTGTAATAGTGGTGGGTAAATTAGTTTTAATTCTAATATAAAAGTGAAAGACAGGGGCACCTGAGTGGCTCAGTCAGTTAAGCATCTGGCTTTGGCTCAGGTCATGATCCCAGGGGCCTAGGATTGAGCCTAAAGTCGGGCTCTCTGCTCAGTGGGGAGCCTGCTTCTTCCTCTGCCTGCTCCCCCTGTTTGTGCTCTCTCTCTGTGACAAATAAATAAATAAAATATTTAAAAAATTAAAAGACGAAAGTATTAAAATAATAACTAAAATGTATTAAGTAAAACAAAAAATTGTGACAATAACAAAGTGTGTACGTAGGGCTATGTTAAAGTGTAGAGATTTTGTATGTGATTGAAGTTGTTATGTGCTAAAAAGGAATCGTTATCATTATAAGGTATTTTATGTAAGCCCCGAGGTGACCACACACAAAAATTAGAATAGAACATGTGACAAGATGTACAATTAGTATGGAGACTGAACCAGTAATCAAAAACCTTCTACAAAGAAAAGCCCGGGACCAGATGACTTCACTGGTGAAGTCAAACTTACAAAACTAAAAATTTTTAATACTGATCCTTCTCAAACATTTCCAAAAAAAGGAAGGGGAAAGCACACTTCCAAACTCATGAGGCCAGCATTACCCAGATATCACAGCCAGCCACATACCACCAGAAAAGAAAACTACAGGGCAATATCCCTGTGGCTGCAGAAGAGGCATTTGACAAAATTCAACACCCTTTCATGCTAAAAACTCTGAACAAACTAGGAATGGAAAGAAAGTACCTCAATATAATAAAGACTCTATATGAAAAACCTGCTGCTAGCATCACACTCACTAGTGAAAAACTGAACAGTTTTTCTCTAAGATCAGGAACAAAGCAAGGATGCTTGCTTTGCCACTTCTATGCCACACAGTATTGGAAGCCCTAGCCAGAGCAATTAGGCAAGAAAAAGAAATAAAAGACATCTGAGTCAGAGAAGAAGAATTAAAATTGTTCCTGTTTGCAAACATAATGATCTTACGTATAGTAAGCCCTACACATTCCATTAAAAAAAAACTATTAGAAATGATAAAGTCAGTAAAGTTGCAGGATACAAAATCAACATGCAAAAATCAGTTGTATTTCTATACACTAAAATGAACTATCTGAAAAGGAATTTAGGAAAACAATGCAATATAAAATAGACCAAAAAGAATATAATACTTAGGAATAAGATTAACTAAGGAGATGAATTGGAAGCTATAATACATTGATGAAAGGAATTAAACAAGACACAAACAAATGGAAAGATACATGTTCATGGATAAGAAGACTTAATACCCAAAGCCATCTACAGATTCAATGCCAACCCTATCAAAATCCCAATGTCATTTTTTAACAAAAATAGAAAAAACAATTTAAAAATACATATGGAACCATGAATTACCAAATAAATCTTGATCAAGAAGAACAAAGCTGGAGACATCATATGTCTTAATTTTAAACCATATTACAAAGCTATAATAATTGAAACATTATGGTACTGGCATGAAGACAGATGTATAGATCAATGGAAAAGAATAGAGAGCCTGGAAATGAATCCACACATATATGGTCAACTGATCTTCAAAAAGGGTGCCAAGAATATACAATGGGGAAAGGGTAGTCTCTTCATCCAATGGTGTTGGGAAACCTGGATATCCACATACAAGAGGATTCAATTGAACCCCTGTTTTACATCATACACAAGTCAACTCAAAATGGATTAAAGATTTATATAAGACCTGAAACTATAAAACTCCTAGAAGAAAACATAGAAGAAAAACTTCATGACGCTGGTGTTTGCAGTGATTTCATGGATGTGATACCAAAAGCAAAGGCCACAAAAGTTTTACGCAAAGTGAAATAAGACAGTCACAGAAAGACACTGTATGATTCCACTCATACGAGGCATCTAAAGTAGTCAGATTCACAGAATCAAAGAATGGAACAGTGGTTGCCAGGAGTTGGGGAGATGAGAAAATGGGGAGTTACTAATCAATGGCCATAGGGTTCACTTAAGCAAGAGGAATAAAACCTTAGGGATCTAGCTGTAGAACATTGTACCTACAGTCAACGATAGTCTATTGAACATTTAAAAATTTGTCAAGAGGTTAGATTTCATGTTAAGCATTCTTACAACAATAACTAAAATAAATCTTAATATGTAATCCAAATCTTCTAGAACTGTTGTCCAAATTATCCCAAAGAGCATTTCTAAATCAGGCAAGCAATGTGGTCATTAAATAAAAAGTTAGAAACATGTTTAAGCTAATATAGTTCTTGGGGCCAAATTTATAATCTACCAAAATTCTGTTTTGTGAGCTTCATGTGTATTTTATAGAACAGGTTGAATGATAAGAAATTGCATTCATTTGACCATGTTGGGCCTACAAAATGAAAATATATTGCTGGCTGTAGTATACAATATAATGTTCTATTTCTTTTTCTAAGACTGAATAAAAGTAGACTATTAAATATTTATTAAAATGAAAATGAAATAAAATCCACACAGAGTTGAGGATGCAAGACAAAGTGCTTAGCAGGGCATAAGTGACTCTTCATTAGCAAATCTGTTGCCTGTCTTTCCTGATGTTCTTTTCTTTTCTTTCCTTAACAGATGTTCTTCATTCCAAAGTATCCTAGTTTCTCCAAAAACTTCAACATCTTCTACTCCTCCCTCTCCCCACCTATACTCATACTATTGTCATGGATTGGAATGCCCTCTCTGTCCCTGGCCCACTACCTATTTGTCCTCCAGTTCAAAGGTCACTCCCCTGTGGAGACTTTGCTGTCAGCTGCCATCTTTCTTCCAGTTTAACCGGTAGGACTCCTGCCTTCACACCTCATGCACATCTCTATCCAGCACTTAATCCTCATCTTGTAACAATTGGTTGGTTGGCTTGTCTATCTGCCCCCCTGGGGTGAAACATTATGAGAAAGTAGTGTTTTTTAAATATGTATTCCAGAGCTAATTTCATGGAGAAGTAGTATTCAAGATAAAACATGTTTTTTACACATAACAAGAGGAATGTCTCTAATTTGGGAAGTAAAGCCAATCCCTGTTTGGTCTTTTACTGACATATTGTTTTAACAAGAGAAAAACTTCAGTTTTTCTTCCAAGAAATTTTCTGAGGTAAGTTGATGTTATACCCCTGAGCAAAGTGGGTTTTTTTTCCTTCTTCTGTTGCTGTCAATTTATGTCCAAGGAGAGCAATGTCTTGTCCTGGGTTAGCAGACAAATTAGCAGTAGATCAAGCCAGGATTAAAAAATACTTCTTTTTTCCATATTTGTTAAGTCAAAAAAATAGCTATTGAATGTCTCCTATGATCCAAAGTTTCTATTAGGCAGATACATTTGTCATTCATCAAACATATTTCTCTTGCCTGTCTGTTTAACTTTTATATCTAAAATTTTTAAGGCTGAAGCATACCATAGAGTGTGTCTACAGTAGTGTGAAAGCAACAAAACAGAAGTTGTATTGTATGTGAAATTGTATATTAAAGGTAATGATAGAGTGAGCTCCATACACAGCAATTAGTTTACAATGTGCTCCCACAAATGCACTCAGACACCATGATTAATGCTCCCTGGAGCATTCAGTCCCTGTAACTAGCTCTCATTGTACTTACCAGAACCCTACTCTCCCAGGATATTATGATAAATACCATGTTGGTTCTAATATTGCTCTAAGCGATTAGGTCTGGGTGTGAGGGGGTGGTGAGATGAAATAGAGATAAAATGCAAAGCTTATGTTCTGGTTGCTTAGCAAGAAATCAGTAAGGAATCAAACCAGCAACTCTTAAGTGAGGTTTTAGGGTGACATAGGGTCATCTCCCTCCAATACACCTCCATGCCCAGTCTGCGGGGGTTATAATGGGTTACAAGTGCTGTTTCACATTGGTTTTCTGTTGGGTGTGTCTGGAAGCTAAAGATCAGAAGTTGAAAGAAAGAAAAGAAGGGAAAACTAGTCTCCACATCACAGAAACAGAGAAGTATCTGAAACCTCACCCCTACTCTCCTGGGATAACCCTTCAACAGAGGAGGGGCTCTCAGAGAATGACATCATCAACAGACAACCCCATTAGTTGATGGGACTGGTATGTAGCCAACACCACTGACTCCATCCCAGATGAACACCTCAGCAAGGAAAAGATAACATGATTAGAGAGCACCACCCATGTCAGTAAACATTCACTGTAGTGGACTGCACGTTTGTGTCCCCCAGAATTCATATGTTGAAGCCCTAATTCCCAATGCAATGGTATTTGGGGATGGGGCCTTTGGGAGCTAATTAGGGTAGATTAAGTTGTGAAGGTAGTATTCTCATGATAGGATTAGTGTTTTTATAAGAAGAGACACCAGACAGTGTTCGCTCTCTCTCTCTCTCCATGTATACATATCACAGGAAGGTCACATGAGGACACAGTGAGAAGGTGGCTATCTGTGAGCCAGGAAGAGAGCTTTCACCAGAAACAGAACAGGCCCGCACCTTGATCTTGGACTTCCCATCCTCTAGAACTGTGAGAAAATTAGTTTCTGTTGTCTTAGCTACACAGTCTATAATATTTTGTTATGGTAGCCCAAGCAGACTAACACATTCACACCCACCAGACTGTACTCTTCTTGAGGCTAGGTGTCCTGTGTGTTCAATTCCTGAATCTCTAGCCCATAACAAAGGACTCCCTTCACACACACACACACACACACACACACACACACACACACACAGAAGAAAAAGGAAGAGTAGGGAGGAAAGGGCAAAATAAAACTGGAGCCTCCTTTTGTCAACTCACATAAGAGTTTTCGGACTTCGTCATTCAACAAACATTTCTTGAGAGCCTGCGTTGATCCCACCAGTCAGTGTGTAGGTGTCAGAGAACACACAGAAAAGACTAAGGCACTGGTGCTGCTTTTGAGTTACTCAGGACCTGCGCCCCGTGACATGCAGGACCACCAATGCCAAAGGTTGGGGAGGCTTCTAGGAGACGTTGACTTTTGGGTATGGAGGAGATTCAAGGGAATCCACGGAGGTTTGGGCCATGAAGAATGATAGGATTTCAGCAGGAACCACCCACTCTGTGAGACTGTGATAGCCCCTAATAATCTTATCTCATTCAAGCATATGTCTCATTCATGCATACATCCAACAATGAGGGTGCACAGTAAGTGCTCAAGGAACATGGTGGGATGGATGGTTGGGGAAGGGGGCAGCATTGGGAGCAGTGTGGTGGTGACAATGCCTGGCCCAAGTTGAGAGTCTCTGTTTAGCTATGTTGGTGCTTGGGAGGCCTGAAGGCTCAGAGGGGATGAAGCTGAAAAGGCAGAGGGGGGTTTGGACACTTTCTGGAAGTGGATATTTTTGGAGAGGGAACTAAACAACCATTAAAAAGCAGAGTAACATGGTCAAAGTCAAGTTTCAAGAAAATTAATCCCAACAAATTTAAAACAGATGAATTCATAATTGCATGACTCTAAAAATCATTTCACCTCTCTGGGCTTCCCTTTCCTAATTAGATGCAGGAAGGACCCTCCTCTCTGGGTAGTACAGTGATGTGTGACATGGTCACGACAGGCTGCATGGAAGCCCTGACATTTACTCATTGAACACGATTGAACGTAACTGCCCAAGGAGAGAGGAGAGAAGGCCCCAGTGGCCAGGAGACAACGTCCCCGTGAGGCCTCCTGGCCCTGGAGACGCTCTTACCAGTAGTCCAGTTTCAGAGGAACAGCTTCCAGGCCACCAATCTGACAGTAAGGCTCCAGGTTGGAGAGTTCATACAGCTGGATTTCACGGTTTATGTTCAAAGATCAAGCACCATTGGAGTAATCTTAAATTCTCCACTTCACTTTTGTAGAACAGTTTTTATATTTCATGGATTCCACAGAGCAGAGACACCTGGCCGGTGAAACAACTGCCCTACTGAGCAACCCCTCTGGCTGAACCTGGGGTCTCCCTCCACTGTTCTACCATTTGGGGATGTCTCTTCTGCCTGGTTCTAAACCATCCTGGCCTATCCTTCTCCATCAGGAGGCTGGCACAGCTTTCAACAATATGAGCTCTGGGTGCCACTAGTTGGGGCGTCAGATCCCAGCTCACCAGTTAGTCCCCTCATCTGTATAATGGGGTCTCCTGTCTTTCAGGAGAGTTACGTGGATTGAACAAAAGCACGTGTGAGAAAGTGATTAGTCCAGGACTTGGGACTTGCTAAGGGCTCACAAATGTGAGCTGTTGTTTATTGCAAATACTAAAGATGGTTAGATCTGCAAAGAGGCGGGCCAAGGCCTCTTTCTAGAAACTAAGAGGTTAACTCAATGCTCCCTTAATTTCCTACCCTTTCAATCTGCATTCTTGACCCCTTCCCTTCTGTGTTAGCTTGTCTACCTTGGAGCTGATTGAGAGAAGAACAAGTTTGTGGCTACAGGAAACACAACTTACTGCTTTGACCTGTTGGCATAGAACGAACAGAGGTCACTCTCTAAATTCCAAAGTCTTGCTTTACCCTCAGTGTGGAATGTCCTTTTTTCCATCTCCTTTTTACCTGCCATGCAGCTCTAGTGGTTCCCTGCCTCCATGTGTCATAAGCTTTGCCTCACCTTCTGATTTGTCAGCTCAGAGAGTCTTTAGTAAGTTACTGAGTAATCTCTGAACCGCTTTGTGTGCAAAACACATGATAATTAAATTATTGGGCATGGCTTTTAAAACCAAACTGGGCTGAATGTATATGCCCAGACTTGTTGCTTTTTAGTAGCTAATATTAATTATATTAATACATTTTAACATATAAACAAATATATTTTAATTATTAGATTTAACATTAAACTTGATTGAATTTAATAGTCTCGATTATCTGAGGTTGGATTAACTGTTGGTTCATTAAAGTGGTTGAAGACTAGGGAACCAAGGGCTTCTGGAGGAGACTAGGTGGAGAAGAGATATCCCTAGCCTGGGGGGAGTCAGGGGAGTCCCAGTAGGCAGGGCTGCGGGAATCCCTTTCAAGCTCCACCCCATCTCTTAGCCATGCCCCCAGAGCCCTGTGTTTAGCAGCTTCACTCCTCAGTCTCCCAGCTCTGGATCACAGTTCACACCCCTGCCTCTGTACCCCTTCGTGTTGAACTTTTTGCTTTACCCTTGATTTGAAATTTTCCAAATTTCCTTCCCACCAAGCCACATTCCCTTCGCTGAGGTCCATTACTGGGGTTAACCAAGCAGCCCAGGATGGTGCCTGTTCATTTTCCTTGTGTTGCCATGATCAAAACCTTTAGGATCTTCCTTCCCATCCTCAGACCCATTCTTCTGAGGTTCTTCAGCAGTGAGCGTTATCTTTTTACAGTAGATTTTATTTTTTGAATCAGTCTAAAGCACTTTCGACTGAATTTTGGTGGATAATAAAATAGGAATATTATTTTGAATCTAAAATAAAATGTGCTAAAAGTTCACAAGACTGATTTTTTCCCCATCTGGCCCATACTTTCACTCTGGAGCTATTCCAAAAGAGGGCCTCTGGCGGTGTTGGAGGCAATGACATCATTGCAATGGGCCAAACAAGGCCACGACTTTGCAAAGTAGCTTTGATTGATATTATGTTCTAGCATGTTTTAAAAAGGGCTTCATGACTTTTAAATACCACAGATGTGTATGTGTCTGTGTAAACTCACACATGGAAATGAATTTCATAACACGACTGTTTACTTCCAATTAAAGAGCTGCAGGCACTCACCCAGTCCCTACGATCAGTTTGTTGTACTGTGGCATGCTGATGACATCCGTCACCCACCTCGGCTTCCGACTCATGGACTTGTCCTAATGTGTTGAAGAGAGGAAATAAACAAAAATATGCCTTTTTAATGATAAGACAATTTGACAATAGACATGCTTAAAATTATAGTTTTTAAAAATTGATGCTCTCCTTCAAGTATAAGGCACTTGCTACATAGATTCAATGAGCCACCTTTATTCCCTCTCTCTACAGAGAGCTTATTTGGCAGCCTGAGGGGTTTAGGATAGCTGTAACTTCTAGTGTAGATGATAAGTTTCTGGAGGGCTGAGATGGGTTCTTATATCTCCAGTACCCAGCAGAGAGCCTAGGCTAAGTCAGGGGCTCAACTATTACTGAATGAGATAATAAAAAAAAAGAAATGACTTTAAAGACAGGATATATTGTGGAATAGGTCAGGCATTTCTATTCCTTTCCTAAGTCTACTTCCCGAATGCTTTTTGCCTTCTGAATTTCTGATTCTGTGATTGAATACGAAGACAAACCCTAGCAATAGCTGCCTAAACTGAAATAATCATTAACAGGAAAAAAAAAAAACAATGGAAAATTCTTTTCCATTTGTCATTCATTAAGACATATGATAAATTACATGATGGTGTCATGTGTAATTCATTACTCCATCTGATTTTAGAAGCAAAATGAAGCATTATCTTGTACTACATATAGAGATCATATTTTACTTGCATTCTATAGATTAGCAAAAGCCAACATGAATATATTACATTCAAGGACACAATTTCTGTAATCATGCCACTTGAAGAGCAGTTTAAAATAGCAAATAAAATCAAACTGGAGCACTCAGCATCCTTATCAAATGAAAATCACATACAAAAACTCTCTTTCTTCTTTTCAACTTCAGCTGCAGGGACCAGAAATAAATCGCTCCATCTTCTCTGATCATGATTAAGGTGTCGTCAGGCACAGAGAGAATGCGCAGCACGGGAGCCCCATATGACAGCCCCTGCAGCACAGCAGGCAGCTGGAAGGAAACCTCTTTCTGTCGGGCCAAAGTATCCGCTTGCTCTGAATACTCTAGCTGCAGATATGTGCAAAAGCTATCCTGGAGGATAAAGGGAAGTTCATTAAACATCTACTATGTTCCTTTCTTTCAAAATTTCTCTTTACCATTAGAGTATGGTCTGTCCCTGGACATGACATAATTACTAGTACTCACTAGCTCATCAGTATGCCAAGGGTAATAACAGTGATGTGCCTGTTCAGCTGGGGTTGGAAGTCTGTTACCCAGCTGGGGCTCCCTTCCCCAACCCCAGTCTCTCTCTCTCTAAAGAAGATGGTGGTGATGATGATGATGATGATGGTTGTGATTAACAGTATACCATGTTCCATGCAACATGGACCTTGCTTTCAATTCTCATGATAACTGTATGAGATAGATACTATTGTTCTTCTATTTTACAAATTTGGAAACCCAAGCTTTGAAAGGTTAAATAGCTTGCCTAAGATCAAACAACTAGCAAGTGGCTGGTCAGAGACTGAAGTCCTTAGCGGTCAGACTGCACAGTTCCCACCCACCAGCATATGCTTCATTTAGAATCTCAGCAGTACACCCAGGGAAAAGAAGTCTGCAGTCAGAGGGAAGGGGTGGGGGCACTGTAGGACCTAGGAACATTTCTTCTCTCTCCACTTTCCCCAAAGCCCCACTTCATTAGAGCCTCCCCTTCTCTTCTCTGGAATCCTGACTTCCTATTCAAGTCCGATGATAACGTAAGCACTTGCATTTGAGTTGGTTGGGGAACTGGTCCATGGTCTGAATAGAGGTGTCTTATTGCTCATGTTGTCATTTTAGAACTTAATTTATCCTGGAACAATAGAAGGGGACTGACAGACACAATGGCAGAGAATGTTTAAAGCAGGTATCTCAGCTCATTATTACACAACTCAAATTGGGTAATATTAATAATGATGGTGATGATGATATTTGTTGAGAATTTACTTTGTGACTGTCCTTGTTCTAAATACTTTACTTGTATTAACTGATCTGATTATCAACAGGTATTTTTTGCTCATTGAATTTCTTGTGCACTGGTGTTTTATGTTTGCTTTGGGGTAAGGTGACAAATGTATCCTTTATTCCCTAGTTTTAGGAAACCCTTCTTGGAACTCGCCTCAGCTACTGAAATCCCTAGTTAAACTATTCCAAGTATAATCTGACATTACACAATTTGAAAATTGTGAACATGCATATCCCCTTGGTTCAGTTTCAAGTTGACAAAAGCACTGAGGGGCATAGCATACTCCAGAAAGGAACAGGCTCAGAACTAACATTTTATGTTCCTTACTAATCTCAAAATTTGATTTACAAAATATAATCCAACTTACCCATTGAATTCTGCCTGCTGATTCATAGTCTATTTTCATGAAAAGTTGTTCTATTTGTTCAATATTCTGGAAAGGAAAAAAATAAATCTATTTATAGACAGCACAGGAGTAAACTCTTCACTAGGTTGTCAGAGGAGAGGTTGCAGAAGGAGGGGAAATCTTAATTTTTCCAATTTATGAATCTCATATTAAAATGCAAAATACTCAAAGATCTCTGGAATGCCTATTCTAAAACATAAATAGGACTATTAGTTGGTGTTCAATGTGCTGACCCTAACACTCTTCCCCCATGAGAGACTGGGGCTCCTAGAGCTTCTGTTTTTGAAATGGAGCCCTAGTTAGCATGAGGAGCTTTGTGTTTCCCAGTCCACGTGCTCCCAGGAGATCCCACTCCACTCTGGTCAGTTCCAGCCAAAAGACTGGACTGTGTTTAGGGACCCCACTTTAGATAACAGCAAAACAGGTTATGAGGACAATGGTTGGGTGGTAAGGGTGGGCGCTTAGGTGTATCTCAAAAGAAGAGGACATGCAAGTCATGAAAATTATTTTTGAGTATTAGAAAGATTATTCTATGAGAGGAGAATAGATTTCTTCTGTGTGGCTGTAGTAAGTAGATTATAAAATGGACCCAATGATCCCTGACTCTTGGTATTCATGGCTTATGTAATCCACTCCCTTTGAGTAGTTTACTTGTAGCCAATAGAATACCTAATGTAGAGGGTAATGCCATTTCCATGATTAGATTACACAAGATCCTAACTTTGGCCTTACTAACAGGCTTTCTCCTTGGTTGGTTTTGATGAGACCAGCTGCCCTGTTGTGAGCTGCCCTATGGAGAGGCCCACATGGCAAGGAACTGAGGGCAGCCTCTGGCCAACAGCCAGCGAGGACCTGAATCCTGGCAACAACCATGTGTGCTTGGAAGTGGATCCTTCCCTAGTCAAGCTTTCAGATGAGACCCGAGCCATAGCTACCACCTTGTTGCAACCTGATGAGACACCCTGAAGCAGAGAACCTAGCTAAGCCATGATTGGATTCCTAACTTCTAAAAACTGTGAGATAATAAATATGTATTTGTTTTAAGCTACTATGTTTGTGGTAATTTTTTTTTATGGTGGCTCAAAAGAATAGAAATTGAGCTAATGGGTAGAACGTCAAGAAAGACCAATTTCGGTTCATAAAGGGGGGAAAAGTTTCTAAGGTCAGAGCTCTCTAGCCTTGAAATGGGCTGCCTTATAAGACATTGTGTTTTCTTTAGCTGAGGGTATTCAAGCATACGTGGACTCATGGCTTAGCAGAGAAGAAAATTTGAGCATTGAAGGGACTATATACTAAGTGACCTCTAAGGTCCTTTCAAACCCCAAGATTCTGTATTTTCAGGAATGTATGTAGAAGGTAGCTTTGGGTGCCTGGGTGGCATAGTTGTCAAGCATCTGCCTTCTGCTGAGGGCGTGATCCCAGGGTCCGGGGATCGAGCCCCGCATCAGGCTCCCTGCTCCACTGGGAGCCTGCTTCTTCCTCTCCCACTCCCCCTGCTTGTGTTCCCTCTCTCGCTGGCTGTCTCTCTCTCTGTGTCAAATAAATAAATAAAATCTTTTTTTTTTTTTTAAAGAAGGTAGCTTCAACAGAAATATTAAGGTTGTATGTCTCTTTGGGAGAGTGAGATGTTGGCTTTTCTCGTATAAGTCCCACGGGTGTTTGCCATTGTGTAGTAATGGCAATAAAAGGGAGAAAATAAGATGAGGCCTGGTGTTCAAGACACCAAGGCATTGCCTCTTGGTGAATCAACACTCAGTGTCAGTGTAGCGGTTATGAGGAAAGGCCCTGGCTGTAGACCTCATCTCAGCCCCACTTCCCTTTAAGTCATGCTCAGATGGAGACATATCACACTCCTTGGTGTGGCTGACAGTGCAGACTTCACCATGGCAACTAGACAATACCATACACATAATATGAAACAAATGTTTTTGAAATGAATGTCCAAACAAACCAAAACACCCAGAGGGATGGCCTCAAGAAGAGTGTAGGGCCACAGATGGAACTGGAAACAGAAAAGCTCAGGATGAAAACAATCGCTGCCTGGGCTCAGGACTCAGACCACCTTGTCACCACAAAGCAGAATGTGGGAGAGCTGTGGGTATGTCTGGGCATCTTGGAGCTCCAGACAAGGTGCATCAGGCAAGGATCATGCAGTGTCACAAACCATGGCAGGAGCTGGCCATCAGATAGGGTATGGTCAGATGGTCTCTCTTTGGGGTGGGGGCATGTGTCTATGCATAAATAGGCTCTGCCCAAGGTACTGCTTTCTCCGCATGATTATGGGATTCCGAGGAACATTGGACTATTTCCTCCACACATTGATTCACTCATGGAAGAAACACAGGTTGAGCACCAATGGTATGCCAGGTCCTGTGCCAGATGCTGAGGCCTCAGAGCTGAAAGATGTGTTACTTGCCCTCGCAGCATTCACTGCATAGTGGGGTCACAAACAAGCAAACAGTGTAATGCAAAATGATTTGTTCTGTGCTACAGGAAACTACAGACCACTATCAGGTTAAAAGCAGAAGCATCTATTAATTTCTAGGAAAGTTAGGACAGACCCCTTCAAGTCCACGATGGCTGCCCTGTCTTAACATCATTCATTCAACATTTATTGGGCACCTGTCTGTGCCACACATGGTGCTAGATTCTGAGAATATTTTTTTAAAAATCAGAATTCAGAGAGAGTCATTACTTAAGCAAAAAAGGGGAGGAGGGCATTCTAGCAAAAGGAACAGTGCATGCAAAGGTACAGAAATAAGAAAATAGGGCATTACCTTCTCTGCTCCTCCCCTCAAACCAATGGCTTTGTGGACTTGGGGACTAAGACTTCTGTTCTGATAGATGCCACCTCTGTCTAAAATGCTCACCCTATGCATTGTGGTCTTCCTAAATGTTAATCTTTAGCACCCTCTCCCCTTTTTGGCATTGAATTTTAACTAAGTCAACATTTCTTACAAAA
Source organism: Ursus americanus (assembly GCF_024610735.1). Lineage (NCBI taxonomy): Eukaryota > Metazoa > Chordata > Mammalia > Carnivora > Ursidae > Ursus > Ursus americanus. Next base: position 68,346,953 of record NC_142136.1, read on the forward strand.
AGCAAAGGAGATACTTCCTGGTTTTTAGCCAGTACTAGAATATGAAACCCCAGAATAGTGGAGGAGACATGAGGGTTGTTAGTTGTTCCTCTTACATTCTTCCTTACTAAAGAACACACAACTTTTAACTGGATACATGCCTCCTCAGAAAAAAGACCATATTTACCTGCTAACTTTTGCTGCTAGATATGACACATGATCAATTTCTGACTAAAAAAGTTAAAAATGTCACAGGCAGCTCCTGGGAATTGTCCTTAAAGGGAAGGAGTAGATCTCTCTTTTTCCCCCTCTCCCTTCCTGCTGCCTGGAATGAGAGCACGTTGGCTAGAGTCCGAGCAGCCATCTTGAGCCATGAAGAGGAATCCATGTGCTGAAGGTGGGAGAGCAGCAAAGTAGGACAAATCATGAAGTCCCTTTGACCACCTGACTTCTTACATGAGAGAAAACCTTTATCTTGCTTCAGTCTTGGTGGCTTAGCATTTTCTGTCACTCTGTCACTCTGTAGATGAACCTAATCTTAACTGACATATTGAGCATCAGTTGCAGACCGGAGTTTGAATCCCAGACGCTTTCCTTAGTAGCTGAGGGACTTGAGGCAAGTTATTCAGATTCTCTAAACCTGTCTTTTTAGTTACAAAATAAGAATAACAACGCCTTCCGAATGAAGTTATTCTGATATTATGGAGAATATCGATGAAATGAAATATGAAGAGACCCTAAGACAGTGTGGTCACATAGTGAAAAATCAATTAATTGTTTGGTACATAGGCGAAAAAAGACACGGCTTCATGGCTCCTCGATGATATACTGTATGAAATTAAGCTTAGTACAAATGGTCGCAAATAACCTGATCCTTGTCCCATATTCCTTTGCACACATTTCCCTAGATGTATGTAACAGGCCGCACGCTGGCTCTTGCCTTTGTGCCTCTGGGAATGCTGTTCCCTCTTCTTGAAGGCCTTGCCTGTTTGTCCCCCCTTTATGGAGCGATTCCCTTCATCCCTCGAGACTCAGACCAAGATTCATCTCCTTCAGGCCTGACTCCCTGGTCTGGTTGACATGTCCCCATAGCACCCATACTTAATTCTAGAGAGGCTCTAGGCCATATCTTGACTGACTGTGTGCCACAGGGGCTAAAACAAAGCCCCTTAGTAAATATTTACTGAGTGAATATTGCCCCAGTAAAGATTTGTCAAATGAATGAATGAGTGAGTAAATGAATGAACGAAAGTCAGGAATGAGGGGCTGACTAGTCAAGCAGGCATTCTAAAAATACAGATAATTAGACTGCTTTTGTTAAAAAGATCTAGAATGTTGGTAAAACACCCAAGAATTTATCCATGTAAAACACTCCCCTCTCTTTCCAAAAGAAGTTCTTTGCATAGTATTGCACAAATAGAGGGGAAACTGTTTAAAAATTGGTTCCATTTAATGATCACTTCTCATTGTAGAAGAAATTTTAAACACACCTAAACTTGTACCGTAGCCATTGGAACTGTGGGCTTTGCAGTTAGAATGGGCATGTTTTTGTTCAAATCCCAGGTACAAGATCAAGGAGCTTTACCTTGAGTTTGTTTTTATATATAATTTAAGATGTAATCAGGAAACCTTACCAAGTAGTGCTTAAAGAGCTTCTCCTTTTATGATATGCATTTTATCTGAGGACTATAACCTTATTTATTGCTATGGACTGAATGCTGTGTCCCCCACACCCCAATTCATATGTTGAAGTCTTAATACCTGATGTGATGGTATTAAGAGGTGAGGCCTTTGGGAGGTGCTTAGGTCATGAGGATGGAGCCTTTGTGAATGATATCTGTGCTCTTAGGAAAGACATCCCACAGCCAAGTCCCTTCTGCTACATGAGGACACAAGGAGAAGACTACAACCTGGAAGAGACCCCTCACCTGACCCCGTTCTCAGACTTCCAGTCTCTAGAACTGTGAGGAATAAATGTTGGGTATTTACAAGTCACCCATTTTGTGGTATTTTGTTAAAGGAGCCTGATGGCCCTTCATTAAGATTTCATCTTCTGAGCTAACCACTGGGCTAACCAATATGGCAAAGGGAATGTTTAAACTATTTCATTCCAGCAGATCAGGTGTGGAAGGGAGGTCCACACTCTTTGGAAACAACAGATATGCAGATCTTCCTCAGCTTTTGATGTGATACATCCTGATAATCCCATCGTTAAGTTGAAAATAATGTAAGTGGAAAATGCATTTAATACACCTCAACTACCAACATCATAGCTTAGCCGAGCCCACCTTAAATGTGATCAGAACACTTACATTAGTCTCCAGTTGGGCAAAATTATCTAACACAAAGTCTATTTTAAAATAAAGTGTTGAATACTACACTGAAAGTGACAAACAGAATGGTTGCCTGGGTACAGAATGGTTCTCAGTGTATTGTCAGCTGTTGACCTTCATAAGTGCATGGCTCACTGGGTGCTGTGGCTACTTCCCAGTCTGGTAAGAGAGGATCAGACCACATATCACTAGCCCTGGACAAAAGATAAAAATTCAAAGTATGGCTTCTACTAACTGTGCATGGCTTTCATACCATCTTAAAGCCAAATCATCATAAGTCAGGGACCATCTACAGAAATAAGTGAAGGAACAAGAGCCTTTCTCTCCTTTTCAATAAAAGTCTCTAAATATCTTGCTGGTCTAGCTTCTTTTCAATAATTTAAAAATATTTTCCCAAATAAACTGTTCTGTGAATCAGGTAGATCCTAACAGAAACCACAGTTTAGAGCCTTGAGTGAGCTTACAGATAGAACATCCAGCCTAATTGGTTCATACAGGTAAAGTTTTAACTGTGGTTTCAGTGATCCAACATTTATAAAATCCATTTACTTTATTCTGTGACTTCATACTCTGTTTCATTATGCATTTAAAAGTTTCCATGTCCAGCAGCTGTCTTCCTCTCTTTTCATACTCCTAGGAGGGAAAAAGAATAATTAATGATGAACATAGCTGCATTTTGTTTAGTCTAGGAGCAAGAGCCCAAAGGATCGAATGTCTAATTAGACTTACCTAAACCCTGTCAACTTCTAACATGGTATCCCTCTTGTTCATTACTATGATGGATTCACAACTTGTTTCTAATTCCATTAAAAAATGACAATTAAGGCGACTTTATTCTTCACTGCTATTTTATAGGAATTAAAAGGATTGTACTTTTCACTGAAAAATCAACCATCAAAGAGAATCGAATTACCCAGATGAATATTTAGACAGCTCACCTGGTCGATTCCTACCTGAAAGAGTGCACTTAAGTTGTGTAGCTCTTCTAGGGTCAGTTGATGTTCGATCTCATCAAAACAAAAAGAAAATAAATTTAAAAACACATAATACTAATGATAATGTCTATAAAATGCAATTTCTGGAAACCCATTATTTTTTTCTTTATGAGAGGCCAAAGAGATAGTTGAGCCTCCGAGTAATACTTAGGGTATTCCAACCCTCATTGTTCCTAGTTCCTATTCCAATTCGACTAACTCCTCAGTCCCCAGTTCTGGAGGAAGGTTGGCTGGATGGGTCTGGAAGGAAGAGGTGGTGAGGTAGTAGAAGGAAAGGAGAAGATAGGCACAGACTTATCATGACCCGGATGGAAATGGGAAAAGGGAGACTGAAAATACTTTGCTACCTCATATTCCAAAGATTCTCTCTTTCCAGTTAGGCATGCTGTGCATTAGACTTGCCTTCTGCCACATCCTCTGTGTCCCCCACCCCACCCCGTCCCGTCTCACCCCAGGCTGAACCAGGAGAAGGTCTAGGGAGAAGTGATCTGGGATCTCTTTTTTGGGGGGTATATTTTCTGAACCTATGGCTAGATGTTCTTGGTGTTAGGGAAATGGGCCATCTTTTAGTCCCTTATCCTTAGCTCAATAAACAGACCATCAGAGGATGCCTCTCACCTCCAGTCTCTGAGCTACTATCTCAACAATTTGGCTTTCATTATTGAAAATCTCTAAATTTCTGGCTTAGAATGAATGAATAAGCTGTGACCAGTGGGTAAAGCCAAGTTAAGCTCTGGTGTTCTTGTATCATCTCATGAGGCTTGAGGAAGATAGCAAAGGATAGAATTGGCTATTTCCCCAATAGGATCATTCTCTGAAATCACTATGACCAACCTCCAAGCTTCCAAGGTGGCCTTTACCATAAAACTCAGACTGACACCAAAGTCATTGAGAGACACATCATTTTACAAATTGAAGTACCTTTCAAATTCTGTCTTGAATGATCCCATAATTACTTCCTATTTGCTTTCATCAAGGAACAAAATTGGAAACCTAGCTCTAGAATGGGAAAACACTCCACCTGAAGATGCTATTAAAATTTCCCTATAGGGCTTTTTTGGCAAAGCCTGAACCCAAAAGGTAATATTAAAAAGCTGACTGGGGGGATGACTTCAATAGTATGAAAGATGATTCCATCACACTGCGGGGCCATTTCACTTACCCAACAAACGTTATGACCACTGAATGAATTCAGAGTCATCTTGGACCAAACCTTCTCTTGATCCAAAAAAGCAGATGAGAGTTTACCAGGCTTACACACAACACATATGAGAAAAATGTATGTGAATCTGCAACTAACAAGATGGCATCTCTACCAGCATGTGACTTCTCTTCTTGCACCCTTGATGTGAATGCCACGGGGTGAAACAATTTTTTAAAGAATTTGAAAATTATTTCCCTTAAGATCGAAAAATTATGGGGAAGACATGCTACTATTTCCATTTTTTAGATTGCATTTTTCTGAGCCCTTATGATCTTAAATATACAATATAAATACTTTATGAGCCTATATGTTACATAAGATACTTATATTCCTAAGCTAACAAAATGACTCTAGATTTGTACAAAGCAATCAAAACACTGCATATATGTTATCCTGCCTTCTGTCTTTCCGCTGTCCCTGATGCCTTTTCCTCTTAGCTTCAAAATTTCCTGAAATTCTATATTTTGTAATTATTTGTCCACTGATTCCCTTATTATGTGAAATTGGCCTTTGACCTTTCTCTACTTCCATTATTGAAAGAGAATAAACAACAAAAAAATTGCCCTACCTCCCAGGAGGGGGCTCCCCAATCCAGAAAGAGACTAGCTCATCTTCTTTCAAAAATTTACTAGAAATGCTGCTGAGAGAGTAGTGTGAACGCCATCATTAATCGTAGTAATGAAGGGCATGAAATCTACAGCCAGAGTGATTATATAATTTACAAAGGGTTTTATGGTAATTTTCATTTAAGTATAAAATGTAACCAAAAAGCCTCACTTTCTCCCCAGAGCCATCCTTCCATGCCCGGCAAATATTCTATCCCTCCCGGCTTCCTCCCACACTCGTGACCCTCCGACAGCCTTCCGATCTTTAGATCTTTTGAGGTTTACTCTTTGTTATCTTGGTTGTTCTGTTCCATCCTAACAACTAAAATGCAGTTTTTCCTGCATCCCCTTTGCTCATTTTCCACAAAAATAAGGACACGGATGAAAGGTAAGTATATTTCGGGCTTGCAGTACAAAACTATGTTAACTAAATTTCCATTGCACTTCAGAAAACAGTTCTTAAATCTCACAGACCTCAACAAATTTTCATATGTCATGACGGAAATCGAAAATCCAATGATCATTAGCCAATGTCTTTTGAAAAGGCAGCAATACAAATACGTTTTGGAGAAACACGGCTACAAAACAGAGCCATTATTGTGCTTTTCCTTGAAAATATAAATCAGGCCTTCACATAATTGCATGTTTTTTAAGGCAAATTTGGAACACAAAGCAGAGAAAACATATGTCCCTTCTGGGTACTCCTGTGCTTGGCAGAGCCTGAAAATTCGTAACTGCCATCGACAGCAAGTCACATTGTATCACTAAAAAGCTTGAATGACTTGTTTTCCTACAAATAAAAACAGGGAGAAAAGCCTGACTATTTTATTTCCAAACTATCATAGCTATAGTGACAACCATAAATAATTCAGTCTACAATTGTGGAGTCAAATTTTAAAGATATTATCTATTGCCCAGCAATGCATTTTGCTTTACTCAAATGCAATTTCATAGAAAATTACCTGGATAATTCTCTAATATCCTATATTAGAGGGGATTCATGGAGCTATGATTCTGCTTGTCCTTACATTGCAGTCTCCCCAAAGCAAGTGGTTTTTATGATTAGAGTGGTTTTCCCATAAGGATTCATTTGCCTGCTGGTTGCTCATTTGCATTGCAAATGAGCTCTCCTATTGTTACAACCCAACATCTCTGTGCTTCTCACTGTAAGAGTCCCCTCAGTCGGGATGGTTTAGGGGTAATTTCACATCTACGACAAGGGAATTGACTAATTAATCGAATAAAGTATCCTTTTGAAAATCTGTTCCTTGAGCGGCTGTCTCTATAGCTTTAGAAAATAGTTATGATCCTGTGGTCTTAAGATTCTAAAAGAGAAAATAACTCCAGAGGGTTTGGGGAGTTCTATGGGTTGAAATCTAGTCGATCCTGTGGCAGATCGTCCTGATGAAGAGGAAAAGGGGCAGGCTACAGGGAGCTCTCCAGTGAACCTAGATGGCGACAGCATTTGTGTACAAAAGAATCATAGCATAACCTAGGAAGAAGAGGAAAAAGGGGGGATGGGGGCCTGAGTGACTGTCCCAGGAACCCTCAAACCCACCCTCAGCCATGACTTTAAAATAGATGGTCGTTTTAGCCATATTAAAAGCAGGAAGATTAAAAGAGTAGCTTCGATTTTAAAATAATTACTGTAGCCCTAGGCAGCACTGCCCCTACCATCCAAACTTTATTGAGTGTATCGTGAGCTGGCCACTGGGTACCTTATCTGCATGTTTCCATTAATCTCCACAACTCTGTAAAGGAGATCTTATGATGATCCCTATCTTAAAGATCAGGAAACTGAGGCACAGGGCAGCCAATGAACTTTCCCAGCTTCACGCAACTAGCAACTGATGGAACCAGGACCCCAACATAGGCTCTCTGTGCTGCTGACCAGGTCACTCACTGCCCAGCTCGATGTTTCACTGCTCAGCCTCCGTGTGAGGTCCTGGGCCAGCTCCCAAAGGAGCACAGACAGATGAGCAGACTGTGAAGGCATGTGGACTTCAAGACCTATACTGTTCACTATCACTCATGTCCTTCCTCTAGAGAGTCTAAAGTCAGAGTGGGTTATTTCAGCTCACGTTGTGTAGTACCTTAAATGTGACCCTCAAATTCCCCTTTACTTGGAGGTATTCTTGATTTCTTATTTTGGTTATGGTTACATGTTATATGGCCAAAAGTATGGTGACATTGAAGAGTCAACTCCTCTCCCTTCCTTCAGTGAGTATTAAAGACTTCCCACCATGGGGAGATTTTACAGCTTATGTAAGCTTTTAAAAGGATCCAAATTTGTTGCAAGGAGCAGCCCAAGCATTTCCCAGTGTGCTTCTCTAAATTAATCTAAAATGAATACACTGCTGCTTTTCCAGCTGCTTGGGTAGATTCCATGACCTCCTAGGAGTTTAAAGAGAGAGAGAGAGACAGTGAGACAGAGAGAGAAATGCTTCTTCCAGTCTTACCAAATAAGTATGACAAAGCTCACCTTGCATGTGTATTCTGATCAACAGTATTGGTCAAGTACTATGCTGAGGAGAATTCTGAGGCAATATTCACTCTCAGCAGGGAAAACCCAGGATGGATTCACTCTGTCTGCCATGAGCACTGGAGGGAAGAGTGAGAACTGAGGCAACACATCTGTACCATGAGCAAGGTAACCAAGGAAAGAGACAGAGGAGAGCTGGAAGGGATCTTAGAACCCATACGGTCATCCCCCTTCCTTTACAGTGGGGAAACTGAGGACCAGAGAAGGTAAGTAACTTACCCAAGGTCACATCAGCATCAAGACTGGGAGTCTGGTTTCCTTCTACAACACTCATGGGATAACCCTTCCCATTGCTGGAACAAGTTGATTGGAAGTTTCTCCTTGAACCAAGTGCAGGGTTAGAAGGACAGGGATTTTCCCAGTTGTCATCAGGCCCCTCCACACCCCTGGAGCTTTCCTCATTCCATCTCTCCTCAATGTCCTTCACTGCAGCCCTGCCTCACCAGGAGATGCCAAATTCCTAACTCACATCCTGTGTCCCCTTTTAGTCTGTCCCCTGAGGGCACCTCCTTGCCTACCACCTGTAACTCTTCTACCTGTTAGCCTGCAAAGGGAAGAAAGACTCCTGCCATACCCTCTGGAGTTCTAGGCACTAGAGGTTGAGAATCAAGATCAGAGAAGGGAAGACCAATTGTCTGGAGATAGAATCAATCAAAGCAAATCCAACTTCATTGCTCATTGTTGTAGCAAACTATAAAAATGGCCCACGTTTTTTGCCAAGTTACCATGCCTTCCCATCTTGTCTCTGGGTTTGGCTGGGTGACTTGCTTTGGTCAATGGAAAATTAGAAAATGTGATGCAAACAGAGGCTTAAAAAGTGTTTGCGCAAATCCTTTTGCTCATGCCATCAACGCGAGGACATGCTAAGTCTAGTCTGTTAGAAGAAGAGAGACATTCATCTCAAATTGCCCCAGTCATCCCAGCCACTCAGATCTTAGATCAGCTGATAACCTACTGGTTTCCAGACATGTGAGGCAGCCAGATGATGAACAGAGCTATCTAGCTGATTCTGCAAACATGTGAGAAACCAATGCTTGGTGTTAGATGCCACTGAGGTTTTGTGTTGTTTGCTCTGCAGTGTCACTATGGCAACAGATAACTGATATACTGTCTCTAATGTATTGGTTGGGGTTCTACCACAGGCACACATGCCTAAAATATCAACCCTTCCAATGTTAGATACTGTACATCATGACTTTTAAACTTTCTTTGATATCACAATCCTCAGTGAGAATCTATTAAACATATATATACATGCATGTTATAAATTATATATAAAAATGTAAAATTTCACAAAACATTGTGAGTGTATATATATATACATACACATATATGATTTATAGCACACAGGTATACATGTATGTTTAACAGATTCTCACCGAGGATTGTGATATCAAAGAAAGTTTGAAAGTCATGATTTTGTGAAACACTATTTACTTTATTTTTTTAAGATTTTATTTATTTATTTGAGAGACAGAGAGTGAGAGAGAAAGAAAGAGAGCACGAGAAAAGGCAGGAGCAGAGGGAGAAGTAGACTCCCTGCTGGACAGGGAGCCTGATGCGGGGCTCAATCCCAGGACACTGGGATCATGACCTGAGCCAAAGGCAGATGCTTAACCCACTGAGCCACCCAGGCGCCCCTACCTTTAATATATGTGATGTACTCGACTTCTTATTCCATTCTATTTCCCTTTTTTCTCCCCCCTAAATTGTGCTTATCATCTGCTAAACTGATTTCATGACCCACCAGCAGGCCAGGACCTGCAGTCTGAAAAACCTCAGCCTTCTGTGCCACAGACTTTCTCATGTTAGCAAACGGGCCTCATTCATCTTTGTGTTCTCATACCCTTCTCGGTAAAGGGCACAAACACTCAACAAGTGTTTGCTGAATTCGATTGAATAGAGAGATGCTTACAGCTACAATATTCCTCGGTTCACATTTTAATCTCTGCCTGCTGGATTTCACCTTATCTCCCAAGATTTCAGGGACAGGACAGTTACTGTTCCCCCAGCTCCACTTCTAGACTCCATGGAAACCAATTATGAGTCACTATTCACACACAGCTCCATCAAATGAAAGCATCTTTTCCAACGTGGCCCGTACTGGTGCCCTCTCTGCCCACTCTCAGTGATAGGCCAGCCTGAGAAGCGATGATCCCACTCTGAGTCTGTGCAGATGGGCATGGGGTGCTGGGAAGATGAAGGGTAGGTACTGCATCCTATCCATCCTTGCTTCCCTGCATCAAGCATGGTGCCTGGCATAGAGTAGGTGCTCAAAAAATACCTATTCAGTTGAGTCTAACTAACCTCATCCCTCTGAGTCTTGTTTTGATCAGGTTCTTTCCAGCCTTTAAAGCCAGGTTCAAAGTAGTGCCTACCAAATTGAGGGCATGCATTGGTGGAATAAGCAGCCACCTGCATACTGCGCTGTAATGGTGTGAGGAAGGGCCCCACTGCCTGACAGATGCTCTACTCACTAACGTTGGAGTCCAGCTAGAGCTTTCTTTTCCACATTAAGTTACTCAGCCTCACTGAAGTACAAACCCTTCTGCAAAGGTAAACTTAAGCTATTATCAGTCTTTTCCACCCAAATAAGAAAGAAAATTCTAGATCTTTCCCCAACAGCAGGCCTTGAGAGAGGGGTGAGTAATATACAAAGCAGGGGACCTAGGGTGGTACAGGAACAAGGCTGGAGTTTCTAAGATGAAATTGAGTCTGGAGACAATGAGGATAAACTTGAACTGGCCCACAGTGGGCCGGCCCTGCTGCCTACTGTCTTCCCTCGGCTCTTTCCCACTGGCTGCCAGCACAGAAGTTAGTGATAGAGCTGAAAAAGTCTTCATCTCCTATATCCAGAGCCAGTATTCTACTCTATGAGCAACTCCAGCTCTTACAGTTCCTAACACAAACTAAAAATAGCTGCTGTGTGCCTGTTTTCCCACAGCTGATTTAAATATGTGCCACTTAGGCCAGCCCTTTCACTTTGAAGTGGCTTCAACCCACACCCTCCTGCATAGCCTTGATTCTGCACCATCCCACACACACTTCATGCCAGGAGCTTCAGATTCTGTCACTATTCTGGGATGGCAACAGGAGCCTCAGGCCTCAGAGGTCCCCTGCCAAACACAGCCCAGTCACAAACAATGTGGCCAGTGTCACTGAAGTGTCCAAACCAGTTAACCCAATTAGTAAAGGATCAAACCCTGGGCTGGACACAATCAGTTAAAAACTCACCCTCGGGGCACCTGGGTGGCTCAGTCGGTTGACTGTCCAACTCTTGATTTCAGCTCAGATCATGATCTCAGGGTTGTGAGATGGAGCCCCACACCCAGCGCAGAGCCTGCTTAAGATTCTCTCTCCCTCTGCCTTCCCTCCCCTCCAAAACCAGCTCACCCTCAAGCACACAACACCCCACATGTCTCTGCCATCCTCTGACAATGACCAAAATTTCCTTTCATCATGGGAGACTGAACAAGAGTCTGATGGACAAAGTGAAGGTGGGAGTCGAACATATATGGGAGCCACTAGTTTCAGACTTTTAGAACTGCCACCCATTTTCCATCACGACTCAATGCATGCTCAGAAAACAAAGGTCCCACAATAGACTACTTGTGTTTGTTCTGGAAGATGCACTCTGGTATTAACTCCTGTCTCTCTCTTTTTTAGATCCCAGTCGTATTCCCATAAATTACTCTCCTGACCCATTAATTGATCTCACCCACACTATGAAGCTCCTGTCCTAAGGAAAGCTCCTTTTGATATATTAGCCACATGGGTCACAAAGGCAAAAAGAACAAAACCCAATTCTTAACACCTAATGATCCACTTTCAACCTCGCTTCCCTGAAATCCCACTTCTGCTCCTTAGTCCCTGTGTACCTCCGTCACTTGTGTTTCTTGGCTTGTGCTATTTCCTCCATGAGGAGTGGCCTCTACTTCACAACCTTAGAAAAACTCCTGGTCATCCATGAAGATCCACCTCTAATGCCACTTCCTCCATGAAGCCTTCCTTTCCACCTCCCTGTCTCCTCATTAGGAGTGAGTCTTTTGTCTACAAATGTTCCTCTCTTACTGAGCTCCTACTTCAAAAATTAGCCAGGAGTCCATCATCACCTGCACAAATTTTTGTCATTTCTGCATTACTTACTTAATATGTTTCTTTAAATAGACTTGTTTATTTTATATACTACCTTCTTTAGCCTCATTCTAAACAATAGTAATTATGAAATCATGGGTTTGATGTGCTTGTGAGATTTCTAGTGCACATTTACATACATATTTACCATTACTACAATTTAAAAAAATCTCATCCTAATACTTCTTCCTTTGAGGAAAATCTGTGCTAGTTGTATAAAGTCTTGAGAGACCATATTTTGTTTAAGTTTGAATTTTCTCTAGAGATCAGTACACGATATTGTTCCATGAATGTTTGCTGAATTGAAATAAAATAAAATGATTAAATGAAATTTATTCACACCCTTAACATATTAGCATGAATCTGACTTATCCAAAGAGGTAATTGTGACCTTGAAAAGCAAAGGATGATACTGAAAAGGAGCCGGATATTTAAAAAAAATAAAAGTTGAAAGACATGGAAGGGAGAGCGAGGAAGAAACACGGTGAAGCTGGCCACGTGGGTTACAGGAAAGGCTCTGGGAGGTGCGTGCATTAGGGCACGGCTGGTTAAGGAGCAGGAAACACAAGAATGGGACCTTACATGGGGGAGACCACAGCGCACCTACTATGAACGTTGGCTTTAAGTTGGGTTATTGGCCACGGACCCTAGGGGATTCCTAGGCAAGTCCCACAGCCCTGTCCGAGAGACTGCATGGCCCACCAAGGTGTGGTCCCAATCGCTGCGTCCTTACCTTCTCCGCCCTCAGGCTCCGAGCCGGGTCCGCGTGGTGCGGCGGCGTCCTCCCCTGAGCCAGGTCCTCCATTCCGATGGAGTGGCTGCGCATCCTCTGCCTCGTCAGGCAGGCCCGAAGCAGCCAGGCCGTGGGGTCGCCCCCAGCAGCCCCTGCTCGCCTGAAGGCCGAGGTCCAGCAGGGCAAGTCTGGGCTCTGAGCATTACCGGCTCCTCCAGAATCGCCGCTGCATCCAGGATGCTGTCCAGACCCCAGCCCAGAACACAGTCACGTTAGGCGTCTCAGTAAGGAGACTGGCTCCCACTCCATTGCCATTGCCCGCGACCCCACATGCAGTTGCCTTGTGGGCCACCTAAGCAGCCACCTTTTCAGAGGGGACACCAAAAGTAGGGAAGGACTTTGGGGGTGGGGTGTGGAGGCAGGATCTCTGCCCTAACTGACCAAGATGCAAGACATCAAGCAGAGCCTTTACGAGTCTGCTTTAAGGAAAAGAAGAATAAAAAAAGAAAATAAAAAAGACCTATCTAAGCCCAGAACTATTCGTTCCCTAAATATTTTCAGTTCTGAACGGACAATATAACAAGCAGTAAACTATTAACACGAAATCCATAGAAGTTAAGGATTGTAATTAAATAAAGCCTACAACAAAGTGAATCTGTCATGATAATTTTTATTGTAGTGAGTGGTAATTAGATATAAATGACAAGTTGTTTAAGTAATAATCCTAATTACTATTAATTTTACAAGAGTGTTATGGGGGCTGCTCAAGAAAATCCCCAAAGGTGCCTGAGATTGCTGCTTTTTCCATGTATTTCCATCTTAAGGAAACAGAGGCAAAAATAGACCCTAGACTTTTTTACATAAGTACTGTGCCCTTTTATATTTGTGTGCAGAGAGAGTAACACTTGGTAGTCCCTTACTTAAACTCCCTTTGTTTAAAGTTCTTGCTCACTGGATCTTTTTGAAATATAGGGATTTGGAAGAAACTCATCTCTTCAGTTGCCAAGTAAGGCAAAAGAAGTTTGTAATCTTATTTCATTTTATTGGTCCCACAATTTGGGCTCTGGGGAAAAGAACAAAAAGATAGACCAGTTATCCTACCCGGAGGCTCAACTGTAAGCCACAGGGCAGACTGCGGATGCTCCTGGAGGTTCAGAATTATTGAGTGATACAGAGCGCCCCCTTCGGAGCATCCTGCATATTGCTCGGATGCCCGATGTAGAAACGGAGTCTATAGAACCTGTGAAAACCTTTGAGGAGTCTCTTACTCTTGGTGCCCTGGAATTGTGTTCCATGTGACCAAAAGAGCACAGATTCTATCCTGGAATAAAAGCTCCCCAGCAATGGCAGGCTTTACACAACAAACAAACAGCCAAACCAGGCTTTTCTGGGGTAAGAGAAGGGGAGGGGGGAGAGAGCCAGAGGTGAACTGAGCAGAGTAGAATTTGGATGAGTAGTAGAGAAGGAATAGGGATGATTTTGGGAGCATGAGCATTTAAATGAAGTACCTTGGACAACTAAGGTGAGGGCACTGGACCTGTGCAGGAAGGGGACAAAGAGGAGAGAGGAGGATAGGAAGCACTACAGATGCACAACCCCCCCCCTCCTTTTTAGGGTGGTAGAGTAAAGAAATACGGCTACGTGGTTTATAAAGCTTAATTTCCCCAACTGTGAAATGATCATAATTGTAGTACCTAACTCACAGGGTAAAAAATAAATGTGAGAATGTATGTCAAGTATTTAGAGTAGTGCAAGGCATATAGTATGTCCTCCGGGCCTGTTAGCTATTATTACTGTTGCTGTTATTCTTGTTATTAAAGCTCACCCTGCTTCCTCCTATCCTACATCAGGTGGGCCGAGTGTCCTTGACTCTCTTGCCCATGACTGATTGGGTGAGGTATCAAAGATGTCCATCAAGCTGAGGACTATTGAAGAGAGAAGCTGGGCCAGTACAAGTCTTTCTCTCAGTGTTTAAACCAGACTTTTGAAAAGTGTTCAGGAAATTGTGGCAGGATGGAAAGAAGCAGACATACGGAGTAAGCTGAACAGTGGGGCTCCACGGGAGAGATTCTGAGCTACCGCCACTTGGCTCCCAGATATCCTCTGAATCCGAAGCTGCTCCCCACTCCAGTCCCATCAAGGTCCCGTGCAGAGACAGCATCCTGCTCTGAGATTCCCACGAGAATCCCTGTGATTCCACGTGGCTTTCCACCACAACAACCCTTGGCTTGAGCCACCTTGAGGAGATTTCTTTCCCTTGCAATCCAAAAAGCCAAATTGAAAGTGCAAAGGGTCCACACATGGTTTCCACTTTCTTTTCTTTGTTTTTCTCTCTATTCTATATGTTGTACAAAGAGCCTAGACAATCAACTTCTAATATTCTATAATCAACACTTATTTCATAATCAGAAAAAAATACTTTTACAGTAAAAGAATTGGCTCACTTCTTTGCTGCACCTGGAACGTTTGTATGAGGTAGACTAAGTCTAAGTCGGGTCTATCTTCAGTGGCTTTCTCATTATCCAGTCATGTCCCTAAAATGAGGAAGTGGGTTAAGGAATCTCTCTAGGATCCATTTTGGTTCTAAACACTATTGTTATTCTACTTATTATCCAGCTTAGCTGAATCTATTACCACCCCCCGCCCCACCAGACCTGTAGCTAGTCTACTAGCTCCTGAGTTCTGGAAGCGGTGGCCCTTCAGAATGAAGGCAGGAATGGTGGCATAGCATTGCTGAAATTCTCCGTTCATGTCTTCATTCATTCTTACTTGGAGCAGCATTTATTAAACCCATGACCAACCCTGACACTATGAAGGCAAAACAGTACAGACAGGTGAGCCAAGAATTTTAACACTGTAATAAGTGCCATGTCTGAAGCTATCTGTTGGAGCCCTGTAACAACAGAGAGGAATCACTTAAGTCTGGCTGGACAGGTCAGGGTGTGGACGTGCTTCCAAAGGAGAAGCCATTGGAGAAATAAATATTCGTTTTCCAGGAAGACTAGAGGGTCAGTGCCTTCCAGGAAGAGACAAAGCAAATAAAACAGTGCAGAGGCAAGAATGAGCTGGATGCCAGATGTAGTCATGGAGCTGCAAGCAGTTGAGCAGGAGACGAAAGATAGAAGGGCAAAATATTAGTGGGGGGTCAGATCCTGAAGGAGCGGGTATGTCGTACTAAGGAGATTTCATCCTTAAACAATGGAGAGCCACCCCAGCTAGACATTTTAGAAAGGCAGTTCTTTCTGCAGCAAGAAGGAGAGATTAGAAGGGACAGAGGCTGTCTGGAGCAGTCCAAGAGAGAACTGCAGAGGGCCTGAACCACAGCAGTAGCCGGAACGGAGATATGGGTGATGTATGAAGTAACAGGCTTCCGAGACTTTGTTGATGGACAGATGAAGAATGAGCGGCTCCAGAGTTCTGGATGACATAAATGGGGAGAGGTTATTAGAAAACCATGGGGGAAGAAAAAAGACGTGCCACTTCAGATCATACTGAACTGAAGCTCCTGTTGAGATAGCTAGGTAAAGAGGTCTGCCAGGCAGTCAGAAGTAGAGGTCTGGAGTGCAGAGGACTGGTGTGGGAGACCTCCCCACAGAGGTTATTGTAGCATAAGGAGAGGCAGGGAAGGAAGGCATGTTCAGTGTCTTGTTCTCAAATTGTCCATGTCACTGGCATGCCCGTGTACGAGGATCCAAGCACCTAATGGTGATGCTCAAGGTCAACAATTCAGAGGAAAAAATGCACACAGGTTAATGAAAAAGGATCAGATCTTGGGGCAGATGTTGGGAAATACGAAGCCAGAAGACTTGAGAACAAGGGCAAGAAGAGCAAGAGGCGAACTCTGGAGCCAGAGACAACAGTGTTCTCCCTCGCATGAGGTTTGGAAGGTGGAGGTTGGGGTTCCACTGTTCCTGAAATATAGGGCAACCTGCGCTAGCGGCAGGATCTCTCCTTTTGGTTGTCCTTATGGCTGCTGGATCCCAGCATGCTGAAAACTGCTCTTGTCTCATTTCCCTGGGAATGATCCCACTGTTAAACCAGCTGCCCAGTCCCAGAACCTCAGACCTTTTAAATTCTTTCTTCTCCCCACCTTCCTGGAGGCTGACCCACCATTTGAACAGCTGCCCAAACTCAGAAATTTGATCATCATGTTCCTCTTTCTCACCCTCTATCCTCTTGACCTGCCCAGTCACCAAGTCATTCCATTCTGTCATCCTCCGTTCCCATGACCCTCAACCTGAGTGGTTTCTGGGTCTCCCTGACTTTTGAATTGGTCATCCCTGATTCTTCTTGACCCCAGATCTGCTCTTCTGAAGACCTTTTCCTCACGCCATCCCTCTACTGGAAGCCCAGGAGCTCCCCACTGCCCTACGGTCTGTACTCACCCTCCGCTCTCTGGTTTTCTGACCTTGGGCAAATCGTTTAACTTCTGTGACCTTAATTTTCTTGTCTGTTAAGTGGTTGGATCAGCTGATCTCCCAAGGGCTTCTTATGATTTCTCTGCTGTACTTTAAAATCTCTCTTCACCTCACACCTGTTAGGATGTCTCATTATCAAGAGACAAGGGATAACAAATGTGGGTGAGAATGTGGAGAAAAGGGGACTCTTGTGCACTGTTGGTGGGAATGTAAACTGGCGCAGCCATTATGGAAAACAGTATGGAGGTTCCTCAAAAAATTAAAAATAAAAATACCATATGATCAAGCAACCCCACTTCTGGGTGTTCATGCAAAAGAAAAAAGAAGGAAATCCTGTCTTTTTCAATAACATGGATGAACCTGGAAAGCATTATGCTAAGTGAAATAGACCAGACAGAAAGAAAAATACTGCATGGTATCAATTATTCGTGGATCTAAAAAAAGTCAAACTCATAGAAACAGAGAAGAAAGTGGTGGTTGTCAGGAGCTGGGGGTAGGGAAATTAGGGAGAGGTTGATAAAAAAGTACACATTTTCAATTATAAGGCTAATAATGTCTGAAGATCTAATGTATAACGTGGTGACTACAGGTGATGATATAATACTGTACTATATAATTAAAATTTGCTAAGAGGGTAGAACTTAAATGTTCTCACTTAAAGATAGGTAGGGAGAAAAGGACTCTCCTGATGGATCTCCACTCCCACTCACATAACCCTTCATGTTTACAGGTCTCCTCCCCAGCCGAGGAATGAGCAGTGCTAGTCTCACCTAAGACCGCCTACTCATGTTGTTGTCGCCTGAGGCACCTCCCGGCTGTAGCAGGTATATAAACTGAGGTAGAAGCCTCAATCACAAGCCCAAGCATGTTGCTGTTCAGTGGCAGTGGTACGATATAACTTAGGTCTCTCTGTCAGTCTGCTCTTCTTTGTATCTGACCAAGACTAGGGTCAGCGAGGAAGGACAGGTCATGTTATAGCATCATAAAACATCACCTAATTCTGAACGTTTTCAGGGCCTCTCTCACCTGGAGCATCTCATAATTCAGTTTGTGTCACCATGTAATATATAGGCTGAAGCCCTGATCCCCAGTGTGATAGTACTTGGAGATTCAGCCTTTGGGAAATAATAAGGTCATGAGGGTAGAACCGTCGTGAATGAGATTAGTGCCCTTGTAAAAAGAAACACAAGAGGGACGATCCGTTTTTCCATAATGTGAGTATACAAGAAGGTGACTGTTTATAAACCGGGAAGAGAACCCTCAGCAAGACTCCCACTGTGTTCACTATGCCATCCCCCTGATGCTTGGGCTTCTGGCCTGCAGAACTATAGGAAGTAAATGTCTACTGCTTAAGCCACCCAGTCTGCGGTCTTTTGTTATGGCTGCCTGAGCTGACTAAGACAGGCTCCTTTGACAACAAATTTTGGTTTGTGTTGACATATTTAAATGGAACCATCATGGGCCCTTCCTGTGCTCCCTCCTTCCCTGCAGCCCTTTTAACGGGACCCTGCCTGCCTTTCACCCCATTCCCAGAGCTGGCATTTACCCAAACACCTTCTCATTCCCGTCACGCCTTTTTCTTGCTCTTGTTTTCTCAACCAACATAAATCAGTTCCCAAGATCCGATCAGGCCCTCTTTGGGGGAAGACCCATTGGGCCCATTATTCATTTACTAACCAGCCTGCTCCCTCACCTCTGACCAAAGCACCACCCTTCATTGTCCTGACCTTCAACAGCAATGGCAGAGTTTCTTGTCACCTGCTCTTGTCCACACAGCTCCTTCCATGGTCCCCACTCTGTCCCCTAGCCTGCTTAAACAGAGCCACAGAAGGGATATTGAAGAAGTCCTGTGCAAATAGGAGTTTTAAAAAGCTGAGCAGTTCAATCAAGAACTAATCCAAACCATCACAGGGGTACATTTTTGCAGCGGCCAGATCAGAGCCAACACTAACATCCTTGGCTCCCTTGGATTCTGTCTGCAGAATGTGCTTACCAGGCTGGGAGACATGGGCCTGTTTCAGATCACGAGCTGGCATGCCCTGGTTGCCCATGGCAACCCAGCTGCGGTGGAGTGTTAGCATTTGTAAATGTGTGTGGGCTTAAAATTATATTATTGATTCTGTCTGGAAGACGATAGTCTGATTTGTATATAGCTCTGAATAAATTACTCATTATCCTTTACAGCCATCAGAGTATGAGTGTCTCTCTTTCTCCTTTTAAAAAAAAAATTAGAGAGGCAGCAAATTGTATCAGCAGATGTGAAATGAAATGTTTCCCATAACAACCATACTATAGGAACCAACATCTAGGGCACCAGCCTGGGAAATTGTCTGGGCATTCCTGAATAGATAACTAATGGAATGTCTTTGGGAAGGATGGAGACTATATCAGGTAGTCTATTCCAAAGGGACCGTAAGGCGTAGTTTGAATTATAGCAACAAGCAGATGGGAACAGAGGAGATGCAGCCACACCCTGGGCTTGATCAGTTCAAGCTGAACCCAAGCTTTCTCTTCTGTTTTCTTTAACATGTAGTATATACTTTGGCAGGTAGAGGTATTGTTCTGATTCATCACCCTTCCCATATTCATGCAACTTGCCCTGTAACTCAGTAGATGTGCCCACAAAAGGCATCAAGTACTGCTCTTGGTCTTGTAGCTTGCTATGAGTGATTGGCCAATGTGGCAGTGTGCCAGTTCTGAACTTAGGCTTTAAGAGGCTCCAAGTATTTCCATTTGTCCTCCTGTGCCTTTACTGTCATCACTATGAGAACAACTTCCCTTGGGAATCTGCTGCCCCTTTGGATGGGATCCACAAGTGGAACAAAGTCACCCCTGACAAGCCCAGCTTCAAGGACTACCCCAGCAATGCCCAACCTAGGTGAGCCACTTGGCTGAAGATGCATGACAAATAAACGCTCTCTGCTCTATGCCATCAAGATTTTCTAGGTGCTTGTTATGCAGCAGTAGCTGACTGGTGTAATTCTCCATCTTTTCAACATCATAGCTTAACAGCATCATTGATGATGGAAAAGACAAGAATAACATCCCTCAGCTTTCCATTTCATTAGTCACTGATCACAAGCCTTATTGAGGGAAAATGCAGGTCATGCATTACAACTTCAATTCACACTGGGCTCTCATTGTACACTGCACTACCAAACATGGCCTTGCTACCAGGAGCATTATGGAAGTGAACGCTTCTGAGAGAAAAAGTAAATTGTAAAATTTCATGTCCATCCCTCCTTTAGTGCTCGTGGAAGTCCTGTCAAAAGATCGATGGGATTACGTTTGAATTGGAGAGGAAAAATGGCATTATACCTCTCAGAAAGCACTGTGAATGTTTCTTTCAATTTATCCCAGAATGAACATCTTTATCCTAATGCCACCCATTATTACCATCACACTCTTTCTAACCTCCACACTTCCATTCTCTAATCAAGGTATGTACCACACAAGCACATTCAATTAATTTTCAACAAATATTTATTGAGCACCTACTATGGGCTGGACACTTGGAGTGGCATGCTAGATGCCGTATTGAACAAAAGAAAAGTGGTGGTGATAGGTAGTTAGGGAAGGTAAGTGTCAAGACTGACTCCCACGCATCTCTTCTGAAACACTGGGCAGATGGAGGTACTGTTTACTAGGATGGGAAAGCCTGCAGAAGGGCTGGTTTGGGGGAAAATTAAAAGTTCAGTTTTGGATGTACATGTTTGAGATGCTTCTGAGACACGAAAGTGAGCTGTCAAGTGGGTAGTTAGATGCCAAATGTGGAGCTCAGAGGAGAGTTATGGGCTGAAGATATCAGTTTGGAGGGTTGCCAGCATGTAAATGGCATTTAAAACCACAGGACTGGATGAGATTTTCTAAGCAGAGAGTACGCATCGAGAAGGAAAGCGGGCCCAGGCTGAGTCCTAAGGAATCCCAGTATTTCAAGGACAGGCAGAGGAAGGGAAGTAAGAGGACCACAGATGAGCAGCTAAAAAGATAGGAAGAAAACAAGAGTGCCCATGCATTTCTACCCAGCCACATCTCCCCCCAGCCCTGCATTTGATGACAGAACTCTGCCTTTGTTTGCGTAAGTGATGGGGGCCATGCCCTTCATGAAAAGCAGGGCTCCTCCCTAGTCTCAGGGGCTGAATCATGCGGTCTGAGATAACAAAAGTAACCCACTGTCCTTGCTGGCTTGGGTTTAGTCAAGAGCACGTGACACAACTTGGCCAATCAAATGTGAGTGGAAGTCCACTGGGTGGTTACTGGGAAAGGTTTCATGCTTTTAAAAAGTGAAAGAAAGGACACAGAGTTCTTCTCCTGCCTCAGATATGGACCCTGGCTGGAGATACCGTAACCATAGGTAACCCAGATAAATGAGAGACCAAAGCCCGAACAAGGAGGATAGAAAGAATATTTGTGTTAAGTAACACTTTGAGTTGTTGAATTAACCAACCTCGGAGCACTCCCTGCCAACAAAGCGATATCGTGGGGTAATCCATTTTCTAAATGTGTAGGTGTTGTGGGTCTTCTATGACCCGCAGCACTAAGCCTCCTAGGTGGTACCCATGGTTTCACAAGACAGAGAGCAAAGTGACCCACACCTACTGGTAACAGGATTAGTACAAGGGCTTGAAGGTGATGCTTTGCCCATAACTTAATGGTTTCTTTTGACTTCTTTGGGGAACTAGCAATTAACCAATTTTTAAGTGTATTCTTTGTCAACACAAATATTAATTTAATACTATGTTTACAGTTTGTATCTTTCCACAGTCAAAAAACATATTCTTCTGCCAAGCTAAAAGCAGGTTTTATCTTAGCCACCTCAGAAGAAATGGCTCACTTTTAATTATGATACTTCACCAACACTTGGCCAGTAAGAAGGATGGGTTGAAAGACTGAGTAAATATTCTAGGGCTTCTTTTCCTGCCAACATGACTGGGCAATGTGAGGAAAAAAAAAAAAGATACCTAATGGTCAGGACAACAAGAAAATTAGATGTAAACAAATATAAATAAAGTACCCTGAAGTCAAAATGTTTGATGACACTTAGTACTTTAATTAATCAGATTTTAAGATAATGACTGTAGAGTCTGTATCTTCAAATGGTTTGGGATGTCCTTAAAGCTCTTTGAATAGTGTTCTTTTTATTCAATTAATGCTTCTGAAAGAGCTTTAATTTTGCATTAATCAAAAGCCCTCTCGTGATGTTCTCACGATTTACTCAAATTCAAGGTTGTTTTTTTTTTTTAAGTGCAATTAAATTATCAAGGCAGAGGCTCTGATTACAGAGACAAAATGCCATAGCAACAGCCAGTTATGCACACTGAGCCCAATCCAGTGCTGCACACTGATGTTCGTGCCAGGTCGGGGTGCGGTCAGGCTTCACAATGAATGCGACAAACTTCCCTTTACCTTCCTCCTGAGGAGCAAAACCTGCTTCCCTGACAATGTAAACGACTACCTTATAATATCCACTATTATGACAAACAGCTCTCTGTACTCAAGCAGAATTCTAGAAAATTCTATGAGATTAAAAAAAAAAAGCAAGGAATGAAGGTAACTCTTCTTACCTGTTCACATGAGCTGTTTCTAACCTTCCCAAAGCAGAGCCTGCTCTTCTTCCTCTCCAGTTCATGCTATCAGACAGCAAAACCTGCCAGGCACTCCTTTACTGATTAGAATGGTGTCCACTCGGTCCCCTAGAGCAATTACTAATGATCAGAGAGATGCCAGATGAAGAAAATCTTGCAGCTTTTTCCTGGGAGCAGCCAATGCTGGTGCGTTCTGCCCACGGTGGTGGCATGCCCCTCACTGCCAGGGTTTGTAACTGGAGTACCAGGCTAGGTTCCTCCTCTCTCCGCTCCTCCCCAGGTACATTAATCCCATCACCCAAGAAGGTAATTGATGCTAACATGAAGTTGGGGGTGGGGTGGGGAGGAAACGCCAAGGAGTGAACAAAGAGGAAAATAACTTTGGTATTAAATCAAACGTACTCTCTTATCACTTTGCCCTGCCGGGGTACAATAAAAATTATTATATTTGAGTGCTACCCACTGTCCAAAACAGAACCCTTGATTACCCAACCCCACTTCCCCACCTTCCCTAAGTCAGATGGCAACTCCATTTTTCCAGTTGTTTACAGAAAAACTCTTGGAGTTATCTCCCTCTCTTGCCCTCCCAAACACACATTCAGTTCACCAACAAATGCTATAGGCTCTGCTTTTGAAGTATCGCCAGAATCCAACCGTTCCTTACTTTCCCCACCAATACCTCCCAGTCTGAGCTAACTCATGTCTCTTGCCTGGTGCTAGCCTCATGTTGGTCTCCCTGTTTTAATTTCTGCCTTTCTACTATACATTCTGTGTAGAGAGCCAACTTTTAAAAGCAGAAGTTGGATACTGTCAATCTTCTGCTTACGCCATGATTCTCATTTCATTCAGACAAAATCCATAGCCTCAGAGGCTCCTATGATCTGTCCACCCTTCTACCCGCCTGACCTTACCTCCTACCACTCTCCTCTGGCTTCTCTAGGACCACACTGATCTTGTTTTAAAACATACAGGGCTTCTGCCATTGTTCCCTCTACATGGGAGACCCTTCCTTCCGCTGTCCATAAGATCCTCCCCTTCTCTCTGACTTCTGTCAGGAATGAGCTCAATGCCCCCTTATAAATGCCTTCCTGACCACCCCACCTAAAACAGCAACCCCTCATGCCTCTCTGTCCCTACTAGTCTGCTGTATTTTCCTTCACACTCCTCAATTCCACAGTGTATCATATATTGACATGGTGTAATATATGTGAAATACATATTTGTATTACATGTTTATGGTTTTCTTCATACTGCTATAACTGTCATTATATCATGCATTTGTTTATTAGTTTGTTATCAATTTTCTTTTTTTTTTAAAGATTTTATTTATCTGAGAGAGAGAGCACAAGCAGGGGCAGAGGGAGAGGGAGAAGCAGGTCCCCGCTGAGCAGGGAGCCCGACGTGGGGCTCGAACCCAGGACCATGGGGTCATGACCTGAGCCAAAGGCAGACGCTTAACCAACTGAGCCACCCAGGCATCCCTGCTATCAATTTTCTATCTTCAGAATATAAGCTCCGAAGAGATGAATTTATCTCTTTTCCGGCTGAATCCTCAGAGCCTAGAAACATGTCTAGTGCAGGAGAAGCATGAACGAATAGCATTTCTCACTTCGCCGGTAGCTCCTGAAACTTCATCTGCTTTATTTGGGGGACAAACTCCTGTAGTGCTGTGATCTTCCTTTACACGTAGGGTGTGGCTCAGCTTCCATCTCATGGTCACTACATGGTAGAGCCATTTCTGCCGCGACATGTGCTAGCTTGGCTCTCTGTGCTCTGAGCTTCAATAGCTGTGTCACCTTTGGTGTCTCTTGACATTTATTTAAAAGTGTGGAGATTGGGGCGCCTCGGTAGCACAGTCGTTAAGCGTCTGCCTTCGGCTCAGGGTGTGATCCCGGGGTTCTGGGATCGAGTCCCACATCGGGCTCCTCCGCTGGGAGCCTGCTTCTCCCTCTCCCACTCCCCCTGCTTGTGTTCCCTCTCTCGCTGGCTGTCTCTCTGTCACATAAATAAATAAAATCTTTTTTAAAAAATAAAAAAAATAAAAATGTGGAGATGCTCTTTTTTAAAAGATGTTATTTATTTAAGAGAGAGCACGGGGAGAGGCAGAGGGAGAAGCAGACTCCCCACTGAGCAGGGAACCCCCAACACAGGGCTTAATCCCAGAACCCTGGGATTGTGACCTGATCTGAAGGCAGAGGCTTAACGGACGGAGCCCCCCAGTCGCCTCTCGAGATGCTCTGACTTGAAGCACTATGTGTGATATGTCACCTGGCAGCACTCTGAGATCCATTCCTCGAGATAAAGTGCACTGTGCTAGACAGCAGTGTATTATTGTTTTATTCTATGGTAATATGAAGTTGTATAGTTTTATAGAAATGACATCACATCATTTTGTAATCTACTTTTTTCACTTAGCAAGATGCCAGGTGACATATCACACATAGTGCTTCAAGTCAGAGCATCTACTTCGTTTTTTTATCAATAAATAGAGACCTAAATGTATGCATGGTGTTCCATTCTGAATTTACTTAACACTCCCCTATTAACAGAAAGAAAAGTCGTTGACATTTGTCTCCAGTTTTAGGGAGAACTTTGATTTAAAAACCAAACTGGGCCTGTCACTTTTCCCATTCGTGCGAAGATCTCCTTATGGTAAATTCATGAGGGGGAGCTCTGAAGGGTATTCCCAAACTGAGGTCATACTGCACAGGGTGGGCCCTTGTCCAATTTGAAGAATGTCATCATGAGAAGAGGGACACTTGGACAGACACACAGAGGTAAGATGGTCTTGCGAAGACAAAAAGACAAGGAAACACTGCCGTGTGCCAAGGAGGCAAAGGCTGAAGTGACGCTTCTATAAACCATGAAACGCCTAGGGTTAGCAGAAGCTTGTGGAAGCCTGGAAGGATTCTCCCCTGGAGGCCTTGGAGGGAGCAGGGCACTGCCAACACCTTAACTTCTGACTTCTAGCCTCCCGAACCGTGAGACAATAATTTCTGTTGTCTCAAGCCACCCAGTTTGTGGTACCTTGTAACAACAGCTCCAGCGAGCTAATGCACACCCCAACCACACATGAGAGCATCCTTTCTTACCCTTGCCAGCACTGTTTGGTTCATCTTTGCCAACATGGCAAACCTTTGCCCATCTTTCCATTAAGGTGTTTGTTAATTTCTGATTGATTTATAAAAACTATTTGAATCTACTACTGCCACTTCATTATATGTGATACTAATACCTTTTCTGTTGTCTCTCACTTTTATGACAGACATTCTTTGCCGGGGGTGGGGGCGGGGGGGGTGGGGAGTGCTGTTTGGGCCATCCTGAAGGTTTTAATTTTTAGGTGGACAAATTGAGTAGTCTCCTTATTTAAGAATCTGAGGGTTTTACCCTAGCTAGGAAAAAAAAAATTCTTCCAGTGTCTGGATGATTTCATTTTTTTAAAACATTTTACACTTATTTATTTCATCCATCTGCAATTTATTAAGGGAGTGATGTACGGATACCTTTTTCCCTGCAGTGGTTGGTTTTCAATGACATTTATTTGATAAGCCATTTCCTTCCTACGATTTTATACTGGCACCTTTATTATATACCAAATTCCCATCTATACATATTTTAGTCGTTTCCTGTCCTTTTTTTGTTCCATTAATCTGTTCATTTTCCCCTGCACCTGTGACAGAGTGTGGGATGGTAACTTTACCACACATTTTAATATTTGTAAGGGACATTTTCACCTAACTATTTTCTCCAATTGTCTCCTGGATTAAAATTTTCATGGTTATTCTTGACATTTATTCTTTCCAAATAAGGTTTAGAATTTTTTTGTCAAGTTACATACACAGCTATCCAAACTCATGAAAATACTGTAGGAAGTTCTATTGGTATTAAATGTATAAGTCAATTTAGGAAAAAGTGTCATTTTTACAGTATTGAATCTTCTGTATGAAACTATACTGCCTCTTTACTTACTCAAGACTTACTTCCTGTTCCTTAGAGAATTTTATGAGTTTTCTTCATGTGGGTCCTGTACATTTCTAATTAAATATTACCCAAAGTATTTTTATGGGGGTTTATAGTTACTATAAAAATAAGAAAAATTGAACTAATAAAATAAAACTAAAAAACTAGTAAAATTAGTTAATAACTGACTACTGATTTATTATACCCACCAATTAATTATAAAAAACTAGTCAGGGGCGCCTGGGTGGCACAGCGGTTAAGCGTCTGCCTTCGGCTCAGGGCATGACCCCGGCATTAAGGGATTGAGCCCCACATCAGGCTCCTCTGCTATGAGCCTGCTTCTTCCTCTCCCACTCCCCCTGCTTGTGTTCCCTCTCTCACTGGCTGTCTCTATCTCTGTCAAATAAATAAATAAAATCTTTAAAAAAAAAAACTAGTCAATAAGATTTTTTAAAACACTGTTAGATTTTATTGATACAATTAACATGCCGAAACACTCATCCTTTTAATTTTTTTAGTTTTATTGAGATATAATTGATATATAAGATTGTATAAGTTAGGGGCGCCTGGGTAGCACAGCGGTTAAGCGCCTGCCTTCGGCTCAGGGCGTGATCCCGGCGTTATGGGATCGAGGCTTACATCAGGCTCTTCCGCTATGAGCCTGCTTCTTCCTCTCCCACTCCTCCTGCTTGTGTTCCCTCTCTCGCTGGCTGTCTCTATATCTGTCGAATAAATAAATAAAATCTTTAAAAAAAATAACATTGTATAAGTTAAAGGTGTACAATGTAATGATTTGATACATGTTGGTATTGTGAACTGATCAGCACAGTAAGTTTGATTAACATCCATCACCTCATATAGTTACATATTTTTCTTGTGATGAGAACATTTAAGATCTATCGTCATAGCAACTTTCAAATATACGCTACAGCACTGCAAATTCTGTCATGCTCTACATTGCCTCCCCAGGACTTACTTATCTTATAACTGGAAGTTGGAAACTGTTAAAAGACAAATAAAAACCGTATTTCTGACTTTCAGTTTCTATTCAGGGATCTGGAAACCTAGAAAGGGTAGAATTTCCACCCTTAAAAGTAGAACAAGAACAGAAAGCTGGACAACCTGCAAGTTTTGTGCCTCTCACAGAGGGCAACTGACCAGCCCCAAGTCAAGGAGACACAGGCGCCTGCAGGATGAGATGGGAACTAGTATTTGCTGATCTGGGACAGAAGCAGCGGGACACCAGAAAGAATTCAGCAAGAATAGTTAGTAATTTGATGGAGACTGAATGTGGGCTGGCAAGAGCATGTGGAGCCCAGTGAGGAAGCACATATAGGGGGAGTTTCCACCCCCTTGCAGACTTCTCCATGGATCCCACCAGGAATGCATGGAACGGACCAGTGATTCTCCAGAGAAACCATGGTACCAGCCTTAGGGAGAGCAGCTACTAGAGGAGAAGCATGAAGCCCTACCCAAACTCCTGTCTCCCCTATGAAATACAAGCTTTAATCTGTAGGGGGAAAGAAAATAACACTGCCCTTAAGATACAGTGGGAAATCCATTGCTGCTGAGGGAAGGGAAATGAAAATATCCTCTACTCATGCGAGAGGGACAGGAACAAGGACTGGGCTCAGAACTATAGCTGGAGGGGAGGCAGGAGTCCTGAGAAGGCCACATCCCAACACCCAGGAATGTAGTATCTGCCTAAGAATCAGGCTTAACCAGAACAACAAAGAACACCCCCCCCCCATAAGGCTAACAAGCTCTGAGGAATGAGTATACAGGAAAGACCTAAAGTTGAGGATGGAGCAGGAATTGAAAATACCCTCTGGAAAACCAGCTGCTACCCTACAAGGTACTGTTAGACTACAAGGTATTGTTAGAGGGATCTGAAGCCTGTGGTGCACTGAGGGTAACCATAGCAACAATAAACCTCCAACCCAGTCCGACTCCTGACTGTATTAACCCTGATACCCACACAAAAGGAAGAAGAAGCACACCAATTCCCAGTCATGAAAACTGTCTACTCCAGTTCCTACTGTCACACACAGGATGTTCAGCTTTCAGCAAAAAGTTATGAAGCACATGGAAGCACAATTTTAAAAAATCAGTACCCTGCCAAGAGACAAAGCAATCAACAGAAACAGACTCCGATATGGTGCAGATGTTGAAACTATATGATGGGAAATTTTAAACAACTATGATGAACATATTAAAGTCTAATGGAAATGCAGACAGTATACAATATCACATAGGTAATGTCAGCACAAAGAGGGAAACCACAAGAAAGAATCAAATGGAAATGCTAGAAATGAAAAATGTAGAAATGGAGATGAAGAACCCCCTTTGATGGACTCATGTGTAGGCTTCACACAATCAAGAAGAGAACCAGTGAACTTGATGACAGGCAAATAGAAATTAGCCAAACCGAAACACAAAGAGAAAATAGAGGAAAAAATGAACAATACAGACTACTCAAGAGCTGTCCGACAACGTCCAATAAGAAATATGTACTTGGAATCACAGAAGCAGAGGAGGAGAGAACAGGGCTGAAGAAATATGGAAGAAATAATGGCTAAGAATTTCCAAAAGTTGATGACAGACAGAAACCATAGATTTAAGAAGATCAGAGAACATTGAGCAGGATAAATACCAAAAACAAACAAAAGAACAAACAAAAACCTCAATGTTATACTCAAACTCCTGGACAAAAAAAAAGAGAAAATTTTGAATGCAGCCACAGAAAAAAAAACCACATACTGCTGAGGAATAAGAATTACAGCATTCCTTGTTAGAAATGATGCAAGCAATAAGGCAATGGAGTAACACCTTTAAATGTTGAAAGCAAAAAAAATATGTCAAACAAAAATTCTGTGCCTAGCAAAAGTAGCTTCAACAAATGAAAGAGAAATAGACATTCTCAAACAAAAACTGAGAAGCATTCGAAGGTTTTGTCCTACCGAGAATAACCCTACCAACAACAAACCTCAAAGCCAGCCCAGCTCCTGGCAAGATTAACATTAACCCTCACACTAAAGTCTACCAGAAGGAAAAGCTTTGGAAATGTTAAAGGAATATAGCATCAGAGAGAAACTCAGAAGACCTGCACAAAGAAATGAAGAGTGCCGGAAATACAATAAATAAAGATAGTATAAATTTAATTTTTCTAAAAGAAAGCTGCCTGAAAAATAATAGCAATGTATTATATACTTACAGCATAGGTAAAAATAAAATGTAAGATAACAACAGCACAAAAAAGAAAGAAGGGGAGAGTTCGGCATATACAAGTACAAGGTCTTTAAACTATATAGGAAATAGGAAAATATTTGATGATGGATGTATATTAATTAAAGATGTATATTAGAGAAACCAAGGCAAGCACTAAGAACATTTGGAAAAGCAGCATAAATAATAATAGTGGAGACAAAGATGAAGTAATAAAAATACGTGAATTAATCCAAGAGAAGACAGAAAAAGAGGGGAAAAAGAACATATGAAATAAAATGGAAAGCAGATATCAAAATGATAAGTCTTAATCTGTTCATATCGATAATCACATTAAATGTGAATGGCAGAAACACATCAATTGAAAGAGAGAGATTATCAGATTGGATTAAAAAGCAAGTCCAACTATTTGCTATCTACAAAAAACCCACTTTCGTTTTTAAATTTTTTTAGGTTTTAATTTAAATTTCAATCAGGTAACATACAGTGTACAATACAGGGATTCAACACTTCATACAACACCCGGTGCTTAACATAATTGCCCTCCTTAATCTCCATCACCTATTTCCCCCATCCCCCCACCCACAAAATACTAATTCAAAAGGATACATGCACCGTGATGTTGATAGCAGCATTATCTACAATAGCCAAATTATGGAAACAGCCCAAATGCCCGACTGATGAATGGATGAAGAGGATATGGTTATGTACACACACAAAGTAACTCACTTTAAATGAAAAGACAAAAAGCAAAAGGATGGAAAAACACATACCACACAGAAACTAACTGAAAGAAATCTGAAATAGCTACATTAATATGAGACAAAGTAGACTTCAGAATATGGAATATTATCAGGGTTAAAGAGAGCCAATATATAATGAAAAAAGGGGTTACTTCTTCAGAAAGACATAGCACTATGTTTCCACCTAACAATGCTGCTTTAAAATACAGAAGGAGAATGGACAGACTGATGGAAACTGAAATGATACATAGATAAATCGACAATTATAGTCGGAGACTTGAACACTCCTCTCTCAAATAGAAAATCAGTAAAGACGCAGAAGATCTGAACTACGCAAACGACACAGCTGACATTTAGAGAATACCCAGAAGTATGGTTTCCAATGTCTTTGATTTCTGTATCTAGCGTGGCACTGTGTCAGGCACAAAAGACTCTTAAAGAATATTCTGAAATAAATGTTGAATGAATGATAAAGTTTAAACTGTCATAATCATATACCTTAGCTTTTCTGGAAAAATCCCAACTTCACGAAATGTGATTATTTTTTAAGATGATTCTTTAAACAAATAATATCACTTTGTTTTGTAAAGCATTTTACAAAATTACATTTAGAAATCATACTCAGCACTTGGCTGCACACTCTGCTTTTGGTTTTGGTTCAGAAAGCCTAGCTGGTTGTGTTGGTTATATTTGGTTTGGCCCCCAAAGTCCCTTTAATGTTCTTCTCTAACCCACTCTGGGCCACTGGAAGCTGACCCTTTGGACTGTATCTCCCTCAATACGTTTCTGGTGGGAGTCCATTGGGCTTGGTCAATGAGAGCCATTGACAGGTGTTAGATTCTATTAAAGGGCAGGAGAAAACGAGAGCAGAGTATTTCTTCCCCCATCTCTCCCTGTTGGCATGTCTCTGGCAGTGGTTCTATCCCTCCCTGACTACAATTCCCATGGGACAGGAGCTTCTGGGTCTCACTGGGCTCTGGTCACATTGTCCATCAGGCCTAGAGATGGTAACATTTCCTTCCATTGCTAGTCCTTTTAAGTAGTACACCATTTAAGCTTTATCACATGAAACAAATGGGGTGGGTTCTCTGTCCTGCCCAGACCTTGACTGAACTAGCAAGTGCAACTTGCCAGCTAGGTCACTTCTTTAGGTCAGCGGCTCTTCATCTTTGCTGAACATTAGAATCACCTGGGAAAATTTAGAACCGGGCGTTGCTGAGTTCCACCCCTAGAATTTCTGATGTAACAGGTCCAGGGAGTGGCCAGGGCATCCGGATTTTAAAAGTCTCTCCTAGCCATTCTGTTGTGCAGGCAAGGTTGAGAAACATTGCTCTGGCCCCTACACTTCCATACAGAGAGATTTTTAGCACAGAATGAAAATTCGACTTCAAATGCCCTGTTGTGATTTTTCTCTTTTTCTTTTTCTTTCATTTTTTAATAAATGATTGCAGTCTTTAATTTCAAGTGATATTATTTTTCTACTCTTCCATTTGTGAAAGCACTTTTTAAACAAAATAGAACAAATTTAAACATATTTATATCACAGTTTCCTCAGGAGGTTAACAACAAAGAACAGATGTTTCTGGAGAGCATAGAAATCTGTTATATGTATTTTTTTGATTGGGTGTGTGTGCGGGGGTGAGTTTTGCAAGAGAGTAGAAAGGGAATCAAAAAAGCCATCAGGGGATTCCACAAGAGAAACAATTTCAGAATCATTATCTGTGTTGAAACACTACTCTCTTTGAACTATAATAATAGAGGTACTAGTACTACATAATTAACTCATGTCAGACTGATCTGGTCTCGACAATCCGCTCTGAGAAGGAACCATATTACAGCAATCATTCACATCCTTTGGCACATGAAAATAAGCACTGGCTACTGGCCTCATGAGAACCTTTGAAGTTTTCAGTGTTTAAAATGCCTTTCACCATTTGGCAGGCTTTAAAGTACAAAGGAACCACAGCCACACTCTCCTATGTTGAAAGACACCCACTTTTTAAACACTACCCATTTTTAGCGGTGATCAGACTTAATATTTTTAGGAGGGTGAACTGATTCTACCAAGCCTTTCATTTCATTTTGAGGTTTCCTGAGGTGTCTCATCTAAATAAATGTTGTGCCTGGATCACTTAGCTATGCTACGTTAATCTTGGTGGTATGCAACAAAAACCATTTATTTCTCACTAACAGTTTGTGGGTCACTAGAGTAGGTGAGCTGGGGTAGCTGTATCAGTCCATTTGGCCTGCTGTAACAAAATACCGTAAACTAGGTAGTGCATAAACAAGAATCATTCACTTCTAACCGCTCTGGAGGCTAGAATTCCATCATGGTGCCAGCAAATTAGGTGTCTGGTGACAGCTTCCTGGTTCAGATGGCTGTCTTTGGGTCCTCAAAGGCAGAAGGGGCTGGGGGCTCTGTGGGTCCTGTTTAATAAGAACACTAATCCTAATCATGAGGTCTTTGCCTTCCAAAGGCCCCACCTGCTAAAAATCACTTCAAGGATTAGGATCTCAACATATGAATCTGGGACAGACCATAGCAGGAGATCTCCCCATGTCTCTCATCCTCCTCCTGGGACCAGTGGGCAGTCCAGGCTCATGTCTGCTACTATCCCACTGGCTGAAGCAAGTCACATGGCCAAACTCCCCATCAAAAGCTGAGAAATACATTCCATCCTTGGTGGGAGAGACTACAAAGTTGTGTAAGTAAGGGTGTGGATACATACAGAAAGAGATGAAGAATTGGAGACAATCAAAACCACAGTTACCACAATGCCTCAAGAATAAGTCAGTTAAATAGCACATCTCAATACTATATTTACAAGCAGAATTTCTGGCTCTAGAGTGGCAGCCACTTCCCTCTTCTACAATTCTGTACATAGCATGCCTTTCTGTATCCAGCCAGGTGGATGGTAATACTCATCTGTAGGCTGTCTCCCACGAGGCAATAGATTTGGTGTTGGCTTTTCTTGGCCCTCCTGCCCTTAGAATACCAAAACCATTTCCAAAAGAAGTAATGAGAAGTTTGGGAAGAGCAAAGGGAGGGTTGAATAGGTGAAGCCCAGGTGGTATTTTAGGGTGGTGAAACTATTCTGTACAATACTGTAATGACTCTATGCTTTTGTCAAAATCCATAGAACTTCACAGAACAAAGAGTAAACTTTGTAAACATTAAAAAAAATCATTTAAGAGGGAGGTCAGAGATCCCATTTGGGACTCCCAGGGTGTGGAGCCTTCTCCTTTCGGAGATAGGTGGAAAGCTTTAGATGTTTTAGATGGTGTGCAGTGGCTAAGAAATCCAGTCCTAGACAAAGCTTTACGAATGCCCTTGCCTTACTGTTTCCCAAGCCTGGAAAGCTATTGCCTCATCTCTTCACCTGGTTTGCTCTTTCCCCTCTTTTTTTTTTTTTTAAGATTTATTATTTTAGAAAGAGAGAGAGAGATCAGGGGGAGGAGGCAGAAGGAGAGGAAGAGAGAATCTCAAGCAGACTCCCCACTGAGCATGGAGCCTGACATGGGGCTCGATCTCACAACCCTGAGATCATGACCTGAGCAGAAATCAAGAGTCGGACACTTGACTGAGGCACCCAGGTGCCCCGCTCTTCCTCCTCTTAAAATCTCAGCTGAAATGATCCTTCCCTGTAGGAGCCTCTTACTATTCTCTATCACAGCACTATTCATATTTTGTGTAGCACTTACATTCTAATTATAATGTTCACTTTTACTTGTTTATGATCTGTCCCTCCCTCTATAATGTATTTTCCATATTTTTCTTTTCACTACTAATGCATTCCTATTATCTAAAACACTGCTTGGCATATAATAGATGTTCAATAAATATTGACTGAAGTGGCTACTGTTTGTTTAATATTTGGCTCAAGATCCCAATGGAGTGTAGACCATACCTTGGCGTGAGTGTCATGAGAATAGTCAGGAAGTCCCACACCGCGCACACTATGCTAAGAAAGAATCATGTGAAATTACTGGCTGGCCACAGCTAAATCCCTAGTACTCCAAGAAAGACATCAATAGCAGCTCGATGTTCAGGTGCTGGCCCACAACTGCTAAGGTGGGGCAAACACCAGCTCATAGGTAGAAAATCACCCATCCGAAAGAAAGACACAGCACTGAGATATTACTGTTTTGATACAAAATGAAAGTGGAAAGTGGAACAGGTCCAAATAAGAGATCCATAAAAACCTTAGTGGTCAAGCTGCCCCCCCCATGCATATTTTGCTGGCAGTTGTCATTCAAGGTAGAGAGCAGAGGAGAGATGCCCCATAGGACTTTCAGGGAAGCAGAGAAGGGAGTGAGACAGAGAAGACTTGAACCTACTCCAAATCTCTAATGAGCTTCAGACACACTCCAATGCCTTACAACAACAGAACTGCACACTTCTGAGCGGGGCCTGGGCTGTGTGTGAAGCCACGAATTCTTCAGAGATTTGGAGTAGGTACAAATCTTTGTTTTCCCTGAACCCTGTGCCATGAGAGAGCAGTAGGCACAGAGCCATGGGAGAAGGTACTCTGCTGGAACCCATGGCAAGGATCTCAGACTTCAAGTTTCTCTGATAGGTGCCTGATGGGCAGATGTGGGAATACACCTTCCAGAATGGCCATACCTGTCCCCTCGTTGCTTGTGGTTCTTAGACAAGCTGCTCAAGCCTGATAACCATATAAAACCTGGAGGGGTTTGCAATAGTGGGATAAACTTTTCCCAGTCTGTGCAGTTGAGAAAGAGTTGTCCATCCCCTTCCTGGAGGAGCCCAGAGGGAGCATGGGATTCTTGTGTGCACGTCTGCAGCAAGTGAACCCCTTCTGTGTTAGCCCAGCCCCTTCACCGCTCATCCAGTAAATAAAACACTGACCAGCCTTCCCCTACGGCTCATTTTTCTTGGCTCAGAGGCCCCAAAGGACTGACCTTACCTGAGGGCACAGACAACCCATGATATTCTCTTCGAGCACCCCATATGCTGAAGGAGAAGACCAGACCCAATAAATAGAAAAGGTGTTTCCGCTGAAGGTAGAGTCCATGGAGAAGGTAAGGATATGTTTAACAAAACAGAAGTAAACTCTCAAGGAGATTCAATCATAGAGGGGGATTAAAAGACTTTCTAAAATTAATGGTAAAATAAAATTTCATGCCTGGATTTTAAAATAGGATAAACAGAACATTCATTGCTAAGAGCCAGACTGATGTTCTGAGTGGGTAAAAGGAAGAAATTGTCAACAGAAGTCAAAAACATTATTCAAAATGGAAACTATGGGATGAGCACTGGGTGTTATATGCAACTAATGAGTCATTGAACGCTACAGCAAAAACTTATGATGTACTATACGCTGGCTGGCTGAACATAATAATAAATACATAAATAAACAAACAAATAACCAAAATAAACCCACCCCAAAATGAAAACTATAAACAAAAAGTCAAAAAAACTCAAAGGACAGATCCAGGAGGCCTCTGTTGCAAATATTATATTCAGAAGAAGAAAAAGGATCATCGAGAGTAACATAGAGAAGAAAGGCCATAATAAAAAAATATGAAAGAAATTACCTGAAGTCAAAGAAAAATTCCAAATGAAATGAACATAGCCTTGAAAAGTTACTGAAATACTCCAAAAGGTAAAGAGACAATCTTATAAACTTCCAGAAAAACAAAACCAAAAACCCCAGATCACTTACGGCAATAATTGAACCAGACCAGTATCTGACTTACAAATCATACTCTCAACCAAAAGATAATGGAATGGCTGCGGACTATGGAGAAAATCGAAGTTCCAAGAATTCTATACCCAGGCAAGATATCATTTAATGCAGAAGAATGACATTTTGGGACAAGTAAGGATTCGACGTGTCACCACCCTTGTAACCCACGTGAGGAAATACATAGAAACTATTCTAACCAAATAAAAGTAAGTCAGAGCATGGATCTGATCATTTGGGAAAATAAGAGAATGCACGTACAAGTGATAGTTAAACACAAATGGATGATACTGATGATGTGACTGAAAATTTATATGCCTTAAGTCTTCTTTAAATAGGACAGGAAATTGTAAGGAAATCCCTAAGTAAAGCTTGAAGCAAAAATTCCAAACTGCCTGAGCAATGACGTGCACGTGAGTGTGTGTGTCCACGTGCGTGCACGGATGGAGCAGGAAGTACGATATGGAATGGGAAATTGAAGATCTCCTCTCAGTTAGTGGAGAAGGGAGGAATTATGAAGGAAAAGATACTGGAAGCATAGGAAAGTACAATTTTTATATATTAATGAGCACTGGGTGTTTTACGCAAGTAATGAGTCATTGAATACTACCATCAAAAACTAATGATGTACTAACATAACATAATAAAAAAATTAATAGAGAAATCCAAATTCAGCAATGGCCATGTGTTAAAGAAATTGCTAGTATAGTGAAAAATAGTATAATTTAAAAATTAACGGTGTAAGGGGAACCCAGGTGGCTCAGTCCGTTAAGTGTTCAACTCTTGATTTTGGCTCATGTCATGATCTCAGGGTCATGGGATCCAGCCCCAAGTCGGGGTCTGCACAAGCCCCTCTGTCCCTCCCCCATTCATGCTCTCATGCACTCTCTAAAAAAAAAAAAAAAATTAACAGTGTAAGAAAAAAAATAAAGAAAATTAGGAAATGTAAGACTAAAAAAAAACAACAAAGAGTAACAAAAAATAATATGGAAATCATAAAACCAAGTATGTCAAGCATCATAATTATTGTGTACTACGGACTAAATTCTTATATTAGTTGTAATATAAAACCCATACATAAGGTATTTCTACCAGCATACTGGAAGAAATTTACAAAGAAAGATTGGAAATTAAGGGAAGGCAAATATATTCCAAGAAAAGGTAAAGAAAAACAATCCCGGCATGAATGGCAACCTTAATATCAGTTAAAATGTAATTCATGGCCAAGATTATTAATGAAGTCAAAGAGGAATAGCATGTAATGAGTAAAAAAAATTAATCACTGAAAAAGCTCTGTGTGAGTCATAAACATTGATAAACAATATAGCAGCTATATATATTATATATTTACATATATAAATGTATACAGAATATATATTATATAAATATATATGAAACCCTAGAAATACAAGAAAACTGATGAAAACATTTTTACTGTGGGATGTTTTTAATATTATTCTTTCAGAATTCGACAGTTCAAGTATACAATTAAAGCAAAAATATATGGGATTTGAGAAATACATTAAACTATACATTTTTTTCTCTTCTTACATTCATGTAATATACAAATCACATGCTTAGCATAAAAGAAAACTTTGCTAAATTTCCCAAAACAAAGATTTTTTTTTAATTTTTAGGAGAAAGTCAACAATAAAAAGTTTTTTAAAAATCCTCTAATTATTGGAAAATTAAGCATCTTCCACATAATTTCTGGGTCAAAGATGAAATCAAAATTGAAACCACAAATTCAGTATCCAGAAGAGAATAGGAAAAAAAACATTATAGCAAAATCTATTAGATACTTCAGTGGGGGGAGGATTTATGGCCTTATATGATTTTATTGTTTAAAAACAAAGTACAACAAAACAAGATTACACAAAGCCATGAATATATTATTTGGAACAATTTGGATCTTTTTTTTCCTTTAGTGAGAAAATGATCCGGTGCTTTTATTGACTTTCAACTTTTTTCATTTGAACGGTTTCCTTTATTTTTCTGTCCCATGCCAAAGTCACAGTGAGAGCGGATAAAGCGATCGAGAATTTGTCTGTCTGAAAATTACAAAGAAAAATAGGATGAAATTTTCCATTTAACTATTTAAGTGCTAAATAGACAAATTCTAGGAAGGAGGCAAGTATCGGATAATAGTAATCTATATACAAATTTGATGAGACCAAAATAATCAAAGGGTATATGTCTAACACCTATAAAGGCACAATTGTGTAATTATTGATTTAAAAAGAGTAAATTTAGTATTCAAAGGATCAGCAAGGCTTCCTGGAAAGAGCACGGCGTTTTGAATGAAGCTGAGGTAGGTTTCCATTCCACCCTGGCAAGCGTTAGCAAGTCATGTGACCTTTCCATTCCTTCATTTCCTCATCTTTGAATATATACAATAGGATTTACCTTGCACAGTTGTTGGACTGGATTAGGGATACTATGTGTGAAGCACCTAGACAAAGCCTGGTCCATAAGAGACAATAAATGGGACAGCCTTACCCTTTAATACTGAGAACACAGTAATAAACAGCGATTAAAAAAAAAAAAAGAAAAGAAAAGAAAAACCAATACAGGCTACAGCTCCCAGAGTTTCCTGCAAGCTGGGGCTGTTTTTCTGCCACCAGCTGTTGGTGTGCTTTGCAATCTTTGACTGACAACTGACCATGAGAGGGCCCTTCAACTTCCTGGTCTCCACTTCCTCAGATGGAAAATAAAGGAATCTTGTCTGGTTCTGAACAGCTATAGTTCCCTAATTCTATTTAAAAAAAAAAATTTATATATATATAATATATAATAATTATATATATATAATATTACAGAGTGGAACTGTAAAATTGTTCTCACTCCTAGCAATTGTCATCTGTGTAGCAAAAACCAAAAGAAAGGAAGAACGCAGGGGCACCTGGGTGGCACAGTTGTTAAGCGTCTGCCTTCGGCTCAGGGCGTGATCCCAGCATTCTGGGATCGAGCCCCACATCAGGCTTCCCCGCTGGGAGCCTGCTTCTTCCTCTCCTACTTCCCCTGCTTGTGTTCCCTCTCTCACTGGCTGTCTATCTGTCAAATAAATAAATAAAATCTTAAAAAAAAAAAAAAAGAAAAGAAAAAGAAAGGAAGAATGCAAGTAGTACCGTGTTCCCATGTTCAATGTCCCTGTTACCATGCTCAGTGTTACAAATGTCAGCCGGGGTCTAAAGACTGGGAGTGCGTGTGTGTGTGGTCCTACTCTCCAATTCTTCATGGTTCTTTGTTTTTTGTGACCTAACATCTTCACCCTACTCCATATCTTTTTTGACCTCAACGTCGTTTTCAATCTACGTGTACTTTCCTTGAAGTGAAACACACCGGTCTTTCATGAGCAGTTAGATGGGTTGATACTTGCATGCATGTAGCCTGTACCCATATAATAAGATCACTGCCACCACTCCAGAAAGACCTGTCATGCTCCTTCCCAGTCAACACCCCTCCTACCCCAAGACACTCACTGTCCTGATTTCCTTCATCACAGAGAAGTGTTGCCTGTTGGAGCCCTTAGAACATACACAATCACACGACGTGTAAGATTTTGTGTCTGGCTTCTTTGACTCAGCACTGTGTTTTGGAAGTTCATGTTGTTGACTACTACGATAACTTATTCTTTTTTATTACGTAGCAGTATTTCATTTTATTAATACACCAGTTTGTTTACATTCTACTGTTGGTGGAAATTTGGATTGTATCCAGTTTGGGACTATTAAGAAAACAGTGGCTGTGGACATTTTTGTATAAGTCCTTCAGAGGACACATGTTTTCTTTTCTCTTGGGTAAACACCCAGAAATAGAATTTCTGGGTCATGGAGTAGATATAGGTTTAACTTTATGGGAAACTGCCAGATCTGTTATGAATGTTACACTGATGCTACTATTTGATAGGCCTACCAGCAACGTATTGCTCTGTATTCTCAACATTTGTTAGTTTTAGTTCTTGTCATTTTAAGCCTAAAATGTGTCTATTTTAAATCCTGCACCAAAGAGTTAATTTTAAATAAGCAAGCAAGCGAATAAAAAAATCCTTCTTATGCCAAAGATAAACATATAAGATGAATCAAGTTCAGCATGAAGGAATAAAAAAGATGAGATGGTATCAAATTTAATATCAACTTAAACAACTGTTCAAAAAGGCTACCAGTTATAATTCCAACGCTACCTGCATTTATTATGCATAGATGCAGATTCATGTCCCCATGTTTTTGTTTATGCTATTCCCTCTGCTACCTCTGAATGGCCCTGCTTCTCCTCATCATGCTGATTCATCCTTGACCCTTAAAAGAGGCCTCAGAGCAGCCTTCCCTAATGCCCTTTCAATCCACAGAGTTGGGAGTATCCCTTGTAGGCGTCTAATATACCCAAAGACTACTTCAATTACAGAGCTTATCACATTGTACTTATGTGTCTGTCTCCCACACCTGATAAGGAGTTCTTTGGAAAAGTTCTTTTTTATTTACCTTTGTATCAAGTCAGCATTACAGGTATTCAATCAATGAAGCTCCTTGAGCCTGTGAATATATTTTTAACAATACTGAATCACAGCCTAGGAAGAAATACCCTTTGGATAGCTATATGCATGGGAGTTTTGATTGGAAGAGATGGGGAGGGAGTGATAGCTGAAAGATTCTGAAAACCAGATTTCAGATAATTTTGTCTTTTAAGGAGGAGGGGGGGAGAGGCGGGGGGATAAGTACGGAAATGACAGTCTTTACCAATAGATAACAGAGGCCCAAAGATTAAGATGTTGGGTGGTCTGAATCACTCAGAGATCAAAACAATTTTGAAAACAGAATGGCCACTAAAACATTTAGTTCAAATCTCTCAAGTTATAATAGAGAAACTCAATACCAAATAGCGATACACAGAATTATCAGAAACAAAAAGTTCACCTTAAGTTGCTCTTCCTTTCTTATTTCCCTAGCTTAATTTCATGTCTTCCTGGAATCTTCTCTATCCCACCTCACCCCACCATCTCCCTAGCCCCCTGATTTAGGCCATGATGTTCATTCTTCCCCTTCCTCTCTCTCTTTCAAAATATACCTGTTCCCCCTTCCCTTCTGTTCCCTTCCCCCCTGTTCCCCTATCCAAACAGGATACCGATACTGCCTAACGGGGGTAATCTAGTAAAGTACTTTAAGCAAGGTGGTAATAATTCACTCAGCCTAGTGTATCCGCCAAGTTTTTTATTCTCTTGCATACTGGCTCAGCCCTACCACACATGAGCTCTGCTGAGACACTTGCCATCTGAAAAGCATTAGTGTCATCCCAGACACTAATGACAATTAAATGACAAGAAAATGACAAGAGTTTTGGGGCATAAGAATTCAAAGGGAACCTCCTACTTGCTTGTCAGCCTCTAGCATAGCTGGCTGATGAGTAGGTCATTCAAAAGCAAAACTAGGAAAGAGAAACTAAAACCCACAGCAAGCAGAACCTGCAAACGCCCAAGTCAGTGCAACATGGCAAGGCTCTGGCGCCTGATCATCTGGGTACCTGCCCCCAGTGCTGTCCTAAGGGCACCAGGAAAGCAGGATACCTGAAAAGCAACCAAGGCCTAGATTGGCCCAAAAGCTACCTTGTTAGTTAATAGATCATGTCTCACTTGTTTGGGGAGAAGACTCAACTGGAAAACCCAACTGGATCAGCTTATGCTAGGAATCTTGGAGAAGGTAGATCTGAGTAGAGCGGAAGCTGTCAAAGCACCTGCAGAGTCCTCAGTTCACCCCTGGGGGACACCACGAGGACTCAGTTACAAATCACACACACACACACACACACACACACACACACACACACACACACAACCAAGGACAGAGGCACCAGCAGGCGCCATGGTTTTTCCATGCAGGCAGAGAAGTGACGACTCCACCTGTATTTCAAATCCCCGGGCAGATGGGAGCATCTGCTTTGGGCTCACTCTGTAGGGTCAAACAGATGTGGCTCCAAAGGTGAAAAGAGCACATTACAAAATGCAGACTATGGTTTTATATATATGAACAAAAGCTGGGAAAAAGATTGGAAAGCAGGCTGGAGCTGGATGGGTAGCTTCCGCACTGCTGCCCTGGAAGATCTGAACAGCCGAACTCAAGGAGCCTCTTGGTTTCCTTCTGAAGTGTCAGACTGGCCCAGAAGCATCTGTTGAGAGGAACAAGGCTCCCAATGGCAAACACAGGTTTCTGCCTGTGCCTTCGAGCGAGGCAAAACACCTGCTTCTGGTACTTCTTGAAACCCAACATTCAAGCTCTTTTAAGGGCCTTTGGGCCATCCACCCTCAGTCTGCAATCATGGAAAGTATCCTCTTTCCCTCCTTACACACACATACACACACATGCACACCCCTCACCAGTCTTGCCTACAGTAGGGTTTCGGTTTTGTGTGGGGCACAAGACCCTAGCATAAGAGGGGGTTTCAGTGAGGATTACAGAGGACCAAGCTCTTCTGATTGTAGCTGGGGACAGGCAAAGGACAGAGATTGGGGACCCAAGGCAGGTGGGAGGCAGGGAGGAGGTGGAGGGTTACTGAGGAGCTGGTGGAAGTCCCAAGTTAAGCCTGACCACAGGGCACAAAACGAGGCAGTGACCGCCACATAGCCCCAAGCACCAAGTGGCAGGTAGAAATGGTCCATGGTGTGCAGGAAGAAATATTGGAACCTATATTAATATTCTACATATTTATGTTCTATAACATTATATTGCGTCGCTTTTTATTTCTATCTTCAGCATTTAGTATTAATTAGTTTAATGGTATATGAGCATGCTTTATAGAAATAAATGTTTACATTGGGCATGTGCTCAAAAATGGGGAGTAACAGGGAGTGTGATCACTAGCCGTGGTTGTGGAGGGCTGCTGTTGGAAGAGTTTAGTTTCCTCTCCTCCAACTCCTATTCTCTGAGTTGACATTTTACACATGCACAGACTGACCGGTTGCCCCTGAGGTGCTCCCAAGCAGATTCCAGTCCCTGGGCCCGGGCTGGGCTAAGTCTCTGTAATACAGAATGAACTAACACTGTCCAGAGAACAGCCTTTGCTCTATTGGAAGATATCCTACACAGAGATTCTCATGTACCCGAAAAAGCCTGTCACCAAAAGTACCATCAGACAGGAAATAAAGATTATGTAAGATAAAACAAAACTCTGAGGAAGCATAAACACCCACAGAAGAAATCACTTAACTGTAGTAAAACCAGAAATCATCCTGGAGAAATGCAACCACGGGTTGAAGGAGCAAAGTGAGTGAGATCAGAAAGGAGTGAAAGGCTAGATGTTTCTTTTTTAATAAGTGGGGCTACAGTCGCTGGGGCCTCTTTTAAGAAAAATTTATGTTCAGTGGGTTGAGGCTGACACAAAACTATGGGATTTCTTTGAGGCAATGTTTATCTTCTGAACATTTAATTCCAGCAGCTAAACATTGGAACAATTTCCATTTGGCATAAAAAACAATGTATTACAATCTGTACATTCATTCAGTAGTAATTCAAGCCCTCCTCCTACCTTTGTAGGAAACACTCTGAAGGTACTCTGTGACTTGAGAGGGGGTAAATGAGCTCAAAATCGTTAAGAAATCCAGGTAGGCTTTCCCGTAATCACTTTGGTATATAGTCTGCTTCTTCGTGCGCTCTTGATTCTTCATGTGGCTGTACAGCACAGCAGGGACTAGGGGGACACAGGGGAAGGAAAGACATGGAGGCTGTCACTGAGCAAAGAATTCCTGCCCTTATTTGTCAAACACACCCGCAAAAGCCAGGATCCCCACTTGGAGCTTAGTCAGCATTCTTGAGGTTCTGGAAAGCCAGGCAGGGTAGGAGGGACTTCTCCCATGATTCGGGCTATGCAGAGCTGCTGGGACTCAGGACGGTTGCTGCTAGCAGTA
Source organism: Ursus americanus (assembly GCF_024610735.1). Taxonomy (NCBI): domain Eukaryota; kingdom Metazoa; phylum Chordata; class Mammalia; order Carnivora; family Ursidae; genus Ursus; species Ursus americanus. Next base: position 68,391,011 of record NC_142136.1, read on the forward strand.
GGGGTGATTGGGGCTATTGGCCAGAAACTCAAGAGTGACTACCATTTTCTGAAAAGTTCTCCCTGAGATCGACTCTTCTGCAGGTCAGAGTGTTGGGATGGTAGCATTCACTACCTCCTTAGTAAACAAATGCCTTCATAGAAGCTTCTTTCCTCTTTGCGCCATCTCCTGTGCCGACTGGGCTGACACATTAAGAGGAGTCCCTCAGGGACCCAGGTGAGTGTGGATGAGCAGTGATGATATGTCCAGCCAGTACTCATCGTACATTCAGACTAAAAAATTATCAGGTGCAAGCAAAACCAAAACCATTTATGTTTGATTCTGAGTATTGCTCATTTCATGTGGGTTCTGATAGTCATGGAATTATCATGACGAAAAAAAAGCAATGAAAACAGGATGTGAGAATCTAATGTCTACAACATGCCCAATCTTTGTAAATCTTAAGGACACCTTAAATACTGCTTTCGGTCCCAGGGGTCCCCTTTACAGGGACCACCGGCCGGTGGGAGGAAGCAGACTGATGAGGGGACTTTGATGGCACATCCAGAGAAGAGTGTTTATAAGGTCTGGAAATGCTTTAAGTAGAGAATATGGAAGGTATGTAGTAAGATTTTCATAGAATAATTTATACTGGTTAACTCTGTAGGAAGAAGTATAACCAAAGCCAAAGTTTATGCAAGGGAGGTTCCAGCTGTTGAGAACTTTCCAACAGTATCCAAAAATGAAACCTTTGCCTTGGGGGTGGGGCACTCCCCCCCAAAAGTGACAATATCACCCGTTGGCAAGGCCGGGATAGAGGGAATTCCCATACGGTGTGAGGATCTAGACGAGGTGATTTCTAGGCTGTCTTCTAACCTCGAGATGCTAAGCTTCTATCCTGTGAATTTTGTCTACAGCAATACTTGATTCCGACTCCGTGCCAGGAATAGACTGACACCAAATTATACTCTTAACCGGTTGCTTCGAGATGGCTTGGCCGTGGAACTTTCAAAAACTTTTCTTTTGAAAACAGCAGGAATCAGGATCATAAAAGAACACTCGAATAGAATGGTTTTCAAATCTGATGATGCGGGATGGAGGTACCACATGGTTAAGCTTCCGGGGGATAACTGACAAGTCTAATTTGAGTCCTACCCAGTCTCTTTTTTGGTCATTTTATAGCAACTAAATCCTTCTTTTTGTTTTATAAAGGGGAAGCATCTGCCAATCCCAACAACTGCCCCCTCCCTGCTCCCCCCACCCCACCAGCAGAGCATGTACTCGTTTCATAGCATAAGCAATCAGTTCTTTTCCAAGACTTACTCATTCCCTGGGTTTGAAGCTAGGCATAGTTTTGATTCCTTGCAGGGATGCAGGGATCACTGACATTCTTCATAACTGTTACCAAGATTACCTGGCAGGGCCCTGAGTGCTGAAGAATCTTGGAACAAGGACAGAATTTATAAAGTTGCTTTAAAAGCTACAGATGTACTTACCTAGACCCTGAGAAGCAACTGGTAGGCTTGAATAGCATCCATATCTGAAACTAAAATCCTGCAATTCAGGAATTTTAGCTGGAGCTTGGTAATTCCGTCGAAATTCCGTGTCTGCAGGTCGGGGAAGTAGCTTTTTCCATTCCAGAAACATCGGAGAACTTTCCTTAATCTTCTGAGCTGGGGTGGGGATACAAATTCAGAAGTCCTTGTGAGCTATTTAAAATAGTGTCCTATTTTCCCATTTTGCTTCTGGCAGTACCTTCCAATTTATCACACTAAACCAAAGTAGCTTTTATGGATATTTCAACAGAGAAATAATTTTCTGCTTTATCAGGCACAGAAAGGGTTGCTCCAATGATTAGAAGCAGCTTCTAATGAAGAGATTGTATGTCAGTTAGGAGTGCTCTTTTGTTCTGCTGGGTGGGCACAGAAGGCATTCCTCATTCCAGTAGGCCTGCCTAGTCCCTGGGGCAGGGGTGGGGAGTGGAGTGAGAGTTTACGTAAGGCTAGGGTTGACGTATAAAACATAGGATGCCAGTTAAATTTGAATTTCAGATAAATAATGAATAATTTCTTGGTTTAAGTGTGTATCAGAGTTCATTGTTTATCTACTATATATAATTATTCAAATTTAACAGGTCACCCTATATTTTTATCTGTTAAATCTGGCAGCCCTAGATGGGGTAGTGCATATCATTCTCATTACCTGGAAAAGAACCACTTGAAGCTTATCCCTTACTGATGGGGGGTTAGGTAACATTGTTGTCATTGGTGGACAATAGCACTATTATTTCTTTGAAATAACTCTGCTAACAAGTATTCATTAAATATATAACCATTAAATACCTATGAAGCACTGACTAAATGCCAGGTCACACAAGCACTACCAGATTATAGAGGAGTTGCAAGCCATCTGCCTTAGAATAAGTTCATCCCTAATTCTTGCTATCAAGTGTTGGTTCAGAGGCACATCAGGTCACACCAACTTTATCCAGGACAAAAGTGTTAAAAACATGGATATCAGCACAATATCCAAATAGTGCCAATTACTATTGAAACTAAACTCGAATTTTGTTCTGAATTCATTTTTCAATAGGTCTTTTCAAAATAAATTCAAATGTACATCAAACAATATGTGATGCTATCTACTGGCATCCGAGAGCATTTTAATATTGATTTTTAAAATGATCTCTGTCTAGACCAGAACAGTGAAAGACAGTTTCACTAGACGCTGCCTCTTCAGTTAGAAGACTCAGGAAAGAGACGTGATATTCAATGAGCCTCATAATGACCTCATACACTGCCCAAGGAGAAGACAAAGTTATAGAGAAGAGGCAACTCTAGGGCTTAATATCGGGACATCCCTCAAGATATTTTGGAAAATCATCTGGTAGTGTTCCTTGTATCCACCATCTATAACTTGGTTTTTGTAAATTACTAATAGCTTTATAGGAGAAAAACAAATTCCTGTGGAAGTACTTGATACATATGTTTATCCCTCTTCCCTAGAACTACCACTCAATAGCAAATGTTTTCAGATCCTACATGTGTTCTGTGCCAAAATTAAAAATAATGTAGTCATTGTTCTACCTTGAGACAACCTCAAGCTAGTGTGATTAGTAAGATATATACAGGACAAACAGATATGGATGTCTTGTATCCCTAACACCAGGAACCATGGTTCTCACGTGGAGATAATACATCAGACTTACCCAGGAAGGTTTTTCCAAAACCTATTTGCTGAACCTCATCTCAGACATTGAAAAGCTCTAGAAGCGGGGCCCAGGCACTTACACTGTGAACAAGCTTCCCATTTGCTTAACAATCACTGCCTCAGAGCCTTCAGTAGGTGCTACAGAAGCCCAGAGAGAATACAATGAGCTCTGTTAGGGGAGGAAGGAAAACCAAAATTAAAATGCAGACAGAGCAAAGGATGTGCTTTGATGAGGTGTCAACACTGAAGTAAAAGGTATGCAGTGCGTTTGTGAAGTATGGTCTGGCTGGCAGGAGTATAAGCCATGCAGAGCAGGGAGAAGTAGCTGAGGGTGAAGCAGAAGAGGTGAGAAACCAGTTTGCAAAGGGTCTTGAGGGGCTGGTCCACGGAGACCACAAAGAAACAGCATAGTGGAACAATTGGAGGTGAAGACCCAGAAAAGACAAAAATCAGGGCCTAGACTTACTGAATCCATTTGAAGATAAAGATTAAGTCTTACTCTTCATTGGTACCTTAGCACTTATTATAGTAACAGACCTCATTAAATGTTTATTAAATTAATGAGGGAATGAAAGAAAAAAATCAGAAACAATCTGAACCACATTCTAGTGACTATGTGATACATGCTTATAGTAATCTTTAGCTCTTCTTAACTAATGCTTTTATTGCCTTTATAAAATTTCATCTTAATGTGTCCTTTCAGCATTATTAAGAAGAAAAGTTCTTGATACAAAGGATCCAATCAACCCCTGAAGTCCCCATAGTGGTATGAAGTTTGGACAGACAGGTTAACTATGACTCAGAGCTAACCAGACCCAATGCTAACCCCACCTCCAGGCCTGGACTCCTCCCAGGGAGGCATCCCTGTTCCTCAGAAGCTCAGCTCCCACGGTTTCTTTTCCTCTCGATAACAGTGATACTACACTAGTGTAGCTGTAGTCCAAAGAGAGAAACTGGCCCATTGCAGATTAGTATGGCATTTACAGAAAGGCCCAATTCAAAAGTAACATCTACAGCAAAGACTATTCAAACCCACTGGGACCACTGGCACATAATCTACAGCCAAGTGAGAACTAGTTCTGCTGTCTTTGTCTGCTGTTCCAATTCATCACAGCCAAGTTCTCCAAGCCTAAATGTGAAAACAAGCACACTTTAGTGTTTCTCACTCATTTACCTTAATACCCTAATGAGGACACAAAGATAAAAAATGGTCCCTCTGGTGTTTCAGAAGCTTAAATCATTAGAGAAACAGATACCAAAAAAAAAAAAAAAAAAGAGAGAGAGAGAGAGAGAGAGAGAGAATTACAATATTAGGTGATAAACACTGCAAAAGAGACAAGAATAAGATCTATAAGAACATATGGGAGGGCCACCAATCCAATCTTGCAGGATCAGAAAGATTCCCAGGAGAGAAATGAAACCTATATTTAGACTTAACTTATGGATAGGCATGGGCTAAAAGAAGGGAGGGACAGGTGTTCCACAGGAAGGAAGCAGTGTGTGCAAAAGGCACAAAGCTGCCAGGGGCATAGAGAGTCTGGAGGAAGGAGGGCAGTCGGTCTCAGGGAGAGTATGGGGGGTGGCAAGGGAGAATGCTGGCGTGGCAGGCAGGGACCAGATAGTACAGACTCACATTAAGGCATTTAGCTTTTGTCCTGAGGACAATGGGGAGTCACTGAAAAAGTTTTCAGCTGGAAGGTGATATCAATTTGCACATCTGGAAACTCGCTATAGCTATAGGATGGACTGTGGATTGGAGGCAACAAAAGTGGAAAAGGGACTAGCTGGATTAGAGGTCATTCAAGGAGGAGACACGGGTAGCAGTGGCTTTGGGGAGGAAGAGAAGCAGATGGAGTTAAGAGATTTAGGAGAGACTCTTGGCAGGTCTTGGGTATTTATCTACACATGGGGAAATGGTAATTTGTGCACACTGAAAGGACTTTGATTAGAAGCTCGAAGACATCTTTTAAGAATGCTGACATTTCAAATGTCTTTCCATCACCCTTAATGTTTATCTGAAGTATGGAGGTCTTTTGATTCTCTACTCATCTAACTTCAAAAAGTGCATTTCCCATATATTTTTTCCATCATTCAGCAAGTATTTACAGAGCATCTCTTGTACACCAGCACTAGACTATATATATTGCACTAGATTCTGAGTGAATAAAGGCCTTTGGGGCACCCACTGAATAGTGCAGGGAAGAGCAAAACAAAAGCAGCAACAACAACAACAACAAAACCCCAAGAATCAGTAAACAAATGAGAGCAAAATGCAAGGTGCTAGAAGGTAACAGTGAGGTGATGGCACACCTCTTCAGATAAAATAGTAAGGAAAGCTCTCACAGGCAAGGTGACATTTAACTGGAGTCTATAGAATGACACAGTAAAATCACAGAAAGAGCTGGGAGAAGAGCAATGCAGGCAAAGGGGACAGCCTACACACTGGCTGAAGGTGGGGGGAAAATTGGCATCTGATAGGAATTTTTAAAAAAGGCCCATGTGGCTGGAGCCTGGTCAATGAGGGGGGATGGAGTGAGAAGAAATGGTAAGGAGGGAAGCAAGGTCCAGGCCAGCCTCGTAAGACAGAATGAACAGAGAGAAGGAACTGAAATTTGGATTTTATTCAAAGTGCAATGCAAAGCCAGTGAAATAAAGCAATAGAATCATATGATCCAGTTTAGATTCATAAAAGAACATCTATATATATTTGGCTCCTCCTTCCCCAAATTTCACCAGAATGATAGATTAGAGGTTAACACATTTTTAGTAGACAGAAATCAAATACAGACGTGCCAACTGAATTAGCAAAGTAGAGGAAGCTAAAACAAAGTGACTGCTGAAGAGGATAACAAAACAGTGAGCTAACCCACACTATAGAACCCCAACAGGCTTCTGTAACAGGTACAGGGGAAGGCAGGTACTGCAGCTTAGGCTGAAAACAAGAGGCTTGGGTGAAAGCTTATGCACAGAGTGACTGGAGTTCCTGCACAATCTTCTTAACTTCACGTAGTTATTTGACTGTCCTTTCCTAACCTGAAGTTTATTAGGTGCAAAACTGAACCAAAGAAGCTCTGGATGCCAGGACATCAGGCACAGTGGAAGGTAGGTGTAGTGGGATGCTAAACAGGAAAAAGAAGGGTTCGGTGAGAATCTGCCCAGCAAGCAGGAAGATCCCAGTTACCTTCCTGATCCTGCTCTCAGAATGCCAACAGCCAAGTGTTTATCTCCCTGGAGAAACTGACCTATAAATACAGGCATTTGGGGGTTTCCCAACCAAAAGAGAGCTTATCACCTAACCACCTAAATCAAGCACCAGCTAACAAGCTCCATCTCTTGTAGCTTCCAAACCCTTATGGGTTTTGTGAATCTTAGAAATTAATATATTACATACAGTCACTTCAAGAAAAGAAGTGTCCACAGAATTGAAACAAGTTTTATTAGCATCATAGTAAATCTGCCTCTGCTTCTCTTGTATATATGAACAGAAGAGCAAATTTTCATTAGACTATTAAAATGCTCAGAGAAAATAGAGACAAAGCAAAGAACAGCTGAATACGTTGAAAATTAAGTATATCATAACTATCCTAAATTTTGTAAGAGAATTACTACATGCATAAAACAAGAACAGAATTCTTTTTAAAAAATAATCATGTTGAGGGCAGGGGTCTATATACTGCAGTAAATAGAATTTATTCATTTTATTTTTCAAACAAAAAAATCAGCAAGAGGAAGAACAAGAGCTTGGATATTAAAAATTCAATAAAAGAGTTACATTAAAAGTAAAGAATTTTTCAAGTTAGCAGAACAAAAATACAAAGAGAGGGGCGCCTGGGTGGCTCAGTCGTTAAGCATCTGCCTTCGGCTCAGGGCGTGATTCCAGAGTCCTGGGATTGAGCCCCACATCAGGCTCCTCTGCTGGGAGGCTGCTTCTTCCTCTCCCACTCCCCCTGCCTGAGTTCCCTCTCTCACTGGCTGTCTCTCTCTCCATCAAATAAATAAATAAAATCTTAAAAAAAAAAAAAAAGAAAGAAAGAAAATGGAAAAAAAATGTTTAAAAAAAAAAACAAAGAGGGGCGCCTGGGTGGCACAGCGGTTAAGCGTCTGCCTTTGGCTCAGGGCGTGATCCTGGCATTATGGGATCGAGCCCCACATCAGGCTCCTCTGCTATGAGCCTGCTTCTTCCTCTCCCACTCCCCCTGCTTGTGTTCCCTCTCTCGCTGGCTGTCTCTATCTCTGTCATATAAATAAATAAAATCTTTAAAAAAAATACAAAGAGAAAGATACTAGAAGAGAAAAGGTAAGAAAATTGGAGGATCAATTCAACTAATAGGAGTCCCAGAAGAGAACAGAGAAAAGAAATGGGGAAAAAATAGGAAGGAGCTATGCAGGAAACAATGCCCAGAATTGAAGGACATGACTCTAGCTTTTAGAGTCCCTGAATGTCCAACATAATCAGTGACAAAACATTCTTACTAACGCATATAGTCATGAAATTTAGAATGTCAGGAATAAAGAAAGGATCTTAAGCACTTCCAGAAAAAAAAAAAATACAACAGGGTCAGGAATCAAAATGGCATCAGTCTTCTACAAAGAAATCCTGGATGCTAGAAGACATTTGGAGGAATGGATTCTGAGGCAAAGTGATTATCATCCTAGAATTTTATATCCAGCCAAACTATCAGACAAATGTAAGGAATTAAAAAAGGACATTTCCAAAATGGGAAGAACACACTCAAAAAAGTTCCTCCCATGCACTCTTTCTTAGGAAACTACTGGAAGATGTGCTTCAGCAAAACCAGGGAAGAAAGACAAGAAAGAGGAAGAGGAAATAAGATCCAATGCAGGCAGAGGCCAAAGCAATTCCCAGAATGATGTCCCAGGGCACAGTTGGGCAGCAAAGCCCCAAAGCAACCAGTCTAGATTAGGGGAGAATGATGAAAGGTGTCAGAAAGGTCATCTCTGGGAAAAATACTAGAAGTGGTAGAAGTGTTTGAAATTGTGTTTGGAAAAACTCCTGGTAAGTATGTGACAAAGTATTTCGAAAAAATTAGTGACAGGCACATAGAAGACTAGGCATATGGGGGAAAAGTCAATTATTAACTCTGGTAAAAAAAAATTTAAAAAAAAAAAGGAAAGGAAACAATCATAAAATACCACCTGGCAAAGCAGTGAATGTTTACATAATCATATCGTTATATCATCACAATATAAACATTAGCAATTGAATTAAACAAAACTTTGTAAAATAATTATTGAGAGAATGGATGGAAGGGGTGTGAGAAAGAGTTACAGGACAGCCAAATCCTCAACCAGCATAACAGGAAGTCAATAATGTCTAAAACTGATGAATCAAAAATATCAGTATATGGATATTATTTTAAAATATGGAGGATTACAAAAGAAACAGTTGAAAGGATTGAAATGATTGCCAGTGGGGTCAAAGAGCTGCTGTTACTTTGTAATAAGCCCTTACGTTACAATTTGATTTCACTGTATGCATGCATAATTTAATAAAAGTAAGTTTTAATTTTTAAAAATAACAATAATTGGAAACAGCATGTTTAACTTGACCCCTTCATCTTCATCAGGCTCTTTCATCCTCGTTTTTCGGGCCCAGGAAGGCTTTCCTGACCACCCCCCTCTTTAGGTTACAGCATTTCCCACCTGGTGCACCTTTTCATATTTGACTGTCTTTATTTCCCAAATTGCCTTTTTCTGTGTCTATCCTGTGAGTTCCTTGAGAGAAGAGATGCATCTGTGCTGTTCACCAGAGCAACTCCAATGCACGACACATAACCAGGAAAAGGAGAAAAATGAACATGTTTACCTTTTGCTCTGTCCACAAAGTCTCTTTTAGTATTGGAAATAAACTGATTTGATATTGCCTTCCTAACCTCTTCCTCTGTAGCAGCAATCTTCCAAGGGAGGTAGCTCTTTATTGATGCTGCTGGTTGCCCTTGAGGTAGCGTCCAGAGAAAGAAATCCTATCAATCCAAACACAATTTTTAAGAAAATCCACATGGGTTCACCTAATGGAATGAAGACTGCGTCTGTGTGTACATATTTACACCCGGCAACGCACTGCAATGTACGTAGGAGCCTGTCAACAGGAACCATCAGTTTACCCAGCTGTAAATCAGGTACTTTGTAATTTCTTTGACTTTTCATATTGAGACAAGAAAATGTGACCGCAAAGTCCAAAGAGTTGTACCAACCAGAAATCTCCAGCCAAGATCAGAAGAGAAGACCCAGGCTACCCCCAGCAGACAGCTGCTGCTTCCCCTCTGAGCCCCAAGCTTCAAGAGACACCCTGTCCCATGGAGAGGCCTCAGAATCAGCCTGGGGGATGGGGGGTGGGGGCAAGCCCTCTCTCCCCTTTGCCTGCAAAGAAATTTTATGATCATGAAACCTGAAACGTCCAGCACCTCTTTCCATCTTCCCACTCTCTCATAACCTTGCTGTTTCCCTGAGAAAACTGAAGCCATCTGATGAGAGCCCACCCCACCACCACCCAGCCACCACATCTGCACTCACTTATGCTGTGATGGGAATGGAGCGGCTGGTGCTCCTAGCAGGGCCCACCGCATCTGGTACGCCACAACCCACTGCGTTTAGTCTGCTCCAGCCCACAACTCCCAAAATTCTCACTTCTCTCTTGCAACTTCCATTTCTCCCTCTCTTTGGGATCATGGTTGTCAATATCCAAGCTTGCCCTCATTTCTCTTAGAAAAGAAAACTCCCTCTTCACCCTACTTTCTCCTCTAGTTATTAAGATATTTCTCAGTCTGCCTTTACATTGAAAATCCCCAAAATAGTTACATATATTCCCTGTCCCCAAAATGTGTCTTTTAAGTGTCTTTTAATCTTCAGGGTCCCTCCCCGTCCCCTTCCTTCCCTTCTAATCTCTCTATTGAAGAAACCAAGCCATTTGATGTGTAGAGGTTCCCACACTCTGGATTTTGTGGAGTGCATACTCATTGTTCAGTTTAACAAGTTCCTCTCTTCCCTGTATTTCCTGCAATTGGCAGCTAGATCCAGAAACTGATTTATACTTGGGATGGATCCCTTGGCAAGACTGTATTTGGCAAGGAGGGTCATAATATACAGCTATTTCTCTTTGTGTGATGTTAGCAGTTGTTGATGCTTAATGTCTAGATTAATGGACGCAAAGAGGCGATATTTCAACATTTCTTTTTCATTTATTAACTAGAATATGTTTATAAAGAGACATTTTCCCTCATCTACCATTTTGCTTACCAATGGCATAGTTCATACAGATAAGGCAGAAAAAGAAAAGCTTGATCTTCCCCCTTTGTCAGTTTTTAAGATAATGAATTGGTTTCTTATTATCTTCTGGAAATGTCCCCCCCCCCTTTTTTTTTTCTTACAGAACTCACAGATCTAAGCATATTTGATGTGTTTCAATCTATTGCATATATTGTCCTTATAGAAGCTCAAATCATTTTTGGCCTGTGGACACTTCTTTAATTTTAATAATAACTCTAGTAGTTTTTTATGGGATTTTTTGCTAGTGGCATGACAAGATGTTCCAGACTCATCTCACACATTTCCCACCCCAGATCTGGACTCAGCCAGTTCTCCAAGAAGCCCTCCATCTCACACTAATCAAGCATTCTTCCACCACAACTGCTCTTGTCAAGGCAACCAAGGAACTCCCCTCTGCTAAAGTCAATGGCCAACTCTATCCTCACCTTCCTGGACCTGCCAGCAGCATTTCACACAGTGGTCAGTCCTTTTTCTTCCTTTTCTTCACTTGGCTTCCAATACAAAACACTCTGTTGGGTTTTTCTCCTTCACAACTGGCTGCCCCTTTTCAGTCCCTTTTGCTGCTTCTTCAACTGGCCTCCTAATAGTGAAGTGCCCCAGGGTTCAGTCCTTGAACCTCTTTTCTTCTCTAGCTTAATGATCTCATCCAGCCTCATTTTATTTCAAATACATGGATGACTCCTGTTTATCTTAAGCTTAGACCTCTCCCTCAACTCAGATCCCTATATCCAAGGTCCTCCTGTAGATGTCCTGTTGGAACCTTACTAAGACACCTCTAACTTCACATTCACATCTGAACCCCTGAGCATCCCCCTCAGTCTTGAATATTCTACATTTCAGTTAATGGCCACTCTATCCTTGCCACTGTTTAGACCTAAATCCCTGGAGTCATTCTTGGCCCATCTCTTTGCTTCCCATCCCACATTCGTTATATCAGAAAACCTTATTTACCTATGAAGTATATTTAGAATTTGACCATTTGTCCCAACCATCCCAACCATTTGTCCTAACATCCTAGTCTGAGCCATCAGAGTTAATCTCCTGGATTATTGCAATAGCCACCTAACCAGTATCTCAGCTTCCCCCTCTACTCTTTTATAGTCTACTCTTGGCCAGGGCGAGCCTGGTAAAGCTGAATCACGTGACCCCTCTTCTCAAAACCCTGCATGGCTCCTCATATCTTTCAGAGTAATAGTCACAGTCCATGCAATAGCCAATAGGCTCTATACGATTTACTCCCCCCACCTCAGCACACATCTATCCCTCACTCCCTCCCAACGCCCCTCCCCTTTGTTTTCTGTCCTCAGCTCCTCCTCCTTCTCCTTTACTCACTGCACTCCAGCCACCAGGACTTCCTTGCAATTCCTTAAACACCAGACATGCTCCTGCCCCAAATCTTTGCCTTTGAAAGGGTAAGAGATTCTCTCCCAGCTCTCAGCACGGCTTTCTCTCTCACCTCCTTCAAGTCTTAGTTTGAATGTTACCATCTAAATGACACCTCCCCAAATATTCCCACCTAAAATTGCAAACCCTTCCCCCACCCGCTCCACTCTGGATCCGCCTTACCCTCCTCAGTTTTTTCTGGAAAGCTATCACTTCCTAAGCCTATTACAGTTTGCCTGTGTGTTATATTTATCATCAGTTGTCTGGCTCCCCATACTGAAGTGTAAGCTCCGCAGAGATAGGGGTATTTTCCTGTTTTGTTCATTGCTACATCTGCAGGCTCAGAAGAGTGCCTGGCACATACTAGGCACTCAGTAAATATCAGTTGCTTAAACAGGTAAATAAAAAGGTAGGACACATAACCATCCACTGCCTGAACGCTTTGCCCTCCCAGTCACTGCTAAGCCCAGGTAAACTGGTTTTTTCCAATATCCTGAATGAGAATTGCAGTCACCAGTGACTTCTGGTGGGACACTCCACAGATAGCAGAGATAATTTACATGATGATGGATCGCTCTTGTATCTCTTTCCCAGGCATTTCAAATACCACATCTTTCCAGCTTTCCTCTGGGGCTGCTCCCTTGTCTCAATTCCCAGCTTCTTTCTTCACCCTGTACCTCAAACCTAGCGATTCCCCGGGGCTTCATGAGGCGCACAGAGCTTTATCGTCTACATGCTTTTCCTGGTGGGGCTAGTCCTCTGAGGCCTCACTGCCCCATAAACACGCAAGCCCTGCCAGCAAAGGGGGCCAGCCAACAGAATCAGCTGCAGGGTCCTGTGATCAATGGCCAACCCCTGACCCGCCTCCAGCCCGTTTTCTGCCTGACTGCCCACGCCTGGATGCATCATAATTGCCACCAATACAGAGCTGGCCCTTGTTTCCCACCACCCTTTCCTTGAAGGAACTCCAAAGCACTAGTCTACATTTTAACTCCCAGGGCAACTGGTCTTTAGCAGCAGACCCTCCCTGTTGGCAGAGGGAGCATCTTGCTAGTCTCATCCTAGTTCAGGCCCTGAGCCACAGTCAAAACCACTCAACAAGGGGCGCCTGGGTGGCGCAGTCATTAAGCGTCTGCCTTCGGCTCAGGGCGTGATCCTAGGGCCCTGGATCGAGCCCCACATCAGGCTCCTCTGCTGGGAGCCTGCTTCTTCCTCTCCCACTCCCCCTGCCTGTGTTCCTTCTCTCACTGGCTGTCTCTCTCTCTGTCAAATAAATAAATAAAATCTTAAAAAAAAAAAACCATTCAACAAAAACAACAAATGGCGGATAGAGAGGGTTCAGCACAGTAAACAATGCAGCACACCCTCGGCTCAGGTCGAGGGGAAGGGCATTCACGTGCTGGAGCGGCTGCAGCCTGGTGCGGAAGCCTCATCGGCTGAAAGCGCGCAGGGCAGTCGGCCTCACTCCCGCTCACTGGCTGAGAACGCGCGGGACACCCTACCACTCTAGCTCTCGTCGGCTGGGAGCCTTCGACACACCTAAAGGGAAAATAAATGCTTTGTGTGTATGTGTGTGTGTGTATGTATACATACACAGTATAATACGGTAACTAACTGCTTTTCATTAATTTTAAAACGTTAAGGCAAATATTTAAGGGGTAAATGCATTAAAATAAATGGGTGCCATGAGGAACCAAGTTAAACGGGGTATGTATGTTCTGATTCCCAAGTCGACATCTATAGCTCTCTTCTTCCACACAAACTGTAGACCTGTATATGTAACTGCCTATTGGACATATTTTCAACCAACATATCTTCAGCTGAACTCACATTTCCCCCATGCCCTTTCCCACCAAATCTGGTCCTTCCTACGTTTCAGCTCAGCAAACAGCAGCCCGTACACGCAGCCATCCAAGTCAAAAACGGAACCATCATCCTTCATTCTTTTCTCTTCCTTGTCTCTTTTATCTTTTCAGTCACCAAATCCTGCCCATTCTACCACCTTATTATCTATTGAATGCATCCAGGTGGCTCCACCCCAGGTGGCACCATGCCAAGGCAAAGCCAAGTAAATCAAATCCTTTACTACAATTGAGCATTGCTTTCTATGGTGGGAGAAGGGTATACGGTGCCAAGAAGACAGAGGGAATTATCAGTTACTTCCATCTAGAGGAGAAGGGAATTAGAGATAGCTCTCTTTAAGCTGTGTCTTACAGAATGTATACATTTCCTTGGTGGGCAGGAGAAGGGATTCTAGATGAAGTAAACAAAATGACAAAAGAGCTGGGAGTTTGAGAATGCATAATGCCAAACACAAATACTTGTGAGTACCAGCATTACTGACAATAGCCAAAAGCTGGAAACAACCCAGATGTCCACCAACGGATAAATGAATGAACAAACGGTGGTATGCACATACAATAGAATATTATTCAACCATAAAAGGGAACCATAAAAAGGAATGAAGTACTGATAGATGCTACAGTGTGGATGAACATCGAAAGCATTAGACTAAGTGAAGAAGCCAGACACAAAAGGTCAATATTGTATGATCCCCATAAAAAATATCCAGAATAGGTCATCCACAGAGACAGAAAGCAGATTGGTAATTGCCAGAGGCTAGGGAAGAGGGAAGCAGGAAGTAATTTCTTAATGGGTGTGGGGTTTCTTTTTGGAATGATGAAAATGTTTTGGAATGAGATAAAAGTGGTAGTTCCAGATTATTATGAATGTACTAATTGTCAATGAATTCTTCATGTTAAAATGGCTAATGTTATGCCCTGTGAATTTCATTTCAGTTTTTTAAGATATGTTTTAAAATCTGGAGGATATGGGAGAAGTGGTTAGAAATAGATGTGAGAAAGTAGACAAAACATAGTATAAGAAGGACCATAACTATAGATGAAGGATCTTTGGGATATATTCAAACTCTCATTCTTATGGATTACTGATACAGCATTAAATTCAATAGATATGTAAATATTATCTTACTTGACTGGGGTGAGATTTGTGTCTCCTGATTCCTCCTGAAGTCCCGGTTCTGATCAAATCTTCTTTAGAATATGTTTTCCAAACATACTCATCATTGTACTGTGTCTGATTGGGAATAGGGTCATTAAGTGAATATGTATATCCTAGTCTTCTGATACTTTTTTGGCTATGAGAAAAGATAGTGGAAATCAGAATAAGGGATTAAATACCAAAACTCACAGCAGTACACATGTCAAATGATTTTGCTTATTACATTTTTTTTTTAAAAGATTGGCTGGTTCAAGACTTGGTGCCAGAAATAATTTAATTTCCGGATTCCCTTGAAAAGAAACAATCCTGTATCTTAGGATGGCGCTTCGCAAAAGTGTGGGAAGCCTAAAATGGAACTTAAAATAACAGCCATCTGAAATTCAATAATTAAAAAAAAATTTTTTTTAAGAGTTTGTACTCTCCTCTATAAACAGTACTTCAGTGCAATCAAATACTTGGTGAAGAAATGTTTCTCTCTATGGAAGTATTCCAGTTAATAAAAGGAAGATACAGAAGAGCTGGGATATCACTAGTTTGCAAGGCCCAAAGAAACCATGCATCCAGGCAAAGATCACCAATTCCTACTCACAGTTCAGGAAGAGGGTCCACCAGCTCTTATGTGCCCTGGATGGACACAAAACACCTTTTAAATATTTTTGTCAAAACACCCAGCTTGAATCAGATGAAGTCTTTGAAATAGTAGATTACAGAAAGTACATGAAAAGAGGAATATTTTAGGGGTGCCTGGGTGGCTCAGTCATTAAGCGTCTGCCTTCAGCTCAGGGCGTGATCCCAGAGTCCTGGGATTGAGTCCCACATCAGGCTCCTCCACTAGGAGCCTGCTTCTTCCTCTCCCACTCCCCCTGCTTGTGTTCCCTCACTCACTGGCTGTCTTTCTGTCAAATAAATAAATAAATAAAATCTTAAAAAAAAAGAGGAATATTTTAAACAACACAATGGGGATGAAATCAGAAAAATCCAGAACAATGATCTGTTTCTTCAACAAAGAAATGCTCAAAAAAGAAAAAGAAGGGGAACTTATAGATTAAATGTGGTTAAAAAACAATAGCCAAGTGCGATGTGTAGAACTTATTTGGATTTAATTTCTAACTGACTGTTACCTTTTTTTTAAATTATGAGACATTAGGGGAAAATTTGATTGCTGATTGGCCATTTGATATTAAGGAATTGTTTCTTTTTGAGCTGAGACAATGGTATTGTTGCATATTTTTAAGGAGTCTTTATTTTTTAGAGATACATGAAAGTAATATGTAGAATTAAAATGATAAAAATGCCTAGAATTTGCTTCAACATTATCCAGCGGGAGGGCTAGGTGGAAGGTATACATAAAAAGCGTTGATTATTGTAGCTGGATAACGGCTAGGGATTCATTGTATATTCTTCTGTGCACATCTAAAATATTTCATATTGGCTTTTTCTTTAAAGAAGCCTGGGTTGGACTTAAAGAAGCCTGGGTTTCTTTAAAGACAGCCTAGGTATTGTCTATAAGAAAACAAATATCTAGAAAGTGGGATACATCTGGATGACAGACCATTTCACTTGTCATTCAGATGTGTGGGCTCAGGTAGGACTGTGGTCCTGAATGAAACTGAAGTAATCAAAGGCACATGAAGCTTTTCCAAAAGCAACACAGCACACAAAGCCTTAAGGGACTGATCTTCAGATCTCCATCTCTCAGTGTCCTCTTTTTCAACATGTCTTTGCCTGAGAACAAACCTTCATACCTATACAAATGTTTTCTGTCCCCCCCCCTTGCTCCCTTCCCCGTGTTATGGTTGTATTACGCAGGTGCGGTACATCTCTGGGTATAAGCCTCCAACGGTGAGAGGGCTGCTTCCGGAAGTGAAACTGTTACAGTAGTTTCAGGGAAGACACCTTGTAATCCAAATTCCATACCTTTCCCTTGGGCTTGCTTTTGGAGGTCTGCGAGCATGAGAAAGGGGGACCGCAGAGGGGGTGCATTGCTCTAACCAGGGCACGTGGTCTGTGTGGGGATGTCTTGAATTTAGGTACACTGTAGAGTGCTGTGGCTAAGAGTAATGTCTCATTTTTCATTTCTTCACAATTACAGAATGTTCAGCCCCCTTTAAGGAGAAGCCTCTGAGAAGAGAGCACAGTCTATAGAGCGCTTCAAATGACTCTTTCCCCCACATATTTAAAGTTAAACATTTTTTCAGCTTTAAAAAAAATTCCTAGGATATGTCATTAGCTAGAAAGCATCTCCGCACAGGTGAAATGGTACAGGGTGGCAATGCTGACTCTTTGGAACATAACTGGAATCTTTTCTGAGACTAGCAAATTTGTAAGGATTCTCTGGGTAAAACTGGTACATAAAAATTTTGTTCTTTTTTTCCTTCAGATTTTGTATTCATCATTCAATAAGATATTTGAGTCTTATTTTTTTAACCCAAACATATTATGAAATATTGAATCCAATACAGCCAGTCCTCATTTTATCTATATTTTAAAATATGTAACGATACATAGCAGTACATGCTGGCTTGCCAGACCAATTACTTTTCAGCAATTAGAACTTTCTCTCTCATTAAATGCATAGTAAATGTTTGATTTGTATCTATAAGAGAAGATGATGTTAGCTGAATCTATTGTGGCAATCATTGCACAATGTATGTAAATCAAGCCATCATGCCTTATGCCTTCAACTTACGCAGTGATGCCCGTCAATTATTCCTCAATAAAACCGGGAAAAGATATCAAACAAGTTTCTTCCAAGTGAAAGAGCAACTGATGTAATTTAATAGTCCTTTGTTAAGATATAGCTTTTCAGTACACTTTGCCAAAAATGAGTTGGGGAATAACTCAATAACTGGATGACATATCATCTAATTATTTGCTTTCAAGAAAATCAAAAGACTAACCCAACCAAGTTGTCAGCTGCTCAATCATAAAAATCACCTTGTAACTTTTGGTGTATAACTCAGAAAGAGTTCAAAGTCTTGAGCGACAACGCCACACTTAACTCCTTTCATTCACATCTACTTATTTATGTGAACAAGTTTGCTCAACACTAGCATCTAAAATTGAAAAATAAACATGAGAAGCAGGAAAAAAATTGATGCTGACTGCAGTCCTGCTCCAAAAATAACACTTAAAACTGGATACATAAATTAATTGCAAACAGAACAGTCACATTCATCTCATTAAGTTACAGTTTCAAAAAAATTTACTTTTTGTGTTTGGTAATTATTAACATTTGTAATGTATTTATTGCTTTGAGCAATTGTGAACTAAAAATAATTGCGATAAGTCAATACTTAGGGTCACATAGTATGTTTAAAAATTAATTTCAATTAATATACTAAAATAGTTCCAACAAAGTATAATGGAATGATCAATAAATTGCTCTCAGACACAAAATGTATTACAGCAGGGTAAAATTCTATGGAGGAAGTGGAGTGGAATAAGAGTTCAAGAAGCAAAAGGAATGAGATAAATGGTCTATTAAAGAAGAGTGTGTGTGTTTTTTAAAAAGATCATAGCAAGTATCAGTTTGTTAAGGTGTTTAGGTTACCCATTGGCTATGTTTTTTTAAATGACTTAATAGTTTTATTTTTAAATGTCAATGTTTAGGATGGGCTATGCATTTTATCTTTCACAATTATTTTAATTGACAATGAAAACTTCTGTGAACTTAAAAAATATGCGAACTTGAAGACCACTGACCTAGACTCCATTAGTACCCATTTGTTTTTGGCTTTTATCCCAAATGTTTCTTCTTGAGACAACTGTTACTGACTGGGAAGCTGGCATGATCATTATTGTCAGATGATAAATCTCCCAGTTAGGGGACATAATGTAACTCAGTGGGATAGCCGGTAACTCCGATATCAAGAGTCTTGCAGACCTGTAGTATTTGAAAGTCTATCAGATATTATGCTAGGGGGAAAATTTAATGAAAAATTTTGAATAACTTCTTGATGCTAGTCACTGTCCTAGTGCTTTCAATCCATCCTCAGAGCAACCACTTGAGTCAGGGATCACCATGTCCACTTCACCAATCATAAAACTGAGCCATAGATGGCTTGTTGGCTGCCAAAGGTAGCAGAGATAATAAGGGGTAGAGCAGGGAGCAGAGGTTAAACCCATTTCTGCCTGACTCTTCAGCCGTGGTCTTGCCCATACTCCATGTGACTTCTCAACAACTTGAACTTTTGGGGTGAAAAGATCTTTATTGGAAACATTTCACCCAGGCAAGTGAAGTTTCTCCATGCTGGTTTCCCAAATACCACGGATGCAATGAACAATGACAGCGCTTTCCTGTTTCCACTCTCACTCACCCACCAACGAGCTTAAAGAGGCAGCGGATGGACAGAAATTCCCACCACTCACAATTCAGGTGGAAATGGAAACTTTGCAAGCCATCTGAGGAAGCAGTAAGTGGAGGAGTAAAGCTAAGGGTGAGGGGGTTATGGACGTCCAGCTTCCAAGACCAACCATTGGTGATGGAAGTGCTAACAATTCTTCATTTAGCCATTCATCCGATTGTCATTGCCTGCCTACTATGTACCAGGCAATGGATTCAATTCATACTCTGTGTTCAGGTAGCACGATTCTATTAACCTATATACTGGCTCAGTTGTAAAGCATGACCCACAGTGACTTTATGAAGGATCCAGGTGTTCCTTTTCTTAGTTCTCCTGTAGGAGGTCTGGAGACTGCCTTACGGGGGGAAGGCTATCTGCTGCTTGGAGGAGCACCGTGCATGTAATAGGCTCTACATGCATACAGTTTTATAAGCCTTCTCTGATTACTCTTTCTCTTGGTTTTGGGCTCTGAAGAATAGAATACAGGTGAACAGTTTCAGGTGTGTACATCCACCTGACACAAATTGGGATCTACCGAGTTAAAGCAGGCGCGGCTCCAGTCTTGGGCGTGTATGCAGTCCTCATGGTGGTGGCGTAGGAATCCCAGGTGGCATCGCCTGCCAAAAGTACAACCAAACAGTTTGAAATGTGGCAAGCCAGAATATTTCTGTGCTATGTTGTTTTAATAATTAAAATAATTTTGCAAGAGAAAAACATTTTTTGGATAGTGATTTAAAGTCTAAAGGAATAAAGGCCAACTTGCGGCCTCTTATAGGAAAGAGGAAAGCTCAACTGAGTGAGCTGAGCTCCTCCCTAAATAGAAATAAATCCGGGGCACCTGGGTGGCACAGCGGTTAAGCGTCTGCCTTCGGCTCAGGGCGTGATCCCGGCGATCTGGGATCGAGCCCCACATCAGGCTCCTCTGCTATGAGCCTGCTTCTTCCTCTCCCACTCCGCCTGCTTGTGTTCCCTCTCTCGCTGCTGTCTCTATCTCTGTCAAATAAATAAATAAGATCTTAAAAAAAAAAAAGGGTTTGGGGAAGGAGAATCAGAGGAGGAGGCCTAGAAGAGCCGTCAGCAAGGGCAGAGGAACACCAGGGCATGTGGTGCCCCAAAGGCCACAGGAGGGAGGGGTTTCCAGGAGGCGGGGAGGAGGGATCACCTAGGGCAAATGCTGCTGGCTGGGCCCAGGAGCACGGGGACAGAGAATTAACCACGGTATACATGCTCACAACAGCAGAATTCATCTGCTCCAACCTCCCATAGTACCACCACACTCCTTGGGAGTAAAGGTTTTAAATTTAACTCAGTCGTCCTCTGATTCTTCCCTCCTGGCCAATTCACCTATTTACATTTCACTGGGACTGGGTTGAAAGGGTCCCCTTTAATGTCTGAACACACTGCGGTCGGGGTCTAGCACTCACTGGAGCCTCCTCGTTGCCTGTGATGTCCCCACTCGTGCATCCTAAATATAATTGCTAGAAAGTATTCTTCTCGAATACGTCTTCAGTTTCCAAATAACCCTAAAATCTGCATGCACTGCCTAGCATATAGTTTTTGCTGTGTGTGTACTTCTTCCTGTTTCATCTCCCCATCTCTCAACCAGCTCTTGTTTCCGATTGAACAGGCCCTTGGGTGCAGCCAGGCAGCTGGACGTGCTCACCCGTGACAGTGTCCCCACCGCCTTCCCGCTGGTAGGGATTCGCCTCCAGCAGCTTCCCCCGTCTAACAAAAGTCTAGCCCCTGCAGGCTCCACTCCGTGCCTCTGCTCACACGCACTCCGGGTGTCCCCGCCCTGATCCCACTCGGCGAGAAATGACGTTCTGGTCTGACGCCGCTGCTTTAGTGGGAGTCACTTCGTGCTTTCAAGCATTTTGTTCCAATTGTAGAATTAAATGTTCTTTGTTCAGAGAATTCCAAGTATGGACAAGTAAGTGGGAAGAAATTGGGAGGCAGAGCTGAGCTTAAAAGAAAACTTCGCTTAGCCTGATTTGAACCTCGAAGTGCAACTCTTGCAAGGCTCAGGAAAGACCCTCTGCACAGAGAGCACACATCATTGGCCCCTCTTTTTCCTAAAGCAAACAACACTAACCCCGGCCAGGCCAACGTCCTGCTAGGCCCACACATGCCTCAAAACCCCTGGTAACACAGTGTCCAGGTGACATCTCCCCATCAACCACAGACAAGCCAGATATACCTCTGCGTGTCCCTGTCTGTGGCCTGTCCCCTTTCTGAGGACAGACTGGGGGCTGGCAGCCTCCTATTGCTAAGATCCTATTCCAGAAGGCATCAGGTACAGGAGAGGCCATGCCCAGCTGCCTCTAGGACCTGACAGCAAGTGGACCTCCCTCTCCCTAATTCTAACCCGCTTGGATGACTAAAATGATGAGATGCATAATTTCCAGTACATCTTCCTACAATTTTTTGTTTAATGACTTTTCTTACTAAACATTTCTTACGTCAGGTCTGAGTCTATGCTTCCTATTTTCATTGACACAGCTTCTGAAAATACAATGTGATTAGAATTGATCCTCTTCCTTAACAGAAATAATAACTTCAAAGTCTATAATCATTATATTCTAAACACGTGTTTCTAGAATGTGCCACCACTTGCCTTTGCATACATTCTCGGTAAGTGTCTCAGTGTTTTTCCCTGTAACCCTGTGTCCACCTCTCCCAGGATTCTGTCTTCCTGTTTCTACCTTCTCTCATTTTCTGTTCTTTCTGCAGTGAAGTCCTGAACCCCTCCAGTGAACCAAGCCCCCTGCTGGGCCCGAGGACATAGAGATTCTGTCCTGGCCTTGGGGAACTCCCAGGTGAGTAGAGGAGACAGCAAATACCCAGTGAGCACAAACTTAGAGATGTGCTGCTGGGCCGTGTGCCGTGGGAGCTCCCAAGGAAGGTGTCATTCTTTCTGGGTGGATGAGA
Organism: Ursus americanus; assembly: GCF_024610735.1. Lineage (NCBI taxonomy): Eukaryota > Metazoa > Chordata > Mammalia > Carnivora > Ursidae > Ursus > Ursus americanus. Next base: position 68,413,165 of record NC_142136.1, read on the forward strand.
GAAGGGGTGTCGAGGGTGGGTCCAGGAGGTACTTCATAGAATAGGTAACATCTGAGCTGGGACTTGAAGTCGGGGTTGGACAGGGACCACAGGAGGACGCGGAGTGTAGCATTTTTCGGAGGAAGGGGCATGAGCTATGAGTCTGCGACCCGGCAAGTGGCCCAATGTGAGCGAGGCAGAGGAAGACGTGGCCAGTGGCAGGTCAGCGAGGCCTGGTTTCCCCTGCTCTACCCTGGCGCTCTATTATCCTTGGAGATATTCACAATTATGAAAATTTATCCTGAGGTTTTGAAAATATTATAAAATAGTAACGAGCACGCGCATATTATATTACCCTTTACAGAGTGTTTGCACGTAGGGAATCTTGCTTTATCCTCCATAATAGCCCAACAGATGGGCAGGTATGAACAGTACCTGATAATTCTAGGTTTGCCTTGTGGTTGGGAGGATTAAAGGGGATGGCAAATGCAAGCATTTAGAGTAGGCTGAACGGGAACCCAAAAGATACACCACATCCAAACCCCAGAACCTGCGACTGGTACCAAAGAAGGAAAAAGGGCCTGTGCAGATGCAATTAAGGATCGTGAGATGAGCAGATCATGCTGGATTATTGGTGGGCCCCACATGCCATTTTGCTGTCCTCATGAGAGGCGGAGGGAGAGTTCACACAGGAGAGTAGGCGATGTGACCGTGGAGGCACAGACTACCGTGAGGAGGCCCCCAGAAGATGCAAGGGGCAAGAAAGGGTTCTGCCCCCGAGCTACTGCTGGGAGTGCAGCCATGCCAGCACCTTCATTCTGGGCTTCTGGCCTGCAGAATGTGAGACAATAAGTTTCCTTTGTTCCAAGCCGCCAGTCCATGGTTATTAAGGGCGGTCCTTCAACCTGATACAGCAATTACAAGCCCGTATCCAGTAACGGTTCAGTAGCAAGCAGCCCATGGTAGTCATTGTCCACGTCATCTTATTTTTGGATCAAAGCTAGGCAGTGACACCTCAGTCCCACCTTTTGGAGAGTGACACTTCTAGCAATGGAAGACGGAGTGGCAGAGAGCGCCTCGTAGAGCCCCAAGACTGGGCACGAAGAGTCAAACTCACCCACAGGAAGGGGAACTTTGGGGGCAGAATCGATGAGCCTTGCTGATCAAAGTGAGATGTCAACGAAGCTGCCCTCCCTTCTCCCTCGAGCAGCTGGCACCCTCCTAACAGCCTCCAAAGTCTGGGAGGACAAGGAGTGTAATTTTGTACATATTAGTTCAAGGCCCTTCTGTGACATCCAAATGAAACTGTCTGGTAATCGGTTGGATACTTAAGTTTGAAAATTAGGAGTGAGTGAGAGAGAAGATTAGAAAGCCATCGGCATGTTTCCGTAGGCTTGAAGCCCTCGGTAGGATACGGCCACCACGCAGATGTAAACCTAGACGGATGGATCTTGGAGGACTCTCACATCCCCCAGACAAGAAGGGGGAGAGGAGACAGCGGAAGAAACCAAGACAGGTGGCTGGAAAGAGAGGAGGAGATTCGAAAGGAATGCAGTGGGGGAATCCTGGGAAGGAGGTTCTCCCCCACCCCACCCCCCGCCTCTCTTTTTTGCTTTGTTATCATACAGAAACAGCGAGTTTTCAATATATTGTGTACGAATTAAGTATTTTCATTTTCTATCCTTAATTTTACAAAGCGATGAATGGAATGAAAATATGCATTTCATTCGTGCTGGTGGGTCTACAATTCTAGAGAATTCACAGGTGAACAGTTTCCACCGCCCTGTAGCCACCATGGAATCACAATTACCCAGCTAGAGGGCTGCGGTGAGTTATTACCGCCATGAGAGAGGCCAGGATGGAGCCGACTACACAGTAATCATGCCACTAGCATCACAGCTAGAATGGCTCTCCCTCCATGGACAAAAAAAGCTGACTTTGTAAACCTGCTGCATTTGCATGCAAAATTAGCATTAAAAGCTCTACCTCTGTTAAATGCAAAATCACGTTGAAAGAGAAATCAGCAAAGGTTAGGTAAAGTGGCAGCTGAATGCCAAGTTCCCAGCCTCTGCTACAACCACGTGGGGGGATGCTGTCTCCGCAGATCCGCTTAGGCGCCCCGCATTCTGCACCTCCACGCCTTCTGTGCTGTTCCCTACATTCGGCATGGGGACGGGTCTCTGCTGGGTCTGCTGTCTTCAGAGCGTTTGACCTCTGTACCTTCTTTGTCTTGGACATTGTTCTCCTGGAAAGGCACTATTCCCTCCCTTCTCCTGTAACCTCCTAGGCACTTCGTGGGGGGTGTTTAAAAACACCTGCGCGGTTTAGGGAAAGGATCTGCAGAAATATGGCGAAGGGCTGTAGAAGGGCTGTAGGAGGGACAAGGTCATGAACACCTCACTCTCTCTGACTCCCAGACTCTCCATGAATTGAGTCCCACCCGGAAGAGGGAGGCAAACACCCTTGCAGACCGAAGCAGCCTTTGTTTTAGTGTACCGCATTCCCAGGAAAAAGCCCGTCCCCCGCTGACCCGCAGGGTCCGCAGCCTTACTTGGCTGAATCTTGTGGCCGCTTGGAGAGGGGCACGCGACCTCGGGCCCAGGCTGTGCCATTCTTGCTCAAAAGAGGCCGTGGCGGTGCCCTCTGCTCCTGCTGGACTGGGTGCTGCGAGCTGCGCTCGGTTGCTTTGTGACGCGTTGCCATGGAGACGCGGGTCACTTCCCGCAGCTCAGCTGGGGGCGGACAGGTGCGGGAGGTGGAGAGCGAGCTTCATCAGGCAGGCTGGGGGACGCGGTGCGGAAAGCAGAGATGTGTTTCCAGTAAAATGGATACTTACTTTCGTGTATTCATATAGTTCTCGAAGTGAGCTTTCCTGAGCATTGTCTTGTCTATCGGGGGAGTAGGTTGAGAAGAAAGTAGTATTGTCAGATTTGCAACTGCAAATTTTCATCTCTTCGTAACTTTCAACTTAAGTGACTGTGGGCAAAGCTGTCCTAGATCTTTTCATTAAGAAGGAAACAAGAGTGAGCAGGGATGTGTGCGACACCTTTCTCCCCAGGGGAGGTTTCTGGCAGGAACTATTGTGTTTTGTGATTGTCAACTTAATTGTTCTATCCCCACAGACTCAGCTGTCTTTCTCCCCGCCCCCGTGTGTGTTACAGTTTTCCCAGCATTTGGAGGGTCTTTTGTCTTCATATGCTTGGCAACGACCTCGGTAGTTTGACACATAGTAGGCGCTTAGTAAATCTGAATGCTTCCAGGCTAGGACACAGCTATTAGCCACCTGGGTGCAAAGAAAAGAGAGGAAGTACTCATTACAGACTGCTGGCAACATATTCAGAAAGCAATTTACAACCATTCCTTCTCTGCAAAGGGGTTATTCGAAAGTAGGACCTTCCGTGAAGGTGATGTTTTAAAAAAGGAGTTTATCAAAGGACACAGAATAGTCATCAAAGCAAGCATCCCAAGTGCATAAGCAAGGTATTGCTTAAAAATGAAGAACTAAAGCAGAATTTTTATCCATATGATGCAACACATATAACACATTCTAGACTCTCAAATTTTATAGCTGTGAATGGTGGTGGAGCACAGAGAAGGTATAGAGTTCTGTCGATATTATTAAAAGGAATGAGTCTAAATTAGGATTTAGTAGTGGCATCTAAATGAGGAATATCACACCCAATAACAGATTACTGTCTGAAAATGGCAGAGCTAATTAGCATAGCATAATTTAAGAAAAATATTTTTTTAAAACAGAGCAGGGAGTCGATAGAATTTTGAAAGTGAATTCTTATTAATATCTTACATTTGTCTCCTCTTAGGCAAGCTGTGAAATTGTGGCCTACGCACCGAATCGGGAGCTGGGAGATCTCTGTACTTTCTACCTGGAGCCCTTGGGATCAAGCAGATACTTCTCTGAGCCCCAATTTATCCGTAAAATGAGTATACCAGTGCCTGCCTCACCGGGCTGTAAAGATGAATAATGAATAATTCTTACAATAATTTATAAATTATAAAGCCGCATAAACCTAAGGTATTGCTCTTTTGTCTTACTGCTATTCTGAGCTTCATTCTTTTTATAGTCTTTCATTCCCGCTTCAAAATGGATTTTTGGTACAAGTCCATTTTATCACGACCAGTATAGCACTATTCCTGCCTCTGAATTTGGGTTGCTTGAGGCAACCCCTTTCAATGATTAAGATGATTTTTTTTTTCCTTTCTTCTTTCCCTCCACAAACACTGTCTGGGCCCTGAAAACGAGCTGCATGATGACATTAAGGGCGATGCCCTGGATATTATGGGAGCTTGGGGAGCTGGTCCTAGAACAGGAAATGCCCAAGCTGAGTTCTCAAGGATGCCTAGGAGGCAACCAGGGGCAGAGGGAGAGCTGCCACCAGGCGGAGCAAAGGCCCAGGAGGCAGGGGACAGCACAGGATTGCCACACTGGAAAGAGTGACGGGGTTTGCTGAGGAACACTGAGACAAAGGCCACGTGGGCCGTGCTGGGAAGTTGGGCTTCCCATGAGCGGGAGGAGCATTCCTTGGAGTGGGTTACAGCAACGGAGCGAAGGGATCAGCTCAGAAGCTTGCACAAGGGGCGCCTGGGTGGCACAGTCGTTAGGCATCTGCCTTAGGCTCAGGGCGTGATCCCGGCGTTCTGGGATCGAGCCCCACATCAGGCTTCTCCGCTGGGAGCCTGCTTCTTCCTCTCCCACTCCCCCTGCTTGTGTTCCCTCTCTCGCTGGCTGTCTCTCTCTGCCAAATAAATAAATAAAATCTTTAAAAAAAAAAAAAAAGAAGAAGAAGCAGCTTGCACAAATCCTGACCTCTTTGTCCAGGGGAAAGAGAAGCAAGATCAGCCCTATCACCTCCCAGGAAAAGTTCACCATTCAGCAATTAAGATGTGCCGGTTACTAATATGCCTTTTACAGAGTTTCAAATTGGTCAACAAACAATTTGAGAGTAGTTGTATTGAATGGGCTAAATGTTAAATGGTCGTTTCCAATTTAAATTGTGATAATAAATTTCTTCCCACATACGTACACACATACACATACACACAGAGGGAACATGATGTGAAGGAGTAGTGACAGGTGGGTGGTAGAGGCAGAGGGCAGCAGGGACAGAACACCGAGCTTTTGGCTGTGAAGCAGAAGGAAGTTTCCAGCTGGAGGAGAGGGAGTAGGTCACCTAGAGAGTTAATACCCAAATGAAAGAGGCGGCACCAAGTTCATAGGCCAGGGCTAAGAAGCAGGGAGAGAGATGGAGCTTGCCCGCCGCTGTGGAAAGAGCAGATGGGGCCCAGACCTGGAGAAGACGGACGTGCTCCTCGTCAAAATGAGCGTGACCACCAACACCTGGGCATCTTGAAAACACGGGTTCTGACTCAGGAAGTCAGGCGGGGCCTGAGATTCTGCTTTTCTAACAAGATCCCCAGATGATTCGTTAAGTTTGAGACACGCGGATCCAGAGCCTGGTCCGAGGACCAGCAGCCTCTGCATCACCCAGGAGAGGAGCTTGTTAGAAGGCAGACCTACTGAGTTAGAGTCTGCAGCGTAGCAAGACCTCCAAGAGATTCCTAGGCACATTCAACTCGGAGACGCTCTGCTCCAGGAAATACGACAGGCAAGGGTGTCTCTGAATGAGAAGGAGAATGGGAAATTAGTTGATAGGAGAATTCAAAGAGCAAGCCAACAAAGGATGTGTAAAAGATTCGGCAGGGGACTGCCTCCAAAAACCCGGGAGATGTCACAGATGATCTCCAGTGTTCCCCAAGAACTTCGCATATGGGTATACTGAGTCAAGTTTCTCTGGCTTGGTACATTTGGGCAGAAGCCTTTCTATTACTAAGTAATATGCAATGCTTTTATTCAAGTGTCTTCATGTTTAAGAAAATCATACTGCTTTTTCTCCTTTGTTTTAGCTGATTGATAAATTCATAAAATATTTTCTCAATTTCTGTGATGGAGTCTATTATTCAGGGTTTCCTAGAGAAACAAACCAATAGAGTGAGTGTGTGTGTGTGTGTGTGTGTGTGTGTGTGTGTGTCTATAGAGAGAGAGACTTATTTCATTCTAAGGAATTGGCTTACACAGTTGTGCAGCCTGACAAGTCCAAAATCTGCAAAGGAGGCCAGTGGGTGGTGGGCCCAGGGCAGAGCAGACATTGCAGTTCAAGTTTGAAGGCCACCCGTGCAGATCTTCTGTTGCTCAGGGGAGGTCAGTCTTTTGTTCTATTCAGGCCTTCAATTGATTGGAGAGGTGCACTGATATTGCAGGGGGCAAGGGGGCAATTCTGTTTTACTTAAAGTCCACTAGCTTAAATATTAGTCTCATCCAAAAATACTCTTCTAGAAATATCAAGAATAATGTTTGGACACCATGGCCCAGACAAATTGACACATAAAATTAGCCATCACAGGTCCAGATCTTTCTGAAGTCACCAAATTCCTAAATGCCACTCGGAGGAGCTGTTAAGTAGTCAAGAATGATTGCCATCTTTTTACTGAAAGATCCAGAAAAGAAAATTCTACAATGTTCTCTATTTTGTTAGGACAGTCCACTCTAATGGGCAGATTCTAAGCCCTGCTTCTAATGTGCCACTTGCCAAACTTACTCGCATTTTATCCAAATAAAACCATAGCAGCAAGTCCAGACTGTTGATTCTATCAAAACCTTGTCAATCCAGTATAAACATCGCCTCCCTCCGCCCTCCCTGGTTCTTGTGCGTTCCTCTTCTTTGAACTCTTGAGAGGTTAAGTGGGCCAGGCCAGCCACTGGGTAATTACTAAGGCTTTACACTGTTGGCTCTTTCAAGTGTATTCAAGTAGTGAATATCAAGTGTGAACACTCTTTTTAAATCTGTTATACCAGCATTTACCCGTCCAAATGAATGTTCTCTGCTTCAAAGTAATAATTTATTCTAATGACACTGCCGTTGCTTAAAGCATTTCTGAAATTCTTTAGAAACTCCCTTCAGAACTAGATGCATATTCTTTTGAATTTCTTAAATAGGGGCATAACTTGGCTCTTTGAAGATAGATTGGGGATTTGAAAGAGTAAAAAGACATTCACATTCGAGCTGATAATTAAGGTAGGCAATCACGTTGGGCAATGTTATCCTTTAGCCAAAAATCAAACTATAACCATGAGGTAATGAGAAAAAACCTCCTTTACTCTGTAGATAATGTCTGGATTTGCATTCTTGTTGGAATAAATTAATAGCCTCCAAGGTGACTCTTGGACTGAGAGCTTCAATAAATCAATCACTGGATCAATCGGTCCTCACGTATTTGTTTTAAAACTCAGTTTTACAGTTTTACGTCATTAATTTTACCTCCCAAACCGGATCCCTAAGTGTTTTAGATGTTCTCTTTTTTGAACTTCTCTCATAGCACTTATTTTATTGTTCTTCTTAGCTTGCACACCTGTCTTTTAAGACTGGACGCTCCCTGAAAGCCAGGGCTGTGCTTTAGACACCCTTGTGTCCCAGTCCCCACCTGAGCGCGCTACGCAGGGTAGCCACTCAATCACACGTGTTGAATGGATGACTTGAATGAATGGATGACCTGAATGAATGGATGACTTGAATGAATGGATGACTTGAATGAATGGATGACTTGAATGAAGGATGACTTGCCTAGATCATTGTTGTCCTATAGATTTCCCTTGATCTTGAACTGTTAAAATATCTGAATGAGGCTGCAGTCATACCCAGATTGAAGCCTCCTTGACCCAGAAAGATCTGTCCCGGTAGACTTTTCACCAAGTTTAAAGATTGCCCACTAGCACTTCTTCGTGACCCAGGCTAGTAATTACATTAGCACAATGTATATTCCCCTGGAAAGGGTTCATAAAACTTTGCTGAGTGAATACCGAATGGGTGAATGTATTAAATGAAAATTGCTTTTAATTCAACAACAACAACAAAAAGGTTTGAATTATAAAAGAAACCTTCCAGACCTTTTAGTCCATTCTCGGAGTGATTCCTGATGGTTTTTCTCAGTCCAGCTATTTTTAAGAAAATCTTCTCTGTCAACTTATGTGAACAGAGTCCCTATTTCCTTTAGGAAGCATTTAATATTTGATATCCAGCTAAGATTTGTTTGCACTGGTATAAAACTTATTTTATTGTCAACATTCTTCATTTTGCACTGAGTTGAATAGCAAATGGTTAGCCTCTTCTGTTATTAAGGAACTTTGTTTCCTTTTGTGAGAGATCAGTTATCAAATTCTTTTTCTTTTCTGCAAATGCTTCAGAGACCCGTTCTTCAAAAAGCTCTTCTTGAGAAAGTAGCTGTAAAAACCACAATTCTTATTGTCCTTAGTAAGTTATAAGGACACTATACCACCCGCAAGGCACAATGGAAAGATCACACATGCGCACTTGGTCACAAATTTAATTGATTCCATGTTGAATGCTAAGAAAAGTTTTAATTGCACTAACAGAGTACCCAACATATCAATATAAATGAAGGGACAATCAGTGGTGCTATCAAAATGTATAATACAGGAAACTGTTTAAAAAGGATAGAAAAATTATACTCAGGACCCATAAATCTTCCTCATTGTAAGCATATGTAGTGACTCGTTCATGCAGGTTTTTTATGCAAATAGAATTTTTTTTCTTTTTGAAGAACTCCATTGTAGCTATGAGATGAAAAATGTATTGATGTAACAATGTATTATGGTAATGTTATAGCTTTCTTCTATTTTGCTTTTAGTGTTAGGATGGCTAAAAGCTTATTTAAAGTACCTAACTGACTTAATGTGCTTCCGAAAGAGGACGCTGCCATGTACCTTATCCTTCCCCTATTACGTTTGGTACCACATCACATGGCCTCTTTCTACACAGGCCACTTTGATGAGAGAGATGGGCAAGGGAGCTCGAATTGCAGGCAGTGGGTGGCAAGGTTACCGTCCTCTCAACCTGGCCAATCCTCCAGCACTTCTTACCTAGAACGTTCCTCCTAAGGATGAGAAACATACTTGCCTTCCAGTGAAAGATGTCCCAGGCTTCTTATCAGCCACGTTTGCAAGAAAATAGTACTGCTAACCACCTGCTTGCTGGGTTTGGGTTCAGACAAGGAGGTCCCAAGCAGGGGGCCATTGATTTACGCAGTATCGAGAATTGGCACTCAAAGGCTGACAGGGGAGCTCCCAGGATGCCGGGGTACTAAGCAAAGCATTCAGGGTGGCAGGACTCTGCTGCTCTCTCTGCCTCTTTGGAGAAGGGTTAAAAGGAGAGGATACCCCTCCAGGCCACCAGGCCAAAGCCCTCCCCTCCTGAAGTCCACTGCATGGGGCCTGCCAGGGCGTCGCCCAGGAAATGCAAGACAGGAGGCTTCTGTGGGAGCAGAGGGTTGACAAGCAGGTGCAAGTGCCCGCCTCCCACCGCCTCTCGCCTCCCCTCAGCCTTCTGCCCTTGCACAGGCCTGGCGGGTAGCAGTGACCACAGTGTGTTCAATCCAATCAGATAAACTGGTCGGGTGTCTCTTCAGATTCCAGAACACTTGGAAATGGCAATTCTGCCAAAAGAGCCTCTGTCAGAGATGATCTGGGTGACAGGCTGCAGTTGAAAACTTCATCTATTGAACCTGAGAAGAATGACAAGGCACATTATTATCATCACTGGAAAAACAAAAACAAAAAAAACCAGCAGGGCCTTAAAACTCACACAGCACACAACGTAACCATTTCAATAATTAGTAGAGACTCCTGACTTCCTCAGAAAAACTCAAAAAGCCAAACGGTTTTTTCTGGCTCTTTGTCTACCAGCAGGACAGGGACCATGTGCTTTTCCACGGGCTGGAGTAGGAGGTTGAGGGAGAGCGTGTATGAATGCCCGGGAGTGGGAGGCCCTTCCAGGATCGGAAATACTTACGAGTAAGCATGTTTGCTATAAACTTTGGAAAAAGGCAACTTTCATTAATACAATTAATGAAGACTCTGCTTTTTTACATCTGAACATATTTTACAGTGCAGGTTCATAGAGACTGGTGTGATTGTGTTTGTCTTTCTTTGTGTCTTTTCTTCACGCAATTAGCAGCAAGAGGCCTGGTGCAAGGAAGTTGCCTTCCTGCCCAGACTAGCACGGGGCAGGAGAGTGGGCTCAGCAGAAGACAAACCCAGACAAGACTTGACAGATGTCATCTGTCTTAGCCACAAGCTGACTGAAAAGTCTCACCAGCTGCTGGGGAGGGAGGAGGCACTGGATAGTGAAATCTAGATTAAAACCTGTTAGGTAGGGGCGCCTGGGTGGCACAGTGGTTAAGCGGCTGCCTTCGGCTCAGAGCGTGATCCCGGCCATCTGGGATCGAGCCCCACATCAGGCTCTTCCCCTATGAGCCTGCTTCTTCCTCTCCCACTCCCCCTCCTTGTGTTCCCTCTCTCGCTGGCTGTCTCTATCTCCGTCGAATAAATAAATAAAATCTTTAAAAAATAAATAAATAAACAAACAAATAAATAAATAAATAAAACCTGTTAGGTAAAGGGTTCTTAAGATTTGTTCTTTTGTGGTCTTATAAACTCTGGAGAACCCTTTCAATATTTTTAAAGATCGATGTCTTGACCATGCATAGTCCTCCCCCTCCCCCCAGCCGACATCGTCTGTTAACATCTGTTGCCTTGAATGTGCCCAGCAGGAAAGCATCATTCCTTCCTAATATTTAAATTATTGTTAATATTTAAATGAGGAGTAATACATATTTAAATGAATAATATATTTTAAAATTATATTCTGGGTTTGTTGCACACTGTAACTGCTGTGTCAGAAAACTTTAAGGAGCCTAAAAAGAAAAGTCACCGTATTTCTTCTTGGTAGTAAACATTTCTTGCTTCTTACTTTCTGAATTATGTGATATCGTATTTCCCCTTTACCAAGGGGCCTTTCTTTTTCAGTTAATTGACTTTCCACTCCCGTGATATTATTCTACCCATCTATTTAACTACCTTCCTCGGGTACTTGAGAATTTTTAACATACCTCTGGAAGTTACGCTGAATTTTCGGTCAGAGAAACTGCTCCTTCGGATTAAAGGTTCACTCATTTTTTCCAGAAATAATTTAATTGTCTCCTTCTTTTCTGGACTTGTACTTGACAAATTCAGAACTTTTCCTTTCACCTTTACAGTGGAATTGCTGAGCCCAAACCAATAGAAGAAATCAAATAATGCATCAGCTTTGAATTCATACACAAAGCTCAAATTTTCTCCATTAACCACCTCATTTCCTGGAGGGAAAAAATTTTTTACTGCCTCTTGAAAGTCAAACTGAAAGAGAGAGAAGCATTTAATTAATGTCATGGATATAACTACAATGTTATATTACAGAATTGTATATTATTATAGAATTATACCATTGAGTTAACAATGGCCCAAATATCCAAGGTAGCACACCCCTTATTTCTTTTTCATTCTGACAAATATTTTCTAACAGTTGGCTTTTGTTTTTTAAAACAAACCTCTGCATTTGCATCCTCGCCTTCTGAAGCCCTTGAACTTCTTGGTTAAATTGACATTTATTGTTTCTAGATCAGTTGCTAGAAACCAAGTTCATTTTACTGGTAGTGATAATGAAACAATAGAAAATCTGTGTGTCTGGTTATAATTAAGCTCTGGGGACTCGTACTTGCATGAAATGCACAGACCCCTTTCTATGTGGTTAGCAGCCCTGGATTCAGATTGACCAAAGCTTACCTGAAGCCGGTAGCTTTCTCCAATCACCGAGGAGATGACCATGTCCATCCCTTGCTCTATCTGTCTTCTTATTTTGGGGTGCCTTGTGTTCACAAGAAATGCATATGTTCTTTCTAGACGTTAGGAAGCAAAATTCAAATGGAAGTGCGCATGTGTGACAAAAACCTACTTCTTAGCATTTGATAAAGCAGTGATTCCCACCTTATTTGGAGATGTTATTCATTTGTAACTTCCCTTGGGTTCCCTCAGATCCTCCCTGCAAAGCGTAACCGGATTTCTACAAATGTTCCTGACAATTTTGTAAATGTGAAGGAAGCTCTGGGATACTGTAACAGCTGGTTAGAAAATCAGCTCCCCCATGAAGCATGAGAGACTGTGGACTCTGAGAAACAAACTGAGGGCTTCAGAGGGGAGGGGGGTGGGGGAATGGGATAGGCTGGTGATGAGTAGTAAGGAGGGCACGTGTTGCATGGTGCACTGGGTGTTATACACGACTAATGAATCATCGAACTTTACATCAAAAACCAGGGATGTACTGTACGGTGACTAACATAATATAATAAAAAAATAATTTAAAAAAAAAGAAAAAAAAGAAAATCAGCTCCCCCAAGTGCACTTTGTCACCCTAATGATCACAGATGAGAACCAAGTCCCAGGGTGTGTGTCCCAAGGCATGGTCAAAACAGCCTTGCTGGATAGTTAAACAGCGACTTGGCTCTCACCAACATTTCCTTATCTGCAAAGCAACATCAGCCAAGTCCAGGGAAGGAGGCTGCCCCGTGCCTTCTCCCCCCATCACCCATCTCTCCCCATCCTTCCCCAAAGACCCGGCATGCCTTCTGCCAAAGGGCTAGTCTAGGGTTTTAAGGATCAAGACAACTTGAGACTGAGTCCCCACCAGGTCGCACCCCAACACAGTCCCCAGCAGAAGTCCTTCCCATGGTCTAACTAACACCACGTCACCGCCCTGGCAGACAGTTGTTTCGTTGGTGGAGGTGGTGGTTTGATTTGGGATTCTTTTTTCTTTCTTTTTTTTAATTCCTTATGTCCAATTCTGTCTGATTCTATACAATCTAAGCAAAGAGAAGGTTGTTTGTTCACCAGGAAATTTGAACTATTATAAACCAACAGTTTCTTAACTTTTCCGGTCCCCAGAATCAAGCTCCATGACCTTAATTAGCCAAGTGCACTCTCTAGACAGACACATAACATAGGTGGTCACTCTCTGTTTAAAGGCCATGGACTAGCCATTATGTGATTTTGAGAACTGAACATTTTGCATAGGCTTTGAGAGCCAAACCTGTGGTCCACCGGTAATGAGTCTTACAATCCTGAGGAATATATTTTGAGCTAACTTTTGCACTAACCTTATCCATCTTATTTTTTCTATCCCTGTTTCCTTTCTCCCAAATTACCATTTTTGGGGGGCACTTTAAATATAAATTACCTTATATGCTCTTTGAGATAACAGATTAACAAAGCAAGCAAGCTATTTGATACCGTGAATTAACTTTCACACAAACCAAACTAAGATCTTTAGGTTCCTTAGATACTAAGGGCTACCACATTCCACAATTGTGCTGGTTGGGCAGGTTGTGCACTGCACAACTCTAGAGGATGCCATTGACATTCACAGACACCATTTGTACAGTTATTATGACAAACTTCTGCAAAAGATTAGTGAATTGTGTTGAGTCACTGGTGGCTTTTTTCTAATTTGCACAAAAGTGCCGTTTAGCAGCAAGATTGGACGTGTTACCTTACTTATAATTTTCATAATTTAAACTTGACCATCTTAAGCTTCTGTATCATAGGAGCTCTTTAGTTCATGGCTTTCCTCACAATTACACAGCACTGGGTTTCTGTACCCCCTTCCACGATAGCTGTCATACAACTGTGTACCTTTTGTAGGCCACCCGCAAATCCACAAATACCTCCTGTACCATTCCCTGCACTTTCATTAAAATACTAAAATGGAGAGGTCTCTTATTCTTTCTTAAGATTCCTCCTGAGAGTTCGACGCAGGAGGTGTACTTGATGTCTGTGAATTACACTCCTGGAGAACTCTCCAGCTTTCCGGTCATCATCAAGCCAAATAGCATCAGGGGCTCAGATGCTCTAACAAGCATGGCTTGTTACCTTGTGTTGTGTTCCCAGCCCCTCCTGCCGAGAGAGTACTGTGACTGAACTACCAAGTGAGCAGAGAATCTGAATGATTCTGAATGACATGAACAGAGAATCAGCTCCACGAATCTGAATGAGAATGAATGTTTGAGAAAGTCTATTTGGAATTTGTAGATCGTTTCTTATTACCTTGGACTCATTTTAAGAATGCTATTTAGAAGGAGAACTAAGAAATTCTACCTCTATCACAGAGCATGATGCCTGTGACTTTCCCCGACATAACATGGAGCAGGAAGAAGGGAAAACGGAGATATTTTCATATCGGAACTGGAGTTAATAGAGTTGTTAGCAGTTAATTGGATTTCTTGGAAGAAACGATAAAGAGATACCTCTAAAATTGAAATTTGAAGGCCATAGCATGAAACATAAAAGCATCTACAGCTGCTATTTATTTCTTTACCTTAGTTTCCTTATCTATAAAATGGGTATAAGCACCTCATACGTAGGATGACTATGCATCTTAGCTCCCCTGGGTCAGTGCCCGTTTATACCTCAGTCCTAGCATAATTATTAATAGTACCTACTTTCATGCTCAAAAATGTTCCCATTTGGATGAAAGCCCTACAAGGCTGTTGTGTCAATTAATGACACGGGAGTACACCTCACATATGGAAGCAATCGGTATGTGGTGGACAGTATTATAGATCATCACCATCATTCCAGCCATTTTTGCAAACCCTGCAGACTCGGAACTCGATAGCACTTCCTGTGTAGACAGGAAGTGAAGACAAAACCCGGAGACAGAGGGCTTCTGCCATCAGATCACTGAGAGGTTCTGCAGGCTTGGGCTGTGCTTCAGATCATCTAACTCCAGGCTCCCGGCTCCAGGCTCTTCCTCGCTCCCGACCTTGTCACAGCTGACACCCACCCTGCTTACTCCATGCACAACTTCTGCCTCATTAGTGTGCCACAGCCCACAGCCCCAGGAGGCAGAATCCAACCAAAAATATTTATATACCTACCTTTCGAGGTGTCTTTTTTGGTCTGTACATTCACAAAGAACAGCATTGGTTTGCTCAGGATAGTTTCCCTGTAGTCTTTATAATCACAGTAGTTGGTCAGTTCCACATATCTAGGAAAAAAGCAGAGATAATTGCAAATGTAACCTACCCCTCCATCTAGGTCAGGAAGGGGATGTCTTGGACAGGTGCCTGCCACATCCACAGATCTCGTGAGAGAAGTCCCCTAAAATGTATCCTATGGAGGCAGTCATATTTTGTACCATAGAAATAAATCCCCTCCCTAGTCAGATGAGCAATCGGGACACAAACCTAAGGTGGTCCTGATCTTTGGGGTGGCCTGGCACCAATGCTTGGCTCTCAGGGGCAATTTTCACAAGATCATGGCCAGTACCATCTATCTTCTGGGCTTTAAGAGTTAATTTGAAGCAGTAAGAGCTCCGTGTCTCTCCAGATTGAGAAGGAATTACACTCAAAGAATGAGAGAAGCTGGGTCTTCTCCAGTCATCCTGCTAAACTGGTGGGTCTGAAAATTTTCCTTTTCTTCTCCTCCCCTCTTTCCTTCTTTAATCCCAAAATAAGATCCCAGGCCCTCCATAGATGACACACTCAACCAATATTCATATGAACTAATTCCTATCTCCCTAATCCTGAGCTTTGTGCAATGAAGGGGAAAAAAAGAGCACACTGCCGTTGGACTTTTGTCCACGGCCCTATTCATTTTAGCCTCCTTGGTTTTCATTCATTATTTCAGCCTGGGGAGTTCTTTTTTGCTTTTTGACTCTGTCATCCAGCATGCCAGCTTTCTCCCCTATTCTACGACTTTTCCAAGTAGTCTTTCTACCTTCATCGTTGATAAAAAAAGATAGATGGAAGCGCAAATCGGCTCCTCTCAAGAAGATGGCTAATTTCCTGTCCACACCCAAGCTCAGACAGCACGTAGATGCAGGCAGGCGGAATGGAATCCAGCAGGCTGGGCGATGCGCCTGCCACAATCCCTCCTTGACACAGACCTGGTTCCCCATTGAGAGGCACAGCTGTGTGCACCTGCATAAGGTGAACGGCTGCCCTGGCTGACAGCACGGGCTGCTTTTGCTGTGCTGCGTGTGTTTGCTTCTTACATCTAGTCACGGGCAGAGACAGCGCCAGTGTTTCTCTCTGGCTTGTCGTCTGTCCGGTGCCAGACAGGAAAATTACAACCTTGGAGGGATCTCCGCTGCAGGGAGCTGCAACTACGCCGTCCTCTCAGCCTCCCGCCCCACCCGGCTTCCCACAACCCACTCAGAGGGGCCGGCGCATGAGACCTGGACCTGGGCATGGTTTGCGAGCACATGGGGAAAATATCTACCCCCGAGGCAGAAAAACACAGCTTCAGCTTGTCTGTCTCCCAGCTTGGTTTCTTAGAAATCTGTATCATTATCTTTTTCCTGGGATTGTCAGACCTGATTGCGAGAGCTTTTAAAACCTGACCCCTGATGGAGACTCTAAAACACTTCCTGCCTTGTATTTCACCAGGCTTTTCATGTAGTCTCTGCTTCCCATGCCAAGGGCACCGGGGGTGGTCAGGGGGCTTGTCCTGGGGTAGGGAAGGGGATACAGGGCTGGTGTGTTTCAGGGGAGGGAAGGGGGTGCAGGTGTTGACATTCAGGTGAGGGATGAGGGGGGCAGGAGTCGGGGAGAAGGGGTGGGGGACCAGCAGGAATGACAAGGGAGTGGACTGCGGAAGATAATGCAGACCAGGAATTTTGTATGGTTCTTCCATGGTCCCGCTCCTGCCCTCATCCTCACCTGTGCTGTGAGCAGCACAGTGCCCAGTGAGAATGGGGAGAGGTGGGGCACCTGAAGGGGAGTGGCCCTCATGGTCCGTATCAGCAGGGAGAGAACATTCCTGTTCTTTTTTATCCCAATTGGCCAACTGCCAAAGGCACTAAAAAAGGAAGCAAAAGAGAAGGAGGGAGAAAGGGAATTACCATTTTCGGAGTTCATTTGCTCTCATTCATTCATTCATTCATTCAACAGCAGTCGCTGGGCACTGATCATGTGCTGGGTACCAGGTAGGCGTCACACATGCTTTATCACACAGGAGGGGCTCAGGGCCTGCGAGGTGGGGCTGGGATAGAGGGTGGCAGTACAAGCTGCAGAGAGCCAGTAAGGTCCGTCGTTGCAGGGGGGGTGGGCAGAGGCGCCGAGGAAGAAAAAAGGAAGAAAACCCTTGTAGCCACGGAAGAAGAAAAGGACAAGTCCGACTGGAGTAAATATCAGCAAGATAGATGCGTGATGATGGGGTAGAGTCAGGTGCCACCTGTGACCCATCCAAGGCAGATTTTCCTATTCTCCTGCCTTGTTTACCATGGAGTTAATTTATAGTCATTTAAACATTTCATATTTTCCTCAGGGTGACTCCTTTGATCTGTCACTATCCATGGTCTGAGGGTCATTCTCGAGGGCGTGCACAAGGCATTGATACAGAGCACGTCTGGAAAATCTGCCATCCCAGTTACTATTCTGATCTTGCAAATGACAGTGCAGCACTTGCCTCTGCCTTCGAGACCAATCAACATCCAGTCGGAGGGACCATCGATTTTATTCTGATGAATCCACAGCTTATAGGAAAAGGATGAAAATCTCAATTTAGAAATGACCACTGGTTGGGAAAATAATCAGTGTCCCCCAGAATACTGTGGAAGGTTTTGTGGAATGCTTTGGGGCTCCGAGAGCTGTTGGTTCTCGTGATCAGAGAAGGGGGACCGGGCCAGCGGAGGCGGGGGGCTTCCGGATGGCCACACACTGAGTTGAATGCATAACCTATACAGGAGTCATTCTTTCTGGAGTCTGAATTTAATAAGATGCCCTGAATAATAAAACTATGCTCAACATAATTTAATCTTCCTTTGATGATTTAGAGGCACTTTTAAGATCTTAACGGGGCTGTAAACATCACCACAGAGCATGTCAGTTATCACGACGCCACAGATGTGTGAAAATGCTGCTATTTATATGAGAGGTCTGTAACAGAATTTACAGACAAGAGATTGTAGCAAGATCCCTACTTAATGAACTCTACTTAAACCGGGTCACAAATAAGAAATACCTTCTTAATTCATCATTCTCAGCCTCCCAGTGATGGTACAATTGTTAAACACCTTGAAATTCCAGTGAAATTAATGAATGTGAGCATTCCTTTGGAGTTCACCGTTAGAAAATTCGGATATGTAAGTCACTAAAATACAAAAAGACTGAGGACCTGGTTGTGAAGTCTCACAGGTATTTAAGTATCTGACATTCGTTCACTGGTTTTGTCTTAAGATGAGCCTTACCAGACTACATTAGGGACTAGTTATTTCAACTTTAATCATGTGTATTTCTGAATTACTAATGCAAATACTGCTTCTTGTGTGCTGGATGTTTATTATATTTGCTGAAGTTATTAAGGATGAAAGGCAAAGGGTCTAAGATAGCTCCTTTAAACTCTCATGTCTTCATTGCGTTTACCCTGGCCCCAAAATGCTTCTAGGCTGAAACTTTCTATGCCTGGCTTCAATCCAAAGATTGAAAGGCAGACCAATGTGACGTAATGCACAGTGACTCGAAATAAGAAGATCTAATTCATGCCCTAATTGACTGGCTGTGTGACCTCAGCTGCAAAGCCACAACTCACTGTGACCTTGAGTGAGTTACTTCACCCGTCTCAACTTGTGCCTTCATCTGTAGAAGGGATAGAACAGGATCTCCTTCTGTGCGAGGACTCAAGGCAGCACAAGCAATAGAGACGTGTGTACTTGGGCCCATAGTAGCTGCTCAACAAACATGGTTAGTATCTTTAATCCTGGCCAACTCTGCTGGCAGCAGGGTAAAGTTCTATAGACTTGTGATACACAAGCAGGGCTGTGTTCCTCTGAGTGACCAGGAAAAAGCACAACAGGGGCATCTGAAAAATACATGAGCAAGAGTTACTCCTTCCTTGCTTAAATTCCCTTCCTCCATTTTTCAGTTTGGAAGGCTAAAGCAAAGCTTAAGGAAAGCAATGCCTGGAAGATGAGACCAAGAAAGAACACTGTATTTTTGCTTCTAGCAAATCCGGAGTGGTCGAGAGATCAGATCATTCCCCTCTGAGATGCCTACCTTACTCTGGGGGTTCCTTCTGGTTTCACATCATTTCTGGCACCATCTGCAAAGCTGTGCCAAATCTCCCTTGGCTCTGGGAATTTAATGCTCAGAGGCCAGTAAGAATTCAAACCTATGGCTTCTGTCTGAGGGTGTGTGTGCATGTGTGTCTGTGTGTCTGTGTGTGCGTTCATTTAAAAAACTATGGAGCGTGGAGCCCAGAAAAAGAGGAACACATTTGGAACAGTCCTTATGTAGAAGGTCCAGAAACTGCTTATAACTTCCATAATCCTTTGCTGTGACACTACGCAAAAGCACCCCGCCCTTGGGAGCAAGCAGGATGGCCCTGCTGTGCTTCCAGGGTTAACGTGACAGCTTTATGTGGGGCCTCTGCCTGAGCTGTCATGCAGTTCCTTTTCTCTCACTACCTCCCCTCCCTCTGCCCCAACTCTAGGGAAATTAAGCAAAATTTTCTGATTTATCACCTTACTGTCTGGTGATTCGAATCAAGGACACACATGTTCATCTACTCATTCATTCATTCGTTCTTGATGCTCAGTACATGCCCCCCACCCCACCCCCGTCGTGGGGCAGAAATGATGCTTCATGCACCCATTTATTCATGCAATAAACACGAAGCCCATGCACTGGGCACTGCGGATACAGAAAAGCAAAAGGAAAGAGTCTGGCTCTCAAGGAGCATCTAGTCTATTAGAAAGACATAAGAAAATGCACCCTGTCAATATAAAATGATAGACTGGTAAAACCTGGTTGCTGAAAGCGTGATCACTGGGCCATCAGCACTGGCATCGCCCAGGAACTGGTACAACTGAGGAGTCCTGGGCTCCTCCCTGGTTTTATTCAACCTAAAAGCTGTGTTTTAATAAGATCCCCAGGAGAACTGCGTGCTTATTTCAAGTTTGAGAAGCACTGATCGGAAGACATGGTCCCTGCCATTCAGAGGCTTACAAACGAGTTAATGATTCAAACACAAATGTCCGAGAAAGGCATTCAGGTGTTAGAGGGCCACTGGCTTATGTTCTGGTTATTTAAATAAGAAAGAGCAAAGCAAGAGGGGTCTGGCGTTAGAACCATTTACTGAGCTGAGACACACAAGAGGGATTGTTCTGTCAGGCCAAACGTCCCACCATTGGGTAGGCCAACGCAGGAGGAAGGCGTCCCCCGCAGGAGTCACGGGGTAGCTGAGCCATGGGGACTGTGGGGTGGCCGCGCTCGGGCCTGCAGGCGGGCATCTGACAAGGACCAGGTGAGCTGAGAGGAAGAAGCGGACCAGAGCGTGGCTGGAGGTCCAGAGCAAGGCTCCTGAGGAAGGAAGCCAGTAATGGCACGTGGCTTTTGAATCATCAGATCTGGGTTCGATTTCTGTCTCTGTGACCTCAGCAAGTTTGTTTTTTTGTTTTTGTTTTTAGCTTTGCTGAGATTAGTCTCCTCACCTGTAAAATCTGGCTAACAAAATGTACCCCATCAGGTGGCTAACGGATTGGATAATGTGTGTGAGGCACTTGGCTTACGGGGCTGCTTAATAATATTCTCGGCTAACATTGGTCAAGCGATCCATATGTGCCAGTAACTGCATTCAGGACCTCATACATTTAAATTCTGAACAACAACCCTATAAGGTTGTTGGTACTATTATTTCCATTATACACTGAGGAGACTGAGTCACAGGGATTAAGACATCTCCCAAGTCCTTCAGCTACTAAACAGCAGAACCAGGATTCAAACCAAGGCAGTCTGGTCCTGGCCCCCGGGCTCGTCCACATTGATTCTAGACTGCATTTCATGCAAATCAGAGCTCAACACATAAAGGATGATTAGTTCATCACTATCCTTACATGTCCTAGTGAGGGGCTGCTGTCCTGGGCAGGTCACCAAATCCGAGACTCAAGACACCAGGATCAAGGCAGAGGACCAGTCGCAGGGACACGACGGGAGCCCCCGAGTGCTGCACACCGCAGATGCGGCCACGATTGCTTCTACGCCTCCCGCCTCCAGTCAGGGTCACCCCAGAGAGCTGAGCCTGGGCCCGCAGACACAGCCTGACACTTCCCGGGGCAGGTGGGGGCGAGACCTCCCCAGGCCCCAGCCCCGACTCCACCTCCCCTGGGCCCCTGTGTCTCCCCACTGCCCCCTGCCCCAGGTGGCTGACCTCCGGGCGGGTGTCCCTGTCCCCATCTACCAGCTGGTCGCCTGTGGCCAGGAGCAGCACACATGTCTGCTTTTAGTGGCTTCCTCCAGGCCGCGGGATTTACTTCCTCTTTTCGCCTGATTATATAAGATGCTTACTGTCTGCTGTAATTCCAGTGATTTCTCTGTTGATTCGGGAGGCTTCTGAGAAAGCTGCTGCTGTCTACAGGAAGCCAGAATCCTTTCAGCTTCGGGGCTGCTGGCTGAGCGCAGAGGCTTACAGCTGGCCAAGGCCACACAGGCCTGGTTCTACTACTCACCAGCACCTCGCTTAGCTAAGTTATTTAATCTGAGTCCTGATTTCCTCACCTGGACAAAGAAGGGAAACACCAAGAGTGCCAACTTTGTAAGCTTTTGGGAGGTCAGTGTTGTGAACTATTTTGTGCCGTTCCTGGTATTTGAGCGAACATTAGTGCCGCCATTATTACAACACACTTCTCTTTATCACCCGAACAGCCTCCTTCGTGCTCAGGGACTTCTGGAAAGAAGGGGGGCGTTCCTATTTGCCAAACACGTGCCATTACATCTCACTAAGAGGCTGCATCCCGTGACAGGAAAAAACGTGTGTGCGTTCCTGGTTATTTACACCTGGTAGCCCGAGCAGGGCTTGTCCGTAACACAGATGGCAATTCTGAGCGTGAAAGAAAAAAACAACAAGAAAGAGCTTACCATTCATTCCCGGCAATTTAGAATCGGTTTTTCCAGAAGGCTCTCGTTCCCTCAGGTTTACTGAGTAGGCATGAATTTCAAAAACGTTTAAGTATCAGAGGACACACCCCAGTAAGCGGAACCACCCTCTCTGTCCTGCTCTTATTGTCTGAATGAGTGAACCGCGTGAATGCCAGGGTCATAGCCCTAAGCCTTTTCCTGGGGAAAGGGCCTCATGAAATACACAGCATGCATTTCTGAGGCCTCAAAAAGGAAATCCTGCTTACACTGTAAGCTTACCCACACCAAAAATAGTTGTTGAATGGGAAAAAAAAGAACTAAGTTAATTAATGGAGCAAGGATCCTTAACCTGGATCCAAGAATCTCATAAACTACGTGGACGGTCAGCAACATTAGTGTGTGTGTGTGTGTGTGTGTGTGTGCATACACACACCTCTGGGGAGATGGTCTACATAAATCCTCAAAAGCTCTATTAGTCTAAAATGCGTAAGAATCATTGCTTGCCTTTCTCATTCCTTGGCCATCTTGGCAGCTGCTGTTGGTTGGAGGACATCCCACACCTACGGTGGGAATATGGTGGCTGAAGAGAAGATGAAAAAGTTGCTGGAGTCCATCAACTCCAGGTCCTAACTGGACATGAAAAGCGGGAAGTACATGCTGGGGTATAAGCCGACTGGATGACTGGCAAAGCAAAGCGAAACTGGTCCGCCTCAACAACTGCCCCACCTGGAGGAAGTCTGCAATAGAGTACTATGCCCTGTTGGCCAAAACTGCTGTCCAGCACGGCAGTGGCAATAATGTGGAATTGGGCACAGCAGGCTGAAAGTAAATAATGCACGCTGGCTATCACTGATCCAGGTGATTCTGTGATCTTTAGAATTGTGCCAGAACAGACTAGTAAAAAGTAAATCATGCAGTTTTTCTTCAGTAAAACTGGCCAAAGTTTACGGAAGGAAGGAAGGAAGGAAGGAAGGAAGGAAGGAAGGAAGGAAGGAAGGAAGGGAGGGAGGAAGGAAATGAATCACTGCTTTGGAGTAATGTTCTGAGAGAGGAAGCTGTATGCTATCCCCAAAGCCAAAGACAACTTTGTAAATTTGGCAAATCTGAGGAGGCAACTTGGATGTGTGCATTCTGACTGTGCGCCCACTTTCTGATCCATGAAGACAAAACCTCTCACTGCTGCCCACAACCCAGTCTTCCCTCCCTTTCCAGAAGGCTCTCTCCGTCCAGATCAGGTTCGTCCTTCAGGACTGCACACCCAACCCATAAAAGCCTGCTTCCCCTGCCACAGCATGTCCCCTGCGAGAAAGACAGATCGTTCTTTCTATCACCCAAATTATTCTCAGATGCTCCTTATGTCCCAGGGTCCAAAGGCCCTCACTCAACTGCTTTGACAATGAGAACCTTGTTGTTGCATCCTCACTGCATTCTGGGCTGGTCATTGTTTATTTTGGACTATAAACTGCCAGGGGACCACTGCTGTTTAATAGGCTTTTGTGTAGGAGGTGTTCAAAGCAAGAGTTTAATAACCAGACTTCGACATCATTTTAAATTTTGCCACACTGCTTGCTAAGATTGAGGGAGCTGGCTCTGTCAAAAGCCTAACCTATGGCTTCAATTAATTTTGGACATTTTAATTTTTCATAGTCTGTTCTCAAATACAATGGTTACCTTTTTTTATTCTGTGCAAATGTGATTTCTAACTCAGTTCCTCCCATAGTCCATAGTCCCCTACTTATGGGTTATAATATTCAATTCACTAAGAAAGGGAGAAGTTCTTGCTGCAGAATGGTTTTTCAGGCATTCAAAGCCCTCACTATCTTTGTGTGGAAAAGCAATGTTTTTCCCGGCAGCCTTGAAGACAGCGTTTTAAATATCTCATTTTGTTTGCTTGCCCTTCTTGGTTCCATCCCACCTACAGTGAGCCACAGTGCTTCTGTCGTTCCCGGTAGCGAAGGCTTTATATCTTCATAGCTGGCCAGCTTACACATCTCTGATTCAAACTCTAGACTGCGTTGCCCACTTCCCAAAGCTCAGTTCCACAGCACAAGCATAACACCCACCCCCACCCCCCAGCACACACACAAGTACAGGATGACCTCTGGAAGGTATGAGGCCATGTAGAATCAAGCACGAAGCTCCCTCTTCCTTTATCCCATGATGATCAAAGCCTGCTTCAGATGGACTATGGCCTGCTGGCTGCAAGTTTGCTAAGAAATGCTTCTGACACTTTGGCCACAACAGCTAAGCATCCTGGGCACTCGCCATCAAATTAAGTTTAGGGCCAGCTCTGCACCAGGATCCTGGAAGCTACACTCATTGCACTTATCTTCCCAGAACTCGCCTCCCCACATCACAGCCCACATGGCCCTGAGGTGGACTTCATACCTGGCTTTGTTCCTTTCTCAGCCATGGTTTGTTTCTTTTTTTTTTTTTGAAAGCTAAGGCAGGCCAAAGATGGGAAACTTTGAACTTTTGCACGCTTTTCCACTGGGTCTCCTCACTGGATCAAGCCAGTAATACACAGAATTGAGCAGCCTCTCCCCTCCCCACAAATCCAAAGCCAGGGCATTGAGTCTCTCCTCTGCAAACACCCCCTGAAGGGTGTGTCTCCATTTGAGCTCATCTGACCCAGTTAAGGGCCCAGAAAGGGAAAATCACCCGCCAGTTACGAGCTCCCCACCCAGCCCTACACCACGCGCCTGCCCTGATGCCCTCCTGGGCGGCTTCAAGCTGCAGCTGCAAGATGTCAGTGCAAAGGGCAGAAAAGGCCAGGGCTGGGGGAGCCGTGCACCTCCAAGTGACGTTAGCAATGAGGCAAACCTAGAAGTGGCAGGAAAGGCGGGGGTGGGGTCCCGGCGGGGGGGGGGCACGAGGAGAGGGGGACAGGGGTGGCGGGAAGCCGGGCCACCCGGGGCTCCCAGGAACGACAGCGAGGTGGAGGCCTCTGCGGGGACCTGGCGAGGCCACCCACCTCTTGATGTAGCCGCTGAGGCGGTAGAGCTGCCCGTCGAGGCACACGCGGCCGTCGCCGAAGACGTTGAAGCCACCGCGCGCCGCCGCGGGTCCCCCGGGGCCGGACACCACGAGCTGGTCGCCGCGCAGCTGGAAGGCGCCGGGCTGCAGGCGCAGCAGCTGTGCCAGCGGCAGCAGGGCCAGCTCGCAGTCGCACGTCCACAGGCTGCGCAGCTCCCCCGACGAGATGGAGGTCAGGCTCGGCCGGGCGGCCGGCGCGCGCGCCACCTCCGCCATGCCCCTGCCCGCGGCGCCCTCGGCCTCTCTCCCCTGGCTCCCGCGGCAGGTGCCCGCCCGCCAGCAGCGCCGCAGGCCCGGCGTAGAGAAAGCGGGTCCCGCGCCGCGCCGCCCTTTTATCCGCCCTGGGTGCGGCCGCCCGCCCCGCCCGGGCCTCGGGCACGACCCCGGACGCTCCGGACCCAGCTCGCGTCGGGCTGGAACTTGGCACGCTCCGGGCCGGCCGCGCCTGCTCGCCGCCGAGGGTTACTCATCCCCCTCGGGTCCGCCGCTCCACACCCCGGGCCGGGCCCGCCCCCGCCTGGCCGACACCGCCGGGCCAGGGTGGGGACGGTCGGCCCGGGGGCGCTGGGCCTGGCCTCTGGGGAGAGGGGAGCAAACCCCCGCGCGCGAGAGACCCCACACCTCCGCGGACCGATGGGGGGAGGCGCGTCCGTCTCCCCGGCTCTCCCTGCCTGGGGTCCAGGGGTGTGCGGGCGGTGCTGACTTCGGACCTCCGCTCCCAGGCCGACCCCGGTGTGGAGTCAGTTACCCACCACGGTCTCCCGGCTTGTTTTCTTAACTTTTCTTTTCTTTTCTTTTTTTTTTCTCCACACCATACCCTGCATGTTCGCTGCTCTCCCTGGATCCCTTTTCCATGTGGAAATTCCACTGATCATCAGGGCACTTTTCCATAAAGCCTTTGTGACTCCACCGTGGATTTCATCTCTTTGCCTCGGCGTGCTTCTCCTGCAGGTGGACCACGGGCCACAGTGCACAGAGTAGTGGGGACCTCCGAAAGGACCTGGCATTCCTGCCTCCTGCCTCCTGCCCCGCCCCCGCGGTAGGCTGAGCTCCCGAGTCCCCGGAATCTGTGTGTTGAGTCAGTCTATAGATGCTGGAGTGTTGGCTATGTGCTCATTCTGTGGACATACTGAATGTGCTCGGTCTCCTGAGGTATGAAGGACTATTGCATTCAATATAGTTAAACAACTGTTTCCGAACTACCTACTAGGAGCCGACAGTAGGTGAATTCTGGGCAGACTAGGAAGACTACGCACAAGCCCTGTCCTTGCCTAACTCCCAGTGTGGTTATAGAGGGTACTGAATAAAGCGCTCTGCTGAGGATAAACCTGGACTTATGGGGGAACGAGTAAGTCAGCCCAGTTTTGAGGAGCTGGGGAGGCTTCCTGAAGTACAGTAATTTAGGACACAAAACTGGATCCTAAAAGTTGACTAGAACTTAGAGGATATTTTTAATTCCTCTTTGTGGGCACCCAGCATGGACCCCCGCGTAGGTTTAATCAAGTTGAATGAAGAGCCTTTCTGACATATCTTGTTGCAACCCCAGAATATAAATGCACTCCATTCACTCCCTTCTCCAGACATGGGTGCCTTTGCCCCAGGATCAGTCCCCATTGCTGAGTCTCACTGAACAAATCTAATTCACCCAAGATGCACTGACCACGACTGAATCAGTCTTTTGTGGGGAGGAAGAGGGAATGTGCCCATGAAACCAGCACCCAGGGGGCTTCTCTCACAAAGTGAAGCGTGAGGACCACTCCGCAGAGGATAGGCGTGGAGTGGCTGAGGCTCTAGGCGATACCCAGAGGCTGAGGTTGTGTTCACAGGGACAGACGTGACACTAACTGTGGACCCATCACACTCTATTGGGGCATTCATTCTTGCTCCCAAAGAGATCAAGATGAGTGATATAATAGGTATATTGACTAAGTACTATGAGAGCAGGGTCAAGAGAGTGGTTGGTTCTACCTGGGAGGCCCCAGGAAGGGTTCTCAGAAGAGGTGACAAGTGGGCTGGACTTTGAATACAGGGTAGGAGCTCCCAGGTGGAGAAGCATCGTGGATAAAAAGTTGGGAGAAAAGATCCTGAACTAACCTATGCAAAGAGAGAAAGTATGGTCTATAGGGGGAAGAAGGGGAATTCTGAATGGCTAATACAGGCAAAGTCTATTTAGGGTGAGAGGGGTGAGTTTTATAAGAGATGAAGCCAGAAAGGGAAGTTGGAGCCAGATTAGGATAGGCTGTCTGAGTTGTCTAAGAATTTAGATTCTTAAGGCAATGCAGAGCCTTTGAATGTTTTGAAAGAAGGATGTGATATAATTATGCCTGAGCCTGAATAAACACCTTTGGTCATGGTCATGTAGAAGATGTTTTAAAACAGGAAGATTGAAGGCAAAGAGACTAGGTAGAAGACTGCTGTAACAATCCAGGTAAGATATAACGAGAGTCTGAACTGGTTCACACAGTAGCTGGGGGCATGGAGATGACAGGATGAGTTTGGGAGATTTTTGAACTAGAATCCAGCAGGATTTTATGAGCAAATAAATGAAGAGGGAAGAGGGAGACAAAGGAATAGAGAGAGACGTTTAGTATCTCACTGGGGTACCGACAGAGATGGTATAGATTTTGAGGCACTTATGGAACATCCAAGTCGAAAAGTGCAGGAAGCAGCTAATTAGCTGGGTCTGGAGTTTTGGAGAGAAGACAGGGTTAATGATTGAAATTTGAAACTGATGAGCTCAAAGACAGGGGTTAAAATCAAAGAAATGGATGGGAGCATCTAGCTGATAAGTGATAGGGTAGGATCTTGAGCCCAAGGCTTTAGTTTACCTCCACGAATGTTTATTGAGCACCTGCTCTTTTCTAGGGCCAGCGGTTTGCTGAAGATTATGGAGGAATAGGCAGTGAAAATGAGTAAAGCAAAACCTCATTCAAAATGGGGTCAGGAAGACTGGAAGTGGGAGCTCTTATACAGGTATCACACATATCATTCATTACTTTAAGAAGACACTTACTTTCCATAACCCGGCAGGAGCAAGGAAGTTTTTCTTCTTGCCCAGCAACAAACCCAACCAATGAGAAGCTGCCACAACCCAGCCAATGAGAAACTGCCATAACTCAGCCAATGAGAAGACACCACAACCTCAAATTCTCACTCTCCTCCAATGAACTTTTTTTATTTCCTCCAGCAAACTGTCATTCAAAAACACCCCTCCCAACTCCCTCCTTTCCTCAAGTAACGGGGAAGAATGCAGGGATCGGCACAGCTGGTCTTCTGGCACCACATCCAGACTAATTGATGAATTCTAGCTCTATTTTGCTTATAGCATGTCTCTGATCTCTGATCTACTCAACAAGAGTAACTGCTACAAAAGTTGCTTTCCTGGTTAGTAAGGTTAGTGAGGGCAGGTCCACTGCAGAGCCCCACCCAGACCCACATAGACTGAGCTCAACATTGTTGATCACCCTTAAACCTACACCGTCTGTGAATGATTTGGCTTTGTTGAGGGGTAAAATGTAGCATAAGAATTTTATGTCACAGTTACATGCAACTTGTTTAGATGAATGTAGCATTTTCTCCCACCAAAATCTGTTTTCTTTATAAAGTAAAATATCAACATTTATTATCTAAATAGAAAGATTAAATGAAATTTTTCTTTGCTTCTTCATAGTTCTCTGATTTACAATTTTTCTACATTTTCCAAATGAGTACGTATTGTTTTGTACAGAAAAATGGTGTCAAGCATAATAAAAACATTCTAAAGATGCTTTCCTAGTGTGTTATCTAGAGGTTTTCATCTGATGCATTTTCAGTAAAACACCTGCATTTCTTTATGGATAATTTATGCACTACCAAAATGCCAGAGAACGGTATGAAAAAGTGAATGGGAAAAAAAATGGCATTCATTGTAATGTCAGCCATTGCTAATCAGTGGAGAGCTATAGAGATCTTTTCCTGTTTAGTATCTTTTTCATTATCAAAGAACCAACCAAGCAAACATAATCACTGTGAGTGAAGATACTTTGGTCTTTTTTATACTGTTGGCTTATTTATGTTGTGTTCATATTGTAGAATTGGTATTCTGCTTTTCTCACTTAACACTATATGTATATCAAGTATCGAAAATTGTCTTTGTAAGTAATATTTGAAGCCACTATGTTATTTTCCATCAAGAGGATTTACTATTGTTTGTGTGTACATGTCTTTACTCATGACTACTCAAACTATTTCCAGTTTTTCCTTATTGTAAACAATGCTGCAATGAACATCTTTGCACTTTAGTTTGTTTCTGTATCCAAAGTCTTGGAAATGGAATTACTGACATGACAATGTTTTAAGGTTATTGAAACGTGCATCATTATTTTACAAAAGCATTGTACCAAATTGTCTTTTCACCAGCAGGGAATTCTCATGGTTTCAAATCCTTGGTACTGGGTGTATGGTACCTCCTGGTATTTATATTTGTATGTCTTAGATTACAATTGAAACTAACAGTTTACTGTTAGTGGTGTTACTATTCAGATTTGGAGACTGTTTATAGCAGAACAGTTACCCATTGGTGAGTCTGTGGCTATGCCTGCAGTTAATGCTAGGCAAAGGAAACACAGGGACCCCCCCCCATGTGTCCCCACTGGGATGACTGTGATGCTTTGGCAACACTGCCAGCTTATAGGCTCAGTTTCTCAGTGGAAGTCCAAAGTTAGAGACCGTGATTCAAATTAACCAAACTCACAGCAAACTGAAAACCAAAGCTCTACCACCTCTACCCCCATTCTTGGATTTCCTGTCAGCATACAAGTATCAGCAGGTTTTTCCCTCTTAACCAAAAAATAACGTTTAAACATTTTTACAGCCCACTTTTCTTTCTAGCTACTTTCCCATCTCCCTTCTTATCTCGATAGTCAAACTTCCTAAAAGAACAATCTAAATTCCTTGCCTCTCATTCACTCTTCAAGACTTTACAACCTGACTTCCACCCCATCACACCACTGAAACTGACCCTAGTGCCTCCATGTGGCCAGATGTAAGACACTTTCTGTTCCAGTCTCACTAGATAACACTTGTCCCTGCAATTCCTTCTTCCCTTAGTTTGTGAAGAAGGTGTACTGTATAGCAGAAAGTGAAACATTCTAGTTTAAAACCCGACTCTGACACTTATTAGCCATGTCACCTTGAGCAAATTTCTTAACCTCTCTGATCCTTGACTTTCTCATCTCTAAAACTAGTGCAGTGTAGGGTGTGGAAGAGCTCAGACTTGGGTGCCTTCTCGGCTGGGTCCGAGTTGCAGTCTACTCCGTGATCTTGAGCACACCACTCCTACGCGCTTCAGTGTCCTCGTGTATAAATAGCAGAGCTTTGTGAGGATTTAATGAGCTACTGCAAAGCACTCCACGGAGTGCCTGGCACATCGTCTATGCTATTTCGGTTTCCGCTCTACGCCTGCATCAGGGGACTTCCGTTCGAGTAGAAGGAGACACCAGTGCAGCATCACAACACAGCTCTCGGCACATAGACCCTCAGTAAATCAGCACCAGCTCTCTGTCTTCTCCTGGCCTTCCCCCCACATCTCAGGCCACTCCTTTTTTCTGAATCCCAGAGTTCTGTCCTTGACTATTTTCCCTTTCCCTGGATGACTTTGTTTAAATCCTTTCCTCCAATGAACTCAAATCTCTAGCTCCAAGCCAGATCTCTTTTCAGATTCTCAGACCAATGGACCCAACTGCCTGCTGACCTCTCCCTGTGATTTTCCACTGGCATCTTTAACTCACTGTCTCCCTCCCACCTCCAGATGTACTCCCCCTCCCCTGCTCCTCCTTCCAGGGAGGCATCCCCATCCTTCTGTTCAGAATTTCGACGTCATCCTAGACTCTCCCTCTCACTTGCTCCCTCCACCCACGCCCTCCCCTGCTGTCCCTCCACCCCGGCCAGCTGGCACCTCCGTGTGCAGGGGCGCCTTCCAGAAACCTCAGGGATCTATCGCTCTCTTCCCATCCTCACGCCTGGTGTTCGCTTTGCCTTCCATCACTTTTCCCCTGGACTTTCCAGCAGGGGCCCTGCCAGCTTCAGCCCCCTCGATCCCTCCCCCTTGTAGCTTATGGTTGAATCATGCCTCCCCACCCCCCAAATTCGCCTGTTGAAGCCTTAACCCCCAGTACCACAGAATGTGACTGTATTTGGAGATAGGACCTTGAAAGAGGTAAGTGAAAATGAGGCCATCAGGGTGGGCCCGAATCCAATACAACTGATGTTGCTGTAAGTCGAGGAAGAGACACCAAACATGCCTGCACAGAAGGACGGCCATGTGGGCACTTGGCTAGAAGACAGCCATCTATAAGTCAAAGGGGCAGACCTCAGGAGAAACCTCAACTTCTCCCACCTTGATCTTGGGCTTCCAGCTTCCAGACAGCGGTGAGAAAATAAATTTCTGGTCAAGCCTCCAGTCTGCGGTGTTTCATTATGGCAGTGCGGGCACACTGAGACCCCTCCCCAACCCAGGTACGCTGCTGTCAGCTTGTGCAGTGTGGCTCAGAGCTCCCTGGACGTGTGCACTGCCTTCCCTCAAAGCCGTGCAAAGGCAGCTTCTGCTCTGCGGCCCCTCCTCGCTTCGCAGACCCTCACTCACCTTTGAAGACACAGTTTGAACATCACCTCCACGGGGCTAAGTTACATGCCCTTCCTCCTAGTCCCCAGGACAAATTAGATATGCTGTGTGTGCCCTTATTACAGGCATTGTGCTATTGATTGCCCTGTTTGTCTCGCCCACGAAAACCCGAAGGGGGGAAAAACGGTATCTTGTGCCTTTTTATTCCTAGCGCAGTGTGGTTCAACAGAATATACCCAATTTATTTTTATTGAAGAATGAATAAATGAATGAAAGGCAGCATCGTGCTGTGGTCATATATAAAGTTCTTAGAATGGTACCTGACACGTAATACGTCCTATCGAGTGTTTGTTAAATAAATGAACACAAATATACTGCACATACTTCAGATCATTTTTTTCTGTGATTATATCTGCTGAAGACTTATGAAAGCTCAAGTAGGAACATATGGGAAAATAAAAGCCCAGATTTGCAAAGAGATTTACCCATGCAAATCAGTTCAAATTCGTCGCTATTGCACTGATTCCTGACAACTTTAGTCATGGCTGAACTAGAATGGAAAATTTTATTTCTTTCCCTCTGTGCTTACCTCATTGGGCTCTGGCTGTGTTATTCTCTGAGGTCACTGCTTCCTGTCTGCCCAAGTAAACACTCCCTCTTGGTAGCAGAGTTCATGGAAGCCTCCCCAGGCCAGTCCTGCTACATTCTTTGGCCCTTCCGTTAAAGCTCTTTGATTGCTGGGAGGGCACTGAGGAGAATGTGGGTTAAGATGTTGTAGCAGCTGGAAGCATCCAGCACATGGAGCGTTTAGTGCCAATGACTGGAGTCGAGCAAGTCCACAGAGAACCACATATGAGAGCAAAGGTGCAACGTCCTTCTCCGACACCTAGTTGGATGCCTGCGTGGGCTAGGTCCCTGGGATGTGAAGATGCCAAAGACCTGTTCCCTGCCTCCAGGGACCTCAAATCAAGCCAGCTACAAGTGTTCACTAACTGTTGGGAGAGAGGACGGAAGAAGACAAAGAAAAGGAAGAAGGAGGACATGCAGAGAGCCAGATATGGGGGACAGTGTCAGGATGGAGGGTCTTGAAGTCCAGGAAGAGAAGGTTAGACACAGGAGGCAACCAAGGGCACCTCCAGAACTTTGAACAGGGTTCGATGCAGCTGAAAGGCTGACTCCATAATGGTAGCTGGAGGTAAGACTCCCACCTTGGATGGGAGGTTACACTAGAAGGCCTGACAGCCCACCCAACTCTGAACACTTCTACTCCAAAGTGAGCAGACTGGGAGGGCCAGGAGATGGACCCGGTGACCCCCATAATACCCTCCAAATCCCTGCTGCTCCCTGGGAGAAACAAATGTGCCAGGTCGTTGTTGGGATTTCACATCCGCCGGTGTCCACTGCAGCATCAGCCGTGACCTTGGCCATCGTGATGATGGCCAGCAGTCGGTGAGGACTTCTCTGCTCTAAGTGCCTTCGGTGGATTATCTCATTTAATCTTCCAAGCTAGGGACTATTCATAGTCCACATTCATATTTTTTAAATATTTTATTTATTTATTTGAGAGAGTGAAAGCGAGAAAGATCACAGAGGGAGAGCGAGAAGCAGACTTGCCACTAAGTGAAGGGCCCAATACAGGGCTTGATCCCAGGACCCTGAAATCATGACCTGAGCTGAAGGCAGACTCTTAACCAACTGAGCCACCCAGGTGCTCCTCCACATTCATATTTTATGGAAGGAGACATAGAGGTACACAAAGAGCTCCAGGTATTTGCCCAAACTTACACGGATGGTACAACAGAGAAGCACAACCCCATCCTCCCCTAGATGGGTGAGCTCACACCCTAGATGGAAAGGTTCACTCCTCCCACTGGCCTTGACTCCAGGGCAAGATGGGCACACTTTGGTCCACAGACCAAGTCCTGCCTGCCCCCTGTTTCTGTACACTTGTGATTAAGAATATAATTTTTTAAATAGTTGGAAAAAATCATAAGATGAGTAATATTTTGTGACATATACAAATCACATGAAGGTCAAAGTTCAGTGTCTGTAAATAAAGTTTTATTGAACACAGACACACTCATTTGTTGACATACCATTGCACGTGAGCTATGGCAGCAGGACGGAACAGTTGCCTTTGAGACTGTCTGGCCCTCGAACGTAAAATATTTACTGTGTAGCCCTTACAGGGAAACAGTGCCAGTCCCCGCTCTGCAGTCTGGCTGGCATCTAGAGTCAGGGGTTCCTCTCCAGTGTGGCAGCCTCTTCTCCAGCCAACGCTGGGCCCCTCGAACTCTCCTGAACTTACAGGACCCTCTGCCCCCACGTACGAGACTCCAGACCATAAGAGAATAAAAGCCACCTCCCAGGCTCAGTCGTTAAGCGTCTGCCTTCGGCTCAGGGCGTGATCCCAGAGTCCTGGCCTCGAGCCCCACATCAGGCTCCTCCGCTGGGAGCCTGCTTCTTCCTCTCCCACTCCCCCTGCTTGTGTTCCTTCTCTCGCTGGCTGTCTCTCTCTCTGTCAAATAAATAAATAAAATCTTTAAAAAAAAAAAAAAAGCCACCTCCCAAACCCAGACCCTCAAACCCCCAAGACCCTCTCTCAAATCAAAAAGAAGTAACTACTTAATGACCATTTTTCACATCTTTGGCAAGATGGCAGTGGCTCTGTTCATGCATTTATTCACCCAGACATCCATTCATCCCATGAACATCGGTGAGCCGTGTGGCCTTGGTGCTTTCTAGGTAGGTGAGGGAATGGGAAGTGAACCCTCAACCTCACATCGTCAACAGTTCCCTCTAGTCTTAGACCCTGACCTAGACGGTCAGGCACAGACTCAACTTGGACAGACCAGGGTTAAGATCCGGTTCTTCTGCTTCTGAGCTCTGACTGCACAAGAGGGACTAAAGCACTGAACCCTGCAAGAAGTGGGGATGCTCTTACCTCCCTCTCATTCCTGATAGGAGTGGTCGGGAGAGTAGTGTGGGCAAAGCGCTCACACGGGGTGGGGCACCGGGTCAACCCCAGAGAACCGTGTCCACCCTCAGAATCACGATCCACATCACTGGTGTTATTGGAGGAATGTGCTCAGATCCACCTTCAACCTGATAAAGCTGACGCAATTTAGAAAAAGCCACTCCTAGTGTGTTCTCTCTTTTTTAAAGGTTTAATACCTGGAAACACTGTACTATTTCTAGGCCCCTTGATATTTGTTACAATCTCGAAAGCCAAAATGATTTGAATCAGGAAAAAAAAAAGAAAGAGACTTTGCCTTTCACCAAGATCCTCTGGGATTGTGAGAAAACACAGAGCAGAAATAACAAGGATCTTGGCAATGCTGGGCTGACAGCAGTGGGAAGAGGGGCCGAACTCCTGGTCTGAACGTCAGGACTTTGGAATGCTGGGCTCAGCTCAGTAATCCTTTTAGAAGAAAAAAAATGACGGACACAGAATGTTCAGAAAGCAATAAAATTAAAAAAAAAAAAAAAAACAAAAAAAAACCACCACCACATTTTGTGCCTTTGTGAGGCTTTACAGTCAAGGGTTTAGCAGAGACGTGGGTTCGGAAGCCGAGTTGGTTTTCCTTAATCCTATTTTGGCCTGTAAATTACCAAAGTAGTGGAACAAGGGGGAGAATGAGTATTTCCTCACCCTTTCTGACAACTTCGCAACTTTGAAAACCTTGTAATTCATTACCACCCAGTGATATGTGTGAAGCGCAGAAAAATCAGAATATATTGGATTTAATATTTTTTAAATTAATAAACAGAAGCTTTTCCCCATAATCCTCCCACCCGGAGATAAACATTGAAAGCTGATCAATGTGCATCCCCCCGCCCCCAGTCTTTCTCTCACCATGTAAAGTGAGCACACAAAACGCACTTTTCCACTTAGTGTAGCAGGGTTAGCAGTTAAGACGAGGTGGTCTGGAGCCACAGGACCTGGCTTTGAATCAAGACTCTGCCTTGCCACTGTGTGACTTTGGGCAAGGGCTTTCCTCCTTCTGCCTCAGTGTCTTCATTTGTGAAATAAGTTTTTTCTTTTTTTTTTAAGATTTTATTTATTTATTTGACAGAGAGAGAGATTATCAAGAGAGAGAATACAAGCAGAGGGAGCCGCAGGCAGAGGGAGAGGGAGAAGCAGGCTCCCCACTGAGCAAGGAACCCGATGTAGGGGCTGGATCCCAGGACCCTAGGATCATGACCTGAGCCGAAGACAGACGCTTAACCGACTGAGCCACACAGATGCCCCTTTTTTTTCTTTTCTCTTAAAGATATGTTGGTTTATTTGACATAGAGAGAGAGAGAGCACAAGTGGGGGGAGCAGCAGGCAGAGGGAGAGGGAGAAGCAGACTCCCCACTGAGCAAGGAGCCCGACGCAGGGCTCCGTCCCAGGACCCTGGGATCGTGACCTGAGCCGAAGGCAGAGGCTTAACTTACTGAGCCACCTAGGTGCCATTTCTTTCGTTTTCATGTAAAGATTTATGTATTTAGTTGAGAGAGAGAGACAGAGCACAAGGCGGCATGCGCAAGAGGGCAGGGAGAGGCAGAGAGAGAATCTCCAGCAGACTCTCCACTGAATGCAGAGCCCAGATTCGGGGCTTGATTTCAGGACCAATGAGATCATGATCTGAGCCGAAATCATGACTCGGATGCTTAATCGACTGAATCACCCATTTGCCCCTGGACATGTGTGTTTTTAAGTACTCAAACCTAGCAATATTTTCCATTATAACTTTTGTCCTACAAATCATAAAGTCCTCAAATGATAGCAATATTCCTTTTCATTTTCTTCCAAAATATTTATAATTTCATTTTTTAGGTTTAAAAATCAGATTTATGGGACACCTGGGTAGTGCAGTCATTAGGCGTCTGCCTTCGGGTCAGGGCGTGATCCCGGCGTTCCGGAATCGAGTCCCACATCAGGCTCCTCCGCTGGGAGCCTGCTTCTTCCTCTCCCACTCCCCCTGCTTGTGTTCTCTCTCTCGCTGGCTGTCTCTCTCTCTGTCACATAAATAAATAAATAAATAAATAAAATCAGATTTATGTCAAACTTACTTTGCAACTTGTATCTGATATGTATGGTTTCACCTCCAGACTCAATGGTTCTATAAGCTGATCATTCTCCAAGTTGGTTAATTTCTTTGAGCATCAATATTTCCCCCAAAAAAGTGAAAATAAGGAGATTCCTCTGCTTGTTACATTGAAATAAACATGTGTTGAAAAGTATTAAATGATGCAGCAGTGTACATAATTATTAAAAATTCAGGACATGAACGTAGTGAGACATAGAAGTGCAAGGTTGGAGAATTCTTCTACAATCTTGAAGAGAAGTGAGAAGTTCCAACTGTCAGTTTCCCTGATTCTGAGTGCCCTTAGATAAGCTCACTCAAGTTTCCGAAGCTGGGTACAGGGAAGCATTTGGGATTGTTCAAATATGTCAGACACTTTATATGTACCTTTAGAATATCACAGAATTGACTTCATGTGCTGTCAAAAGAAAAAAAAAAGCCAAATTCAAATTCTAGAACTCAAAAAATTAGAAGTGGTTAATTATCACACGTTTCAGCTGAAAAGAACTTCTAGTCCCTATATGGCTTTGATTCTCCATAAACCTCGTGCCAAATGTATTAGTATCAAGCAAGACTGGCACTTCCGTTGTAAAGATTTACAAACTTTCACCTTGTTGTTTGCTCTAATCAGAGTAGTGCAGCTTGGAACAGGTCAGACGTGGTCAGCCAGGCCGCCCCACCGCCCTTGACGTTCTGGCTCTGCTCAGTGCTGCCTCCACCCACACCTGAATCTTGCACCCCTTCAGTGTGCTCGGAATCCAGCACCCCAGGGGGCGACAGCAAGCGCCAACAGCCACCCACCATTTTGCTTCCTCCTTTGGTCCTTAACAGGGATAAATCGTGCCTTTGACAGCTGTCCCGGACTCCACTTCAAAGACGAGAAACATTACTTAAGGGGAAACAGCACCAAGTTTATGAGTGAACAGTTAAGAAACGGCTTTTAAAGTTTCTGAAGGGATGCCGAGAACCTGCTGACTAATCCACAGGCATCCATCTCTTTTATTGTGCGTTTGCTCAAGGTCCTGCAGGACATTATCAGAAACATGAGACATCTCGGATGGTATTCAAGGATGTGAACTAAAGCCTCCCTTATTCTTTCAGATGAATGTTAGTCAATTTAGCAAGGAGAGATACAAGAGGGCAGTGTTCCACCCTGATTATGCAGCCGTGATTGAATTTTGAGTAAGAAATGTTGATTCTCTGGTAAGTACCATGTGTTCTTTCATTTCATGCTTTTTCCTTTCTGTGCTATTGGACACTTTTGAAGATACGTCTTTTTTTTTTCCTTTCAAGAAAAGCAAGAAATAAGTGTGACAACACTTTTTTAATGAGTCCAAGTTTGTCCTACTTATATAAAAAGTACAAAATAACAGCTTCCATCTCCTATGTGCCTGGTATATGCCAGGCGTTGTATACACGTTTCTAACTGCTGTAACCCCCTGTTACGGTCAATATTATCACTGTTTTCCAGGTGAGGAAAGGCAACTCAGAAGAATTAAGTAACTTGCCCGAATTGTCGGAGGTGGGTTTTGAACCCTGCTCAGTCTCAGTCTACAGCCTTTGCTCTTTCCAGGGCTGACCTTCCCAAACCTGACCTTCAAAATGCATCCAAGAGGCATTTCTCTCCTTTTCTCTGCTTTCACGTGGGACACGTAAAGAGGAAACAGACCCTTGCTGAGTTCTTAAATTGTGAAAACATTTTCAGCCATTGATTCTATGAGTTTGGGTTTCTTTGAGGTTTCTGTGAGATAGAAGGAGTCGCACTGCTTGGCCGTGTCTTCATTCCGCTCCACATTCTGTCCCGGGGGAATTACAATTCAGACTCTTTTCCTGACTACTTGGTTAGTGCCTCATCCCCACAGGGGGATCTTCCTTCCAGTTTCTTGTTACTCTAAACTCTGACAGGGTCTCAAACCTGTATCTTGCCTTTCCCTGTGAAGTATGGATTTTTTATCTACTAGGATACAAACTAAAATAGTAAAAGTCGATCTTAATGGTCCCCCCAGAGATATAAATGGACATCCTAGCATGCTGCCAGAGAGAGGCTTAACATTAAGAAGACGATAATTCAATGTTTGTGAGTTATTCAGACTGCACCAAGCACTTACAGCTGTCGACATGGCTTTCTACCTGCGAAGTCCATTCTCAAGGTAAACGAGGCAGAAACCCTGAATACATGCAACAGAAAAGAGAAGATTTTAAGACACAGGCATCCTCCCTCGCAAACCATTACCGGACTTTAAATATACATAATCTCTTAACTGTTGAAACTTTTGTAAAAGAGCACAACAATATTAAAGACATCAACAATTTTCTTCTTTTTGTTTTTTCTTTTGCACTAGAGTTGCTACCACAAATACAAATTAAACACAACACGTAGTAAGCATTTGGTAAATATTTGTTGGAAAAATGAATGAATAATTGAAACAAATAATTAAACAAAGGCTATTTTCTTTTTTACTCTTCAGTTCTGTCCTTCAATTTATTATTCATTCAACAAACATTATATCCAATTGACAAGTACAGAAAAGACACTGAGAATCCAACTCCAAAATATGTACTAATTCCTATCCTTGTGTGGCTTTTCTACTTAACCATCTGTGTAACCTAGGGCAATGCCTTCACAGTCCCTCTCTTCATGTAAAATGAGAGGAATAATAGCCTTTCTGAATATCCCAGTGGAGATTTGAAAATGAAGTAACATAATGTGACTGTAAACTGTTAAGTTGTATACTGATACATCATCTATAAACTATATTGGCAAGTAACAGAAAGCCTCACTCAATATGGTTTCAACCATTAAATGAATTTGCTAGCCCAAGTAACTGAAAATGGTAGAGGGAAGTAATTTGGCTTCAGGCAAGTCTTGATCCAGTAGCTCAACAATGTCACCAAGAAACTGACTTCTTTCCAGCTCTTCACTTTGCCCTTTTTGGTGTCAAATTCTCAGACTTACTCCCTTAATGTCCTCTATGGCTTCCAGTGGCAATCATTGCTGGTACTTCCTCATTTTAGTCCAGAAGGGAAGAGAGAGCACCCCTGCCCAAGCTTTCCAAGGAAAATCTGAAGATTCATTCTGATTGGGCCTCCTAAGGTCACGTGCCCACTCTGCAACAAATGTCTATGTCCTGAAAAATGGAAGGCACTTATGGGCTCAGCTTACACTACATGCCCCATCCCTGGAGATGGGGGTGAAATCAGGTTCCCTCCAACTCATAGATCCCCAGAGGAAAGTGGTTGGCTGCTGGGTAGAGAATGAGAATGGAGGGGAATGGATGATGAACATGTGACCAACATACTATCCAGTTAGCTGAATTTGAAACAAAAGTTAACCAATAATACTGCCGGAAATCCATTTTATGGTCCCAGGTGAACTGAAAAAAATCTCCATCCTTGGAAAAATTAGAGACACGGGTGGACATGCTATGATGTACATAAATATTATTTACATACACGTGCTCTGAAAAGTGAGGTAATAAGCAGAATCATTTCCATAATCCACTATTTTACTCCAAATCATGGCCATACAGTTTAAGGGAATTTTTAACATTTATTAAAATTATGAGAAAAAAGTAAGGGCCTGCCTGTCTGTCTGATAATAGATACTTCCAAGGATTTTTTGAAAAAGATTTTCCTGTTTAAACCTCTTATTCAAATCACTGGTTAGTCAGATATGAGGATTTCTCATTTCCTTAGAGAAATAAAATACCTTTCACCTCTGAATGATTTATCTGGTTAAGGTTTTGCCACCCCCAGGTCAGCCTTATACAGACATAGACCTAAAAGAAAAGAAAGTCTAAATCTGTAAAACTTGTGAAGTGACATAAATCTTCACGGAAGGTACTGCAAAGACCCTAAGAAGGCCTTACACGCAGTTAACACACAAGAAGACGGACAAGGCTTTGTACTCAACCATTGCCCACGAAGTGGGGAGCAGACAAGTGGCACTTCTCACCTGATGTGGCTCTTGCATCTGGGACACGTCCACAGCCAGGAGAGATCCGCATCAGTAAATTATAAAACATCTCTTCATAGGTGGAA
Organism: Ursus americanus; assembly: GCF_024610735.1. NCBI lineage: Eukaryota > Metazoa > Chordata > Mammalia > Carnivora > Ursidae > Ursus > Ursus americanus. The sequence goes on from NC_142136.1 coordinate 68,453,710, forward strand.
CTTAGAGCCATTATATTCACTACATGTTTGAAATATTTTAGTTCGAAGTAGGAGACCCCCCCCCCCCCTTACTAAGTCATCAGAGAGACCTTGGGGCAGTCGATGGGCTTACTGAACAGAGTCAGGAATGGCATGATAGCTTCCCGAGCTCAGAAAACATCAGTTCTCTGCAAATGAACAGAGATCCTTTCTCTCGGGACCAAAAATAGAAATTTCAAGGAAGGTCCAAAAGGGTTCCAAGTGTCGCAATGGGGAAAAAGTGATCTGTCACTGGTGGAGGGAACGGGGTATTGGGATCGTGGCACCAACTGTCCAGGCAGCTGCTGTCAATGCTAAGCCATGATATAAACGTTGGTGAGTGGTTTTCACACCATGCTCCGCAGAGTCGCCCAGCAGAGTCCTCGGTGTTCCCTGCACCCTCCCTGCAGGCCATTGTGCGAGAGAAGGGAAGAGTCTCCACACTTGCTTACGCCTCAGTGCTTTGTTCTATCTTTTACATCTCAAACTTCTGTCAAGATTTTATGCGAAGCTTTGCTTTCTCAAGATGGTGGTCAAAACACCTACAATGGCCTCTCCTCCAGCATCAGGGTTTCTAAGATGATGGAATGTGTACGTAATGTAATAATCCTCAGAAAACTAGAAAGGGAATTTTTGGTGAACCAGAAACTCTGAAAATACCTAAAAGACAGAAAGGATCCGATGGAAGGGAAAAAGTTAGCATCCTAAGAAGTTTGGGAAGGGCCCTGCCGCAGGGGGTGGAAGCAAGGAGCCGGGGTGGCTTAGATGCAGGGCGTCGTGCTTATTTGGGAAAGGAGGACCAGAGCCACCCTGGCTGGGCCCCTTTCTCCCCACAGTCACTGTGAACAGAGTAGAGCCCGGTAGGAGGCAGTGGCTTCCACCTCTCCTGTCAGCAGCCGGAGCAGACAGTGTTTGCAAGCATCCTTGTTGATCAATAAAACCCAGTAGGTGGGCCAAATATCCAAATGGACGCAGGTGAATGAGGCAGGAAAATCCCCCAGAAAGCCACACAGAGGGATAAAGAAATGGAATGTAAGAAAGGAAGAGTAAGAAATGCACATTGTAAATTCAGTAGATCTTTGACTCATCTTTTAAGAGTTCCAGAAGGAAAAAATCGAAAGAGGGGAGCAGAAGTAACATTTAAAGAAATGAGAGAGAAGAATTTCCTGAAGCTGAAGTCCTCCAATTGAGTGTATCTGGAAGGACAAAACAGGATACATTGAAAACCAAAATGAAACAAACCCACCCCTGTTGACATTGGAGTGAAATATCAGAATATTAGGGAGAAAGAAAAACTCCTAGAATCTTCTGGAGAAGAAGCAGTTCATCCATCCAGGAAGGTGAAACAGTCTGACATCACACTTCCTCATCAGCACCCAGAGCAAGAATACACTGGGGTAGTAGCTTTCTGAAAGGCTGAAGAAAAGTGACCTTGTTCTAGAATTCTCTACACAACCAAACTCTCAAACTCTCTTTCCAGTGTGAGGGCGAAAACTAAGATATTTTTGGACATGTAAGAGCTGAGAAAGTGTCCCACCCACAGACTTACCTGAAAGAATTACCAGAAGATATCGTTCGACAAGGAGGAAAATCAACCGGAAGGTAGTTTTAAAGAAGAAGCCTTTTTCAGGCTGGATGATAGTCCATTGTATGGATAGACCACTTTTTATGTATCCATTCAGCGTCAATGGACATTTGGGTTGTTTCCATCCTTTCAGTTACTGTGAATCCTGCTGCTAAGAACATTAGTTTCCGAATATCCATTCACGGCCCCCCTTTCAACCCTTTTGTGTATATACCTAGAATTGGAATTGCTGGATTGTGTGGTAATTCTGTTTGACTTTTTGAAGAACTACCATGCTATTTTCCATAGCAGTTGGATCATTTGACAGCCCCAGAAACAGGGCACAAGGGTTCCAATTCCTCCACCTCCCCCCCCCCACACTATTGCTTTCTGGCTTGTTGGGGGCAGGGCTCCTTTTTATGATAGCCACAGGAATGGGTGTGAGGTGGTATCTCGCTGTGGTTTTTGCGTTTGCATTTCCCTAATGGCTAGTGACGTTGAGCACCTTTTCATGTTGGCTGTCACCGGTAGATCTTTTTTGGAGAAATGTCTATTCAAGTCTTTTGCCCATGTTTTTTATCGAGGTTTTTTCTGTTGCTGTTGAGTTGTAAGAGTTCTTTATATGTCCTAGATATTAATCCTTTGGTGGGTATATTATTCTCAAATATTTTCTCTGAGTCCATGGGGTGCCTTTTCACTCTTTTGATTGTGTCCTCTGACGCACAGGAAATGCTCTCTTGTCGCCCTCCCTACCTGCGCCCAGCTCCTTCTCTCGGGCTGTCTGGCACCCCCAAGGGGTTCGCTGGTGTATCCTGCCTCCTCCCTGGGTGGGCTCAACCAATAGGTGCTTCAGCTCCATTCACTGTGATTTCAGCCCCCCAGCAGGGCTGCCCCAGGCCCCAGGCCGACTTCCAACACACTTCAACATCAAGACGGTAGCCTACCATCAGGATTTGCTAACAGCTTTTTAAAAATATGGAAATGGGTTGTGAGCTTATTTTAGGGACACTTTTTTTTTTTTTTGAAGAAAAAGCAACCTGTATTTTTGAAAATCCAGGGAATGTAACAATCCTCTGCCCCAGCCTGAGGGAAAGCGCTCTGCTGACGTGTGACTGGCAGCAACCGAACAAGATACAAAGGCAAGTGCCTGCCTGAAGCCTGTGAGGGAGACAGTGGGGACGGTGAGGTAACCCAGGTCAGCAGACACACCTGTGGGCTCCACTTGAACCCCGGGCCCTGCCCCCACCCCCAACCCCGGGAAGCCTCTGGTGCTGGTCCAACGTAGTCCTTGGCCTTCTCTGGGGGAGGCCCCCTGACGCAGGGGGGAGAACACGGGAGTAAGGAATCGGACCACTGTGCAGGCCCAGCTTCACTGTCAGAATTTGGGGGCTGCACCTTCCCCTCCCTGAGCTTCACTTTCTTACATGGAAAATCAAATCAATAATCATTATAAATCTGACTCCTTTGTTATACGATACAATTTACACAGTGCTTCGCATGCATTATCCAATTTAAGAAAATACTACAGCACGAAGCACTTTGAAAATAATAAAATGCTTAACATATGTAAGAAATTCTTTTCTTTCTTTGAAAACTGCTCTGGGTGGTTCCGCTATTGTTTAGTTAAGAGAATTATACAATTTTGAGACATGGTTCCTTATCTTGTGTAGACTGAAAGGCAATTAAACAATTATTCGTGTCAGAACGTGAGGTAAGGAGAAGGCTGCTTCAAAGGGTCCACTTGACAAAGTGAAAAGCAGTTGAGTAGAAACAGAGAGCAGTATATAATTTCCTTCTGGAATATCCACTCCATATGGCCCAGAGCAAGAATTTCAAACTCATCTGTGGGGAGAAAGAGACAGAAATAAAAACATCAACTTTTTTGCTCTGATTTCTCTCAGCCATTTTCTGAATAGCCTATGGAAACCATCCATTTCTGTAAACAGAAACCCACTAAGAGACGGCAAGGATGTTTTTTCTCTCTGTGGAGGGATTGTTCAGTCGTGAATCAGTGTCTGTTTCCGAAGGAAGGTGCCAGCAACAAAAGCTGATCATAGAAAGGACATTAAACTTTGGTATTCTCTTCATGGGCCTCTCCCACTTCCAACTGCCAAAAACAGAGACAACCAGAGGACATGGTGTACTGAAGGCTCCCCCCCCACAGCCCGCCGGCCAGGTGACCAGGACCCCAGCTCCCCTGGCAGAGGAATATAAAGGTTATGGCAAACACGCTTGCATGTACACCAGTATCACCCCTCACTGGCACTAGCGCCTGTTCCCCCCAAAACCCCATGTCTCCCTCAGCCTTTTACATGTCTCCCATGGGCGCTCTTGTACTCCAGTGTCCAGGGAGTGGAAACCCTTCCCCAGGCTTGCCCTGTTGGGATGAGCGGATCCATCATCTGCTTCCTCGTGTGTTCTTCCCCAGCCTGGACCCTCACGGAGCAGCCCAACACACACAGTCCTGAGCCAAAAGGAATTTCAAAATCACTCCAACCCTTGATTCGTTTTCCTAAAAACCAAAGGGGACCCACAGACATCATCCACAGCACACTTTAAGGAAGTATCCTCCCATGTATATATATTTCCAGCCCACCCCACTCTTTCTCACTCCAGGACTACACCCGAAGCTGGTCCAAACACCCAGCCCCCTGCCACTTTTCTCTCCTCTCCCTGCACTTGGTTCCCTCCCGTTTCTATTCTTATAGCTTGACCAAGTATCTACCCCACGAGGTTTCCTGCTCTTTGGAGGAGGGCATGGGCAGCAACCGGGCTGGGCTCTGACCGGGGTGTCTGGTGGGCTGAGTGGGTGAGTGGGGGCTGGGAAAAAAATCCCTGCACAAGCGACCGACCGTACCAGCCTTGAGTGCCTTAGTTGCTTGGCCTCCTCCAAGCCACCCACCCTGGCGTGGTAACAGCTTCAAAGCCTGAGCTCCGGCCGGGACATGGAGGTGGAGGGGGGGAAGAGGGCGGGCAGCACGAGTCAAGCTTGGTTTGAAAGATCTGGAGAACGCTAAAGAAATTTCTCCTTACCCCTCCCCACCCCCACTGAGCCCTTCCTATGCTGCCTTTTGAAATCTACTTTTCCTGGGGGTAGGGAATGTGATGTGGACTGGCTTCTGCCCGTGAGGAGTTTATCGTAAGCCCACCCCAAGGTCATGCCTCCCACGGAGCCACTGGGTGGATCTCTGCCTGGATGGGGCTGAGACTCATCATTGTGCTCGCTTCTGAAATCTTTCTGCTTACAACCTCAGGGAGGCAAAGGGGACAGAATTGAAGAGAGGTGGGGGCAAGGCTGGGACTTCTTTTTTTTTTTTTTTTTTGCGAAATGTAACCTTGGCTGCAAGGACAGCTGTTACCATTTGAAAGGATATATCAAATGAGCATTTGGTGGGCCTAGTAAGCCTCGCTGTAATACACGGCTTTTAGCATGAGTCATCTCCCTGCTGGGAAAGAAGTTAGAAGTTCAGAAATAAGGATATTGCAGAATGGGACCGTGTGGTTCACGAAACCACAGGGGAAAGGGTGGAGAAGCAGCCGGTGCCGCCTTAAAGGTCACAAAGCATTATTTCTGCTTATGATCCAGAGTCCAAGTGAAGTAAACTGAGAAGGTTAAGATCTAAGTGAAAATGAACTGAGGGTAGATGTGCCATTGCGACTCCGAGAACACGCGTGCTGTAGGAGAATGCAAACCACCTTCACTCTCTTCCCAGGAGCAGAGCTGAAGAAGGAATAGGTAGTCGTAAGGATAGATATAAAGAAAAAAAATACTGGCACAAAATGACAAGAAAAGTTTGTGGAATTCCTTTCCTTGTGGATTCTTGGAACAAGAACAGACGTGTGAGTTCGGTGCCGACGTCCCCTGGAAATGAACGAACTTCTGTCCCCAGGACTGTGAAGTGTGCTGTGCCTCAGCCTTAGTTCCCATGGCCGTCCTGGCCTGGGTGAGTCATTCTAGCAGTGCAGGACGCCACAGCCATGCTCATGCCAACCCACTGGCTCCCAGCCCCCACCCGGAAGGCCGCCGTGGGTGCTCTGACCTCCTTTCTCCTGGCAGAGTCACCGGGAGGTCATGTCCTCTTCTTGGTGATTAATAAAGATTTCGTGTCTCTCCATCCTTTGGCTTCATGGCCTTAATTTGCCGCCTTTTCCGTTGCAGATGGTCACTCTTGTATCTGTATCAGCCCGACCATTCCTCCAGCCGGTGAGTTGGCTTTCCTGCACTGGATGCTCTCAGAGAGGGGGAAGGGGCTCTCCTCACCAGTGTTTCTAATAAAAAGAGGGGCCCCTGCATTCTCAGTTGCCGGATTTCTGCCGGTGGAGCTAACCAGTTTTCCAGTGAAGGAAATACGAGGACCCCTTCCCCAGGCCGCCCAACACACCTCTCTCAACAACACTGAACTCCTGCTCCGGGACAGAGGCTACGAACAAGAAATCCATACCAAGGACTTTTTACACACGAGACACTATGCTAAATACGCCGCATGTGTGAATTTATTCGATCTTTGCTTCAGCCCCACGAAGTGGGTGCCATTGTCATTCCTGTTCCACAGATGAGGACGCAGATGTGCAGAGACTCTCAGACCTCACATTGAGAGGGCGGGGCAGCCCGTCTGCTCTTCATGTTCAAGAGGAATTTTCACCATGTTGCAGTAAGCAATGCTCATTGTCATCATTCTGCCTGTCAAGTGTCCCTTGGGTCATCAAGGCAGTAGGTTTCCAGGGGATATCACTGGAGTGCCTGATGTGAGGTGGGCATTCGGCCTCACCACATTACAGGCACTGACAGCTTTTGGTTTTCCTTTGGTTACAATGCAGTCAAAAATGCGAATATAAGCTCAAGAATAGGAAATGCAGCCTGAAGAACAAGAGAGGCGAGGATATCGAGTATTTAATATTACCACGCTCTGTTCTGTGAGGACTCAGCCCTCGTAACACCCCTAGGAAGTAGGGACTGTTATTGTTAGGAGTTAGTTGGACAGTTAAGTAGTGAGGGCCAGGGTCCCCAACAAGAAAATATGGAGTCAGGACAGCTCAAATAAGAGCACTGCCAGCCTGCTTTGCAGCTAAGACAGGACCGCACTAATATTCTGCTTTGTAACCCTTGCAGAACTGACTTCTGCAAAACACCCTAAAATAAGACAATTAACCACAAGACATTTGTCCCTATCAAGGGCAAGGGGCAGTTAAGACAGAAGCCCCCGGATGTCAGCAAAAGAAGATCATCAGCACATAGACATTAACCTAGTAGGTAGACAAATACGTGACCAAAGCCCTGATTGGCAGGACTCAGCACACCCTGATCGCTTAAGATATTTCTGCAAAAGAGCTCATAAAACCCCCTAAACTCAGAAACTCCAAGGGCAATCCTCTCGGGCCCCCTCCCTCTCCGGGAACTTTATACTATTGCTCAATAAACTTTGCTTTGCTGCCCACCACTGTTCATCTGGTCTACCTCTTCATTCTTTGAAGCGGTGTGACCAAGAACCTCAGGCACTAAAGACAGAGAAATCCTGCAACATTATTATACCCATTTTATAGGCACAGAGAAGTTAAGTAACTCGTGCAAGATTGCACAGCTCTTAAGTGGAGAGGGCAGCATTGAAATCCAGCAATAGTGTGAGCCTGTTCCTTGCAAATGCCAAATACAGCAAGGCTTTCAATCTTCTTGTTTCTTATCACAGTTTAGGAAAGAATACACCAAAAACAACAGAATTAAAATAAGATGTGAGAAGTAGCTAGAACAAGGGCTCAAGTCCAGGGAGTAGGGTGGAGGCCAGGCTCTGTGCTTGGTCCCTCCTCTCAGTTCAGCAAGAACATGATACTCAGCATAAAAGTGTAACCAAATACAAAGAGGCAAGCACCCTGAGAAGGACACACATACAGCCCTGTGGGAGCTTAGGTGACAAAAAGGCTCCCCACCCACTCCTTCTTCACAGAAGAGGCACCATTGAATGAGGTCTTGAACAATCACTAGGATCTCCATGGGTGGACACAGGAAAGAGACAGGAGCATTGGAAGCAGAGAAAGAACTTTGTGGCAGAAGTGTTCTGGGGTCCAGAAATAGTGAGTTACTAGGATTCCTCTAAGGAGGAGGAAGAGATGATTCCAGGAAGAAAAGATGCCAGGATTTACAAGAACCATCAGCAGGTGAAGTTAGCCACATTTCCAGCATACACGGGGCCTCCCAAACCTCTTGGTAGTGGCGTAGGGGGCGGAAGAGCATCATCTGTCTGGGGGGAACCTAGGTGCCTGTTCGCCATGATGTCCTGGTTTACACCTGCTATCCTGGCATCCCATCCCACAAGCACCCCTGTCCACCAAGAGGGTCCTTGCATGGACAGTGAATTATGTGGCTACCCTGTACCTGGCAAATTGAAAGGGCCAACAGGTCGGGTCCAACCCTTAGGACTATGGAATGTGTTTAAGAAGTTATGTCTTTAAAAGCCTATATCACAATGCTAGCTAAGCGTTATAAGGAAGACGGGGTCATTGACATTTGTACTTGTAAGCAATTACAACCACAGTTCATTCTGACAGCCAGAATCCATTGTTCTTCCCCACCCCCACCCCCCACCTTATTTTGTCCGGGCCCAGTTTTACACGGAATAACCCCAGCCAGCACCTATCACAAAGATATCCAGGAAGAGCCTGCTCTTTGTTAAATATCCCATCTCCCCACAGCCAGTTATAGCAAGGAGAAAGCTTACCGCAGGTTTAAAACGCACTCTCACACACACTGATAATGCTAATTTTTATCCAGGCACACTTTTGAGTCTAAAATAACTGAATTCAAAGAAGGTAATTAAAACCAGATAGAGTTGTCAGGGAGTTTAAAATTCAAACGCAAAGGACTTTGAAACAATGAGACTTACTAACTCTGCGGTAGACAAGTGAGCTAGGTTATGCAGAGAAGTCGGCCTATTTGTATCGGGGCTAAAATACTTTCAGGAAAGAAAGAAAATTGCAAAGTGTTTGCAGAGCAGAGGGCTCGAAGTGGAGGAGGCGTTTCCAACCATCCTTTCAACTTGGAAGTGGAATCTGTCTGCAGGGCTCCCCCAGGGGTGAGTGCAGACTCCTTTACTGAAGCCTTATTTAGTTGATTGATGCTGTGCTGTTGCTGGGTTTTATTACTACGTGAAGTTGAAAGGCCTGATGTTAACGCATCTTAAACTTAAGTCTGGCCATGCACACTCCCATTTAAACTTGCCTGTGTTGGTCAGCAGCTCTGCTACACGTTCAGCTTGGGGGTTTCTTCCATCACCCAACGTGCGAGGTATGCTCTGAGCACCGAGAAGGGTAGGTTGGCTGTCTCTCTGGCTCTCCTCTGATTCTTCTGTTGTTTGTTCGTTGGAAAATGGGCAAATAATGATAAAAATTATTAATAAAGCGTCCCCCCCACCACCACCAAAGCCTTATATTTAAAAGAATGTGGAATGAAAACAAGGAAAATAAAGCAACTTGAACGAATTTCTGTGCTGGATAGGGAATAAGGAATTTAGACCTTCCCTAATTTTGGATTCCAGATTCCAAACATTTCATAAATAAAATATGACTAGCTGCATGAAATTGCAAGGTATGTACCGCGTGAATTATATACACAGGGAGAGGTTGTTTTAAAAAATTCCTGCTGGCGAAGCCAGACTTCTCATTGCCACTTTTAACCTTGTCAAATGAAATCATTCCAGATAGGGAGGTTGGAGAGACTTCATGGTACATTTTAATATGAAAGCTTTAAATTTGCACTCCAGAGTAGGAGAAAATCTGATTATATTCATTTACCCTCTATTAGGGACATCGCACCCAGCTATATTTTTAAAGAAAGAAAAAGCATGTCATTTCCTTTGCATATCTATCATACAAATGAACATTTGGAAGTTGATATCAGGTGTCAGTAAAATGCCATATGACAGAAGTAAGATCACCTATGTAAAATGTATCTATATAAAAATTGCACTCTTATAAGTACTTTTTTATCTTAATAAATATTATGAAATATACACATAAAAGGTTACCTCATAAATAAAATCCAAGTTTTTTTCCGATGCTGAGGGTCTGGCAAGACCTCAATCTGGGGAAGAAAAAAAAAGCCTTCCACCACATTTGCTTTATTCCTAGATGACTCCTTCGTACTTAAAATGTGATAAATTGAAAAAATGGCATAGAATACTATAACGGAAATCGCTGAGGGAAAGCAAGAAACTATTTACTCTAATTAGCCAGGTAGCTGTTTCATGGTCAGGGAATGCTGAAGACATTGACTTGTTGCAAATACCACCTTTATTCAGGATGGAAGGGACGGAGCGCTTGGGGGCAAGGTTCAGTTCCAAACCCTCAAACACAAGTACATGAACACGAACTCCGACTGTGTGTCAGGGACTGTTAGCTCCTGTGCGGTAAATGGACAATACTGTAGTGGGCTGAGAGGCAGCCCCCCAAAAGTTACATTCACAGCCTCACCCCCGGAAATTGCGAATGTGATCTCATTTGGCAAAAGAGTCTTTATAGATGTGATTAAGTGAAGGACTTTTTAGATGAGCTCATCCTGGATTAGCTGTGTGGTCCCTAAATTCAATGACAAGTGTCGTCGTAAGAGATGCACAGGGAGGAGAAGGATCAAAAACGCAGACGGAGAGACGGGACCGTGGGTCAAGGACTACCTGGAGCCACCAGAAGCTGGAAGAAGCAAGGAAGGCCTCTCCCCTAAAGCCTTCGGAGGGAGTCCCGACCCTGCCAACGCCTTCACTTTGGACCTCTGGCCTCCAGAGCTGCGAGAGAATAAATTTCTATTGCTTTTAAGCCACCGGGTCTGTGTTCATTTTTGACAGCAGCCCCAGGAGACTAATACAGACACCGGCCCAACATCCAGGAGCTTCAAGACAATATCCAGGGCAAGGAAAAGTTTGATAAAATTTACTTTATAAGTAGCTTCTTCACTACAAAGAAAACAGTCGACGGAACAAAATTTTTTAAAATTAATGGTATGTGTGATTTTTGGAAAATTCAAGCTAGATGGGGACTCCCACAGATAACTGGTGGATAGTCCCACCTCAAGCACTGGAGTCCTGGGCCGCCTGGAGTTTGGCTCGAGGCCTCGGCGCTCTGCCTTTCCTTTGCTAGAGGCCCCGAGGAACAGGCTCGAGTAGAAACTACTTTCTTGCCCATGCTTACTCGTATCCAGCCTGTGTAGAAGAAGGGATGTGACGATGATTGTGCATGCTGTGGGGGCCTGGGCTACGCCCACCGTGGGGCCTCAGCCAGGACTGGGTGTGTTCTGCACACTGGCCAGTTGGACTGGCCCCAAGTGTTAAGAAAGCGGTACTAACAACGTTCTCGCGAGAAAATTCCCTTCTAGTAGGATTATTACTCAGAGGCCCAAGCATTAGCTTCCAAGGCCCATAAACTTCTGAGCTTGTCTCTGAAGTGCTGCCATTGGTGTCTGTATTTTTCTGTGAGAGGTTTCAGGGCTTTTATCACCTTTTCCTAAGGCTCTATAACCACTACCCTCCCCCCGGGCCCCAGAAGTTAGGACTTACGTCCTAAGTGATGTGGGGAACAAACGCAGAAGAGAAATTATTGAATTTCCTTACTACCGACAGCCATTGACAAGTCCTTGAAACAGGCAGAGTGACCTTCCTCTAGGGACTCAACTGCCTGCATGTAGACACATTGCTAAGGGCAAAAGGTACACTTAGCCTGACACCCCCCCACCCCCACCCCCCAAGATCCTGTAAGCTTACTTTCACGTATAAGAATTATTTTAGAAATTTTCCTTTATCTCTAACCTCCCCCAAGATACATGTTGGCAATCATCCCCCAAGCATATGGCCCACTGATATACATCTGAAGGGTCTCATTACCCAGGTTTTATTAGACAGTAATAAATGACCTTTCCCCAACAATAGCTAGCCCCCTAAAGGTCCTGGAAACCTTGTTTTCAGAATTCCTTTGAGACTTACGCCATCCCTAACCCCCTCCCAAAAGGTAGGTATATAATCACCACCCCTCACGACCTCATTGCAGCTCTTTCTGCCCACGGGTCCTGTTCCCGTGCTTTTATAAAACCACCTTTTTGCACCAAAGACGTCTGAAGAATTCTTTCTTGGCTTCAGCTTCAGACCCTAACGTCTATCCTACATCACTAAGAACCCAGAGGAAGACTCAGGGAGCCTGATGCATAGAAAAGCCTCCATTATCAAAGAACAGTAGGTTTTCCAGGTACAAAGATGCAGCTTGTAGCTCGGGGGGGCAAGGGTGGGTCTGAGGTGGTGAGAGAGGAGGTAGGCAACAATTGAAAAGCCAGTACCTGGGGTCCCAAACAGCCTGGCTTTGGGGGTCCTATGAGGGAATAACACAGCCAAGAAAGGCATTCTCCATCCCTCCGCCTAGCACCCGGCAAAGGGTTGGCACCCTGAGTCTTCACGAGCCACCAGTGGTGAATGGCTGCTCCCTGCCGAGCAGGGTGCTCACGAGACGCCCCTGGAGACCCCCAGAAACCCACAGGCAACGCTTCAGAAGGCTGAACGTCCTGCTGCAACCTGAGGGGATCAGGGAGTCAAGCAGAATTCAGGTCACGATGTTCTACAAACTCATTTCCCCCACAGACATGGGAACACTGGGGTAACACACCACAATGACCCAGGACTTGTACCCCCAAAAGATTATACAAATATATTTATGCCAATCAATACTCATTACTTTGGTGACAATTTTCATATTTAGTCCCATTTGAAAAAATCCCCTAGATTCCTGCCCAGATTCTTGTGACCAAAACAGTAATGGTAAAGCTCATTCCCTACCATGCCCAGAGGACTAGACTGTTCCGTGAACATTGCAGAATGAAGACGCGCTCTGTGCGTGTGAGAGCACTGGGGGTTATAAGAACACACGCATCTCCACGGATCGTGATTACACGGTCTTTGCAGAGTGCTAGTGGACTTCTGCTGGACGGCTAGCAAGGCCCTCCACCCTCCAGGGCTGCTGTCGCCAGCATCTCTGTTCCAGATGACGACCCAGAGCCTTTTCCTTGAGGTAAACAAGAAAATAGGATCTTTTCTCAAAACACTTGCCAAAAAAACCCAAAACCAAAACCCCCAAATGCGGAGTTCTCATTTTGTTTTGTTTTTTAGGGTCTCGACAGAGCCAGGTAAAAGCTAGAATATCTATTTACACAGAATGGTTTTTTGATAAAATAGAAAAGGAGCTTAGGGACTTTCCATTTTGTGATTTGCTTAAAAAACAAAAAAGCTAAAGCCTCAGCCCTAGTCTCTATTGAAAAAGGGAGGGAAAAAAAGCAGAAAAGAGGAACTTGTTGCAAAGTGGAGTGAATGCTGGCTTCCCTCCGGCCCACTCCAGCTCGTCACCATGGAGACTCCGGAAGGTTCCAGGAATGACTCACGCGATTCGCTGGCGAAGCCTTTGAAATGGAAGCAACACCAGAGCACAAAGACAAAGTTAGACTGCAGCCCTTGAAGAATGAGCCTTTGACTCCTGACTGACGGCCTAGGATGTGGAATCCGGGCTGTGGCACTCAGACAGAATGGCCCTTCCTTCTTTCAGGTCCTCATTATTAGGGGCACTTGCTCTTGAGAGCAAAGGTCAGAAAACACGTTTGCCTTGGACCGGGCTCTCCCACCACTATTAGAGAAATATTGATGTCAGCCCCACCTGGGAGTGCAAAGACTTGAAAGGGGAGGTTGCCCCCAGGGAAGGGGGGGCTGAGAGTGGGGAGAGGGGCCAATGGGGGGGAGTCTCAGAGACTGGGGAGGCAGTTTCCAGAAGCCCAGGGCTGGGGAAAGTGTGCGGGTGCCTGGAACTTACTCCCCTGTCTGCCCCTCTGGCTGCGCGACACTCTCAGTCACATTGGGCTCCTGCAGAGCTCAGTGATGGGAATGCGGGCTCCGTGCACGATGGCACTGGGCCCCACCTGCACCTCAGCAAGGATGGAAAGACACAGAGCCCCAGGAGAAGCTCAAAGTAAGGACTCCTTCGCCCTGAGTTTTGTCTGCTGAATTCCTCTGAAAGCAGCCCAGGGGATTGGTGTGGGCTGCCCGGGGCTGGGATGCATGCCTCCCCTAGGAATCCACACAGGAGAAACGTGGGCCTCACCAGCATCTTCCTGAGAAAACTCCCCTGCCACATACCGAGAGTGCTTCTTTCTTAAGGGCCTCATGGGTATAGCAGGGTCCTCTAGCCCAGGGCACCCTGTCAGTGCCCCGACTCAGGGTACCCCTGGCTGCCACTGGTCCGAAGTGCTGGGGGGCCCTCTGTGGCAGAGGGCTCATCTGAGGCATTGGGGTTCCCACAGGCAGCTGTGTCAAGCTGGGCTGTCCACTGGCTCCACGGGGACGCCGGCCATGGTGGAAAGCCCGAGGAGGGAGAGAAACTTCTGGGGCCAGGCCTTGTCTCAGACTGAACAAAAGCACTGAGTCTGCGTCCTGGAGGGACCACGCCAGGCTTGCCTCCACAACACTTTTGTAAGACAGCAGTTCACCAGAATTCGTGTCCAAAATGCAGGGAAACCACCCCCCTTTCTTCCCTCGAGTGGGGAGAACCGAGGCGGAAGATGTGTATTCTTTCCTCCTCGCCCCTAAATCTGCATGCTGGTGACTGTAGACCTGCTTAAGCAGGAAAACAAATAAGAAATAAAGGTCTGAGCAGAAGCCCCAGACGTCTCCTCTCAACTATTTATTCTGATTTCTCGACAAGTGAGTTAATTGGATGGGCCCCCGTGACAGACATTCCATACTGAAATTCATAGCTTTCTGCCAAAACAACATATTGTGTGCTGCTATATTTTCCACGTTGGAACTTGGAACTGACGTGGGTCTTGAGCAGTTTTATGTGGGAAAAGGGAGACCAAAGGTGTAGAAACGCAGGCGGCCGCTCCAGAGATTCCAGGCCAGCCTGGGAAGAGGAGCTGCCGCCCGGCCCCTGCCCTTGGCGGCAGCCCCTGCTCCTTCGCGGTTTGCTTGCTGCTTGTGCTTTGCAGGGTTTCTGTTCAAAGGGAGCCACGGGGCGTGACACAGATGCAGCCCCGGCCGAGGCCTCCCTGCAGCCTGGGAAGGACCGTGCTGTCTGGCCGAGGCCTCCCTGGGCCCGGCCATCCCCGGGCCCGGCCATCCCTGGCACCGTCAGGTCCCTGCCACGAGACCCTGTCCCTCGTCCCTAGCCCTGTGCTCAGCCCTGTGCCACAAAGAGGCACCCAGATTTGCGGGACAGTGTGGTGTCTGCTGACTGCTTCTCCGGGGAGGTAGAGCTGATCCTGGCTGCCCAGAGGGAAGGGCAAGGGCCGGAGCAGGCTCGGGGCTCCACGCGCATGCTGGCCAGCCTTCGGTGACCCATGTGCAGCCCCTAGTGCTGTCTCGTGGGTTCCCTTCCCTTTCGGACTCCCATAACACAGTGATGTTTCCGCTCTGAAACATCTCTCGCTTCATTTTCCAGGATTTTCTATCTCAGCATCCCTCCATCCATCTGCCAGGATCTCTTAGCCTCCGCCATCCTTCTGCCTCCTGGGCCCTTTCTCTGGTCCCCTCATATTCAAGGAGCGCCACGGAGTGATGCCAAGGCCGTGGCTCTCCCCCCAGCCCTTGGGGCGACCCCCACCCCCTCTTCTCCACTCTCTGTAGCAGGTGCTCTCAGCATGAAACATGCAGAGACAGGCCACAGCCTCCCTGGGAGACAGCAGCCTGGAGCTTTGCTTCCCACTGCAGGCCCCAGAACGCTCAGCCGCGAGCAAGCAGATGCCAGCCTGGAGCGCACTTGCCAGAGATAAGAGGCAGGCCCCCGATGCCACAGAGCTGCAGAGCCCCCCGCCCCCAGCTCACCCCAGTGTGCGTCAGACCTCTGTGTCACTCTTTCCCTTCTCCCAAAGGGGCTCACCTACGTGACTTCACACAGTGCTCTTCTCCACAACCCCAAGGAGCCCCTAAGAGCAACCTCCTCATTCAAGAATGAACTCCTTTGTGCGGGGTCCTCCCTCCAGCTCTGTTGACGCACCATCTCACTTTTCTCCCTGACTCGCCTCACTCCTGAACCTCTAGTCTGGAGTCTCAGTCCTCCTGTGGTCCCTTCTCCCGTGAAGCTACCCTCTCTCTGGGCAACCTCACCCACCTGCAGTTGCCATGGCTGCTCCCATGGGGAGACTCTCCAGCCAAGAAGCCAAACCCGCAGGTCAACGTCTGGCTGGACCTCTCTCCCTCACAGTTCCAAGGTCACTTGAATTCTGTACATAATGAATTAAACAGAGCACCTATCTCTCCACCCTGTTCTTTCTCTGGTGTCAGCTGTCTGCCCCACTCTGCGCTCAGTCACCCAGACACCTGGGGCCACCTGACCCCCTCCCTCTCATTGTCACCACCGTGCCCAGTCCGTCACCCGAAGTGGACCCTCCGAACCAGCACATGCCAGGGCCTGAGCTGAGCACTTAGAGCGTTCCACTTACTTCCCAGCACACTCAAGAGGAAACACTCGTTTAATCCTTATCTTAAAGATGAGAACATCAAGATGGAGAAAGATTAGCAAACAAGCCCCAAAGCCCACAAGTGGCAAGTGGTGGTGTTGAGCGCTGAGCCCAGAAGAGATGAACCCATGTCCCTGTGCTCAGCCAGAGCCTGCCCTACACAGCAGAGGACCCGCGAGGTAGAGAGAAGCCGTTGGATACGGGAGAAAACCAAGGTCAAAGCCATGGGAGACCTGTCCAGGGCCCATCAGGGCTCTCTGCCTCTTCTCAAGCCTTTGAGGGACTGCTTCCGGGGCATTCAACAGTGCTTTCTTCTGTTAAGTGCCAACTGAGTTTAACATTCTTGTGTGAGTGACAATTATTCCAGCGATGATGAACAGTTGCTCTGAATTTCCATCAATTGCAAAGAAAAAGAACTTGTATAAGTCGCAGCATGAAAGATCTAAGTTAGACATTTAAGAGTCCCTTCCAGATCTGGAGAGCCGGGAGACTCTGCCCTTCCTGGCTAAGAGCATCTATGAAACCTCTCTCACACCGTTGCGGGAAATCCTTTCAAATGGCTCAGAGACCTGGTATGGCTGGAATGAGTTTGGAAGAATCCAGAATGAAGGTAGCTCCACCACCGTATACCAGAGGTTGCCTTTGGCCTGTACCCGTATTTGGTTTGGCACCACTAGTGTTTCATGAAAATCCCAATTCTGGCTTCTCTTGAAAGATCGGTTGGTATGACAGCTCTGGGCTCTCTGTTCCGTTTGGCAGCAACCCGCTGACGGAGGGGGGTCAGCCTGCCTCCGTGGACAGGGTCCGCCGCTCCAGCCAGCTTCGCTACTGATGTTACCTTCCTGGCCTCCTTAGCATGGGGAGCCGGTGACCTCAGATGACACGGGTAAGGTCACTCTTTCAAAGGCGTGCCTTTCCACGTAGCCAACGTCTGAGCCATGCCAAACGTTGTTAGACAGCATGAGAGCACAGCCTATGAGTGGAATTGGTTTTGCATCAGAGGCCCGACTCCCAACGCTCCCGTTTTACGTCTCCACGAAAATAGAGCCAAATCAAGTTCTCTTCCTCCTTACCTTCTGAGAAAATCAGAAGTATTTACCAGGTGTGGAAATGCAAACTTCGTTCTCAGAATTGCCAACGTTGCCGCACGGAGTCACGTGTTGATTTCTGCCTAATGAGAAATCCAGAGCAGGCTGGAGTCTGACAGATAGAGCCCAATCGGCTGTTTACTCTCGTGCTAATCACAATCATGTTTACAGGAAAATGCCCTCCTCGGCTTCCAGCAGCTCCAGCCACTCAGCCACGGGAGAGCTGTCTTCAAAGTCAATTGCCTGTCATTTTGCTGATTTATGTGGAGCAACTGCAAAGACCCCTCGAGGTATTTGTAGCTAGCTTGATGATTCCCGGCTTATAAAGTGGCAGTGGGCAGAGTATTTCAGTTCAAATTCCCATCAAGACGGAATTTAAATCCCCAGCTCTGCTGCTCATCTTTGCAATGTGAGCACTTTAGATAAGCAGAAACCATCATACCCTAAATGCTGGGGGACGTACAACCTGGGTTTCTTCAAATGGAGCCTGAACCCACATCTTTTAGACCTTAGCTAGGAAAGTGATTCTAACAGTCTTTAAAATCGTGCTCACAGATGCTGTTTCCCAAGAAATATTGATGATGGAGGCAGAATGGGAACTCTCAGGTTAAGATCGGAGGAGCATTCCCTTACCGCCTGCCTGGATTCGTAACATTTCAGCCAGCAGAATCTAATTTCTGTGGAATAACTTGACTCTTTTAAAAATGAAAATATTACTGGAGAGGGTGACCTATTCAATTACTAACCCATTAGCTTCTGGTTTAACTCCAATTTTAATGGGGCCTCCCTTCTGTGCCGATTCCCTCTCAGCCCCTCCCCCCCTTACAGAAAAGTGCTGGAAGGTTCCAGATCCCGGGGAGCTGGCCCTTCTCTGCTGATGCTGGAAGGTGAGACTGCAGGTTCTGAGAATCACACACGTCCTGTGGGGATACTGTCCCAGCGTAGGTGAAAATGGATGCATCTTTTATGTCCCCACTTACAGCCTTTGGAAGTTGAACACGGATGATTTAAGGATTGCCCACGGCTTACGTTGCCTGCATTTCTGCATTGCTTGCTCATTCAGCATCTCAGATAATAAAGCCACACAATGTTAGGGCTGAAAGGAGACCCAGAGGTCTAGATCAGTTGCTTTGGGTCCAGTGACATCCCCCAGATCGGTGGAGCCCGAGGATCCTTAAGAACCCAGACATGTGGGAGACTGAGTCATTCAAATTGAGGCCAGCTCCAAAAAGAGTACCATTGACTCATCTTCCCGTCATCTTTCTCCTGCTCTCTCTTACAGAAAGTGTGTATTTCTTCCATTT
Organism: Ursus americanus; assembly: GCF_024610735.1. Classification (NCBI taxonomy): domain Eukaryota; kingdom Metazoa; phylum Chordata; class Mammalia; order Carnivora; family Ursidae; genus Ursus; species Ursus americanus. Next base: position 68,472,145 of record NC_142136.1, read on the forward strand.
AGAAAAAGACTGCTCAGATGTACTATGCCATTACCTTCTTCATCCTTCTCTTTATAATCCAGCCTCCTTTCTCCTGGTTTCCGTCACCTGCCCTATTTAGCCAGTTCCAAACTAGCTACCTGTCTTCGTGCGTTTCTGCAGCTGGCCTCGGGGTCCTTGGACACCTTTCACACCCCTCTCGCTCTTCAGCCTTCAGCTTCTAAAACTGGGTTCCTGGCTTCCTTGCCGATGCGCTGTAATGCCTGGGACGTGCCACTGGGTGGCAGTGTTTCAGAGCATTCCTGAGCCCGGCTACGTGGCCTTGGGCTGGGCTGGGCTGGTGGTTTGTCTTTTCCAGCACAAACAGGGCTGTGGGAACAGGCAGAGCAAAGGGGGACTCGCGTAGTGCTGGGGAAATCGATTATTAGATATTATGGTAACGAGGGACGGAGGTCTGCATACTGTCTGTGTGCGCTCAGAGCTTGCTCTAGCCACAAAGCTGACATCTGCCATCATTCTAACAAAGGAATCTCAAAATCCTAAGGCTGTTTGGGAGGTGTCCTTGGAGAGAATGGCCATAACCCTCTGCCCTCCTCGTTTTGATTTTTTAACCGACCATTGGGCCTCGATTCATCCATAAAAACAACAACCAAAGGGAAAAAAGGCAATCCTCGTGAGCATTATGTGTTTGCTGGACAGGATAGTAATGGCCTAATCCTCCTAATGGCTTTGGTCACTGCAGGATATTAGCTATTAGAAGGGTCTGTTTACAGGGGGGCGGTGGGGGAAGGTAGGGCCATCTGCTGATTACAGCATGTATGAGGAATGGAAAGAACATTTAAAGAGACACTGTCCGGCTACTTGGACACAAATATTTGCCTGTCATTTCAAGGTTTATTTAGGGCTTGGATTTGAGTATCTGAATCGTTTGCATGGTCCAAACTCTAAACGCGATGTTTCACACTGGAGATGGGCCCAGGAACTATTTGTTTCCACCCTCCTGCTTTCTGAAAAGAACTTCTCCGGGGAGTGAAAGGAATGTGGCCTGAATGTTTCAGCATTTACATCATGGGTTGAATTCTGTGGAAGTCAAACCAAATGTTTTCATTATAAACAAGTCAGCCCAAGACCAAACTGTGAAGCACCGGTTTGATTTCCAAGCCTCCCACCCAGCGCCAGCCTCCGCACAGGAAATAGGCCCCGGAATCCCACCAGGGGCCAGGCCCCCTCTCCAGCTCCTCTGCCGTTGCCTGCAAGCTGTCCACCTTCCCTTCCAGGCCAGACAGGCAACTAAGGTGAGATGTCCCTACGTATCGGTAGGGTCCGGTGTCCCTCCCTTTTCGAAAGTTCGCGTTAAGCCACTAGGTTTTCATAAAAGACCCTCACGAGTCCCTGTTTCCACTGACCACAAGAAATCAGAAGAGGATTTTTGCTTTGATGCACAAAGGTGTAAAGTGAAAATCGCGTTCAGGATATGTTTGCAGTGAGTCATACAGAGACAGCACGGACCCCAAAAGCTGAGAGCCCTGTGGCCAAGCTCCTTCCCCGGGCGCCGTGCTGGGCATCTCAGCATCAAGCCGCCACACCTTTGAACTGTGTCTGTGAGCATCCGGGCTTTATCTTGAGTTACTTTGTGCCTCCACTAGGCAGATGTGTCTTAAGATATGGGAAAAGCCTAAGAGAGGTTATTTTGGGGGACTGAGAGTGCTCAAATTTTTTTCCATAGAAATTAATGGCTGTTGCCTCTCTCCTTTCCGGCTTACAAAAGATTTCATAGGACCACTCTACTTTCACGTAGTGGGGAAGTACCCATTTCCGGCCTGTAGCAGGAAATGAATGTAGGTGCCCATGCAGAAAAGCTGGAGGCAGGCTGACCACACGTCCGAGAAGGGGTTAAGCCTAGACAGAGAGGTGAGCAGATCCCCGCTTCCCCTCCTGGCCAGACCCTGGCTCAATAAGGCCACAACTCTTGTCGCATCTGCAGATTTTATACCCCGGCTCAATGGAGAGGAAGATGTTGAGGACATATTTGGTATCAACTCAGCCTATCATCACACGAAACCAGACATGCGGTTCCTGAACCAAGAGAATGTAAAGGCTTAGGGAGAGAGAGCTCCTGAATAGTAAGAGGTGAATGCTGAGTGACAGAAGGGGGCAGACGCTGTCCCATGAACGGCCCAGGCAGGAATGATGCCGGTGTCCAGAGAAAAGCCCGGCCTCTATGATGGTGACGTCAGGTAAGCCTCAAAGGAAAGGCGAGACTCAAACTGGATCTTGGGGGAAGGGTAGATCCGCCAACAGTGCTACAAGACGGGGGGAGGGAGGGCATTCCTGCAGGTGGAGCTTGGAGGAACAAGGTTCAGAATACAGGCACATTTCTGGATAAAAAGACATCGCATGTGGTTGAGGCTGAAGGGTCTGAGGAGCACAGTAGGAGAAAGGTGGGAGAAGCCCGTACAGGTCCCATCCGCAATCCTTGTAGCTGACTTTTTCAGATTGCAAGGAAGAGAGCCACTCAAATTACCTTAAGTGAAGGGGGTTGAATCCAAGACAGGAGAGGTGAGGAAGAAACCACAGCCCTACTTCAGAGAAAAGCAGGGATAGCCACCCTGCCAAGCTCCCTAGACATAGGAGTGTAGTGTGGGAACGGAATGTTTGAAAATATAGCATATTAATAGAAAACTTGAGGTTTGTAAGGCCAACAATTCCGAAGATGATTGCTACTGAAAAGACAATTGGTTACTCAGAACTCCCAAGAGAAGGGGACATAACATACCACACAGGGCCACACAGGGAAGCACAGGGCCAGTCAGGGGGCAGAAGGAGGAGGGAAGTGGGAGCAAGAGCCGTGTATATGAGAAGGAATGGATGAGGCAGGGTAAGCAAGTCAGGATTGGCTTGTTTGGATAATTTCAGCATGCTCTGCGACACAGGGCTGCCCCTAGTTGCTGGTAGCTGGCCCTGAGATGATCAGTGCAGGTGGACAGGGGCCCAGGGCGCGAGAGCAGGGGGGGCGGGGGGTGGGCTCTGGACCGGTTGGCTTGTATTGGGAAAGCACACTCCCAGACGTGTATTAGCTCTTGGTCTTGGCTCACCCTGGGAAGGGCGGTCCCTCCAGGGCCAGCAAGTCTCCAGATGTCAAAGCATCAGAACACAGAAAATGAAAGACAGGGTTAAGACACCAAGAGATCATTCAGGACACAGTGTGGCTCGAGCAAAGCTGTCATCTTGTCCCTATGGCTGCTACTCCAGTGTGGATTGGGTGACTCATCCCCACCCCTTGCTGACTGTCCCCTACTGTCCTGTCTGCAGTGGGACTCCCAGGAAAGAACCAGATTGGCCAAGTGGCCTCCATCCAGCACCAGCTGTTCCAGTTAGGCAGATCTTTACGCCAGGCCACCCACACTGCCACCCATAAATCAAGTGTCCACTCATGGACTAACCAATTTCCTAGTAGATCTCAGGGCTTGGCAAGCTACGCCTTGAGCCCCCTGGCTGGGGACACCTGCGGGGGGAGGGGGAGCGACATCCTGAAGATTCCCGGGAGGAGAAAACACAACCAGCCAGCGCCTTACTTGCCTTGTCCTCTGCATAAAGCTTCTGAAAGGCCAGAAATGAATCTGAGTTACAACTGCAGATACACCGAGGATTGCAAACAGGATGGGACAAGGGAAAGCAGGGTTTTTATACAAAAAGATGAATCTGGCAAAAACATAGCAAGAATGGATTGGAGAGGGAAGAGCCTGGAAACTGGAAGAATCATGAGGATCCTATGATAGGTCCTCAGGGCTCCAGGCACCTGGAGTGGGTGGTGATGATGGGGACAGGGAGGAAGGGGCAGTTTCCAGACAGGCTAAAGGAGGCATCGATGGAACTTAGTAGCGGAGTAGACAAGGAAGGAAAGGGAGAAGGACGACCCAAGGGCAACATGGAGGCTTTGAACCTGGGGATGGAGAGAAAACACCTCACTAACAGAAATAGCAGATAGAAAGGGAACAGATATGAGAGGAGCTCGTGCGGATATACGACCTTGTGTCCAGGGATGCACACCAAGAGCCCTGCAACTATTGCTGCACAGGAAACAGTGTGGCCCTAGCAACGGTCGCCTTGCTCAGTAGACAGCCTCGTAATGTTCTGCTTTACTCACAAATCCGGGAACTCCAAGGACGCAACTACCACTTTCGAGATTTCGCCCAATTTTCTTAGAGTCCTCAAAGGCCAGGTCTGGTCGCCAGTAACGAAGTGCCAACCACACTTCTCTGATGTCCTCCACTCACCCCTGTCCAAGTGATTTTTTAATGATGTCTAAATCATTAAAAGCGTGGCTCTCGTACAAATACATACCGAGCACATGCTGAAGAGATCTTTTACACACTAATGAGGAAACCAGCAGGATGGTAAAACTGGTTCAAAGAGCATTTGTGGAACAGACATGTATATGCTCTCTCGGGAAAGGAATGTTGAAAGAAGTTGGCTAAGTTAGACGCAAAGCAAGTTAATGGCCTATGGGGCAATACAGCTGTAACCTGTTAGGCTGTCTTCTCAACTGGACAGAACCGTTTGCCTCTCTACTAGACAAAAAGTCATTTGCCACTTGGCAATTGTCTACAAGAAAACTTCTAACTTCACGCAGCTTCGGCCTTGGTCAACGGTTAATAGTAGGTCACATTTGGTACATTCCTTTAGAGAGCTGGATGGTTCTTGCGTGGGCCTTTTAACAATGTTCCAGTTTGGCACTGAAAGGTCGTGCCGTCATCGTCTTGCTCTATTTCCAAGTTTCGGATGATTCTTAACGTTCATCTTCCATCCCGCCTTAGGATGGAAGATCTTAGCTCAGGCATCATTTCCTCCCATCAGCCTTCCTTGACTTCCGTGATAAGGTCAGATCCCCCTATTCATTTGCTTCCAGAGCTTGGAGTATTTCACCTTCACAGCAGTTAGGGGAAAGAAAAAATTATTATGACACTTGTGACAATGGTAATAAGACTTACTTGGGACTATAGCAATAGGTGTCAAGACAATCGCAATAGGGAAGAGGGATGGGGCTCAATGCCCCAAACTAGGACAAGTGGAAGTTCACAGCCGATGAGCAAAGTGAGGGGGCAGGGGATGGAAAGTTACTAAGAAGACACATGAAGGGTGGGGGGATTCTTGCTATGCTGACTTAATAAGATTTGAGCTGAAGGCAAGCCAGGGAGAGCAGATCTCGAGGTAGGCTGGGGGGATTCTCCCTAAACTAGTTTAGCAGGATTCTTGCTAAGACTGGACAATGCAGGACCAGCAAGGACAGGATGAGGGCCAGGTCAAATCCTAGTCAAGAAGACTCACATCTGCCTCCTCTTCTAGACTATCTGCTCCTCGAGGACAAGGCCATTGCCAGCTTCTGCTTGCCGTCCCATCCCAGCACCTACACTGGACTTGAAGCATAGAAGGTGCTCAATAGCTGTTTCCTGAATGAATGAACGAACGAACGAACGAACGAATGAATGAACGAATGAAGGCCCAGGAAGCTCAGCAAGGGGAATGCCCTGGAAGGCAGGAAACAGTCGTCCACACACTGCAGCCAGCGCACTGCCTGGCTGTCATTATTTCCCTTCTTTGTTTCTATTTGCTTCATTGCACCTTTTCCCATTTGACTGCCTGGCTGGGAATTCAGCTCTGGGGGACTGGGAGCAAAGTCAAACTGTTTGCTCCCGCAGCTTGCTGGTGCTGACTCAACCAGCTCTTCCTGCTGAGGCCTAAACACACTGATCGAAGCCTGGGAAGCAGCTAACCTTAGTCTGTGGTACAGATGGTTTGTACGGCCTGCCCTCTGCCTCTCGTTCCTTCCCCATTTTCCAGGGGTTTCAGGATCTCCCTGCCAGCCTTCCATTGGGGTGGGGGAGGGGGGATCTGTGAGGACCCAGTGGCCACCTCGTGGCTCCATTATTTAATTTGCTTGGGATAGGGAGGGTGAAGGAAGGTTTGCTGAGCACCAAGGATTGGGAAAAGGATCCTCTTCTCAGGAAACAACTTCTTTAAGAATAAAACACCGGGAGTAGGATTTGGGTATTGTGTGTCGCTCCCCTTCCCCCCGACCTCCTGAGTAATATGTCAGTATGGTTTTGGAACCCCTCCCATTTCCACTTTGTGTCTGTTTCTAGTCAATTCCAGCCCATGCCACCTATCTGACCTCCCTGGCCCTCCTCTCTTACTCTTGTTTGTTTCTTCCCAGATGGCAACTCCTGAAGACTGGAGGGCTCAGAGCTCTTCTCCAGTCTGAACATTTGATCCCTAACATCTCATTCTAACCGGCCTGGCAGATCTTGAATGTCTGTGTGCAGCCCAGCCCTCTTCCCAGAACACCAGGCTTGAATCTTACGGAAAGCAGCCTCTAGGGTGACCCCTGCGATCCCCACTGCCTGTTGTTCACGACTCCTGTTGAGTGTAGGCTGAACCCAGTGACTTCTAGCAAATAGGAGACCGCCAAAGTGATGGGATGTTGCCGACCCAAGATTAGGCTTCCATCTTGCTGAGCCTCTCTTCCTCTCTCTCCTGCTCACCATGATGGAGGCCAGCTGCCATGCTGTGAGCTGCCCTGTGGAGGCCCACGTGGCCAGGAACCAGAAGCTGCTTCTAGCCAGCAACTAGTGAGGATCTGAAGCCGTCAGTCCTGTAGCTGCAAAGAACTGAATCCTCCCGACAGCCACATGAATGAACTTGGAAACGGGCCCTCCCCAGTAGAACCTTCAGAGGAAAACCCAGATTTTTGATTACGGTCTTATGAAAGACCCCAAACCCTGAACCAGAGGACCCAGCTAAGCCATACCCAGAAACCTGACCCACAGAAACGGTGAGATACTGAATGTTTGTTGTTTTTGCTTTACACAGCTAGAGAAAACTAATATTATATGTAATTATCTACTCGGACTTCAAAAGGAGTTCTCAAATGTAACGTTGAAACCCAATCTCGATTTCCTATCCTCAGAGGAGAGAGAATAGGATATGTCACTGCTAAAGCATCACGGACAGGGATAGAAGCACCATGCTGCCGACAGTGCGGGGGGTCGGGGATGGAGAAATCTCACGGCAGGAAGTAGCAGGCCTGTGAGACGAGAAAACAACAGGATGCAGGGTGGGCACCCCAACCCAGGGGAGCACTCAATCAAACCCTCTGTCGATTGTCCCGCAAAGTCATGTGGATCGGCTGAAGTGGCTAACTTTGACATCACCTGCACTGACACTGTCGAGTGGACAGACACACGGACAGCCTGGCTGAGAAAGGACAGACTTCAGCACCGTGACAAACCCCACCGACACTCAACGCCAAGTGTATGTCATTTAAACATTTCAAAAAAATCCACCCCAACTCAGGCACGATGTTTAAATGCTTTTTAAGATAAGACTCTAACTGAGCACGAACTACGGAGAAATGTTTTCAGCTTCCTTCTTACGTGAGCAATTTTGAAATTTTATTCCAAGTCTCCCTCAATAAAAATGGCAAAAACTGAGCTCATCTCCAACATACCTCCATTCCAGGCAGAGGTGGGGGAGAATCCTAAATCTGAAAACCTAGAGATAAGCTCCCTCTGTATATTTTGTGTTTTTGTAACACCTTATATGGAGAGTGCGTGTGAAATAAAGTGTGTTCTTTCACATATGCTTGCTCGTTTGAGCCTCATACAAGCTGTGGAAGAAATGGAAATCATGACTTCATTGCCATTTTAAGTGGAAACTGATGTTCAGAAAAGTCAGAGACTTGCCTTGAGGTCCCACAGCTGGTCCATTCTGGAACTTGCTCTAGAGTCAAGTTTCCTGATGTCTGAGCCAGACAGTCATTCACTCCTTTGCCTCCGAAGCCCAGCTTGACCCAGGAGGCGTCCGCCCTGGGACTCATCCAGCACGTTGGGAGAACAAGCCCATCACCAAAACCACATTCGCCGAGGCAGTGGAGGTCCACCTCGGATGTGGGGAAGCCAGAGGGGCCTGTGTGCCTCTGTGGTCAGAGGGAAACAAGGGAGGTGCGCTCTGCACAAGGCGGTGATGGACACCAGGTCAGTCTCTCAGGTGAGCCGTCCAGGGAGGGGGCTGACTGTTTAGCCTCACTCTCTGGAAGACATGAGCACACAGATAGGGCCCTGGTGCCCCATGCAGGATGCAGTACAAAAAGGGCCATGAGGAACTGCGGGGCGCCTGGGAGTTCCAGGGTCTCAGGTGCGACACTGGCAGTGGGTGGAGATGAAAATGGCATTGATGTGAGGCTGCCGGCGCTCACAGACCCCACCTCAGTCGTTCTGAGAGCAGGACCGGGAGAAAAGGGACTCGGCCTTGGAACCCACATGCCCACCACCTCATGGTCAACAGATCTTTGCAAGAGTGGAGTGCACAGGGAAGCAAGCAAAGACGCTGAGATCGCGGTCCAGGTCTGTGAGAGGGAGGCGTCACTCTCGGGAAGGGAGAGCGGGAGAGAACCGGGAGTGGAGGCCCAGGGCGATGTGCAAACTCAGTGGGGACTTGAGACATCCCAGCTGTCCAAGTGGAGGTTTGATGCAAACTTATCCTAAAATCCAGGGAGGCCCCGATGACCAATGACCTTGATAATGAAATTAAGGCCTGGAGGGTTTAAGGACTTGCCCGGGTCATCGAACTCCCAAGCCAGTGCTCTTTTCGCTATATCATGAATGTGCATGATACACCACACCGCTGGACTCTGTGGGATTTTCCCAGGCGGCTCTGGGTGACATCCTGACAGTCATATGATTAACACCCAGCTCCCCCCATCCTTGCCTGGCCTGGCTCTCTCTCTCCTGAGTGCCAGTTTCTGCCTGTCCCGTGCCTGTTGACTCAGTCTAAAGGAATGCTTGTTTTCTAAAGGTTTGCTCTCATTATACAGTCAGTGACAAGACTTTGCAAATCCCTCCTTAGCTTATCGATTCTGACAGCACGCTCCCAAGGGGCACGCAGTGAGCATGGATCTCCTGTGTGAGGACCTGCAGGGGCAGCCTCAGTGTTCTCGGGCTGTGCCTGTCTGCCCAGGGCGGGCACAGAGCGATGCTTCACTGATCATGGAAGGCACGTTGTTCTTTCATTCACTAACAGCGAATCCAACAGCGGAGATCTGAGGTCTTGATCTAGAACCGCAGGTCATAAGGCCATTGGACCCTTGACAGCATTTCCCCAAAAATGGAGGCTGGAGACAAGTTTAAATCACCCTGCAAAGTGGTAACATTCACAGCAGCCAGTCATGACTTCCTTCAACACATGCTTATCGAGTAGAAGTATGTGGCAAGCCCTGAGTTACATGCCTGGAATTTACTGGAGAGCAAGACTGACGCATGGTCTGGTCTCAGGGCAGGAATGCGGAAAAGACAGACAAGTAGCAGTTAGACAAGGTGCGGGGCAGCTGAGCTGGGGACGCATGTGGCCCAGGTACTGATGGAGGGGCTGGGGGACCAGGCTGGCGAGAATGCACACGAAGTTAGCCATGGCAGGAGAAGTCCAAGGTGCCAACACAGCGGCCAGAAACGGGTTTGTTTGCCACATCAGGCTATGAAGAAGCTGGTTCTCTGAGACTCAAGAGTCAGTCTTCAACCTTAACTCCTGGAAATCCTTGGGCAAATGGCTATAGGATTGACATCTACTTCAGCATTCATTTCTCCAGAACTCACTGGCTGGACTTCTTTCACTTCAGGGAGACTGGTAGGACCACGTAGTGGGGCATTGAAACCACAGATTCTGGAAACAGACCCAGCGCTGCCTCTCGCTAGCTGAGTGACAGGGCAGGTTCCCTAATGCCAAGGCCTCTGTGACTCAAAATGGAGATAATCGTAGGATTTCTAGAAGATATGTCAGTCAGGCTTCTCCAGAAAGACAGAATCTATTTCTATCTCTCTCTGTCTCCCTCATGTATATCAAAAGATTTATTTGAAGATGTTAGCTCATAGAGTTTGGGGACTGGCAAATAAGAAATCTGTAGGGTAGGCTGGAAATATAGGCAGGAGTTGATGCTGCCAGTCTTGATACAGAATTTCTTCTTCTCCAGGATACCTCAGTTGTTGCTTATAAGGCCTTTCAACTGATTGGGTGAGACCCACCTCTATTATGGAGGGTAATCTCCTTTTGCTTAAAATCAACTAATAGCAGGGGCGCCTGGGTGGCTCCGTTGGTTAAGCATCTGACTCTTGATCTCGGCTCAGGTTATGGTCTCAGGGTTGTGGAATCGAGCCCCATGTTGGGCTCCATGGTCAACATGGAGTCTGCATGAGATTCATTCCCTATCCCTCTGCCCCTCCCTCATCTTCCTCTGCCCCTCCTCCTCCCCCTCGCACTCTCTCTTAAAAAAAAAATCAACTGATAGCAGATGTTAGCCATATTTACCAAATACTTTCACAGCAACACCTAGATTTGTCTTTGATTAAGTAACTGGGTGCTATAGCCTGGCCAAGTTGAGACATAAAACTAACCATCACAGAGCATGAAAATGAGGTGAGTGTAACGCTTACCCCAGTCCCTGCCACAGAGAGTGCTCAATATACCGAAGAGATTCTTATTTTTAGTTTATTCAGAGGTGTTTGGGCACCTGACAAAAGTACATCTAATTTCTCCCATATTATGAGAGAATATTGGTACACCCAAATACTACCGAAGCTGGTGTCCAGATCCAATACGCCCGTCCCCTCTGAGCCAGCTCCTGACTGTTTGCGCCTCTGAAAGCCTCTCTCTGTACTGGCCAGAGGGCATCTCTTCATCACGAACTTCGCTGCCACAGGAAGCTATTATTAATAAAGAGCTCTGTAAACGCTCCCAGAATTCTAATCCTCACTCAGACACTGAGGGGAGCTCAGGACTATGTCTCTCTATATTACAGCCCATATGAGGGCTTTTATTTTTAACCAAGACCTTTATGAGTATTTTCATGAATTAGAATTCTTCAATACCTTAAAGGAGAGGTGAATCTTTTGTCTTCCTGTCTGATGAAATTCCTTTCCTCCTCTTATCTTCAATGCTACAAGAACTTTTGGCTGATGGAGGAGGGGTGGGAACTAGAGCAACAGAGGCATGTAAAACCAGAAATTAATTAAAGTTCACCTTACTTATGGCTTTGCCTTTAGTGAGACTTGGCAGTAGACCAGTATCCCATCACCAAAAGGACATATAGCTGTGGGACAACAGGCTCAATAATGGTGGCCACAAGTCCTTTGCGTGGAATTTCTTTCCTTTTCTATGTCTTTTTTTTTTTTAAAGATTTTATTTATTTATTCGACAGAGATAGAGACAGCCAGCGAGAGAGGGAACACAAGCAGGGGGAGTGGGAGAGGAAGAAGCAGGCTCATAGCAGAGGAGCCTGACGTGGGGCTTGATCCCACAACGCCGGGATCATGCCCTGAGCCGAAGGCAGACGCTTAACCGCTGTGCCACCCAGGCGCCCCTCCTTTTCTATGTCTTGATCTAGAATCCAAAGATATTTGGCGGGGGGAGGGGGGAACAGATGATGTCTGCCCTTCTTCTACATGGTTCCTCCATGGTTAAGGTCAGAGCAAATATAAAGCCACATACAAGTTACAGATGTGAGAAGGTTTGCCCTAAATGAAGAACGCTGGGAGGCTGCTCGGGAGAGGAACTCCATAATTCTTTTAGAGAGAGGTCCTGTACCCTGTGGTCAAGGGTACAGATCTGGGGTCCGATTTCAAGTACAAATCCTGGCTCTGCTACTTACCGGCTGGGTGATTTGGACAAGTTACTTCACCTCTCTGTGCCTCAGTTTCTTCACCTGTAAAGTGGGTTCCTGTAGGAATGAAAGTTCTCTAAGTATGAAGTACTTGGCCCATGGTAAGTATTTAGTTGAACTATATGATTAGTGTTTGTATTACTTTCACTACTCTTAGTAGTAGTAGAACCCAACTCAAGCAAACGTTAAAAAAAAAAAAGGGGGGCGCCTGGGTGGCACAGCGGTTGGGCGTCTGCCTTCGGCTCAGGGCGTGATCCCGGCGTTATGGGATCGAGCCCCACATCAGGCTCCTCCGCTATGAGCCTGCTTCTTCCTCTCCCACTCCCCCTGCTTGCGTTCCCTCTCTCGCTGGCTGTCTCTCTGTCAAAAAAATAAATAAAATCTTAAAAAACAAAACAAAAAAACAAAAACAAAACAAAAAAAAAACACCCCACAACACAGGAAGTTTATTAGGAAAACAATGAGTTATTTTATAGAATGCAAGGATTAGGCTTTAGGAAGGCATAAGCCAGGGCAGCTCCAGGAGCCTCAGGGAAGAGGGTGCCCAGGATGTTCTCATCCTTCTTCCCTCTGCCTTTCTCTATCCTTTGTTCTCTTGATCAAAAATACAGGTTTTCTTCTCTTTCATGGTACACGTTCATCACCATTAGGCTGTGGCCACATCGTCTTCACCCAGGGAGTCAGGCTGAAGGAGCAGCCACCTGTTGCCACGGCAAAGAGAGAAGGAAGCCGGGCAGACCAGCCAGTCTGCCGAAAGCTGCTGCCCAAAAAAGTGACCCCGTCACATTTGGTCCCGGTTCCGTGGCCGAGCCAGCGAACAATAGGGTGGAAACGCATAATCCCGGGCAGGAGGGGCGTTGCCGGTGGGAGAAGAGGAAAACATCTACTGCAAGAGTCATTGAAAAGACCCCCCTTGAGCAGAACCATATGGTAGAGCGTGGTAGAAGGGCAGATATCTCCTCCCAACAAAAGTGAAGAAGAACCCTACGTGTGTTTTCTAAGGGAATTGTATGCCAAAATGCTACACACACACACACACACACACACACACACACTTCAGAGGGGACATGGATAAAAAGAAACAAGAAAGCTGATTCACCATGGGGCGCCTGGCGGGCTCCGTCAGCAGAGCCTGCGACTCTTGATCTTGGGGTTGTAAGCTGGAGACCCACACTGGGTGTAGAGAAGACTTAAAAATAAAATCTTTAAAAAAAAAAGAAAGAAAGAACGCTGATTCACCAGAGCAAAACTCCCAAATGAAGATGATCTGACTGGCAGTAGGAAAGCCACATTAGTGATTAGAAATATTTAGAACAGTTAGACATGCTTGAAATCAAAGGTTACCATAAAAAGACTATGAGAATCTTGGAAAGGCATTCATTGGAGGATATTGTTAACTGAAGAGAATGCTCTCTCTCAGGGGGCCAAAGCTGCCCTGCGAACAGTCCGGTCCAAACTCAGGACCAGGATCTGGAGAAACCAGGTGGATTTAAGCTTTCTCGTGAGCAGCGGAGCTCCACAATCAGGGACTTGGCTGGATATAGAGAATGGGCCCATGGAAGGAGTGAAACCAGAGACAACACGCAGACACGTGCAGCACCAAGACTGAGGTGGCCCAGCCAGGCAATCCCGCAGTGCCCTGTGATTTGTCTTTCCATCCGCAGTCCGTGCTCCAAATCTCCATTCTGCTTCGAAACAGTTCTAGGACTCAAAACAACTGACCCAACACACACCACTGAAATACATCAGAGAGAAGAAGGGGAAAGAATGAAATTGCAGAAGTTCTACTCACAGAGAAGTCATTGAACCCCTTGTGAGGTGGCCGAGGACCTACCGGTCACTGAAGAGGTAGTTTTGGTTTTGTTTCTGTTGTTTCGAGGGGTCTTGATCCAGTACTATCCAAAAAGAAAGAGATGATAATAATATTGATTTCCTCGATAAATATTTATTGTCTGTGGTGTTCTAGGAGTTGAGGATACGGCAATGAGCAAAAAAGATTGTGTGACCTCATGGCATTTACTTCCTAGCTGGGAAAGATCTACAGAAAGAATGAGTGTGGTATGTGTGCTATTGGAAAGCTGTGTATCCTGTGAAGCAAACAAAGCGGAGAATGAAGACTGAGAGTGTTGCTGGGAGAAGGTTTGAGATTTTAAGGACAGAGGTCAGGGAACCCTTTGCCAAGAGGGTGATGTTTGATTACAGACCTAGACGAAGTGAGGCGTGAGCCAATTGTGCATCTGGGGAGCAGCGGTCCCAGACACAGAGAAACAGGACAAGCAAAGGCCCTCAGGTAGAGCCTACTTGGTACGTCGAGGCACAAAGAGGTGACAAAGGTGGGTGAGCTTAGCAAGGGCAGAACAGAGGAGATGAGGTGGGGGTGGGGAGCACATCGTGTGGGTGTTGGCTGTTCCATACCAGGATCTTGCCATGCCCCTCTGACATCTGCTCTTGTTAACCCCAGAGAGGCTAAGTCACAGAGCCAGTATGTGAAGGGGTCAGGACACACTCATGAGTGTCCACGCTGTTCCTGCTGCTTGCTGCTCACATCCCTCCTGCCATTCTTCGGGGATGAGGACTGTGAGCTTGGGAGCCAGCCACAGCTCCACGTACACCACCGTGTGGCCCTGGGCAGCGCACTTCACCTCTGTGAGCCTCAGTTTCTCATCTGTAAAATGAGTCTGCTAACTCTTCGGAGGATTGTTGCAGGATTAGGTAAGATACTAAGTCGGCAATGAGCCGAGTATGCTTGTATGTTTCCAAGCTACTCTGGGGCTTTTTGCTCATTGCATTAAATTTAAAAGAATTGTTTTTAAATTTATGATTCACACATATACACGGGTGCACCAGGAATTCAAACCAGACCATAAAAAGAAATAGAAAGAACAAAAGGACAGAAATGGAGCCCCAGAAATGGGAGATGTGACTAAGAAGGAAGCAGAGGTCCTGAGCAAGACAAGTGGGCAGGCTGGAGCCCCAGGATGGGGACCCAGACACTCGGGAAGATAGGAGAAGCCTGACGAAGCCGACAGAGACAGACCACGTTGGGTGCAGCACTATCAGCGAAACACGCTTTGCACTTCCGGCCCCCACAAAGCCCATCCTGTTGTATGCCACTGTTATCATGTCTCAGAAGTCCAGCTGGAGCGGCCACATCCGTCCTCTTTCGATTCCGCAGCTCTGGTCTCCCCAGCAATCGAGGGCCACAGTACAGGCTCACAGGGCTCTGTGAGCTTTGGGTTGTCTGTTCCCCAGGAAAGATACATAGAAGGACGACAAACTGTTCAGTCTACTACTGCTGTGGCCAAAATATTTGTGTCCCTCCAAATTCAATGTCGAAATCCTAATGCCCAAAGGAGATGGTATTTAAAGGTGAGACCTTTGGGAGGTGCCTAAGTCACGAAGGTAGAGCCCTCAGGAAGGGGACGGGTGCCTTCGTACGAGAGGTCCGGAGAGCTACCTACCTCCCTAGCCATCGTAAGCCTGCGAGGATACAGCCGGAAGCCTGGCATCTGGAGGAGGGCTCCCACCAACCGTACTGCACTCTGATCTTGGACTTCCAGCCCCCAGAACTGTTCTTCCTAAGCCACCCAGGCTGCGGGACTTTGTTATCACAGCCCGAATAGACCAAGACACCTACCTGGCTGCCCTCAGTCTGAACTTGGGGAAGACGAGCCGCGTCAAGACTCACTTACTAGCAGGTCAGAGACTGAAACTGTCAAGGGAAAGCGTGGGAACCACCCCTTCACATAGGGCTCGTCTCTCCGTCACAATCATCAAATGCTCACAGGAGGAGCACCGGAGCCGCTTGTGGCTAAGGACAGACGTTGAGGCTAAAATTCAGGTGCAAGAGAGAAGTGCTTGAAAGAGACACAGGGAAATGAGGGGCCGTGTGTGTTCCACTCACTGTACTTAACAGGGCGTCGTCCACGCCCCCTTGAGATAGAGAGACCGCGTCATTGTTAACCGACGGCCGCTTCAGACAGGAAGGGTACAGGTCAGCTCTGGGCTAGCCCACCGTCCAGCCACTGCCAACACCCCCTCCAGGAACTTGCCCAGATGCGTGGGGGTCCACCCAGGTGGGGCGATGACTGCGGGAAGCCGTGCGTCCTGGCTTCAACGGGAATTCATCCTAAAGATAGCCACCTGTCCAAAGAGTGCTTGCATCTCAG
This sequence comes from Ursus americanus, assembly GCF_024610735.1. Lineage (NCBI taxonomy): Eukaryota > Metazoa > Chordata > Mammalia > Carnivora > Ursidae > Ursus > Ursus americanus. Next base: position 68,488,000 of record NC_142136.1, read on the forward strand.
GAAAATCGCCCCACGGACAGTTCCTAAGCTTAAGTTCTTCCTTTCCAGCACACCTTCTTGCCATCGGAGTTTTCATTTTTAAAACAAAGCATCATTATTCTGCCAGGAACATTGTAATCACAAGAAACACTTAAAAAAGAAGAGTGTTCTGACTACATTTTGATTTTTTCTTTCAGAGTAATGTCATCTTATGCCCAACAGCCCAAGATCCAATTTAAATAGAAGCTGGTGTCCTTTGTTAAAAGAGCCGTTAGTGTTCATTATCAGGTGTCCTTCTCGCAAAGCACAAGTTCCCTTGTTAGGGGACTGATGACGGCTTTGTAGCACACACTAGTTACACTTGAGAGCAATAGCTGCGTTCTCGCGTCAAGACTCATGGAGCGCCTGCGATTTTATCTCCTTGTGCGAGCACAGTCGTTCCGTGGATGTGACAGAAGACATGGGTCCCCTGGATCAGAGATGAGAAAACTCTGTTATTCACAGCAGCCTCGCCTCACAGAGCATCAGCATCTCTGCGCCAGTTCCCCGCCCGGAGTTTGCGGCGCAACGTGTTGGGCCTGGGTGGGTGATGAGGACCCACCGGGTGGCACAGCAGCAGAGGAACCCAGGGCCAAGGGCCGGCACTTCTTGAGTGAGCAGAAACCCTTGTAGCAAGCACATGACAAGCCATCCCCCCTCCTCCTGGGGAGTGAACAGTTGCACGGTAATCAGGCTGGATGCACCTTGACCTACTTAGTGTCTGTAACTGCTCAGGGGCCGCGGCATCAGGAGAGGGTGGCCCCGCAGTCTGGCGCGCACAGCGTGAACGCGCAGCCGTGCTCACACCCATGCCTCTGCCTCCCCAGCACCTTCATCTGGTCAAGTGATCTCTCCTCCAATCATTCCATTATATGGTAACTTTAAATAACGTCCCTGCTACTTCTCAGACAACGGAGATTCTGGCCTGAGAACCATATCTCCCAGGCAACCCATCTCTCTCCCTCTCTCTCTCTCATATAACACTTCTCAGAAGAGCACATTAGAATTAAATATAAAACCAAGGCTTTTGCCTCCTATTCATGTGCTTGGCCTGTGCTGACTTCATTACAGAGTCACTGAGGCCAAGAGAGGTACTTGTTTCATGGCATGGGGAGGGGGGTGGGCAGGGGTTGGGGGGAGAGAGCTCTGCATACGCTGTCATTACATGTAGCTCTTAGAGCAGATGACTAAGGAAAGTGTTGGTGGTACGTGTGTTGGGATATCTATTAACAACATAGCTCACAAATGCTTTTCAAAATGTCGAATGTCTGTCCTGTAAGCATGGCTGAACTTTAGGTCACCTTGAGGCACGCTGTGTGGAAATCTGTTACACAAGGTGGAAGTTCATTAACCGTGTCTTCTATTTTTCTGCATTCTGATGCTTTGACATGCGGGGCCTTGCTGGCCCTAGAGGGACTGACCCCATCGCCCCCAGGGTTAATCAAGTCCTAGAGTTAGGGAACAACTGGACCAAGGACATGCTTCTCAAATGCAAACCAGCTAATGAGAGCCCACACCCCCTCACCTTCTGCTATTGGGCTCCTACACCCCAGGGGTCTACCCACCTGCACTGATCACCCCAGAGCCAGGTACCAGACAACTAGGGACAGCCGTATGCCCCGGGGCCTGCTGAAATTACTCAAACTAGCCAATCCTAAATCTGCTTCCCCTGCCTCACCTGTTCCTTCCCGTGGAAACTAGCGTGAACACCCTTGCCCACAGTTCTCCCCTCCTCCCTCTGTCTCCTGACAGACCCTGGTGCTTCCCTGTGTGGCCCTGAATGGTATGGCACACCCCCTCTTCCTGAAACCTGGGTCTGATAAATTGTCTTTCAATGGCAGTCATCTCCGTCGGCCTGACTGTGCCCCGGATTTCCTATTAATACACTCTATTTGAAGACAGGCACTAACATGTGTCCTGGCCTCTGAGTGAGAGCGGAGAATCCGGCATTGTGTTCGAGTCTCCGGCTTCACCAAGGGTGCAACGGGGAGGTTTCACTCTCCTTGTACTGAGACCACAGAGATCTAGGGTCTATATTCAGCTGCCCACCCGGCATCTCTGCTGGGTGTTCCAGAGGCAGCTCTACCCACACTGTACCAGATGGAACCCTGAAGCTCCCTGAAATACGTGCATGTATGCACACGCGTGTGCACACACACACAGACACACTCTCTTCCTCCCCTAGCCTCCCTGCCTTTATACCTGGCGTCTCCACTCACTAAGTTGCTTAAGCCAGAAAATTTGCCATCATCCCTGACCCTTCTTCCTCCATTCCAACCTACCACCCAATGTCACCAATTCTACCACCAGATATCTCCCCATCGTACTGTCTCTCTCACTCTCTATCACCCTACTCTGAGCCACTTTCATTTCTAGCCAGGACTATTTCAATAGTCCCTCCCTCCATTTCTCCATATAATAGCTCAAACCACTTTTAAAATAATGGATCATACACCCAGAATTCCTTCCTTTAAAACATTCATGTGTACTTAGAATAGAACGTGTAATCCTTCCTGTATAAGATCTGAGCCTGACCATGTTTTCAATCGACTCTCACTGCTTCACCTTTGCTCACAATCCTCCATCTACCCCCACCTTTCTTTTCCCACCTGGAATGTCCTTCTCCCCATTCCTGGCCTATGTGGTAGACGTTACTGGCACTCACCAAGATTTTTGGTTCTCTCTCCTTCCGGGCTCACATCTCCTTGAAATCAGGCATGGCCAGGAGATTGGCTTTGACAGTGAAATACCAGTGACACATGTCACTTCAGAAGCATTCAGAGCTGGAGTGCATTTCTCCACGCTCTGTTCCCTGCCGCAATGCTCTTAGAAGACGAGTTAACACGGAGGGGCCATAAGATCAAAGCCTCCTAGACCCACTGAGCCACATGTGGAAGGCAGCTGCCCTGAAGTTACCCGGACCCTCAGCCGATTGAATGTGAGTGAAAAGTAAAATTTTAATGTTAAGCCACAGAGTTCTGGGGTTGGTTGGTACTACCTATTTTGACTATCACAGCTGGGCTGGGAAATTTTCATCCTCCCATTAACAAGTCTTCCCTGACTCTGCCTTAAAGAATCACACACACACACATACACACACACACATTTCCCCAAATTCAGTCCCCCCATTATTCTCCCATAGCCTTCTTTACTCTTCCTTCATAATAGCCTTTATCAAAATTTGCAATTATATATTTAATGTGTATTTATTTGCTCATTATTTGCCTTGCCTACCAGGTTATACACTCCGCCTGGGTTGGAACCTTATCTGATTTGATTATCAGGGAACCTCCCCTGGGCCTGTGCACAGAGCCTGCACATAATAGACGCTCAAACAACACTTCCCGAAGGAGTGGATCCCCTCCCCTTCTTCCTCTCCAGCCTCCTCTGCTACTCCTACCCCTTCCTCTGCCTGTACTGCCTCGGGCTCCTTTCTTTTCTCCTTCTTTTTCTTGCCTTTTCTCCACTTTCGTCCCTGCCTAAGATGGTGATAGAGACCAGGGGGCAGGACTGCCTTGCCATCTTAACTAACCGGATGGTAGATTTTGATCTCAAGATGAGTGAAAAGAGAGAGCTAGAAGTCTGTTCTCACTATTTGCCTTGGGGGGTCTGAAGGAGAGTCTCCAATCCCCGTCTCCTCTGCGTTCTGCTTGTGTGTGCCCACCTGCAGGCTGCCCCCCTCCACCTTCTCCCTCTCGGAAAGGTACAGGACCAGCTAGAAATCTGACAGTATTTCAGGCTCTTGCCTCTCCCCTCCATACCACACCGAATGCGTCACTCGGTCCTGCACACTCTATCCCCGAAGCACTAGTCCTGTCCATCCCCTTCTGCACCCCATTCTGCCAACTCATGCCCACTCCCCCACCTGAGCTCGTCGCGTCCCCTCCTAACTAGCCTCCCAGGCTCTAAACTCAGCGCATCCTAGCCTCTGATCTGGTCTGACTGGGCAGACCCGCGCTGAGATCCATGGCTCCTCTGCCCCTAGGATGCATGTGGTACAGCCTGGCCCGCAGGGCCCTTCGGACTGAGTCCAGCTGACCTTTCCATCTTTGTCTCTTGCCTTTTGCCCCCCACACCCCACAATCTGGCCGTACTGGACCCTGGCAGTTGTCAAAACTTTGTGGTGCGCATCCTGCTAAGAAGTTTTTTCTTATCTTATGTTAAGACATTCCTCTTCAGGGAAGAACTGCTTACACTTAGCAAAATGCCTAGATAAACTGCTTTGGAATAGAAGATGAGGCTCTAAGACATGGTTAGAAGGAAATAAACAAGAGGTAGTTGAACCACACTACAGGAGAAATGAACAGGAATTTTTCCCCTCTTTTTTTTCATGTAAGATATAGCGTGCATCCAGAAGAGTGAGCAGGTCATATAGGTTCAGCTTAAAAAATAATTAAAAAGCAAATCCCCACGTAACCACCACCAAAGTCAAGACAGAACACGAGCAGGATCTCAAAAGCCCTCAAGAGCCCCTCCCGGTCACGATGTCCTGTAAGCAGGAGTCTGGGGCAGGGCGAAACTAGAGGGGAGGACACTCGAGCAGGGGGATGACACCGTGGAAGGCTAGAGAAGGCAGGGGTGGAAATGCCCAAGAGACCTTTTAAACACAGAAAGAATCATATTTGTGTTTCAATTATCTGATGTGTGTTGCTGCCATGTAGGCCTTTTTGGCCTTAATTTTCAGGAGAATTTTTTGTGTGTTTGATCACGGGGTGGGGGCAGGGGTGGATGCTACTGGGAAATCAAGGAGGATGGGTCTGTCCCGTGCTTGAGTTGTTCTGGGACAGAGGTCAAGGGCCATCTGCACTATGCAGGGGGGAAACGCAAAATTCAGACGAAACTGGGAACTGGAACCGGGGGAGATCCAGAGCCTTGATGTGAGGCATGGCCATCCTTGGTGCCCTTCTTCACTCCCACATCCTGATCTCAACTTCCCCACATTCTCTTTGTAGGGCTGTGGGGCCTCCTGTTCGCCTCGCGCCTGCGTGATGCATGCATATTGGCTGTTGGAGCCTAGCTGTTGGGATGTTATCATAAGGACCCAAGTGCCAAGAATGTTGGGAGCCCCTAGATCCATCTGGGCCCATTTGGGGGGCCACATGCAAGAGTCAAACCTCAAGGACCTACAAGAAGATGATAAGAAACCCCCATACAGAAATACCAAGAGCACCCCCATTCCAGTTCTGTTGATTATGGCTCTCTGCTTATTCTGGGATACAGTTTGTTATGGTGATGGGAGAGAACCGACGTGGAATGAATCTGGGGGACATACTGGTTGTATAAACCTTTATGAAAGTTGACTCTTCTCAGTGGGGTCGGAGGTACCGTGCTGGCTACTATCTGCACTAGTTAGGGGTCTAAGGTTTCAGGTGATTCTGCAAGGCAGGCCAGTTTTCTCCTTCCCTACGCTATCCCAGAACTGTGGGAGAACAGGGCTAGCAAGGCGAGGGGTGGGAGAGAAGCTCCGGCCCCCCGTTAGAGCTTCTGTGATGGGAGAGGAACAGCTACAGCTCGGAAGAGGCACATACTTCCTCACCCTGAGCCCAGACTGAGAAGGAAGAATGAGAAACAGACGAAGCCGTGTCTTGGCAGTGAGAAGTGAGAAACATCTGCTCTCAGGATGTTGACACTTCTCTAAGGGCTCAAAGGCAGACACTCCAACTGCAGAACCTCAGTGACTCCCACACGGGTCTGCAAGGTTGAAAGGGGAGTCGTGTGCCCCACCGAAGGCTCTGCTCTGGTTAGAGTCTGCCCACTGTGGTCATCGATGGCTTCATTCGCAAGGTTTTCCAGCAGGACCTGCGTCAGCAGAGGGGTCTTGGGAGTCAGTCTAGGAGCTGGAAGCTCAGGAAAGCCTCTCACTTTCCCAGGGTGCCTCCCACCCCCAGGGACACGGGGTTTGCAGGGCACCTTCTCAGAGCAGTGTAAGGACCCTGCAGGAAAGAGTCCGGTTCCTGCATCGGGTCTGCTTGGAAACGATGAGCGCCACGTCAAAAAAAAGTTAGGCTTTTCATTCCAGATGCTCGAACCACGGTCACAGCAAGATGTTAAATGCTAGATTCAGCTAACATTTGAAAGGAAGCAGGAAAATGGAAAAGGACACAAATGTCTAATACTTTGTACTTTTGATTTTTTTTTGCTTTCAGTACCTCTAAGAGCCTTTTGCCACATCAAAGCCACTTTTTCATTGAGTTAGTCCCTGTGCTGTGTGTGAGAGGTTTGGGGTGTGGGGCTGTGGGAGAAACAACAGGGCCTCGGATATGGGTGTGCCTTCAAGAAGCCCAAAGTCCAATGGGACAGATAAAATGGGGCTGTGATTACCACAGATAGAAAGTGATAAATAGAGCTAAAATGGTATGTAGTTTAGAGGAGAGAAAGGTTTCTAGATAGGATTGCCAGATAAAAATCAAAATGCTCAGTTAAATTTGCATTTCATGTAAATAATGCTTTTTTTTTAAGCATAAGTACGTCACAAATATTGCTTGGGACATACTTATGCTAAAAAATTATGCCTTGTTTAGCATTGTTTATCTGAAAATCAGATTTAACTGTGTGTCTTGGGTTTTTATGTGCTAAACCCGTCTCCCCTATTTATGGAAGACTTCATGGTGTAAATAATATTTCATCTAAGTTTTCAAACATGGGCAAGACGGGGACGTGTGGCAAGCCACGCCTGCCGCACATTCAGGATGCCCACTGACCCACTGCAGAGACTTCCTTCAGCACACTCGCAAAGGGAAGCTCTGAGGGTTTACAAGAGGACAGGAAATTTTGTTTCTGCTGCCTGTCACCATGGTCCGCACGTTGCTGGGAGGGGCGGGTCGGTGCAGCAGTCCCGAAGGGCTGGGTCATGCCGAGGTAGCCAACAACCCCAGCGTCAGCCTCTCATGTCCTCACTTCAGGACCCAGGCTGATGGAGGGGGGGAGGCAGGAGGGGGAGGCCACTATCTAGGACATTGCCAGTTGCCATGGCAAAGGGAAAGAATGTTGCAAAGCAAAGCATAGGCTTTTAAAACTTACGCTCAGAAGCGGCACACTCACTTTCATGCAAATGCCGGAGCTCAAGGAGACAAGAAAACACCACCCCACCACATGCCTGGGAGAAGAGGAAAACACAGATCTCTGGGAACAACCCTAAGGACGCCCTCAGTCAGTGTGCTCCAATTTCCAGTCCTACTGACAGCCTGGCTTCAATTGCTCCTGCCGCCCTCCCCTCCCCGCCCCCGTCCCCAATGCCAAGAGCAGCTCTCCTCCCCAGGCTAGCTCCGGGCTGTCACATTCAGACACGCTGGGCCAGTAGCTCCTGGTGGTAGCCTAGAGATGACCAGGGGCCCTGGGAGCACCGAGCGCCCTTGCAGCTAGGGAGAGCTGCCAGCGTGAGCGGAGGGGGCAGCCTGCTCCTGGAACAAAGGAGCTGGCTCCAAGCTGATTCTCCGAAGAACCCAAGGGGGACCCTGGAGATTTGCATTCGTGTGTGGGGCCTTCGGTTCCCCCAGGGTGGCTGTGGCAGCTCAGGTTCAGCTCTGCCCAGAGGCCAACGTGGTGACCCTCCCGAGGAACCAGAGCATCACCGAGCAGACCCAAGACTGACCCAGAGAGCCTCTGGGACCACGTAGCAGCCTGCATTTAAAAATCAACATGGAAAGGAAATGAAAAACACTTGCCCAGGGCCACCCAGACCCAGAAACGGTTTACGAGGCGGTTTCTGGAAGAGGCATGACTAATGTTGTTATTGCTGAAAGTGCCCTGGCTGCGCGCCAGGAGCGCCGTCACCACCTCCGCCCGCTGCAGTCAGGTGCGGCCCAGACAAAGGGGCCTTCTGTGCTCGGCGGGGACAAGGATGCCTGAGGAGCCAGACAATGGTGTGCAGAAGCCTGGGGGAGGCGGCCCCGGGAGCAGAGGGGGCAGGGAGAGGGGGCGGGGGAGGCGGAACCTTCGCCCTCACCCTCACCCTCCCTCACCCCAGGCCAATGAAAGGGGAAACCCTGAGCCGTCCTTGGGCTGCGAAGCATCCTTGGCACCTGAAAAGAGGAGAAGCAGAACGGGAGCCACAGGGAACCAAAGGCCCAGGGCAGGGACCCTGGCGCGGTAGCCCTGTCTGTCCGCCCTTTGAGCCTGATGTGTTAGCCGATTTGCCTGGCACAGCCCCCGCGTCGGGAAACAGCAGCCCTTTATTGACCACTGGCCCTGCGCGAGGCCCTGGTGAGCCCTCGCGATCACAGCGCATTAGCTAATTTCGCCCTCACTGCAAACCCTACCAACAGCGATTTATTAGCCCTGGGTTACAGAGAATGAACCTGAGGCTCAGAGAGGTTAATGACCTGGCCAAGGTCACACAGTTGAGGCAGAGATTCCCTTCCAAATCTTCTCCACCGGAGAGCCTGTTCCCATGGCCACAAGCCACACCCACTAACGCTGCAATGAATGCCACTTCCCTTCCCCAGAGCTGGGCCAGGTGAGAAAAAGTGAGTCTCACTGGCATCTGGGGCGAAATGGAACAGAACACCAAAAAACGTAGTAATCAGGATAAATAATATTTTAATGCAGTATTTTTTCTTTTTTAAAATAGTTTATTTATTTGAGAGAGAGAGAGAGGGCGCGTGTGCACAGGGCAGGGGGTGGGGAGGCACACAAGGAGAGGGAGAGGCAGACTCCCCGCTGAGCAGCGGACCCCAGGACCCCAAAATCATAACCTGAGCTGAAGGCAGACACTTAACCAACTGAGCCACCCAGGCACCCCTTTAATGCAATATGTTTAAAAAATCAAAATTAATGCGAAATATCTATGCTGCACAAAATACCAAAACTGTGACTAAAGACAGGATCCAGCATACATGTGTGCGGCCGGAGGATCACTCCTGCTCACCTCCCCCTATACTGGCCTTGCCCCAGAAGGTGGGTCCTCCGTGGTGGTACAACATGCACCCTCGGATACACATCATCCAGAACATCTTCATCCCAACAGACAGGGATCCCTTAACCGCACCTGTCACGCCCGTTAGCTCATAAGACCTGTTGCAAGGTCTCGAGCCTCCTCCACTCCAGCGTGGCCAGCACCGGACAAAACCATAAGATCTTTGGCATTTAGTGCCCCTCTCAATTCGAATGTCTGCCTCTCCCCCAGCACCAGGTTTGCACGTAGCTGGCTCTCCGCGAACAGAGGCAGCCTAGGAAGGTTTCAGGCAGCGGTGCTCACGGCTCTCAGCCCCAACTGCACCTAGGACACTAAACACGCAGCAATCTGGGCCTTACTGGTCAATCGAACAGGAGCTCTGGGTGTCACGCACTTATCTCCGTTTTTTTTTTTCTTTTAAGATTTATTTATTTTAGAGAAAGAGTGTGCAAGCCCTCAGAGGGGCAGAGGGAGAGAGAGAATCTCAAGCAGATTCCCCGCTGAGCACATTCCCCCCAACACAGGGCTTGATTCTCACAACCCCGGAGACCATGACCTGAGCCAAAATCAAAAATCAGACGCTCAACTGACTGAGCCACTCACGGGCCCCCCAGGTGTCTGTGTTTTTAAAGGCCCTCCTGGTGATTGTCAAACGCAGCCAGGGTTAAGAGCCAAGGGTTAAAGGAATGACTTATTCCTGGGGCTGGATTTGCATTTTCGTAGTGGATGCTTAAAGGCAAAAAATCCTTTAAGACCCATATCTGAACTCAAATTATGGGAGTCAGTCTCCAGTGGGTCAGTAGACCCTTCCCAGCATCTCTCAATCATTACACATAGGCAGGTTCTTACTCAAAATAGCACCTGCATCTTCTATCTCAATTATCCGTCAGCAGTTGTAACACTGCAGCAGCTCCCGGACCTTCCTTCATTCCATGGCTTTAACTCTTCTGAATGCCCAACGAGGAACAAAGTTACTACTTGCTTATCTTTAGATCTCCCCACTAGCGCTGTGCTGACTCCAAAAACAGTTTGCTGAGTCGACCGATGAAAGATGGATTGTTACTTATGTCCTTTCTTCAGCTGTTTGTGTGACCTCGGGCTGCGCCTGACTTACAATCAGGGGACGTGCCAGCTGCTGTCCCCACCCCCAAGCTGCTCAGCACCCCGCTCCCTGTCCTGGGAAGCTCACCTGTCTGATCCCAGCAGGGGCTCCCTTGCCCTCTGGTCTTTGGTTGGGTGTAGTCAATGGGAGCTCTAGCAGATCGGAGGACAGAGAGTGAGGTCAGCCTGCTCAGCCAAAGTGGGTTTGTTATGCTACTTGGGGGTTCTGGGATCAAGCCCCGCATCTGGCTCCCTGCTCAGCGGGAAGCCTGCTTCTCCTTCTCCCACTCCCCCTGCTTGGGTTCCCTCTCTCACTGTCTCTCTCTCTGTCAAATAAAAAAAGAGCCAAGAGGGTCCAAAGTACCTGAGCTTCTGAGTTGGGGTGCACCACCCTCCTGACACGCGGGTACAGTCTTCTTGCTCACCAGCCCAGAAGCTCTCTGAGCCCCATTCGTTTGGGGTTTTATGGAGGCTTCGTTCATGGGCGTGATTGATTAAACCATTGGCCATTGGAGACTGAACTCAATTTGTAACCCTCTAATCCCCTGGCACCAACCCCCTCCTTAGGGGCTTTCCCAAAGTCACCTCATTCACATAAGCTCAGGTGCGGTGGAAAGGGGCTTGTTATGAAGAGCAAAGACACCCATTTGAACATTATCTCTTTGGAGCTATTTTAGGAGCTGGGGACAAATATGCCCTTACTGCTCTTATCACTCAGGAAATTACAAAGGTGCCAGGAGCCATGGAAGAAGACCACACATATATTTCTTATAATAAATTACAATATCATAAAAACCTAATGCCCAAGCTAGGTGTTAGGAGGTGAGGTCTTCGGGAGATCATTGGTCATGAGGCTGGAGCCTCATATATGAGATCAAAGCCCTAATAAAAGAGGCTCCAGAGAAATCCTTGCCCCTCCTGCCACATTTTTACACATTTTAGACAATGAGACAATAAATCTGCGAGGCATTGACAGGACAAAGAAAAGTTAACTTTGGGCGCTTCAATTAGTAAGGAATGCTAGACAGAATTCGGGTTGGGGCAGTAAACTAGTAAGAGTAACAGGAGTTGTTTATATAACTTCCTCTGCCCTAAATTTCTCACCTCTGGTGATAAGGGTATCTCGTCCCTCCTGGTACAGGAAAGGAATCTTTCACATGGGGGATTTATTTCCTGCTTTCTGGGGGACTGAGGAGGGTGAGTGTCCTTTTTGCATGGCTGTCTCTTAAGTAACATTTATTTAAAACAGTCAAAATGCTGGGGCACCTGGGTGGCTCTGTCAGTTAAGTGTCTGACTCTTGGTTTCAGCTCAGGTTGTGATCTTGGAGTCTGGAGATCGAGCCCCATGTTGGGCTCCAAGTGTGGAGCCTGCTTAAGATTCTCTCTCTCCCTCCCTTTCTGCCCTTCCCCACCACCCCTCATCTTATCTCTTTCTCTCTCTGTGTCTCAAATAAATAAATAAAATCTTTAAAAATATAGTTGATATGCCAAAAGGGGGCACATTTAGGGGCACCCTGACCTTGGTCCCTACGTGGTACATTTGTCTTCCTTAATATCCTTTGTACTAGACTGGTCATCTACTAAATAAACTTTTTTCCGAGTTCTGGAAGTGGCTCTAGCAAATTAATCAAACCCAAGGAGGGAGTAGTGAAAACCTCTGACTTCCAGCTCATTGGTCAGAAGCACAGGCAGCAACCTGGACTTGTGATGGACTACGCCCACAACCTGTGGGATCGGACGCCAGCTCCAGGGGGATGGCGTCAGAATCGAGTTAAATTGTAGGACCCCCGGCTGGTGTTGCAGAATTGCTTCATGTGTGGGAACCCCACATGTCTGGGGTCAGAGGTGAAGTAGCCTGTTGAGTACTGAGAGTAGAGGAGACCCGGGAGTGTTTTCCCCTAGCAGACTTCAGCACACGAATTTTGAGGGGACACACTCAGGTCATAGAAGAGACTTTGTGCTTCCTGTCCCTACCACTCTGGGCTCTGCAGGCTTAGAGATCCTGGATCCTAAAGGGAATGCACTCTCGCCAGGGTACCCCACAAGCGTCCCTTTGAAGTACAAGATAAGGTTGCAGCGAGGGCACTTTGGACCCTTTGTGTCCACTGGCCACTAGGCAAGAAGAGTCGCCATCTTGGCAAGGGTAACGGACCTTGATCAGCAGGAGGAGATGGGACTGCTTTTATTCAGCAGGAGTGGGCTGGAATATGTGGGGAACGCAGATGAGCCCCTGGGGTGTCTCTTAGTACTCCCTTGCCCAATCGCAACAGTGAATGAACACATGCAGCGTCCATCCTGGCCCAAGAGGATACGGTCGTCAGGAGCTCAGAACCTCAGGAATGAGGGTATGGGCCACAAGACCTGTTGGGGGGATAGCTTAGCAAGAGGGGAACTTAAAAAACAGAGCAAAGAAGGAAGACATTGACAGGGGTAGTGTTCAAGACCCACTGCGATGAATGCAGAGGTAGATTTTCCCACTAAGCTCCTTCTCCCAAATTTCTCCTTGGGAAGAAAGGCCCACGAGAACCCTATTCCCCACACCTGCTTGGAGAAGGAATTCAGACTGGCACAAGGAGTGGACTGTGGCGGCTATGGAGTGCGCTTGGCCTTGGAGAGAGCCCACTGCAGGGAGCATGGCGGGCTCCCTGCACCTTTGGCTCCTCCAGGGCCTTCACTTCCCTTGGATGGGTCTAGCCAATGCCGAAGCATAGTGGCTACTGGGGCCAGGCCGTTGCAGCCCATCATAGGCCTCTTCCAACGGACCTCCTGTGCTTGACGTCTCCCCGGAAGCCTGGAAAAGACTCTCTCAAAACTGCACAGCAGTTGGAGACCCTGCAGCCAATCTTCCTTCCCTGTCCCTCCGCGGGTGTCAGACCTGAGTCTCTGTCTGCAGGCTCTGCCCACTTTCACTCCTCCCCCCTTGTGCTTCACACACATTTCCCCTAACACATCTCTTGCACATCTCCTCCTGTCCTGGTATCTGCTTCTCAGAACACCTCAACACAACCCCGGACAAGAAAGGAAACGTCCGCCTCGCTTCCAAGCCAGAGGTCCACTTTGGCCCTCATTCTGAGGCACAGAGATCTGGGGGACATTTATGATGGTCCCTCGGAGGCAAGTCTGGAAGAAGGCAGGAAGCCTGCCCAGTAAGATATGCCAGGGTAGGTCTGGGTCCGTAAGACAAGGTGATATTTTCTGTGTTGTGCTTCCTTTCCATTTGTCCCAGAACCTTAGGCAGAGCCCTGTTTATAATTTCAGCCTAGTCTCTGCTCTACAAAGAGGCATTAAGGCAAGGACTTGCTCCACACCCAGGAGAACAATGTCCCCTCCCCCACTCTGTGGTCAGAGTAAGGTAACTGCTGGGCCATGGAACAGTGGTCCCACAGGGGGCCCCAGCAACAGGTGGCAGCGCCCTGGCCGGATAAGGAAATGGGGAGGGGGACCTGAGCCTTCTCCCCAAGGCCACCAAGGAAGCCCTGGCAGCTCTCAGAAGGAACTAAGGGAAATGTTGCGAGAGAAGTGCCAATGTCCAGCCAGAAAGCCTTTGGGAGCTTGTGATATCATAACTGAGGTTCCGTGAGAACACAGGAATTAAAGGTCCCCTAAATCCTCCAAATGGATAATTAAAAATTGACCACATTCATGCTACTTGGCTGCCCTATACATGTCTGGGTTTTTTTTTCCCTTGTTTCCTGTGGTCAGAACAACTCCGATTTTCCCAAGCCCCTCAAACCCAGAATGCCCACCATTCCAGGCCCCGACTCCCTTGGCTTTCTATCAGTGTTTCCATAAACTTTAATGACCACAGACTCCCCAGGGGCGTTTATTAAAATGGAGATTCTTGGTGGGGTTCAGAGACTCTGATCCAGTTGGTCTGAGGTTGGTCTCAGGCCTGAGTTGTAACGGGCAGCCCAACTTCAAATGCAGGAAGCTGCAGCCCCACCTCTCTGAAGCCAGGGTTTTTCAAACTGCAGTGTGCATCACAGGTTCCTGGAGGGCTTGTGAAAGCCCTGATGTCTGCCTCCTTGTCCCCAGGTTTTTTTCAGTTCATCTAGGGTAGGCCCCAGCATTTGCATTTCCACCAAGTTCTCAGATGACTGTGAGACTGCTGGTCCAGGGACCACACTTGAAGAACCTTTACTCTGAGAGGTACACTCCCCTCCCCCCGCAGTCCTACTTCTACCAGGAAGAAATGATCTTATACGTTTACTTCTCTCAAGCTCTCCGACAAGACAAGAGCTCCCACAGACCCCTCACAACTGTCAGGGACCTGGACTACTGCACATCTGTCCTTGCCAGGTGGGCTGGGTCAGGTCACAGCTCCGTCAGGCTATCAAATCGAAGTGTCAAGAGCAGATGTGACCACAAAATTTATTTGTAGAAGAGGCCTTAAAAGGGATAACCTGGTTGGAATGGGGGTCTGGAAGACCTGTCTTGAAGTGTTAACTTAGCAAGTGCACTGGTCTTATTTAGATTGTATTTTATTTGGGGAGGTTTGGTGGTAAAGGATATAGAGTTGATAAAGATGGGGGAGGGTGCCGGGGAGGAGGTAAAATCCAAACCACCTCTGAGAGCTGTTCCTGGAAGGGGCAGACTACTAGCCCACGGTCAGAAAGGGAGAGGTAAGTTGAAAGAGAACAAGCCGCAGCAAGTGGCTGAAATCACAAGAAGACAGAAACAAACAGGAAAGCAGTGGGGTTTCAACTCCTGGGGTGAGACAGAGCAGCAGCCCATTTGTAGAGACTGTTTGGGTCTTAAAGCCCCAGCTGGCATGGGGGGGCCTCAGCCTTGCCTACCTGAGTTCCCACGTGGCTATCAGCCCTTCCCTTCCCGCCGTCATCACAGGAGACCTGGGGTGGGGGTTGATAAAGATAACTGACAAAGTAAGGTCTGGGATAGTCCCCCTCATAGAAGCTAGTTGTCAAGGCCTCTCTGAGTATTTGAACAGCGTGTAGGGAGAATCCCGGGTGTCGCTTTCATTTTGGGGTTCTTTTTGTAGCAGGAGGTATTAAAGGGGTCAGAAAACCCAGAGGAAAGAAGCCCCAGCATAGTAAGATGAAATTCAACACGACAGAAAGCATGACAGCAAGTCTCATCCCCCTACCCCCACACATGTGCATGGGCACACACATGAGCTCACACATGCATGCACACACATGCGCACACACACACACGTGTGTGCACACACGTAGATACCCTTGTTTGAGCTGTGATAGTCTTTAGTACTTTCTGCCAAATATTTTTGGTTCTTCTCCTAGGCACCTAACAGATTTGAATTTCCTAGCACGCCCCCTCCCCGGAAATTACAAGTGACTGTGTGACTTGATTTGAACAAGGAAACGTAAGCACTTCTTACGCTTCGGCGAGAAAATTTCAAGAGCCAATAAGTGATTCCCTGCAGTATTTTCACCTCTGTCTCATTGATCCGATGGAAGCTTCTCCATCACAAGGGTCCCAGAGGGAGGCCCAGCCGACCAGTGATAAACATTTAGAGGGAGGAATTCTTTTTTTAAAAACTGACAAATGCTTTGCTGTTTTAAACACTGAGTTAGGGGAGCTACCAGTTACCACAGCATCATCTAGTCTCTGCTCCCTGAGGCGGGGTATGTTGCTCGTCCTCTCACCCGCCTGGAGTCACATTTTCCCTGGGACTGAGGAGGAATGGGAGAGATAGAAAAGTTGGGGACAGACTCTGTATGCGCTCAGTGGCAGCTGGTCAAAGATGAGGAGATTGAAAATGAGATGTGACAACTGTCCCATGCCACCAGGCCCTGTGTCCTCTCATTTATGCTCCATGTGTCCGTGCAACAAACCCGAAATAAAAGCTATGCAATCCAGACCTGAGGGTTATTCTAGTCTTTAAAAAGCAAGCATGAACCAACACAGCCTCTGCCCTGGGGAAGTCCAGGGTGTGGGGGTGACAGGCATGGAAACAAGTTGTCACCATGCAAGTACATTTGTTTTGTTGTTGGTTTTTTGGTTTTTTTTTTTAAAGATTTTATTTATTTATTCGACAGAGATAGAGACAGCCAGTGAGAGAGGGAACACAAGCAGGGGAAGTGGGAGAGGAAGAAGCAGGCTCATAGCAGAAGAGCCTGATGTGGGGCTCGATCCCATAATGCTGGGATCACGCCCTGAGCCGAAGGCAGATGCCTAACCGCTGTGCCACCCATGCGCCCTTGTTTTGTTTTGTTTTTTTAAAGATTTTATGTATTTATTTGACAGAGAGAGAGACAGCCAGTGAGAGAGGGAACACAAGCAGGGGGAGTGGGAGAGGAAGAAGCAGGCTCCCAGCAGAGGAGCCTGATGCAGGGCTCGACTCCAGAACACCGGGATCACGCCCTGAGCCAAAGGCAGATGCTTAACAACTGAGTCACCCAGGCGCCCCCATGCAAGTACATTTGGAGACCCAAAGACAAAGCGCCAAGGGGAGCACCAGGGAAGAGAGGCCTTCTGCCTTAGGCAGATGGACCGGGCTCTGCGGAGAAGACTAAGGGTGCCCGGGGCTCTGGAGACAGCTGGGCGTCGTCCAGGTGAACACAGAGTAGGAATCCGCTCTCATTCACAGAGTCTGGCCCCACCTGTAACTTCTTGTGAGCCCAGGGCCCAGCCTCATCTGACAGCACAGGCCAGGCCGCCGGCCCCTGGAGGTCACTGGCTGGCTGTTGGTGGCTGTGCTCGAAACCAGCCTGTCCACAGGAACTTCACAAGTAGGATTGTTTTCAAGCTGGGCAACTAACAGGTTGTGCCCCAGACAAGCTTCATCGACCAAATCAAACAGAGTCGATCTTAGCACAACCCCCATGGAGGTGTTGATTGGCTGGGCCTCAGCTTTCCGTATTTTCAGGAGGCCTGAACACTGAGGAACAAGCCCACAGTCTGCAGGAATAATATAAGGACCACAGACCACCGCTGGACTCTGAGGTGTGAGATGAGGACATTACGCAGAATCTCCCAGAAACTGGGGGAGAGCTTGCTTGCAGAAATGGTGCCACGAAGATAGATAAGAGAGTTAAGATTGGTGATAGACATGATAAATAGGTGATTGATAGATTAATAGATACATAGATGGTGGGTAGGTAGATAAAAAGATAGGTAGATGATAGATGATTGACAGGTCATTGATAGATTAGAGATAGATAGATAGATAGATAGATAGATAGATAGATAGATAGATGATAGATAGCCAGCCAGCCAAGTTGAGGGTACATAGCCCAAGGTTTCTGGGGTCTCTTGGAGTGACCCAGTTTCTAAAACAAAAGTCTCAGCGGACTGCCATTATTTTTTTTTTCTGATTTGTTTTATCCACAAGTTTTACAAAAATGTTAAAATGAAGTCTTTTATTTTGTCATATAATAATCGATTTTACTGAAAATATTTCCTGCCATCAAACCAGGAAATCCCCCAGGTGTACAGAAATCCATGTGTGACTCCACCCAGGGACAGGTCTGACTTCTGCCTTTGTAACAGAGATGTGCTGGCATCTCTGTTTAAAGGAAATCAGAAAGTTGATGTATTTGAAAACACTTTGGAGAGTGAGACTGGAGAACAGGTCATTTCTCTGCCTCTCCCAGCCGCGTCTCCCCCAGGGGTTAGAGGATAGACCACTTGTTGAAACTGAATCCATTTTACCAATGCCTCAAAATAACCACCCAAACTTCACCAAGGCACCCTTTGCAGGGAACAATGACTCGGGCTCTTGAAGAAGAGGACTCAGATGCAGCACCAGAGCCGAGGACTCCAGGGACAGCGTTAGAACGGCTCCCCATATAAGAGAAGCCAACGGGAAACAAAGCGCTGTCATTTGGGTAGCATTTTGCGTAGCAAAATGTGCCTCTGTGTGTGACAGTCACCCCTTTATTCGGGGACAGCCTCAAGGTCAAAACAACACGCTCTGTGATTCTTTAAATGAATGCACATGTACCTTGGCCATCGTCTTTGATAAATGGAAAACTACCCAAATGCAACGGTTTCTCTGCTCCTCTCCACCTCTCCTCCCGATCCCCAATTCCCGCTTGGATTAATTTCTCTCCCTTTGTTTTCTCATTCACGTCTCACCCTCCTTTTCTTTTCTTATCTTTTCTTTTCTTTTCTTTTCTTTTCTTTTTTTTTTTTTTTTTTTTTGATATTCATTTCTACTTGAGAAGACATGGGACTTCGGATCAAGTGCCTGCCACAATGTTTGTAAAATCCTGTTTCCCAAAGTGACACTAATGGTCTGTGGAACTTCTCTGGCCCTAATTACTTGGCGGTAGAAATCTCTGTGGGCTGCTTCTCCCGCAATCAGCTCGGCCCGTAATTACCACAGGCCAGAGCAGCTGAAGCCACGGGCTGGGAAGAGTGTGGCATGGGTCAGGCCGAACTGCCCGCTGCTGATTTCGCGTGTGCAAGGAAAGATAACAGAGAGGTGAAACATGGAGCAGGAAGGACCCACAGGTTCCACACAGTTTGAAAACCAAGGTCAATTTCTAGAAAAAGAGAATCCATTCCTGCAAAACTAACACCGTGATCCGTTTAGATCAAATCACCGAGTCTTAGATGGTTTTAGGTCAACTTGCCTAGAATGAGGTCTTGACATCGTGGCTCAAGAATTCTGCCCCGCAAGGAGAAGACATCAGGGGACACCAGAGGCCAATGTGCAAGACTTGGCCATGTCCGATTTGTGCTGCCACAGCACTTGACTTCTAACCTAAAAGATGCCAGACTTAGACTGAGTGACAAAGCTGGTTTGTAGAAGCCTCCATCACTCTGAAAATGTGGTGAGAAAGGTCCTGGAAGGGAAGAAACTAGTCTTCGCCGTGGCTCTGTCCACTACTTTGGGCTACTTTGGGCTATAATATTGCAAAAGCCAATTACAGGCACTGGATTTTCATCCCCTGTTTCTCTGAATTATGATTATTATTGAACTGATCTCAGCCCTGTTTCTCACAGCTTCCAGCAGCTGGAAGCACAAGTCCATTTTCAAAAGCTTTTAATTTGCCCTCTTTTAAAAGGTAGCACATACTGCATGATAAAGGACATTCCTTGCTGTATCCCCAGCACCTAGGACCGTGCTGGGCACACCGGAGGCATTTGGTACATATCTATTAAAAGTTGATTTAATGAAACAGAACAGAGCATGTTATGGGGTAATTTGCTTACAGGCTTTGGTTTTCTGACTAAATGTTCCAGTAATCATTCCATCACCAAATTCATCAACAAATATTCATGGAGAATCTGCTTCATGCCAATCTGGGACTCTGGGGCCACAGTGGTGAGCCAGACAGGCAACCAGCCTTGTTAAAGTCGCTGAAAACCATGGTCTCCACCCTTGAGCTGCTTATAATAGGGTGAGGGAACAGAACAGATCAGAAGCAATTAGAAAACAATTAAGTGTTAAATTATATGCCTCTGACTAGCCCAGGGTATTCTCAGAGGGAGAAGACACTAATGCAGTCATTGCTGTTTTCATGGAAGAGGTGGGTCTTTGGCTGGGCCTTGAAGAACACTCTGGATGTGGGCAGCAGAGCCAAGTGGCTAGAGTGGAATGTTCCCATCAGGAGCTAGCAACCTGGTAGCCACCCAAGGAAACTGAAGCCTTGAACATCAGTTATACACCAGACCGGAATCGCAGCGAGTTAAAGAGCTGGAAAATGTTCTAAGGGTTTAGTAGAGCTTGAAGTGGACCTAGAGACAATAGTCAGTTGCTGCTACCGAGGCTAATTTTCCCTCCTCTAAAATACCAGAACATGACCCTTTGGTTATTTCCTTCAGGCCACTCTGCTGGGGGAGAAGCTAGAGGCCTCCTCCAATTGCGGGCCCAGGCTGAACCACCTGGGATTTTCTTTCCTGACCACCCCTCTCCCCCCACCGCTCCAGTCTCTGCTTCAGTATCTCTGGGATGGGATCCAGGTATGGTTTTAAAGTTCCCCCAGGTGATTCTATTCATCAGCTTGGTTTAGGAACTACTCTCTTAGATTTATTTCAAAGGCATTCCCTTTCAGGATAAAAGGGAAGGCGTCTAATAGCCCGGGAAATACATACGACTTATATCTGCGAAACCTTGTAATA
Organism: Ursus americanus; assembly: GCF_024610735.1. NCBI lineage: Eukaryota > Metazoa > Chordata > Mammalia > Carnivora > Ursidae > Ursus > Ursus americanus. Next base: position 68,508,062 of record NC_142136.1, read on the forward strand.
GGCGGCCTGCGAAGTAACGGGGGAAAGAATTCAGTCCAACACATTCTACTTCCTTGACCTCCTAAATGAGTCCAAATGGTCAAAATGTGGCTAAAATGAATTACGTGTTGCTTGTATGGCAGAGGCACAGCCTGATGAAGGAAAATGAGAGATTTTCTTTTTATCTAAAATATTAGGAAGATGAAGCTGTGAGCAAATGGGAGTGGAACTAGATTAATGTACTCACTTTCCTTATTTGGCTATGTCAGTTTGTGCCTCCACCTCCAGAAAAATGTCCGTTGGTGTGTCCACTGGTGTGTCTCCAATTCCAGAAAAGTGTTCCAAGCCTAAAAATCAGGAGCAGCGTCTCTCTTTGGTCACCGCACTGCGTGGAGAACGGTGCCGCGTCTGTCAGTGTTGAGAGGATGATTTCGGCCCTCGTCTGCCGTGTTCCGTGTCTCCGTCTCCCCATTTTTTAATAGGCGATGCTTATGAATGTTTCAAGATGTGTTCCTCCTCTTAGATCACCTAGCAAATCCCTGGTTCTATTTTCTTTTATGTAGCTAATTTATACTCTGCATTGGGGGTTGGTTTGCATTTTTCTCTCTTTGTCTGGCTGTTCAATTCCTGTTGCTATCAATGGGAGTTATGTGCTCAAATTGAAGGCTTAAAATCTACCTGCAAATTTTTTCTTGGCCGACACACGTATGCACACCACACACACACACACACACACACACACACACACACACACACGATCCTCCTCTTCCCACTGTGTTCTTGACCCTTGCTTAATCCAAGACACCAGCGTTCAATTTATTTGTGATATTTCTAAAATCTGACTGAGGTTCCCCGGGGTCACCCCCGCATGCGGAAATTAACTAGTTTCTCCCATTCTGCAGCAGTACTGGTTTCAGAGGTCTTAGTGGCTCAGAGGACGTACTTATTCTCTGTAGACCTAACTGTATGACCTAGTTTATTATGCGTTCAGGATTAGTTCTGAATCGCTGGGAGCAAATCTCAATGTATTCATTATTTTCTGCTTAGAGCAGGTTATCACGCGATGGCACCCAATTCTTGCCTGGAATTTGTCTCTACATTGTTTTAACAAATAACCAGCCCGATAATTATCGCGGAGTTAGAGTAACACAGAACAGAGGAGACGGTGCGAGCACACACACCAAAAACCTCGACTGTGAATATTTCACATCGATATCGCTATGATGTCATTGCAATTTTAGCATCTACTTTAATGATAGACTAGGACTCAAGATTTACTTCCACAAAAACTGATAAGTGCAAAAGGTAAGGCACAAGCACCAGGTCTAATTATATCTACAGTCAGGTTACATTAGTCACAATCCTACAGGAGAAGAAACATCACACTCATCATTAAGCTGACAAGCTAGACTCCGTCTCCCTCATATATGTGCCTTAGAAGGTTCAGAGCATTCTTGGCTGTTCGAATTCTTCTTTGTGGCCTCAAATATAGACTTTTTTCCAGAGCTGCCTATGCTAGATCATTCTGATGAGTTGGCACAGACATCAGAGGCCCTTTCTGGAGGTGACTTGGTGGCTTTATTCACTCAGTGAGCATGTATTGAGTAGGCACATTGTGCGGGGAACCTTGCAAGTGGCTGAGGGTACACGGTTCCTAGTCCCATGAAGGCCCAGGCTAGCAAGGGAGACTCAGGAAAATCAAGTAATGACAGATGCATGTATGACCAGAAGTTGTGCTGAGTGTCAGCACAAATGAGCTGCTCTCTGAGCCAGGCGACAGGACACCTGGCCTAGGCTGAGGGTCCGGGAAGGTGTGAACAAGACAGGGCTGTGCCTGAGCTCAGACACGGGGGACGGACAGGATCAGGAAAGGCGTAGGAGCAGCATGGGCAAAGAGCAGGTGGCGTAGGCACACGGCCCTGTGATGTGATAGGCAAAGAAGACAGGTGTGGCCCGAGCAGGGGCTGCCAGGACAGGTGCAGCTGGGGATCTCACATGATGGAGCCTTGGGAGCCCCCTTCAAGGACTCCATCTTTATCCAAAAGGCAACTGAAGGGGTGCCTTGGTGGCTCAGTCAGTTAAGCGGCTGCCTTTGGCTCAGGTCGTGATCCCAGTGTCCTCGGATGGAGTCCCGCGTCAGAGTCCCTGCTCAGCACGGAGCCTGCTTCTCCCTCTCCCTCTGCTGCTCCCCCGGCTTGTGCTCTCTCTCTCTCTATCAAATAAATAAAAATCTTTTAAAAAAATGCAACTGGAACCTATCGAACGTTCTAAGAAGGGGTGACACAATCGGATTTACACACAGGAAGAATGTTTAGGTGGCAATGTGAGGAAACCACCGAAGAAGTACAAAAGCAGAGGAAGACAGGGAGACTACTTAGGGAGGCAGCTTAGCCATGAGCAGTTGGTATCCGACTAGAAAAGGGGATGAAGGGCAGCTGGAAATAAGGGGACTGATGCAAGAGTTATACAGGAGGTAGAAGCACAGGACTAATCAGATGTCAGGAGTGGGGGGGTCACTAAGAACTCCTACACTTTTTTTTTTTTAAAGATTTTTTTTTTTTTTATTTGACAGAGATAGACAGCCAGCGAGAGAGGGAACACAGCAGGGGGAGTGGGAGAGGAAGAAGCAGGCTCCCAGCGGAGGAGCCCGATGTGGGACTCAATCCCGGAATGCCGGGATCACGCCCTGAGCCAAAGGCAGACGCCTAACGACTGCGCTACCCAGGCGCCCCAGAACTCCTACACTTTTGACTTGCGTAATGTGAGGGATGGCGTGTCCTTGGCTAGAAGTGGACCAGACTTGAGGGATGGGGTGGCAGTGAAGCATCTGAGTGGTGATGTTGGGCAGCCACTTGGGAGACACACAGAAGAGAGATGTGGACCAGAAGACACCTGGAATTCATAATCTAGCTGATCACTGACGTCACGGGCATGAACAAGTAAGCCAAGAGAGAGAATGGAAGGAACCTCGGGTTTCTGGAAAAACGATTCTGCAATGTAGAAATGATATGAGTCATGGAACTTCAAATCAACCTTCCTAAATTTCATATTCACACCAATTCGTTGTTCTACGCAATCCGTCTATGATTTTCACAGCTAAATTTAAGGGTCATTGCTATTTCTTCATTGGAGAAACCTTAGGAAAGAGGCTTAGTTATGGCAGACCACCAATCACACAGGATTCCAATTTTTTGAAAGTCATTTATCACAAAGTTTTGGTCAAATATGCTTACTCGTGCCCTGGTCCATTCTGAGCGATCAGGCTGACGCAGCGAAGTGGGAGGCCGGCTCAGTGTCTGCTAGGATTAAGATGGAACGGGCCCCAGAGTTTTATTTTCATGGCTCTCTTATACAAAATCAAAGGAGCATGCTCCAGTCTCTCTGCTCATTTATCTTGCTCACTAATTTTATTAACCTCTATCAAGCAAGTCCAGGATACATGTGATCTTGGGGCAAAGATCTTTATTTTTCTTTATCAGCCCCCTGAGAACATGTTGATTGAGGTACAGTATAATTATCAGTCCATTAGCTCACCAGCCAACTTTTTGTTCTAGTTAACAAATGCAAATTCAGGTTCTTGAACACTCTTGAAAAGCATTTCTACCTTCCTCTCTCTTCCCAGATAGAGTTTTCTATCATCAGATTGCTGTGTAATCTGCATGTTTCTAACTGGTAGACCAGCAGTCAGAATTTCCCAGTGCACCAGTCACTACCAACTTTTGGCCCGTAGGGGCTCACATCAGGCTGGGAGTGGAAAAGATGTGAAGAGGCAGATATTACTCCCTAAAGCAGAGCATCCCAGTGGGTAACACTGCGCCGAAAGTGGTGGAACATAAGATATTTACAATCACATCGTGGATTTGAACTTCCAAAACCTGGTAGCCCAGAAGTTGCTGCTGGACTTCCAAGGAAGCCATCTGCAATCCTGATAACTAGATTTACACAGACTACAATTTACAGTCCTTCAGAAATCCTTTCGATTTCTTCAATGCCCTGTGGTTCCTCTCTTATCTCCAGATGTGTCACCTGCTTCTCTGTCCAGGATTCTCTTTCCCCTTGTCTTTCCTCTTGTTGGAACTCAATCTTACTCCTCCAGCCTCAGCTCTCACTTTCCCGAACCTCTCTTGGGCCCCCTCATTCTTTAAAGCTCCTCCCACACTGTTTCCATGGTACCTTCCGCTCCCCTCGTCCTAACGTACGCTTCATTATGAATGTGTTCTAACTTCAGTGTATTCCCTCTATGCCGAAAGGTCTGGGTCAGCCCCCCACAGGACCACACGGTCTATGCCTCTTGCATAGTGCCATTTGGGAAATACATGAAGGAACAAATTAAATCACCAAAAGACCCTGCCAGGATGAAGAACCCTGGGTATATGGCCAAGAGGGAACCAAGCAGGCCAGGCCATCTAAGATGAGACCGTGACTATACCTCTGACCATAGTAAAGGGGAGAGGACCACGGACTGGGTATGGGGTGGCCCCATAGGACTGGTAGGCTGCATCCCAGGGAAGCCGAAGCTACAGTCGACACGCCGAGACCTCTGGGTGCCAGAAGCACAGCTCAGCACAGCTCAGAGCTGGATAGATGGCCTTACTGTTGGTAAGAAGCAAAGCCTACATCAGAGCCTTGGGTCCAGTTCACTGATTTGGAAGGTGGTCCCAGGAAGAAGGAGGGAGGGAGACAGGAAGGAAGGCAACGCCACTAAAGGTGAGGTACTGCAGGTTACCGCTATGACAGCTGGCCCCCGAGGAATAATGGATGAGTGTCCCAGTCGTGCCTCTGAAGGACGCGGGGCTCCCATTGGCTGAGGCACGCCGCAGGGCACGTGACCTCTCCCACAGCGCTAAACGGTGCTGGAACATACTTGGCAAATTCCCACAGCTTCCAGGAGGCAGGCAAGTAGACAGGCACTCAGGCACTCGAGGCAGGACCCTGTGTCTTGCCCAAGGGTCTGTTGTGGCTACGCACACGATCAAGGCTACGATCAGCTCATTTTGGGGGGTGTACAGGACACTTCAGCACTCTTGAGCCTCAGTTTCCCCATCTATAAAGTCAGGGTGAGAGTAATACCTAACTCTGAGGGTTGTTGCCAGGATAAAAGAGAATATGTTATAAGGAAACGCGTAATGTGCCCTAACACACTTTCCAAACGTAAAGGATGAAACTTGAAGGTGGGAAATCGGTTCTTTTTGCCAGTAAAACGTAAAATGGTACAACCCCTGCAGGGGAGTTTGGCAGTATTGAGCAAAATTACGTATGTCTTTGCCCTTTGGAGCTGCAATCCCACTTCTAGGAATTCATTCCAAAGATCAGTTGGCAAAAATATTTTTTAAAAAAAATATGAAGAGACAAATGCACGTAACTACTTTTTAAATACCTGAATTTTTAAAAAACAAAACCGTATTGAAACAAACTTAACTCCATACCCTCTTGATGGCATAACCACACAAACAGAAGCTATCCCAGCAAACTTTGAGCCACCATTATTTTCTTGTAGATCTCTGATGGGATATACCCTGAGCGCAAGGACTGGAAAAGAAAAAAACGACCCAGACTGTTTTCAATAAACCCTGTTGTACTGAGATTAAGCATGTGTATTGTCGGATAAGGCAACTTCAGCATGGAAGAAAGGAAAGTCATCTACAAGCCAATGGGATTAAGTAAAAACCTCATAGTTCTAATATGAATGTATCAGTATAAACTCATGACACATTCAAATAAAATGTGTAATTCCTGGCCTTGACCACTGAAAAGGCAGGAACGCATACCTTGGTAGCTTCTAAACACCGTCTCCTAGTAAAAGGAACCTGAGTTCCTTGGAGAAACGGCAAGTAACACGTCAGAGGAAGGACATGTATGAGAGAAGCCAGGACCATCTTGTCACATAAGGAACTAGAGAACTATCAGAGACCAAGGTATCAAGTCGTATAATCCATTGAAACCCCCGCCCCCCGCCCCCGTAAGGGAACAGTTTGAGCACCAGTAAGAGTACTAAACGTAACAGATTGAAACACATAAAATTTTTTTTCATAATAGTGCTTAAAGAAAAACTCATTGGTTCACACTGGAGGTGTTAGGGAACCAATCCAAAACTTTAGAAAAATTTGGTAAATCAAGTGAAAGAATCAGCATTTATCCTTTCTTTCCTGAATGACCAATACCCCTGAATAACGAAAGGGTCGATGAGAGGAATTTTTTTATATACAGCTGTGTCAGCTAGCAAATGAAGAATGACAGAACACCACCATTCTCCAACTTCTAAAAAAAAAAAAAGAATGGATGAATGAACAACTGGAATTTGAAACTAACACACCATACCATTTACATTAGCAACCAGGAAAATGTAATAGAAACAAATCTAGTGTAATATGCACAGGAACCATAGGAGGAAAGCTACGAAACTCCAATGACAGAAATCAAAGAAAATCTAAAATAGATGAGAGATCATTTAGGTCCACAGGCGAGAAGAATCAAATAATATTAAGTCAATTCTTCCCAGCCTGATCTATAGATTCAATGTGATCCCAGTCAAAATTTCTGCAAGTTATTTTGGGGATATTGAAAAACTCATGCTCGAGGTTGTGTGGAAAGGTGAAAGGCCCGGGGTAGCTAAGAGAGTCCTGCAGAAGAACAAAGTGGGAGGACTGATGTACCCGGATTTCAAGATGTGCTAGAATCAAGTAACCAAGATGGTGCAGTCCCGGGGAGAAAATAGACAAACAGATCAATAAAACAGAATACAGTGTCCAGAGATAGAAGCACATAAATACAGTTAGTTGATCTTTGACAAAGGGGCAAAAACAACTCTGTGAAGATCGGAGTCTTTTCCACAAATTATACTGAGAAATGACTGGACATCCACATGCCAAAGAATGAGCCCAGAACTTACACCTGTCATAGAAATGAGCTCAAATTGGATTCTTTTTTTTTTTTAAGATTTTATTTATTTATTCGACAGAGATAGAGACAGCCAGCGAGAGAGGGAACACAAGCAGGAGGAGTGGGAGAGGAAGAAGCAGGCTCATAGCGGAGGAGCCTGATGTGGGGCTCGATCCCATAACGCCGGGATCATGCCCTGAGCCGAAGGCAGACGCTTAACCGCTGTGCCACCCAGGCGCCCCTCAAATTAGATTCTGATTCCAAATGTAAAATGTGGAATTATGAAACTCCTAGAAGACGACAAAGGAGAAAATCTAAACAATCTCGGGTTTGATGATGAGTTTTTAGATACCACGCTAAAAGCAGGCTCCATGGGGGGAAAAGTCAATAAGCAGGACTTTATTAAATTAAAAACTTCAGCTCTGCAAGAAAGACATTGTTAAGAGAATGAAAACATAAGCCATACGCTGGGAAGAAATATTTGCAAAATATGTATCTGATAAAGGACTGGTATCTAAAACACATAAAGAACTCTTAAAACACAACAATAAGAAAACAAACGATCTGCTTTAAAAATGGGCAAAAGATCTGAACAGACACCACACCAAAGAAGAGACAGGGACGGCAGACAGGGGTATGCAAAGATGCTCTACGCCGTCTCATTTGAGAATCACAAACTAAACCAACAGTGAGATTTCACTACACTTCTACTAGAACGACCCACACCCAAACAACCGATGAGTTCAAAAGCTAGCCAGCAGATGGGACAGCAGGCACTCTCCTTCACTGCCGGTGGGAATGCGAAAATGGGCCGGCACTTGGGAAGACGGCTTGGCACTTACTTAAATGTTAAGCGTATTCTTACCACATGACTCACCCACGTGCTCCTTGGTATCTGCCCACGTGAGCTGCAAACTTACAACCACACAAAAACCTGCGCACAAATATTGATAGCAATGTCCTTCATAATCACCCCAAACCGGAATCTTTAGTAGTTGAGTGGGTAAACAAACTGTGCTACATCCATACAACGGAATATTAGGAAGCCATAAAAGGAATGAGCTATCGAACCGCAGGGAGACATGGAAAAAACACATGCATGTTGCTAAATGAAAGAGGCCAATCTGAAAAGGTTGTATGAGTCCAACGGTGTGACATTCTGGAAAAGACCAAACTATGGAGACAGTAAAAAGACGAGTGGTTGCCAGGGGTGCAGAGGGGCAGGGGTGGATAGAGAGGTGCCGCCCCGAGGATTTTTAAGGCAGTGAAACTATTCTTCATGACCCTCTAATGGTGGGTCCATGTCATCACGGCATTTGTCAAAACCATAGAATTGTACAAAACAAAGAGTGACTCTTAATGTAAATTGTGGGCTAAATAGGAATATATCAATACTGGTTCATCAATGGTAACAAACGTTCCACACTAAAGCAAGATGTTAATAATAGGGAAACTGGGGGGTGGGAGGCAAGTAGGGGGCGTATGGGAACTCTCTGTACTAATGGCTCAATTATTCTGTAAATCTAAACCTTTTTTCAATACATAGTCTTTTTTAAAAAGTAAGAATTGATCTAGGCAATAATCGTCAATAGTTGCTAACACACAAAATAAGAAACAGCCACACGTTACGTACCCCCAGACGGAAGAACACAATACCGCCCACAGAGTAACCTTAGCGAAAAAAACGAACCAAAAACAAAAGAAAACTTGAATCTCATCAAGCTCTTACCTCTCACTTCCAAATGGCAGAAAACACCACTGCATTGTAGGAAATTTGGAACAAAGAAATATGTCCAATAACGACACAGGGGTGCAATCAGAAATACAGACTATAGGAAACCCTGAAGAACAAAACACAATTTCTTCAACAAATCGCTTGTAAAGAAAAACAAGACAGATAGAAAAGAACTCGTAGATAAAGAGGCTTAGGGGACCGATCAAGCAATTGCCATTTAAGGATGTCGTCTAGATTCCAGCCCAACAAACAAGCTGTAGGGAAGAAAACACAAAACCTGTAATCATACACCTTTATGAGACAGCTGGAAAAACTGAATACTAATTGGATATTTTATGATATTAAGGAGTTATCGTCAATATTTTCAGATGTGATAATGGCATTGTGCGTTTATGTTTCAAATCAGAGTCCTCTTCTAGAGATAAATACTGAAGTATGGATATGGATGAAATAATTTGTTGATTAGAGGTTTGCTTCCAAGACTGCAGCAGGGAGGAAAAAGGGATAGGAGGATAGGTAAAACAGGATCAACCGGGTGTTAGTTTTTGGGGAAAATGGGTGCATGATGGCTGCAGGGAATCCTTACCTCACTTCAGGGTCAGAAAACCAACTCTTTTTGCCCTGCCGATGAGCAGAGAATGACCTTGACATTTTTAGGTGTCAGAGGTGACCTTGACATGTTAGAGAAAAATTAAAAGAAGGATATATCATAAGATGTGAAAATGAGATGAAACTCAAATGTTAGTGTCCACAGATCAAGTTCTATTTGGACACCACAGTGTCACCATTTACGCGCTGTCCGCGGCTACCCTTGTCCTCTAACAGCCGAGCTGAGTTATAGACGCAAAGGAAAATACGGCTGTCCATCGAATCTTTTTTCGAAGAACTCCCCACTTTGGCCATTTGGTGAAACACGCCCCATGCCTCATCTGTCCTCTTGGATGCCTCCTGCTCTGCCACTCAGAAGGTGTCTATTACATCGTGAAATAATATTTTTCACTGAATTAATTTTGACCTTAAGTACGGTGTCGAAATTGCAGCATTAGCACATATATGGCTTGGCAGCCCCGGCTGGATTCTCATATTAAATTCTCTACCCCGAGCCATTCTTTGAAGATCTGCACCCAGGCTGATATTCAAGCAAATGAAACTGTATATTAAAGCTACGTACATTTTACGTGACCCATGGCAGCTGTATACTGGAAGATTGGTGGGACTCTCGTGAAAGCCTGCCAATTTAGACCCATTACTTGTGATTCTGAATTCTTCCATTGCAGGTGCCTGCGCGGCTCCCGGGTAGCTGCCGCGCATTTCTGCTGAAGTCAGGCAAACCAGCCAAATGACCCACTAGGATACCCCGCCTCGGATTCCAGCCTCTGCTCCACGGCCGGCTCCACAAATCCTTCTTGTCGGTGCTCATGACAAATCCAGTCCTTCAGGATGGGGCTCTGGGAAGTTAATTGGGTGGGGAAGAGAAATGCTGTGCCTTCAGAAAAGAGCCGCAGGATGGAGCCCTGCACACCTGCTTGGTGGCCGGCGTGTGCCCTGGGGTGGCCGCCTGTCACCAGCGATGTGGCTCTCGCGGCAGCGAATGGTTTGGACTGCTGTGTGAGTGATCCTAAGGGCAGAGTGCGGCCGCTGCCAGCTGGTGTCAGAGGGAATGTCGGGGCAGGCCTGGGTGGTGCCCTGGCATGGCCTCTGTCACCCCCTGGCAGGGCCCGCTCACCTGGCAGCACGCCCGAGGCGGGAGGTTCCACGGCCGCTCTGCACTGCGCCCAGGGAATCACTGGACTGTTTTCCCCAGTAGGTTCCTCCCCACGGATGCTGGCTTCACGCCCGTGCTCTGGGAGGCTGGTGCTGGTCTGTGTGTGTGCCTGTGCTTCCTCTGAGCCCAGAAGCACGGGCTGTGAAGGTTCCTGGCAGCTCCTGGCTGCCTTGGCTCCTTGGGGAATGAGGATGGAAAGCTCCAGCAGCCACGACCAGGTCCAGTTACCCAACAAGCCTGGCTCCCGCCCATGGTGTGTCAGGAAGCTATCGTCTGCGTCTGCTGCCAGCTTCCCTCCGCTGGGAAGTAGAGGAGGCGGAGAAAATGAAGCCCCGCGGGGCTTTGCTCAGCCTTGAGCAGACGGAGGGCAAAACTGGAAAGAGGCTATCTAGAAAATGTCCATAATGTCTGGATGAAGTTGGTGGTGGGCCCTTTCATTCAAAAAGGCCAGGAAGCAGTGAGAGACTGAAATGAGAATAAAAGTCAAAATTCTCACCATGGCCCAGGCCCCGCTTCATGCCACCTGTTTCCTCCTACCTCGCATCATGGCACTTTCTCTCATACTTGTCTCATACTGGCTTGTGCGGTGGCTCAAGCCTCAGGCATATACAGCCTCACGGCCTCAGGGCCTTTGCACGTGCTGCTCCCTCTACCTGGAGTGCTTCATGCTCTCCTTCTGCATGCTCTGCTCTCTTCCAGTCCTAACCTCCACCCCGACCCTGCTTGGAGCCCACCCCTTCTCTTCCATTGAGCCTTAGGGGAGAGCACCCCTGGCCTGCTCCTTACACTCCCCCTCAGATATTCTGTCTCAGCCTTTATGTTGTTGTTGTTTTACTCCAGCAGAGCCTCTGATACAACTTAACAGTTTTCTCACTTATTATTCTACTTACTCATTTTTGTTTCTGTCACAACTTGATTAATTCCCTTTGGGACAAATACGACGTCTAACTTGTTTTCTACGGTATACGCAGACCTAGTACAGTGTGCCTGGACAGAGTAGGTGCTCACTAAATGTTTACTAAATGAAGGGATGACGGATTCGGTGGTCACTGCATTCAGTTTTCCTTCGCGTTCTTGGTTCCCTCTATAGATTGTCGAAGGGATGTTCTCAGGGTTCAGTTGTTCCTCCTGTGCATTTTCCAAGCCCTTTCGTTTCTCCCCCCCTTGTGTTTGGTCTTTTGGTCATTTTGATGCTTATGAACAAGACGTACCGTAGAGTGGGCAGAAGGAGTGGTGGGGAAGGTCCTCGAAACGGTCAGTTGCCCTGTGAGCTGGGCCGGGGCCCTCACCGCACTCCCTGTCCTTGGAATGTGGGCTCTGCCTGCCTTCCCCGCTCCCAGAGGCCACCCCAGGGACACAGCCTTGAGAGAGCGGTGGGGTGATGAGCGCCCCTGCACAGCACAGGTGTCTGAACCCAGTGAAGGCCTTTCGAGAAATTTTAAAGGTTTGCGGCCGCAGGGATCCACTCATCTCGCTGCTGCCCAAGACAAGCCTCAGAAGTAGGTTCCCTTTGCTTCTTAAACTGTCCCTACTGACCTGCAGTCAGTCTCTCCCTGCCGTCCGTGTTCGGAGGCCAGTTCCGATGTCACCTGGGAAGTCCCCACCCCCAGCAGGTTACAAACCAACAAGGAGTCATTGGGTTTTTTTAACGGATCCCACCCAAGACTTGGTCCGACCAGAGTCTAATTATGGACTAAACTATCATTTGGAGATTATTTAATGTTTCAATTATCCATGAGATTTCTGTCCACTCAGAGCAGGCATTTGCATGGGTCCGAATAGGTTAACTGTACGCATAGCCCCCAAATCTCAGAAGCTTAAATTGATGCAGAGCCCAATATGAATGTTCTGGATTGCACAGTCCTCCTCCAAGGAGTGATTCAAGGATCCTTTTGTCGTGTGACATTTCATCTTCAACACCTGGTGGGCAGGAGAGCAGGGGAGACACCTGGACACCCCCCACCTTGGTCAGTAGTGACACACAGAGCTTACACTCAGTCATTCACCAGACAGTCACAAGGCCCCACAGTGACACAGGGTCTGGCATGGCGGACGGGAGATGGAAACCCTGGTGGGCAGCCTCTCCCGGCAACAGCTCTCGCAAAGGGAGCATGAGGGTCCCCGCCACAGCAGTAGGCCGCGGGCTGTCGGAAAGAATACCCCAATGCGTCCACATCACCCCCTCTCATGCCCTGTTGGAAGAACCAAGTGCCTGACAAACTCCAGAGGACCGCCCGCAGAGCTGGGCAGGGCGCTGGCCCTGTTTAAGAGCGCCAGAAGGACATCTCACATACCTTCTGTTTCCCTTGTCCTCTGCGTCACTCTTCCTGGCCCTTCTCTGTAAGGCCCTGGCAGGCCATAGTGACCCCACGTGGCCCTGCCTCCCTCACTCAGCATCCTAGCCTAGCCTAGCCTTCCGATTCGGATAGATCCTAACGTCCAGGCCTGTCGTCCCCAAGAGAGCTCCCTTTAGTAAATGATCCTCCTCCTCTCTCTCTCTCTCTCTCTCTCTCTCTCTCCTTTCTTAGCTTGGCTTCTAATTGGGTGCCAGGAAGAGAGCAGTCCTCCTAGATCTACTCTCAGTCATAAAGGACGGACAGCACCCCCTCTGTGACACTTGCCTTTGAAGCAGGAGGTTGGTGGCAGACAGACGTGCGCAGACAGAACGGCAGGCAGCTCGCCAAGCCCGAGGGAACCCCTTCAGGCTGCCAGCGGGGACAGTCATCCACTGTGGTGAGGAGGTCCCTCAAATAGCAACAGGTAGTTGTCCTTGCTTTAAAATAGAAGTTGTGTCACTATTCCGGGATGGTGAGGCCAGCGGACCAGGAGACCGCCGCATTGGAAAGACTGTCTGTGACTCTCAGTTCCCAAGAGGAGGGCCCCCCTGGGAAGCACTGTGGTTTTTCCACAGGGCGGGATGGGCAAGACAGGGTAAGCAGGCTTAGCATGGGCTCCTTTGAATCATTTTGCTGGGCTTTGGGGCACAGGCTGTCCCTAGTTGTCTGGTACCGGCCCTGGGGTGATTGATTCATCAGGACGGGGGAGCAGTGGCCCAGGGTGCGACAGCCTGAGAGATAAAAGAGGCGGGTAGGGTGTGGGCTCTGGATTGGGTTGGCTAGTATTTGAAAAGCAGGCTCAGGGCAAGCTGTTGACTATTTCTAGGAATTGGCTCACCCTCCAGGGCCAGCGAGGCCCGGCGGATCAAAGCATCAGAAAATAAAAGTCATGATTAATACACTTTCTCCAATTCATACGCCAGCTGATGCAGTTCCGTGGACAACAGTCCCGTCTAGTGGCAAAGGTGCACTTGGAGATCATGACTTTGCAGGGACCCCTCCCTCTCCTTCATCCCCGCATCCTGTCCGCCAACCAGTCCTACTGGTTCCAGCTCCAAAACAGCCCGGCCCTCCTCCGGAGCCAGGCCCCGCGGCGCCCTGCCTGAACTACTACTGCAAAAGTCCTCGCACTGGGTGTCCTCCTCCCGCGCAGCCCTTCCGCACGTCATCTGTCGTCCACAGGGCAGCCAGAGAGGGCATTTGGCTATTGTTTTGTTTTGTCTGTTTGCAGTTTCGAGCCTTCTTTTTCCATTTTGTTTCTTTTGCAATTGAAAGAGTTCTTTTATAAATTTTTTAATAGCCATTTTCAAGCACACACAGAACAAAGGCCCACATAATATCCCCCCCGCCCCAGCCATCACCTGGCCAGTCCTGTTGTAACTATCCTCCGACCCACTGCTGCCCTCTCCCCACACTGTTTCACAGCAAACCCTTGACAACAGAGGGTCTTTCAAAACCAATCAGATCAAGTCACTTCCTAGTTTCAAAACTCCCGCAGCTTCCCAAGGTCTCTGCAGGGACAGCCTGCACGCACCGTGGCACCCAGAAGCCCACTAACCACTCTGCTGGCGTCTCCTCACTCTGCTCCAGCTGTCATGGCCCTTCCGTGCTCTGGACCCACTGAGCAGATCCTACCCCCGGGCCTTTACACTTGCCATCCTGCCCCCTAGACAGCCTACGCCCTACATCTATGAGGCTCCGCTCTACCCCAGCATTCACATCCCAACTCAGATGCCCCACTCTCTCCGAAAGCTCTTCCCAGTGGGCCCATCCCTGGTAGCCCCCCGCCTCTAGCCGCTGTCCACCAAAACACACTGCAATCAGTCCATTCGTGTCAAAAATGTGCTTGGCCTAAACTCAAAGCTTCATAAAGCAGAAACCTCGTCTGTTTTGTTCCATGTTATTTCCCCATCCAGTGCTTGGTATATAATAAGCACTGACTATTTGTCGAGTTTAAAAAGCAAACGAGGAAGAAGAAGAAGAAGAAGAAGAAGAAGAAGAAGAAGAAGAAGAAGAAGAAGAAGAAGAAGAAGAAGAAGAAGAAGAAGAAGAAGGAGAAGAAGAAAAAGAAGAAGGAGAAGAAGAAGAAGAAGGAGAAGAAGAAGAAGAAGGAGAGGAAAAATGAAAAGTATTAACTTCAGGGCAGTTTTTAAAAATAAACTTTCCTGGTGTACTTATCTTTAAATTCACTGATTTAATGAAACCTCATTTGTTAGGAAAAATACATGCGTACAAATGCATTTGCAGGGGTGGTGGTGTGGGGACACAAAACCTTTTGCAGTGCAAAGACACTGGCATCCGTGAAAGATCCTGAGTGAGCTGAGTTCTGATTCTGCAAACAGAGAAAGAGAAGTCTGGGAGGAAATGACTATTTTTAGTCCTTAGAAGCAGCTCCTGCCCCAGCTAACGTGGGGGGGACAGGTGGCTACCCTGAGATGAGAAGCCCCTACTCTCCCGCTCTTAATGCCATGTCATGCCAGAGGAAAAGAAAAACCTCTAAGGAGGCAGGATTAATGAATTCTGAAATGAGAAGTAAAAGATAGACGTTCAGTTCGTTTAAGAAAAGCCTCCATTGCAGGCCCCTGAGTATTTGGGGTCCTGTTTGACGGAACTTAGCTTCTGAAGGGAAATCACGTCGCGCTTCTCGAAATTCCACAGCATGTTTTAAAACAAACCTGTAAAAACATACTTTAAAAACATAATGTTTTTCAATTGGTGAAAATCCATTCCCAAAAAATCCTCCTTTCTCCGCAGTCCTGCGCCCCCACACACTGCTGTGTCCGGAGCCCCTACTCTCAGCCTCTCCCTTTCATCGAACCTGCCTTCCCAACCGGCCCTAGAACCGAGACTCTGGCTTTCATGGGCCTGCAGCAACGCTTCTGTGCAACTGGTGGTCAGTGCTCCCGATTGTGAGTGCGAACGGCCTCACACAGAACCTGTATAGGAGAAAAGTTCCGGATTAACGAAATCTGTATGAATGCGACACTTCCGAACTCACTGGAAGGGAATCCTTCCTCAAAGCAAGCGACACAGCCCAGAACGGTTGGGTGGCGGGTGCCCACGCGGGGCTACCCAGCCGGGCCTCCCCTTCCTCCGCGCTCGCTCCAGCTTCCCAGACAGCCTGGCGGGCCGACAGCGTGCCCTCAGCCTTCTCCCACACGTCCCTCGTCTCTGAGGAGAACAGCAGCATTATTAACTCAGGCTCTGGTAGGAATGTGCAGGGGCTGGGGCCGGCTTCTGGCCCCGGAGCTCTTTGAAGATAGAGCACTGAGGCAACCGGGAGAGCTGAAAGGCTCTGAGCCCAGCAAGGAATCTGTGGAAAAAAACCTCCCCTGGTTTCCTTCACTCTATGGCTGGACTCAGGCCTGCTACCTCAAGGCCTAATGTGGCTGGGCTGGGCTGGGCTGGCCGGGGGAGGCTGGGCCCAAATTACTTGAAAGAAGGCGCTTTGAGTTCTGCGGATGGCCTGAGTCCGAAGACTTCTTATATACATGCCACTTCATCATGAGCACTTTTCTGTGGGCCAGCAAAAGCCCTTTCCATGACTGGCTCACGTACGCCTCACACATCTCTATAAGTAGGATTAGTATCATTCTCTGCTCTGTGGAAGAAGCTGAATCACAGGGCTAGGAAGCCTACTGAGCTCACACCACCAGCCCGAGGAGGAATGGGAATGTACCCAAAGCCACTGGACACCCGTGTCTAAGTTCTTGACCACTAGCAAGCCTAGAGCCAGCACAGGTAGGGATAAAAAAAACCACAGGTCTATACTACCTGGGTTCAAATCCCACCTCTGCTGCTTTTTGGCTGTGTGATTTTAGCAGATTGCTAAACTTCTCTGTGCATCAGTTGCTTTAAGTTGAGAATTCTGATAGGACCTATCACGCAGGATCGTGTGTGCACTTAATCCCTTACCGCATGCGAGTGCTTCACGGTGCCTGGTATGTTAAGTGCCGTGTGTCTGTTCTAGGTCCCATGATGCCACTTCCTATTCGTGCACAATTCTGTGTTGCTGGCTCCTTTCTCCACCTGTTAATGGCAGACATCTAATTCCCTGCAAACCCAAGTGAATTATTTCAGGACGGGGGACTTTCTGGAGGAGGTCCTGGAAGATGCCACTTCCTAGCTGCCTCCTCTATCTCTCTAGCTGGACATTGTTCAGTGACACCCACTTTCACAGCCAACTCCTACGAAGGTGCCTAAAGCCCCGCCTCCTCCAGGGCTGGTGGGCACGGTGGTCTCCCCAAGATAATGTGGGGCCCTCCCCCACCCCTGCCAGATGGGCGACTGGGCCCCGGCACTCCAAAGCCGAGCCAGCTCTGCTCTCTGAGCCCTCATTGTGCCAGAGCCATATGGGGCCAAGCCGGGCAGCCTGCCTTCAGGGCCTTGCCGAGCACTTAAGGGAACTGGCTTCCAATTTTTTCTCACAGAATCCATGAGCTCATGGGAGGCTGGGCTGAGGGTCAGATCTGAGGCAGAAATTAGAATTAAGTCCTTTCCAAATGCTTGAAGCTCTGTCATCATCCTTCCCCTTCCCCTCCCCTTTCCCCCTCCCCCAGACCTCCAGCCCCCACACCCTCCCCACCTTCCTCAAGTCAGGGGTTCTTAACCCCGATTTAAAAGACTCCTGGGATGCCTGGGAGGTCCGAAGTCTGAAACGGAGCGTGTATGTGTGGGCATTTCCTGGGAAGACTTCCACGGTTATTGTCATGTTCTCAAAAGGGGTTTATGATCCCCCCAATGTCAGGGACCCCGGCTTCCACAGGATAAGTCCATCTACTGGGTTGGGCTCTCCGGGAAAGGCCCTAAGCTGGAGCTGGGCATGAGGGGGTAGCTGAGAAACTCCTGTGGGAGAGACAGGTGGGAAAAGCAGAAGGTGGGGGCAGTCAGGCAGGCGAGAAACCCAACCCAGAGCTGCGCCCTGGGATTCTGGAGCACGGACCACCAGTAGAGGAGTCCCGCACTGGGCAGAAGTGCTGGGCCCCAGACCACAGTGTTGCTCTCACAGTGGCCTGGGCAGCCCTAAGTATAGGGCCGGGTTTGAAAGCTGAGGCATGCTCTGAAGGAGCTAACAGCTGGAGGCTGTCCGCAGGCCATGCTCATTGTAACTGGGGCCTGAGCTATTTCTGGAAGCTGGTCTGGGTGGTGCATCTCTGTGCCGGCTGGGTACCCTGGGTAGCCACAGCACACAGCCCCTGGCTGGGCCACCTCACAGTCCATCAGACTTGCCCAGGCAGATCCCAATCCTACAAGTGGCCCAGCCTAAACCAGGCCAGGGGCCCCTCACCCTTGACCTATATACATAGGAGTCCCAGAGACCCGGGCCCTGAACTTGACCTCAGGAAGAGAGCTAGCAGGATGCTGGGCAGGAGAAGCAAGTCATAGAAAAGGGAAGTCTTTATCTTATGAATGGATTGTATACACGATGGTTGTTTTAACATTGGAATACATTTTCTCATGGAAATCCTATTAGAAATGGTTCCCGGGCTTATCTGTGAACACCTGTTAAATTCACAGCGAGGTTCAAGGGTCATCCTGAGGTCGGAGGCCGGAAGACCCCCCCCATACCGAGCTCCTCAGAGTAGTGCAGGGACCCCTGCAGCGCGGAGGACAAGGAAAATCTGTCAGCATCAGCTGGCGGAAGCAGTGGGAGAGAATCCAGGCCGGCAAGGGCGTCCCAGGACTTCCGCAGCGAAGGGAGAGGGGCTTAGTTATAGAGAGACATTGCGCACAGGGATGCGGGGACCCCAGGGGCCTGCGGCAAGGGGACCCCGCGGCAAAGGCACGCTGCCCTGTACAAGGAGGTTATGCCGCCCTTTTACTAACCGGGTTTCCTGCCTGCCATCAGCCCAGGTCCCTCTGCGATAACCCTCGGGGAAAGGCTCAGCCAGGCTGGAGGGAGTGAAGGCGACATCCCGCAAGCTCTCGGTTAACCTCTAATGCGGGCGGGCGTCTCATCCCAGAGCGGCCGCAGCGTCAGAGCGCGCCCGTGGGGGACATTCTGAAAGCGGCCACTAGAGGGCGCGTCCGCCTTTCCCTACTCCCCCGGCGCCGGAGAGGGCGCGGGTGATGAAACCGGTCTTCTCCTTGCTCTTTAAGGAGCAGGCTGCTCCTGAAGTGCCCTCCTCCCAGGGCAAGCTCCAGGCTTCTATTAAAGGGAACAGCTTCTTCATCCTGTAACGTGAAGAAACTTCCACACAGCATCCCTTAAACACGTTTAATGTGACCAGAGTGGGAAAACATCTGAAGGATGGAATGTAGAGCCGCTACCATTTAAAAACAACAACCACCCATTCCCATCTCCTTGGTGTGTGTAGACTGGTCCTGGGATAGGTCTCAAGTTTGCCTGTATGCCACGGAGTGCTGTCCCCTCCCCAGACAGGCTGAAGGTCGGGGGCTTGCCTAGGTACCGTGTCCAGCTACTCCAGACACCGCAGGTAACCTGGCATCATACAAATTTTCCGTATCAGCCCCACATGGACACTCATATTTGTCTGGATGTGGTTACAACGTGGGGGTTGAAAAATAGGGCCACTGGTGATATTTTCTATGCTGTCTACTTAGATTCTGGAAGGTACCATTGTCTGGACCAAAGCAGGTCCACATTGAATAAGTAGGTCCCTGGGTGGGGTTTTCAGGAGCAGACAACACACCAAGAAAAAGCGAACTGAAATCTTAAGCAAGAGCCATGGTTGTGAATTCTGAGCTGCTGGAGGGGATGGTCAGACCCGAGGTGCTATCGAGGTTGTAGCTTAGTACATTACGCAGAAGGCTAGGTCCGAAAGGCCCTCAGGAGAAATGCCCATCTTTCCTTGGTTCCAGAAATCATGATTTTCTAAGCAGTTGATCTGCTTTTATTTCAACACTCATCTGTTTCTCTTTTTCGTTTATTCCTGGGCCCAGCTTGTGGCCCTTTGAAAGGAGGTGTACCAACCTGCCCCGTAAACTTTGTATTTTTCCTCACCCTACTCCTGGCTCCGTGTGATGTCTCCACTCTTATCGCTGCTCTTGCTCTTGCTCTGGTTTTTAGTGTATATTAAAGTTTATATTTTGTCTCTTCTTTGTAAACTGCCTAAATCCTTTGTGGAACAGAGCAAAATGCAAATAAAATAAAACAGGCATCAGATACATTCTTTCTGTGGCACAGTATTAGGCCAAGGGCTTCGTGACTATTCAGTACCTGTAATCCTAGGAGAGAATTTTAAAGTTCTCTGCCAGACTCCTGTGTGGCAACGTTTGCCAATACTCTCTACTTCCCATCACCCTTAATTTCGCTTAACCTTTGATTTGAACACCTCCAAGTTGTGTCTTCTGGACTTTTCTCTTTTGTATGTAATTCACAAAGCCTTATTTTTCTGATTTTCTGATTTCAGAAAGTATATTCTAGCTTCTCATGTCATCCACAGATTTTTTTTAAAAAAATTTTAAGTCGGTTTACAAATTTAAACGTTTTTTCTCTTAGAAGACCTAAGTACTGCAAACCAACAATATTGTCCCACCAATCTGGCCCGTGCCTTGGAAATCTATTAAAGAAACAGAGAGGAAGTCATGGTGGGTTGACTCAGAAGCTCAGATATCCCCAACACAATATACTTTTTGGCTGCTGTTGCTATGACAAGTAGTGATACACTTTTTGAAGTCCTCGATTCCTGAATCTCAAAGATTTGACCCCAAATCTGCACACGGGACATGCTCAACATTATTTGTTAAATGAAGAAATGAGTTAACACAACCCAGCCAAGACGCTGGGGAAGAATGAATGAATCCCCTCGGTCGGGCCTCGGGAGTTCCACTCCTCGGGTCCTTCAGTGGGACCGACTGACTCTCAAAGATGTGAGGATTTGCTGAACAGCTGTTGCTATGGTTTTCTTGAGAAGGAAGGGACCGGGCCGGAAAAGACTCGTCGCTGGAAAAGGCAGCTTTGAAGGAGAAAGACTTGGTGGACAAGGAAAGCTTTGCGGAAATGCTTGGAATGTCATTTTTTTAATAAAATGAGCCCCTTCCCTTCTCTGTCCCACCACCTCGCCTCCCTCAAGTATTAGGCACTTGCCACATGAATGCTAGCAATGGTCCTGATCCCACAGCCCCTTCCTTCCTGAGCTTACTTCTGAATGTTTGTTCTGAGAGGTTTTTTTTTATGTTTTAAAATTTTTATTTATTTTTTTTTTCTGAGACGTTTTTCATTTCTGAGGATTTTAGGTCATCGGCCAGGCCTAAAAGTTTAAAAGAACAAAGAGGGTAATTAGTCTGTGGGTTTAGGCTGTGTAAACAACTGATTTCTCTAATTCAGGTCAAAAGCTGGACTTAACCAAGGACACACATTTTTATGGAAAAAAAACGCATTTATATTAGAAAATTTCACCAGTTGGTATTTTTTCAGCTCCACGGATGTGTCTCAACCTCCCTGGCTCCTATTTCTTTTGCTTTTACTTTGACTCCTTTCTTAGGACTTTGAAACACCCCAGTGTTGTGAGGCCAGGCTTTACAAGAAGCAGACGGTGCTTGGTGAGGGGGCCTCTCGGCAAGCTGGAAACATTTACTTTCCTAACCAGCTTCCCTCCCTGCCAAGGAATCGACGAGCCTGGGGAAATGCTTTCCCTTCTATGTTTACAAAGCACTAAATTTTCGAAGTCATTAATTCCCTTCATAAAGAAAGGGCCTAATGGAGTTTTCTATTAGTCATTGAGATAGCGGTTATAACCCCGAAAGATCCAGAAAGCAATAAAGAACCTCAGTTGAAGGGGGTCTGGGGTGGGGGGGGGGGACAACAAAATTGGTTCTCTTTCTTAGCCGTCAGATTTCTCCGGCAGTAAATGGAAATATTTTGAATATCTTAATCGCTACCTCACACATTTGTTTATTTTGTTCTCCTTTTCAGAACACTGAGAAGTGTGTAGACACAGGTCCCTTCCTCCTCCATGCGTTTGTCTTTCGAAGGAAAGCGTCTTTGTCTTGAGGGGTCAGGATAATTGTGTCGGTGCGAAGCACCCAGTGTGGGGGGAAGGGAGGAGGGGGAGGCCCAGGATCTCAGCATTCCCCCTCACCCCCCAGGGGCAGGCACCATGACCAAGGAGCTGGCTGGTGTGCCCAGAGGACCAGGCTGAAAGGCTCAGTGCTCAAATTACTCCTTGGGACCCAAGCTTCTGGGGAGACTGTTAACCCTTTCAGGGCCTTAACCCTGCAGGGACCCCCTCCTGCTCTGAGCCCTTGCTTGTCCACCTCTGGGCAAGCCCAGGCTACCTACTCTGGGTTCTGGGGGAAGGAGAGGGGACATTCTTCCTAGTCAGGGCATTGCTCCGGCACAGCCCTGTCCCTGGGGCCTTAATGGGGTCCTCCACAACTCCATGATGAGTTCAGTAAATACATCTATTATTTTTTTTAAGATTTTATTTATTTGAGAAAGATTGAGAGAGAGAGAGAGAGAGAGCAGGAGCAGGGGGAAGATGGAGAAGCAGGCCCTCCGCTGAGCAGGGAGCCCAATGTGGGGCTCGATCCTAGGACTCTGAGCTGAAGGCAGATGCCCAACCATCTGAGCCACCCAAGCGCCCCATCTCCTATTGACTTCAGCACAGAATCATTTTCTAGAGACTCCAATGGCTATAAGAAGTGTCCCTGTGGCCAGGGGAGAAGCCAATAGAAGTTGTGTTGGCAGGGGAAGCAGCAGTTTTCAAAATATGCCCACAGACCTCCCACACCAAAATCACCCGGCAAAGCTTGTTAAAAATGCAGGCACTCCCCCACTACCAGCACTGCCCCCTACAAACTCAGAATTTCTCAGGAAGGTCAGGGAGAATGGCAGGGAAGACAAGGCCTCCTGCACCTGTCTCGGGGCCCCTGAGGCACACAGCCCTCCTGGCCTCCCATGATGGTCCCAGAAGACTTTCCCTCCAGGTGTGGAAATGCCGGGCTCCCATGGGAGGGGACACTGCCTGGAGGCTACAGGGGACCCCCAAGCCATGCTCTCCCCACGGAACGGTTGGCAGACTGTGCCTGCCAGCCTTCTGGACTCTGAAACCTTCTTGTGTGTGTCAGTGTTTTCACCTCAATGCTCCTGGGTAGAATCCAAGAGAGCATTAGAGTCTCCGGCTTGAGAGCGTGGATTTCAGTTACCCTGGAGATGGCCTTCATCCCCCTGGCTGCCTGTTTGGCATGTGGGTCTGGCCCTATCCTATTCACATTCCTAGAGAGACACTGCATGAGCCATATTCGGTGGAAGAAATTTACAGACAGGCACAGGGATCAGGGCTGCCTTTGGCAAAAGGAATTCCCAACCTCAGATGATCAAATGAAGCCAGGGCATGTTGGCCCCTGCAGCACCCACTGGGACCCGCGTCCTCGGGGAGCCTTTCAAAGACACTGGGAAAGATCTTCTTGTGTTCCTCTTGCCTCTGTGCCATGCCTTTGGAGGCAAGGAGCCAGGAGCCAGACCCTGGCCGTGCCTTTCACAGCTGTGTGACCTTGGGTACATTCCTGTCCGTCTCTCAGCCATAGGTGGTCTTATCTGTAAATTAGAAAAAATAGTAGTCCTCATGTTCCTGCGGCACCGGTGAGATGAAAGCTCACGCCAGGTGCTTAGCCGGGGCTGAAACAGATCTACTCCTCCCCCGCCCGCCTCTAGCATTCTTACTCTGGCCACGCCAGGAACTCAGGCGTGTGCCTGGACACTGGGAGAGATGGAACCAGGGAACCATTCCAACAGCCTCAGTTGACAAGTGATCCGTCATGCCTGATATGCCTGAGTTTGAGTGGAGATAATTATCATTCGTTTTTGAAAGCGACTGGTTACCCGGGCTGGTGATGAGACCTCCCATCAAGACATATGCTCCACCAAGCTAGGGATGGATGATGCCACAGCTGTCTTGCTCCTCGGATTTTCTTCTGAGCCCTGCCGCGCTGGGGTGGCTCCGAGCGTGGTAAATACTTAAGCACGTGTCTTGTATAGCGGTCACGGATCTGGATGCGCCAGGGGCCACGGAGCAACACATGGACACCTGCCGAAAAGTCCCAGCTTTGAGAGACAGTGCTGATGCCGCTACAGGGAGTCTGTCGGCTACCAGTGGCTGACAGGGAGCAGAATTCTGTGGTCTATTCATTGTCTTGGAAACAAATTCTTGAATTGGGAGAAAGAGAAAGCAACTGTAATTAAAGCTTTCCTTGGGCAGAGTTTCCCAGGGAAGGGAATTGGCCTGTATCTTATGTGCCCATTAAGCTCCAAGCGCTAGGCTAGGAACTTTATGTATATTGAATCTTTTGATCCTTACAACAGCCAGAGAAGGGACTGTGATCGTCACCAAGAAACAGAGGCTCAGAGAGGTTAACTTATCTCCTCGGAGTCTTAGAGCTACTCGGTGTCAGAGCGAGGGGACGGAGCCAGGGGTGGGAACAGTAACTGTGGAGAAGGGGCCAGTAGCACTCTTCTGGACCCTGAAACCCGGCCAGTCACATGCCCTCCGAGACTGCGTATCCTCGAGAGCAGGGAGGAGGCTCCTGTTTAGAGAGGTGCCTTAACGCTTCACTACTATGGCGACGCTAACTCGCTTCCCGATGCTTCGCGGATGCCCACTGGGTAAATCGGATCTGTCTTATCTCAAAACATATATTAAGACTCAAGGGAATGGAAAGACATCAGAGACAAAAGCAAACAGGTGCAGGATTAAGGTGCCGTGCCACCTGCGGTGAACAGAAGCCAGGAAGCCACAAGCTGAGAGAGAGGGAGGCTGCCCCACGTTCAGCTCCAACCGCCTCCCGTTTGCATTCTCCCTCCGCTTCTCACACAGACCTCGGCGCCCACCAGCCATGGCAGGCCCTTCCACCCTCTGTTCCCTGGATCGCGGGCAGCCACATGGATGCCCAGCAACCCCTTCTTATCCAAGTCGGTGCCTCAGCCCGCTAGACGCCACCAGAAAACTGGTGCAGCCTTCTCCTTCTCGCCAGGGTCCCACTCCCCCACATCATAATTGTGCGCTGATACATTTTTCCCTTCTGTGAACGGCAGGCTCTTCAGAGGATGCTGTGCCCGTCTGTGGCCCCCCGGGATGTTGTCCCGGGCTTGGCACATGGAAGGCACCAGACGAATGCTAACTGGCAGACTGAATGAATGGATCGTGGCCTGGGAATAGAAACTTTGTGTCTCCAATCCACATTTGAGGACAGGAGCATCATCTGGTCATTGTTTTCATTGCAACCTGAGTGCAGTACTTTCTCATTCAGAGATCGTCAGTCAGTCTGACCCTGTTCCCTCAGATGGTAAACAAGGTTGCGCTGCCTCGTGGAGAGTTTCTAAGGAATAACCAGTAACTAAACAATGACAATAAACAACGCTGGAAAACCGTATTTTTACATTTCCGAGCCAGCATTTAGTAGATGCCGGGACAATTCATTTCACTTTTTTAAGAATCGCTTCAACAACTCAGAAGCGCTCATTGAGTGCCTCCCAAGTGCTTGATGCGATGGGGAAAATTATTAAGATCTTGCACATATAAAGTGCTTTGTGGCCCTTAACACATTTCACAGAATTGCTTCTGTGTTTCTCGGCGTCTTCCCTCGGTGTGCAGAATAATGGTGGGGGAAGACGCCCAGGGTCTAATCCCTGGCACCTGCCAATATGTGACCTCACATGGTATGAGGGAGTTTGCAGATGGGATTAAGGGAAGGGTCCAGAGATGTGGAGATTTTCCTGCTTATCTGGGTGGACTCAGTGTCATCAGCAGGGTCCTTATAAGAGGGAAGGAAGAGGGTCAGAATCCGTCGTAGATGAGACAAGGGAAGCAAATGGTTGGAGCCATGTGTCCGGGAGCTGAAGAATGCAGGCAGCCCCCGGGAGCTCACAAAGGCAAGGATGCTCTCCCAGAAACTCCAGAAGGAATGCGGCCCTGCTGACACCTCGATTTCAGACTTCTGGTTTGTGGTCAGTTATTACCAACACATAAGGAAACTAATACACACGTCCTTACCTCATGGGCTGTGCTGCTAGGTGACAGGTGACAATGGTCCAGAGCAGTGCCAGGCGCGTGGCCGTTTGGTTGGTCATCATTATCACAGAATTATTATTTTATTGTTATTTATTTGGAGACCTTGCCCTGTGGGGTAGGCAGGCTTACTTCATCTTCATTGAATGGGCCTGTGTTCAGTCCTTGTTAGACACCAGGTCCTCAGTAACTCTGGGAACTCGAGAGGAATTGAATGGCCTTTCTGAGCCCGGGGGCTCCTGGCAGATCGGGGAGGCAGACATCTCAACAAGGAAGGCCAGCTTGGGGTGACGAGACTCAGTGAGGGGTCCGCCTGGGATTGGGAGTCCAGGGGAAGGATCTCGGGTGGGAAGGGGGCTGACTGGGGAGGTACCTGTAACGAGGGAAGCCTTGAGCTAGGAACTGCAGACAGCAGAGACCACCAGACGGACAAGAGGAGGTGTGCTGCAGGCAGAGGGAGCAGAGGGAACCCTCTAGAGAAGAAGGGAGGGAGCAGCTGCCCAAGACCCCACAACCGAGACGCAAACCTAGACCCTCTGCCCTCGCCCTGGCTGCTGCCCTGGGGGTACTCTGCACTCACGTGACCTAGCCGCTGGCAGGCCTTGAAGAGTATATGGACAACTGGATATGGGGTAAGGACACAATTTAAAACAACCATAGAAGTCCCTATTTGAGAGAGTTGAATAATAAATGGTGGGGAAATTCCACCAGAAAGATGTAAAAGAACTGGGCCTGGGAAGATTTAGAGAAGGAAGAACATGAGTCGGACCCTGCAGGTGGGTAGGGTGTGGACAGTCGGGGGCAGGAGTGAAGGGAGAAGAACCTTCTCAGCGTGGAGGCTGGGCCTCCGGGAGGCAGGGGAGGCAGGCCGCTGGGTGAGCATGGGGAGCAGCCACAGAAACCCAGAAGGTAGGGATGACAGGTGAGCAGCAGAAAGTCACGCAGGGCCTTGACAGCTCGTCCCGGTCAACACTGTATTCTGAGGCTGTCTGGGGAGTCTGCTGAAGGGTCTTTGAGTAACAGGATGAAACAGTGCCTTAGAACTACTCGTGGGTCTGTCTAGGAGACTGGGACTTACCTTCATGACCCCAGCGGGGTGCGTGTTCTGTTGTTATTTGTTGAGCTGAGCTGACATTTGTAGGATGAATTGGAAAGAACGGCAAAATCTGGCTTCTGATCTAAATCCTCCTTGCTCACGCCCCGTTGGAGGCGGAAGCTAATGTTGTCCCCTGCACAAAGCCCACAAACCCTCCCGTTCACGGAAGGTTATAAGTCATCCCAGACTGAACTCTCCTCGTTGCCTTTGGCCTTTCCTGGTGTATACTAAAAGTCTCGCCAAGTGCGGGTTGCAATGATACCCTTTAGCTCCTGTTTTATATCCGAGTATTGACTATTTATAACTGACTGTAACTGAGTATTGACTCAGTTATAAAACAGGAGCGGAAGTGTGATTTCAGTGCCAGATTCCGATGGTAAGAAGCAAAGTCTTCTCTGGCTTCTAAGCCTTAGCATAGCGTGACTGCTGCCCACGCCAACCCTGCATGTTGGGAGTTGCTGGAGGGAATGGGGCCTTGGCTGCCAAAACGTGCCAGAAACTGTGCACCAGAAATAATAGTAGCGACACGACATGGAGCATGCTAAGAAACCGTCAGCACGTATCACAGCAAGGAACACAACTTGAACTTGGGCGAAAGGAAGAGCACGTGGATTCTTCTAACCAAATGATGGCAGACGCACCCTAGCCTCGGGAACTGCTGGAGCAGGGACTCAAGTTCAGACAGAAGGTTCCAGCATGTTAGCTTCATTCTCACCAAAAGGTAGTGGACCCTTTTTTCTCTGGAGGTGGGGAACATGACCACCAGCAGCTTCCAGGCTCTTCTCCCCCTCCCAAAAAGGAACACCTCTCCCCCACCCGCTGCAGTTCCAATCAGCCTCAGGGAGGGACTGTCTCCAATGTCCTCCTCTCAAGGGGACTGAGGCCAGGGAGGCAGAGACACGGAAAGGGATGACAACCCCCTTTTGGTCCATATGGCTGGAATCGGGGGACAAAAGGTAGTGTCATCAAAGAAGGACTTGGGCAACAAGAACACTAAGGAACCATCCTGGGCCAGAAACAAACTTCAGGATCTGAATGGCAGCTTGTGGTGAAGTTAGGCCTGGGAAGGGTCTGTTATCTTTCCAGGCCATCCCGTCTGGCCTCTGGTTATGAGCCTCTGATTCCTGCCAGCAGAGAGACCTCACTCACCCCTCCGCCCCCTGGAGTCAGCCTCGGCTTTCTCCCCACGTGCCCTCCACGCTGCGTCTTCTGAAGTCCCCAACGCCTGTAATGAAAAACCCAAATTTGCCATGAAGTTGACCTTGTATCAGGCAGGCACAACAATGAGAGAGACTATATATAAAAAGACCTAACATTCTTGTCAAAGACTTGCGAGAACCTACAGCTTCAAAATGTAAGGGGGGGGGTGAAATCAGAGTAGCTTGGCTTTGCTTGTTCACCAGAAATTGGCACATACCTCCCGTAATGACTGTGAATTTGACATCCACAGCAAAGGCTAAGTGACCAACCAAGTCATTGGTCATTGCCCTGACAGGTGGTTAAACCTTAGCTGTGGACGATCCCATTTGTTGAGAAAAAGGCCTTGCCAGGGGCGAAATGTTGACTTTATTTAGGGTTGGTACAATTATTTTTTTTTAAAGATTTTATTTATTTATTTGACAGAGACAGCCAGTGAGAGAGGGAACACAAGCAGAGGGAGTGGGAGAGGAAAAAGCAGGCTCATAGCGGAGGAGCCCGATGTGGGGCTCGATCCCAGAACGCCGGGATCACGCCCTGAGCCGAAGGCAGACGCTTAACGACTGCGCCACCCAGGCGCCCCGATATTGGTACAATTACAGCTGCAAGTACTGTGTTCCGCTGTCGATGTCACCAGAGCCTGCCCTGCTGGCTGCAATTGTTTTAAATCGTCTGACCCCATGGATCCCTAATGACCCCGGGTGCCTGAGCATCGGGCGCTAGCCCTGACCTGCCCGTCCCCGGCCCCCACAGCTGGCGCTGGCTTTCTGCGCGCGTGTCATCTGCTGTGTGCCACTGAGCTCAGCCTCGAAGGTCACCCTCTCACCGTGAGTCATCCAAGCCCATAGCCAGCAAGCCGACCTCCTTGGGGGCTCAGCAACAACAGAATCTGCCTGTAGCTAAACTTTGTATTTTTTCCTTCTGTAAAGCTATTGAAAACAAAAGTCTGAATTTTCTGATTATCTGGCCAATAGCAATCCTGTCCGTCCTTGATTATCAGAGAGCTGGCTGTCACTGCCTGGGCTAGTTATAACTTAAAGCGATGGGGAGCATCTGACTCTTGATTTCAGGGTCATGAGTTCAGGCCTCACGTGGGGCATGGAGCCTACTTAAAAAAAGAAAAAAATGTTGAAGATGGGTTCATTGCACCCAGAGACAAACTCTGTCCCTTTGTCCTCGGGATACATCCTGAGCCAAAGCCAGCTGGCTTTGAGAGTCTCACGGGGGTGAATGGGTGCCTGGCCAAGCAGGGCTCGCTCACTTCCCCCATCCCTGATGATAGGCGGCCCCAGATGTCACCCGATGCAGAAGAGAGTGAGTTACTGCGTTGAGAACCGCATCTCACCCCTGCATGTGAGAGCCAACCAGCCGTCTCTGTGGGAGCGGGCCAGGGCTTCAGGAAGCCTCGCTTGGTATGGGACTTCGAGCAGCAATTTGGTCAGAGGTATCTTGGCAGCCCGGAGGAGACGGCATGGAAGCCCAGCACGAAAGCAGCAGAGCCTTAAGGCCCGCGGTTTATTGGGTGTTTCCTACGAAGGTGCAGAGCCCAACGCATCCCTGAGGAATCCCTGGCCCAGGAACACAGCACACGTTTATCTGGCCACATTGGCACTTTTCAGCACTTAGGAAGATGCAGAGAAGGGGCCTGTGCGCCTTGCCAAGCCTCACGCGGGCCTGCGTCTGCAATCAAAGCTGGATGGTCAGATTCCTATAGGAGAGGGAGCGGTGCGGAGCCGGGAGAGGCATTAAAGGCTCAGGACGAAATGGCTCCTCGACGGCAGACAAAAGTACGCTTTTTCTTAAACCACAAACCTGGAATGTGCCCTCTGATGATGATTACAGGCCAAATCAACACTCGAGTGATGGAAACCAGGCCCACGCTTTGCTCATGGTGTCCAGGCTGGGACAGCTGTGGCCTAATGAGATCCAGAAGCCCCGCCATGCTCAGGGGAGGGCACCAGGCGCTGCTCTGAAGGGCTCCTTGCCCAGCTCCCGGGCTCAGCGGGTGTGCACCAGGTCAACCCCCTCCCACCCATGGACTCCTTGCTTGGGTGACAGGAAGGGGTTGTGGTACTGGGGTCAGAGCATCCAGACAGAGCTATTCCCAGACCTCCTCTCCAGCTCGAACCATAACCTGTATCTGCCTGCAAATCTCTGAACTACATCTGGAAATGCAGGTAAAGTGTGCTCTCTTGGCACTTGGTGGAAATGATGTTTCTGTTTGCTACATAATGAAGCCCTATGATAATGCACTCACAATCACATAAGATTGGATGAAAATACAGGGAGGGTGATTGCTCCCTGCCCCCTGGTCATTTCCACCTACCTCATTATAAGACAAGCCCACGTTTTATGGGACCAAATTCTGGGGGCCCTACTTAGGAATTTACTGTATTTTTTTGGTAGCCCAAATCATGCATAGAGAAATGCCAAGCATATAGAAGGCCCCTCCACCTGCTGCCACAGCCGCTTTGGTAAGAGACAGCCCTAGTGAGATGCTGCTGTCAAGGACATTTATACCTGAAGGGGCTTACATTTTATTTCATTTTATTTTATTTTTATTTTTTTAAGATTTTATTTATTTATTTGACAGAGAGAGAGAGAGAGAGAGAGAGAGAGGGAACACAGGCAGGAGCAGCAGGGAGAGGGAGAGGGAGAAGCTTGATCCAGAGCCCTGGGCTCATGACCCGAGCCAAAGGCAGATGCTCAACCGACTGAGCCACCCAGATGCCCCAG
This sequence comes from Ursus americanus, assembly GCF_024610735.1. NCBI lineage: Eukaryota > Metazoa > Chordata > Mammalia > Carnivora > Ursidae > Ursus > Ursus americanus. Next base: position 68,538,753 of record NC_142136.1, read on the forward strand.
GAGCTGACATTTTAAATGCGCATGGGTCACTGTCACCTCTCAGTGGTCCTCCAGGTAGCAGCTCAACATTTAACAGGGTGCACCCAGTCCCGGTAATGATGTTTAGTCCTCGCAGAGTGAAGGGTGGAAAGATGGCTTAATGGATCCTTTTGTAGCTACAAGCGTGATGATTGGGTGTTCACACCATTGTGGGCCACATGCCTCCCTCCAACCTTGTTACAACCTCGGCACATTACCTGTCTGACGTGAACTTGGAGGAGAAAGAAAGAAAGAAGAAAGAAAGGAAGGAAGGAAGGAAGGAAGGAAGGAAGGAAGGAAGGAAGGAAGGAAGGAAGGAAGAAAGATGGCTTAACAGAGAAGTCAGGGCAGAACATTTGTTCCGGTCCCCACAGGACAGCAGATCCAGACTTGCCCTTGATAATAAGCTGCCTCCTCACACAGTTCTGGGTGGGAAATAAGGCTGGTAATTAATTCTCCACCATTTTGGATGGTATATGAGGCAACGCACCAGATCCAGCTGTTCCTTCCAACATCATCTTGCCCATCACCATTACTGGAGCCATTGGTCCTGAGAGATGAAGCGTTCTTGAGAGATTGGAGACCGGCACATCACTAATCTTGCTTCATGTCATTGTCAATGACATTCTCGAGTGTCAAGGAGCTGTGATTCCTGAACAAGAAAGAAAAGTGCCTTCTCCACAGCTTTAGCACAAAAGACGACCTTGGAGAGGAGACATCCATGTGTGGAGGGTGATAGGAGGAAGGTAGTGATTTTCCACAGTTAATATTATTCAGGCTTTCTAGGGAAAAAAAAATCACAGTACAGTTTAGACCTGGCTACACTCTTGGAGGAAGTTTGCTTCACTATCTGGAGTTCTGGGCTCTTTAAAGGGGCAGAACTCTCCAGACGTGAATACAATGCTGCTGTGGTCCTCTCTGGGGCACCCCACAGGCAGACGAGTCAACAAACCCAATCTCTTACTCACAAACAGAATCGTGTGAACTTCTCCCTGCCCTCTGGCTTCACCCACAGGAAGTGCATTCCAGAATATACTAGAATGTTCTAGAACTTCCCGAGAATTCTGGAATGCCTGTACTCTCTGACCAAGCCTACTCAGCTCTCTCCTCCAGAGCCCTTGCAGACTTTAGACTGTCCCACCTACAGATTCTTCCCCCACCATGAACTAAACTGAAATTTAGAGACTGCTTGTACTTATGTCTGTTACCTCACCACTCACATTTTTTTGCTACTCAGTATGTTCTCACTATACTGCATTTCCTTTTTCTCTGACTTTCAATCACAGTCCACAGTGGATGTGTGAGATGCAGGAGAAGCCCCACCCCCAGTCTTGTCAGCAATTGGTAGTAATTGTAGGACCTCCCTGACCCCCAGAGGCAGTTATATGCTCCTCCTTTGTGTCCTCGACCTTCAATATAAAAGCTCACTACACTTTTTCACATTCTATGATGACCATTTGATATGCCTTCACCCTAGAAAATAACATCAGTCACTGAGCACTTCCTACATGACCGTGTTTAACATACATTATTTCCATTCCCTTCAGATAAGTATTCTTTATACTATAAACAGGTGAGGAAACTAATGTTCCAAAAGATGAACTACCTTCTCCAAGATCACGCAAAGGAAGACTGAGCAGAGAAAGCAAGCTTCAGATGGGCAGGCCTGGTCCAAAGCCAGCCCTTCTTTTGGTGGCCTCCCTGCCGGTCAATATCCTATAAACCTGAGGTCTGGGCTCAGACTTTCCTCTCTGTCCTGGAGGTTAACCCTGAGACTGAGAAGTTTCATGGGACGTGGGATTTTTGGTGCTAAAACCGGGACGGTTGGCCATCTGGGGAGTGTGGACACTTGGACCTTAAGGTGGGCCTCGGGTGTAGAAGGTAGATGCCAGGGAGAGCTGAGCCAAGGGAAAGAATGCTCGCTATGTGCAAAGACGCCCCCTGCAGGGCAGACACTGTGATGACAAGTCTGCCAACGCTGCAGAGGGTTACAGCTTCAGTCTCCAGGCCAGAACACAGTCAGGATCCTCTGGAGGGTAGAGATGGGACTTGTCAGTGGGTTAGATACACCAAACATTGGAGAAACATCCCCATGTTTTTCTTCCATTTATATGAATTCAAGGAAGCTAAAACTAGATAAAAATTTTTGAAAATATTCATGGATTCAGTGGACCCGCCCACCTCAAATGCTCATCTCTGAGAAGACTTCCAGGTCCGCATGCCTTCAGGTCCTTACAGTGCTCCTGATCCTGTGCCTGCCAACAGCAACCATGCCATAGCCCCCCCACACACACACACAAGCACACACACACACACACACACACACACACACACACTCACTCTGCACTTGACCTTGTCAAAGTACTTTGCAGTTTCGCTCCACATTTCTGCACATGCTGTGGCCACGGCTCAGACCAAGTCTCCCCTCCCAGAGCCTTCCCGACTACCTCCTCCCTGCCCAGGTCACTGTCCCCTTCTGTTGTACATCTATGTTCATCTCACCCTCCAGGCTGGCATGCAAGGGCCCATGACTGCATCTTATTCCCGGGGTTCCCAGTACCCACCCTGGTGTTTGGCAAGCAGATGATCAATTAAGTGTTTGTTTCAATGAAATGGACACCGCGCTGCATAGGGCATGCTGGTAACGAAGTATCCCAACTGGAAAGGCGCTCTGCTCCGGGTTGCAGCCACAGGCAATTCCAGGTTTATAAGCACTAAGCTTACCATCAGCTTTGAACTAAGACTACTCAGTTCCCACTGCTGTGGAGGCCACCCCATGGTTGCCATGGGAACCAGCCACTCACAGAGCCTCTGGGGCCCGAGGAACTCCACCCGCACTCCCCACTGCAGAGCCTTCTCAGAAGCTACTGGGGGAACTGCCCAGGTGCCAGAGCCTCCCTCCAGCACCTCCCCCTCTTCGAGTTGCCTTGAGCCAGAAGACGGGGGCCGGGCTCCAGCAGCGATCCACATACAGCTGCTTTTATGGAGAAATGCACTCCAAGTTGCAAAGTGACCAGCAGTAAGTGAACTATTGGAACACAACCTGTGAGATAAAGTGGCTTTGCTCTAGGCAGCTGGTTTGAGAAGGGCAAGAACCAAGAAGCAGGCAGATGGGAAAACGGAAGAGGGATCAGGTCTCCTTTCTCCCCAGGGTGGGGGTGGGAAGTCTGATGCTGGGAAAGGGGAGCTAGGGAATGTTGCCCCCTGCCAGTGGTGGGTCCCAGCAGAGATTCTATGAACTGGCCTTGGAAGGCAATCAGTGGAGTATTTAGCAAAAGAGGGGACTGAGGCTCAGAGAAGTTAACCGAATCCATGTTCATTTCTTCTTTCCAGGCACATGCTGCCTGGCCGCCCTTGCAACTAGGCGTGACCATGCGGCTATCCAAGGGATCTGAGAGGAGGTGATGTGGGCCATTACAGGCCTGGTCAAATCTCCCATGCACACCTCCATGCTCTGGTCCTCTCATGGCTGGCTGGATTGATGATGACCCCTGGGCAACCTTGGAAGTGACCAGTGACCTGGTGAAGGTGACAGAGCCTCTGCCAGTCCAAGTCCCCAAATGAGTGTGCTGAGGGGGTTGCCCCACAAATCTTTACACCTTCCCAGAAGTACTAGACTTCTAGTGTGATTATACGTGTGGAGGTCTGTTACAAGTAGCCTTCCCTAATTGATACAACAGGACCGTCCTGTCTGGCTTTCAGCTTCTCTGTAGCACACGTCACAGGTCAGGGCTAATTCCAGGGCAACCGGTGGCATCCGAGATATACAGGCTCAGCTGGACAAGCCCAGAGATGCTGGACTCAGAGCTGTTTTATTCATTGTAACAGCTGCTTCCTAGGCTCTGGAGGACTTCCAGGAAGCTGGCTCCAAGACAGAACATGAGTTGTCCACATGACATGTTCCCAGGGAGATCGTGGATTTGCTGCCTGGTGTCTGGGACTTAAAAGGTGTTCTATAAATACCTATTGGATGGATGGATGGATGGATGGATGGATGGACGGATGGATGGGTGGAAAATAGCTTCTGCTATAGGGCTCCTACTGTAGGGGAAGGAGAGAATGTCCTAAATACAGCCATGGAGTCTAACTGAGACACAGGAAGGTAAGTAAAGAGAGCTGTTCACTCCAGTGACAATGCCCACTTGCAATCCAAATGGGTCGAGGGAAGCGGGTGACCGGAGATGGGCAGGCCCAAGGAGACAGCCGATGTGCGGTGTTAGTGGCCCCCACGGCAGAGGAGCCCTCACACCCATCCCCGACCGGGGCTAGGGCTGCCACCTTAGGAAATAAAAACACAGGATGCCCCCATTCCATTTGCATTTCAAATAAACGACCACTATCTGTCCATATAAAGCTTGGGACCTACTGATCCTAAAAAAGACTCATTTTTCTAAAACCTTAAATTCAAATTTAAGTGGCTGTCCTGTAATTTGATCTGGCAACCCTAAAACAGGCTGCCCAAGAAGATCTTGTATGGACAAACGGAGGACACAGCTGACATGGCCCGGATCAAAGACCATTGCTTCGGGGACTTGGCCTTCTTATCAGGATGGTTCGCCCCTTGCGAATAATCAGAAGGTAGAAGACCTGTAGCAACTTCATTTGGCCTCTTTCCTGCATTCTGGAAAGTATACTAAGTATGGAAAGTGGTAGGTCTATAAATAGTGCTGTAAATGAGAACAGGGAAAAAAAACAACAACAACAACTCTTGCCTTCAGTCCACTAGATCCAGAAAAGAAATCCTTCCAAACGAGTGACTGTTTATTAAATGTGAAACATACAGCCTCATTCATAATAGAATTTATGGAATGGGAGCACAAGGGGCCTTTCTGTTTTTAACCTTTAGAAGAAGTCTCGGTGTTTTTTTCAAGATTCTTAAAACAAATATTATTCACATGTAGTTACTATCACTGTCAAAAAGCTGATATTTAATAAATAGTCCATTGTCAGCACAGACAGAATTCTTGGTCAGTCTTTATTTGGACACTGTTGTTCTCCCCCGGTAGATTCCACACAATTTTAGCTTATCTTAATATTGCTGGGAACCATGAAAGAAAGTTCTAGAAGTAAAGGGAATCTAGCCTCCCCCTCCACCCCAACACACACACAATGATCAAATTACAAATTTACAGTAAAACCTCCTGGGAGAGGACAAAAAAAAACAAGAGGGCCAAAGGGGTGAGCCAATCACTGTCCTGGGTCAGGGGGACGGGTCAGCGATGTGGGGACCTCATCCTGGCTGGTGGAATGATGCCTCACGTTAGTAACAAGATTCAGAGCTGCATCTAAGCATCACCTTGTGACAGAACCTCCATCACAATCAGCCCCACTGGCCATGTGTTTTACTTGTCACTGTCCCCCACTGGTGTCCCTATTTTAAGGGTTGCCTCTCCACAGGCCATTCTCAACCCAGCAGCAGTCAGAGGGATCTTTGTAAAATGTCATTCTCCCATTTTAAACCTTCCAATGATTCCCCAGCCTTCTAAAAAATATATCCAACCCCCTTCGTGCGGTTGACAATGCACAGGACTCGACCCCTCTGACCTTACCTTCTTCTACTCTCCCCGACATTCACCCCACCCTCCCAACCCTGGCCTGCCTTCTTCTCCTCAAACACACCACCCCTGATCCCTGCTTAGGGCTCTGCATGAACCGGTTACTGTGCTTGAAAAATTCTTGCCCTGGGTGTCTGGCTGGCTGCTGTCTTTTGTCATTCAGGTAACAGCTTAAAATTACCTTGGAAAGCAGCTTTTCTAGATCAGGAGACCTACACCAAGTCCCTCCCCAATCCCTCCCCACCTCCTCACCCTATTTTATTTTTATCATCACATTTACCACTAGCTCATAATTTTTCACTTATCTGCTTATTGTCTCTGTATCCTCAAAATAGCACGTAAATTCCAGGAAGACAAAGACCCGATTCGTCCTATTCAACCCATATCCCCAGTACCTGGCACAGCGTGTAGCATACAGCAGGCTGTCAGTCCATGTGTCTTGCAGGAACTTTCAAAGCTTTGTCACATCACCAGGCACCAAATCCTTACGAAGACAGCATCATGAAGAAATTCTCATGAAAACAACATATACACGGATGAATAATACTAGCAAATATTTATCCAGTGCTTGCCACATGCTTAAGCACTTTACATGTATAATTGATTCTCCTAATCCTCACGATAGCTCTAGGAATTCTGTTATACGTGATCGCATTTAATAGACAAAGGCCTGGAGCACAGGTGGGAAAAGTAACTTGCCCATGACCACGCCAAGACGAAAGAGTTGCCTGGATAACTCCAAAGAAAGCCTAAATCCTGGGACATAAATGGGACTGAGTCCAAGTTAGTGTCTGGAAGATAGTCCCTGTGAGGCTTTTTGTTGTCTACGTGGGTTGGTTTCATACCATGTGTAGAGTTCTGGTCATACGTTAGGAGGAAAGAGAATCAACCATGATTTGGCAAGAATTGTGAGAGAGCCAAAGACAGAAGAGGAAGGAGGCCAGTGAAGACCTCAATAAACCACTGTCTTCTGTGTCCACCCATCTGTCCATTTGTCATTCACTCAACACACGTGTTTTGAGTACCTTACCACTGCCAGGAACTATTCTAGACACGTTTGTCCGTCAAGAGGTGGTAAGAGTTATCGAGGCCCAGAAGCAAGGTGGAGCAAAATGGAGGGCCAAGGCTAGAATGCTGCTTTATAGGCTTCCTGAGGGGGTCTGGAAGCAGGGTATTCCAGGTATGGGGATAGCAAGCGTAGAGGCCCTAAGGTTCAGAGACATGCCTGGTATATCCAAAGATAAGCGAGGAATGGGTCTGAGACAGAGAGAGCAGTGGGAGGGACAAGGTCAGAGGAGAAGAGAGAGCTGTTGTAAGGTGTTTGGATTTTACGCTGAGTCGATGGGAAGCAATGGTTTGTCTTAACAAGTTTAGAGAGTCGATCTGGCTGCTCAGGGACTATGGGGGCACCAGCAGAAAGCAGAATACCAACTATGGCAGGGGTTCTGCCCCTAGTGGACATTTGACAAGTCTGGAGACATTTTTGGTTGTCACAACTTGAGGTGGGAGGGGAGGGTGCAAGTGGCATCCAGTGGATAGTAGCCAGCAACGCTGCTGACCATCCTCAGCGCACACAAGGCCCCACCAGAGAATTACCCAGCCCAGAATGTCACTAGTGCTGAGGTTGACAAGTCCCGAGTTCAGAGACTACTGCGATAATCGAGGCAAGAGATTTACTCATTAAACGGGTACTAAGGCCCTACGATGTACCAGGCAATCTACCAGGAACTAAAGATACCACAACAAACAAAACAGGCGCCCTCACAGAGCTCATGTTGTGGTGATGGTGGAAGCTCAGAACACGGTGGAGAGAGATGGCAGGGTGAGGAAGGCCAGATTTTTTAAATATCTGTTGAAGGCAAAACTGACAGTTTGCTCAGGACTGTATATACCGAAAGAAGAGTCAGAGTTGACCCCAACGCTTTGTCCCGAGCAATTAGTGCAGACTTGCCATGTATTAAGACAAGGACCCCTGGAGGAGAAAGTGATACATTAAGTAGACACGAGGGCAACTGGATATTTTTAGTCTGGAGGTTTAAAAAAAAAAAAAAAAAGGCTGGAGGTAAAAAAAAAAATTAGAGACAAAATCTTAGAAATTGGCAAATGTAAAGAAGAATACTCAGGGATTCAGTTTAAATGTAAGAACACGCCCAAGAGAGCTTCATACCAAGCCTGAGCTCTCCCCCACGAGGAGGCTGGGGAGGACCGGAAACGGGATGAGCTGGGGAGACAGCAGGTGGGTGGAGTCTTGTGGGAAGCCAAATGAAGAAAATGTGCCAGAAGAAGAGAGTGGTCAAACCATGCTAGGTAAGTGCTCTCATGCAAGGAAGAAAATCTAAATACCACCCATCCCCATTTCTAACACTATATTGCTCCGGTGAGACCATCGCAAAACTTGGTCTGCCTCTCGCTGCCTTGTCTATTCAGTCTCCCCGGGAGAATTACTGAGCCTGTATCCTGAGCAATAAATTAAACTGGATGCTGCATAAGATCCAAAAATGATGAATACATAGTTTCTGTCCTCATGAAGGTTTCTATCTACTAGAGAAAACAAAACTTCCACAGTCTTCTGTCACATCAAAAGAAGGAATTAACCCATTGGTACTCATTGGGCATCTACTAAACTCATAGCATTCTAGTGGTTAAAAATATACAAGAGACGCAGCTCTTTCTGTCCACAGTCCTGTCCCCGTGCTTTAATAAAACCACCTGTTTGCACCAAAGACGTCTTGAGAATTCTTTCCTAGCCTTCGGCTTTGAACCTTAATGTCTGGGCGTCTGGGTGGCTCAGTTCATTAAGTGGCTGCCTTCGGCTCAGGTCACGATCCCAGGGTCCTGGGATGGAGCCCCAAGTCAGACTCCCTCCTCAGCAGGGAGCCTGCTTCTCCCTCTCCCTCTGCCTGCTGCTCCCCCTTCTTGGGCTCTCTCTGTCAAATAAATAAATAAAATCTTTTAAAAATATATACAAGAGAAATGTAAGACAAAGGCTTTTGACTCATGGAATTTACAAGGTAGTGGAGGAGACTGGGGTAAACCCAAATAAAATATTTAGAGAAGAAATAATGGTAAACCACTATAGTGTAAAGTGGGAATGCCCTAGGTGTTCGAAGAAGGAGGAAACCATTCATATTTAAAGGCTCTCTTCCTGAACGCCAGCCTGAAAGACTTCCCTTTTGCCGTGGTTTACATATGTGTGGGAGACGGGGCCACACAGAAGTTGGGGATCAGGCAAGAGAATGAGAGTAAATCAGCATCTGACCATGACAACCTCTGAGAAAGTGGCCCCAAAGCACACTGGCCCCTGCTGCCGGTTGGAGGAGACTTCTAGATGCTCAGCCTCATGATTAAGTATCCACTAGGACTGGTGATGGAAGTGGAATTCGGGCCAACATGGAGCGGAGATGAGATATCTTGGTGTCTCTTCCCATTCATTAGCTCCCAGCTGTTATTTCCCCAGAAGTAACCAGATAAAAGAGTCTTTGCATTTGAAATGTTGAGGCTTTGGAAAAATCAATTTCCGCACCATTTTCTCCCTCAGTCTGATACAGTACCCCAAAATACTTCCCAAGTTTGCATACCCAAACATTACAGTGGGAAGTTCATGCATTTCTGCATAATATAACCAAATTCTCATATTATACAGAGCCAAGCTTCGGTGCTCACAGGAACTCTTTGTGTAAGGGGCAGATGAGCCTCAAAGGACAACCAGGCATTTGCCTCTTTTATCCTAATTTCTGGTCTATGGGCTGGGCAGTAAAGTAGTGGCTTGTTTGGCATGTGTAAGTAGAATATGGTACAAGTTATCGTATAATTTATATGCCTTTTTCTGTACAGATTTCAAATAATTTTTAAGATAAATGTGTATGACTTAAGTAGAGAAGGGATCAGAGAAACCATATATTCTCTTTTTGTGCTAATTCCTGAAATACTATTTCATTGCAACTCAAGATAGCTCAGAAGGAAGATGGAAGGACAAATTATTTCAAGAAAATATCTACTTCCTCTATCTCCCCTCTTCTTTCTCGCGTCAGTTTGCCTTAGCAACAGTAAGATATTTCAATTATCTGTTCTGTCAACACCCCACCAAAGCCAAAGGAAACATGATCATTTTGCTCTGGTCCAAATAAATATGGGAGTAGATTATTTTTTTTTCAAACAGCAAAGGACCATAGAGTTAGAAATGACCTACAAAGTCTGGAAGGCTTATACGGCCATTATCAGGAAAATTCCTTCAAGTCTCTTTTCTTTAACAAAGAAACAATAAAAAAAAAAAAAGACCCATATTTTTATTTTTCACAGTGTGGAGACTTCCTGTTCTCTTTGAGCCTAGTTCTAAATTGGAAAATTCAGAAAAGTAAATTATAAATACACAAGATCAATTGATTTCTTATGAATGCGATTTTTCTTACCTGACATGTTTTCCATAAATTAGGATAATGTTGCTGTGTTTTTAGATTAAAAGACCCGGTTCAATATGTCTGTCCGCGGAAGAGGAAATGAAACATCTGCTTCGAGCTTCCATTAGGAAGATGACTTACGACAGGCAGCTGTCAAGCAAGGCGTCTGGACTCTGATGGTGCTGGTTTAGACCACAGTGCTGAAGGTCTTCAAGAAGCCAGTGAGAGTCATAGAACCTTACCGCCGCCCTTCCCCACCCTCCACCCCCAGGAACAACACGAATGACAGGGATGCACACATGCATGATCCTGAGGATAATTTCAGGGCTTTCCAGCTTCCTCACCCCCAAGGTCCAGACCTGTATCCCACATCCATTAGCTTCAAGCTGTCTGATCGGGTCAAATGACTTGTTCTCTTTGAGGTTCACTTTCCCGCTTTGTAAAATGGGCATGTAATGATCACATCTACTTCATCTGTTCGGAAGGTTAAATGAGTAGATCTATCAAAGCCCTTGGCACAGTGCCTTGCCCATCGTGACAGCTGGCTATTGTTAGCTGTAATTTTCAGGCTTGGGCCATGAGGTTAAGATTCCCTGGTTAAAAAGAATAATATAGGTACTTTATAGTTTATTGATATCATTTTTCCAAAAAATCCATATTACAGGTTTTATGGTGTAATAGTTCAAAGTATGGGTTTACTTTACAATGTTCATAATTTACTTTAAAATAGTTTGACACTGACTATGAGAACATGAGTTTGTATTAGTGGAAGCCTCAACTTTAGGGGCATTTAGTTGCCCTTAGAAATTCAAGGGCAATAGAGAAATTCAGCCTCCAAGCGTGATCAGGTGGGATTACATCAGAAAGATATCAGCTCTCCTCACCTCAATTTGCCACCTGAGCCCTTGAAAATCAGGATAGTGAGTATCAGAAGTGAGTTTCTATTGGTGAAATGAGAGGCTTTCTGGTCTACATGGTGAATATCAGAAATAGGCTCTCAATGTTAAAATTAAAGATATTCAAGTTTTGAGGACTGGGTAAATATTGGGAAGGTGTTCCCCAGCCCATGTGTAAATGGGCTATAGGAATCCAGTGAGGCCTGAGGCAGTGTCCATAGGGATGGCACTGAATGTTGTTTCTTCCGACTCAAGGGAAGCTTTTAGACAAGAGGTGGAATCCTCAAGCTCACAGTTGTATGAACGGTCGTAGGCCTGCTTTCTAAAGGAATTTTTGTTTAATAAAAGATCTGTATCTGTGGCCAAATTTGATCTGAGAATTGCTTTCTTAATAACTAGATAATAAGGTCAAGGGCTTAGCTAATTCTCACCCACCCTAAATAGCCCAGTCCCATCATATACCCCAAATTAACCATGAGTTGTGGTTGGACCTTTTGCATAAAGTCAGTTCACAATGACTTTAAAATAAGATAGACTTGAATTTGGATCCAGGATATGCTCCTTCCTAGCTCTTTGACCTTGGGATAAATGTCCTTACCTGGGGGTTATTAGAGGATTAAATAAGATGAGCCCTACAAAACATAGTGAAAGAATAATAAAAGCATTCATGGTTATTATTAAGTGTTTAGGGATTCTCATTTCTCCTAATTATTTTTTTTAATATTTTTTTATTATATTATGTTAGTCACCATACAGTACATCCCTGGTTTTTGATGTAATTATAAGTGGCTTTTCAATGTCCCTTGATTTTCATTTTCGTTGTGATTTACACAGAGCTATAAGTCAAAACTGTCCACTCTTATGCTTTTGTAATCTATGTTGCTGTGGTGATTCCTCTACCTCTCTGACCGCTTACTGTCCCATTAGAATAAATGTTCCTCAAGGGCAATCTTGTCTCTCTTTGTCACTGGTGATGCCCAGCCCCTAGCCCTGGGCTTGGGATATGGTAGGGGCGCTCCAGGAATGTAATTACATAGTGATTCTCTTCTCACCCAGGATCAAAACCAGTTCTCTTTTATTCTCCTTCTCCTTTCCCTATTCCCATGCAACCACTCATTTTCCCTCTTTGTTGTTTATTCATGATGTTATATCTTCCACTCTCTTCTCTATCTGCTCTGCCACCATCTTAGTTTGGGCTCCATCTTGCATTTAAACCATTGAAATTTTCACCTACCAGTTATCTCCAGCTTGTTCCTCCTCCCCCATCTAGCCTATTTCCTTTCTTCAGTTATCTTTGACAAAGCGGCCAGATTATTCTATTAAAATCTTGCTTCACACAAGTCATCATTCTCTCAAAAATAAAAACAAACACTTTCAACAACTATCTACTGAGAGCATCCAAATTCCATAGACTGGCTGGCAACTGAAGTGTCCACGACCTAACTCATAGCCCTTCCTTTTAGGCAATCTTTCACTCCCGTCAAAATAGTCTACTCATTATCTCCTATTGATCCCTGTGTTCACAGTCCAACATTTCTCAAATCTTCTCACCAGTGTCCCTAAATTACAGAGGAGATTGACTCAAGTACGTACTGGGAGATGTTACTTTCAAGTCTTGTGTTTTATATTTACAACCATATCAATTTTGCGTATACATTTTGCATATATCCCTTAGTGGTAGGAGCTTTTCTGATGCTATGCTTTAAAATGTTTCCAACAGAATAAAAGTAAGTAAAGGCTACTTTTTTATTTAACTAATTTTTTAGCATTTTATGAAGGTCAGAAATTTGTTTGACTTGTTTCATAGTAACACACTAGTTGAGAATCCCTCACTGAAGCAATGTGGAACATTCTAGAAGAGTACCCAACCAAGACTTGACTTCCTGGCGATCCACTTCCTTTCTCTGCCTAGCCTCTCCCATTTAATTCCTCAGTAACCGCCTCACCACAGGGGAAGAATGAAGGCAGGGAACTCAAGAAAGGAAGGGCTTTGAAACGTGTTACAATGAGATGATGTTGAGGAATTAGCTATGTTTTCCATGGTCCTCATTAACCTAGGTGATTGAAAGAGAGAGAGAAAGGATTTGTCAGATGAATCACAAAATGTTATTGTGGGCTTTGTCTTCTCAGTAGGCATGAACTATGCGCACGCGCAAAGACTTTCCCCAGCAACCCCCTCCTCCATCAAGCATTTTGTGGAAGGAAGTTACAAGTACCATCCAGTCTCATGGTGTCAGTCGCATCAACCAGCACTCTTTTCATACCAGCAGATGCACTGATACGTTTAAATATAATTGGGGGAGCGGGGGAGGCTGTGCGCCCAGCGGGCGTGGCTCTTGGGCTCCAGGTAAGAAAAGACATTTCCAGACAATCGCTGTGACCTCGTTCTGGTTGCCATAGTACTGACGTCAAGGACGCAAACGTATATGCAGGGAAGGAAGTCATCCTGCAACACTTGTCCAGCCTTCCGCAGTCTTGTTTATTGGCTGAACAGTTATTTATTAGTTTGAATTCTGAAAAGACTTACAGTTCAGTATGTTTATGCAGTGGCTTCCAGTCTATTAATAGCAAGTCCATTTTTGCAACAGTCTTCAACTATTAAGGCCAATTTCTGTTAAAAATTGTTTCTAAAAATAATCATGAGAGAGTCAGAGTGGTTGCTTTCCTATAGATAGACCTTCTAATACTCTTGAAGCCTCTGCTGACTTCTTTTAGACAAGTAGGAGTGTGCCCGCTTGCAGGGCTGCAGGAAATTCTAATGCACGTGCTCTGTACAGACATTCTGTGCTACCTATCAGCATGGCATCTAAGTGCTTAGGCGAGGATAACAAGAAGAAAGGAGGATAAACTTCTCCTGGGACTCTAGTCTATTGGTGTGCCAAGCCAAATTTTTAATTTGGAGAGCAATTCTGCAGAAAATGAACAGAAACTGCTATCTAAACATTTTAATAAGAATAAGTCCCCAAGCCAATATGCAATCGAGTGCACTGCTTTCTAGTAATTTCATTTATACAACAGCTCCACAAGCTGTTTCTCTCTCCATATTCAGATAACCCTCGCCTCTAGGGTGACCGTAAAAATGATATTTTAATAATGTGCCACATCTGTGATCAGAAATGTTTAATGAAACACTCTTGTGACCCTATGGTAACAAGCTTCAAAGAACTATGTCCAGATTTAGACAGGACCAGTTCGCTTTTTGTGGTAACTTTCATCAGTACATTTTTTCCAAGGTTGTGTGCAAGAAATCATACCTAAAGATAAGTGCTCAGGGTGAGGTCCAGCATTTATTTCAGCTGTGAGGCCTTGCTGGCTCCCATGGAACTTCTAGATCAATAGAAATATAATACGAGTCATACATGTAACTTAAAATTTCTGGTAGTCAGATCAAGAAAAGCACAAAGAAACAGGTGAAATTAATCCCAATAATACATTTTAGTTAACACCTATATCAATGAGAGTATCATTTCAATAGTAATCAATATAAAAACATTAGGAATGAGATATTTTACGTTTTTTGTATTAAATCTTTGAAATCTTGGGGCGCCTGGCTGGCGCAGTCATTAAGCGTCTGCCTTCGGCTCAGGGCGTGATCCCGGCGTTCTGGGATCGAGCCCCGCATCAGGCTCCTCTGCTATGAGCCTGCTTCTTCCTCTCCCACTCCCCCTGCTTGTGTTCCCTCTCTCGCTGGCTGTCTCTCTCTCTGTCGAATAAATAAATAAAATCTTTAGAAAAAAATAAATAACTCTTTGGAATCCGGTGTGCGTTTTACATTTATAGCGCACCTCAATTTACAGTAGCCAGCTTGCAAGGGCTGGTAGCCACTATACTGGGTGATGAGGCTATAAAACAAAAAGCCATGAAGGCATGGTCTTCAACCATCTGCATCAGGAAAATCCAGAGAATCATTAGCATGTGAGTTCTAGGCCCTACCCCTAACCTGCCACATCAGATCTCTGGGGGTGGCACTAACGGGTTCCATAGCTGGAGTTTTGCTTACTCAAATGTAAGATCATCCGTGAGGCTCCCTGTCCCACATTGGCTCATAGCCCCTGAGCCAACACCGCTACAACCTACCACGTAGTCACGTAAGCCAGTAGACACAAGCGCACGACCCATTCTATTCTTCCATTGACTCATTCAGTCCGTGCGGAGTGCTGATTATCGGCCTAGCGCTGTTTTAGGCCGTGGGGCTAGAATGATGAGAAACACAGGCCAAGTCCCTGCTCTTTGGAAGCTTATAGCCCTAGTGCAGGAGAAAGACAGTAAACAAATAGAGGACTAAATAAGAGATCTAACTTCAGGTGATGGAGAACACAAAGTAAAGCAAAGCTAGAAGAGGGTGGGTGGGGCCGAGGAAGGATTGCACGTCTACGTAGATGCGGCTCGGTGGTCTTGGAGGGCTCTAGGAGGAGGTGACCACTGGCAGACTCTGAATGCGAGGAGGGAGGGAGCCACAGAACGCCTGGGGGAAGGGCCCTGCATTAGAGCCAGCAGCAGGAAGGCCAGCGGGGCTGGAGCTGAGCGAGCCAAGGGGGACAGTGCCAAGAGGGACACAGCCACCAACTGTGCAGGCCCCAGAAGGCCACATCAAGGCATTTGGAGTTTGTCCTCAGAGCCATGAAAATGCCCTGGTGGGTTTCAAGCAAGGGCATGTGACATAACCCCCGATGGAGGTGGCTATGGAAACTGTCCAGGAGAAACATATCAGCTCGGACAACAGGGACAGCAATGGGGATGTGTGTTGAGTAGAGCTGGTGGAATTTGGTAACGGATTGGCTGGGGGGGTGGGGAAGACAGGGCGGAGTGGAGGGATAGTAAGTTCTTTTGGGGCCTGAGCAACTGAGTGTTGGGTGGGACATTTACTGAGAGGGATCAGCACGGGTGGAGTGTGCGTATAACAAACCACTTGCTGCCTATCTCTTTCCGATCGGGGAGATTCTCATCACGAAAATAGCGTATTTTTGTCAAAATGGAAAGGGAGGAGGAAGTACATTTATTGTCTCAGGCTTTTCTGCCCTTCCACTGTCCTGTTTCCCACAGGGGATATAAAAGGTTATGAAGCTTCCCTGCTCCCACGGAGTTGGAGGAGACCCCAGCCTCCTTCCTCATAGAATTCTCACCCAAGTGTTAACACACACACATTCCACCCCACTTCTGCCCAGAAGACCCACAATCTCACCATCCATCCAGCTCCCTTTGGCTCCTCTGAGACTGGAAGACAAGCTGGGCAGTCAGCACCCTAAAATGCCCCACATCTCTATATAATCCCCTCCCTTTGATGTGAGCAGGGCCTGGATTGTAATTTCACTAAATTACATTATAAGGTAAAAGTGAAGGGATTTTGCAATGTCGCTATGGTTCCAAATCAGTTGACTTTAAATTCATCAAAGTGGGGCTTGACCTGGGTGGGCCTGACCTAATCAGAAGAACCCCATAAAAGTGGGTCTAAAGGTCAGAGATGAAAAAGACACCAATGTTGCTCTCCTGGTGGCCTTAAAGACATAAATTGCCATGTTGTGGAGAAGCCCATGTGTCAGGAAGGGGTTTCCAGGAGCTGAGGGCCTTTGTCCTAGAACCACAAAGAACCAAGTTCTGCAAACAACCAGTGAGTCTGGAAGAGATCCCTGAGCCTCAGCTGAGATCGCCTCCCAGGCTGACCTGTTAATTATGGCCCACTGAGACCCTGAGCAGAGGACCCAGCTCAAGCATAAGGACCTCTGACCTAACGAAACTGTGTGGTGGCAAGTGTATGGGGTTTTAAGCCACTAAGTTTGTGGGAATTTCTTACACAGCAATAGAAAATTAATACAAAAAGGTAATGATAATAAATATAGCAATACGAAATAATAATATTCAACATTTATTATATGCTAAACAATTTCAATTGCTTTATCTCATTATTCTTTACAATAACCCCATCAATCTGGCGCTATTATTATCCCAATTTAATAAATGCAAAACTTGAGGCTTCGGGAGAAGTCACAGAGCTGAGGAGGTGACGGAGCAGGGATTGAGCCCAGGCCTAGAACTCTGTAGACAGAAAGTTTGACCACTAGGCCGTGCTGCCTCCAACCAGAGGAGGAGACCCTCGAGCAGGAGTTCTGCACCTGAGACCCTCTTCTTCAAAAGAATGAAGCCTGCCCTACCTGCATCTCAACCCCTGAGTGCCCTCAGTCACACCCTCCCCCCCTACCCCTGGCCAGAGTCAGCAGAGCCTCTGATGGGCCATCACGTCATTTCCTGTCTTTGACCCTGGATGTTCCACAGTCAGTTTGGACAGCATGGCCTCTGGGAGCTAGGGTGTCCTCAGGCTCCCCTGAGCCTATGCTGGCCTAGCTCCCCCTTAGGGCAACCAACTCATCTTGGTTTACCCAGGACTACCCCAGTTTTAAAACTGGGAACCCCTCCTCCCAGGAAATCCCTCCGTCCCAGGCGAACTAGGATGACTACACAGCCTTCCTCCCCTCCGAAACAAGCCCAGGCTGAGGTAGGCTTTGGGGCCACTTCCACACTGCGATTTGCTGTGCTCTTTCCTTTCCACTGCCCGCCAGGACAGTTGAGTCTCCTCTCCACAGACAGCTGAGAGCAGAAGCAAGTCTACTGAAACAACTGGCACCAAAAGGTTTCTGCTGGGCAGGGTTTGGCCATAAAAACCCAGAGGGGACTTTAGTTTGGACCACCAGATAGGCCTAGGAAACCATGTCCACAAGCTGATTTTTCCTTGAACCAAGCAATCTGCTTGTCTCGAGCATTACACATGAAGTACATTGATCCAGACATCACATGGGCCAGATTCCATGTTTCCATTCACTCCAGTCCCCAAGCAGGCAACTCAGAGATGCTGAGGGGGTGTGGCCCCTGGATTTGCCCCATCCTTCCTGAGATTATGAGCTTCATGAGACTCAGATGGGGGTCAGGAGGACTCATCTATTATTACTGGTCACCTCCATTGAAAGCTGAGTCTTCATAAATTGACTCCCCTTGTAGGAGCTGCTTTCTTTCTGCCGTGTGTCCTGGACTCTTGACCACACCCCGCTATCTTCTAAATTGTACTCAATGCCAAGGGACACCACGTGTGACAGTGGTTGGACCACCATGAATCTATCCCCAATATGGAAAATGTCTCAACACACATACGTTATTAAATAACTGCCAGCCAGTGATTTATAAATTCATTCATTCACTTATCCATTCGTTCAATAACTGGGGCCTCCCGCAATGGGCCTGGCATTATCCTAGGCGCTGACACCGAGTTACAGCTCATGTTAAACTGAAATGATATGACGGGTGCTAACACGGTGTTAGCACATGGAGATACCAACCTAATCCTCACGGGGCATGTGGAGGATTCTTAAGGAAGTCAACAAAAGATTCTTTTTTTTTTTTAAGATTTTATTTATTTATTTGACACAGAGAGACAGCCAGCCAGCGAGAGAGGGAACACAAGCAGGGGGAGTGGGAGAGGAAGAAGCAGACTCCCAGCGTAGCAGGGAGCCCGACGTGGGGCTCGATCCCAGGACCCTGGGATCACAGCCCGAGCTGAAGGCAGATGCTTAACGACTGAGCCACCCAGGCGCCCCTCAACAAAGGATTCTTAAGGAAGTCTGTCTATAGGAAGGAAAGCATGGGGTTGGTTTTTTTTTTTTTTTTTTTTTGTCTTTTGGGGTTGTTTTTTATTTATTTATTTATTTTTTGCATTTCTCCACAATTTTTCTTTCAAGAAAACGCAGCTTAATCTCATAAAACTCACCCCCACTATCCTCTACAATATAGCACTCTACAGGACGTCTGTTTGAGTTCTAAAATAGCTTGAGGCAGGATGTCTGCTATGTGACAGTCTCCCAGCTTGGCACAGGAAAAGCAAAATAAATGGGACATCAGGGATATTCAAGAGCTAATGATTTAGTGGGGAAGGGTGACACAAGCTCGTAATCACCTTTACATTGCACTACGGATTTGCTGCGGTGGAGATGTGCAGAGGGTGCCGTGGAAGGTCAAGAGGGCAACACGAGGCCAACCTGGAGATAGGAAAGGCTTCCTGGAAAAGGCCAGGCTTCAGTTGTGTCTCTTCTGGTTCTTTCTGGAGTGATATTTAGTTGCTCATTAAGAAACTTCAAATAATACATGAATATATAAGCCACAGAGTAAAACTCACCCCCAAATCTCTTCACCTCGAGATCGCCAGAGTTGACGTTTTGGTGAATGCCTTTCCAGGCGCATGTGTGTAAGGACAGTGTCCTTTCTATGATCATCATGGAGGTCAAGGAAAAGAGATTAGTTGTTCAAATGCAGCAGTAAACCCACAAAAGACTCACCCAGCAGCCTCACACATGTCTCGCATTTTATTTTAGGGACACGTCAATGAGGTCACGAAACATCTCAGAGAGCGGGATTAAGTCAAGAAACACACAGAATGGGTCTGAGTAAGAGAGATACGGGGCCGCTGCCATTCCAAGGGGTGGGGCGGACACAAAGTGAGTTTCTTCCAGGGAAAGCACGGTTAACTCGAGCTGTGGAGCCCAGACGGCCATTAGATTTACAGCTGTCTGAAGAGGAGCGACATCTTTGCAGGGGTTGAGTTATGACGACTCTCAGTATCGATGAGACTGAGCACCGACCCCGCGTTCAGCGGACAGTCAGGGGATGAGAAGCAGAGGGGAGATGGTGGTGCTTACTGCCTTTATGTAGTTTTCGAAGTCACTTCCAAAAAAGAAGATGAGGTAATAGTTGAATATACCAGCAAGGGACATGAGGAACAGGAACAGTATGATTCGTTTCCCAAATATGTAGCCTGGCGTGCTGGAAGAGAAGGAAAACTGTTAGAAGCAGCAAAATGACAACCAACTTAACAAAAAAATGTTATCAACTTTGAGATACATGGGGTTTGAATTAGAATTCCTTTTACTCAGGAATGCTCCACTTCCTACGAAGAATGGGAGTGTCTCCGCTGTTACTCAACACTCAATATATTTCAAAACCAAGTCAAAAGAGCCTAGAGCCCAAACCCCATCATGGTTAGGGCTCTGCTGGGCAGCTTCTCTGCGCTCTCCCGATTTCCCTGACGGCGTGAAGGTGGTGGGATCTGTCGGCCCGTCACCGGGCGTTCTGACAACAGGGTTCGGAACCCCATCGACTTGTCAGACCCCTTCTGTGGCTGTTCCGCTCCAGGAGTGCCTCGAAAACCGTGCTGGCAGCTGGAGCTAATGTGGGACCTAAGTACCTCCATGAGAGGGGTGCTGGTTTCAATGAGCCAATAAGCCTGGTGGAATCTATAAGGTTCTTTGGCGTCTAAGAGTTCAGTCTCTGGTCCTGAGGCTGCTTGGGATTACCTCATGTTCCCGCTAACAAGAACTGGGCCCCTTGCAATGGAATCAGGCTCTTACATGTTAAGAGAATGGAGGGAGGAGAGATGTTTTTAGTGCATTCATATTCCTCTCTGGAAGGCTCTATCCTGACCTGCTTAGGCAAATCAGCCAGCTGGGGTCAGGAGGCATTTCCCCAGGGATATGTGACCGCCTAATTGTGCGCCGCGGCTGCCCCGGCTTCCCTCCGCACACTCCTCCGTGACCGCTGGGGCTGGACCCATCTGTACCGCACTAGCATGTCCGGGAAGTCCGGCCACGTGGCTCGTTATGGCTGTTAGTAACGACCCCGGCGAGGGCACCCTCTGGCAATCAAGACCTCTCAACCCAAGCAGCCAGCTCAGCGAAACAGGTGAGTCGAAGCTGCTGAGCCCGGGTTTTGACATAATCAGGAGAGAGCAGGATTTGGCAGCCACAGGTTCGACATGAGAAATTGTATCTTTTGGAAATGGACCCCAAAGGTTCACACTGTAACTCCTAACTTTTCTACGCCAAGAGTCTGAAAACCATTCCACGGTGGACTATGTCCCTGCTACTCAACGTGTGGTCCACAGACCAGCAGCATCTGCTGGGAGCTCGTTAGCCAGGCAGTGTCTCACCCTCCCTGGGTTTACTGAATGGGAATCTGCGTTTGACAAGCCCCTCCGTGACCCCCAGGCCGTTAAAGTTTGAGCAGCACTGCTAGCCGCCCCTACCCTTGCTCCTTGGCCAGCTCTAGTCTTCTCTCCTTGGTTTCTTGTTGACTGTCATGCTCGTGACGTGAGACGTTCTATCTCTTTATTGGGGAAAAATACTTGGCTCCTAAAGGGAACATTATGGGGTGAATTGTGTCTCCCCACCAAATCCGTATGTTGAAGTCCTCGCCCCAACACCTCAGGACATGACTGCATTTAGAAACAGAGTCTCTACAGAGGCAACTGAGGTAAAATGTGATCACCCAGGGGGACCCTGACTCAATATGACCGGTGTCCTTACAAGAAGAGAAGGTCTGGACACAGACACACACAGACGGAAGACCATGTGGGGACACAGGGCAAAGACGGCCATCTACGAGCCAAGGAGAGAGGCCTCAGGAGAAAACAAGGCAGCCAACACCCTGATCTCAGATTTCTAACCTCCAGAACAGTGAGACAATCCATTTCTGTTGTCTGAGCCCCCCTCCTCGTCTGTGGTACTCAATTATAGTGTCCCCGGCAGACAAATACACACAGTTACCTGCTAATGCCAATAAGGAAGTCACAGCGTCTAAGTAAGGGATATTTTTTAGCCGGAGAACAGAGGGCTCAGAGAAATTAAATTGTGAAAAGTCAAATATTGTGGTGGCTCAGATTTATCACATGAATGAGGCCACCATATGCTCATTACAGAAACAAGAAAAAGTGATTTGCAAAGCTGTTTCAGAACGTGCTCGAGATAAATCTGTGGTGAGGGATGAAATGGCAGTGCCTGCTGCTGAAATTGTGCAGTGCTTGACTTCGGGCAGCATTTTTCAAAGGCCCCGATGAGGCAGATCGCCCCAAGGAGACGGCTGTGTGGTGCCTTCACTCCTCCCAGGCCGTGTGAGGGGCGTGGGAGGCCGGAGCTCAGCCTTGCCCATCGCCGGCTCGGCTAAGGGTGAAGCAGGTCCCCAGAGCGGCACTTCATCAGCTTCCTCTTTCCGTCTGTCAGGCTTGGAGATGCGCTATGACCCTGGGAGGTGGG
Organism: Ursus americanus; assembly: GCF_024610735.1. NCBI lineage: Eukaryota > Metazoa > Chordata > Mammalia > Carnivora > Ursidae > Ursus > Ursus americanus. The sequence goes on from NC_142136.1 coordinate 68,560,685, forward strand.
CCTGGAAGGACCTGCCCCAGGCTCCGGCGCAGCCACGGAGAGTGCAGAAGGAAGAGCCGGCCACGTGCTGCCTAATTGCACGCTGAAACTCAAGGCATGTCTTTCATTGTTTCTAGAAGTTGTTCCATAGTTCTCTCTAAATGGGGCCGGAAAGGTCAGAATTAAATGAAAGCGCTTGAGGGAGCAGGCGAATTATATCTGTGGCTTCACTGAGTCCCCGGACCGACACTGCAGCGTTGTTAACCTATTTTCCAGGTGGGAAAACTGAGGTCACACAGCCAAGAAGAGGCAGAGTGGGAATTCAAACCTGTCTGTGTGAGGCCACAGTCCTGTTCCTTCTGCCTTCCTCAGGGCTCCTTTGGGCTTCTGAGACTAGGATTTTGTGGCTAGTTTTGAAACAAATGTACCCCCTCTTCCGACACACACACACACACAACATGAAACCTACAGGAAGACATCAAGGAGGCCTTATGACAAACAATTTCCTCTCAGATGTGCCTACAACTTGGAGGAAGAGGAAGTCACACATCTCACTGTGATGGGAGACAGGTGAGCCCAGGCATCAAGGCACCTAAGCCCCGGCCCAGCTCTCTGTCATGTGGCCTTGGGCAAGTTGCTGACCCTCCCTGCCTCACACACAAAATATATGCAAACTGTGGGGAGGAAAAGAGAACTTTATGGTCCCTTCTGGCTTCCAAATTCTGTTCTTTTCAATAAAGAAATACCGCTTTAAACCTGGTAACTTCTAAAGGGAATAAAACTGTAAGGCCCATGACAGCAAGACAGTGTTCCTTTGTTCACCCACAGATCTCCAGTAACTCAGGCCCTCCGGACATTTGTGTCAAATGAATCGCTCTTAGAAAAGAGGCATGAACAGCCTTCAGTGATTCCCGAAGTGTGTGTAGAAGTTGTGAAAATGCGTGTTCCCCGGACTCCCACTCCAGAGATTCCAATTCCATAACTTCAGGGTGGGGCCCAGGAATCTGTATTTTTAACAAGCACCCCAGGCAATTCTGGTGTCATGGGTTGGTAGGTTTCACTTTAGAAACACCAGCCTTGATACCCCTAGACTCACCCCCGGAGTCTAACTCTGATGAAGTAACCCAATGGTCCACATTTGAGGAGGGGGTGGGGAGAGATTCTAAAATGCTGACCCTAAAGGGAAAATGACTAAGAGACACCAGGACTTTTGAAAACTGTGCCCATAATTATTTCTATAGGTTTAGTATTTTGGGCCCGGCCCCTGACTCTAGCAGCCCCCAGGCCTCCTTGAGGGCGAGGGCTCTGTCATGTTTATTGTCATCTCAGCAACTGACTCAGTACCTCGCTGGGGGCAGGTGGTCAGTAAGTATTTTTGGACTCCATGGATGGGGAGTGAATGAGGAGTGAGTGAGCAACCAGGGGAAGGTAGAGTTGGTTAACCTGAGTTCATTGGTCTCAAGAGTTGCCAATCTTTGCCTGTCCACCCCTGGGTTGAGAACTTAAATTGCAGAGGGGAATTTAGTAGGAGTTCCAACAGGGAACAGGCTCTGAGAAGGGAAGAGAGGGCAGCCCAGTGTCAGCCAGGAAGGAAGATGATAAAAGGCAAGTAGTCTTATAATGCCAATCACCGCTGAGTTTGGGCCAGATAGTAGCTTAGAATGAAAGGGGAAGAAACTAAAATTCATTCTTAATGGCATGTAGAGATGCTACAAACTACCTAATCAAGACAGGGAGAAAGGGGTCGGGGAGTAGGATAAGAGCCATTCACTTCTAGGGGGGACAAAAGAGGGGGCTACAAAATCCCCAAAGGGGAGATACATCAAGGAATGTCATGCCTCCCCACTGGACCAAAAAGGACACTAGAACTTCTGATGTGGTTTGGGGCCAAAGCAACTTCTGCAGAGGAGCCAAAGAACTGAGAGCCCAAGGGAGAAATTCCTGGAAGGGTCTCCCTGAGCAGTATCTTCCTCTGTTGGTAAGCCCAAGAAATAAGCAGATCCCAAAGACATGGGGCCACGAAAGCATCTGCGAGTCCAAGTGTGACATGGTCCAGGGACAGCGGTGGACATCCACAGTGGGATCCACAGTGGAAGGGTATTAGCACATAGTTTCTAGAAGGCAGAATTGAAAATCCTCTTGGACCCAGCCACAGAGGCCCCCAGGCGTATCCCCACCTCCAGCTATATTTTGGTCTGGATTAGGATTAGACATTTCATCTCGTAGGTTGCACTTCTGTTGATGGCAATAGCTCAGAACCCTGTATTCGGAAGTACTGTGAGTCCGTGTTTGGTCTCAGCAGGGAAGAGCACCATGATGGATTAGTAATGAAGGCTGTGGACGCAGGAGAGGTGAGAAGACTCCAACACAGCACAGACAGGGGTACAGGGGCTTCTTGCCTGCCTCTCCTGGGGGACGCCAGGCCAGGATTTAAGAGGTTAGGCCAATTACATTTCTACGAGGTCTGGGGAAATCGAATAGTTTTAAGATTTTTAAGTCTCTATCTTATTATTTTTGCCACCTCGGTTCGTTCCCTAGCAGTGATTACCTTGAAAATGAAAAGGGCCTGTGGGTAAATGAGCACGTTTTGTCATGCTGCACAGACTGTCTTAGAATTAAAACAACTTTAAGATCTCAGGCAAGTGGTGACAGACGAAGAGAACAGTGCCTGGGCCAACCCCCTGAGACTTTGGGGAGGAAGACAGGGAGGCCCAGGGAGGCAGCCCAAGAGAGCAGAACCCCCCGATTTCACTGATAGACAGTCCACCTCCCCTCCACCTCTTGACAACAGGTGCTCTCCTGGGGAAAGGCAGAATAGAGGTTTTCCAGGATGGAAGAGGGTAAAGAACGTCATTTATGACAGTGCTGATAAGGATAAGAGACATAATGGAATTGTGGTTTTCGAGGATAAATACGAACGCCACTAGAGAGGCATGAAGAAGAGACGAGCACTGGAAGGAATGGCTGGAAGGGGAGTCGCCCTCCCAGATGCCGCTCACCATCAAGCCCCCCTCACCAGCACCCACCTCCCCCCCCCAGCCATTTAGCTTCACAGGCTCCCAAGGTCCCCAGATGTTAGTGCTTTCACCGGCCGACCTCGCGGGACGTCAGAGCCTTTGTCACCGCGGAAGGATGCTCTCTGAGCGGAGAGCCCATTAGCCACGAGAGAAGGGTGCTATTGTGAGAGAGAGAGGGATGGGAAACCAGACAAGGGAGAGAAATGGGGGGGAAGGCTGGCGTCCGTGCAGGGGCAGGAACCTCCCAGAACTGGAGAGAACAAGCCTGGCTCCTGGAGCCCTCCTGGTACATTAGGAATTCTAAGGAACTGATGGCAGACTAGAACTCGAACGTTTCTTCTGTAAGTATCCTCATTTATTTTATGAACATCCCGACTTCCCAAGCCGGGAAAGTACATCACTGCCGTCTGCAGCTCTCCGTCTGGCGGCATCTATAAGCGATGCGACGGGGACGCTCTTCAGACTCCATCCTTTGCCTGTGAGGGCAGCCTGTTTTGGCAACATTCTTCCTGCTGGTCCCTGGAAGGTCGGTTACTCAAGAGAACTTAGCACAAGGTGCAAGCGTTAGCTCTCGTTTCTTTAGGCAAACAATAAAATGTTTCACTCACCGGAGACCTTGAGAAGCCAGACACAGAAAGTCATTCAAGGCCCAGACTCCAAAGGGTGGGAGTAGAGGGTGTGGGGTTGCAAGAATGTGCAGCACGTGGCATTAAAGCATCCTTTGTGAGCCCAACGCCATGTGGAGGAGTTGGTTACGGGGCACACGAGTCAAGTCCCCCAGCTGCATTTGCAGAGCCCACAAAGTTCAGGGGGTAAAGGATGAGGGATACTAGTGAGCCTTCCCCCTCCAGCCCCAAGTGAGCCCCCAGAGGCTTCAATCTTAGGCAGAATGTGGTTGGGAGCGATCGCCGTTCTTGTTCAAAAAGCACGACTCGCACCCTGGTTCTCAAACAGTCCCCTTGGCCTACCTCTGAGTCCTCTCCCCTAGGTAGCCCACGAAGTACTTCTGCCTCACGAGCAAGTACATCAGTCCGGCAAAGGCAGCGGGAACTAAACGGAGAAAAGGAGATGCCCGTGTGAGTTTCACAGATGCCAGAACATGCCAAGTTAACACAATACTAACGCGGTCACTGTGCAACTAATGTTGGCTGCAAATCTAGCAGAGGCCTCAGGTTCAGGCAGTCGGGGCTGATGGAACTTCAGAAAAAAGCCTAGGGCTGGCAGAAACCTAGATGTTTGATGATAGTACTGTTACTTTCCATTGGCCTCACGGTAGAGTTTACCAAGTGTTTTCCTGCCTGTCATCTAATTTGAATCCCTCCCACGTGACCAGTATCATCTTTTCTATTCCGGATGTGACAACTGGGGCTCGAATGGTCAAGGAGCTTGTGTAAGATTGTCAGGGGGTGTGTGTGGGGGTGGGTGGGTGGGTAGGTGGGTGTGGTCCAGCGCAGAGGCTGGGGGAGCCAGACCTGAACCCCAAGCCCAGCTCTAGGCTGGCTTTCTTAAAAACATACCCTTCCCCTCTGGGCCTCCAGGCAGTTCAATGCTCAACCTTTTCTGAACAATTGCTGCTGATTCAGAAAAGATCTCTAGGGAGGGGCAAAAGAAAAGGACTGCGCCAGGGGGGCGCAGTCCATTGAGCACCCGACTCTTGATTTTGGCTCAGGTCGTGATATCGGATTGTGAGATTGAGCCCCGTGTTGGGCTCCAAGTTCAGGAGGGAGTTTGCCTGAGATGCTCTCTCTCCCTCTGCCCCTCCCCCGCTTGCGTGCACTTGCTCTCTCTCTCCCTCTCTCTCTCTCAAATAAATAATAAATCTTTGGGGGGTGGATCTCTAGGGAGGAAGACTCCTTTTGCCTTCTTGCCCTGTGAGTAACAGCCGTGAGCAGCAGGAGTCCCGAACCTTGGAGCTGAGAGTTAGAAAACCCAACCCCACGAGAACTATTATGATCAGGAGCTAATACTTCACTCATCCTGCATCTGGACAAAGGGCTGACTGTGGCTTTCCTACCTACCAGGAATAATCGTGGGGGTGAAAGAGGTGCTGGGGTATAAAAGCACTCTGGGGGCGCCTGGGTGGCACAGCGGTTAAGCGTCTGCCTTCGGCTCAGGGCGTGATCCCGGCGTTATGGGATCGAGCCCCACATCAGGCTCCTCCGCTAGGAGCCTGCTTCTTCCTCTCCCACTCCCCCTGCTTGTGTTCCCTCTCTCGCTGGCTGTCTCTATCCTGTCGAATAAATAAATAAAATCTTTTTTAAAAAATAAAATAAAATAAAAATAAAAGCACTCCGAAGGCTTCCGGCGTTGTTCCAAAGCCGATAATTGCGTTGACAGAGCACTTCTTATATGTCAGGCACTGCCCCAGGCACTTTGGGTACTTGGGTCTCCAACCCTCCCAGCCGCCTGCTGAAGAGCACATTACTGTCCCCATTTGGCAGATGAGGAAATTGAGGCTCAAGGAAGTCAGTTTGCCCAGAGTCACTTACCAGACCAAAAGACCCACGCGGACAGCCATCTCTGGCCAGCCATCCCCTCTGTGCTTGCCATAGTGCCTGGCACACACTGGCTCTCAAAAATTATTTGTCAAATGAACTTATAAAAGTCAGGAGAGCCAAGGAAAAGGTTGTGAAAAAGAAAACCACAGGCCCAAAATGGCCTCACTTAGGCCAAGGCCCCAAACCAGGGCTTAATCCCTAATCTAACTGCCATTTCAACTTCCCCCAGAAATGTGGTCTTAACCTGCAGTCAGGAATGTTCTGATGGGAGCCAATGAAGTAATAGGCCACGTGGGCCCTCTCCTTCCTTCAAAGGAAGATGAGGTAATCTGCAAGATAAAACCCCCACTCCTCCTTCCCCCTACGGGAAAGAAACCTTGCCTGGAACCATCCTTTTCTTTTGCTATCGACTTTCTTGCCCCGCCCTCCTTCCTATAAAAACCTTCCATTTTGTGCAACCCCTGGGAGCTCCCCTCTGCTTGTGAGGCGGGATGCTGCCAGATTCATGAATCCTTTGATAAAGCCAGTTAGATCTTCAGAGTCACTTGGTTGAATTTTATTTTTTAACAAGGTGGAATTTGAAACCAGGTTTGTATAATTTCAAAACTGTATTGCGACCGCCAGCCCCATCCATGATAACATCTACTGGGCTTCTGTTGTTAGGCCAGACTGGATGAAATGGCCATTTCTGTGGGTCCTAAACAGTCAGGCATTGGCAGTTGGGTGAGGTTCTAGCTGATTTATGTCAGGGGCTTTATGCCCACTCTCTCGCTTAATCATCCCGGGAACTCGATTATTCCTGCTTTACAAATGGGGACACTGACGCACTCCGCCTTGCCTCCCCAAATCCTAGTGTCACGTGCCAGGTAAGAAAACCAAAGCACAAAAGACACTGCTTGTGAGGTTCACGCTATTACCTGAAGGTCACAGAACTGTCACCGTTCACAGTCTGCCCCGGACGAAGTCTTTCCTGGTTTGTCCCAGCTGGACGGCTCCGCTCTAACTTACCGCCCGTCTCTCTCTCAATGGGCAGCTAAACTGAACAAGAGCTGACGGAGTCAGGGGTGGAAAACGGCTGTGCTCACTGCCCCTCCTGCAGAGAACGGTGTGTGCCTCGTGCACCCAGGCTGCTCGGAACAGCAGGAGGGGCACAGTGGGTTCGAATCTGGACTCGAAAATTCTGAGGTTTGGGCAAACCGCTTGTCCTTCTGGGACTTGGGCTCCTGTTCCTGTAAAGTGAAGGATCTGGGCTAGAATGATCGCTGACGTTCCTTTTGACTAAAAAAATTCAGTAATTTACTATAGTCATAAGGAATGACGATGATCAAAGAGGGTTTACGGACGCTTTGGTCCCCTAACGATGCCAACATTTGTTTTGGCTGAAATGCGTGGTTTCCAGGGCTCCAACCCACCTTCCCACTCCCTGTGTATTTATCTAGCTAGAACAACTCGAGATTCATCTCTATCAAGTATCATCTAAGACATAAAAGGAATCATAACTCCTCATATAAGCATAGTTTGACTTGATTTTTCAAGTTATGCCAGACGTGTTTCTCATTTCACTCAGGATAGATAGTGGTAAATAAATAGTGAGTAATGACAGCCTTATGGAGCACAGAAGGAGGCCACATGGTGTCCCTGAAGGAGTTTCTGCGGCCATCCCTCACCTCTGTTCCCTGTCACTGCACCTGATTCTTTTCCTTTCTGGAACTTCTCACTCTCGGCAATAATCTATCCATTCGTGTCTTCCCTGTGGTTCATCTCACCAAGCGTTGTGTGCTCGCTGCCATCTCTTTATTTATCACCGTGTTTCCAAGCGCGGGGCTTGCCGCATAGTAGTTGTTCAATGGATATGCAGCAGATCCATGAATAATGCAGAAAGATACTCGTGAAAAATCCAGGATTTAGCCCAGAAAGACCTGGGCTCTCATCCTGGCTCTGTGTTCACCTGCTGAGAAACTTCGAACAAGTTACCTTATCTCCCTGAACCAAAGTGTCCTCAAAGATACCAGAGGGAGATAATACCCCTCTACCTCCTCTATGAGGTAGGAGAAGATGCTGAGGATTACTTAGCCCCTCGGAGGACACCAGTGGCCTTTTCTTAGGTACGCACCCTGCGGGGCCACGGCATGGAAGCCGGCCAAGTCATGCCAAGCCTCCACCAGGCACCATGCCAAGCTCCAAAGGGAACCAACACACAGGACTCTGGTTTCCATTTCATTTTAAATCGACTCTGGGAGTCAGCCTGCTGAGGTCGGGGCTGTGGGCTGCTGATAACCCGGGAGAAGGCTGGAGACCTGGAATCCAGCCCGTGGCTCTGCAGACACCCGCCCAACGTAGGACCGCCACACTGGGAGCTTATTAGCCTCAGCACCAAGTGACAGCGGGCCCAGAATAGATCCCTCAGGCGCTCTCATTTATAATGCCCTTGTATCAGAGCGAACACTGCTTAAGGATTCTGAGTCACATTTAGCCTTAAACCACCCTTGTCAGTGCCGCAGCTCTCAACCAGCCACCGGGGAGCAAGCATTAGCAATGCATTATCGCACCCGCTCCACCCGGGCCCAGAGCACGCCTGAAACACGACCTCCCGGGGGTTCTCACCTCTCTGGGGCTTCACAGAGCCGAGCTGGAGGTCAAGCAAAGTCTTTTCAACAAAAAGCCTGCACTTGAACCCCCTCAAGACGCACGTTTCAGAAAGAGAACACACAAAGATAAGCCCGAGTTACCTTGGCTGCAGAGAAGCCCCGCACTCCAGAGCACAACAAGGAAAGTAGGGTACGCGTCTACGCAGTTCTGGCTGTAGAATAGAAGTAATAATAATTAGGAGAAGAAAAATCAGTCAGAAAACATGTTACTGCAGCATAGTCTGAAAATCACCTGAAACCCCAAATTGATAATCACCATCACGCGTAAGGCACAAACTCCATTCATAATTCCACTTACATCTACCAATAAGACACGGCTGCCCCATCAGAAATAAGCAGTGGTACAAAGCAAACACACGTTAAGAATCCATTCACTTCCTCGGCGAAGCCAATAGGAGACTTGGTTTCTTGATGGATTCATTTTGGCAGGGTTCCTGCCCCTGGCTGTGCCAAAGTACTTCTTGGAATTGAAAAGTGAGCAACACAGACAGCAGGGTTGTGGCAGCTGTCAGGATGAGGGGGAGGGTAGCCCAACTCAGGAAACCTTTGTCTGCTGCACAAGTCAGCTCAGACCCACAGGCTGGGCTGGGGAGTGAAAGGTGAGCTTCAAGCATTACAGAAACCACAGTCGACTCAGAAAAGCTGATGCTCAGAAAGGTCTCTTGCTGGTAGCGTGATCGCAGCGTGCAGGGTTCAGTCCTGTGGAGGGGCTCCAGGCTCACACCAGCCATCGTGCTGGTGTCTTACACCCTTGGTCTCCTGTAAACTCACTGAGGTCCCGAGAAGGTGCAGGGGTGACTACACACGTTTTCTATGGCTGCTGGAACCAACTCAGTGGCTTCGAACAACACAAATCGCGTGAAGGTCAGAAGTCCAAAATGGGTCTCGCTGGGTGCAATCAAGGTGTGTCCGCACAGCTGCAATCCTGCTGGAGACGCCAGCCAAGAACCCGCTTCCTTGCCTTTCTCAGCTTCTAGGGATCGTCTGCATGCCTTCGCTTGTGGCCCCCTGCCAATCTCAAAGGCAGCGACGAACTGTTCAAGTCTTCCTGACACCGACTTTTCTGCCTCCTGCCACATTTAAAGAACCCTTGTGATTACATCGGGGTCTACCCAGATAATCCAGAATACTGTCTTGATTTCAAGGTCAGCTGGTTAGCAACCTTAATTCCTTCTCGCCATGTAATAGAACATATTCTTGGGCTCCCAGGGTTGGGGTGTGAACGTGTTTGGGAGCCTTTGATTCAGCCTCCCGCAGCTACTCTCATTTTCACACGAGAAACTGAGGCTTGGAGAAGCTGAGTATTCCTGCTCGGCAACACCGAGCGACGGAGTAGCAAAGCCAGGATTTGCATCCTGGGCAGTCCAACTCTAAAACCAGATCTGTTACCTCTTTGACTACGCTAAATAAATAGCGAGTGTCCTCTTGAGAACCGTAGAGTCTAGATCAGGACAACCAATATTCACGTCCACAGAAAAACGACCTTACAAGACGTGGAAGCATGAAAGGATGGGAGGGCAAAGCAACAGAGTGGAAAGGGCACGTGACCAGGATTTGGTCCCTGCCCTGACATCCAGCAGCTGTTTGTCAATGGCAAAGCAATCACTTTGGACTTAGTTTCCTTACCTGAAAAACTAAGAGACTAACAGCAACTCTAAGATCCACATAAACTCTAAGAGTTAATGCTGTAATGAGGTGGTCCCTGGATCAGCAGCATCAGAGGCACCTGGGAACTTGCTAGAACTGCGGATGTTAATGCTCATCTCAGACCCACAGAATTAAGCCCTCCAGGGGTGGGGCCTGGCGATCCTGTTTTAACAAGCCCCTCCAGGTGACTCTGAAACATGCTCACGTTTGCAAACCATTGGTCTACTGTAATTCAAACTGTACAGGTGAAAGCAGAGATGCAGTGTGCAAAATGTATTCAGCCTTTTATCCAAATTCCTTCCTTGGTGTCCTTCATCGGGATCCTTCTTGATCTGTTCTCATGCTTTTCCTCCTAAATCAGCTACGAACTCTTGTTCAGACCGATAGCGTCTCAGGCCTCACTGGTAACCCTGAGAACTCTGGAATGACCAGCCCTTGGTCCATCAACTGCAGAGAACTCAGAGAGGACGGGCTGTGTCTCTGGCCACAGGAAGCTTCATGTGCCTCTGATGATCAAAATATCCTCTATTGGAGAAGTCGATGAAATTAAAGGTAAGGAAGCAGTACTCTATCCTGAGCTACAGGCACAGGGGAGAGGGCAGAGCTCTGCAGACCTTCCAGGTGCCCAGCGGGTTCACCGTGTCTAGTGGATACAGTAGGAACTCTGAAGGGCGGGAGGCAGAACGAATTTATTATTTGGGGTGAAGTACTGAGTGAATAAACAGGTCCTATGTACAGCTACGGAGCACGAGCATCGTTATCTATTCTTACATGTCAGAGGCACAAAACCACAGCCTTGGGACTCAGCATGTGATCCATTTCCCAGTTCAAGAAAAAGTGGGAGGACATCCCTTGCTTGACTGAATAATGTTCTACGTCTGATGGTACCTAATCCCTGATGCTCCCGCAGTTTGAAAATTTATTAATACCAAGATCTCCCCTGCTCCTTCTCATGCTCATGCTTCTGTTTTTGTTTGTTTTTAAGTACTGGTTTCGTCTGGGTGATGCAAAATTTTTAAAAAATTCTTAATTATCTAAGGAATTTGCTCATTCAAAAGAATGGTATAGTAATGTGACATTGAATTGGTCATTCAATCATTCTTCCTATTGTCTTAAGTCACCTTGGTCCCCAATAAAAATGGTCTGTCTGGAGTTAAATGAAATTCTCCCAACTTTAAGAGAACAGGCTCCTTCTCTGGTTTTCCAGAATATACCCAGAATCCTGCCCCTCGCTCTGGCTCAAGCCAGTCCTTCTCTGCTCCAGGATCTCTGACATGTCTTCTCCCCACAGCTCCACGAAAGATGCCCCTCCTTGACAGAGGGCCGCGGCTGGGCCGAATTCAAGTAGCCTTGGTCAATGACACGGCTGTCTCTTGAGATGGAGCCTGGCGAACGCTCACATGGTCTTTATGGTCACAAAGCCTCTAGACGTCTAGTCAGCCGCTGTGTGAGCATGGGTACATTTCCTAGCCTCGCTGAGCCTTGGTTTTCCTCATCTATAAGAGGTGAGTGGAGACATCAGTAATTACCGTCCTGGCTCGTGAAAATAAAATGAGATAAAGTCGTGTCTGACTCATAACAAGCTTTCAATAAATGGTGGCTATTACTGTTCTAGAGTCTTCCTTCTTAAATCCCCAGTGGAAATGTCTTTTCTGCTGACAAATTAGCATTATTCCAAATTTTCTTTTGTGGGGAGTTTTGTACCATTTTTTTTCTGCAAGACAAAACTGACAAACCCGTCTTGGCTCTCACTTCTTGCGGTCCAATTCGGAGGTGCTTGCCAGGTTGGTCGACAATTCGCTGTGCCGCGTTCCATCTGATGCATTACACTATCAATGTTTTCACGGAGAAAAGGACTTGTGTTTTCCCTCTTGTTTTTCTCTACCTCTGGGAATCAGATACAGAAGTACTTACACAGTGTTTTGTTAGTTTGGATTAACTTAAGTAAATATCACTAACAATAGTAATAGTATCACTACTAACCAATAGGATTAATGTAGATCTATTACCTTCAAATTATGTACGAGTCCACCCCACTGAGGAGTGAGCGTGAAGTGGATTTTGAGAAGTGCAGGGGAGAAAGGACATTAGGGTGGCGTTTCCCAAAATGCATTTTGTGAAACACTAAACCCTTGATATGCTTTGCAAAAAGAAAAAAAAGGAGGGGGTGTGGATCTGTAGTTAAAAAAAAGATTTCCCTTTCTTGGAGAACCAAGAATCATAATGTTCCTCAGTCCATTAAAAGTTCTCAAAAGTCTTTCTGTCCAGAACTTTTTCTTCTCTGTGACTTGTGTTATCAGCCCACGAACTTGTAATCTACGGAACACACGTCAGAAATTTACATTTCTCCATTGCAACCTGCGCTTACCTGCACTCCTGGGGAAGAATCTTTGGCCAGTTAACTGAGCTTGTCCTCCAGAAACCAACCTTTGTTCTAGCTGTGCTCCTCATTTGGGAACAGGGCTTTGAATTATGTTTTATACACATGAACGGAGAGTCAAGGTCAAGATTCTTTTTGTCTCTTAAACCCTGACTCAGTTCTGCCCTGGTGGGTAGTGGGTGATGGAAAAGACCATTAACCGAGGCCAGGTTGGAGCTGATGGGCCACACCTCGCTGCAAGGTCGGTGTATCAACTGCCCCCAAACCTGGAACCATCTGGATCCATCAGCAGTCATATTTTGTGCTGAAAAATAAGCATCAGGCTTTTCAATCCACCAGCGTCATTTATCCTGTTATGCTAGTTTCTCTTGGTAGCCGTGGTCTGGAAACATTTATGATCTCACACCCCATCAACCAGAAGATTTGATCACACAACCCTGTGGCAGGTTTAAGACACACTCTGCTTTCAACCTGTGTATTAAACATGAGTAAAGCTTAATTTCTTAGTTTTTAGTTACCAAGATTAAATACGCGTTCTTTTCTTTTTGCAAATGCATGGCTCAACCTGCACCCTCTTGGGTGCTTTTGGAGGCCCCTGGGGAAGCTACCACTGGAGGAGAAACCGCTGGACCAACACAGCCTCCCGGCGGACACAAGCAGACTGGGTGCCGCCCGTCTCGCCGGCGCGCAGTAGCCTGCAGCCCTGATCTTTCCGCCCTTCTATCAGCCACCGCAGGCACCAGACCGCTTGTTGTTAGCTGGCTCAGGGAGGAAGTGGTCTCAGTAACAGAACCACAGCAGTGCCTGGGCAACCTTCGTCTAACAGAAAATTCTCCTTTTCTCCCCCTGAGTTCTTACCTCCCCACAGCTCCCTCTCCTCCTCATTCTTCTCGCTCTCCTTTCCCAGAGGTCAAGAGGTACAGACGCGTGGGTTTGGAGAGCTGGGCTGCAGCGACCACACCAAGGAGACCCCCCCGGGCAGCAAGAATGTCCCACCACTCTCCTCTGGCCCCTTCTTCCAGCAGGAACCCTACACCATTACAGAACTTCCAGACCGCCCTTCCAAATGACGCAGTGCCACCGCCACCAAAGGGCACTTCTGCAATCTGGGGGCTGGCCCGGGGGGCCAGGTGTGAGCACAGAGCGAGCCCACGCCTGGGGCAAATGGCAGAAACTGAACCGCTTGGCCTGCTCCATGTCGTCTTCGTTGCTGGCAAAATGGAAACTTGACGTCTCGCAAGGTGTGGTGGAATATTCCACTGCAGGCCAGCTGCCCTGTCTAACTGCCCCAGAATGGACCAGCTGAGTTTATGGGAACACAACATAACCAAGAATAATGCAGTGATCTGAGCAGAAAGAAGCTTCTCTTTCCAAACTGAAAAGTATTAATGCTGCCTTTGTGTTGTTTTCAGAGCGGTTTTGGTGTGGCCCCTGATCGAAGACTCCTTCTTTGCACCTCTCGCACATGGATGCATCTGAGGGGTGCCTCACAGGTCCCCCTGCAAATGGCACAAAGCCACCGATGTACCCTACATACATTCCCTACCCTCCTTTCAACGTAAATGTCTAAAATGGCTTAAACCACATCTTCAAACTTCTTCGATTGAGTCTGAGAATTCATACATTGGAGGCCCAAATGTTAAAAAGAAATCTCCCTGTAGGGAGTTCAGCAGAGGATTTCCTTGAGATCCGACTGCTGGAATGACCCTGAACAGGACTGCTTAGTCCGAGGAAGGGGGACCAGAGCAGGTGGCGAGGGCCTCAGGGAGGGGGAGGTCTTGGAGGGACTGCGAACACTCAGGAGCAGCCTGAAGCCCCGAGGCCAAAAGGCGAAGGGCCCAGAGAGGGTGAGGGGACCCGGACATCCGCCTGTAATTTCCTTGGGTGTCCATGACTGCCCCTTTGGACAGATCTCTGGGGGCCATCAGAGTCACCTCTGAGTTAAGACTGAAGGCCGGCTCCTTAGCCAGCTCATAGCTGCAGCCTTTCCTTCTGACAGGCCCCTCGTCACAGGCACAGAGAAGCAGACAGGCCACTGCCTGAAACTGCTGTTCAAATACATTCTGCATAAAGGAAAAAAATGAGTGTTTGAATAACATCCATTCAGATTTGCATCCCAAATAGCTCCCATCTCCTTCACGGAGCCGGTCAGGTGTTTTCAAGCAGCCTTTTTATTCAAAAGTAAACAATGGGGTGGGGGGAGAAATTGCACAGTTCCCCCATTCTTGCTGTTCTCGCTGCGGTTGCTCAAAGAGACCGGGCGTTATGCAAGGTCCTGCCACACCTCCAGATGTCCACCGAGTAGGACACAAGGTGCAGTGAGCTGGAGGCCGCCGCCATCCGGTCCCACCTGCTGCTTCCCAAGCCAGAGATGAGTAATGGCTGGTTTTCATGGGAGTACTTCTGCTCTAATTCCCAGGAAACCGGTAACACTGTGACCCCATGACTGGCTCAGAGGTTTCTGGAGCAAGGGGGAGCTGTGGCGATCACACGTCTCACCACCCCCACCCCCAATATCCCCAATTCCCTTCTTGAAACACGAGCACTTCTTAAGACGAAGTGCTGTCCACAATCCATTCCCATCCGCCCAGGTGAGGTTCAAGCTTCCCTGGGAGCTCTGCCTCCCCGGCACTCTGAAGGTTGGCCCAGACAGACAGGTAGCCTCGACAGTGGTGTTCACTCTGGTAGGGAGGCCCCCGTGCCCAGGGCCCCACTCTGTTAGTTTGCAATATCAGGGTTTGGACTCACTTGGCAGTGTAGACCCGCTCAAAGGCAAGTGTTCCCGTTCTCTGGAAGCTCCGCCCATTCTGTGTCTTGCTTTCATGCTCCACCTTGTGGGCAAAGAACCCTGGCAGAGAGAAAGGTTTGGATCTGGTTTATAACGGGCAAGTTCATGAGCCTGGTGTCCCATTATTTTACTAGAACGTCAAATGTTCCCTCTGTGTCCCCTCCAAACAGCCCTAAATGTCTTCCATCAAATGTCATTTACCCAAAATTCATTCAACAGCTATCTCTACAAATCACAGCACTTGGTGACGGTGAAGTGACAGTGAGCAAGACACAGCCCCCACTTTCGAGGATCTTACAGTCGAAGGAAATAAACACACAATTAGAGCAGAAATTGCACTCTAGTGATTCATGCTAGGATGAAACTGAGTGAGAACATGAAGCCATCGAGGCTCCAAGAGGAAACTTAATTCAGTGTTGGGATCACAGGGGAAGCAACATCTACGATGAGATCTACCGAACGAGTAGGAATTAGCTAAAGCGATGGAGGGGGCAACAGAAGAGATCACCCCGCTCAGGTGGAATGGAATATGCAAAGGTGCAGACGCAGGCTCTGTCTTCCGTCTGCTACGTCCAGCCTATGATGGGGGAAATCGGGAGCAGGGAGTGGAAACCGGCAGAATTACAAATGAGGCCAAAGAGGTAGATGGTGATTTGTTCTTTGAAAGACATTTTTCTTTGTGACTTGCCACATGCCAGACACTTAGCTTGCATCCGAGAACAAAACAGACAAAGAACCTTGGCCTGGGGAGCTTGTGTTCCAGCAAGAGTGGAAGAGGAGACAGACCGTACACAGGGAACAGGACACTAACGTTAAAATTATACGGTGTGCCGGATCGTGGACAGAAGAGAAGCCAGAGCAGCGTAAGGAGCCGTGTGACGTGCTCACAGGGTGGACAGAGTGAGAAAGCAGTAAGTGAGCCCAGGCCTGAAGAAGAGGAGAGTGGAGAAGTGCCTACTGGATTTGGCAGTGTGACCGTGACCTTGATGAGAGCCATGTTAAGAAAATCAGAACTGTTTCCCATCTCACGAGCAGCAAGGAGTTCCTGACAGGTGTAAGCTGAGGAATGGTGTGAGGCAGGGAGCCACTCTGTCTTCTGCTTGGTGAGTGTCGAGAGGGCTCAGGCCCACGACAGGGGGAAGATAGGAGGGAGCCGACTAGGGTGCTGGCTGTGGGGTGTGAGGGGTGCCGAGGGGCCGGAATCCCGAGGGTTTGTCTATAGATTGAATGGGGGTGGGGGAATGAAGTTCTCCCTCACCTCCCTCCTGTTATATTCCTTTACTCCTATTTCAAGAATATCAGGGGTCCTGTGGGATTCCTTTCCATCAGCTTCATATTAGCTTCCTCAAAAATATGTCAAACAGATGCCTTATCAACCGTATATATGAATAAAAGCCTGTCCTGGTTTTCTTTTGGGCAAAAGTACAGTCCTGCCTAGCAACGTGCCTGTCGGGAGCATAGCTGCAGGGCCGCTGTACGAAGGGGGCGTGGGCCATCCTCCAGGCACTCCGGCAGCCTGACATCTACTCCCTTACCGGGCCTTGCGCCAACGCCGCGAAGTGGGCAGTGCTGTTCCCGCTTCGTAGAGAAGGACGCAGTGACTCGGGGAGGTCGGCTGGCTTGCTCAGAGTCACTCCGCTGGGGAGCAGTGCAGCTGGGGATTCAAATCCAGGGGGGCAGATGAGGATGGGTTTTTCCCCATTACTGTCACGTTGAAGCTTACCGCAGGGCTTACATCAGCCACGCGGGGTTTAAGTACACATCTGTCTCTTCTGAATGTCTCTTCTTACCACAAAATGCAGTAGAAAATTCTGACCATTGTCTTTCTAGAAGCCAACGGGATGGCCCTTGCCTCTGAACACGTCGCAGAGACGGTATTAAGAAAGTCAGAGGTTATTTCCACAACCAGCGGCACCCCTCGGCTGTACTTCACGGCATCGGCCTTTCTTCTTCCTCTCCGTGCTCACAGAAACCAACCCCTTCCTCTTTTCCAAAGCCTGCCTTCTACCTGTGACCTTGAGCCCATTTCTGCCACGCCTTCCATCAGTGTTCTCGCCATTTCCTGAACCTTCCCTCTATTTCTTCCTCCTTCTCTTGACCCTAGAAACAGACTCGGATCTTTCCTACCCATCAGACAAAACAGAAGCAAGCCTTCCTCAGTCCACCAAGCTCTACCTCTTCCTCCTGCTGAGCTAAACTGGAAAGAATCTGGCTTCCTTTGCCCACTCCTCACCGCCCACTCACACCCCACGCCCGCGTTATCCTCCACGGGGCCACAGAAACCTCGCGTGCAGAGACCATTAACACACTTATCTGGGCTATCTGCTGACGGTAGGCCAAACCAGAGAGCGCCAGAGCCAGAGACACGGAGACAAAAGGCTGCAGGCCATTCCTGAGCGCCTACCACACACTGGGCCCTGCTGGCTCCTTGCCCTCGGGTACCCCGTGCAGAACCTCCAAGAAGCACATATGGAAGTTATCATAGCTCCACTTCTCAGTGGAGGAATCCGAGGGTCAGAGAAGCCAACTAACTTTCTCAGGATCACGTACAAAGATCTGGAGATTTTAGTTAAGCACAAAGTTAATAGGTGCCAGCAGTGAGATACAAGTGTTCAAAGAATAACACACCCATGACTATTTTCGTAGAACTGATGTCTGGATCTCAGGAACTGTTTCCCTGTACAGCAAGCGTCTATCATCTGCGTCTTAGAGAGCACAGGGCAAGATGGGTGGGAGGGGGGAACCCAACGATAAGGGACCCTGGAAACCAAGTGACCTGAGAAATGATGCGTTGAAGGCAGGATGGTACAACCGACTCCATAAGCCTAGAAGAGCAAGCATAGTCCAAGCTTTTCCAGAGAATAGACTCAGGACCAGGGGCCGGAAGTTATAGGGCAGGAGAACTCCTTGAGGAGAGTGCTTTTGAATAAATGTATCTGAGGCAATACACATAGCGCAAGCATCTACTTTTTGGAACGATTCGAATCCCAGTTTCACCCCGACTGGCTCTAGGACTTTCAACCAACGGGCTAGCCTCTCCAAGCCCCACACGCTTCTCTGTAAAAGAGGAATAAGAATAGTGTCTATTTCACAGGCTGCAAGGATTCGGTGAGGTATTATTCCCAACACAAAGCAATGTGCTTGACACAAAGCAAACTCTCAATACGCCTGACGATGGGAAGGGCAAGCTCGGTAGGTCGTGAGCTCTCTAGCGCGGGAGGGTTCAGGTAGGAGCTGCTGAGAATGGTGTAAATAAGATTTCTGCTATGGGGCACTTCATGAGTCCTGTTTGTAAAGCCCATCCAACCCTAGGTTGGGTTGTTAGGTCTTCCAATATGGTGCCCATGAGATTCATTATGAGTGTGTGTGTTGGGATGGGAGTACCAGGAATGGCATGGGAAGACAGACGCTCACTACCAGCTTTATATCCCTCCTTACCACTATTCTCACAAACCCTCGTGTCCACAGAGCCATCGTGTCTTCCCTTTCTTGGCTTCACAGTAAGAAGAGAGTGGAGGAGAGAGGATGATGTCAATTCCCACCACCTTTCCGTACAACCAGAAGGGCTGTGGGAATGGCTCTCCTGCTGGAGGACATCTTTTCTCTGCTGTTGCCATTCAGGCTTCCATGCACGAGGCTCAGTGCCCTTCCCCTCGGCTCACCCTCTCCTCTCAATCTCATTAAGTTTGGCTTCCTATGGAAATCACTTTCCCCAAATCTGTGTTTTGCAGGTTCGCTGAGTGTCAACGCTGCCGGCACCTTGGCATGAGAAGCTGGAGGCTCTCTGGACGCTATTCATAGGGAATGCATCTATCTATACTCCCTGGGAAACCAGGCTTTGGTGGTTCTGGCCCAGCTTTCTTGGAACGATGTAGTTTAAACTCGTTCTGTGCTTCCAAATCTGTGTTTTGCTGGATCAAGCTGGAGGAGGGCCACAGGTTCAAAGATCTTGATGACTAAAGAATGTTTAAGAGTCAGAGGAGGAAGTTCCACCAGGCGGGCTGGGCTCTGGCCTCTTCCCAGGAAATGAGGTTCACATAGTGTACAGAGAGCACAGACCCTGGATACCATCATGGACACAGGCGGACGGGACCTCTGTGTCCTGGGACAAAGACAAAGCATGCGGTGCCTGGCAACAACATGTAAATATTCCTTAAAACTAACAGGAAGTGTTTGAAATGGCATTTTGCAGGGCAGGAGGAGAAAGGAGCCGTTTTTGCATATTTTCTGAACTCTGTAAGGAAGATCCATGGTGGCAAGGTTGCGGTTAATTAGAATTGCAAAGAGAGGCTCTGGACATGCACTTGAACCTTTGTGTTTACCTGAAAACTCATGGTGCAAGCAAGTACAGATGTTCTCTCCCAAGTCAGTGGAATTTTTCTTGTTCCCCACCATGGGCACAGTTCACAGTTACAAATAAAAGGCCTCACCCAGTGGTCTCAGCATCACATGGCAGTCTAAGGTCTCTGGCTCAGAGGGGAGTGCGGCTGGGCTGCTTCTATGGCTACAAAACAGCAGCCGGTTGTCCCTTCCCCAAGCAAGGGTGCGCCAGGGCTGTGCAAAGTCACTCTTCCCCCACCCCCCACGCCCCGCATTGCCCTAGCGGCTCACAGGGGGCTGGGGAGGCCAGAGGACAGGATGTGGCCACCATGGAGGGTCTGCCCAGCCTGAAAAAGTCTCCAGCCCAAAATGGGAGCTCCACTCAGGTCCATGCTTGTATCTCCCCAGCAGGAAGCCTCCATCCTGCTCATCAGTTGCTGGGCCTCTATTAGCGAGGTCACTGTGCTCTGTCACTATCTATCTGCAATGGCTTGTCAAAAGTCATGGCCCTTAGATTGCAGGGGTTAAGACTCAGACATTTGGCCAGCTATAATCTCTCCTTCCATACTGTACCAAGGAAGAAGACTTAATCTCATTGCCAAAAATAATTAGGAACCTCACTGTCCTTCAAGTCTGATCAGGGTTTGTTCTGCCACTAGGGAGAGAGCCCAGGACCCACTCAACAGACCAAGGCTGGGTTCTGCATCTTGGGAGAGATGAAGGGACTCCGTACTCGCAATAGGAGACCCTGCAGCCTCCCGCAAGTCAGCTCTGAACCAAGAGCGAGCAGCTCAGGGTGAGTGCCAACCTTCCAGCGAGCTTAGCCCCATCCACACAGGCAGGTGATGGGGCACTGACTCCCGGGTCCACTGAGATTGTCAGCTACATTGCTACTTATAAGGGGAAGGGCCAGAGGGGAGACCCTACACAGAGGTGAAAAAGCAGTGCCCACCCACCCAGGCAAAACTGCCTCCACAGACCCCAGAAGGGTCTTTGAAGGCTTCCTGTTGACCATGCTTGGCCATCTTTTCTCCCTATCTTTTCCTTTCCTGGGGGCCCCGCACCATAGCGATAGCCCCAATAAAGCCAAGACAGGGCCCAGCACAGCCGGTCCTGGTAGGTGTATGCAGGTTGAATAAATGAATCCCTGGCTGATGTGCAAGACCAAGGGAGCTCATGGTCCCCGCGTGGAATAACAATGGCTTGAGGAATGGCAGCCTGAACAACCCCTTTGCTCTCTCTCTGAGCCGTAACTTGATGGTGTGGATTTAGTATGAAAATGTTTGGGTCAAAAAGCTGCCAACTGCTGTTCCGTGTGGGAAACATACACGGAGGAGCCAAGTTGGGCCTCTCTGGTGTGGGGAGGTCTCAGGGAAGGCCTAGTCTGCGTTCAGAAGGCGAATCCTCAGCCTCTGTCCACATTCAAGCTGGGGGGAAAATAACAGGATACCCCAAACTGGTTAAATACTCAAACTTCCAAGTGTGACAGTGTGGGGACACGCAGTGATGACCATTAGGTTACAGCAGCTGCCCTTAATAATTCCTCCCCTTTTTCCTCTAACTTAATAAACTACAAAACACAAAGCCAGTGGAAACATGTATAAAAAAGTCTGTGGCAGTCCTAACTCAGAACTGCAAAGAGAAAATTCTACACGGTCTTGTCTTTTTCAGGTCTGGGTCCCTTTCTTGGTTTTTTAAGTGCTAGCAAGGTTAATGGAAATGCAGACCCTACGCAAGAAAAACGCTTCCTCTCTCTGTTTATGTAAATATATAATGCATAGGAAAAATGCTTCAAAATTATACATTGCTAGAAAATAAAAGGAAGTATTACAAAGAACCTGTTTTTCCACAAGGAAAAAAAAAGAGCAACATCAGATAAAAGAATGATAAGGTGATTTTTCCCTCCCACCTCCCCAATTCACATTTTTTTTTAGCCTACAGGTGACAGATAATCTCAGTTGCACTGAAGTCAGCCCAGCCACACTTACTAAAAGCCCAGTGTCTGAGTAAACATGTACTTCTAGGCTTTTTGCCTCCCACCCGGTCTCTGGCCACAGTAATTAATAGTTAAAATGCTGATTGCAGACACTTCAGTAAGGATTTGGATAAAGCCTCTAGGCTGTTGCCCTGGCTCTGCAAACATGGTTAGTCACCACCATTAAGGTGAAAGGAATACCAGGAGAAGGAAAACCCCGAATGCATGCAAAAATGCACACGCTCGCTACATTCAAAGAAAAAGAAACAAATAACAAAAGAAGGCAAAAGTGGGCCAAAGTGCACACAGACACACAGACGGGTGTCAGCCTGACTTTCCAACAACTGGAAAACAAAATCCACACTTGCCCCCCCCCCCAAGTGAGGACCCTCCCTTACCGTTCTGGACCACGCTGATGAGGGTGACGATGGCCAGCAGGACAATGTTGCCCACGGCTTCTTGATCCATGTTTGCTTCGGGCTCCCCGGGGAGGACTGATGGCTCCAGTGTGGTGGCGGGCACCCAGGCCTGCGCGGTGCAGAAAGGGGAAGTGAGGGCCCGCACTCTGTCTTTCATCATTAGAATTTCCGAAGGTCCCAGCACAAACAGTGACTTCTTTCTCTCTCTCTCTCTTTCTCTTTTTTTCACTAGCCACCAAAGCTCCCTGGCTATGTGTGACCTGCCAGGGGAAGCAGAGCTTGGAAGAGAAGCAGGAAAGGAAGAAAAAATGAAACTTGGGTTTTATTTATAGAGCACCAAAAAGATCTGGGTTTTGAGAGCTGCCTTTCTTTTCTTGAATTCCCAGGGGAAAAAATGGAAAACTTCACACATGGCAGGGTCCAGAGTGGCAGCCACATAATAAGGGCTGAATGAGTGAATGAATGAATGAATGAATGAATGAATGGGGAGGGGGGACAAGCTGACATCTCCATTTCTCCAGAGGAAAAAAAAGCAACAAGAGAAGTAAAACTAAAGAATTTAGATAAGGAGCAGAAATGAGGATACAGATGACCTGTAAGGAAAAGTTCCAATCGGGAAGTATTATTCAAAACCACAGCTGGCTCCTGAGAGGTAACTGTCGAGACACCTTCCTGGAATCTTCTCAATGTAATAATAAGAGTAGAGAGAAGGTGTAAGAATGAGCCTGCTGGGTAAGGTAGGTGGTCGCCTGGCATTTTGCAGGACAGCTTCCTCCGTGTAAATGGCAGTCTGTCAGAAGTGACACAGAAAATGCAAGATTCCTGCAATCTTCAGCCCAGACTCCACAACTATTTGGTGGTGATTAAGAGGAGCTTTTATCAAAACCTCACTTTGAAAGAGAACATTAGCCACTATACTTGGTGGCAGCAGGGAACTGCATCTTGGTGTGGGAGAGGCCAGCTTGAGCGTCCTCCATTCAACAGAGAGAGACAAAGGTCCGTGGAGGCAATGTCCAGAGCTCAGACTCGTGAAGGTCTGTGCCAAGGGCAGGCCAGACACGGTCTTGACCCTT
This sequence comes from Ursus americanus, assembly GCF_024610735.1. NCBI lineage: Eukaryota > Metazoa > Chordata > Mammalia > Carnivora > Ursidae > Ursus > Ursus americanus. Next base: position 68,583,429 of record NC_142136.1, read on the forward strand.
GGGAGTACTCTCTGAGTGCCTGGGGCACTCTGCCAAGTGTGATGTCACAAGATCAGTTAGGGGCTCAGCATCAGCAAGATTTACATATTCCACTTAATGAGATCTTATTTGTATGGGCGGTCTGGTAAGTTTCAGAGGATGCTTAGGTCCCAGGGGATAAGGAGTCTGACCCTCGTAAAGAGGTAGTCTTTCCAACACTTCTCATAACTAAGGCCAATGCATCAGAAGTGAAGGCCACTCCCTTTTAAAAGTACTCCAGTTGCAAACAATAGACACTTAGCTCAAACCAGCTTGGGTGAAAAGGGAAATTGATTGGCTCAAAAATTCTAAGGAACTGAACAACCGAAAGTGGAAAAGAGCAGAGATGTCTGTGGTTGGGCCTTGGAGGCCAGGCATTCTCTCTCTCTCTCTCAAATAGAGTTCTCTGTCTCTCACTCTTTCTCTTTCTCTCTCAACTTCCTCTTAGTTTGTCAGCTTTATTCTCTCGGCAGACCACTTTTCTCCACAGTGTAAAGGACCGACTTCTCTCATCTAAATTCTCAGAACGATCTCATCGGCCCTGGCGAGTCACATATCATTCCTAGGACAACCAGATGGCAGGAAAATGAAAGAACCTGGTAGTTTCCATAATTGTCATATGGTTGAGGGAGATCGTTCCCTAAAGAAAGATTGGGCGTTGGGGGGGGGTGGGGGTGGAGGGATGCCGGGTTTATCTGCTATCACGCTGTGACTGTCCACCACTTATAATTCCAGATTGAAACACACAGTTATTAAAGAAGTTTCTCTGTCACACAGCCTGATGACTTTAAGGCTCAGCCTAATCTCTTTCTTGCTTGGGTGTTTGTGCTTATGGCATGTAAGTGGGTGCCACCATTTGCAGGCACATAAAAAACAGCATGGACAGAATCCAATGATGCTTTGGGAAAGCATCCCAGCCTGGGTTCCCGGAACGCAGGAACCCAGAAAGGGGCAGCCTCTCCTCTTGCTCCCCAAGCCTCCAGGGACCCCACAAAATGGGTGAGGGGATGGGGGTGGGGATTGCGGGTGGGGGAGGCGGTGGAGGTGGGGGTGGGTAATGCCCAGCCATTTTCACTTTAGGAGGCTGGAGGGCCCTGGTAGGAGGTTCGATAGCTGCACCCCCCTCCGTGGGGGCCTTCCACCTCTGAGCTCCCTGGAGTCACCCCACCAGGGTGGAGAGCACGTGCCGATGGAGCGAGTCCACTTCACCCAGGAAGAGCGTTTTAATAGTCAGCCTCGATGGCCATTAAATTACAGTGCGCACATTAAGATTCTGGCTGCCGCCGCAGAGGAACACTTATCAGAGGTGAAGCCTCTGGAAATGCCATTCATCTCAATAGAGAGCTGCTGAGACAGAACAAAAAGGCGAGGGGCGCCAGGGGAGCGGGGGAGGGGAGCGCAGCGGCCCTGCTCTCCATTTCCCTTCCTAGCAAGATGGTCCTCGGCCCTGCAGACAGTCTGGGCAGGGCCCCGGGCCAGGCCAGACCAGGTGCAGGACCCGCAGGCCTGAGCAGCTTGCACCTTTGCTCCCCAACACAGCCCCCTGGGGACAGGTTACTCCTCCCATGGCCCAAAAGATAAAACTGGGGTGCAGAGGGGTTAAACCACACGTCCAAGGACACACATGTAGTAAGGAGCAGAAGCAGGATTCAGACCCAGGCTTATTATCCTAGCTTCCAAGTGTGGGTCCTTAACCACTCTGAATGCTCCTTCTGGAGCTTCTGGAACCATTTTCAGAGCTCGGGACTCCCCGATCCACCGGCATCCATGCTAGTGCCATGAGCAATGGCCCCCCAGCCCCTAAAGAGAGATTGTTAAAAAGAAAGGAAAGGAAAACAGATCCATGTCACAGGAAATAACAGAGTCTCCAGATCCCCGCTGTTAGTAAAGGTAGTTTAACAAGAACTGTCCCCGGGCTCCAAGCTGTGAGCCCAGCTCTCCGCTCCCAGACCCCTGCTCCCACACCTCCCCGATCATGCCTGTGCTGCACTTACACACGTGTGGCAGGTTAGTTAGACAAATGTGCTGGGAGTCGGGAAGGATAATTAGCACATTCATTAATTAGAGTACTGCTAGTAGTTTGACTGTGAAGGACAACCATTTGTCAACGGAGATCAGGACAGCTGGGGCCAAGCAGCCACTCAGGGGGGCAGCTATCCAGAGAAGGCGGTGGCACTGACCAGCTGCTATAAAAAACATGGGAGCTGCTCATACACTTAGCGTCAACAGGCTCCGTCACCATGGCAACGCTGGGCCCCCTCGTCTGGCTGTCAAGCCACAACATTCACATATCCTTCATCTCACCTCGGGTGCATGTTGCCATTTCGTGACATCTCTTCCCTTCGCTTTCCATGCAGGCTTGCCCTCCGTGCTCCTTAGCACGAGGCCTTCCCTGTACTGTACATATAAACGCGGGGAGTGAGGAAGCAAGCGCAGAATTCTCCTGGGCTGGGCGTCAGCACTAGTGGGGACAGAGCGATAGAGCCCGGGGCCACGGGCACAAACTGTCCACAGGTACAAAGTAGTTCCTTTAATTTCGGCTGACCTAAAAACTATTCAGACCAACGTCGATCGGAAAGACGAGCGATATGAACAAAGACCAGGCCACAGTCTGTTCTAGATATCACACACCCACAGTCTCCAAGAGAACCAAATCAGCCTGGTGAAAATGTCAGGTCTCCTTCCCCAGCCATGGTCTGATGGTCTTTCTTTACACACATAGCCCATTTGATCCTGAACCGAACTCAATGAAACAGAGATGAGCCTTCAGGCCATTACACAGATGAGGAAACTGAGGGATAGCGAATTTGCCGTAATCTCAATGATATCGATTAAATTCCACACATGCTTAGGGCCCAGAGCTAGGCGCTTTACAAAACAAAAACGACATTTACCAATACGACCTCCATCCCCTAGACTCTTGAGCTATAAGCTGCTAATATCAGTGCAAGGACACAAAGAGAAGCAGAAGGCCACAGACCCTCGCACAGACTGCAAGAACCCAAGGTGGCATCCAGAAAACATCTTCTGTCCATGTCCCAAACACACAAAACACAGTGCCTTGTTACGAGTTTGCGGAGAAATTAAGCAAGTGACCCAGAAGTGCAGCGAACGTCACGCCGTGTGTCTGCACGAAAACAAATCTTACGTGTGGGTTCCTTTCCCCAACTCTCAGTTTAATCTGTCTACAGCCTCTCTAAGGAAAGGAGGTCAGTTGTGGGCGTGACCAGACATGGGAGCCTTCCATTCTAATAGAAATAAAAATTGTGAGGCTCATATATGCTCAGCTAATTTTTGACAGAGTAATTCAATGAGGAAAGGAAAGTGTTTCAAACAAAGGGTACTAGAACAACTGGGTATTTATATGAGGAGGAAATGAACCTTGACCCTCCCCCCAAATCACACAAATATAACTAGAAATGGGTCTTCGACCTAAACATAAAAAAGAAAACTATAAAGCTTCTAGAAGAAAAAAATAAAAGAAAGTCTTTGTGACCATATGGAGGGCAAAGTGGTTTTTTAACATTTTTTTATTTGAGTATAGTTGACACACAACATTACATTCGTTTCAGGTGTACAACATGGTGATTCAACGTCTCTATATGTTATGCGGTGCTCCCCACAAGTGTAGCTGCCATCTGTCACCAGACAATGCTATTACAATGTCATTGACTAGATTCCCTGTGCGGTAAATTTGTTTTTTTAAGACACAAAAAGTGTGAGCTGTGTAAAGAAAAAAAAAATCAGTAAATTAGACTTAATTAAAATTTAAAACATCTGTGCTTCAAAAGACACCATTAAGAAAATAAAAGGGCAAGCCACAGACAGGGAGAAGATATTTGTAATATATCCATTTGATGAAGGACTTTTACCCAGAATATATAAAGAACTTACTCCTAGTCAATGATAACAAGATGAAAAATCCCCATTTTAAAAATAGGCAAATGACATGAACAGACATTTCACAGAAAAAGGTCTACAAATGGCCAATAAGCACATGAAAAGATGCTCAGCGTCGTTAGTCATCGGGGACATGCAAAGTCAAAGATCCCATCATAAACCTCCAGAGATGGTTAGCAAGGCTGTGGAGCAAATGGGACTCCAGTCCGTGGCTGGTCAGACTGTAAAGTAGTAAATGTAAAAATGGCAAAATAGAAATAAAAACACTTTGAAAAAAGTTTGGTAGTTTCTTACAAAGTTAAATGCGCATTTGCTCTAGGACCTAGCAATTCCACTTTTAGATATTGTTCCAGAAGAAACTAAAACACATGTCTCGTAGCAGTCAGGGTTTTACCAGAGAAGCAGAACTGCTAGGAGATTATATATATAATCCATATACGTATATGAATATGTTACAGGGATCTGAGCTCACACAACTGTGGGAGCTGGCGGAATCGCCTATAGGAACGTATTTGTTTTCTAGGGTTGCTGTAGAAGAAACTTAAAACAATAAAAGCTTATTGTGACACAGTTCTGGAGAGTAGAAAAAGTCCAAAATCAAAGTGTCGGCCGGACCATGCTGCTTCTGTAACCTATTAGGGGAAGATCCCGCCTTGCTCGTCCCAGCTTCTGGTGGTCATCAAAGTCCTTGGTGTCCCTTAGCCCACAGCTGCAGCAGTATGGTCTCTGCACCTGTCACCACATGGCGCTCACAGCTTACGTCTCTGTCTTCATTCACATGGCCATCTTCTTAGAAGGACAACAGTCATATTGAATCAGGAGCCCACCCTACTCTGGTATGACCTTTCTTAATTAATTATATTTGCAGTGACCCTATTTCTAAATAAGGTCACATTCTGAGGTACGGGAGGTTAAGATGTCAACAGATCTTTTGGAAGACACATCAACCCTCGACAGTACGGCTGCTGTTCTCCGGGGCTGGTGCTGAAGCTAAAATCCAAAAGGGTGAGCCGTCAGGCAAAGAGGGTCAGGTAAAGAGGGTCAGGCAAAGAGCATCAGGTAAAGAGAGACACGCAGCGAGGGAAGCAAGAACTGAACGGACACTAAAATCTGTGAGGAAACCATGAAGACAAGCTCGAACCCATGTCTGTCACACACTGACTTTAAGCCCGAACCTCAAGGACCAGGGCTTTTTGCAGGGGAATCTGGTCTCCTCGTCACAGCCCAGAGAAGCTGAAGGAGTTCGCAGCAGAAGCTAAGCTGAGGACTCCAGCGAACTGCCCTAAGTCAACCAGTTGAGCCAACAGATAAGCAAGAATGTGTGTGCAAGAGAGCCATGTGGCCTGCCACACCTGCTAAGCGTCAAAGATGGCTGCTGCTTCACTTCCACCTTCTGACCTCATGCAAAATGTCTCCTGTAGTCCGCGCGAACTCAGAACTATGCAGGGAAATGAAGTGAAGAAAACATGGCTCCAGCTTAGGGAAACTGACACAATACAAACCTATCTACCACAGTCTACCCCTTGTCAACTTGGTATCCACGTTCACACCTTCAACCAAACTGAAGTTAACTTCCAAGAAAGACAATGGTAAAATCATGCTTCCATACAACATAATGAAACTTTCTCTCATAGACTAGAAAATGCACTAACCCTTTCCCCCAAAAGAAGATATAAATCTCTCTTCATCTTTGGGTGATATTGTGGGTTTGATTCCAGATCACCACAATAAACTGACTCAAATGAATTTTTTGGTTCCCTAGTGCATGTAAAAGTTATGTTTCCACTCTACCGTAGTCTATTAAATAGCATTATGTCTCTAAAAAAACAGTGTATATACCTTAATTTAAAAATACTTTACTGCTAAAAAAATGGTAACCATCATCTGAGCTTTCAACGAATCATAATCTTTTTGCTATGGAGAGTGTTGCATCGCTGTTGATGGCTGCTGACTGTTCTGGGTGGCGGCTGTTGAACATTGGAGTGGCTGTGGCAATTTCGTAAAATAAAACAACACTGAAGTTTTCCTCATTGATTGACTCTTCCTTTCAGGAATTGTTTCTCTGAAGTGTGTGTTGCTGTTTGATAGCACTTCACCCACAGGAGAACTTCTTTCAAAACTGGAGTCAATCCAGTTTAGCTGCTTTATCAGCTAAATTGATGTAAGATTCTAAATAAATTTGTGGTCATTGCAACAGTCGTCACGGCATCTTCACCAGGAGAAGTTTCCATCTCAAGCATGAGATTGTCTGGTGACAGATGGCAGCTACTTTGCTCATCCATGAGAAGCAACTTCTCATCCGTTCAAGTCTGATCATAAGATTGCAGCACTGCGGTCCCATTGTTTCGCCCCACTGCTAACCCCAGTTCTCTTGCTGTTTCCACCACCCCTGCAGTGACTGCCTCCACTGATGCCCTGACCTCTCCAAGTCCTGTGGGAGGGTGGGAACTGACTTCTTCCAAACTCCTGTGAATGTGGATATTTTGACCGCTTCCCATGAATCACGAATGTTCTTAATGGCACCTAGAATGGCGAATCCTTTCCAGGTGTTCAATTGACTTTGCCCAAATCCATCAGAGGAATCATTCCCTCTGGCAGGTATAGGCTCACAAAATATATGTTTTGAGATTTGTAAGTCAGAATTACTACTTGATCCATGAGCTGCAGAACGGATGTTGTATTAGCTCACAGGAAAACAGCATTATTCTCAAAAAAATTTAATCTCTTTGTAATCTCCATCAGAGCTCTTGGGTGACCAGGTGTGTTGTCATTGAACAGAATTTTTAGAATTTTTTTCTGACCAGAAGATCTTAACAGTGGGCTTCACATATTCAGTAAACCATGTTGTAAACAGATGTGCTGTCATCCAGGCTTTGTGGTTCCATTTACAGAGCACAGACAGAGTAGACTGAGCATAATTCTTAACGGCCCTAGGATTTCTGGAATGGTCAGTGACCTTTGGCTTCAATTTTAAGTCACCAGGTGCATTAGTCCCTAACAAGAGAGTCAGCTTGCCCTTTGCAGCTTTGAAGCCAGGCACTGACTTCTCCTCTCTAGCTCTGAAAGTCCTCGGTGGCATCTTCTTCCAGTAGAAGGCTGTCTCGTCTACACTGAAAACCTGTTGTTGCGTGTAGCCCGTCATTACTCTGGTAGCTGGACCTCCTGGGGAACCTGCTGCAGCTTCTCCACCAGCACTTGCTGCTTCACCCTGAACCTCATGTTACGGAGCTGACTTCTCTCCTTACACCTCGTGGACCGACCTCTGCCAGCCTCAGACTTTCCTTCTGCCGCTTCCTCACCTCTCGCAGCCCTCACAGAATGACAGAGTTAGGGCCTTGCTCTGGGTTAGGCTTCGGCTTAAGGGGATGCTGGGGCTGGTTTGATCTCCTGGCCAGACCACTCGAACCTTCTCCACACCGGCAGGAAGGCTGTCTCACTTCCTAATTTGTGTGCTCACTGGAGCAGCACTTTCAATGTCCTTCAATAACTTTTTCTTCCATTGACAACTTGGCTAATATTTGGTGCAAGAGGCCTCACTTCGGGCCTAAGCCTTCAACATGCCTTCCTCGCTAAGCTTAATCATTTTTAATTTTTGATTTAAAGTGAGAATGTGCAACTCTCTCTTTCACTTGAACATCGAGAGGCCACTGAAGGGTTATTCATTGGCCTAATTTCAATATTGTTGTTTCTTGAGCAAAAGGGAGGCCTGAGCAGAGGGAGAGAGATGAAGGAATGGCTGGTCGGTGGTACAGTCAGAACACACAACATTTATTGATTAATTTCACAGTCTTATATTGCCGTGGTTTCTGGAACCCCAGGGACGCCTGGGTGGCTCAGTGGGTTAAGTGTCTGCCTTTGGCTCAGGTCATGATCTCGGGATCCTGCAATCAAGCCCTCAGTTGTCTGGCCCTGGCTCAGCAGGGAGTCTCCTTATCCCTCTCCCTCTGCCCCTCCCCTACTCACTTTCTCCATCTCTGTCTCTCTCTCAAATAAATAAATAAAATCTCTTGGAAAAAAAAAGGAAAAATGGCACTGATAGACTTGTTACATGCAGGGCTGCACAAAACTTCAACTTGTAAAAAATGCAATGTCTGCAAAGTGCAATTAAATGAGGCATGCCCATAGTCTTTCAGCTGGGCGTGTTACTTGCCCTGAATAGAGATTTGGATGAATGGGGAATGGATATGGGGTAAGCAACCATTTCAGCTCACTTTACAGAGGATATTGGGAACATCCTCCCAGAGGAGGTGGTATCTAAGATAAAACCTGAAGGATGAGTAGAGATTAGCTTTTCAGAGACTTGAGGAAAGTACAAATGATGTGTTCAAAGATCCTGAGCAAGGGAAGGGTCACATGGCAGTTGTAGAACTGAAACAATCTGCATTTATTGGAAGGTAGACTGAGGAGACAGTATGGGAGGGGGCTGGGGAACACATCACAAAGGGCCTTGCCAGTGAGGTCAAGAATTTTGAAATGATCCCAGGAACAAAGAGAAGTCACTCTAGGACTTTAAGAGGACTTGTCTCAAAACAAGACTTGCATTTGAGATCACCTGACTGGAGTGGAGAACAGATTAGAGGGACCAGCATGGAGACAGGGAGAGCAGTTGGGAGATGGTTCCAGAAGTCTATGAAGAAAAGGTGATGAATTAGACTGGCATGGTGGAAATGGCCTTGGGCAGAAGTTGGTGGATTTGAGGGCTGTTTATTGAATACCAATAGGTTTCGTGAGGGATGGGGGATAAGGAAGAGGAGTCAAGAATGATTCGGGGCACCTGGGCAGCTCAGTCGGTTAAGCGTCTGACTCTTATTTTCAGTTTGGATCATGTTCTCGGGGTCCTGGGATTGAGCCTCCCTCCCCTCCATGAGATTCTCTCTCTCCCCCTCTCCCCTTCCCTCCACCCACTCGTTCTCTCTCTCTCTCTCTCAAAAAATACAAAACAACTAAAAAAGAATGATTCTCAGATTTCTGACAACCTTCCAGATGAGTGCTAGTGTAATTCCCTGAGAAGTTCCTCTTGGGACTCTCCCTATCATTACTCTTACAGCACTTTACCAGGGGGACGTGGGTCCATAGCTCAAGTTCCCAGGGCCTGGTCGACTTTGGCTACTGTTGAGTGAAGGTTTGCTAAGCACCTTAGCTCCCAAACAATCGCTTGGTGAAATTCCTGGGATGTGGCAAAATTCGACTTGCTGCAGATGTGTATTAAAAATGAATGCCCATCTTCGATGGTCTCAGATAGGAAAGGACTAGAGGAAGGTGTGAGTAGCTAGTAGAAGGGAGGCACAAGGAATAGATTCAACGAAGGGTCCGTGAACCCCGTGCACTGACGGAGAATGGAGTTATGAGCTTCATTTCTCCCCAAGTGCATGGTCCTAGGGGGTTCCCAGCTCTAGATTAGGGGTGCAGCATCCACATGGAATCACCATCCCGATAAGCACAGAGCCCACAGAGAAGTGGCGGGAGAAATGAGGAAGGTGGCCGGGCTCCCAGAGGATACCCTCAGGCTGCAGACAGCCCAGCCCCCTAGCAAGGAGCAGGGAGAGGAGAGGAGAGCTCTTTGGTGGTTGTTCTATCTGATTTTATTGACAGAAATTATGCAACAAGCAAGGAAATAGAATACTCAGATTAAATGACTGGGCATTTAAAGATTCAGAAGTTAAACTTCTTCCCCCAGCAAAATTAGCCTGACCGCAGTAACAGAATATATATAGCAATGGAGTGTTTTTGTTCCTGTTTTCCTTTTGAATAAACCAGCTGAAAACATTATTGTTTGTGGTGTTAAATGGATTTCATAACCAATACAGGATGTGGCTAAATTCATATTACTGTGATAATTTTAATTGAATTTCCTGACTCTTACATGCTTAATTGTCAGCTTTTAACACTGCATTAAACATAAGTTTCCAATGTTATTAATATGAAATGTTCACATTCCCCTAAGACTGTGATTATATTTTGCTTATCATTCCTGAATGTTGTATTAAGTCTATTTAAAATATATCCCAAGAGACCCTTGTATGTTTACCGCATTAGAAGAAAAACAGATGTTCTCACATACCCAGAGAGATATTACAATTTACATTGTATATGCAGGTTGCTGAGAACCACTTAAAGGTTTTTTTAGTTGGCCAGAGGGCTTAAGGTTTAAGTAATCCATAGCCTCCGATAGCGTGTAATACTGTAACATTCAAAACAAATGCCAATCACATTTTCCAAATGCAAGCACACATTTGAAGAGGACCCTTGGAAAGGGAGGAAACAAAGCATTTGAAGCAGAGCCTTCTCAGGCTGTTTTTGGATCTCAGGCATGGCCACAAGCTTATCTGCAGAACAGCTCCCACGGTCCCTCCTCACTCACCTGGAGTTTGTCCATGAACCCCACTTATGGAGGACACGCCATGACGTATGACATAGCAAAGACCACCCTGAGCAACCCACATAGATTTCACAGAGAATGTTCACCAAGCAGCACTGGACTCTGAAATGCCCTAAGGAGCCTGGTCATTTTCTACAGGATTGTAACTCGCTTAGTGGTCTGGGTCTATACCCACCACAAGAGAACAAGGGGAAATGTGAGCGAGGATATGGGAACATTTACCAAAAGCAGCTAAATGCAAGCAATCTTGTGCCTGTTACTTTACTGAATCCTTATAGCAACCCTCTGAAGAGGTTTTATTGTCCCATTTTCCAGATGGGAACACTGAGACTGAGGGGTGACACAGTGAGCACTTGGTAAAAGTGAAGTCCTGGCCGAGGTGGGTTTGGCTGTAGAGAATCATAATAACAGTAACGATAATGCCTAACAGGCCCTGGAGGTTAATGTGGCCTTTTCCCCTGCACGGGACTGACAGAGAAGCATCTGGCTCAGCAGCAAGCCAGGAGGGGCAGGGGCATGTTCTCCGTACCCACGGCCTGAGAAGGAAGGCGCTCACCCCCTTCTCCTTGGCCAGTGCAGTGTGGCACAGCTCTCCTCACAGAATCATAGAATCTTCCAAATAACAAAAGGTACCATATATCAATTCCAGTAAATATACCAGGCACTGTACCAAGCGCTTTGTACCCAAGGTCTCATTGAATATGGACAAAACCCTGTTATGATCGCCCTTTTTACAGATGAGGAAAGTGAAGCTCAGAGAGCCCCAGTCACTTGTCCGTGGTCACACAGCAAGGTAGACCATCGAACGCAAAGCCAGACTTGTCAGTCTCCAAAGCCAGTGAGATCTAGCTGTCCCGTGGAGGCCCAGGAGGAGCGAGGCGGCAAACCCAAGGAAAGGGACAGCCCTCCTACACCTTGTGATATGCTGTGACCAGCTGAGAAATGATCTGACCTCAGAGCTGCCCCCTGCCCAGCCAAGGGCTGGTCTCTCACAAGCCGGACGCCCGCTCGAAAGGGGGAGCACGGCACAATACCGCAGTGAGTAACGAGAGAGATGCCAAGCGCCGCGCTGTTCACTTAGGAAAATGAACACTTTGGCAAGCCCTAAGTTTCCTAACAGGAACCAGAGACCGTAAGCTAAGTGGAGACATTCTGCCAAATGCCCAGGGCCCGTTGGCAAGCAGTCTTCTAAGAGGCCACGAAAAGTCCCCAACAGCACCACCTGCCAATGTTTCCCACGTTGAGGACCCTCCCCACTGGAGGGGCTTCGAGAGCCCGTCAGCAGCCCGCAGACCATGTGCCGGCTCCCCAGAGTGCTCCTTGGGCTCCCGGGCAGCTGGCAGTCTGGCAGGGGTCTTCCAGCCAAGCTCCCTGCCAGCCAGGGGCAGGAGCCAGGGGAGGCAGGGAGAGCGGGGCAGCCTTCGGAAAAGGAGCGCTCACGCCCTGGTTTCTGTAGGTGTGGATGTCTCTGTCTCCTTGCCCCATCCCCCTCACCCCTGCATCTGCAAAGGCCTCTCTGTGAGGAGGGAAGGAGAGCTCTTCCCTGCTGAGGTGCCCTTCTCAGGAGGGAGTAAAAGGGATCCCCTGGCATCTCCCTCCAGAGGAAGAGAGAGAGATTCTAAGCTCCTGGCGAATCTCTGAACACTCAGCTCAGGTCTTTTCTTCTAAGGTTGGTTCATCCATCATTTACCGGAATGCTTATTCAGCGTCCATTTATAAAGAGCCGGGGCTGGGAGTTCCCTCCACAAGGCACCTCTCAGGGACGCACAATTATTTAATGCAAGGCAGGTAAGAATCCCTTAGCTGTTGACTAGGAGAGTGACCCCATGATTCAGATTTATGGCACTAGACTTGAGAAGAAACTTGGTTCAGAAGCAGGTGTAGTTGGACATAGAGCCCAGGACCACTCCTCCGGCTGCCCTTCATGCTTCTGGGAATGCCAGCTCTTAAAACCACTGCATGGGGCCCCAGGGGCCTGTAGAAGGTGCCTCCAACACACACACACACACACACACACACACACACACACACACACAACTAGCACCTCAGAGACAACCGACAGCTTATACATTCTCAAGGCTCCCCAAGGCGCCAAAAGATTTCCCAAATTCAGAGGTTGTCAGATTTTCCTGTGCACGCCATGGGAGCTGCTGTTAAATGCTAGCCTTTTCAAACAAAAAAAAAAAAATTTTTTAAATGCTAGCCTTTTTGCTTCTGTTGACTTCCCAGAGTTGTACAGTGCCCTGTTTGCGGTGAAACTGACTCTACATAGTTCTTGCAGGGTCATCCAGGTATGACAGGACTCCCCCTGCTCACAGGGTTCTGGGATGGGAGGGGAGAGAGAGGCAGGGTGGGGGTGGGGAAATCAGGAACTGCAGAGTTATCCCCTAGCTAGAGCGGGTGCCCCTTCGGCCCCATCTCTGCCAGAGCTGTGACACCTTCACTTCCAGAGTCCCATGTGACAGGAAGTGATTTCTGCTCCTTTTCTAGGGGGTCTCATGCCTTACTAGCCTTCCCCAGACCAAACACAGTCCAGGCCAGGATCGGGGTAGGCGCAGTTTTCTCACAGCACAAGGAGAGGACCACAGTTGCAACGTTATCTCACTTACTCATTTCCTTGTACCATGCAGGGAGGAAGGCTCGTCGATTCAGGTCTGCAGAAGGACAAGTGTTCCGCATGGACACTTCCTCTTTCCTAACCTCTGTGTCACTCCACTTAATCTGCCTCCTACTGCACCCCTGCAGCCTGGTGTCCACGCCCCTTCACCTCTTTAGGAAGTTCATCCTCCTCTCCACCACTTCTAGCCCCTCTACCCTCAACCCCCCACCCCTCGTTCCCAGAAGGTGTCCCGTCTTGGGTCTTAGGAAATCCAGCTCCTTGGGCTTTGCTCACATGCACACAGAACCTCTCCTCTGCTCAACTTTAGCCAGTTTAGGATTGGAGAAAATGATAGGCAGAAAGGAAGATTTGTGGGCTCATATATCCACATGGCTATGGGTATATGGCTGGGAGGGGAGTCAGCCTTAGGCACCTCCAGGACCAGGACCCCAAAATCCTCAGAATGCTTCCTACCTACAGCTCTGTGTCTTTGCAGGCGAGTTTCTTCCTCTCCAGCTGCAGCCCGGCTCTAATGCAAGAGCGAACGAGGCGGTGGGTGTGTCATTCCCGTTCCAACTCCCCGGCAGTGAGAGCTGCCGCAGACCACCCCTGGTGCCAGCTAGAGCAGCAACCCAGCCTGGCCGACTCGAGGAAAAGCTGTTCTTCCTGTTAGCACAGCTTCCTTCCCGGACCTTGCAGAATAATAATCCTGGTACCTTGGTCTGGCTCACCTTACAAGCTCCACGGTATGTCTTAGCAGCTGTTACCGGTTGAATTGCGTCCTCCAAAAAGATATGCTCAAGTCCTCATGCTTGGAACCTCAGACTGTGATCTTATTTACAAATAGGGTCATTGCAGTTGTAACCGTTGAAGTTGAAATGAACTCAACAGGAGTAGGGTGGGCCGTTATCGTGTATAAGAAGGAAATTGGAGTGATGGATCTATAAGCCAAGGACTGCTGGCAACACCAGAAGCTAAAAGAAAAGCATGAACAGATTCTCTCCTGGAGGCTTCAGACAGAGCACAGCCCTGCCGACACCTTGATTTTGGACTTCTAGCCTCCAGAATCACGAGAGAATACATTTCTGATGTGTAAGGCCTCCCAGTTTATGGTGCTTTGTTTTGTTTTGTTTAAGATTTTATTTATTTATTTGTCAGAGAAAGAGAGAGCGAGCACAAGCAGGGGGAGCAGCAGGCAGAGGGAGAAGCAGGCTCCCCGATGAGCAAGAAACCGGATGTGGACTCAATCCCAGGATGCTTAACCAACTGAGCCACTCAGGCGTCCCTATGGTGTTTTGTTACAGCAGTTCTAGGGAACAGATACAGCAGGAAATATGGATTGTACCAGCTCAAATTGATTCTTAAAGATGGCTAACTATCACTGTGATACAAGATGCTTGTGTCTCAAGTCACCCCACCAAAAGGAAAACTGTTTGGGTTGAGGCCTGCTAGGCTCTTGCCTGGTTCCTGTTACTCAACTCAATTTCTTCCAGGAACAAGGATGGGGTAATATCAAAGGGGAGACAAATGACTCAACAGCAGGCTGTATCAATGGACTTAGAGGAGCCATAGGCAAGAAATGGTACACTAGCCAAACTGGGACCTTGAGCAATGCCTGCTTGGAACATGGTAATACAGTGAACCTGCAAAGGCCTTTTTACTCTGTCAGTAAGTGAACGCACGAAGAGTAGGCTCTGCACAGAAGTGGCTGTGATCATGGACACTTCTGGGACCCCAAACATCTGCCATAATGCTTTGTCTGGCTTTGGGTTTCTACGACATTGATCCATTTAAGATATTAAGCAGGCAGTTATCTTTCAAAGATTCAAAATTTGCAAATTTAATTAATGATCTGAAGGAGACATTGCTGCTTATAGTGCAAATAGGGGTAGCCCTGCGGAAGGAAGGTTGTGTCTTTTGAAAAACTCCGTTCGTGAATCTTACGCCCTCTTGTGTACCCCTTACCAGGTTGAGAAGCACTGATACAGAATTAACTGAAGAAGGAAAACTCAATTTAAAAATACGTGTGTGTGTGTGTGTGTGTGTGTGTGTGTGTGTACTGGATATTTCTCTTTGTCCTCACTCTTCACTGTCATCCCAAGATGTTCTGTAGCGTCCTCACAGTTTGTGAGATTGACCCACCTCCAGCTCCAAGGGTGGGTTCTGACTTGCCCAGACTGATAGGTGCCATCCCTTCCCTTTTGCCTCAGCGGCCAATTCACTAATGCAGTCAATGCATAGCATGCAAATATTCCTCTCCTCAGTCTCCACACCCGCTAGGGGGGTGGTCATGTGACCAGCTCTGAGCTATAAACAAAATTCTAATTGGGGCCTCAGGATGCTTTTTATGATAGTTTCATTCTTTGGGTTTGGGGATTTTTTCTTCCTTCTGATAAAAAAAGGCAGACTCAGCAGGGCTGTTAACCTGTTTATCCTCTTCTTCTTCCCAGAAGCTAGAATGTGATGCCAATAAGGAGGCGGCCATCTTGCTATCTGGAAAACAAAAACTGCTTGCTGAAAATGGTGGAGCGGAGAGCTACAAGGAACCTGGCCCTGAGCAGACAACTCCCTGGAGCAGCTTGCCCAGCCCCTGCACACCTACCTCTAGAAACAAAATAATAACCCTATCTGAATAATGAAGGTGGAAATTGGCATAAGGAAGAGTAGACAAGTAGATCAATAGAGCAAAACAGAGAGCCCAGAAATAGATCCATGCTGGCCATAAAATTAAAACCTGATCTACTGAACTTCATCAAAATTTAAAGTTTCCACTCATCAAAGACATTAAGAATATCAACAGGCAAACCACAAACTGAGAGGAAATATTCAAAATACATTTATCTGACAAAGAGCTTGTATCCAGGATATATATACTGCTAAACACTAAAAAAGAAAACAAAGAAAAATACAACCCAATGTTTTTAAAGAATGAACTAAATAGTTCAAGGAGCATGTCACAGAGGAAGCTGTAGAAATGGCCGATAAGCACCTGTAAAGATGTTCAATGTCATCAGTTATCAGTGGAATGTAATCACAACCACGTGACATTTCACACCCACCAGAATGGCTAAAATATTTAAAACTGGCAACACCAACTGTCAGTGAGCATGTGGAACAACTGAACTCTCACACGTCGCCATTTTGGAAGTGTAAATTAGCATAGGTATTTTGAAAAACTGATGGGTGGTTTCTTAAAATATTGAATATGCACCTATTTATTACCCAACTATTTTACTTCTGGTTATTTACCCCAGGAACATGAAAACTTACAAACAAAAGGCTTATACAATCATGTTTTTAACTGCTTTATTCACAACAGGCAAAAACTGAAGACAATCTGAATATTTATCAACCAATGAATGGATACACAAATTGTGGTATATTTATTCAATAGAATACTATTCACCAATAAAAAGGAAAGGACTACTGAAATTTCAACAACGCGGATGAATCCCATGACTATGTTGAACCAAAGAAGTCAGACACAAAAGAATACACTCTGTGTTGTTTTATTTAAATGAAGTTCTAGAAACAGCAAAACAAAGCTATGGTGAGAGAGAAATCGGAACAGTGGTTGCCTGGGGGACAGGGTCAGGACTCACCAGAAAGGAATATGAGCTCATTTTCTAGGGTGATGAAAATGTCTTGTATATTGATGGGGTGGTTTTAGGAGCTACGGTACCTTTTTCAAAACCCATTGAACTGTAAACTTAAAATGTGTGGATTTACATTTACAAACAATATCTCAAAAACAAAAAATTGCCTATTTGGTTGAGCCCCTGCAGTCAGGTTTCTGTTAATGTGGCCAAATGCAATCCATCCTGATTCAGGAAGGAAAAACGAGAGTAAAAATACCGAGATAATACCGGGAAAATGACTCAACAGCAGGCAGCATGGTACACGGCACCACCTCCGTCCACGAGTCCTTCAGTCTTCAGAAGCACATACCTTTAATTGCATTAATCACATGGCTTGAAGGATTTTCCTGTGTAGTTGGCGAGCTTGGTACACAAGTCACGTTGCATGGAAACAGGACACAGGTGGTTATTCCTGAGGGGAGACTGAGGCCCAAGGGAAGGTGAGCTACCAGACGTTCCAGGCATCCTGGGACCAGCTTTACAGACTCACGGCCAGGAAACGAGGTGTGTGAATCAAAGCTTTGATTTGGGTGTGTACACCCAAAGCTTTGAAGTTCCAAGAGGCCCCAACTGAAAGAAGAATTGGGTTTCCTAAGG
Source organism: Ursus americanus (assembly GCF_024610735.1). Classification (NCBI taxonomy): domain Eukaryota; kingdom Metazoa; phylum Chordata; class Mammalia; order Carnivora; family Ursidae; genus Ursus; species Ursus americanus. The sequence continues at coordinate 68,600,560 of NC_142136.1, forward strand.
GAGAAGGTGGGGGTTATTCCTGGGGCTTTGACTCCTTCTGAGGTCCCCCTGGTGCTTCTGTTCCCATCCGGCATCCACATGTCCACATATGCGGTGATTTGGTGTTAGCTCAGGGCAGTTTTCACAGCAGGGAGCTCGTGGGGAAGATCTCTTGCCTGGCCCAGTTGGTACTAGCCAACATACATAGTCTTCGCCCCAAATCCTCTTCTATCCCCGCCAGCCCAGCCCACTTGAGGCTCCAGGAAGAAAATCCTGCGGTTGTCCTTCCAGGATAGACTTATGTCCCTCCACATCACCCAGGGTAGACTTATGTGGGGCCCTCACCTCATTAGCGACAGACCATCGTCTTCTGATGCCCACACATCCTCCACACCCACGCAGTCCTCACGGAGAAGCAACGGCCACCACCTCCTACACTAACCCTGCCGCCGCTCCGAGGGCACACGCCAGGTAAATGCTTCGATGATGGTGCTGGTGATGACAGTGATGGTTACGGTGATTACAGTCCCCCGAAGAGCGGCTCTTTTTCTTCAAAACCCCCAAAGTCCAGGGACCACATGAGTTCCGAGTGACAGATGACACTGTTTTGCTGAACTCTAATCCTCACACCAAGAAGGTGGCCCCGCCTGGGCCCCCGCAGCTTTGCTGGCATTCCTGCTTTGAGCAGCTGCTACCTACCTTCGTTAGGACAGGGCAGGAAGATGTCACATGGTCTTCACGTGACACAAATGCTTTGTTCTGGACTAAATCCATCCTTGTCTTTTCCATTAGTCTGCAACCACCTTTAAAAATGCCACTTGTGGGGGAAGGGTGTTTGGGTGGTTCAGTTAGTTAAGCGTCTGCCTTCCGCTCAGGTCTTGATCCCAGGGTCCTGGGATCGAACCCCACATCGGGCTCCCTGCTCAGCGGGGAGTCTGTTTCTCCCTCTGCCTTCCCCGCCCCCCAAGCTCATGCTGTCTTTCTCACTCTCTCTCTCTGTCAAATAAATAAATAAAATCTTTAAAAAAATTAAAAAACAAAAATGCCAGTTGGCATCAAAATGACCATAACCACATTTGTGGCTACGGGTCCCGAGGTGGCAAGATATTAGTCCTCCATCAGGGGGCCAGTCAGTCAGCACCGAATGTGGGGGGTCCCAATCTGTTTAGCTTACCGTAACCATGAAACACACAATTTTGAAATTCTTGCAGAGAACTCTTACAAGCCTGGAGGACAGTCAGGTGTATTCTCATACCCCCAGCCTCGGCCAGGGACTGCAGACCCCCATCTGAGAAACACTTTACCCTTTTCAAGTCTCCCTCAGTGCCTTCTTGCTTTGCCCCAAATCTGGCTCCATTCGAGGCAACAGAGCATGTTATGAATCCCAATAGGTTTTCTCTCAGGCCTGTTCTAGGATCTACAAAACAATACGTTACGTCCTGGTGCTTTTCTGCCATTACCTGGCCAGGTGTTACCTTCAGGCTCGATATAGCTGTCACATAAAGACAGGGAGTGAGAAGCTTCCTTCCACTTGGGATTCCCGAAGAGGCTTTTTTTACTCTCCAGCTTCTGATTGGCACTGAGGTTGTAGGCCTCTGCAGCAGAACAGAAGGGGATGAGATGGAGGCTTTCTCTCAAACTTGGGGTCTGACTTCCTCTCCCCCAGCAGATTGGCGCTGCGACGGGCTCTGGCTTGTCAGGCCCCGCTGAAGCTGCTCCCTGCGCGGGTCACCGGCTGTCAGCTGGAGAAGGAGCTCCGGGAAGTGCATGCCGCTCTTCAGGCTCGGAAAGGCCACATGCTAAAAATAGCGATGGCAGAGGCTGTCACCAGGGAACACTTGGCAGTGAGGAAGATGTGCTGTGAAATGGAACAGCCTTGTCCTTTAGGGAGAGATTTCTCAACCAGCCCGATCTGTGCACGAGCCTGCTGGTCGGCCCTCCGCGGAGCTCGGAGCACCAGGAGTGCTCCTCACTAGGAGACAGACACCCCGCTTCTTTATCCCCACCCATCCCGGCCCCCAAACCAGTGCTCACGTCTGTGTTTCCCCTTTGGGTAAATGAGATCACGGCTCCCATGTTCCTGTGCTCAAAGCCGAGGAGTCGCCTCCGCAGCTTCTTGGCCCTCACTCCCCATGTTGACTGATGCACCCTCCCTCCATCCCCCCCACCTGCACCCCCGCGGTGCCTCCACCTAGGCTCCCTCATCACCTCTCAGTCTGGACCACCGTGGTGGCCTCTCTTCTTGCCCCAGCACTCCCTTTGCCCACTTAGATTAAGCACAGCATCAGAATGATCATTCTTTACATTAAAAAACAAAACAAAACAAAAAACAGCGCCCCCAATGCGCGCAAGTACAGCTCCTTGAAAATCAAGGTTTCCCCCAAACTCGTCCCCAAGCCTTCATTTCTGTACAGTGTGTCAATTGCTGCCTAACAAATTGTCCCCAAAACTAGAGGCTTAAAGCATCAATAAAACACTTGTTATCTCTCAGTTACTGTGGGTCAGAAATTCAGGACCGTCTTCGCTGGGTGGTTCTGGCTCAAGGTCTTCGGAGAGTTTCAGTCACGATGTCATCTGGGACTGCGGACACCTGAAGGCCTGGCCCGGTGCCAGGGGATCAAGTTCCAAGGCTGCTCGTTCACACGGATGGCAGGTTGGTGCTGGCTCTTGGTGGGAGACTTCTGTTCCTTCTCCAGGCAGGTCTCTCCCTAGACTGCTACGCAGGCTAGTGCCCAGGCAGCTGGCTTCCCCCAGAGCAGGCAATCCAGAAAGCAGCAGGGAAGTGGCAGCGTCTTCTGTGACGCAGTCTTAGAAGCCACGCACCATCGCTTCCACCATCTTCCATTGGTCACACAGACCAACCCCAATACAACGCTGGGAGGACTCCAAAAGAGCACGAGTACCAGGAGGTGGGGGTCATTGGGCGCCATCTTGGAGGCAGTTTCCCACCTTGACCCTTACCCTCTTGTCCTGTGCGCCCTGCGTCATAGTCACACAAATTATCCTCCTCCCACGTCTACCTGACAAAATCCCACCTATCCCGCCAGAACTCATTCTGCCGTGAAGTCCTCCCAGATCCCATAAGCTTTAATAAATTCTTCTTCCTGGTCCACTTAGCACTTCCACTTCTATTATAGTACTTACCACATTCTGCCTTGTATTACAGTTGGTTGAGAATGTATCTACCTCCGAAAACTCCTGAAAGAGAACCCATGACTTCTCGTGTTCACCCAGTTCTTGGCAAAGTACTTTCAGAAGAAGATGCTGTGTGCGAGTTTATTGAATTGAATGTGTCTTCCTTCTACTGGCTGGGCTAAATCCTAAAAGAGAAGCCACTATTTCATTTAACGTCATACTATGTGCTTGCTGTGTGCTAGCTGATGGGGTAAGTGTGGTCCTTGCTGACGTAGAGTTACAGCCTCGTGAAACCTTTGTAAATTCTTATAAATGACTGGATAAATGAAGCCACATTTAAAATTCTCTACTCCATCAACTCAGCATATCAGAATACTCCTAATATTTGAAAAATATCTTATCTAGAAGATTCTGTGGCTCCATCTTTCTACTTTATTCTCAACTTTTTTATGATGGTTCCTATTCATTCGCCTATGTACTCATCCATTCATATACTCAAAAAACACTCACTGAGCACGTCACCGTGGGTATTCGGAGATAAACAAGATGAAGCTTCTCCTTCCAAGACCTTTGAAATCCAGTGGAGGAGACAAACAGGTACACAAAGGACTATAACACAACGGTTGGAACAAGAAAAGGGAGTAGAATGACAGCAGCATATCCCAACAGACTGCATGGTGAGGGGTGGGACCCTCCCCCCTTCTGCTCTAGAAGCTGCTGAGAGCAAGACTAACCTCCACAAACTACATCAGAGATAAACAGCGGTGTCTTTTTTGTCCAGAAAGATCTGGACATCCTCCCCTGGTCCCTAGAACAAAACCTCCGAGCGAACCCCTCCCTTTATTTATGCAGGGAATTGAGAGCCAAGAAAGGAAACAGGAACGGGATTGCCAGTCTCAATGGCAAAGCTGAAGTTCGCCAGGTGAGAATTCTTGGCAGCATGCCTTCTCTGGAAAACGGATGAGTCCTCACCTTGGCTGCCCAGCACTGTCCATCCCCACCCTGAACCGGGGCGCCCAGCCTGGAGAGCACAGGCATAGCGATGATTCAATATTAGTGCCTCTATGAATCTAGAGCCTGCTGATCATCTAGGAAGGGAAAAAATAAAAACATGCTCACATATTAATTCCTAGAAAATCAGTGTTTTTTTCTATAGTTACTGTATTTTTCTGAATCATGAATAAGAATAGCTGGGCAGTCCCATTATTTGGTACGTGGATCCAATAATGGATGGAATATTCTACCTCATTGTTTTCCTGGAACCCTGGGACATATGATTGCTAAAACAAACCTCATAAATGCTCATTTATTTTTAATGCATTTATTTAAATGCATGCAAAATATATCATACACATAAAAAGGATTTATAAGACATACGCACAGTTTAAAGCTTAATAAAATGAACACCATGTACCCACCACCCCACTCAAGAAATATATGTCAGTTTATTATAAATAATAAGAGTTAATATTTTCTGAGCAATTGTTATGTACCAGACACTGTTCTAAACACTTTACATATATTTCTGATGGATCCTCACAACAACCTTATATGGTAAGTATTACTGTTATCATTTCACAATCGGGTAACAAGTCTCGGTGAGCGAGCTTGCCCGAGGACACACAGATAAGAAGTGGTTGAGCTGGAATAGACACCTAGACAATCTGCCTCTAGAGCCCACACTTTAAATCACTACACTGTACAGAGGCCCTTCGTTGTACAGAATATTAGGACAAAGTGACCATAAAATCAAACATGGATGCAAACCACATTTCTCCACTGACTCCTACTCTTACATGGAGGGTGATTTGGGGGGTAGAAGCAGGAGAGAAACGCTGGCTTAGAGGGGGCTAAGGACTGTGGAGGGCGGGGAGGAGAGGCAGGAGGGTGTATACAGAGAGACCATCTATGTCAGGCTCTGTAGCCACCCTTTCCTTTCATGGTCACGCTATTGACATCCCAATTGTTCAATGACTATGTCCTGTCTCCTATAAAAAGATAAGATCAATGTTCACTAGTCTGAGAAGCCTATAAAAGTTACCTCCCACCTCTTGGAGCCTGGGTGGCTCAGTCGGTTAAGCCTCAGACTCCCGGTTTCAACTCAAGTGGTGATCTCAGGTTGTGAGATTGAGCCCCCGCATCAGGCTCCGTGCTCAGTGGGGGGTCTGTTTCCCCTCTCTCCCTCCCCCCCACCGCTAGTGAATAAATAAATCTTTTTTAAAAATGACTCCCAAAGCTTTCTGAATACTTCACCCTCTGCCCCCAGAAGTATCCCCACAACACCCTCCTCTTTGCAAGTAATGAGAGCATCGTGCTTTCCTTCACCAAGACACACGAACAAGAGGACCTCCAGAGTCACAGAGTGAATGAGAAGGCAAAGCTAATTGTTGGCAATGTGGCTCATTCCCCTCTGTATGTTGGCTCACAGAATACACTACTCTACGGTTCAACGATGCTTCCATGCCGACCAAAGTCCAGCGATGCTGGATTTGAACCGGGCATTCAAGCCGAGGTTTCTCCATGTTTCTTCTTTAACATGTTCTCTGTCCATAATTGATTACAAATATTTATTTGGGGGAATTTAGTTCCCTCAGTTCCTCTCCTTGAAATCACCTTAATGGAAAAAGTCAACAGCATCCCAAGAGTAAGTGTTCACGCTGCTCTTCAGAGTGGGAGTGGGTTGTGAGAGCAAAGATTCTGAACTCGGGCCTCTTCCTCAACCCCCCACCCTCACCCCCCCAGCCAACGTCACATGGGAGGCCCAAGGCAGGGAATTAGGGAAGAGCTTACCACTGAGCCCCCTAGACTATCTGACCCAACGGGTCTTCATAATAACGCCTTGAAGGAGGAGCTGGAATATCTTGGTAACTCGGGGACTAGCAGGAAGCCTTTGCACAGGGAAGTGATGTCCTCATTATTATAAGGAGGTGGGACCCAGATCGCGTCTCAGTGATGAGCTGGATCCTTCTGCAGCGGGGGCTCTCCAGATGGGCAGAAGCCACTTACTGTCCATGGGGAGGAGGAGCCTTCATCTGAAACAGGGTGTGGAAAACAAGAGTTGCCAGCCAGAGTGGGTGGAGGGCTGTGAGGTCCTTGCATGGACTGCCAGCACATCTGATGGCCATGGGGGGGGCGGGGTGAGGAGGGGCAGTGACCCATGCTGGCTGAGGGTGGCCACGTGAATTTTGGCTTTTCGTGGGTCCCTGAGAAGAGGTTATGGACTTTTTTTCACTTTGAAACAAAACTTCCTTGGAACACATTTTGACAAATGAGGATTGGCGACTATAAAATGTCAAAGAAAATGTTCAGGTTTCTAAATGGGGTTCAAGCAGAGGGACGAGTCAGTGGGCAGCTTACGCCACAGGCACCTCTGGCCCAGGACTTACAGCAACATTTTCTTCTAAGGACCCTGCCGCAGAGCCAGGAGCCAACCGGTGTTTCATTTCTAACAACAACAAAGTCCTGAGACCCACACTATGGGTGCCAAACCGCAGCAGAGCTAAAAGATGTCACGGCAGAAGCACAGGGCAGAAGATGTAATGATGAAAAAAATCCCATTACCCGCATCTACAGACACATATGCCTCATGGTTATTTTGCATCAAATGCAAACTTTATCCTGAAAGAGCCAAAAATGATATTCAGAGCCTCAATGATCATGAAAATTTTTAATTCCACAAATAACTATTAAGGGAAGAAGTGATTTCAATGGATATATTTCTTTTAATCTCAGTAGAGTGTCATGCAAGGGACCATGGCCTTCCCCGCCCCCCCCCCAAATGTCCAAAACCAGATATTGGTGGAAAGAAAAGATCTTAAATGACCCGGCTTTAGAATGGCACACAAAAGACCAGGAAGGTCAGTCTGTGGACAGCAGGCAAGCACATCCTGGGATGGGATGGGGGGAGGGGCAGGGGGAGGGGTGAGCCCGCTGCAGAGCCCTTTGGGCGAGGTCTGGCACTTCCTTCCCCTCCCCTCCTCCTCTTATGATGCTTCTGCTCTTCCTCTCCGCCCTTCCCTTCTGACTTCCACTTTCTTTCCTCCCACACGCCCTCCACTGCATAAGCTACATTTGTCTTTCCTTCCACACCCATTCTTAGAATAACCTTCCATTTCCACACCCAAATCCCTCTTCTTTCCACCCTTCAGACCCCTCACTGAAGATGTGTATCGTGCCACCATTAATGCTGCCTGCAAACGCCAAAGCACGGAGCACATTAGTGCAAGGACATAGGTCGGCCTGGTACGGATATGAACAAGACTAGGTCCTCCTGGCCTTAGACAACTTCCAGTCTAGAGAAGGAAGCAGACAGAGGCCCACAGAACTGAAATACAGGCTGAGTGGGACAAGGCATAAAAGTAGAGTTAATATTATGGGTGACAGACCCTGGGAGGAGCCCAGATTCATTCGGCAGACCAGGAGCGCTTCCTGGAGGAGGCAGAAACTGAGCAGAAGGGCAGGGGACTGCCTTTCTTAGCTCTGAAGTCTCCTGTGAGAATGCTCTATAGAGATGTCTTCCTGGGGGTAATACGGAGAAAGGGCTGGCGGAGAGTTTCAGCACCCACTTGTTTAACTGCCTGAGTCTGAGCTCTGCACACAACCACGCTCTTGGCTCCAGCCCAGCTCACACTGCCAGCTCTGCCCTCCTTGGGACTCTGTCTAGAGGTGCAGAGCTCGGAGGGAAATCACCAGAAGGGAGCAGCGACGATCTTACAGATCTTCCCTTCCCCGACTGCAATAAGGCTCGAATGCACACCCAGGACCTCAGCGTGCTTCAGGCCCACCCCCATCCCCCCAGGCCCATCCGCATAGGGCTTCCAGCCCGCCAGTCCTTCGGGTCTGACTCAGGACTACAGAGGAGGTGAGGCGGTGGAGGGGGAGGGGGAAGCAGATGATGCTTTCAAGAATGTGCTCTTGAGCAAAGCACTTCCCCTCTTCGGGCCTCAGTTTCCTCATCTGTAAAATGAGAACACTGGCCCTTGCCAGCCCAGACATGACAGCTGTGTTCCCCTTCCTTCCTGCTGTCCTTCAGTGTATCTTTCTCTTCCAGTGAGATCAGGCTGCTTCTCAGTCCCTGGAAGCCATCTGCCTATCATCATCCGACAAGAGTGTTTCTCCCCCTTCCCACCCCACCCTGCTCAGGCTCGTTTTCCTATCCCCTCTCTCCTTTGTGCATTCTTTCTCAAAACTGTGGCTTCTCCCTTCCCTGCCTGGGCTTCACTGGGGGAAGCAGTCCATGCTGCTGTTACTTGGGGGCCGGCTTTTCTCAGCATCCCTTCCTTCCTTCTGCCCAGAGCTTTCAAGGGGCGCTTCCGCACACCCAGAGACAGGGAGCGGGGCTTTCAAACCGTCTGCTCAGCACTTGTGGGAGAGCACTCAGATTTCTCAGCGCAGCAAGAAAGAGGCATTAACCCCAGCTTGACTTACAAACGGGAATTTAGAATCTCTGAAAGGCCGGCAGAGCCAGATTGAGGAAACTGCCTCTTTTTTTTTTTTTTTTTTTTTTTAATCATGGTCAAGACTTCAAGGAAGAGTTAGTTAAGCATGCTTGTTGCAAGACAAAAGCCAAGAACCCTCCAGGCAGCAGCAAGAACAGGTCTGACACTGGTACTCAGTCAGCGCCACGATCTTGTCTCAGAGGATGGTCCCTTCTTTTAGAACCTTGTCAGAGAAATGGGCTTTTCTAGGTACATTCCATATGGAAAGATAGGACAACAGTGCTGTGCATGTAACATACATTTCCCTTTTGATCTTTTTGCGGGAAACTTCCTCCTGCCTTCATCCTCCTGAAGTAACTCCTGAAAGGACCCTACACAACGCTTGTTGGAAGGGCTTGTAAAGGCAAACAGGCTGCTAAGGTGACAGGCATGCAGCTGGCACGACCCTCCTCCCTTTGGCCATGCGTCCATTCACTCCCACCGCCCCTCCTTTGTGTTCCCGCCCCCCTTCAGTCTCCCTGAGAACTGACCTGAGTAGCAAGGCCCGCAGAACTTCCATCCCCACCCCAAAAGGCGCATCCCACTAAGCAAGGGGTGAGTTTTTAAATGAATGTCATAAATTTACCTATTCTTATCACTTAGGATAGTCTTGATCTCTCCCTACACCTAACTCCTTTCAGCATGTGTGTTCTGTAGCACGAGAGCCCAGCCTCCAATAAACTCTGCCTTTTATTACTTTAATCTTTTTGATGTACAAGCCTAGTCTCTCCAACCAAACTGCAGGTTGCTCCCGAACACGGACTGCTCCCTGTTCACCTCTGTCGCCCTGGTCCCTATCAACTGTCTAATTCACAGTCAGTGGATCTTGTGTATTTTTTATCTTGGTTTATTACACAAATAAAACGTGCTCATGGTAGGATTACATGTTTATTGGCAGAGTAAATCACCACAGAATAAAGTGCACAGACTCCAAAGCAATTAAAGAAATGCAAATTTTTTAAAATGGAAGATATTCTTATATATGCATTAAATTAAGACAAATTAATAAAAATGAAAAAAAAACTGTGCAGGAGTGATTATGCAAGAGAGTGTGCTTACACAGCAGTGGAGGGAGCCTGTCATTTGGCTCAAGACTCTTGAACACTACCTGGTGACATCTCACAGGAAGTATAAAGATCCCCTTGCCCTTTAATTGGGGTTACAAGTGTCAGACCCGGGATGGGGGCATCCTGACACTTCTCCATTCTAAATTCTCCTCTCTTTGCTGCCTCTCTCTCTTTCTCAACTCCTCTCTGGCCATCTCCCCTGGCTACAGATTTCCTTCTGCCACTCTGTCTGTCCTCAACCGAATTACCAAGAGCCCGTCCTCAATCTGCTCCAAAGTAGAAGATTCTCCCTGAGCCAGACTTTAGCCCTCTGTCCTCCCAGTGTTTTCTCCAGTGTCAGAGATGTCCTGCTTTGTTTACGTTCCTCCTATCAGAGACTTCCCCAAGTCCTCCAGCGTGAAAGGAGTCGTTCCCTGTGAGATACCACCAAACATCAGCACTCAGTGTACAAGCCAGACAGCCATCATCTCCCCACTGGGAGTGAGCATGGGGAGCAAAACCCAAGAGCAGAGGCTCAGAGGTTGTTCGTGGGGGACCCCCACAGGCTGAGGCCAGCAGTGGGTGCGTGGACTCCAACCCCCACACGGCTCCCTCCCCAACTTGCTCTCAGGATCAGAGGAAAAGGGAGATGGAGGGACATGGAGGTGGGAAGGAAGTACTTGTGTTGGTTTTCTTACTTGGCTGGTACTGTTTGCTAAGTTCTCTCTGCCGTCCAGTGCCCACTGTCATGGCCGCACACATCATCCAAATGTTGCCTACTTCTCATCTGAATCAGTTTGGGAGGGTCTGCTGTGACCCCTCCAAGGGGAACTTCCCGGAAGCACATGGCCTTGGCTCAAATACTGTAGCAGATGCCGGAGGTGCTACGGCCGAAGGCCTGGTGCCACCGCTCTCTTCGCGGAGCGACAGCGAGTCCTTTCCTGCTTTTCTTTTTTCTTTTATTGGAGTTTAGCTGACATACAATGTTATATTGTTTCAGGTGTTCAATGTAGTGAATGGAAATTCTATACATGACCTAATGCTCACCACCACGAGCGCTGAGCGTTGTTACCGTCTGTCACCATACGATGTTATTACAATATTATTGGCTAATTCTTTTCATCCCTGTGACTTATTGATTTTACAAGTGGAAGTGTGTACCTCTTAATCCCCTTCCCCTACTTCACTCATCTCCCCCACCCCTCCCCTCTGGCAGCAAGTTCTTTCTTGTAGAGAGAATCCAGGGCACCTGCAGGGCTATAACCTACTCCTAGGGATCCAGGAACAGAGATTTTTTTTGAGAAGCAATGTTAGCTTAAGAGTTCTAACGCATTTCCCCCTCTTCTCCCTCCCTGAGACAGGACGTGGGTGCTTTCCTCCCCAGATCAAGTGAGACGTGAAAGGAGGTTTAAGGAAGCCGCTGGAAGAAGTGGGAGCCCCTCTCCCGTGCATTAGGCCATGTGCCTGGAGCTATGGCAGGACTGGTGGAAGGAAGCGGATGGTTCTTACAAGAGCTTGATTTGCGTCTCTGGAGTTTGGGAGGCATGGAGGCTGGTGCCAAGGGAATGGGATGAGGGTAACAGCGGGAGCAGCCTGCGCTCCTGGAATTTGTCGATGAAAGATGCACGGGTCTCCTGCTGCACAACAACGTGGATATAATTAACACTACAGATCTGGACATCTAAAGATGGTTAAGGTGGCAAAGTTTATAATACAGCTTTGACTGCAATTTAACAAAAAGAAGAGGGATGCACAGGGTTTTCCACGGCCCAGATGGGCATTGTGGAAGGTAGCTGTTGTGAGCCCAAAACGATCCCTACCCAGAGAACTGCCCACCATAGAGAAACCTAAGGCATAAGAGGCCAGAGCCTCTTCTGGGACAGGGACCGAGCTGAGAGGTGGAAGGCCACCCGGAGAAGGGTCACCCACTTGAAGGGCTAGACATGCACAGACTCCCCAGCAGAGGGGTCACCGTGGAACCTCAAACAGGAACACTCGGGTCAGCCTATTTCTGTTCAATGTGGCACACGTCTAGTGGACAGCTGCTGGTCCAGAGGTCCCCACTGGGGTGGCCAATACTCTCTCAGATTCCCATCAAAGTCTGGGGTCTCTGCGTCCAACCCTGTTTCCTCCACCATCTTTTACAGCCATTGTTCCCCAGGAAACCTCTTGCACTCATAACCTCAGCTCAGGGTCTGCTCCCAAGAGGATCCAAACCGCCACCATTTCAGAATTTCAGAACTGGTTTCCCTAAATCATAGTAAATGGCTGCAGGTGGAGCTAGCATTAGCATCTCTTCAGAATGTGTGAGCACTTTTCACCCTTTTCCCGCAGCTCTGAAACACCAGCACCCGATATCCTATTACAGATTTTATAAGTGAACTTTCTCTAAATAACATTGTAGTAACAAAACCTAAAACCTCTGTGGCTTACGACAACAGAGGTTAATTTATTTTTTTAAGACTTTACCTTTAAGTAATCTCCACACCCAACATGGGGCTCGAACTCCCAACCCCAAGATCAAGAGTCACATGCTCTACTGACTGAGTCGGCCAGGTGCCCAACAAAGTTTTATTTCTAACTCATTGTATATGTTACCGGTCTCCTCTAGATGTCGTCTCATAACAGAATCCAGGCTAAAGGAACAGCCTCTATCCTGGGTGTGCCTTTCTAAAGGCACACGGAAGAGAGCAAAAATGCTGGTGGAAACATGCAGTGCTCTTCAAGTTTCTCCCACTCACATTTTATTAGCCAAAGCAAGTCACACGGCCAAACCTGACCATGAGGCAGGGAAATGTACCCTGCCACAGTCCCGAGGCACTAGGCAAGAATATCTAATCCTCCTCTGGAGAAGCAAATATTTGAAATGTACAAAAATGTCAGGCCTGAGGTCTGGGAGCGTTCTTGGTCTTTTCTACATTGTGCCAAGATGGCAGCTGCAGCTCCAGGAAACACAGCCCTATTCCACACAGGACGGAAAAGAAAGGGGGAAGATAAACAGGAAGAACTGCTGGCTGAGTCTCTCTTTTTTTTTTTTAAGATTTTTATTTTTAAGTGATCTCTACACCCAACATGGAGCTCGAACTCACAACCCCAAGATCAACAGTCTCACGCTTTACTGACTGAGCCAGCCAGGCCCCCCAAGTCTATCTCTTTTAAGAGTTGTGGTTTTTGTTTTTTGTTTTTGACAGTCTCTCTTAATGACTTCCACTTATATTTCATTGGCCACTTCTCTCTGCAAGGAAAGCTGGGGTATGTATTCAGCGGCCACTCCCAACAATAGAGAGGTTTTGTTAGTAAGGAAGGTAATATGAATATTGGGTGCTCAGCTAAAGCAGTTTCTGCCACTCCAACAAAAGAGAAACATCTGTAAGTTTTTGGAAGCTGCAAGACAGAATGAAGAAAGTTAACTGATGAAACTCAAAGAGAAACCATAGTTTAGAATTTTCTGTGGTTGTTGCAGAGATGCTGAAAGCTGATCTACCTGATAGAACCCTGACATGTTTCTGGGCTTAGAGTCAGCAGCTGGTTTGGAGGGTAGAAGCAAGAAGTGGGCTGAAAAGAGGGAGAACACGGGAACATCTTATATGGACAACTACCCTTGACACCATCTTACCCATCATCGCCCAGAGAGCCAGCCATCAGCATTTACTTCTATGCAAAACCAAACCAAACCCAAAGATACTGAACAAAATATTTCAGCCCTCTTGAGGCCTTTATTTGGAGGCCTCTGCAGCCTGACAGCCCACTTCTTGCCCATCTTACCCAGAGCTCTGAATCCAAAGGCTACTCAGTAGAGATACTTTGCCTGAAAACAGACAACAGCTATGGAAGCCCACAGTCTTCCTGCCTTGTCTATGAGCAAATCTTTGGGCTTACCAGATAAATGAGGGGCTCCACTGCAGGACTCGGCACAATTGCAGATGATGCCACACCCAGAGCCGAGCATTAACTGAAAGTCCCGCAGGCTGAACCACAGGCCCCCCCCACTCCTGTTGTACCCATGCAACAAGAATAGGGTGCTATGAAAATGGAACATTCAGAGAATCACAAAGGAGTGCTTATACATTTAAAAATTCTGCCTACCACAAATATAAATACTGGGAAGAGGGTGGTAGACTGGGAGAATGCAAAGTAAAATCTTCATATTGGGGAGTTAAAAGGTAATGTCAAAGTCTTCCAAATAAGTAGAGGCTAACTAATAGAGATAACAACATACAATCCAGAGTTATGAAGGTAGCCACAAGAAGAACTTAGTGAAGAAACTGTTTTTAATGAAGGAAGGGAGGAGGGAGGGAGGGAGGGAAGGAAAAAGGAAAGGAAAGGAAAGGAAAGGAAAGGAAAGGAAAGGAAAGGAAAGGAAAGGAAAGGAAAGGAAAAAGGAAAAGGAAAGAGAAAGAGGGCAGGAGAGAGGGAGGGAGGGAGGGAGGAAGGAAGGAAGGGAAAGAAAGAGAAAGAAAACATTTCTCTGAGTTGTGGATTCAAGGAGGGGAGGGAAAGGGGAAGATCATGACTTCCCACTGTAACCTGCTCTGTATTATTTGATCTGCATGGGCACGTGGACTACTATACCTATGCTTTCTGCAACATTATATTTTTAGATTTAAAATAAAGGTCCCATTGGTAAATAAAGGTCCAATCCATTATTGAAACTGCTATATAGTATTGCAGTGTCTAAATATACCATGTTTATTTATAAACCGTCCTTCAGATGAGCATCTGAGTCATTTAAAATGTGTCAATATTAGGAACAATATTGGATCAAATAGTCTTGTATATATCCTTGTATACATGTCTCTAGGAAGGCAACTCTGCACTGGAGGGAAGGAGCCTCTTTAATGTCACCAGGAAACTGACAAATCACTCTCCAGAGCAGGTGCACCAGTTCTCATCCATAATAGATGAAAAGGGCCGGTGCTCCACATCCTCACCAACTGAGTTTGTCAAGTTTCTTAGATTCTGCCAACCCAATGGGTGTGAAATAACATCTCATTATGATTCTGGTTCCCGGATTGTTAGAAGAGTTGAGTGTCTTCTCACGAGCTTATTGGCAATATGGATTTTCTCTTCATTGATGTTTTGCCTGCTTTTCTGTTTTGTTGTTTATCTTCTACTAACTGGTAGGCATTCTTTATCAATTCTGGATACTAAGGTTTTGTTGGGTACATGCATTGAAAATTCTTCTCTCGATCTACAATTTGTTTTTTAAATTTGTTTACTTTTTGCTTATTCATTTAACATAAGTTTTACTACGTGTTAAATTAAATCAAATATATCAACCCTTTCTTTTACGTTTATACTTATATTGTGTTTGTGAAATCCCCTCTCATCCTGAGGTCATCGTTCTGTCTTCCACGGGGCACAAATTAATGCCTCAGTTAACATATAAATAAATAAATTCTTTCCAGGTTGTTGGTCTCTAGGACATTACACAAATCCAATTTTTATTTTGTGCAAGCACCTTGCTTGTGCAGGCAAATTTGTATTGCAAAATTCGACTTAAAGATAAATGTTACAGGGGTTGCTGCCATTTATCATAATGAAACCAAGCTGAAGGATGCCTTACTTTACACATATGAAAGTGTACGACCAGCAGGAATAGCTAATTATTCTTCTTCACAAAAGATACATTTGAGAAATGAGGCTTTAATATATAGCAATATTTAGATAGAAATCAGAAAGAAATCTTGTTAGTAAGGGCTACAACAATAGAACAGGGCACCTGGAACAGCCCATGTGGTCAAAAACTGTTTTAAGTCTCAATGACATGGCAGACCTGTAAGGAGAGCTGTGGAACTTCTTTAAAAAAAAAACCAAAAAAACAAAAAACCACAACGTAAGCAATCATTAGATGTTACGGCACAATAAAATTTCAAGGCCAGAGTTCTTGCCGTGGAAGCAGCAAGTCAATAGCTCCAACACGTGTGTTTACAACAACATCCGATTGCTTCTCTCCTTAAGCCTTTGCATTTCGTCTCCTCTCCAGTCCCCGTGGCCCCGTCCTAACGAGGCTTCCTCTCCTCACGTCTGGTTTAGTGAAACAGTCACCTAACTAGTCATCCTACTTCCAGCTGCTCTCCCATCCTCACGTGCCAGATGAAGCTTCCCCAAAACCTGCTTGTTACCAAGTCTCTCTTCTCAAAATTTTCAGGGCATCCTCGCTGCACGTTGCATAAATATGCCACAGACTCGGAGACATTGTCCTTTTGATGCCTATTTAAGTCATTAAAATCTTTCCACTATTATGGACGATACCGTTCGTAAGGCGAATTTTCTAGCCAGGTATTTAAGGCCCTCCACGCTCTGTCGCTCATTAGCTTTCTTTATGTCCCATCACATCCTATGAAAATCCTCAGCTTCCTCTGGGCTGATCTCTTCTCTGCCTCTGTTCCTTCTCCTCCCCAGGGA
Source organism: Ursus americanus (assembly GCF_024610735.1). Lineage (NCBI taxonomy): Eukaryota > Metazoa > Chordata > Mammalia > Carnivora > Ursidae > Ursus > Ursus americanus. The sequence continues at coordinate 68,616,605 of NC_142136.1, forward strand.
AAGGATCCTGCCAAGGACAGCCCAAGACCCACTCCCTCCATAGGTTCTTTACTGACTTCTCAGTGATTATTCCCACCTCAGACTCCTAAAACACTTCCCATCTGTGCCACGCACTTAGCACTTGCTGCCTTGAAATGATTTTATATATCTCCTGGTTCCCAAAGTAGTTTAAAGTGATCTGTGGGCAGGAATGATGTGTCAGGGAGTCTGGGACAGAAGCAAGGTCCCTGAGGCATCTAGCCGAGTTCCTGACAGGATTCAATAAATATCTGTCAACTGCATTTAGCCCAGTATGTATTAAATATCTCATAGTATATTTATCAATGTTACAAAAGTCTTCATAGTCTCCTGCAGGTTGGGTTATACTTCCCAAATGAAAACAACTCGTTGTAAAAGAGAAAATAAAATTAATGCAAAGAGGTGTCTTTAAACATTAAGAGGAAATAGAAAAGTCGCCTAAAATCTCAGGCACTCCAGTTCTTTTTCAATGAAAACATACCCATTACTGAAGAGTCACACATTGTAAAACTCCCCACAGAAATGGTTTACAATGTCCTCGGACACCCTTTTCTCAGAAGGTTAAAGACTTGGAGAAGAGAGGCCAGCGAGACGGTTACACTGTGCTTGGCAGAGACCCCTAAGGACGCAGACTGGACTGTCCCAGTCCCCACCTCACATGGGGACTCTTCTGGCCCCAGCCTGAGAAGGTCGGGCGGAGAATAACCACCTACCACCCTCTATCTGTAATTTAGGGAAACTGCCGCGGCCGCCTTTCCTCGCTGGCTCCTTAAAAAGTGCTGCTTGCTGCAAATGCTTGAGAAGATAGTGAAAGGGGGAAAAGAAGAAAAGAAAAATCACCACCCAGGGATACCCACTAATACTGTTGTGGAGAATCTGCCGGGTGCTGTGCACATGTGGACACACGCGCACCACTCTGCAGGCTCATGTCCCCTATGCAGTGAGAGGTTGTGTGGGTCAAGGTTACAAGCAAGGCCACTGGAGCCTGACTCCATGTCTGAAGCCTGGCCCTGCCACTCACTGGCTCTGTTAGCTGAATACATCGCTCCCTGCACACATTCCCTCACCTGTAAAACGAGAGTCATAGTACCTGCCTCCTAAGGTTGCCGTGGGCTTAGGGGCGGTGATACGTATGCAGTGTTTCCACCAGGGAGACACGTAAAAAGAACGATGCAGCTCTGAGTTATCATACAGTTCCCCGTCTTACCTTTGAACTTCACATTTTATCAGGACCCTGCTCTCAAATCTTCTTTGAAAATACTGTTTTTACGATTATATGTTTCTCTATCCTACTTTTTACTTAACGCTTTACCATGCCTATATGTTTTCAATATTCTTTTAAAAAATTATTTCTGATGTCTGTATAACTAATACTCTATCTTCTAAATATACCACAATTTATCACTTTCCCCTGTTTGGGGATGTTCCAGTTGTTTCCTATTTATCACTGTGATATATAACACCGTGACAATATACTTAAAACTTGAGTCACACAATCTCTGTTTGCTTTCTTAGGATAGATTTCTAACACAGAATTTCTAGAACAACAGGGCATAAACCTGTTGTTTAATGTTTATACGACCAAACCCTTACCCAGAAAAGACATTCCAAGTTTGCTCCCATCCGCCCTGTGTGACAGTGGCCTCTGTGCCAGTGATGGTGTTCTAGTGTTATCTCTTTTTTTTCTTCTTCGCTATTTGGGGAAAAGAAAATGTTTATTTCATTTAATTTTGATTTTGATTACTAGTGTAGCCCAACTTTTATGATTATATTGGTCCTGTGTATTTCTTCTTTTGGGAACATTCCATTCATGTCCCAATTTTTTGGCATATGTTTGGTTTTTTTTTTTTTTTTTTGAGTGAGTTGCGAAGAGGTTTTTTTAAATTAATTGATAAGTGTTCTTTATATATTAGGAATTTAATTTTTCTGTCCCATTTTATTTATTCCAGTTTACTTTATGGCTTACGGCTTTCATTTCCTCATTGGCTCAGCACATAGTTACTGAGTGCCTGCTGTCCCACACACTGTCGGAGGTGCTGGAGATTCGGCACAGAACAAAGTCAACTAAAATCTTTGTCCTTGGAGAGCTTACCTGTTAGTGGGGGCTTCTAGCTGAGAGTGTAATTGCAATCAACAGAACCATCTAATTCCTGGAATGCCTGTTGTAGAGTTTCATAAGTACCTATTTCTTAGACATAATTGGTCTATTAATGTCGTCTTCCTTTCAGAAAACCATTGTAGTCACATGAATACAGAGGAAGAGAGACTCCAGGGCTTAGCCTGATAGAGAAAATTAGGTAATATTTTCAAACAAGTATGACTGAAAGGGCAGCCATAGACTTTCAGATGGGACTTGGGGCATCAGGAGCACACCTAGTGGTTCTTTGTTTTTTTCTTTTCCTTTCACACAGGTACCTCACTTGTACATCTCAGAGTTGGGGGCAGGAGAAACAAAGGAGTGTGAGGGGGGATGATGAGAATAGAGAAGTTTGGGGTCCTATCTGAGTTGGCTCGGGTTGTCATAACAAAGTACCACAGACTGGGTAGCTTATAAACAGCAACAAGTTACTTCTCACAGTTCCAGAGGCTGAAGTCTCACACTGGAGTGCTAGCATGGTCAGGGCTTGGTGAGAGCCTTCTTCTGGGTTGCAGACCACTGATCTCTTGTTGTATCCTCACGTGGTGGGACAAGATTGAGCGAGCTCTCTGGCCTCTTGAATGAATAGGGCACTAATCCTATTCATAAGGGTTCACCCAAATACCTCCCAGAGGCTTCCCCTCCAAAAATCACATTAGAGGTTAGATTTTAACATTTGAATTTGTGGGGGACATGAACAGGTCCCATAAGCAGAGGACACTGTGCCAGGAATGACTTTACGGAATGGCTGATGTCCCAATGTCAATTTTAGAAGAGATTCCCATCCCTCAATGGAAGCACAGGAGACCCGTGGGGCCTGCAATAGGAGCAAAATGGCCTCCCAAGCAATCTGTGTGCGCATGTGACTCAAGGACCAGATAAACGACCACGCTCTAAAGTGTCAGCCATTGGAAACAACTCCAGGGAAGCAGAGGGAATCCTGAATTAACTGAGGTGGTGGTTTTGGCAGCAGCAGAATAGGAACCAAAATAAAAATGGAATGGAATCATAGAAAGTTCCATTTCTTATACATCTGAAAGATCTCGTGTTTTTAAGAGCAATCACACAAAAAATAGAGATAATTATTTAAACACTTAAGTAAGAATTCCCATAGTTCTTAAGAAGAAACTGAAAATCAGCATCATTTTAAGTTAACTTTTACAAACGCAGTTCCAAAAACAACCGTTCCAATATGTACGAGGTGGGAGTCATCAACTCCTTCTTCACCCTTGGCCACTCCCAAGCAACATGTACATAAATATCCCTACAGAGCCAGGATAAACATGACTGACCGCAAAAGTTGCCCAGCACAGATGAGCAAGAACCTCCTGACAACAGAATCTCCGGATGGTCCTACTCCGAAGATTCCCCCCTCGTCTCCGCTCCTTGCACAGCTCAGGCTCGACTGCGGGGTCCACTTTGCCCCTTCTCTCTGCTCTTTATCGGAAGCTGCCCTCCTCATCAGAAGCTGCCCCGGGTCACTCTCAGCTTCCTCCTCAATGAAGCAGAGCTGGCTCCTGCCGGGAGGAAGCAAGTAGAAGATTGGTCATAGAACCCAGATTCAAAAGAAGGATTCAGAAAAGATGTACAACATCACGTATGGTTAGGGAACTGCAAATCGAAACTGCGATGAGATAACACTTCACACCCATGAGGATGACTACTGAAAAAATAAAATAAAAAAGGAAGGAAGGTGGGTGAGGATGTGGAGAAACAGAAACCCTTGTTGGTGGGAATGTAAAATGGTGCAGCTGTTGTGGAAAATGGTCTGATGGCTCCTCAAAACATTTAAAAACAGAATTACCTCAATTATACTTCTGGGGATGGACCCAAAAGAATTGAGGGCAAGGTCTCAAAGAGATACTTGCACATCCATGATCATGGCAGCATTATTCAATAACCAAAAGGTTTCGGAAGCCAACCAAGGGTCCATGGACACATGACTGGGTAAAGGAAATGTGTAGTCATACAATGGAATATCATTCAGCCTTAGAAAGGAATGAAATTCGAACCCCTGCTACAACATGCTTGAACTCTGAAGACATCATACTAAGTGAAATAAGCCAGGCACAAAAGGACGACTACTGTCTGATTCCACTCACACGAGATACCTAGAATAGTGCAATTCACAGAGCCAGAAAGTAGAAGGGTAGTGACAGGTCTGGGGGATGAGGGGAATGAGGACTTGCTGTTTAATGGCTACAGAGCCTCCTTGAGGAGGACAAGGTTCTGCAGATGGAGAGTGGTAGGGATGCAGAGCGACAGAGATGTCCTTACTGTCAGCAAACTGTGAGCTTTCAGAGGGGGGTGGGTCTGGGGTCCAACTGGATGGAAACAGGGAACATACAAGGCCTGGATTTACCACGTAGAGCGCTAGGAGTGAGCTCCCCCGTTTTGTAGGGTGAGGAGGGAGGAGGCGATCCCACTGAGCTCTAGCGACGGGGCTGAGCAGCAGGAAAACTGCAGCCAGGAAGTGCTCTCCTGGCCCTGGTCGGGGTCCGGCCCAGGCTAACGCTCCTGACGCCCTCCTCCTGGGATACTGCGGCATCCTCGATTTCATTGGGCTCAATTCAGAAATCGGGGACAGAGTGGCCTTCAGTGGCCATTTCGAACTTAAAGGCTTACCTTTATCGCCACACCCTCCACGAAGCCCCTTCTGATGTCCCCTAAACCCTGCGTTATCAACGGAGGCCATATTCCCTCAAAGCGGCCAGAAGTTGGTTCTTAGGAGGGGGGGAAAATCTTACCTTTTTTTGAAAGAGCAAGCACAGATAAACGTTCGGCAAATGCAGATACACGGTATATCTGTGGAATTAAAATTTAACAGTGGGGGTGGTGGTCCTGGGGGGGCGGGGAGCTGTGGGGGGGAGGGGTCACACAAAGGTTGAGAAACACAGCCCGAAAGTTTGGGGCCTAGCACGCTCCGAGCCCCCGTGTTTCAAGCCCACACAGCACTTGGCTCTTCTCTCCCAGGCTTGACCGTGACCCCTTCTCCCCCAGCTCTCCCTGGCGGACCCAGGGCTCGCCTGCCCGGGGGCGCGCTCACCCGGCGGTGCCCCACGCGGCCCGCGTAGACACGCACAGTGCGCCCCTCCGCGCCCTACGGGCCGGCGCGGGAAGGCGGGCGGCTCGCACCCCAGCGGGGCCGGCCTCCCGAGCGCGCCCGCGCCGGTCGCCGGGGCGCGCTTCACCCCAAAAGGTGCCCCGCCGCTCCGGCCACCCGCCCTCACTCCCCCCACTCCCCCTACCCCGAGCAGCCGCGGGCTCGGACTCTCCCCTTCCGCGCCCGCGCTGGGGCCGCCCGCAGCCTCGGCCCCTCCCGCCGCCGCCTCCGCGCGCTCCTCCGCCGGGCTGGCGCGGCGACGCCCTGGGCGGCGGGAGCCTCCGCGGCCTCGGAAGTCTGTACACATCGCGCGGTGGGTCTGGTAGCTGCGTCTCTGTGGCGCAATCGGTTAGCGCGTTCGGCTGTTAACCGAAAGGTTGGTGGTTCGAGCCCACCCAGGGACGACGGCGCTCGTTTTCCTGAGACGGATTCATTTTAAAACCGCAACCGTGAGATTTTTAATCGACTAGGGAGGACCGCGACGCTACCGTACTTCTGGGACGGAGGAGGACCGTGTTCTCTCAGTATTTGTCGCCCAGCGGGGTTGGATGGAGGAGCGACTCTGCTTCTGGACTGGCAGCCCCGGGGCTAGGTAATTCAAGTCCACGGTACGTCCACGGGAAATTTGCACACATTCTTCAGGAGACCGGCCCAAAGGTTGTGCTTCACCAGCACTGATTGTAATGGAGGGGGGAAAAAGTGCCCCTTGACAAGTGAGTGAATAAATGCCACTGGTTTCGTCTCGGAGAATCTGATTTCACCAGAAAGTAAATGTCCTTATTCAGTAGGGGAGTCACCTAAAAGTCTGTGGAGGCATAATCACCCTATGTACCTGTCTGCTAAATGAAGCTCTGTTACAGCTTTTGGACAATGGACTTGAACCTAGACGAAGGTGTTAATGTTTGCTTTAGATCGCTGACAGAATTTTCCCTGAAATTAACTCGGGCAGAAGTTGTTTACATGGGTTCCTGTTAAAAGGTTTTCAATGATGTGTTTTCAACTCTGGTCTCACAGAAGACACAGATATTTTTCAAGCAGATGGTTCACATGAGACTTTCAGTAAAGATAGAGAACCACACGATAACATGATAACGTGATGATATAATTCACTGCTGCCAAGACTGAGGTTATGGGGTGGGTGCTTTCTCTGGGATGTACTTTTCGTGGATAGAATTTAGAAACCTGAGGAAGGAATAAACTGCCTCACTTGGTTGTCCTTTAGGGAATGCCTTGGCAAATGCTGGCTGATAATTATTTATCAAATAATTGTTGGTAATAAAATACCCTCTGTTGTCTAGTTAGGGGCCCTAAAAAAGGAGACACAGTGTGGCACTTGTGGAATTTCAGACAGAGTAAGGGGTAGCCCCCCCAAATATTCTTAGGTAGGTGCCTCTTTGATGCTCACAATTCCAAACTTTCCCCTCATACTAAAGGATAGCCTCCAGTGGAAACGAGGAAAATTAGGTCATAAGATCATTTATATACCGTTCAGATCTAGTCTAACATTTCAAAATGAGGAAGGCATAATATTTGCTAGTACCTACGTTATGGGGACTTAGAAAGCACAGCCTTCCACTTTAAGCGGACTGTGTTTGTACTAGGGTGTAAGCTCCTTGAGGGAAGAGACCATTTACTGTTATTAATGGTCATTTCAGGTTCCAAAGTATTTCCTTCCAGATACAAATTCTTCAGCTTAGCACACAGGGGCTTTCCCCCACCCTGTTCCTGCGTGAAATCCTCTAGTTGTTATATGCATTTACCAGGAGCTTCAGTGGCCCATGCTGCCTTGTACCCCCGCCTCCCCAGATGTCTTTGCCTTTGCCCTGATGTTCCCGCCTCCTCTGTACTTACCTGAGTTACATCTGCTGGGGAGTTACCCTCTCAGGGAAGCCTCCCCTGGTGCTGCCTCTGTCTGATTTAGGTGCCCCTCCTTTATTCATTCATCACACTACCCTGAAACCAGGGAGTTGTCACCTACACTAGCATATGAACTCCTTGAGTGTAGTGAGTAGGTCTTTATTTACGTTGTTTGCTCATCTGGCACAGGTCTGTCACACAGCACATTCCCAGGACTGAAGCATTTCCTGCCTTCTCAGAGGATGTGATTAACAGAGATGGGCAGTCAGATAAAAATGCATATGATGAAGTGTTAGCATGAGGGCCACAGAAGAATGTTCCCAGGTAGTAGAGGAGGAAGTCAGCATAGATAAGCTGGATTGTGTCTTCACCGAGGATCTGAAACAAGCCTGAAAGATCTGGACAGGCCAGAAGGCTGGGGAGGGCTATTTAAAGCTGGCAAAATTTGGAGGCAAGTTGGGGGTGGGTAGGAGACGAGCATAACCAGAATATAGAACAAATGTACTTAAATAGAGTGCACTGAAAATGTTCTTAGCTTGTGGAAGGGCCCTGAAGAACAAGGCAGGAAGCTAGACTTTACCCTATAAAGCAAGGGAGTAACTGTTAAAGGTTTCTGTTTTCAGGACATAATGAAATTTATTTTAGATGGTTGGTCTGGCAACAGAATAGGGGAAATAGAGATCAGAGAACAGTTAAGAGGCAATTATATTTCAAAGGAGAGGCAATGAGGTGGGTCTAGAAAAGAAAGATGTAATTCCAGGGAAGATTGGGTAAGATTAGGGACTAAAACAGGAGGGAAGTGGGGAGGGTGATGCCTACATTTAGAGCCTCGGTGCCCCAGGAAATGGTGATAGTGGTTTTGCTTGATACCGGGAATTTGGAGGGGTGTTAAAGAAATCTCAAAATTAGAGAAATTATAAATTGTGCATACTTTTAGCTTACTTACTTGTGGCTGGTTTTCCACAGTGGAGTTCATCTAAAATCCAGTTCCAGGGGCATCTGGGTGGCTCAGTCGTTATGCATCTGCCTTTGGCTCAGGGTGTGATCCCAGAGTCCTGGGTCAAGCCCCGCATTGGACTTCCTGCTCTGCTGGGAGCCTGCCTCTTCCTCTCCCACTCCCCCTGCTTGTGTTCCCTTTCTTGCTGGCTGTCCCGCTCTCTGTCAAATAAATAAATAAAATCTTTAAAAAAAAAAAAAAAAAAAAAACCTAGTTCCAAAATCAATCATCATTTTTTTTTAAGTTTCATTTCATTTTAACTTAAACTTCATTTATTTAAGGTAACCTTCCCAAGAGTCCACTTTAGGGGTCCACAGAGCCCTGTAAAAACCTGAATGGAAGCTAAGGACCCTCTCCCCACAATGTACACATTCACAGAAAAAAATTTATTTACAGTGTCCAAGGGAGTCACAGAGTCTGGAACAGATTTCTGGCCCGCCCGATTTTGAAGGCTTTGTATTGTATTTATTCAATTTGTATTCTAATTACTGGTAAAGGTTATAAAGTGTGTCAAATCCAGAGTGTTTAGGTATGGAAAATTACTAAACTGAAGATTTTAGGGTAATACAAAGAAATAGAATAGTCTAATACTGTTGACAAGCCACAAAGAAACCAATTTTTTTTGTACTGAGCAATTAAGTAGATATGTAAAATTAATAATGAACGACTTGAGACAACAAAAGCTGCTTTTGAGTTTTAACACTTAATACCTTATTGTTATAATCTGGAATGACTGTGTGTGAAGGGCTTTACCATATTGATCCGTTTGGGGCTGCTTCTGTAGGGATTTATAGCAGCAGCAGATTCTAATTTGTGTTTCTTTCCTTGCAACTTACACCCAGCAAACTGTCATATTTTATTACCCTCTTCTAGGAATTGAGCCATTTTTCATTGCCTTTTTTTTTTTTTTTTTTTAGTAAAAACAAAACAACAGAAATTATTGTCTGTCGAAGAGGACTCAAACTAGTTATTTCCAAACAAAGATAAAGTGACAAAGTAAATCAAATATACACTTTAAGGAGATCCTCAACTACCTTAGTAATAAACTGAGAAGTAGATTATTATAGATTATCATATATATATGTGTGAGCAAGTGGTAGTTTATTTATACTTAATTGAACAACGTATTCACTTATACTAGAGTATAGGCTGGTCTGATCATTGAAATTCACTCGAATAAATACTACAGAAGTGAAAATCTACAATGGATAGGACTCAACATAGAAGTGAAGTTTGAAATATAGAATTTCTCCACTAATGAGCAGTCATGGAGACTCTTCACATAGCCAGTGGGGACGTCAGTTTACAACTGCAAACGTTTTGTCATCCTGCTGAATTGGCCTGGTTTACATTGCCTTAGGGCTGGGGGAGCATCAAATATCTGGTGTATTGTAGAGACACTTGAACCTCCTCAGTATATTTAGATCACCTCTGCTTCCAAACCCGGTGGGAAGGCTGTCACAAAGAGAAGGCTGGCAAAAAGGTGCTTTATCAAACTATTAAGCGCCTACAATAACCAAACAGAAAATGAGTTTTCATTTTGAGATCTGAAGTATTTCATAGGAGTTCCTTTTCTCTTGATGACCTCTTGCTTCTGTGGTTGTACTGAAACTCCTGATTACTGTATTTTAAACTTCTCCAGTACCAGATTTATGGTCACTTAAGCACTTGTGCTGTGTTGGAGAAGTTAATAAGCCCCTTTCCATGGATCTGCTTTAATTAGAAGCATCCTGGTGTGCCCTTCAGCCCCCCTCGCCTCTTCTGTGGCTTCCTGAGGAACACTGGCTGGGAAGAAGGTTGTGGAGCTCCTGGTGCCCAAAAGCAAAAGAGTCAGAAAGATAGTCACAGATAAGCTCCCTGAGCAGGCCTGTTTCAGAGCCAACCAACTATGAGTGGCTCTTGACGGGCACCCACAGGAGAAGTTGCCTCTGGAAACCACGCAGAATGAAGTCACTAGTTAAACGTGACTTCCTTGGGATGCTTTTTCGGATCCCACCCTTCCTCCCGTTCCTCCTCTGCCATAACACATATCGACCAATGTTTTTTGGCCCCCAGGCTCTGTGTTTGGAGAAGCCGGTTCATTTTGTGTTTGCATTTGTGGTACCCGGCAAAACTCTAAGTTAACTGAACTAACTGCAGTAATCATTTCACGATACATGTAAGTCCAACCATTATGCTGCACACCTTAAGCTTATGCAGTGATGCATGTCGGTTATATCTCAATACAATTGGGAGCAAACAAAAATAGAACCAAACTCTAATAAATCATATCTTCCACTTTTCATATGGTGTTTCTGATTTGCAGACTGCATTATTGCGATGTTAACTGGAAGAAAAAAACAGCTAAAAGGTAATATACCTTCCTCCCAGCCTATTTTCTTCTGGAAAACTGGGATTTACACTGTTTAATTGGCATTCTGTAACTGAGCACCAAATTTTTCCCCACATAACCTCAGCTTACTACAGGAATTGAACATTTTTTAAATTTAATATGAAAAATAGGTGAATGGTGTATTGTGAACTGTTAAAGAACAGTAAGGGGATTCAGTAAATGGTGTTCAAACAAATTTACTATCAGGGGAGAAAAAGAAACAGTGCAACACATCAAAATACACTCCAAAAGAATTGAAGATTCACAACCAAAAAAAAAAGAATAAAGGAAATGTAGTTTCATCAGAAGATACATGTATATATTTGAATATTTTGGGGGGGGGGTGGAAATGACCTTGCTAAATCATAATACCAAAAGGAAGGGACTATAAAATAATGTAAAATTTCTGCTAAACCATTAAAAATGGTCAACCAGAAACCAAAATTGCCACATGGCAGAGAAAAGTTTAATCCCTTTATAAAGAGCAGATATAAATGATTTAGACTCCGATTCAACCACCACAGGATGGAAGGGAGGCCCACAGTGCTCCTCATGCTCCTTCTCCATATGCCTTTCCCCCAGTCTCCCTCTTCAAAAAACCCCCTCTCAAGAAGGGTGCCGCAGTTAGAACTCATGATCCTGCCAGTCTCCTCTCCCAGAGCGAGCTCATCATAACCTGCAGTGTATCTCCGTCACCCTGTGACCCCAAGCCTCCCGGGACATTCAACTCTAGATCTCATTTCTCCCAATCTTCCACTCCTATCCAGCACCTTAACCCACCCCCCAAACCCCGCCCCACTGCCAGTGTCCTCTGGGTTGCATGGTCTGTCACTGACAGGCCCTCCCATGTCCTCAACTTCCTGAACACTGTCTTCCCTGCCCCGTGCTAATGAGCCTGAACATCTGCTGAAGAAATAGCTCCCTCGACAACCCTCTTGAGTGGTGACTGTCCTATGTTCCTGGCTCCGTGTTGCTTTTTCAACCACTCTTCCCCCATCTTCATTATAACCCTCCAGTGCCTTAGAACCACAAACCATTTGATTGAACTACCCACTTTGCTCCTTTCGCTGCCATCACCCATTTTTGTGGTCTTCTGCCTTTTCTTGAGGATTTAAGCTCCTGGCTTACTGTATATTATTTTCCACCAGGACTTCTGCAGCCATTTGAATGACTTTACCTTCCACAAAGACTATCCATACACCATCCTGGCCTCTTGATTTCTCTACTCACTTTTCATGGACTTCTCACCCAACCTTGGCCATGCATTTCCCTTGTTATACTTCAGACCTTGTCAACACCAGTACCTGCACTCTTCCCAAAAGCTCAATTTCAAGTGCTCTACTTTCTAACCAGTTTACTTGCTCCACTAATCCCCCTCTGGCATTCTTTGAATCCACCTCCAATCCACTGGGATCTGCCACCTCTTTTTAAATGCTCATCATCTATCTTATGTCCCTACATCCTTCCTTATCCATCACTACCATCATTTTCCTTTCATAAAACCTTAATTCCTTTTCTCCTCTGTCCCATTTGCCTGGCAATACCTCTAACCTTGGATGAATCCAACTTCCTACCTACTCTTTCTGTCCTGAGCAGCGTATGTGATTGGAGAAAAAATAAACAACCATCTTTGCTCATCTCAGTTACATTTGTGGCCACAAACCTCTGGTGGTTTCTCAGCACTGCCTAGCAAGCTATGCTATGTCCCTGTTCAATTAGCTCTCAAAACTAAAAATTCTAATCTCTCCTCAATTTTCAACTCCTCTTCCCCTCATACTCTCCACTGGTAATTTTACTATGCCCCTGAGAAAATTAAAATGTGAACTTTCTCACTCTCTAATCATCACATCTCCTAATATCTGTATCCATATACTTTGTCCTCCCTAGTATTAAAATCAGTTAACTCTTCTAGCTCCTAAGGTCACTCAGCCCTGGAGAAATCTACTCCTGCAACTGTCCCTCCTCTCATCTACAATATCCATAGGAGCTTCAGGTCCACACATACACATATTATGAGATCTCCCATCTTAAACACATTAACAAAAACCTGGATCCCATATTCCCTCACCAGGAACCAGGTGAAGGTTTCAAAAGATGGGTCTCTATCTGTACTTTCTCACCACTCCTTCTCTCCTGGGTCCACTTACACTTGTTGTCCTTGCTCCACTGAATTCAGTCCTCACCAAGTTACCAAGAACTTTCCAATTACCAAAGCCAATGGTCAATTCCCAGTCCCCATGTTACTCTACTTCTCCGCAGCATCTGACAGATCAGCGTCATTCCCTCCTTAAAAAAAGCTTTCTTCCCTTGATTTTCAGGAAACCACACTCATCTGATCTTCCTCCCATGGCCCCTCATGTTCCTCAGAGCTATTTTAACTCCCTAAATGACCCCATCATTGATTGTGACATTAAATATGATTCATGCTTTCCTAATTCCTAAATGAGAATCTCTAGTGTCAGCCTCTCCTGAGCCCCAGAGTTGCAGATCCACCTTCATACTAAATTGTCGCCACTTGGAAGTCTAATAGGATAGGAGGAACCCTACGTATCCAAAATTGAATGAATGTTTTCCTTTAAGTTTTTTCCTTCCCAAGTCTGTCCTATCTCAGTAAATGGCATGACCCATCTCCTCAGGCAACAAAACCTGAAATTCCTCTTTCTGTCAAATATCCAACCCTTTAAACCTATCTTGCTGGCTCTACTTTTGAAATGCTACAGTAATCCCACTACTTTTCAACACCTCCACAGCTATCACCCTAAACTCTGGGGAGCCTGTAACAGACTACTGCTTCTATTTCCAGTGGGTGTAGTCATTCTCCACACCTTGGTGATTCTTTTCAAACTGAGACTAGGGGCGCCTGGGCGGCTCAGTTGGTTACATGTCTGTCTTTGGCTCAGGTCATGACCCCAGGGTCCTGGGATCGAGTCCCACATTGGGCTCCTCAGGAATCCTGCTTCTCCCTCTGCCTGCTGTTCCCTTGCTTATGCTCTGACAAATAAAAAAATCTTAAACTGAGACTAGATCTTGTTATGCCCTTACCTGAAAACTTTCAGTGGCTTCCATTATTCTCAAACATAGACAAGTTCTTCACTACGGCCCACAAAACCACACAAAATCTCGCTTCTGCCAAACTCCTTAATCTCATGTTCTTTCCCTTTCTCACTTTCCTCAACCGTACTGCCTTTTCCTTGTCCCTGTTCTTGCTAAGGACCTTCACTCCTCAGGACTTTTGTTCTTCCCGGAATGCCCTTCCTCCAGTCACATGGCCAAACTCCCTAACTTCACTACGTCCCTGCTCAAATGACACCCACTTCCAAGAAACCTAAGTGCATTCAGTCTAAGAGCTCTCACATCTGCTCTTTTCCTCCATAGTATTTAGTGCTGACATTTATCTAGTCGATTCTCTTTATTCAGGTTCTGTATTTGTGATTTTGCCTACTTGCTAAGACTTATTTATAATCTTAAAAATCAACACTTACAGGGGCACCTGGGTGGCACAGTTTGTTGGACTTCAGACTCTGGGTCTCAGCTCAGGTCCTGATCTCCAGGTTGAGATGGGGCCCTGCGTCAGGCTCCACCCCCAGCGTGGAGTCTGCTTGAGACTCTCTGCCTCTTCCCATCCCTGCTCTCTAATAATATTAAAAAAAAAAAAAAGTTAACACTTTTGTGGTCATTATGGACACCCACAGAGTCGTCCAACATGTATGACCCCAGTTGAGGTCTAACGACTGAACGCCCTTTTGATTCAGCTCTCATACTGTAAATACATGTTCTTTCTACGGCATATCTAGTGCCATTTTTTGCTTTTGTTGGTGATTTCACTATTTAAAATGGCCTGCACGTGTAGTGTTAAGTTCTGTCTGGTGTTCCTAAGCACAAGAAAGTTGTCATGTGCCTTACAGAAAAACTCATGTGTTAGATAAGCTTCATTTAGGCATGACTAATAGTGCTGTTGGCCTTGTATTCAATGGAAAGGAACAAATAATATGTATTACATAAGGTGTCTTCAAACAGAAGCACACAAAAAACAAGGTTATGTGTTGATCAGCTAACGACAATGTTGTGACCAGAGGCTCACAGGAACCTAACCTTGTATTTCCCCTAGGAGCAATGGTTCAGTATTTCATGTTCATGTAATGTTCTCAGAAACTTTACAGAAAAGAAACACCACAAATAACAATCAACTGTATCTCCTACGACCACTTAACATTATATATTTCCTTGTTTAGAAGGCAAGTTCCTCTAACAGGCAAGAATTTTTTTTTTTTTTTTTTTACTGCTTGGTCGCTGAGGTTTACAAAATTGCTTGGTACTTAGCAGAAATCTAGAAATACTTAAATGATTGGTTAATAACAAAGATGAACAAGCAATTCTTCAGAGAAACTCAACTGGCCAATAAAGTTATAGAAAAAGTTATACAAACATAAACTTTATTAAATAAAGTTAACCTTTATTAAATTACCTCACTAGTAATCATAAAAATGTAAATAAAAACAGCCAAGGTTTTTTTTCCACCCTCAATGCTACTACTTGGTGAGGGTTCAAGAAAACCAATCATGCAATCATTAAGACTTTAAAATGCATATCCTGTGACTCAGCAATTCCACTCCCAGAAAATAAGACCTTGGTCTGTGCAAAAACTTGAGAATAATTGTTGTGGCACAATTAATTAAAAAAAAAAACGGTACAAATCCCCTCAAAATCTAAAGACTGGTGAAACAATAACCCATACAATGTAATATAGCATAGCTATCCAAAAGCTGTTAAGACCGTAAGATGGAAAAATGCTCATTAAACATTTTTAAAAAGATTGTATAAATAGGTACCACAGACATTTTAGGGGCGCCTGGGTGGCTCAGTCATTAAGCGTCTGCCTTTGGCTCAGGGCGTGATCCCAGAGTCCTGGGATCGAGCCCCACATCAGGCTCCTCCACTGGGAGCCTGCTTCTTCCTCTCCCACTTCCCCTGCTTGTGTTCCCTCTCTCACTGGCTGTCTCTCTCTCTCTGTCAAATAAATAAATAAAATCTTAAAAAAAAAACACACACATTTTAAAAAGTCTACATGTATAAAAATAAGAAAATGTTTGTAGTACTTATTACCACTAAATGTTAAGATGGATGATCCAAAATCTTCCTATTTTTCTGTACTTGCCCAGTCTCCCTGAGAAGAAACATGCAGTACTTTTGTAATCAGAAAACAGGGAGTGCGGGGGGGCACTGGGAATAAATTGGACAAATCAATCATGGAGTGCTGAGTCCCTGGCAAAGTACTCTATCCCAAGACTGCCACCCTTAAAACCTTAGTAAGGATTCCTACTAACTCACATCACTACAGCTGTGGTGCTGTTTAAGCATCCAAACTTTAAATGAAAACTGACAGGTAAAACACATACTTCTAAGCACGGTAGTAACCACGCTCCTCAATCCCAGATGTACAATTTACTAAGCTCTGTGCTGTTTATCTGTTAAATGTGATAAAAGTATCTCGCTCATAGAAATGTTGGGGTTTGAATGAATTAGTGTTTCATAGAAACCAGAACCGAACATATAGCAAGCCTAATAAGTACCTGGTTATTATTTTCTCCCAAAACAGAACTGTTGGTGACCCACTTTGCTTGCAGAAATACATGTGCTGGGAGAAAGAGGGTATTTATGATAATGTGAACTCTTTGCATATCAACACAAACACAAGAGTATTTTCGTTAGAGATCATTTATTAATCAGGTAACATTACTTAGAGTTCTAGTAACAAGGTTTCCTGTCATCTTCTGTAAGTAGAGAAGTTGTATGGGGGGAGGTTTATATTCCACAGCACTCAAAACTGGTATAATAAACAGGCTTAGAGTCTTGTATGATCTCCAGAACCATTACCAAAGAGTCACACATTCTATATTCCATATACGATAAGTTTGTACAAACTCGTGTTTTTCCTGAACCAGTGTAACCAAAATTAAAATGTAGAAATTTAATGCACCCAACTGTAAAAAATGCCAGAAACTAGACATTAGTTTTCATTTTTAACATTCTGAAATCCTCCTTCCCCTACAATACAAAATGAAGCAAACAAGGAAAACCGATTCTTGATCATTTTAATTCGTAACAACACATTACATGCTTTGTGAATAGAACCAAAGGTAAAACCTTCAGTAGCTTACATTTTGTTCATGACAAGGCCAGTGTGTAAACACTATTTAATAACATATTAAGTTTTTCCAAGAGCAGTAATAAATATTAAACTATAAAGAGATAACATGCACTCAACAACTCTCAAACAAATATTCATCAAAATGAGGTAAGTCTAATGTGTCATTTGCTAAAGAATTTAACGTTGAAGTGGAAAAAAACTCATCAAAAATATCAGTCTTCATGGAACTTTCCAAGTTCAATGTCCTAATGCAGACATTATTTGTCAGTGAGTCTGGCTGAACTTCACATTGATTTTTCTTGGTGGGGCTACAGTAATTATGGTCCTGTCTCAGATGTGTGTTTTGGGGAATATCATTTAATTCAGTAGACACCGGTGCTGGGATGTGGTCATCTCCCATTTCTAAATACCTAAAGTCAGCCTCCCCATTTTCTGAGTGCTCTGTTGAGACAACAGCTGTAGGAGACAATAATTCTGCTAAAATTTCTTCATGACTTTGACTACTGTATGGAACCGTGGTGCACCCAGATTTATTATCAGCAGTATCAATTTGATACTGTAGTTCTTTTAACAAGTCTTCTATTGATTCACAATCGCTTGGAGACCCACAGTGGGACACATGTTCTAAATTTTCACTTGGAAGTGTTCCTTTCTGGGGGGAAGACATAAGAGCAGCTAATTTCTTCTTTTTTGCCTTAAGTTTTTTAAGAAGTTTTAGACGAAGTTTATGAATCTGACCCTCAACTGAGTCTCCATGGTTTGCTGCAGAAACACCATTTTCTTTTACACAAGAATCATGACTGTGGTGAGCTCCATAGGAGGTGTTTTCACATTTCTTCAAAGCATCTGAATCAGCAGTAACATTAGCACATACACCAGAAGTCGTGCCACCAGATGATGGATGGCTTGACGGAGGGATACTAACTGTAGGCGGCTTACTTGCACACCTACTGGCTTTCTTGGATGCCCGGTTAGCCTTTTGGTTTATGCCTTTTGTTTTAAAGCCACCAAAATTACTTGCCCCCTTAACTGAAGGCTGCAAATCAGTTACGGTGTTTCTATTATGAGCTGAAACACAAGGTGGCATAAAAGAAGCACCCTTGCTTAATAAGCCTTTAACCCAACTTCCTACAAATGGTTTCTTTGGAGTTTCTTTCAGAGATGGATTCTGTACTGACTTCGCCGTTATGGTCTGAGAAAATGCCACAGTTTCATTTTTTTTCAAATTAGATATCTGAGCTGTAACGGCTTGTTCTGGTTTTAATTTCTCTGTTTTGGGTGAAAGAAACTGTTTTAATGGAGTGTCCTTCTTTAGGGCAACCGTACCCTCAACATCTACGAGCTTTACTCCGTTTACAGGGTCAGTAGCATGAGTAGTATCCACAGTGTCTTCTGTATTCGGCTGGGCCAACTGCATGTCTGCATCTACAGTCTGAGATGGGAGGCTTAAATCCACGAACTGGTCTTGAGTAAGCTTTTCAAAACATGGAGCTGATACTAGAGAAGCAATTAGTGACTCTTGTGATTGCAAACTATTTGTTTTGCCAACTCTTGTATTTTCTGCCACAGGTTCATTTTCTAAGAGGAAATGTTCAGAGTTAACCTGTATTTCTTCAAGTGTCAAAGATAAAATATTATTGTCAACCAAACCTTCTGGACCTGAAAGTAAATGTCCATGAGCTACAGCTTCCCCCTGTGACAGAGTGCGAGGTGCAACTGCCACACCTGTGGGGAGAGTTCTTGAGGACGGCTCAGCAGAGGAAGCATCACCCACAGAACACCACGTTGGAGAGGTTGGTTTCTCATCACCGAAAGTAGGCTCATCATTAGTCTTTTTAAGTGGAAGGCAAGCAGATGCTTTATCTGTTGTTTGGGATGTTTTTCTTTCCCAAATAACAATATGTATCTCTGAAGCAAGAACTTCAAATCTCTCATGCCTTTCAGAACGTAGGCCTTTTAGGTCATCACATTCCAGCCAACTTCCTGGGGGATGAAGAAAGTTCAGTAAATGAGGTTAGACATTCAAAACTCACCAGCCTAGATTCATTTTCTTCTGGCCATTTTAACTGCTATATCCCTGAATATCCACCAAAGGAGAACACTCAAGAACATGGTCTTATCTTTATATCACCATTTTCCTCTGCCATGGTTAAAGTCCTTTTTTGCCTAATAAAAGTTATAGACTAACATCTAGAAATTTGAAAAACTGAGATAGTTTTTACTCTTTCCTAAAATACCTACAAAAATCAAGACAGAAGTGTATTTAACTTTTGTGACTTAGAATACAGTGTGTCACCCAATTTATCCAACAACATCAGAAAATGGATTCAATTTTTCCATACACATGAATTTTCAAGCTAAATGAAGCTGGTTACCCTCAAGTACCCACATTTGTTTCAATTCTTATTTTAATTCAATTATTCTTTTCTTTTCTCTCTTTTTTTTTTTTGGTTAAAAAAACTTAGACGTTTTTAGGTGTTTGCTTATTTTATTTCTGAGCTTCTATTTTCTCATTTGTCAAGTGAAAACAAAGTGATGGATTACAAGGGAAGAGGTTAACCTTCTCTACACACAAAAAACCCCCAAGAAAACCATTCACTAAATTTACATGGACTCACCTATATAAACCACATGAATCTACTATTTCTTCTTCTATGCCCGTTAAAACTTAGAGACTCTTTTGTTTCCTTACGTCCGTGGTTCACCACCACACATGCACATTAGAATTACTTGAGTCACATTTGGGCCTAATCCCCAGAGACTGATTCAATGACAGGGGAGAGCCAAGACATTTTTATAAAGTAACCATGATTTTTTTATGTTGTCAGGGATGCAAACCATACAACCATCTAACCTACCTGAAGAGGATTTCAGATTCCCTGGAATGCAGTAAAAAATTAAAGTTGCTTTTTTATTTTTTGCTTATGTTATTGAGAACCACTTCCCCCCAAATTCTGAAGTAGTGTAAAACTTTAAGGTGATAGTATTTATAACGTGAGTTTCAGTTTGCAAAGTGCTTTTACAACACATCCACCCAAACTATCCCCAAGAGGAAAATATCAAATACGAAAAGTGTCCAAACAACAGAAAAGAGAAAAATAAAAATATCAAAGAGACCCCTTACCAACAGCCTGATGTAACACTTTACGGGGCTGAGTGATCTTGTTTAAGACAAAGTGAACATTGTGAGAAAAACAAACTCAATATTAAACCATATAAGATAAACAGAAGGAAAAACTTAGCAAAAATTATGAGCTGTACTATTTAACCTCCTACTGAAAAGTTTAATTATTTAAATAAAGGTTTATCTTGGATAAATAAATTATGGATTTCAGATATTCTATTTCATAGTCCCAGAAATAATGTTTACTTTTCTTTTTCTCAATTTTTCTCTTTTTAAGTAGGCTCTATGCCCAATATGGGACTTCAACTCAAGACTCTGAGATCAAAAGTCATATGCTCTACTGAATGATCCAGCCAGGCACCCAATAGATATTTACTTTTATTTATATTACTAACAACTGCAAACTAAGCAAAATTTGTTTTTGTCCTTTCTCAATGAAAAACCTTCAGTACGATGCACTTTCTTTTTAAAAGAAGTACATATCTAAAAAAATCAAAATTGCCACCATTCATTTTTCTATACTCATGGAGTAAAAGCAAACATACTGAGTGGGGAAAAAGCAAACTGTAACTCAACAGTATTACATGATCTCCTTGTCTGTCTAGAAAAGAAATATGCATATGCATGTGTATACCCATACATATACAAAGGAAAGACAGGAGTGATTCTAAACCAGAGTGACAGAAAAGAAGAGGGAGCAGAAGAATTAAAGGCAAGGACAAGAAGTGAGAGAAAAAAAAAGGGTCAAGGCAAAGTTTGCCTTTAAAAAAAAAAAATCTAGAGTTTGGCCTCCATGCCTATTATCACAAAAGAAAAAGGTTTAAATACTTACCATCCGCATCTAAAATCCATGTTATAAAATGATTATTTGCTTGGTACTGAATTACAGAAGTTATTTGATAAAGACAGCCTTCAAAATGAAATGAATAGTGCTGCAAGTCGTTATGTGGCAAGCCTTCCACAAAGTGCAACATGAATATGGGAGACAGTCTGTGGGAGAGAAAGGCAAGTGAAGTCAAACAAATGTAATGCCCTGTGCCTGGTTATACAAAAGATGGTCTGAAGCAAGGAAGTCACACATAACACTTTCAAGGCTAACTGCACTAATTTTTCTTGAGAACCTCCAGACGTGTGCCTTAATTAGAAATGGAGAACTCACTCTATGAAGTATGTAACAGTAAACCCTTCTCAGAATGGTATCAGTGACAGTTGGAAGCCATCATGCAATAAGGCTCTAACACAGACCATTAAACAAAAATTGTTCTGTAAGCCACAATGCTGCTTTGGCTTAAAGATCTCTTGGTAACATGACTACTCTGTAAAATCACAGGGAAAAATCCAGACCTTTTAGAATTTTCTTGGTATCCAGTGCCCAAATAAATTACTTCTGTTATACAGGTAATACGTAAAACAAAATAACAAACCTAAGACATTAAAATAAACATTTAAAAAACCTCAACGTGCTCATAATTTGACCTATTTCACTGTTATCTCCAGAAGCAGAGCGGTCCATCAAAGTCAAGCTTTTACTTAGGAAGTTTAATTTGTACCCAAAATAGAGAAGAAAATACAACATACTGGCTGATTTACTATAAACTTTAAGACATCCATAATTTCAAAAATACACTTTATTATTACAGTAGAACATAGAACCTAATGATGGGCCTCAAATAACCAAATTTAACAAAGCTCTCAGGATTTAAGAAAAATGTTGAATATCTCTTTTCCCAATATTTAAACAGCTGTCAAACTTGCTTAGCTTATCAAAATTTATTCAGCTGAAATGAACTTGAATCAATGTCCAAAATGCGGATTATTCAGACTGACAAGGAATAATTAGTAAGTTATCTCTTGTCAATCACGTTAGAGGAGTAATCAAGTCTTCAAAATTTAAGTGCCTATAAATAAAAAGACCTGCAAAACTGTCTATAATGCTAACCCCCTTTGTTTTTTTATCATATCTGCTTAATTGATCTAAGATACCACTGATTATAACATATACCACTAGGAAAGAAAACTGCCAACTAAACTCTACCATGCCACCAATTCTTAGATGTACTCCCATTTAAAATGTTAACATGTGAAGAGTGTGCTTTTGAATCAATGATCCACAGTGAAGCTAGAGAGCTGTTCTCACAGCTGGATGGATATGCAGGCTTAGGCACCTGCATGACTAAGTACTAATGTTAAATTCTCCTTGTCTCATGATAGATACCTTTTCAAGATGTCTTCTGAGGCTAGTTATTAAACATTCTCTTGTTGATCCCTACACTACGCAAACTACCCTGCCTTCTTTGTGTGAGTTAAATACAGAAAGTGTTAAATAGGCAGCATTTCTTTCCTTAATGGCATACTTTAAAACTGGTACAACTTATAAACGATGGCATCTTGGATTCAATAAAATAAAGCATATGCTCCTCATCCTTTTCTAGTTCATTTTCTTCTCTGGGTCCCCTACACTCCAGTGTCCCCTAAAAGTCACAGGTTCCTCTTACCCATAATTCCAGCTTATGTCATATCCAGCCTCTCAGTTGAGGGTAGAACTTTACTCCTAGCTTGGCAATAGATTTTGTTTTCAGGCTTCTTCCTACCTGCAATGCCTGGCAAAGATGATGCTCAGAGCTGAGAGGATCAAGGTAGGTACTGATTCAGCCATAAAAATATTGGATGGGACGCGTTAAAAGAACTGGAACGACAGTCACAAGAGATTTCAAGCCAAGATCCACTTGCATTCACCTCCCTAACTTTAGGTTTAAACTCCTCCTATTGTAAGAATCTACTCTCAGGAAAAGAAAGAAAACAGGAACTAGAGAAAGCAGCACACGGGAACTGTGCCAACTGCCCTGCTACCCACAGACGGCAGGGAAACACCAAATCCCTGTCCCACAAACAGCAGCCATAGTCTTGTGCAAATGGCCTGGAGGACGAGTGTTTTATTTTTATCCCAACTAATGTAACATAGTAACTTATATTTTAGAAAATGCTAATTTAACAATGTGCAAATGTATGTATTTCTGAACTGTAATAATGTAGGCTTTAGGCAAAAAAATCTGCAAATATAATTTTTAAAATCTCATTACATTTTAGATCTAATTACATCACTGAACGATTTCCTATATCAGATTCTATGACAAAAATGAAATATATGAGTCAAATCAGATGTAATTAAAATAATTAGAATTGGTTCGTATTAATTATAAACAAAATACTTCAGAAATATTCAACTGTTCAACAAAGGTTTACAACTGTATTCTTTGGAGGTGAGGTAAGTTTAAGTATCTCGTGAAGTAATAAAGCATTTTCTAACACACAATGAAGATTTAAATTAAGAAACATAATTTTAGGGGCGCCTGGGTGGCTCAGTCGTTAAGCGTCTGCCTTCGGCTCAGGGTATGATCCCAGGGTCCTGGGATCGAGCCCCACATCAGGCTCCCTGCTAAGAGCCTGCTTCTTCCTCTCCCACTCCCCCTGCTTGTGTTCCCTCTCTCGCTGGCTGTCTCTCTGTCAAATAAATAAATAAAATCTTAAAAAAAAAAAAAAAGAAAGAAACATAACTTTAACTATTTTATATAACAGTACTACATCCAAACTTTTGAAGGGGATGGTTTAGTTTATCTGCTTGGAAGAGAGTCTCAAAATCATTTTATTTAATGATACTTTGATGACACTTTAATAAGGCCTATAAGCACAGAACAGAAACGTCTGATTTCTCTTCCTACCTTCCCCTAACATTTACAAACAGCTGTTTAAAAAAAAAAAATCACTGTTAAAAATGGAGGTTTGTTTATTTATTTATTTATTTATTTATTTTTAAAAAACAAAGTTTACGGGTGCCTGGTTAGCTCAGTCAGTTAAGCGTCTGTCTTTGGCTCAGGTCATGATCCCAGGGTCCTGGGCTCGAGTCCCGTGTCAGGCTCCTTGCTCAGTGAGGAGCCTGCCTCTCCCTCTGCCCTGCTTGTGCCCTCCCCCTCTCTCTCTGACAAATAAAATCTTAAAAAAAAAAATACACAAAAATAAAAACAAAAGCAAGGTTTAAATAAATAAACTTTTCAAATGACAATCCAAGATAGTGTGTGACTGGACTCCTAGAGGTGATCATGGCAGTAATGAGGTTCATTTTAAGAGTTTGTGAAGTAAAATTAAATCAGATTCTAAGTTGGTACTCCACGCCACCATGCTCTGAATGTAATTCCTAAATAATTTACTTAAAAGTAGCAGATCTGAACTTGATAGATCTCATTCATCTGATTTATCAATGGTCTCTTTCTAATGGGAACATATTAGAGATGTGGATTGCCTGAGACAAGGTGTTCGGGGAACTTACAACACTACTAGTTTTTAGAATGCTGTAAGGTTGAATTATGCATGATATCATGATGGACCTAATTACTTTTAAGTTATCCTCAAAACCTATATTAAATTTGTTTCTAAATTCCATTAGACATCAACAAATCAAGAACATGAATTTCAAAGTAAAAACTACAGAGGACTTTATAAAAATCTTGTCATTTAAAATTTAAGTGAAATTTCACATACTAGTTCAATTTACTTTTGAATACAGTAAATGTCCAAACTATAAATTCTGCTTATAAATTAGCCCATTAGAACTCTAAACACATTTCACATTGAAACACTTATATCTAACGGATACACTGCCAGATCAGAGCATGAATCTTTAATGTAAGTAAAGCAACATATTTGTGTAATTAAAAATTTTATGTTGCAAAGCGACCAATTAACAGATCAAACGAAATAGTAGTATAAGTTTATCTTCAATGCTGGGCTTGAGAAAAAGCAGGTTTAACAGTTAGATGAATTACATACACCAGGAAGTCTCAAGCAACCCAACTGTGCAGTACAAGATGGCAGATACCCACATCTTGCTACCCTTCTACCTCCTTCTCATCAAGGACAGGGCTTCAACAAAAAAAGGCTCCCACAACACTCCAATCTCGAAGTTTGAAATCCCAGATAGCCAAGAAAGACTATGGACTCCAGCTTAAAGTTACCTCCTCTTCCTTTCCACTCAAATGATCCAAATGATAGTGAATGACCCCCTCCCCCCAAAAACAAACCCACGGTAAATAAACCAAAAGGACCAACAAGGAAAAGGAGACATAAACAAATAAGAAAAAACCAAATATTTTGAAGGCAAAAAACAAAAGCGAAAGTGGTAACTTAGCAGAATGGATGAAGTGATGACATGAGTGCTATGGAGTGGGCACACTGATGAGAAGAACTTATGTACCCCACAGAAACCCTAAAAGACTCAATACTGACTGGTGACAGATGTTGAAGAATGCAGGGGTATGGTTTTGAGCTAAAAACTAGGATGGTGACAGAAAGAGTGTATGAAGAGCACACTCCCATGCACCAGGCCCAGAGAGGAACCAGTAAAAACAGAAACACTGGAGCAGAAGGATGGAAAGTGGCCGAAGGAAGTTTTCTGGGAAAAAAAGGGGGGTGGAGGGGAAGAGGAGGATTAAAAAATTGTGAAATATTTAAGTGTTTGGAAAATTCATTGATGGGTGTTTGAAGAATCTGGAAAAAATTCACAATGCATACATAAAGCAAATGAAAACAGAAGGAAATTAGTAATTTCAGAAAAAATGAAGTTATAAAAGAAATGAAACATAACCATGTATACTGCTTGGCTGGAAAGGGAATATATGTATATTCATAATAATAAACAATGAGTACTGATTTAACAGAAAATGTAATCCTATAGGAAGGATGACAGGGAGTGGTTATACAGAAATGGGGCCCAGTGTTAGTGTCAGAGCCCTAGCCCTCAACTACTGTAACAGGAGACTATATAAAGGTGGAATAAGCACACTGTTCTGAATTGTCAAAGTAAATACTACCTTAAAGGTGTAAAGTAGATGCTTAAAGAAGAGGCGGTAGGAGGGGCTCTTTTTCCTTCTAAGTCTGGGCACTATTAGATTAACTGAGAATTTATTACTTGGATGAAAACTAATCTTTAGTAAAGACTGAGAGACTTCCTGGTACATCCTCCAAGGGCCATCAGAAAAGGTAAGAAAAGGTTAATGTACCTGGTTCTTTAAGACACCAAATTATACCTCCAAACATTTCTTTACTGTAGAGTCAGAGGTGAGGGCGACTAAACTCGGGTTACAGAGGATGTGTAAGTGCGTGAGTGTATTAACTAACAAAAGAGAGATAGACAAACTGCCTGTAGTGAGACTGACCCGGGTTTAAAAGTCGGGGCTTCTGGTAGCAATTTTGGAACAAGGTAATTCTGACCAGTGGTCCCAACTGAGGACAAATAGAAAAGCTGGCAAAAAATAAAAATAAAAACACATCTGCTCAAAGGCAGCAGAAAGCTTACAAGAAGATGAAGAATTAGCAGCTCAAGTTCTGGGAGAAGATGGGAATTCAGACAGATGAGCCTGTGGTTCATCTTTGAGTCAACTTAGTTCTTGAAACTAGATTAAGGAAATCTCAGAATTCTAATGACGCTAGGCAGTTGGCAGAGGAAAGAAAAACTGAAGATTAATACCCTTAAAGGGAGAAAAAAGGCAAAAGAAGGAAAGGCACCAGTAGAGCGGAGTCAGACGATCACCCGAACACAGGTCTTCAGCAGTATTTTGTCTGGGACAGTTTGCTTACTGGCCAGAGTTCTTGATAGAGGGGCATTTTGGCAATTCATAACTACGTTATTTAACTCAAACTTCTGAAAAGTAGGTTGTAGTCATCACTTGCAATTCTACACGTTAAATCCACCTTCACTTTGTTCCAAAAAGAGTAAGGCAATTTTAACTCACTTTTCCAATACCATTTTTCTTCTCTGTGACTTACTGCTGCAACTGTTACATGGACCAAAATGGGCAGCATTAAGTGGGTGCCACTCAGGGATAACATTTGTAAAAGTGACCAGATTCTTCGTATGTCTGCAAAAAAAGAAGATGTAACTTAAATTCATTTACATCAATTTAAAATCAATGCCTAAACCTCGGTTTGTTTATTCATACTTTCCTATTTCCCCCATGTAATATACCAGTGTTCCTTCCAAACCATAGTAAAGTTCTCTGCGAAGACTCTTCACCATAATTATGTGTATATTTTCAGTTGTGAGATGAAGAAAATGTTCAAAGCAGGGTTTCTCAAAAGCAATACCACTGACATTTTACACCGGGTAATTCTTTGCTGTGAGGCATCTGTCCTGTGCACGGAGAATGTTCAGCATCATCCATAGCCTCCACCCACTAGATGCCACTAACAGCCCCAAGTGTAGCAACCGTTAGCACTGCTAAATGTCCCATGAGGTGCAAAACTGGCTCTGGTTGAGAACCACTGTTTCCAAATTTATTAAGAGCTCACTCTTACTTACAAAACTCACAATCTGGCTATCCATATTGACAACCAAAAATGAAAAAAGGCATTTCCAAATATATAATCAGGAATACATACAATTCAATTCTCTTGATCTTTAAAAAATCAGAACACCAGTTGTGAAATAATTTTGTTTTCAAAGGTTACAGAAGTTCTAAATTTGCACTTTAGCCTAAGTACCTGACAGCAAGCACCTAAAAAGATGATATTTAAAGAGGTACACTACATCTCAACTGGATTCACTTTAATAATAATACCTTTAAAAGAGCAATTAATTTCCTAAGAGATACCAGCTTTCTTCCCAAACAGTAACAAACATTGTTCAATCATAAGTGAGATAAGCACAGGCTGTTACAAATAATAGTTCTCAGGGAAGCTAACATGTTAAAAGCAAAGCAGCATAAAGTTATCACTAAAATTGAATGACTTAGTTCTACTGAATTCTTCCTTCTCACAGATGACTGCTGAGTAAAGGCTCCTATATTTTAGTCTATAAAAAGGAGTTTGTCTCAGCAAATAAATGTTAATGCTCCATGACAGCAAACGTTTCTGAGTACTTACAACGTGCAAAAGCAGGGTGCTGTGCTAAGCACTCGTCTCCCAAACAACCTTAAGTGGCAGGTACTATTCTTCTCCCCATTTCACAGATGAGGGAAGTGAAATACAGAGCGCACAGCAGATGATAAATGACAGACCTAAAATTTGAATCCAGGGAGTCTGACTCCAAACACATGTTTTTAAACTGCCTCCAAAATATACCTTGTAAATCAAGTATAAGATCTTAAACTGGTCCTAAAAACAACAGCACAAAACCATGAGTTTGCTGGATATTCTCCCATTAGATTTAGTGGAAATGTTTTAAACTATGATATATACTAAGATGTATTTAATGAAATGCCACTTCATTTTAGCTTTTCCTCTAATTCCTTATTTTTAGAACAAAGGAATTAAAAAAAAAAAAAAAGCAAACCCAAATGCCAATGGCTTCTTTCCCTTGAACCCTCAGAGTTTTTTATATACACCTCCAAAATGCACTCAATGTTTTGCATTCAAAGTAACTTAATGCAACCAACAGATCAAAAATAATTACTAAGTCACTGGCCCTCAATTATGTGTTTATATGTTATCTCCCTAACTAACTAGTCTGAATTTGGCCAGGATAAAGATTATTTTTCTGTTGAGTTCCTGGCACATAAAATATACTCAGTGAAAAGCTGTCAAACAACTCAGATGTGGATTTTGGAAAAGCTATAATTAAGCTGATTTTAATCATCACGCTTGTTTATATTATTTAAAATCCAGGTGGTGATTAAGGAGTATACCACAGTGAGCAGGAAAGTCTGAGGTCAGGAAACCTCAGCTTGAATTTTGTCACTTAGTAGTATGTCACCTTGGACCTTGTCTACCTATTTAACCCCTCTGAAGGTTCACTTTCCACATCTGTCAAATGAGGAGAAAAATCAGATAATTTATATAAATCAATGATAGAAGATCAGGAAATAAATACTCATTCTTATACTCACAGAAAATTTAAGTCCTAGAGGAGAGTGAAATGCTTATTCTTACTCTGTTCTAATACTTTCCAGTTAACTGGTTTAAAAAAAAAAAAATAAAGTTTTCTGGTTCTGTTGCTTATATTCCTTAAAAACATTCTCTCATACTTGACTCTCCTTGACTGACCCCTACATACCAAAAATAATCTCAATTTAGATAATGAATATCTAAGCAATAGTTTTCTCTCACATTTTTATTTAATAATTTTAAGAGACTCCAACTTTTCTAATTTGCTAGTAGGTTAGAGAAGAGGAAAGGACTGATCTGTATTATAGTAATTTCAATAAATGACCAACAGAACCAGTTTGGTCATCTTTTTAACTGCCAGCCAGCAACTCTCTCTGTGTGATGAAAACTTTCTCTGACTCCTCTTCCAAAATCTACTCTACATTATGTGGTCAGTGTAAGGAAGCAAAAGAAATCTGCTGCTGCTTTCTTCTCCGTGGTTCTTCCCAAGTCCCAATCTCAGGGCATAAACTGTGTGTGTGTCAATCATGATCCCTCTAATTCTCACCTAAGGGCATCAGGGAAGTAGAAAGTAGGCTGAGACAGCTCATGTGCAAGAGGGTTCTGGCGGTGGCTGGTCTCTCATGGAGGAATGGGAGAGCCTAAGTTACTTCTTGCAACTG
Organism: Ursus americanus; assembly: GCF_024610735.1. Taxonomy (NCBI): domain Eukaryota; kingdom Metazoa; phylum Chordata; class Mammalia; order Carnivora; family Ursidae; genus Ursus; species Ursus americanus. The sequence continues at coordinate 68,645,896 of NC_142136.1, forward strand.
CTGCCAGAATCTGGGAACCTCAAATCAGTTTCCATGATGTAAAACATAACCAAACAAAACCCCTAGCTGCTAACAGAGGAATAAACAAAACACATATCATTTCAAGGAATTCTAAGAAGTATTCTTATTCAACAGGGAATCCAGAGGGGGAGCTGTGAGGGGAATATACTACTCTTACCATTTGTCCCCATTTCCTGAAGAACTTCTTAAGAAAACTCCTACTAACTAATAATCCAGCAAACCATTTTTTATTTTCCAGTTTAACAAAGCAAGCAAATTGTAGTTTCTGGAGCTCAAGTTTATGCAGTGCCACAAGTGGAAGCAAGTTTTGTTCAAATTTTATTATTTGGAACCATTTTCAACAAAATACGTCCATTAAAAAAAAAAAGAAAAAGAAAAACTAACCTATTTTGATACGTGTGTCCACACTGCGAACATTCAAAGTTCCAAGAGAAAGAATACATGAAGAGCTTTTCAATGAGGGGTTCCATCTTTAAGAGCAGGGGAAGGGCGAACACGGGGCTTTCCATATCACCTCCAAAAAGAAAAGGGAAAATTATTGCTCATTAACTGAAAAAAGTAAAACAAAATTATTAACTGTTATCTTTTCCCACTATATTTACAGTACGAATAGATGTGAAAACATATGACTATATGACAGAGGAAGTTGGGCAAGGGGAAGTTTTGTTTTATTTTTAAGAGAAAGAGTGCACGCACAAGGAAGGGAGGGGCAGAGGGAGAGGGAGAGAGAGAATCTCAAGCAGACTCTCCGCTTAGCAAGGAACCTGATGCAGGGCTTGATCTCACAAACCCTGAGTGAGCTGAAATCAAGAGTCATACACTTAACCAACTGAGCCACCCAGCCTAAGGGAAGTTTTTAAAGTATTTTTCTAAAAATATCCATCATAAAGATTTAATTATCACTTCAGTCCCTGTCTTTCATTTTTCTTGTTAGACACTTACAAAAATGTTTTAAGGACAAAAGACCCAAACTATCTCCTCAGATCTTTTTTAGCTTTTCTCTGGAAAAAAAAAAAAAAAATCCTCAGAGCTATAACAGCTCTAGGGTATAAAACAAAATTATAATACAGCATTATAAAAATTATAATAAAGTATTATAAAAACAAAATAAAAATAAATAGTTCACCACAAATATTAAAAATAATATATCCGGTTTAACACTGTAGAATGATGTCAGAGGTAGACAAAACCATTAAAAAGCCATTTCTAGTCCGACTCTCTTGTTCTACTTGTGGAGAAGACATGATACACAGGGTTAAAGGGCCAGCCTCAAATCTCCCCATTCCTCATCTACCACTCTTCTTAAAATCTTTTAGTCTCATCTTTCAACAATTAAAATTAGGGGTGCCTGGGTGGCTGAGTTGGTTGAACGTTGGCTCTTGATGTTGGTTCAGGCTGTGATCTCGGGGTGTGAGACTGAGTCCCTCATTGGGCTCCGAGCTCAGTGGGGCGTCTGCTTGAGATCCTCTCGCTCTCCCTCTGCTCCTCCCCCCACTCTCTCTCAAATAAATCAATCTCTAAAAAAAAACCAATTAAAATTAAGCTTCAATGGCTTTAAGACTAGAAAAGATCTGATTCCTAGTGTCATTAAAACAAAAACTGAACAGTGAATCCAGTCATCTAGTTTTGAGATCAACAGGCAAATTAAACAGTAGGATTTACATTCTCCTCTTAACACTTGTTCTCCAAATGGTTTCTCACCTTTCTGTCCTCAGGGGAGCTTAGATGCTGCCGTACTGATTCAGCCCTAGAAAGAATCGGAATCCTTCCCTCCCCTGCCTCTCCTGGGACAGTCTCACTTCCATGGTCCAGTTCTCCCCCTAGCATGGAGCGACAGTAGCCTGGAACAACAGTAGCCTGGAACGCGGCCACCAAGCGTCACCTTGGCACAACCCATTGGCAGAGCAGGAGGTGTTACTGCCTAAGCACACTCTATAAATACCAGTAGTTACAAAGGCTATTTAACAGTCACCTTTGTGGTACAGTCCCGCCACTACTTTTGTACAAAAATAAAAATCAAAATAAAATATTTTTTGTAAATAGAAATAAATACAAATCAGTCTCCTAAACAGGAACACACAGCATCACCAGCACATAAACTGCATGAACAGGCAGCATGAACAGCGCATAGTACAAGCAGAAGTTCGTAAGAGTTACTAGCATTTATTTATTTATTAAAGATTTTTTATTTATTTATTTGACAGAGACAGCCAGCGAAAGAGGGAACACAGGCAGGGGGAGTGGGAGAGGAAGAAGCAGGCTCTTAGCGGAGGAGCCTGATGTGGGGCTTGATCCCAGAACCCTGGGATCACGCCCTGAGCCGAAGGCAGACACTTAACGACTGCGTCACCCAGGTGCCCCAAGAGTTACTAGCATTTAAATCTTACTCCACCGTAACTAAATATTAATTGAAAAGTAAATAATTTACACTTCATAATGACAACACAGAATCTTCAGTTCTAAAACTATATAAAGTTCTCAGTGAATCAAAATATCATGAAGGAAAAAAAATACCAAAGAAGAGCACAAAACACACTTATAAGTTATATGTGTACTGATCAGTTTAGGGAATTTATATAGCTCCTAATTGATCTTAATTATTTTTCCTTTGTTTACAAATTTTATGGGTATTAACCATAAAGCATCCACTAGAGAACATATAATACCAATTAATTCCCATTTTTATAACCTCCTGTTGAAATCAGTTAAGTGGTTTCTTTGCCTCTAGTATCTTTACCCCAAAGCCTACCCAACTACATAGTTTGCATATTTCCCTAAAAATACCATCATCTGCCATGATACAAATCTTTCGGTAACTCTTTGCTGTCAAGTTTTCTTTTCTGTTAATTGCTTGTTAATGTTTTCTGGCCACTTTTCTATCATGCTGTCCTTTTTTTAAACTAGTGTACAGAATTCTTTACCAGATAGCCAGGAAATTATTTCTTTGTCCTATCTTTGCCCAGAGATTTCAAACTTCAATGTGGTCCTATCTACCACTATTTTATGTACCTTATTTAAGAAATTCTTCTCCACTGAGTGGTAAAATATTCACCCATATTTTGTCCCTAAGTTCTATAATTCTGCTTTTCCATGTTTAGGTCTTTAAATATTAGGCTGAAGTTACTTCTGATTAGTGTCAAGTAGGGATCCAAGCCCCCCCACCCCCCCAGGTCTCAGGAAGCAACTGTCCCAGCACCGTTTAATAGATAGCCTTTCTTTTCCCCACTTACCTGCATCACCACCTCTGTCACACGGTATGACCTAAGCAAAAAGGGAGGGTTTTCATCTGGACTCTCTATTCTGTTCTACTGGTCTGTGTATCCTTACACTGGTACGCATATCTCAAAGACTAAATTATTCTTTAAAATTACATAAATAAGTATAAACCAAAACAGTATTAGCTTTTTCCTTTAAAAAATTAGACATTAGAGAAAAAGAAAAAACTAAATTGAAGAGAGCAATTACCTTTGTGGGGAAGTAAGGAAGAACTGAATTAGAGTACAAAGGGGGCTTCATGTGTATTTGTAATATTTTATTTCTTAAACTGCAGGGAGGGGGAACAGAAAGGATAGTTTATAATGAATTTTTTAAAAACAATAATCAAAATGATACAATGACCGATCTTAAAAATTTAACCAACACCCAGGGCCAGTACAGATTCTATTTCTCTTTCCTTAGTACTGGAAAGTAAACATTAACATTCAAAATAAAGATGCATACATTGTAGGATTTTAAAATGCTCTCCAAAGCAAAGATTAGATTTCACTGGTAAGATCTTAAGCTCCAACACAACGCCTATTACTGTTGAACACCTATTACTGTCGAACTAGTAGCATGTAACATAAACAAGAAAGGAATTCTATTGTATTAGAAGAGCTGTATGCCTGCCCAATTGCTATGATTGCACAAAATAATAATTTAAAAATTCCTTCTCTGTTACATAGAAAACCAGGCCCAAGGCGGCAGTGGAACAAGATGCAACCTTGTTCCAAATAGAATTATCAGAGCTAAGAGGAGTGCTGATTCAGATGGGGGAGAAACCACTCTTTTTTTCAAATGGAAACTGGAGCAGGGACCCGGAATAAAACATCTCAGGTCACTCCAGGAAGGAAAAGACACCTGCAGAATGCACCACGGGAGCCCCTAGTCTATACTCTGTTAATCTTATGGAAAAGGCTCCTTTGAAGTGAGTACCCACCCAACATCAGTGGTTTGGGGTAAGAACAGGGGCTGAAGGAGCCTGAAGAAAACTTTTAAGGTGACAGAACTGCTCTCTATTTTGATTGTGGTAATGGTTATACATCATATACACTTAAAAAGGGTTTTACTATTACAGAAATTATACCTTGTTAAAAAAGAAGAAAAAGAATATTCATCCCATCTGAGATCCTACCTGATGATAAATTAGAACAGTCCTTTAGACCTAAAGGAGACAATGCCAAATATTTGGCATATGGAAATTCAGTTTACTATTTTAACACAGTAAACACACATGTAGAAGTTCATGGAAAACAAAAAGACACTACCCTTAAAAAAAAAAATCAGCAATGACTCTTTTGCAACACTAAAAAAATTCTGAAAGTCCCAGGACTCTAGTACCCTAGCTCTACTCTGCTCCAACGCCAAAAGCCAATTCATAGACAACAAAGCAGGTCTCATTCTTCTGCCCTTTTTAAAAGTAAGATTCCCCAAAAGGTCATCAGTTATTTCTCCTCATATTTTACTGCCGAAAATTGTACCATATGTCTATTCCCCTGAACCACTCACCGGCAAGGGAAGTCCAATTTCTATCGCTGGTTTAGATCAGAGATTCTCAACCCTGTCCATCCTTAAGAATCACAGGGGGGGCTTCTAAAAATTGCTGATACCGGAGCTCCACCCCTGAGATTCTTATTTAATAGACCCCAAACACTTTTCAATTCCCTAGGTGCTTTTTAATGCACAGTCAAGGCTGAAGACACTGAATTAGTCCACTGGGGAAAGTTTTGGAAAAGCAACCAATGGTGTCCACCTCTGAGTATCCACCTGGTTCTGAGAAATACATCCACTCTCAAGGGGTGGAACACAAGCCTGGATATGTATATGGAACAACAACTCTGCCCACCAATGATTTAACCAGCGGTAGGCTCCTATATATGCAGATTCTCTCTCCCAAGAATCTAATCACCCAAAGTAATAAAATAGTACTATATTTTCCTATGATGTATTTCTTTATGGTAGTAATACATACATGAGTAATACAGTTAAATTATACAAATTACTTACCTAATGTGCATCTAAGCTGAGGCTGAAGCCTAATGAAAATTTCATCTCTGACTTCATTCAGACAGGTCTCAATCTTTGCAAATATTTCTGAAGTAAGTTTTTTACAATCTCCATCTAAAAATGAAATATACATTATCAATTTCTTACCAATCTCTTTCTACAGAAAATTAAGACATTACCAAGAACCAAAGTTCATCAGAGTCAATAAATTTAGCAGAGACAAAATGGAGAACACAAAATGTCCTTAATTCTTATTTCTCTCTCTGTGCTACACCATATATTGCCCTAATATTCCCTCAGCCCAGTATCATTAGTTCTGACTACATGAGCCAATATCACTGTTTGAGAAAATCTCAGTAAAAGCCTTTCTTATCCAAATAATCACAGGCCTAGCAAGAGAGCTATGCTTTCAGATTTCTGCCTATCTTTGAAACAGCTGAAGCTGTGTCTTTACATGTGATTATTACTCATGCTAGAGACAACATCTACTCATTTATTTCTTTGTGTAACTTATTACTTCACATGAACTGACTTCATTAAAAACTTTGTAAGCTAGTTATTACACTCCAACTGAATCACAGTTTTATTAACCATTCTCCTACTGCTGGACAAGTGTTTCTTTTTTCACTATTATAAATACTATCATGATAAACATGTTTTGGGCACATACCTATCCATGTTTTTGTTCATTTCTTTAGGGCTAAAGTCCTCAAAATACAATTACTGTGTAAGAAAACCAGCCCCCATATGTATCTGACTCTAGTTATTCTTAAGCTACAAAAGATTTCACCAAAATCTCTTACAAATAATTCATATAGCCTGATCATACTGTTGATATGTTTTACTATGAAGTATCTGGATTCTCCTATAATACGAAGCATTAACTAGAATTTTTATTTAACCATGCCAAAGAAAAAGAGAGAAAACTGAAAATTCAAAGTCAATTTAAATGCAATTACAACCATACTATAAAAACTATAATTATTCTGTAGAAAATTAATATGATTGGACATGTAACATGGGTGAAATAAAGAGAATTAAAAGTACACTTACTGAGTAATGTATAGAACTACTGAATCATTTCATTGTACACCCAAAACTAATACCACACTGTATGCTAATTATGGTTCAATAAAAAAAAAAAAACACACAAAACAAAGTGGCTATGTTTTATAAAAAACATTCAAGTCAAAATTTGAACAAGAAATAATCAATTGAACTGTCATCTAACTCAGTATCGGGTTCCTGTAATTACAGAGGACAGGAATACAGAGAAGAAAAGGCAAAAACAAAAACGCCTGTAAAAAACTGCATTTTAAAACTTGCAAAAAATTCAACCTCAAAGAAACTCAAGTTGAAGCAATATTTCTTATCTAACAAAATTATAACTTTTAAAATGTTTATACTCAAAGGTGCTCTGGGATGTTTTCTTCTACATATGAAAATGGAATTACATCATGATATAACCCTTCTGGGAAGCCATTCAGAAAGATTCTATATTCATGGGGCACCTGGGTGGCTCAGTCGTTAAGTGTCTGCCTTCGGCTCAGGACGTGATCCCGGTGTTCTGGGATCGAGCCCCACATCGGGCTCCTTCTCTGGGAGCCTGCTTCTTCCCCTCCCACTCCCCCTGCTTTTGTTCCATCTCTTGCTGGCTGTCTCTCCCTCAAATGAATAAATAAAATCTTGTAAAAAAAAAGAAAAAAGAAAGACTCTATATTCAAATTTTAATATCCCTTCTAAGATATAATCGGCAATGGATGGATTCAAAGGATATATGAGTTATCAGTCATGGTGTTTGTTTATAATTGCAAAAAATAATAAGCAGCCTGAATGGTCAACAATGGGGAAAAATGTGTAAGATGTATATAAAAGACTGCATGACCAAAGACAAGTTGAATAAAGGTGAGCATTCTTATACTACCAGACAGCAAGACCTAAATAACCCTGGTAATTAAAATAGTGTGGTACTGACATAGGGACAGATTAAGTAACCAAGAAAACAAAACTGCGAGTTAAGGAACAGCTGCACGCATATATGGAAGACTATATAACAAAGGTGGCCACGAAGGTGGCAGATCAGTTAAGAAAAATGTGGAGCTAGGAGCTAGGAAAAACTAGCTAGGTGAGAAATACGGGAGAAAAAGGGGATGATTACCACACACAAAAATTAACTTTAGCTGAATTAAAATTCAATGTCAACAACAAAACTCTGACTTTTCAGTGAAAATATAGGTGAATGACTTTCTAATCTTGGAAAAGGGAAGATTCCTCTTAAATGTCAGAAGTATTACCAGCTACAAAAGGGAAGATTAAGAATTTCTGTGTATCAAAAGATATCTTTAAAAAAGTAAATACACAAGATACAAATTGGGAGATTTAGAAACACATATCTGACATAAAGATAGCAACAAAGATATACAGAACTCAAACAAATAAGTACATGCAACAGAACAAATAATGATAAGACACAAACAGGCACTTCACAAAAGAGGAAACATATGATCAATTCTACACGTGAAGAGCTGTCCAACCTCTTTAAAATTTGAGAAAGGCAGAGAGGTGGGTGGGGGATGGGTTAAATAGGTGAGGGGACTAGGGAGTGCACCTGTGAGGAGTACCAGATGACATATGGAACTGCTGTATCATTACACTGTATACACCTGAAACTAATATAATACTGTTAACTGAATTAAAATAAAAACTTAAAATAAAATAAAATTTGGGAAAGGCAAATCAAGACCATAAACCATTTTACATCATTCAAATAGCAAAATTCTCCAAGTGTGAAAATAACCAAGAAGAATACATGGATCAGGAAGCTCTCTCACACATTGCTAATGGGAGTACTGATTGGTACAACCAGTTTGGAAAACAATTTGCCATTACCTTGTAAATCTGAACTTAAGAGCCTATGATTCGTTTTAAGATTTCATTTATTTGAGAGAGACAGAGAGAGAGAGCAAGTGCACATAAGCAGGGGGAGGGGGAGGGGGAGTGGGAGAGAGAAAATCTCAAGCAGACTCTGTACGGAGTGCAGACCCCGACACAGGGCTTGATCTGATGACCCTGAGACCATAACCTGAGCTGAAATCAAGTTCGGATGCTTAAGTGACTGAGCCACCCAGGTGCCCCAGAGTCTACGATTTGATTCCATTCCTATGGTGTACTCAAAGAGAAACTCTCGGAGCCCAAGAATAGTCCCAGCAACACTATTTGTAATGGCAAAAAAACAACTCAATGACAGGTAAATGAATATACTGGTATATTTACAAAATGGACATCTGTAGCAATGAAAAATAATAAACCACCAATACAAGCAGCTTCATAGATAAATCTTTATAAAAAGAAAATGAAACGGGGTACCCGGGTGGCTCAGTCAGTTAAGCGGCTGCCTTTAGCTCAGGTCATGATCCCGGGCTTCTCCCTCTCCCTCTGCTGCTCCCCCTACTTATACTCTCTCTCGAATAAATAAATCTTTTTTTTTTAAGATTTTATTTATTTATTTGACAGAGATAGAGACAGCCAGCAAGAGAGGGAACACAAGCAGGGGGAGTGGGAAAGGAAGAAGCAGGCTCATAGCGGAGGAGCCTGATGTGGGGCTTGATCCCATAACGCCGGGATCACGCCCTGAGCCGAAGGCAGATGCTTAACCGCTGTGCCACCCAGGCGCCCCTTGAATAAATAAATCTTAAGAAAGAAAGAAAGAAAGAAAGATCCCAGAAGACCTACTGTACAATACCCTTTTTATTAAGTTCAAAATAAACTAAAGTAGGCAATATATTGTTTAGCAATACATATGCAAAACAAACTATTTCAAAAAAGAAGAAATGATAAAACACATTTCGGGTTAATAATTACCATGGGGGGGTAGATGGAGGGGTTGGGAGGAACACATAAGTAAATGAAATTACTGGAAATATTTTAATTCTTTTGGGTTGGGAGGTGGGTTCATGGGTATCCTATTTTATAAGAAAAAAAAATGATATATACCCCTGACTGTGAAAAGAGATTTTTGGGAAGTTGCAGAATGAATGATTTGTATCTGCATCTTTTCCACATGTTATGAGACAAAACTGAAAATTAAATTTTTTTTAAAGATTTTATTTATTTGTCAGAGAGACAGACAGAGAGAGAGCACACGCATGCACAAGCAGGCGGAAAGGCAGGTAGAGGGAGAAGCAGGCTCCCTGCTGAGCAAGGAGCCCGATACTGGACTTGATCCCAGGACCCTGGGATCATGACCTGAGCCAAAGGCAGACGCTTAACTGATTAAGCCACCCAGGCATCCGTGAACATTAACTTCTTTAAAAGTAAAAGAGAAATAAATTATTATTACCAACCTTTAATTCGATCCAACTGATTGGTGTGCAGAAGCTTATTGGCTTGATTATACTTCATAAACAACTGCCAGAACACAGAGTCTTCGTTACAGCACAGGTCAGTCACAGTGTTTTTTAACCCTTCCAAGTGCACTAATGCTGACAGAATACAATCTAACCAACAGAGAGCATTAGCGTTTTTCCATTGGACACATAAAGACTGGCAAAGTGATGAACATCTGGTCTCCAATGGCATCTCCAGTTCAGACGTGCATCCTTCATTTTGAGGAGAAATCCCTCCAGGTCCAGAAACATCAACTCTAGTAGGATATTCTTCAGCAGCCATGTCAATAATACCAGCCTCTGAAATCTCATTCTGTTCCAAGGAATCAGCTGTCCTAACTGGATTCTGTGGACCACTGTGTGGTAAATCAGGTAAGTGAGATGAGGTTTCATCATATGCTTCTCCATTATGTTTGCTGTTCAAAACTTGTTCACCATCAGTAACAATATGATTTTTAGTCTTTTTGGCATTTGCTAAAAGAGGTGACTCCTTATAGTGGGTTTCCAAGAACTTTCTTTTTTGAGGCTTATTTGTAGTGTGACAATCTTCCAAATCAGGAGAAATTAAGTTATTAAGTGATTTAGAGCCCAAAGGATAGATGCACTAAAAGAAAAAAGAAAATGATAAAAACTACAAAAAATTCAAGCTCAGGTTTTATATAACAACTTCTATGTCATGAAAAATACATATAAAATTTTAGCATCAATACAATTGTACAAATCTAAATTTAAAAGAACTAGGAACAACTATCAAATCAAAATTTTGGCCCCCAAAAGCATAACTTTCCCTAGTTAATTTTAACAATCAAGAGTTTACTCTGATCCACACCAGAGGAAGCTAATAAGGAAAACATACATACTTCTGTTTTAATAAAAAACCTAATGTTGAGTGAATTAACAAATTTCAACAATTTAAAGAAACATTCTGTGATAAGTGTTATTCTTTTTGGGACAGGTACACTGCATAACATTAAAAACTAGAAAAGTATTTTCATTTTTTGGGGGGGAGTATTTTCAAATAAAAAAAATTTGCATTACTAATTTGTGTTTCTTAATTTTAAAACTGAATATTAATCTGAGAGCACATCAACGTTATCAATTTTACATCCTTACTGGATCTAAGAATCAAATTGGCTGAATTTTAACAACTTCATCAAATCTTATTATATATTAACAAAATTTCAGCCAAATATCAAAGGTGTAGACAAATCACCAAAATAACCAATTCTCCCCAAGTCTGAAACCTAGGAAAATATTTTAAGAGACAAATTCAGGAAATCTAATATTCTATGTGTCTTCATTTAAAATAATGCCTTCTCTCTACATAAGCATGGTAACTGCTACCTTGGTGGCCTCTAAGAACTAAAGAACTACCCCTCCTGCTATTCATGGCCTGGTAGAGTTGGTCCTCTGCTGCACCACTCTGGGCTTAGCCATATGACCAGCTTTGATGGGATGTTCACAAGCATGACACGCATGGAAGCCTGACAGGCATGGGCTCATTGGGCTAGTCCTTTTGGAGTCTTCCTTCTGGAGCACTCCTTTGTAAAGAAGTCCCATCCATCATACTGTGAGGAGCCCAATTAGCCTCATGGAGAGACCCTCATGGAAAAGAACTGAGATCCTGGCTGACTGCCTGAGCCGAGTTCCCAGTAGGCAGCTAGTACCAATTGCCAGCTATGTGGACATTTTAGGTTTCCTAGCCAACAGCAGGTGAAGTCTAAGAACTACCTGGGCAACCCACAGAATCACGAGGAATACTAAATCAAGCCGTTAAGTTTTTTTAGTCACTAGGTTGTAAGCAACAGATACTGAAATGCACTAAATCCTCTCTTCAAGTACAGCTTCTTCTATACAAATAAACATTATACTCATAATATTGTACTTATGAAATTCTTTAGTTTAATAGGATAAGTTCTGGATTCTTGTCACTGTTACCAACTAGTAACTAACCATTAACTAAAAACCTGACCCTCGACTTTATACCTTGACATTATTTCCTAAATCCTACCATATGTCAGAAAATAGAGAACACTTTAAAACCGCAATAATTTTGTACTCATAGTCACAAGACAGGTATACAGCCAAAAAAAAGGGAAGATCTCAAAGAGATATTTACACACCCATATCCCTTGCAGCATTATTCACAACAGCCTAGAGGCGATAGCAACCCAAATATCCATAAATGTTCAAATGGATAAAGAAAATGTGGTATATACATACAACGAAATATTATTCAGCCTTAAAAAGTAAGGAATTCATTCACAGGCTACAACATATATAAATATTGAGGACATTAAGCTAAGTAAAATAAGTTAGTTACAAAAGGAAAAATACGGTATGATTCCACTTATATGAGGTAGGAGAATTTGAGTAGTCAAATTCATAGAGCCCAAAAGTAGAATGGTGGTTTCCAAAGCATGGGGAAAAGGGGAGCTGGTATTCAGTCAGTACAAAATTTGAATTTTTCAAGACAAGAAAGTCCAAGACATGCCACATAATGAGAATATACCTAACACTCCTCAACTGTACATTTAAAAATGATTAAGATGGTAAATTTCATGCAGGGTTTTTTTTACAATTAAAAAATGTTTTAAAAACAAAAATATAAAAAATCTTTATCTCAAGCAGAGTCAAGATCATGGTGTGCACATCCTACCAGCACCCCCACTTAATTAAAAAGAATAAACAATAAAAGGCCCTGGGGCTGCAGAATTTAGTGGCCTAAAATGGTTTCCCCCTACATTATTTGCAAATGTCTCAACTGACTTTTCTATCTACAATTTGTGCTCCAGTCATAGGGCCAATTTAAAATACAATTTGCGGGGCACCTGGGTGGCACAGCGGTTAAGCGTCTGCCTTCGGCTCAGGGCGTGATCCCGGAGTCCTGGGATCGAGCCCCACATCAGGCTCCTCCGCTGTGAGCCTGCTTCTTCCCCTCCCACTCCCACTACTTGTGTTCCCTCTCTCGCTGGCTGTCTCTATCTCTGTCAAATAAATAAATAAAATCTTTTAAAAAAATAAAATAAAATAAAATAAAATAAAATAAAATACAATTTGCCCTTGCCCCAATTTTTCCCTTTTATAAATTAATGCGGTCAGATTTTTATCTCCTTTATACCCTGACTTTAGTTTCTACTTCGTATTTATAATGAACATATGCCATTTTTGTAACTAGAAGTTTTTTAACCTGTCTTCAAAAAAAGGAAAGTTATAAAACGATAATACATAGAGTATTAATTTTTCCATCTAGCTCAACCACGCAAGAGCATTTAAAGCCTAAGGCTGAAAAAATCTAATGCTGCCTCTTCCACTGATTTTTTGAGCAGCTTAGATACATTCCCATTTTCCTATAAAATGGAAAAAGCAAAACACTGCACATTACCTTATATGAAAATTATCTATAAGGATGTGCCAAAAACAAACTATAAAAATATTTACAAAAAAATAATTTACATTCATTTTACAAATGAAGAAAACCAAGAACACGAGTTTCTCTGACGACTCAACTAAAGATTTCAGAGCCTTATAAATTTCATGTTTTTAAAAAAGAACTAAATAAATGTTCTAATAAAAGACTAAACAATGGAATACTCAAAAAAAAAAAAAAGGGAGAGAGAGAAAACTCCCTACAGTTTGAAAAAACTTGAGTTTCAATTTATTAATCTGAAAGCAGAGTTTGAATCTTAGTGTTTTTTTTTCAAGAAACTTCCAATTAAGAGGGGTTTCCCATGTGGCTCTTTGCAATTTGGGCAAATGAAAGCAGAATGTTCAGTGGACTTCAAATTTTATAATTAAAAAAAAACTAACAAATTAACAAATTGACTGAAAGGTCTTATAGACCAGGGATCAGCAAACTTTAACTGTAAAAAGCCAGATAAATATCTTAGCCTTTGTGAGCTAGTCAAGGTCTCTGTCCGCCATTACAATACAAAAGCGGCCACAGACAATGCAAAAATGATTGAGCACAGCTACATTCCAATAAAACTTTTTTTATGTACACTGAAATTTGAAATTCATATAATTTTCATGTATTACAAAAGAGTATTCTATTCATTTTTGCTTAATCATTTTAAAACGTAACTATCGTTCTTAGGCTGTGGGTGTCATATAAAGAGTTTGCTGACTCCTGGTATAAACCAATCCACTTCATAAAATACACTGGGCTCTTACTGATTAGAACACTTACTAAAAATTAGATCAATAATTACTTTAAAGTTATTTTTTTACATCTGTAAAGTATATACTTAAAATTCTTGGTTATATATTCTTAATACTATTGGTTTTCCTCATCACTTAAAAAAAATGCTTCAAAACTAAAAACACAAATAATACTTCTAACTTTAATAGCCAAAACCTAATGTCCTGAGGACAGGGACTTTATTATGGCAGTCCACGGTTAAAGAACTCTATTGAAATACTATACACTGTTTGGAAGAGGGGAAAAAAGTTTTTTTCTAGAAAGATTTCTCTTTCCCATATTCACCATTCTATAACTCTGTTCTGAGCTAGTTAATGAGTAACCTATATGGTCTGCTGTTAGGATAAGCTGTCAAACCTCTTAACATCAAGCCCTCTCACTGTTCAATAGAGCCCACTGTCTGCTTCAGGAATAGCTCTCCAGCAATTCTGTGACACTTTCTTCTATTTTTCCCTCTCTACTGGATATAACCAGCATACAAACATGCTGTTATTTTTCCCAACTTAAAAATTTCCTCCTCCAAGTACCACCCCACATCTGCATTTCTCAGTTCTTCCTCTTCAATTTTCTATCACTCACTCCAACCAAGCTTTCCTTTATCACTAACATTTCACCCAAAATATTCTCATCAAGGTTCTCAGTGAGGTCCACAACACTCTAGCCAATGGTGAGTTGAGTCTTCATTCTCCTTGAGTTGAAAATAAATAATTTCTTCCTTAAATATTTTTTTCATTTGACTTCCAGGACAAAATACCCTCCCCTTTCTGGGTTTACTCTTACCTCACTGTCCACTTCTCTCACTCCTTTCCTGGTTCCACTTCATCTCCACAATCTCTTAATGCGGGACTGTAACAGGGATTAGTCCTTGGATCGCCACCAATACTTCTAGGTAAACTCATCCACTCTCATGGTTCAATTATCTACATGCTGATGACTCCCAAAGGTATCTCTCTAACCTCACTCTCCACCTAATACCAGACACATAGATCCGACCACTTATTCCATATACCCTCAAGTACTAGATAGCTATCTTAAGCTTGACTGGTCCTAGCCTGATCTTTCCCCAAAATCTTCCTCTTCCCAAAGTTGTTCTCATCTTAGTAACTGGCAACTCCACTCTTCCAATTATGCAAGCCAAAAATCTGGGAATCATCCTTGATTCCTCTCTCTCCTACTAAGTATCCCAATCTTTCAGCAAATCCTTTTTGGCTCTATTTTCAAAATAGATAGATAACCCAACCATATCCCATCACCTTAGCCACTATCTGCTTCCCATGGAATACTCCATCTTCCAAGTAGTCTCCCTGCTTCAGGGCTTGCCCATTACACATACTTTCAACACAGGAGCCACAGTGATCCTTTCAACGTGTAAATCAGATTATGTCACTCCCTGCTATGGCTCTTCATTTCAGTCACAGTAAAAGCCAGAGACTTTACAATGGCCTCTAAGACCCTACGTGGTCCAGCCCCTCCCCATTATTTTTCTGACCCATCTTCTATTACTCTGCTTCACTTACTCAGATCCAGCTCTGCTAGTTTCCTTGCAATAGGACAAACATGCACAGGCAACCTCTACTCTCTCAGGGCCTTATGCTGCTACTCTCCCTGTCTGGAATGCTTGTCCATCTGGTATTCACATGGCTTGTTCTTCATCTCTTTCAGGTTTCTGCTCAAACGTCATTTACATAATGAAGAATTCCCTTCACCACTCTACTTAGAATTGCTAACTACCCATTCCCTAACACTCCAGTCCCTGGGCTTTATTTTTCCCCACGGCACTTTTCATTACCTCACACACACAAAAATATCACTTATTTTTTCCCCCTCTCCAGAACATACCCACCTTAAAAAAAAAAATTATTTAGTTATTTGGTAGAGAAAGAAAGCACATGCATGCGCACACACAAGCAGGGAGAGCGGCAGGCAGAGGGGAAAAAGGCAGAAGCAGACTCCCTACTGAGCAGAGGCAGACCTGGGGCTCCATCCCGGGACACTGGGATAATAACCTGAGCTGAAGGCAGATGCTTAACCGAGTCACCCAGGGTCCCTCATAAGCACTTCCTTGAGGGTAAGATATTTTTTGCTTTATTTATTGCATCCTAGCCTTTGGACACTGCCAACGTGGTGACACTCAAAAAAAAAATACTGAATAAATGCGAAACGAAATTTATTTCTATTTGTAAGAATGCCTGGTACACTCAGCAAAAGTATCTATCACCAACAGTGTCATTTAGTTTAGTATTTTGCAAACTTGGCTGATCATCAGACTCATCCCTAAGAGTTACAAAATTATATAATTCTGGGTCAATTCTACTGAATTGGCATCTGGAGGTGATACCCAGAAATTTTTAAAAAGTACTCCAGGTGATTCTGATGAACTTCTGGTTTACTTGGAATAAAACATGTCTGAAATTAGAAGACTATATTCCAATTACAGTTCTGCAACTTTATGAAGATCTTATGTTCCTCAACCCTCTCTGATTTCTTATTCATAATGGAAATACCTACCTTGCAAAGTTTTGAGAACTATGTATATAAGAGTTTCATAAATTGTCAAGTACAATAAAATGTGGAGTATTAGGGAATTTAATGAGCTGTTATATAAAAGTTGTACCACTGGGGGCTCCTGGGCGGCTTAGTTAAACGACTTCAGGTCAGGTCATAATCTTGGGGTCCTGGGATCTGAGACCAGAGTAGGGCTCCCTGCTCAGCAGGGAGTCTGCTTCTCCCTCTCCCGCAACTTGTGCTCTCTCTTGCGTGCCTTCACTCTCTCTCTCTCAAATAAATAAATAAGTAAATAAAATCTTTTTTAAAAAGTTGTACCACTGATACACTGGATATTTAGATCCTTAAGTATCTAATATTTGGAGATTAACAACTTTTCCAATTAAGTTCCAAAGTTTATAAATCAAAGAGATGAAAGGATATCTACTATATACCAACAACTAACAAGGACCCCCCCAAGGTTAAAAAAAAAAAAAAAAATCCATCCTGAAATGTATTTTCCCCTCTCACAAGTCTAATGATAATAAAAACAAGTATATTCATGCAATAATTCAGGAAAAATAACAGAAAATATTTAAAAGCGTATACTAGATAGATCTAGAAACTGACCATCTATGTATTAAAAATGTACAGTCTAAAAAATACAAACGAGTACAAATTGAAACACTGAATAAAAAAGCAAAAAGCTAAAACCTTAATACTATCTAAGATTAATACTTTACCTGCAGATCCTCACACAAAAAGATAGATTCTTGAAAACTAATTCGGTAAGTCTTTAAGGCTTTTAACTTTCCCTTCTCTCTACAAGCAGGGCAATACCCATCTGACGGGACTTTAGCTGAATCATAATTCTAAAAAAGAAATAAAGTAAATTAAAATATAGACATTCCTAGATTGTATCAAATTACAAAAAGTTAAATGGAAAAGTAACCCAGAAAAAAAAAATACAATTTTCACCTGGAAGTGTCCTGGCTAATATTTTAAACATGGCAAATAAAAGAAATGCATATATGCTTTAAATACAGCTATTATTCTAAAAAGAATGTATTACAGTTTTAAATATTAAATTTTAAGTGTTAAAAATAGCATCAGTTTTATTTGCAAGAAAAAAAGTAACGTCAACTGCCAGGGAAAATGTATGTTTCATATTTTCAGAGAATAATAAACCACAAGGTCTATATTTTATTTCTACTTTCACATATCAATAAAACACAGAGAGGTAAATACATTAAAATAATCTTTCGCCATTGCTGTAAGATTTCCGTGGAAGATATAATTTTTTAGCAGTTAATTGGTAAAACTAAAACCGAATTTAAGTCTCAAAAAAAGGAGGAAAAAACCCAACTTTGCACTGAGGCAAAAAATAAGTTCACTAACTTTTCCCAAATACCCCACCATGTGGAGTGAAGATATCCCTATATCAGTCCCTGGTCCAATCACTGGCAAACCATTTCCAATCTTCGGGGAATCCATCATTCCGAGTCATTGGCTAATTTATGTCACTTGAAACATGTCAATATCACTAAGGATTTTTCAATGAACCCTGGAAAAAAAAAAGTCAATAGACAATTAAATAAAAATCCTATTTACTTTGAAAAAGAGCTATGCTATAAGATGTATATATATTAAGTATATTTTGAAACTATATGTCCCAAGATAAACATATTCGAAAATTGTAATCTTAAAGTGAAAACAAATAATTTGTCCAACCTTGCAAATTTGTTGGAAGAGGGCAGACTGGCCAACAGGACCGAGTTTCAGACTCATTTGTAAGCAAATTTATTAAAACTTATAATAGAGGTAAACTATTAAATTACAAATTATACTGACCAGAGTTTAAAAACCCAAGTTTTTAGGGCCTATGCATAATATGAAACAATTATGTCAGCATTATACTAAGAATGTATTTTAAAGACCCCAGATCTATTGTGCCATTGCTTGACAGAGAAAAAAGAACCCCATACATTTCTACTGCTTTCAACCACCAAGGTCATCAAGAGAATAATGCTATTTTTTTGAAGTTTCCAACAACATGCTATTTTATAATAACGAACTGTACCAGACAAAAATATAAACACTATCATAGTACAAATTACACATGTAACAAGCTTGTTTTGAGTGTAACTCCATGGAATAAGAATCACACTCAATAAAGTCAAAATTATAAGACTGGAGCTCAGTATAAAGAAAAATTAATTATTAAGAGTAGTTTAGGTATGGATTTAAAATATAGGGAAATCAAATACAAAAGACTTTAAAGCAGAGTAAATCACCACTTAGTAGGGATGCTGTAAAATAATTTCAAGCAAAAGTCTTTCCCAAATCTAAGAATTTCTATGACAACCACCTCCTGGGAAACTGTGGCTTACAGACTCACTTTAAAAACCAGTTATGCTATTCTGTTCCAGATGTATAAACTTTACACATCTTTCAAGCCAAGGAATAACTTCGAAAATAAAAACACTTCTAAGTAAAGTGTAAGGGAATCTCAAATTCCTGAAGAAATATTACTAAGGCGGGATTTCTGAACTACAACACTACAGACATCTTGGACCAGACAATTCTTTGCTGTGAGGGCTGTCTTGCACGTTGTAGGATGGTTAGCAGCATCACGGCCTTCTACCTAGCAGATAGTGAGTGCCACTGGCATTCCTCAGTTGTGAGAACCAAAAAGTCTCCAGACATTGCCGAAATGACCGCTGGAAAGCAAAACTGCCCCACTGAGAACCACCGCCAAAAAGATAAAAATAAGTTTGGTGCTAACTTTTACTTCTTCAGCTCCTCACAGACAACACCAATTTATTATTTTTGGCTGGCTCTATTTATAATATACTTACAAAAGGGAACTATACAGGAAAGAGTCAAACTGCTTATGGTTCCAGAGTGGCTAAAAGCATGGGTTTACAACTGCTCATCTGGGTTCAGAAATTTGTAACACTGGTTTGTACCAAGAATTAAATACAATACATGTAAAATGCTTAGCACCTGAACAGACAGTAAATTTTAACTACTATTCATTTGGTGCTAATTTTATATTTCACTCTATGTAGAAAACATGCTGCACATCTTATATCATTCTCAAAAGAAAAACTGGTACTCTATATACCTTGAATAAGATGTTTCTGATGAAAATTTCCACCTGCCTGAGGGATCTAGAAAACTTTTTTGGGGCTGTTTTCTCTCTCTATTATAAAAGAAAAACATAAGAAGCCTTCAAATCTGCTCTGATTCTGATCCCAGCAGCCAACATTTCAATAGGAAAAGCAAATAGGTTGGTGGAAATTCTGAATATGCAAAACCCCGCTAAAGAAAATTCATTAAACAAAATACCAGAGGTGAGCTATCCAGGTCTTCCAAAAACAATTAACTTTGTCTTATATACAAAACCCTGGGGAGATTCTTACAAGTTACCTTGCCCTCAGTGATTATCTTCATTGTTCTCCCTACCTACCTGCTCCTCTTTCTTCTATCTCACCTAGACTTTGGTATCTTCCTCTTCCCAAACACACACAACTAGAAAATTCGAGTGGTCCTCGAAACTTTCACTTCCCACTTCTTCATGCAGTAAAAGTCACCAAATTCTGTGGACAGTTCTTTGGAAGCCTCAAATTCCCACCTCTCCATCCCATTCCCGCTCAGTATGGACCTGAAGGTAGTACTATGACCTAAAGCTCACTGTACTTGAGACCAACCTGGCTTTCCAATTTTACTCTCCTCTACTCCACTTCACCCTCAGCACCTTTCTTCTGACGCCCTCTTTTCATTACTTCTGTGAGTCACTGATACTCCCGGACCCCGAATGTGGATTACTTAGCCCCCTATGAACGCAGTTACAGCACAATGAATGTGTAAAGGTTGCCCTGGGAATGACGAAAGATATGTAATGAAGCTTGTTTCACAGTCCCGTGTGCACAGTGGGGAAACCCAGAGAACCACCTGCTCCGAGAAGTGCCTTAAACCTATTTTGAGTTTGCCCTCCAAGACCAAGCGGGCTCACCATATAAATTGTCAAAGGTAAGGCCACAGCGGACTTGACGCCGAGGGATGCGGTCGGCTTTGGGCGCCCAGCCCTGGCTAGTACCAAACCCAGCCCTCCACAATCAGAGACGCACAGGACCAAGACATCTCAGTTTCAAAACCCGACCCTGGAAACCCGAGGAGGTGCAGGGTTCCGTTAACCCTCCCCATCTTCAAGCTCTTTGGAAGAGCGAAAAACAAAACAACAACTCTGGTTTCTCTTCAGCATTTACCTCTCTGAGCCAAAAAGAAATCAGTAACTCTACCTCCATACCTCAATCACCAGCCCTCCCACCTAAGCCCAGTCCCAGCCCCTTTCCTCTCCCAGGGCAGCCGACCTTTCTGCGCGCCGACTACCCCACAGGCAGTCCCTTTTCCCCAGCTCCGTTCGCCTTCCTGATTTGGGGAGCCGGGGGAAATTACTTCCTCTCCTCCCTTACCTGCCGCGTGCACTCCCCTTCCTCGCACCGGGTCGGTCCGAACTCCTGTTCCAGGTTCGGTCCACACCACACCACGCAACGTTCAACCCACGTTCCCCTCGGCCTGCTCCTCCCCCACCGGCCTCTGGGCTACAGAAGGAGCTTCCGGTTTGTGTCCGCGGCAAAAGAGTTCCCCTTCCTGCTCGGCGCGGGGCCTGAAAGGACGTCAGCGTGGCGGGGAAGGCGAGAACGGGAGCACTTCCGGACGGCCTCTGCAGAGGCGTGGCTGTCCGCCCGGCTGTCGCAGCCGCAGTTTCAGCTGCGGCGACGGCTAGGGGCGGGGCCGGTGGCTGCCGAGCCCTGCATCTGTGAGTGGCTGGGTTTGGGGAGGCGACGTTTCTGGAAGCTGCTGGAAAGCGCTCGAGTGGCGGAGGTGACGCCGGCGGCCAGGGGGTGGGGCGTGATTAAAACTAGTGCGCGTCCGGCAGCGGAGGGATTACGCTGAGGAAAGAAACTGGCACGCGCCTCGTTGCGCCCTGGCCCGCGCGAGCCCGGGTCGGAAGTCGACGCGGCGGAGAGTGACCTGGGTGGGTGGGTGGTTGGGCGAGGGAAGGGCTCCCTAGCCTGCAGAGGCGGAGGGTGCAATGGAGGCTCTCGGCCGGCGCGTCCCTGCAGCGCTGCGGCCTCCACGACGATTGTGGGTCGCGCAAGGCCCCCGTAGTCCCCTCTCCTAAAGCCTCGGTGAGAGCCGAGCAGCCACAGAGTGTGTGTTCACAAAGGTTCACCACACACGGAGCTGCCCCTCCCTGTCTCCCTAAACCCCATCTGCGAGGCCAGGGGCTTTTCTGCCAGGATTCTGGGGTGTTTCTCCTCCTTTCCTCCCTCCCAGATCTTCTAACGGTAAGGGGAGTAGTCAAAGCGCAGGGACTTTGCTATCCACGACCCGTTCTTACTAGTCAGCAGCCGATCCGTCCCTGCTGCGCTCATTTCAGCTGCCCTGCCTTGTTTTAACTTAAGAGAAAGGGGGAGTTCTCATTTAGTTGATAAGTTTAAGGCTCTGCTTTCGTAGGAAGGTCATGTGGTTTAAGGGACATCGTGACCGCGTGTGCTATTTCTGAGTTGCATTGAAGCTTGGGGCAGCGTATTCTAGAAGTCCTTTTGGTAGATTGGTTCTATGTCCTAGAGTAATATGTAGTTTCTGACCATTTCTTTTTACAGAGTAACCGCTGTTGGCATTTTGGACTGTGGGGTATTTTTAGTGGTCTCAAACTAAATAACTATATTCTGGAAAAATGCTGGTAATTTTGATAGGGCGGTATAGAGGAAACAAGTCCCATATACCAAGAAATTCCTCAGTAAAAAGGATTTTAGTTGTCGGTACTTACGGATGCGGATGGCCCAGAAATCCAATGGGGAGTTTGTTTTGTTTTTTCTCCAGACTGAAAACCAGGCTGGTTAGTTTTTGTTTTACCTTTTCTGTCTTACTTGATTATTAATATACTGGTGTATTTGTTGTAAGATGTAACTAGTTTTCTCTTTTTTAAGTGAATTATGAAAATATGAGAACGTAGTATTTCCTTCTGGAAATAATAGCCAAACTCAGAGTTTTTCTTGTTCACCATTGCTATTTCCATTTTTAGGATGGCATACACTATTTTTTTTGTAAAAAAATGCTTGCTGAATTGTTAACTTCGTAAGTTGAACAAAATAATTGATTCAGTTAAAATTGTAGTTAAAATTTTAAGATTGAAAAATCAACATTGCGAAACTGAACTGTATCAATGAAACATTGTAAAGTTGATTTACAGCCTTTTAGTGCGAATTTGATTTTTTGCCAGGAAAAAATATGTAATAGTAATAGAAACAAAATGGATGTGGGACTTGGGTTGTGGAAAGAAAAGAGGATTTAGTGTATACTGTGTTTTGACTCCACAGAGCTTTTCCCCCTTGTAAAAAGTAGAAAAAGTTCTGCAGGACATTCTAAGATAAAAAGAATGATAATACAGGAGAGGCAATTTTCATTTATATTAAAGTAGCGGTCCCAGGTTGAAAAAATTGAATACGTTTATGCTTTTTCTTTACCAATATATTTGGAATGCCTCTTTCTATGTACACTGGTCCCAGAAAGAGTGCAGTTATCTTCCAGGATAATTAAAGCAATCCTGTTGTCAGCAGTGTGGGACCGAAATTTTATCTACCTGTTTCCAATTAAAAACTAACACAATCTAATCAAAGGAAGCTTTTATTAAATTAATGAACAGCTGCAATAGGAATATAATGTACAATTAGGATTCTCTTTCTTTTTCTTTTTTAAAAATTTTTTCTTCTCATAGTGTCAGGTTTTGTCCTATCTGCTAGGTTGGATTCCTTAATCACAAGCCAAGTCTTCAGCCCAAACCTGGGATGTAAAAGCTGCCTGCTGTGATTGGTTGTTCTGATCTCATCAAAAAGATGAGAGCTAAAGTGACTAACCATATTTTTTAACAGCACCTTTGTGAATACAGTCTATATAATCTCTTATTTAATTCCAATATTCAGGAGGCTTGCAAACCAAAAGCTTTTTAAACTTGGAGACAGAATTCATTTGGTAACAAAATATTACGTGAGCAAATGAGAAATTATATATAATTTTTATCCCATATATTTTGCTGAGAAAATATTTATATGTTTGATAATGGGGTGCTGCCCTTGGCCAGTGGTATGGGAGGTATTACATAATGGTTTGTGTACCTTGTAACATTTTTAAATTTCAAGAAATTACTATTTTTATTTTTCTTAAAGATTTATTTATTTATTTATTTGTTAGAGAGAGAGATTGAGCGCGTGAGCACTCACAAGCAGGGGGAGTGGCAGGCAGAGGGAAAAGGAGGCTCCCCACTAAGCAAGGAGCTGGATGCGGAAGGCAGAGGCTTAACCCACTGAGCCACCCAGGCGTCCCAAGAAATTACTATTTTTAAAGCACGTCCAGGCTCTGGGTTTTGGTTAAGGAATGTGAACCTATATTAATATTTTTGACAGTACACTTGTGCTAGGCATTTGCATATTTAGAGAATTAAAATAAGACACTTTAGTTCTTGCCCTCAGTGAATTCAATTGAGATAGGATAGAAAAAAGTACATTTATCATATTGTAATATGTGCATTCACATATTTGTAAGTGTAGCCACATCAAGGCCACACAAGAAATTAGCCTGAGGATTTGAAGTTATTTCATACTTTAGACTCTTAATTTCAGACGGAACATGACAACCCATTATGTAGCCTAAACTTGTTTGTGTTTTGCCCACACAAAATGAGAAAGCAGTATGATAAAGAAGAGTCGTAGAGTAGGTATTGGAATATCTGATTTCTGTTCCTCTTTTGCTGTGTGACCTTACATGAGTCACATAATTTTCAAGGCCTTCATTTATAGCTCTATAAAGTGAGAAGTTTGGAATAGATAATCACAGTTTCAATATCCTACCTGCAGATAGTTATCCTCAGAACTATGCCTACTTTTTGTAAATGTTTTCCATTAAGAACATGATCCTATTTTATCTCAAACTACTTTACTGCCGATTTAAATTCTGTGTTTTCTTTTGGATTAGGTAATACATTCACCTGGTTCAAAAGATAAAAAAGAATATGCAGTGAAAAGTTTTCCTTCTACTCCTGCCCCTTAGCCACCCAGTTCCTTGCCTAGGAAGCAACCAGTGCTAACAGTTTCTTATAAATTTTTCCAAAAAACTTTTACATGTATATAAGCAAATGAATACTACACATATTTTATTTTTTGCCTTTTTTTAACATAGATGGTACTATGCCCAGTTTATGTACCTTATTTTTTTCATTTAGCGTAGAAGTTCTATGTCATTAAATAAGGTGGTTCGTTATTCATTTTTATGGCAGCATAATGTTCCATTATAAGATGTATCACTTCATCAGCCCTCTCCTTTTGGACATTTAGATTTTTTCCTGGTCTTTATTAAAAGCATTATACAATTAATAACTTTGTACAATCCTCATTTTCCATATATGTGAATGTCTTTTCCCTAAACAGTGGCACAGCTCTATTGGGATAGTGACATAGTTAGTAAAACTATGTCATTTGTGTTTTTATGTTATTTAGTTACCAATAACAAGAAATTGATGGCCCAGGGTCTCAACAGTATATTCCAGGGTTCCATCAACTTTGACTTACGTGCTCTCTGTGCCAGGATAGTATAGTTGTATAGTGGAGTCAATACCCTATTTGATTCTAAAATAAGCATGATGAAATAATCACATCATCTGAATGGCTGTTTCTTTATTTGAGACCTAGATGAAGCAAGCGGATTATATGTAGAGACCTTGTCCAAAACAAACAAACAAGTATATATGTAAGTATATATAAATAAGTATGTAAATGTTTAAACATTAAAATCCTGCAGCAGAGCAAGGTTTTCAATGAGAGGCTCATAAGAATGGACTAATTGTTGTAACAACATATTTATGTTTTCCAGCTCATGCTCACTCCTGGGCTTATACTCATTGAGTACTATTTAAATTGATATTTTTCTCTCAAACTTCTTTGCCAAGCACATACAGTTGACTTTGTTTAAGATGCAACTTTTTTGTGTTCCCCCTTTACCAATAAGAAAACTAAACCTAAAAGTAAACAATTGACCCGAATTTGCATAACAAAGTGGCAGACCTGGGACTAGACCCTATATCCTCTAATTTCTAATGCAGGGTTTTTTTCCAGTATATCACATGCTCTCATAATTTCACATGTAGCTGTAGCAGTAGATCTGAGAATGCCCAGTGGGTAGGGACTCCTTTCGGTCTGTCTTCTCTCCCTAGGCTCTAGAGCAACCTAGAGTTCAGAAAGCAGCAGGGCGTTTTTCTGAAGACAAAAGAACATTCTATAAGTAATTATTGAAGTAATTACGCAACTTGTTGATTAGCAGTCAGGAGGACTCCAACTCAAAAAATTGAAGCTGATCTAGAAAAATACTCTTCTTTCCTAATTGGGACACAGTTGTCATTTGGAGATGAATCTATCAGTCATAACGACCGGAGGGAAATTAGGATTATTTGGAAACAGTCTGACATTCCCCTGAGTTCATGCCATTTTTAAATTTATCCTGGAATATCTGAACCATCAGAAAAGAAGTGATAGAAACAACTGCAAAAGAATTGATAAATAGAAAAATGGAGAATGTGCTGTAGTAACTATTACCCCGAAGCAGGCATTGTAGCATATGATCACCACCCCTGCTGTAGGGCCTTAATTCTGGGCCGTTCCCCTTTTCCTTGCATATATTTGACTCTTACCCTTCAAGTGTCAGCCTCAGTTTCTCTTGTCAAGCTGTCCACCCTATCTGAGCAGCCCTCACCTGCCATCCCTACTCTTAATTCCTTATTACCATCTGCTGTTTGTTTTCTTCATTGTGTGTGTGTGTGTGTGTGTATTGTCTGTCTCTACTAAGTTGTGAGCTCTGTGAGGGCAGGGCTGCATCTTATTTTGTTCCGTTACATTTACATTCTGTAATACATAGTACATACTCGTTGATCAGTGAACGATCTTCATAGTTCCCAATTCATATGGCTGACAAAACCTACTCTTAAAATGGAATGTTTTCAATGGTATATTTCCCCATGTTTTTATATTTGGTAGTTCAGTGGGTTTTTTGGAAGATGTATATGTAATTTATATGCTCATCTTCTTACTGAGAAAAATATTAATTGTCAACAAGCTTTTATTGACTATGAAAAGCACTATGCTAAATGCTGGGGAATACAAAGGTGAATAATGCATAATTCTTATCCCTAAAGAAAAGTAGAAACATTTGCAAACAAATAGTTTTTATACAAAGGCAAAATGAAATAAATACTAAATAGAGATGTACAAGAAATAGTAGCAACAATGAAGAAAAATGGTTAATTTTAATTACAGGAAGAGCCTCAGAATTGAATTTTGACTTTGGTCTTAAAGATAGAAAAACAGTTGAGGTGAATAGGGATAAGTAAACGTTTAGCTTTACTTTTTAGAAAGTCTTTAATAATAATTATCACAAAGACCTCTTATAAAACATTGTCATAAGGCAATTTTTAAAAATTACAGTAATAAATAAAATTCCTCTGGCCTTACACATTTTACTTCTAAATTGAGGCTAACTTTAAAATTAATTTGACTATTTTGACTAGGTTGGTGTTTTCCAGCTGGTTGCTAAGTCATTGGTTCAATCTAATAATTAGATTCTGATTGCTAATTGCAATTAGTAATTTTTAGTAAGTTAATCAAGACAAAACTATTGAATGATTTTTTAATCCTCTTTTTTTAAGTGATTTTTAAGCTGTTGTGGTCTTTAACGTGTGGTTCTTTGACCACATCATGAGTTAAGATGTAGACTATTTTTTGACCGTCTAATTTGATTTCTTTTTAGGTTTACTGTTGCTTTCCTATTCTGTGTTTTCCTAAACAATAGACTTCTCTCCTCCCCTTTACCATAAAAAGAAAAAAAGAAAAAAAAGAAACAGTCTTTAGATTCACAAACCTGATTTCAGCTTGTCCACTTATTAATCACAGTTCTGCTACTTTCCAGTTTTGTTTCTTCCAACAAAATACTTAACTTCCCTGAGGCTCAGTTTCATCCATATGATGAAAATATCCACTAATCCCACTGTGTCATTTAACTAGTTTTGTGACCTGAGGTAAATTATTTAATCTGTCTGGGCCTCAGTTTTCCCATGTATGAAATGAAATTATCTTAAATGAGGTGATACGTAGAACAGTGCCCAGCAGTTAATAAGCCCTCAGCAAGTGTTGGTTTCCCTCCGTTATCTTCCATCTCATCTAAACCCTGCATGTCTTTTAAAATTTGTTTGAAGTTGTGTTTGCTATAATCTTTCCTTTGATAGTTTACAGCAGTCTCTTTTTTTTCCAAAGTCATTGCACTCACTGTGTATACCTTGGTTCTTAAATTGGTATGGATCAGCATTATATTGGGAACTTACTAAAAATGCAATTGCTTGGGTCTTATTCCTGATTCTGTGGGTTTGGCATGGGGTCTTGGCATCTGTTTTTTTGCTTCTCCAGATTTTCTGATGCTTACCAGTGATGATAATTTCTCACTTATTTGTTAATAATTTTATGCTTCTTATAGTTTATATTTGCTAGGTAATTATTATGTTACTATTTAACCTTTAGGTTGTTTTAGTTTATACACCAGTTATACTGTACAGTTCATATGGGCATAAAATACCGAAATAGTGCTGTGTACATAGTTTAGAGGTTGATAGTAATGCCCCACCTTTCTTCCTTGCTGAAGTATAGATCCATTTAAGAAATAAGATGCAGAAATCACATAGATGAAGATTCATATACAAGTTTAATTACCGAAAAAGTTGTTTGGGAAATGTGGCCGAGGTTTGCAGCAGCAATGAACTTCCTAGTATTGCATTCCAGAATTAGGCTGATTTACCTCAAGTTTCTCTGTCTACAAGAATGGAGCTTGTCCCACTGTATTTACTGTGTGATAGAGAACAGCCCAGAATAAATGGCTGGCTTCAGTTAGACAAATCCCAAATGGAAAGGGAAGAGGAAGTGGCTGAGCCTCAGAATTTTTTCTTTCAAACTTATCAGACCAGTTACTCCCTCCTACTGTAGTGAAGAGTTAGCAAGAAGGTAGTGTGATAGGCCCTAAGGAGTTAAAAAAACAGCACTTTAAGTAAGCAGTAGTGGTTTGATTATAATTCTAATGCCAAATCACTAAGGAAGTCCAGGTTAGTGAAATGAAATGGTTTAAAGGCATTCACCATTTGGGGGCTCCTGGCTGGCTCAGTTGGTAGAACATGCAATTTTTAATCTTGGGATTATGTGTTCGAATCCCACATTGGGTGTAGAGATTACTTAAAAATAAAATTTTGGGGAAAAAATTTTTAACCATTTTTTTTTTTTGGTCATTTATTTCACCAGGTCAGGTGAACTGTTCTATTTCTTTATGAACTCATAAATGAACTCCTTTATCATAAATTATACTTCATATAAGATGCTAAATGCAGGTTTTAAAAGATAGTGAAACATAAATAACAATGTAAGTTGAGGAATTTGAAATATTTATTGAATTAAATGGTATAAAATTCATTTGTATAAAATCATTTGTATAAAAAAATCTGTTTTTAAGGTTTGGCAACATATGGAAAAGATAATTTGAAGATTGTGGCAGAAAATGTTTTAAGATAAATTGACAATGCCTAAATGTTCTTTAGAATTCTAGTCATAAACATTGTTGGGTCAGTTTGCATTTTAAGTTCCTTAAAGAACATCTATTAAGTTGTTTAAAGAGTTTATACATGAATGACCAGTTATAGAAGCCCAAGTACAAGTATAATCAAATCTTTCATCTGTATTTAAGCTGTTTACTGCATAGAAGCGTGTATAGCGGATACTAGCACCAGACCCAGTGCACTCATTTGGCTCTTGTAATTTCCAGTCATGTAGGCATATTTGACAGCAGCTTTCACCCTCAGTTATTATTTTGCTAGTTAGGAAAGAAATTTCAGAGAATTCATTTTATTTTCCAAATGTAGTTTGTAGTGCTTAATAAAATGGTTTGGGTACTGATTAGTTTTAGGATGAGATCTCCCATGATTCTTACGGTAAATGAGAGGTGGTAGTATATTTTTTCTGACTATGGAATATATAAACCCTGAATGTTGCTCAGTTGAGTCTTCAGAGCTTATAAGTGGCAGTTAAATGAAGAAAAAAAAAGAAAAAATCTGGAATAAATTGACAATGTTCTGAAAACGAAAGGGCAGAGAGATAGAGGAAAGTTGGAAAGTGTTAATTTTAGGATATTGTGCCAGGAATAATGAATATATTTACTACTTTCAGAAACTCCTTTCTAAGACAGAAGAACAAGTTAAGTGGCTTCACCAAGGATCAGTCAGATCCATTCTGAAAGACAGGTCTTTTCAAAAACTCATTAAGAGACACTAAAGAAACATGATAACCAAATGCAGTGCATGGACTTTATTTTTTTTTTTTAATGTTTTATAAGTAACATAGTTAAATGTAACTTTAAACCAGATAGATAAAAAATAATAAAATAATGCAGATTAAAACATAACAATTTATAGTGTTGTTCTGTAGGCCTTGAGTGGAAGCTATCTACATTTCATACAGTCATCTACTTCATTGCAAGGTCTTAGGTAGAAGCCATTTTCTTCCAAAGACCATCTACTTTGAATTGGTTCCTAAGATTTCTCAGCTTGAGGTCTCCAGCAATGATTTAAGATGGTTTATCCCTCTTTGAATGATATCATTCTAAGTATCAAACTTATGGAATTTTACTTATGCACTAGTTTTAACTGTACCTGATTGGGTCCTTTTGAAGTTTGAAGACTGTCTTCCTCTCCTAAGTTTTTTTTTTTTTTTTTAATGATTTTTTATTATATTATGTTAGTCACCATACAGTACATCCCCGGTTTCTGATGTAAGGCTCGATGATTCATTAGTTGTGTATAACACCCAGTGCACCATGCAATACGTGCCCTCCTTACTACCCATCACCGGTCTATCCCATTCCCCCACCCCCCTCCCCTCTGAAGTCCTCAGTTTGTTTCTCATAGTCCATAGTCTCTCATGTTTCATTCCCCCTTCTGATTACCCCCCCTTTCTTTATCCCTTTCTTCCCCTACCGATCATCCTAGTTCTTATGTTCCATAGATGAGAGAAATCATATGATAGTTGTCTTTCTCTGCTTAACTTATTTCACTTAGCATTATCTCCTCCAGTGCCGTCCATGTTGCAGCGAATGTTGAGAATTTGTTCTTTCTGATAGCTGAGTAATATTCCATTGTATATATGGACCACAACTTCTTAATCCAGTCATCTGTTGAAGAGCATCTCGGCTCCTTCCACGATTTAGCTATTGTGGACATTGCTGCTATGAACATTGGGGTGCATATGGCCCTTCTCTTCACTACGTCTGTATCTTTGGGGTAAATACCCAGTAGTGCAATGGCTGGATCATAGGGTAGCTCAATTTTTAACTTTTTAAGGGACCTCCACACGGTTTTCCAGAGTGGCTGTACCAACTTGCATTCCCACCAACAATGTAGGAGGGATCCCCTTTCTCCACATCCTCTCCAACAATTGTTGTTTCTTGCCTTGTCTATTTTTGCCATTCTAACTGGCATAAGGTGGTATCTCAGTGTGGTTTTGATTTGAATTTCCTTGGTGGCTAATGATTTTGAACATTTTTTCATGTGTCTGTTAGCCATTTGTATGTCTTCATTGGAAAAGTGTCTGTTCATATCTTCTGCCCATTTTATGATTTGTTTATTTGTTTCTCGTGTATTGAGTTTGAGAAGTTCTTTGTAGATCTTGGATACCAGTCCTTTATCTGTAGTGTCATTTGCAAATATCTTCTCCCATTCCGTGGGCTGCCTCTTAGTTTTTCTGACTGTTTCCTTGGCTGTGCAGAAACTTTTAATCTTGATGAAGTCCCATAAATTCATTTTATCTTTTGTTTCTCTTGCCTTTGGGGATGTGTCATGAAAAAGGTTGCTTTGTTGCCTATGTTCTCCTCTAGAATTTTGATGGATTCCTGTCTCACATCGAGGTCTTTCATCCATTTGGAGTTTATTTTTGTGTATGGTGTGAGATAGTGGTCAAGTTTCATTCTCTTGCATGTAGCTGTCCAATTTTCCCAGCACCATTTATTGAAGAGACTGTCTTTTTCCCACCAGATGTTTTTTCCTGCTTTATCAAATATTAGTTGCCCAAAGAGCCGAGGGTCCATTTCTGGGCTCTCTATTCTGTTCCATTGGTCTGTGTGTCTGTTTTTGTGCCAGTACCATGCTGTCTTTGTGATCACAGCTTTGTAGTACAGCTCGAAATCCGGCATTGTGATGCCCCCAGCTTTGTTTTTCCTTTTCAACAGTTCCTTGGAGATTCGGGGCCTTTTCTGTTTCCATACAAATTTAAGGACTGTTTGTTCCAGTTCTTTGAAAAATGTCCTTGGTATTTTGATCGGGATAGCATTGAAAGTGTAGATTGCTCTGGGTAGCATGGACATTTTAACTATGTTAATTCTTCCGATCCATGAGCATGGAATATCTTTCCATCTTTTTATGTCTTCCTCAATGTCTTTCAAGAGTGATTTATAGTTTCTAGAATATAGGTCCTTTACGTCTCTGGTTAAGTTAATTCCAAGGTAACGTATGGTTTTTGGTGCTATTGTAAATGGGATGGATTCCCTAATTTCTCTTTCTTCGGTCTCGTTATTTGTGTATAGAAATGCAACTGATTTCTGAGCATTGATTTTGTATCCTGCCACGTTACTGAATTGCTCTATAACTTCTAATAGTTTGGGAGTGGCTTCTTTTGGGTTTTCCATATAGAGTATCATGTCATCTGCAAAGAGAGACATTTTGACTTCTTCTTCGCCAATTTGAATACCTTTGATCCCTTTTTGTCGTCTGATTGCTGTTGCAAGGACTTCTAGTACTATGTTGAATAATAGTGGCGAGAGTGGGCATCCTTGTCGAGTTCCTGATCTTAAGGGAAAGGCTTCCAGCTTTTCCCCATTGAGAATAATATTTGCAGTAGGCTTTTCATAGATGGCTTTTATGATATTGAGAAATGTACCTTCTATTCCTACACTCTGAAGGGTTTTAATCAGGAAAGGATGCTGTATTTTGTCAAATGCTTTTTCGGCATCGATTGAGAGGATCATATGGTTCCTGAGTCTTTTCTTGTTGATATGATGTATCACGCTGATTGATTTGCGAATATTGAACCACGCTTGCATCCCAGGTATGAATCCCACTTGATCGTGATGGATAATCCTTTTAATGTACTGTTGGATTCTATTAGCAAGTATCTTGTTGAGGATTTTGGCGTCCATATTCATTAGGGAAATCGGCCTGTAATTCTCCTTTTTGATGGGGTCTTTGCCTGGTTTGGGGATCAAGGTAATATTGGCCTCATAGAATGAGTTTGGTAGCTTTCCTTCTGTTTCTATTTTTTGAAATAGCTTTAGGAGAATAGGTATTATTTCTTCTTTAAATGTTTGGTAGAATTCCCCAGGAAAACCATCCGGGCCTGGAGTTTTGTTATTTGGAAGGTTGTTTATCACTGACTCAATTTCTTCATAATTAATTGGCCTGTTTAAGGAATCAATTTCTTCCGGTTTCAATCTTGGTAGTTTATAGGTTTCCAGGAAGGATTCCATCTCTTCCAGATTGCTTAGTTTATTGGCATATAGCTGTTGATAAAAATTTCTAATAATCCTTCCAATTTCAATGGTGCTTGTCGTGACCTCTCCTTTTTCATTCATAATTTTAATAATCTGGGTCCTTTCTCTTTTCTTTTGGATAAGTCTTGCCAGTGGTCTGTCAATTTTATTGATTCTCTCAAAGAACCAGCTTCTAGTCCTGTTGATCTGCTCTACTGTACTTCTGGTTTCTGCTTGATTGATTTCAGCTCTAATTTTGGTCAACTGCTTCCTCGTGCGTGGATTAGGCCTGTCCCTCTGTTGCTGTTCCAGCTTCTTGAGGTGAGAATATAAAAACTGCATTTTAGATTTTTCTATTCTTTTGAGTGAGGCTTGGATGGCTATGTATTTCCCCCTTAGGACTGCCTTTGCAGTATCCCATAGGTTTTGGACTGTTGTATTTTCATTCTCATTGGTCTCCATAAATTGTTTAATTTGATTTTTGATTTCCTGGTTTATCGAGTCATTCCTGAGCAGGATGGTTCTTAGTCTCCAAGTGTTTGAGTTTCTTCCAAATTTTTCCTTGTGGTTGAGTTCCAATTTCAGAGCGTTGTGGTCTGAGAATATGCAGGGGATAATTTCAATCTTTTGGTATTGGTTGAGACCTGTTTTGTGTCCCAGAACATGGTCTATTCTTGAGAATGTTCCATGGGCATTAGAATAGAATGAGTATTCTTTGGTTCTGGGGTGTAGTGTTCTATATATATCTATGAGGTCCAACTCGTTGAGTATGGCATTCAAAGCCTTTGATTCTTTGCTTAGTTTTTGCCAGGTTGTTCTGTCTATTTCTGATAGTGGAGTGTTGAGGTCCCCTACTATTAATGTATTTTTATTTATATGTCTCTTTATTCTGGTTAAGAGTTGGCTTGTGTATCTTGCTGCTCCCCTGTTGGGGGCATATATATTTATAATTGTCATATCCACTTGTTGAATACTTCCCTTAAGAATAATATAGTGCCCTTCTGCATCTCTAACTATAGTCTGTAGTTTAAAAGCCAATTTATCTGATATGAGAATTGCTACCCCAGCTTTCTTTTGAGGTCCATTTGCGTGAAAGATGGTACTCCATCCCCTTACTCTCCGTCTGAATGCATCTTTGGGTTTGAAATGAGTCTCTTGTAGACAGCAAATGGATGGGTCATTTCTTTTTATCCAATCTGCAACCCTGTGTCGTATTATGGGATGGTTCAAACCATTTACATTAAGACTGATTACTGAGAGATATGATTTAAATGTTGCCATGTTGCCAGTAAAGTCTTTGTTTGTATTGGCTGTGACTTTCTGTTCTGTATCACTCTTGGGGCCTTTTTACTTTTATAGAACCCCCTGTAATATCTCCTGTAGGGCTGGTTTCGTGGTTACAAAATTGGTTAGTGACTGGCGATTCTGAAATGTCTTTATTTCTCCATCAATTCTGAATGACAGCCTTGCTGGATAAAGGATCCTTGGCTGCATGTTTTTCTCTGAAAGAGCTTTAAATATGCTCCCCCAACCCTTTCTCTCATTCCAGGTCTGTGTAGACAGGTCTGACGTAATTCTGATGCTTTTGCCTTGGTACATGAGAAATTTCTTTGCCCTGGCCGCTTTCAATACTGTATCCTTGCATCTAATATTTGCGAAATGCACTATGACGTGAGGTGGCGTAGGTTTGTCGTGGTTGAGCTTGGGAGGGGTCCTCTCTGCCTCTTGGACACGAATGTTTGTTTCCCTTGCTAGATTAGGGAAGTTTTCAGCTACAATTTGTTCAAATATCTCTTCTAGACCTCTGTTTTTCTCCACCCCCTCGGGGATGCCGATGATTCTAACATTGGATCGTTTCATTGAGTCAGTAATCTCCTGTAACCTACATTCATTGTCATGGATTTTTTTAAGACCATCTTCTATTTTCATTTTTTCCTCTATTAACCCATCCTCCAATTCACTAACCCGTTCCTCTGCTTCTGCAACCCTGGCCGTCAGAGCCTCTACTTTTGCCTGCATTTGGCTCATAGAATTTTTAATTTCTGTCAGATTCGCTCTCATTTCTGTCCTTAGGGATTCTATATTCTCAGTAACCTTTTCGTTAATAGTTTTTTCAATTCTACTCATCATTTTGACCATCGTTACTCTGAATTCCATTTCTGATAATTTGGTTACATCCATATCCATTATTTCTGTGGCAGAGGCCACAGAGTCACTGTCTTTTCTTTGCTGGGGGGGGGGGGGCTTTTCCTTCTTGTCATTCTGATGAGGAGAGGTTGCGGGGTTTCCAGAGCCCAAATTATTGACTGGGTCCCAGGCCGTGCCCCTTGTTTTATAGGGATCTTAGGGATGTGGGCTTCTTCTTTAAAGATTTTATTTATTTATTTATGTGGCAGCCAACCAGCGAGAGAGGGAACAGAAGCAGGGGAGTGGGAGAGGAAGAAGCAGGCTCCCAGCGGAGGAGCCCGATGAGGGACTCCTTTCCGGAATGCCGGGATCACGCCCTAAGCCGAAGGCAGGCGCTCAATGACTGCGCCACCCAGGAGCCCGGGTTGTGGGCTTCTTGATTTTTCAGCCTGCCTTCTGTGTTCTGGGGGAGGGGCCTGCCGCGCCGATACTCAGGCAACCCTGTTTGGGTAGAGTCTCCGCGTCCCCTGCGAGGGGGGATGGGGATGGGCACTCCCTGAGCCGGTATTTCCAGGCTTTTGTTCTCTGGCGGCTTTCCCTGGCGGTTTGCTGTGCCTCTTCTGAGAGTCAGAGCAGCAGCGGCCAAATTTCAGCCTCTGTCACGGAACAGAAGGATTGCGGCCCATTCTCTACTAATGTTCTGGCCACTTTAACTCTGTTTCTGTTGGTGCTGCTCAACCCTGCAGCGTCCCGGGATGTGCGCCCCACACCCGGCGTCCCAGCCCTCACTTCCAGGGCCGGCGCGTCTCTGTCCTTTGTGTTTCTAATGCCGCCAGCCGCCAGCCGCCCCGCGCGCGCTCCCGGATCTCCCAGTCTCAGTCTGGATCCAGTGAGCGCACCGGGATTCCGGTATTCTGCGAGATGCCTAGTGGCGCGCGCACCGGGCTCACGGTCTCAGTCTGCTGTTTTGCGGGTGCCGTCCGCGAGCCCCGCCCGCTCTCCCGTGCAAGTGGCTACCGCTTCCCGGCACCCGAACGCGGCGGCTCCCTCCCCCTTGCGTTTATGTTCCGATATCTGTGCACAGTTTCATGGCTCCCCGCTTCGTACCTCAATACTCAGCGCTGGAGATGTTCATTTGTAGAGATCCAGATGCGTCTTCCTGCGTCTCAGGCTGGTTCCGTGGTTGTTTAGGCTGGTCTGGTACCTATCCAGCTCGACTCGGAGGACCGGCTGAAAACGGTGTCTCCTACTCCTCCGCCATCTTAACTCCTCCCCCCAGTGCATGGACTTTAATTAAATCCTGGCTTGAGAAAAACTGCTGCAAAACATGTTGGGGGGGAATTTTAATATGCATAGCTATAGAATATGTTTGTGAGTGTATTTTTTATTTTCCTACGTTGTTAATGGTTATTGCGGTTATGTAGGAGAATTGCCCTGTCTTTTTTTTTTTTTTTTTTTTTTTTTTTAGGAGATGTATCTGACGAGTATTTAGAGGTGAAGTTATCTTCAATATTCAGAAGGGTGTGTGTGTGTATGTATACATATGTACAAATAGGAAAAACTGTGTGTTTGTTAATGTGTGTAGTGTTAAATGTTGAATCTGTGGTAGATATACAAGGTATTGTCATATTGTAGTTTTCTGTATGTTTGAACATGCACAATAAGAAGTTGGGAGAAAAAGATCTTCCTCCAGATACTATTTTGTTTTCTTACTCAGATTTACAAAGGCCTCAAGAGAGCTTTATCATCTTGTATAGCTCTTGTCTCTACCTTCTTCTGTTTACTATTTGGTATCCAGGCCAGTCAGGCTTTCATTCCTGCCTCCCCACTGCACTGTTCATTTCCACATCAGCATTGACATCCATGTTGCCAGATCTCGTAGTCATTTCTCAGTCCTCATTTTCCTTTCCCCTCTCAGCAGCATTTGACACAGTTGTTGATTCTCTCACTGCTGGTACTCTTACTTCAAGTCTTCTCCTTTCCCTTTTTAGTA
The DNA here is from genome assembly GCF_024610735.1 of Ursus americanus. Taxonomy (NCBI): domain Eukaryota; kingdom Metazoa; phylum Chordata; class Mammalia; order Carnivora; family Ursidae; genus Ursus; species Ursus americanus. Next base: position 68,683,034 of record NC_142136.1, read on the forward strand.
TTTTGTGCTGGTTCCCCTCCTCTTTAAACATTGGAATGGCTCAGAACCCAGATCTCTTCTCAATTTTCACTCACTCCCTAACTAATCTTATCTTGTCCTGTGGCTTTTAGTACTATATAGATGCTAAGACTCCCAAGTTTATATCTCCAGCCCCAACTTCTCCCCAGAACTTCAGGCTCACATATCAATCTGCCTACCTAATATATTCACTTGATTCCAAATAGATAGACAAATTCAAATTTAATATGTCTAAAACTAAATGCCTGAGTCTCATCAGTCACTTCTGCTCTCCCCTGTTCCTACTTACCACTCCCACATTCTTCCTCATCTCAGTGCTGGGCACTTCATCCCTCTAATTGGTCAAGTGAGAAAACTTGATATCATCTCTGACTCCTTTTTTCCTATCACACAAGACATTTAATCCTGTAGCACATACAGTCAGCTCTACTTTTAAAATATATCTAGAACTAAGCACTTCTTCGAACTCTCACCACTACCATCTTAATCCAAGCCACCATTCTATGACAGGTTATAGCAGAGTTTCTCAACTTCGGCACTATTGACATTTGGGGCCAGGAGTTCTTTTTGAGGGGGTAGGCTGTCTTGTGCATTGTAGGATGCTTAGCAGTATCCATAGCCATTACCTGCTAGATGCAAGTAGCAACTGCCTCTCCCATAGTTGTGATAACCAAAAATGTCACCAGACATTGCTAAAATGTCCCAGGGTGAGGGGGGCGCGGAATTGCCTCCAGTTGGGGACGACTGGATTATAGCAATAGCCTTCTGTTCTCTCTACTTCCTTGCCTCCCCACAGTTTATTCTCCATCTAGCAACCAGTGTATCACACAAATATATCAGTAAGATCATGTCATTCCTTTGCTCAAAACATTCCCGTGGCTTCCCATCTCATTAGGCACAAATCTGTAAGTACCTACAGATTGCTTTCCTACACACACACACACACACACACACCCAGACCCCTGTTGAAGAGCTGGTTATTCCCATTGTTCAAAGTTTTTTCTCTTTATGCAAATTGGAAAGGACACCCTTTTCACTAGGTAGATGGCAGCCCCTTACCCTACTTTATTTTTCTTTACTGCGTCATTTACCAGTTTACATCTTATATTTATTGAACGATAAGTAAAATGAGAAGTATAATTGTAATAATGTATACAAAGTCTAGAGTTTTAATAATATAATTGTAATGATGTGCCAAGATAAGTACTGAAATTTCAAGAAAGGCTTAAGTGCTTAATCTAGCCTAGAGATTCTTAAAAGATCTCTTAGAAGAAATGATGCCTAAATAGGACTTAGTCTGGTAGTATGGAAGGAGAGAAAGGTATTTAATAGTAGAGGGAAAAGAGAAAGAGGGGAACAAATGATTAGTTCCATTTTAAACTGACTCCAGGATCCCTCCATGAGATTATTCTGTCAGGTGGTTAAGAGATAATGAGTCTTGATCTCAAGAGAGACAACTGGGCTGTAGATATAGATTTGGGAATAATCATTAAGTAGGCAGAAATGAGAGGATGTTTACATGTCATAATTGGAAAGATAGGCTTGAAATGTAGTCTGGTAACCTAAGGAAATTCCCTAATGACGTGCCATAGGGGAAATGTTGGGGGAGGGAGATAAGAGACTGCTGATGTGCTTCTCTAAGACAAGGGAAACAAATGAGATAGGGTCAGTTGGTCATCATATTTTAGAACATTTTCCCTTACTTCAGTCCGGTTTAAACTGAATAATTGTTCTTCCTCAGGGCTTATCAAAGTGTTGATTACATCGGACAAATAGAACCTGCTGGTTATGACTAGTCTTGGGTACCAAGACTCTAACTTTTATGCTTTAGAAAAATCAGTTTTTCAAACTTGGAAATTTGGGGGTGGAAAAACTTTACAGTGTGGATTATGGAGGTTCTTTTTATTTCATTCTTATACTTTTGACTTGGGGTGGTAAACTAGCATGTTTTAGTCGAACTTATAGTCATCTGTTATACAGCAAACTACTCCAAAATCTTGTGGCTTTAAAAAATTATTATTTCTTATAATTCTGTAGGTCACTGCAAAGTTCTCACCTGTGTCCACTCATGCAGCTGCAGTCAGTTGGCAGCTTGGCCTGGGACTGAAGGGTCTAGGGATGGCTGTACTGACATGTCTGAGGCCAAGGTGCTGCCTATCAGCTGTGCATCTCTCTCTGTCTGCAAGCAGATGTAATTTCCCTTGGGCTTCGTAACATGGCACCAGCAGTATTCCAAGAGGGCAAAAGCAGAAGCCTCCAAGGCTTCTTAATGCCTAGTCTTAGGAGTTGCGTAAGATCAGTTCTGTTGCATTCTGCCACACTATTATGTATGCAGATTCTCATTTAAACCTCACAACAGTGCTACAAAAAGTAGGTACCGTTATTAGCCTCATTTTTAAAGTAAGGAAACTAAAGCTCAGCACCAGTAGTTTGACCACAGGCACCAAAAAGGCAAGCCACAGAACCAAACAAGGGTTTCAGTCTCTCCTTACCAATCAGCAAACTTTGTGATGTTGATTTATCTGAGCCTGACTCCTCATCTGTACAATGGCAGTAATACTACTATACAGAATGGTTTTCAGGATTGAATGATTTGCTTTCTGAAGTACCTAACAGAAGCAGTTCAAGATGGTAGCAAAGAAGATCCTCAACTCTCCTTCTTCCACAGACACACCACATCCACAGCTACATATGAATGGTTCCCTTTGGAAAAGACCTGAAAACTAACTGGACGGTTCCTCTACAACAGTTCCTCTAAAAGGGCCTCATTGACTGGTGGGAGAAGCAGAGATGTGGTCACACTAAAAATCCCATCTCCAACATAGTAACTCAAAATTGAGAGAGATCTCACAAATACAACACTTCTCCCTGAGGAGCAAGGGGTTCCTGCCTCACGTTGATCACTTCAGCTCTTGTGACCTGCAACAAAGAGACAAACCCCCAAAACACCTGGCTTTGAAAGCCAGTGAAGCTTACATGTCCAGGAGAACCAAGAGACTGTAAGGGATTCCACTCTTAAAGAGCTTGTATGCAGACTCACTCATCCCGGGGCCCAGCAGAAAAGCAGCAGTTTGTAAAACACCTAGACCTTATAAAAGGGAGATTCATTTGCTAATCTTAAAGCATATGCCAGAGGAGTAGGGGCTTGTTGTGACTTTCTGTGGGGACAGAGGCACTGGCGGGTGCCATTTTTGTGCTCTCCTCTCTTGCTAGTGCCAGCAGGCATATAACAGTCACAGCACTCTCCTGCTGACCCACTAAAGCTGGCCAGCACACCCAGCCCATGTACTCCCCCACTACATTGCTAAAGCTGGCAGACATGCCCTGTCCCTGTGCTCTCCTGCTGCCTTGCTAAAGCTGGCAAGTGCCTAGTCCACATAGGGGACGCCCCTTGAGTGCCTGGCTCTGGAACAGACATTCAGGTCCAGGAAGCCCAGAGAATTCCAAACCACATGACCCCAAAGAGATCCACTCCAAAACAAATTACAATTAAAATGTCGAAAGTTAAAGAGAGAATCTTAAAAGCAGCAAGAGAGAAATGACATGTTACATATAAGGGAACCTCCATGCAGCTATCAGATTTTTTAGCTGAAACTTTGCAGGCCAGAAAGGAGTGGCATGATATATTCAAAGTGCTGAAAGAAAAAAACCTTCCAACCAAGAATACTTTACCCAGCTAGGTTATCACTCAGAATTAAGGGGGAGATAAACTGTCTTCCAGACAAAGAAAAACGGAATTCATCACCACTAAACTGGCGAAATGAAATGTTAAAGAAATGAACTAAAAGGAACTTAAAGGAACTTCTTTAAGCTGAAAAGAAAGGACACTAAGAAAACCTATAAAAGCAAAAATCTCCCTGGTAAAGGTAAATATGTAGAGTAAAAGTAGTGGATTAATCACTTAGAAAGCTAGTATGAAGGTTAAAAGACAAAAGTAGTAAAAGTAACTAAAGCTGTAGTAGTTAAGGAATACACAAAATTAAAAGATATAAAATGTGACCTCAAATAAAACATGGGCAGGGGAATAAAAATGTAGAGTTTTAGTGTGTGTTCATACTTAACTTGCTATCAATTCAGACTGTTAAATATAATATGTATATGTTAAAGGTAAACCTCCTGGTAACCACAGAATAGAAATATATAAGTTACACAAAAGGTAATGAGAAAGGAATCCAAGCATAACGCTACAAAGTCATCAAACTACAAGGGAAGAGAGCAAGAGAAGAATAAAGCAACAGGAGTTACAAAACAGCCAGAAAATAATGAACAAAATGGCAATAAATACATACCTATCAATAATTATTTGTAAATGGACTAAATTCTCCAGTCAAAAGACACAGCGTAGCTGAATGGATAAGAAAAACGAAGACCCACCTACATGCTTGCCCACAAGAGACTTCAGATGTAAGGTTACACACTCAGACTGAAAGGAAAGGAATGGAAAAAGATGTTTCATACAAATTGAAACCAGAAGAAAGCTGGGGTTGTAACATTTCTGTCAAAGAAAAGCTATCTTTTGATATCTTTTGAAAAGATAAACAGAATTGACAGACTTTCAGACTAAGAAAAAAGAGGGGCTCAAATAAAATCAGAAGTGAAAAGGGAGAAGTTACAACTGATACCAAAGAAATACAAAGGACCATAAGGGACTAATATGAATGATTATATGCCAACAAATTGAACGACCTAGAAGAAATGGAGAAATTCCTAGAGACATAAAATCTTTAAGACTGGAACATGAAGAAACAGAAAATCTGAATAGACCAGTTACTGGCAAGGAGATTGAATCAGTAATCAAAAACCTCCCAACAAACAAAAGTCCAGGACAACAGCTTCATTGGTGAATTCTACCAAACATTTGAAGAAGATTTAATATCTGTCCCCTTCAAATGCTTTCAAAAAATTGAAGGGTAGGGGACACTTACAAACTCATTTTACAAGGCTAGCATTACCTTGATATCAAAACCAGAAAAGACACCACAAAAAAACAAAAGTACAGGCCAATGACCCTAATGAACATAAATGCAAAAGTCCTCAACCAAATATTGGCAAACCAAATTCAACATGCATTAGAAGGATCATATATCATAATCGAGTGGGATTTATTCCAGTGGTGCAAGGATGGTTGAACATCTGCAAATCAGTCAACATGCTACACCCCATTAACAAAATGAAGAGTAAAAACCATCTGATTACCTCAATAGATGCAGAAAAAGCACTTGACAATATTTAGCACCCATTTATGATAAAAACTCAACAAATTGGGTGTAGAGGGGACATACCTCAACATAATAAAGGCCTATGGTCAATTAGTTTATGACAAAAGAGCCAAGAATATACAGTGGGGAAGGGACAGTCACTTCGACGAAAGATGCTGGGAAAACTGGACAGTCACATGCAAAAGAATGAAACTAGTGTACTGTCTTACACCATAAGCAGTAATTAACTCAAAATGGATGACAGACTTAAATGTAAGACCTAAGTGTTAAGACTATAAAACTCCTGGAAGAAAATGTTAGGTGGTAAGCCCCTTGACATCAGTCTTGACGATGATTTTTTTGGTTTTGATTCCCAAAGGCAAAGGCAACAAAAGCAAAAATAAACGAGTGGGACATCAAACTAAAAAGCTTCTGGACAGCAAAGGAAACCATCAACAAAGTGAAAAGGCAACCTACTGAATGGGAAAAAAATACTTGCAAATCATATGTCCAGTAAGGGGTTAATATCCAAAATATATAAAGGATTCCTACAACTCAATAGCAGGAAAAACAAGCAATCCAATTAAAAAGTGGCCAGAGAATCTAAAGAGATGTTTTTCCAAAGAAGACATATGGGTGACCAACAGGTACCTGAAAAGATGCTCGACATCACTAGTCATCACAGTGCAAATCAGAACCACAATGAGATATGTCACAGATGTTAGAATTACTTATCAAAAAGACAAAATAACAAGTATTCGCAAGGATGTGGAGAAAAGGGAACCCATGTGCACTGTTGGTGGGCATGTAAATTGGTGCAGCCACTATGGAAAACAGTATGGAGATTCCTCAAAAAATTGAAAATAGAACTACCAGGATCCAGTAACTCCATTTTGGGGGATTTATCTGAAGAATATGAAAACAGTAGAAGAATATGAAAAGATAGATGCATCCCGACGTTCATTGCAGCATTATTTACAGTAGTCAAGATATGGAAACAAGTCTGTCTGTCTGTCTGTCTCTCTCTCTCTCACACACACACACACACACACACACAATGGAATACTACTTGGCCATAAAAAGAAGGAAATCTTGCTCTTTGTGACAACACGGATGGACCTTGAAATTAAGCAAAATAAATCAGAGAAAGACAAATACTGTGTGATTTCACTTAAATGTGGAATCTAAAAACTCATAGATACAGAGAACAGCTTGTAGGTTGTCAGAGAGGATGGGTTTTGGGGGGTGGGCAAAATGGTTGTGAAGGGGTTCACTTCCAGTTATAAGAGGTGCAAACTTCCAGTTATAAGTAAGTCATGGGATGTAATATACAGCATGGTGACTATTGTCAATAATATTGTATTGCATATTTGAAAGTTGCTAAAAAAGGAAATCTCCAAAGTTTCACAAGAAAAAAATTTTCTTAGTTGTTTGGTGACAGATGGTAACTAAATTTATTGTGGTGATCATTTCCCAGTGTATGCAAATACCAAATCATTATGTTGTACACCTGAAACTAATAAGTGTTCTATTGCCAATTATACCTCAATTTAAAAAATAATGAAAATTAAGCACTTAGAGTGCATGATACAGAGCAGGTACTCAAAAGTGTTAATTTCACCACCTTTCTCATACTCTTCTCAGGTTTCTTTATTAGGAAATGTTTTTATACATCTTATTTGTCTCATTATCTTTAAAAAAAAATTTCAGTGACCCAGACTAGAATTATTATTAAAGGAGACTGTCATTAACATTCTAATAGTAGAGCAATAATAAATTCCATCTGATGGAATTAGTTATTATAAGACTGCAGTCTTAGCTGTTCTACCCTAAGGTGTTAGTGGCTGATGATCACTTACTGTATCACTCTTCCAGAAATTATTTACATTTTCAGAGGTAATATAATGCCAATGAATGAATGGAGTAAAAGAATTTTAGGTTTCTGACGAGCCAGTGAGGAGGCTAAGAGTAAGAAAGGGATCTCTCAGTGGTGCTCCTTGTGGTCTGCCTACCTCATGGACCAGCCCTGGCAATTGATTACATCAGTCACATATACAATTCATAGATTTGGGTTTGTATAGCAAAAAGGGAGAGATTCCTTTTAATGAATTCAGATTGTCTCATGCGATATTATTTCATTTGCATATGTGACATTTAGGTACACAGATGCTGTCACTACTGTAAATGCCAACTACAGTGCTGACAAATTAAGGTTTGGCCCTGTTGTGGGCTGAATTGTGTCCCCGCCCAAGTTTCATATATTGAAGCTTTAATTCCCCATACCTCAGAATGTAACTGTGTTTAGAGATAAGGTCTTTGAAAGGGTCATTAAGTCAAAATGAAATCTTTAGGTTGAGCATTAATCCATTATGACTGGTGTTTTTATAAGGAAAGGAGATTAGGACACAGACCTGCACATATACAGAGGGAAGACCACATGAGGATACAGTAAAAAAGTGACCATCTACAAACCAAAGAGAAAGGCCTCAGAAGAAACCAAACCTGCTGACACCTTAATCTTGGACTTCCACCTTTCATAAATAAATTTCTGAGGTCGCCTGGCTTTCTGGCTTAGTCAGTGGGGCATGCGACTCTTGATCTCTACCCCACGTTGGGTGTAGAGATTACTTAAAAATAAAATCTTTAAAAAAATAATAATAAATTTATGTTGTATAAGCCACTCAGTCTGTGGTGTTTTGTAATGGCCTCCCATGCACACAAATACAGGGGCCAGGCCATTTTCCACCCTTGCACATGGTATTTAATAATTGGTATTTTTTCAAAACCAAAAATTGTTGTTACAGGAACAAAAATCAGAAATGAATTATAGGAACCTTTTCTTACAAAGTAGCCAAATTACGATCTAGCATTTGAAATAGAACAGATTAGAAGGGTCTTCTTATCCTTTATCTTACCACCATGCCTATAACTCTTTCCTTCTACTTCTTTACCCTTTCACTCTACCCTAAACTGCCCTATTCAGCACACATACATACCAGGTAGCTGGCTCTTTTTCCTTCAGTCCTTATATTTCCAGACACATTCTCTCAACAAGCTTCAGTTATTTTCCTAAGCAACAAGAAAATTATCCATGTTGTTTTTCTGCCTTCACTCTGTAGAATAAACACTTGAGTAGCCCAGTTGAAGGAGGAGAGAGACTTAACATTTATAGAGCACCTGTTTCATGCTAGGTACTATGTTATTCACTTTCATAAACCATCCACTTTGGTGAGAAAACAGCAGTGGCCCAATTTAGAAAAGAAGGAAAAGCAACAGTAATAGACTTGTGACATCACTTTGGAACTTTGAGTCTCTGGCCATTGCCCTAGTTTCTATATACTTAGCCCTGCCATTATCAGATTCACAATACCTGATGGTTTTGAAAAGTACCTTAACTATTGAAATCTCTAGATGTATATCCTTTTGTGAGATATGAAAGCTGCATATCCTTGGGGTACCTTTGGGGAATGGCCCCAGAAATAGCATGGGGGTACTAATACTCTGAGAGCATGTCACTGACAGTCATAAGTAATTTGCATGTGCATGCCCCTTTCTTAATGGAGAGTAACAGGAGGAGAAATGGACAAAGTTGCTATCCCCTGAACTGCTCTGATAGCTACAATAGTTGCAATAGTCAAGAAGGGACAGCTAGCTCTAAGGACATTGGAAGCATGCCTGGTCTGTATAAAATATCTTCCACTCAGTTGTGAAAAAAATTTGAAATGGTTTCCTTGGATTTGGGATTCTGAAGGAAAGGAGCCTAAGGGAAAAGAAGCTTGTTAGCCCTGCATATCAGGGTTCGGCAAACTATGGCCTGTGGGTTCGATTTGGACTGAGGGCTGTTTTTGTATGTCCCTAAGAATGAATTTTACATTTTTAAAGATTTGTTAAAAGTAATATGATGGAGACCTGATATGGCCCACAAAGCTAAAATATTTACTGTCTGTCTCTGCAGAAAGTTTGTCATCCCTTGCATATCGTTATAGAGGATCTGTTTTGTGTTTTCTTTTGAAAGACTGGTGGTATATTGTAAAGAGTTGAATATGAGAATTTTTTCTGAACACTTGTAGTATTTTATAGAATTATTCAATTTTAGACCCTATAGAAAGTTGAGAAATCATCTCTCCAGTATTAGTTTGCAAGACTGCTGTAACAAAGTGCCACAGACTGGGTGACTTATATAACAGAAATATATTGTCCCACAGTTCTGGAGGCTAATGTCCAAAATCAGTGTGTCAGTATGGATGGTTCATTTTGAGTGCTGTGAGGAAGAATCTGTTCCATGTCTCTTCCTAGCTTCTGGTGGTTTGCTAGCAGGCTTTGGTGTTCCTTGGCTTGTAGATGTATCACCCTGATCTCTGTCTTCATGTTCACATGGTATTCTTCTTGTATTTCTGTCTCTGTGTCCAAATTTCCCCTTTTTGTTTGGATACAATCGTATTGGCATAGGGCCCACCTTAGTGATCTCATCTTAACTTTATGGTGTGCTAATACCCCATTTCCATACAGGGTCACATTCACGGGTACTGGGGCTTAGGACTTCGGCATCTTTTTGGAGAACCCAAATCAACCCACAACATTTTGTAAGCCTTTGTTGTGCAGATAAGAACACCAAAGCCAAGAAAGCACAAAGAAGAAATTCAGGACCTGCAACTATCTAGGAGCAGAACTAGTATTAAAATGTAGGTCTTCTGACTGGTCCACTACTTGTTCACCTACATCCTTTAAACCATAATACACGATTGATAATAGAATGAGGTTCAAATCAGGTGTAGTACTTGCTTGTACTAGTTGCATTATTCCAGTCATCTTTTATGTGCCTTCCAATAATCACAGAAGAATAATAAATTATAGATGGATTAGAATTAATCCATCATTTCCATTACAGAAATAAGCACATCATGTACTAATTTGTATAATGCTTAGTGAAATAAGTCAGTCAGAGAAAGACAAATGCCATATGATTTCATTCATGTGGAATGTAAGAAACGAAACAAATGAGCAAGGGAAAAAAGAGACAAACCAGAAAACAGTCTCTTAATTATGGAGAACAAACAGATGGTTACCAGAGGGGAGGTAGGTCGGGGGATGGGTGAAATAAGTGAAGGGGATTAAGAAGATACTTACTGTGATGAGCACTGTATAATATATGAAATTGTTGAAGCCATATACTGTACATCTGAAACTAATATAACACTGTATGTTAACTATACTGGAATTAAAAATTTTTTAAACTTTTTGTATGTTTAGTTCGGAAAGAACTTATGGAAGGTCTGTTGTTACTATAGTGAGAATAAGCGTACATGTACAGTATAAGCCAGATAGTAGTTGTTGAGAATTTGTAGAGAGCACGCATTGGTCTAGAACTGTGCTTTGCCTGTTTTAGTCGCATTTATGTGCAGTTGGCTCATCCAGAGGTTCTAGTCACAACTCTGCTGCAGGTCCTAAGATTCGAGACTCATTTTTTACCTGTGATAAATCACTCTAAGCCTTAATTCCCATTTCTTTAAAAGAAGAGATAAGGTTTTCAAAAGTACCTTGTATGTCTAGGATTCCAAGATTCTAATTCTGTGAATGTGATGAGACCCTCTTGCATTTGGGGTATCAGTTGGTTAGGGACAATACATTTAATTTCATACTGAAGAGATCTGGTAAACCTCTATACAGATTAAGGCTTATCTAGCCAATCTGGAGTATTACGTATGAGCATGAATTATAGTGCCCCAGTATTTGATTATAAAAACTGTTTGTAAAGTTCTCTTTGGATACATTCTAGTGTATGCTAGATTACAAGTGGGAGGAATATTGCTGGACTGCCATAATTTCTGTTACAATTATGGGCCAGATTTCTGAGTGAAGAACTAACTTTAAAAGGCTATACCCCAGGGGTGCCTGGGTGCCTCAGTCGGTTAAGTGTCTGACTTTTAGTTTTGGATCAGGTCGTGATCTCAGGAGTTGTGAGATCAAACCCTGCATGGTGCTTCGTGCTCAGCAGGGAGTCTGAAGATTCTCTCTCCCCCCCCCACCCTGTGTGTGCCCGCACGTGTGGCCCGTTCCCCCCCCCCGCACACACACACTCTCTCTCTCTCTCAAATAAGTAAAATAAAAAAAGAGACAAACCAGAAAACAGTCTCTTAACCATGGAGAAAAATAAAAGGCTATACCCCACAGATAACCTAGTATGTCTTAACATTGACATCCCAAGGAATGGAGTTTAATTGCACCTCCTTTGCACTTGGTTTTTTTTTTTTTTTTTTTTTTTTTACCTCTCATACAACCTTTTGTGGGAGTCAGCCTCCAAGATGGCCCTTGGTTATTCCTGTCCTTGTGAGGTCCCCTCTCATACTAAATAGGACTTACCCGTGTAACCAGTAGGATATTGTGGAAATGACAGTGTGTGAGTTTTGAGGCTAGGTCATAAAAGACAGTTTAGCTTCCAGTTTGCTCTCTTGAATCACTCACTCTATAGGAAGTCAGGTGCTGTGTCATAAAGACACAAGCAGCCCTGTGGAGAGGTCTAGGTGATGAGGATCTAAGGCCTCCTCCCAACAAGCAGTGCTAACTTGCCTGGCATATGAGGGAGTCACCTGGGAAATGGATCGTGCAGTCCTTGTCAGGCCCTCAGAGGACTGCAGCCCAGCCAACATCTTGTCTGCCACTGAGCCATATCTGGAGCTAAGCCCTTCTGGATTCTCAGATGCAGAAACATTAATAATAAATGTTTGTTGTTTTAAGCTACTAAGTTTGGGGCAAATATGCTATGCAAAAATAGGTAACAATACCACCTTTGTTAATTTTGCTCCTGTTTTCAGATCATTGTTTATATCTTTATCTCCCAGTAGATTATCTACTGAAGGGCAGAGTTCATGTCTTAACTCCCTTTTGTATGCCTTAAGTGAGGTTATTACAGGGCTCTGAAAATATTTAATTCAATCTGATTGGCTTATATAAAGGCTAGAACACCTGGGGTTGCACCTTTATGGCTTTTGCTGGAAAGATGTAAATTACCTTTACTATCTTATTTGGAAATAGATGTGGTATTTTAAATAGGTTTCCTTAAGAAGTTCGAGTGTTTAAAAGATGCAAGTGAAACAAAAATACAGTTATTTATGTGGGACTTAGTATTTTAACAAGTATCTAAACAAATGGAGAGAAAAGACTCGGAACCAGGAAGAGCTGTTAAAGTTGGTTATGTTTAAAACATTTTCTGAGAAAAAGAATGTCCTTTTTCCTTGTTTTTTTTTTATTCTTTATTTGAAAATAAGTTCAAATATGGATAAGTTGAAAAAAAAAACATGAAGAGCACTTATATACCTTCTACCTAGATTCACCTATTAAGATCTTGCCTCATTTGCTTTGTCATTTATGTTCCTGTGTCCTTTTGCTCTCAGTGATGTGTTTGTAGATGTATACATACATGTATGTACGTGTATATGTATGTGTTTACATATATGTATGTATATGTCTACATAATTTTTTGTAGCTCACATATTATCATAGCCCTTATACCCCTAAATTCTTAAGTGTTTCATTCTTAAGAATTATAGTTAACAAATTTTGATTAAATTGAACATTGATACTTTACTGTTTGTAATCCAGTTGTGTCAATTGATCCAGTAATGTCCTTTTTGCCATTTTCCCCCTTTCCAGTACAGGACCAAGTATGGGGTTATGCATTTAGTGTATCTTCGGCCTCCTTTAAACTGTAACCTTACCATAGGCTTCGTCTTCTATGGGATTGGCATTTTGGAAGAACACATGTTCCCATTGCACACACTTATTTGTTAGAATGTTCCTCATTTGGGGTTTATTTGGAAGGATTCAGTATCCTCTTAAATATTCTAAAGTGAGAAAACAGTATTCCATTCCAAGGATCAATTTAAAGAAAAATTTAGGTCACGCTTAGTTTGGAAGAATTATTGGAAATCAAAATGGAAACCCAAAACCTGTTGTAGAATCAACTTCTTAGAAAATGTTTAGAATAAGAGCATTTTCAGTCTTTCATGTTAGTATAAGTATTATTGATTGGCCCAACAACTGGATTTTTTAAAGTCAAGAAAGCTCTTGGCATTGGGACGACCTTAAGTAGTTTTATTTAGCTTTACGATGAACTTAGCTACCCAAAAAGCCAGTGATACCTTTCTGTGTAAGCAAAGGATTTTCTTCCAACTATTGCTGTACTTTCAGTGGACATTGCGAAGTTCTTACCATCTGTCAGACATTGGAGTGGATCGTGAGGATTTACAAAGAAGAATGTGACACAGACTTCCTATACCACACTCTATGTTAAAAGACCACCAGAGAGGCCAGTATGCCAGAGAGGACAGGAGGCTGTGCTTGGCAATGGTCTGTAACTGTGCAGGATGCTCCTTTCTGCCCAAAAGGAATCCCAGTTGCTCCTATAAGAGTCACATGCATTGTAAGAACTTAACCTTGCTGCTGCTTGGCATTTTTACCTATTCCGGTGCGTTGAAAATGACTAAATCGCATTGAATAGTGTAGTACAAGCAATCCCTTATAAAAGACTGCAGGATAAGATAGATTATTTCTTTTAATGCTTGAATTCTTGAATTGTCAGTTGTGTTGTACTATATGGAATGTCCAGGAATTCCCTTTTTAAAAAATAATAGCACTAAATTTTTAATTGTCTATTTATTTATGCATCATTTCCAACAGTATCACAGGTGAATGGTTCAATATTATTTTAAGGTGAAAAATGTTTTTTTAAGTCTGAAGATAAAACAGCTTTGTATCTTCTGATTCTGTGATGATAGTTACGGCTTTGTTTTTGACTCTTCGTGTGGCAGTGTCTTAGTCAATTAACTGGAAAGATTGATGTTTTCATGGAATGCTCAATATAAGAATTAAGAAAATGTTATCTATTTAAGATTCTATGTTATATTCTGTTAATGCAGTAACTAAATACCAGGCTCAAGCAAAGGATCTGTTGGTTTTATATTGTCAGAAATATGACTTTAAAAGGCACCCAGAGAACAGAAAGGAATTCAAGAATCCATAAATCTAATGGAAGATTGGGAAAGACTTTTTTTAAGTGGCTCTATATATGTCCTTCCTTCTATGTTGATAAATACTGACAAAGAGAAATATTTTATTAATAAATGTACATTTTAGTCAAAATAATTCTCTGGTAAGACTCTCAAATAAGCTAATTTTGACAATTTTACTTTTATTAACATTGAAAGGAAAAGAACGTGGATACTTTTAACCTATGTAGTTTAAATGCAGTTAATTATAGTATATAAATATAATTGATCTTTCAAACTACCTTAGTTGTTGGGCTTCCCATAGTAGGACCGTATTGTAAACATAAGCTCTGAATCTGATTATATGGAATGTAGGATACGTAGAAGTTATTTCTTATTTACATGGTTAATATTGATTAAGAATTGACTAGGTTTGTCTTAAATTTAAAAATCCCTGCTGCTTTGCACAGAGCTTAGAGAGCAGAATGCAAAGTGTTTTAAATTCTTTAACACACGTAGTGTGCTATGAAATTCCCAGGTGATTCTTTTTAAAATGAAAACTGGTTGAATACTGGAAATTTTATGTGATTCAACCTTAAAATGGGTTTCTTTATAATGTGGCTTCTGCCTAGCCTCCTCTCCTGCATCAGCCCACCTTGAACTTCATCTCCTAGCAACATGAAATAGCTTGTCATTTCCTTGTTCACATCTAACTTCCACAGTTTAGAGTTGCACCGTCCATTCTGATAGCCACTACCTGCATGTAGCTATTTAAATTTAAGTTTAAATGCATCAAAATTAAATTAAAACCCCAGTTCCTGTTGCACGAGCCACGTATGATAAACTCAAAAGCCACATGTGACTAGTAGCTACCTTATTAGACAGTGCAGATAGCAGATATTTCCATCACCACAGAAAGTCCTACTGGCCAATGTCCTTAGAGCCTTTTGTTCCACACTCTCTGACCACTACAACTTTCTCTTCTTCCTTGTCTATTTGAAACCTACTTTTCCTTCAAGATTTATAACGTGTGTCATTTAATGCAAGAAACATTTCTAGCCAGTCCTGTTCATTCCCAATGTCTGGGTTAGATTTCTCCTTTATTTTAGCGTTTTGCCTTCATTATAAAGGCACGTTGCTGTTGAAAATTTAGGTTTATGTCATGTATGTCTTTCCTTCCAGCCTGGACACTTTTCAAATTCCTCCTTTTAAATGTTTCTTGAGTCCATCTAATTCACACTAAATATAGTGAAACAACATAGTCTTAGGAATCAAACATCTCATTTTAAGTCCTGGGCTCTCCACTTAACTACCTTTGTGATCTTAGCTTTAATCTTGTCCAGCCTTAGTTTATTCATGTATAAAATAGAAGTGGTAAACTTCAACTTTATGATTGAAGGTTGTTATGGACTGAGAGTTTTTGTCCCTCCAAAATTCCAAAATTACCATGTTGAAATCTAACAACCAATGTGGTCTTATTAGGAGGTGGGGCCTTTGGAAAGTAATTCGGTCAGGAGGGTGCAGCCCTCAGGAATGGGATTAGCTTCCTAATAAAAGAGACCTCAGGGAGCTGTCTTTTCACCATGGGAGGATACAACCAGAAAAGACCAGTCTGCAACTGAAAGAGGGCTCTCACCAGAACCCAACCATGCACCCTGATCCTGAACTTCCAGCCTCCAGAACTCTGAGAAATAAATTTCTGTTGTTTATAAGGCCCCCCAGCCCGTCTATGATATTGTCATAGCACCATGAACTAAGACAGAGGTCATAAATATATATAATTAGAAAAGAACAGTAAAGGCTATTTTTTATAAACAAAAATGCAGCATAGGAGGGGGAAGCACATAATTTTAAAGTAGTATAACCTGTTTTTTTCTGCTTTCTGATTTATTTTTAAATAACGAATTTTATTAAATTAATTGTTTCTAAGCAGTTACACATCCGACCTCCTCAGTTCTTTGAGTTTTATGAAAAGAGAGACTCTAATGAAGAACTTTTGGGCCTGGACTGGTACCATTTGCATTGTGAAGATTTCAGAATGTACTTTTACCAAAACATGTCCTTCATAGATGATATGACTGACCATGTATCCATCGTTTCCTCTTGAATGTCTACTTCCACCTTCTTCATCCAAGCCCTTCTAACTATGTAACCTTCTAGCTAACTTCCCCGACTCCAGGCCCTCCCTGTTTTAATCCATCCTTTATGCCACATTTACAAATCTTTGTTACTCCTTTGTCTCTCTGTTTTTTCGAAAGATTTTATTTGAGAGAGAGGAGGGGGAGGAGCAGAGGGAGAAGGACAAGCAGACTCTGCTCTGAGCACAGAGCCTGATGTGGGGCCCAATCTTAGGACGCTGAGACCATGACCTGAGCTAAAACTAAGAGTTGGACACTCAACTCACTGAGCCACCCCAGCACCCCACCTTGTCTCATTTTTTTAACCTTCTATTTCTTGTGTTATCATTGTACCTTTTTGCCTCAACATCAAGACCTTTAGTATCCTCACTCTACCTTAACTGTCAAATCTTTTAACCATCTCACTTCCTGTTATTCTTTTTTTACTACAGAGGGAGATCTTTCTTTACCATCCCATTAATATGCCATGCTCAGTCCTACCTCCTAGTTTTTATTTACGTTGTGTGTTGTATAAAACAATATGGTATATATAATAGAAATATGGAAATTTGGCATTAACTGTATTCATTTAGTATTACCTATATGATCATCTTGAAGTAGGAAGTGATAAAAGTTGTATCTGGTGCCTTATGGATAAAGGCCATGGGCTTTGATCGAAGACTAAATTCTAATAACTCTTCTCGGATGAGAGCTGGGGGACCTTGGGCAAGTTTCTCGGTCTGAGCATTAGTTTCCTTTATTTGTAAAATGGGGAAAAGGATAACTGTTCTAAGGTGGTTATTAGGTTTACATGATGTACCTATGGAAAACACTTACCACAGTGGAACATGAATTTAGATACTGTGGCTAATTATTTAGAAATAGATGCAGTTCTGGATGGCAGAAAACCCTAAATTACAGTGGCTTAACAAGTTGCAAGTTCATTTCTTTGACCACAAGACTGTATAGGTATCTAAGACTGGTATAGTGTCCTAAGATATCAAGGAACTAAACTTCTGGCTTGTTGCCATGCTGTCTTTGGCCTCAAACATGGTTGAAGGTGGTGGCGTTTGCATTCTAGGTATCAGGATAAAGGTATGAAAATAAAGGAAAAACCATGCATGTGCTCTCTCTCTCTTTTGGGTAGGCATCCTGAAGATATCACTTGACATTTCCATTTACATGTCATTTGCTAGAACTTGTTCACACAGCAATACACTTAGCTGCAAGGGAACCTGGGAAATGCAGTTTTATTCTCAGCAGCCCATCTTTTGATTGCCAATATTCAAGCTAAAAATTTTATTGTAATATAAGATGGCAAAATTCCTTGCTACACACTGTGCTTATTAAAATTGTAAGATTATGAATTTTTTGACACCAATATTGGTCTAGTTCATTGTTTTCACAAAGAAATACTGAATGGAACATAAGGAGAAAACCTAGTTTTAACAGAGTAGAGAAGTTATATTACTTAATGTTGATCTCTGTTTAAAAAAATAATCCTAGGGGCGCCTGGGTGGTTCAGTCGTTAAGCATCTGCCTTCAGCTCAGGTCATGATCCCAGGGGTCCTGGGATCAAGCCCCACATCAGCTCCCTGCTCAGCGAGAAGCACGCTTCTCCCTCTCCCTCTGCCTGCTGCTCCCCTTACTTGTGCTTGCTGCCTGTCAAATAAATAAATAAAATCTTTAAAATAAATTAAAAAATAATCCTAGGGGTGCCTGCATGGCTCAGTTGGTTAAGTGTCTGACTCATGATCTCAGCTAAGGTCTTGATCTCAGGGTTGTGAGTTCAAGCCCTGAATTGGGCTCCCCAGTGTGGAGCTTACTAAAATAATAATAATCCTACAGGTGAAGTTTTTAGAGAAAATAAATTTAACATTTTAATCACAATAACTAGGGAGAAAAAAATTTTTTCTAACTCTTTTTTTAAGTGATTTTTATTTATTTGACAGAGAGAAAGAGAGAGAGCACAAGCAGGGGGAGCGGGAGAAGGAGAAGCAGGCTGCCCGCTGAGCAAGGAGCCTGATGAAGGGCTCGATCCATGGACCCTGGGATCATGACCCAAAGGCAGATGCTTAGTCAACTGAGCCACCCAGACACCCAGGGAGAAAAGAATTTTTGGTAAATTTACAACAACAAATACTTACAGAACAAGCACTTATTCAGTATATGAATACGGAATGGTAATGTTATTTATTGAAGGAGATAGGGTGTCTGGGGGGGCACAGTTGATTGAAGTGTCTGACTTTGTTTCGGCTTGGGTCGTGATCTCAGGATCACGAGATTGAGCCCCACATCGGGCTCTGGGCTCAGCCTGGAGTCTGCTTTAGATTCTCTCTCCCTCTGCCTCCCACCCCACAACCTCTAAAATAAAGAAATATTAGGAAAAAAAAAAGTCCAAGTGGGTATGTCAAGTAGATCAATTATTTTAAGAGAGCCTAGGGGAAAAAATTGGGATATAGCAGTGTTTTTTTCAGCCTATAGTTAGTATTTAAGGCATGGAACTGAATGAGATCACCCAGGAGAAACACACGGAAAAGGGAATAGGTCCAGTCCTTGAGTTGTTCTTGATATTTACACGTCAGACAAAGAGAAACCAATAGAAGAGTAGGAAGCAGTGGGAAAAAAGTAGAGTTGGGTATTTTTAAAAGTCAATAAGAGAGTGTTTTAAGTAGGGAATTGTCGGCTATGTCAAATGCTTCTATGAGATTGGGTAAGATGAGGACAGGAAATGTCCCCTGGATTGTGCAACATAGACATCATTGATGGTGGCCTTTATAAAAGCAGTTTTAGTGAAGTAGTACTAAGAACTGATGCCATATTGAAGTGGGCTAAAGGTAAGTGAGTGGATCAGGAGGAAACAGAAAATTATCTTGAGAAGTTTTGCTGTGAAAAAAAGAGAAATGAGTAAACAGGTGAGAAGTCACAGCATAGTATTTTGAAGGGAATGAGCTAGCAATCAGTTTTAAACCTATAGATATTGGAGCTTTATGGTTGGTGTTAAAAGAGGTATTTACACGTTAAAAGTCCCTGCAGAATGGGGCACCTGGCTGGCTTAGTCAGTGGAGCGTAAGACTCTTGATCTTGGGGTTGTGAGTTCGAGCCCCACAGTGGCTGTAGACATTACTTAAAAATAAATAAAAAAATTTTTTAAAGTCCCTGCAGAATCAACTGTGTATATATTTTATATATACTGGGCTTAAAGTTTCCACATTGCACTGCTTTTTATAAATGTAAAAGAGTTCACTATGTTCTGTCTATACTTAAAAAAAATTCAGTGTATTCTGTCCAGTCATGAATACAGGTTTCTAGAAAAACTTGTGTTAATGTAAGCATTTTTGGAAGCTATCCAGCTGCGAAAACACTTTATGATGTAATGTTTCTAGTTGACCAAAATAGTAAATATTTTATTTAAATAATTGGAACATACCTGCAAAAATACCAATATTTAATTAATTACATTTCAATGCATATGTGTTTTGCTGAGAAAATGAAATTAAGTAGAATGTTTTCTAGCTAGTCAATAAATAAATTTATATGAAACACTGCTATGTCCAGGCACTGTTTTAGCTGCTGTTAATACGGGAGTGAAAAGATCTCTGCTTTACAGAAATGCTTACACTTTAGGAGGTAGGGGGAAGACAAAAAGCACATACTACTTAGTATAATACAAAGTACTTGGTACTTAATATAACATTACTCAGTACTTAGTATTAGCAACTACTATGAATAAAATAAGACAGAATAATACAGTAGTGAGTGACTGGAATGATGACTTTTGCTAAGTGGTCAAGAAAAACCTCTTGGAGGTGACCTTTGAGTTAAGACTGAATAATGGGTGTAGGAGGTTCAAGTCTACGTGTCTTGAAGCAGGATTGTATTTGCCTGGTAACAGGAAGATAAGAAGGCTAATGTGCCTGGGATATGGAATAATCTAGGAATAGATTGGTAGATGTTCAGAGAGTTTGTTGGGATTATTTGAGTTTTGTTGTTTAGGGCAAGGAACTTGGATTTGAGTTTTCTCCTTAATAGGAATCCATTGAAAGTTTTTTTGTTTGTTTTTTGTTTTTTTAGAGAGAAAGAGAGCACTTGCCCATGTAGGGGGTGGTGGGAGGAGCAGAGGGAGAGAGAAAACCTTAAGGAGGCTCTACCCTCAGCACAGGGCCCAGTCTCACCACCCTAAGATTAGGACCTGAGCTGAAATCAAGAGTGGGACACCTAACCGACAAAGGAGCCACCCAGATGCCCTGGAAAGGTTTTAATCAGGGAAGGGACAGGATTAGATTTGCGCTTGGAAAGATCAGTCTGAATGCAGTGTGAAGCCCACTCACTAAGAGGCTTCTAGGGTAGTCCAGTGAGATCATGATGGTTCTCCTGAGCTGTAACCCTGGAGATGGTAGAGAATGGTTAAATTCAGGATGCACAGGTGGTTTGGATGGGGGCTTGTAAGGGAGAGAGAATCGTCATGTTCAGCAGACTTAAGTACCTGTCCTGATGTGGTGTCATGTTAGATAACAAATATACAAATTGATTTAAGCAGCTCTGTCCCTTCCTTCTTGGATAGTAATTCCTCACGCTTCTTCCCATTTTCGTGTTTTGATTTTTTTTTAACCACCTAAATGATTGCATAATATCAATTTTCTTGCTACTTAAAAAAATGTGTTTTTTCAAACAATTTTCAAAAGCTTTTGATTGCAAAAACAAAGAAATTGTGCCAATTCCAATAGAGGCCATTGTTTTATCAGCATTCCTACATATGTCTTCTTGCTCAAGTGTCCAGTTCCTAGCACACTGAAACATACATACCACCACATAAACACTTCCACAGTTAATTCTAAACCACCCCACCTCTCTTACTCCTCCTGTCTTGTTTTGTTCTCCCTCCTTGCTGTTGGCTCCAGCTTTGATTCCCATTTATCCTAGCACGAGATGGTGATTCTATTGAAAGTCATAAAGCACTCCCTTAAGTAAGTCCTGAGTCGCTTTTTATCCCATTTTCCCCACTTCCCAGAAGGTCTTGGAGCTTATTGAAGAAAGCAATCTCTCCTAAGGAGAACCATCAGTAGAAGCATAGTTAACACATGAAATACAGCGGAGCACCTGTTCACCTGTTAAAATGGACTCAAAACTTCTGCCTGTAGAAAATTCTGACTTTGCCTGTTGTGTTTCCCTCCTCATTAAGATAACCGTCTATCAAAGCAAGAGCCCTGATTAGGAACCTCAATTTCCGTTATACAGTATTAGCCTTATCACCTGCTTTTCTGGCCTCTGATAGGTTTGGCTCTTAATCATCAACTTAGAGTACTTGTCCTCTCCAAGGGTCAGCGGACTTTCTGTAAAGGGTCTGTTATGGACCGAATGTTTGTGTGCCCATAAATCCATATGTTGAAGCCCTGCCTTATAAGGGTCGAGCCCTCATGAATGGGATTAGTGTCTTTATCACCTCACCTAATCCTAATTACTTAGTCAAAAGCTTGCTTCCTCTCTCTACTCTCCATTTGAGGAAACAAGGAGTTGGCAGTCTGCTACTTGGAAGAGCTCTCACCAGAACCCTACCACGCTGGCACCTCAGTCTTAGACTTACAGCCTCCAGAACTATGAGAAATAGATTTCTGTTGTTTATAAGCCACCCAATTTATGATATTTTGTTATAGCAGCCCAAGCTGTCTAATACAGGGTTAGGTGATAAATATGGCCTCTGGTACAACTACCCAGTTCTGCTGTTAAAGCTTGGAAGCAGCCATTGATGATACAAAAATGAGTGGGCATAGCTATGTTCTAATAAAACCTTATTTACAAAAGCCAGCAGCAGGCAGGATTTGGCTCACAAACCATTATTTGCTGAACTCTTCTCTCTAGGCCTTTGTTAACCAAACTGGTACACTCTTTAGGAGTAGGGGGAGAGGGAGAGAGAGAATCTCAAAACCTGAGCTGTGCTATTTATGGACTATGATTAGAAGGAGCCATCATATATCCACTCCTATAAGTCATCCAAACTCTAAGATTCAATTCTTGGATTTGATCCCTTCTTTTGTCTATTAAAAAAAATTTTTTTTTTCGTATTAGACATACAACTGTAAGTCTGCATCATCTATGATAGAAATGCTGAAGAAGAGGAATGTCGTTATTTAGCCAGTAGTTCCCAGGCACAGGGTGTCTTAATTATAATAACCAGTGGTAATTAGCTGCATGGAAAACTATGGAGAATAGATAAAGGCAGCCTGTGGTTGTTTTTAGAAAGACAACGTCAAGAGCAAAACATGATAGAAATTCTCAAAAAGCCAGCTTGATTCTTTCTTGACTCTTGGATGTCATTCTAGTCTCTAATTTTATTCAACTAATAGTTGTTAAATGTCTGTTATGTGCAACGCATGGTATTCAGCAATGTCTCCTGAAAATATTTTTTTTACTGGGAAGAAATGCCTATTGGTATCTGCTTTCCAGCATATAGAGCTCATTCCCTGGTATGTAGGAGGTGCTCAATAAATATTTCTGGCTGAATTAATATCTCCTATTTTAAATCAATAAATTGATGTTATTTGTAAATTACTCGCTAGGGGATTCAATTAACATGAATCAGTGGATGAATTAATAAGTAAAACAAGCCAAAGCTAATGTCCAACCATGAACCCAGGGTGATTTCAAATAGCTATGATGTCTGTTTTAACAAGATTATTTAAATATCTCTTATACTGCACTGATATATGTAAAGGGAAGTGATTGAATTAAATAAATACAATAGACTTGTTTAGGAAAAGAAATAAGACCTAATTTGGGGGTTAGAACCAGGTGGGTATCTGCTGGCTAATAAAGCAGAGCTAAGAGTTCTTTTTGAACACCTACTAAGTTCTGGTTTCGGTGTTGTATGAGGACTTTTTTTTTTTTAATGAAAAATTCTGTGAAATTGTACTTATATATTTTTACTAATGAAAAACTGAATCCAAAAGCAATAGTCATTTATTTGAGGGAAGCCCTCTTTTTTTGCTCTTTGTGTTGGAGGTAAAGGCTTGGTTTAGGAGACTGATAGTCCAATGTTTCATTTCTTTTGTCATATGTCAGGGTACATATTCACTTGCATTATTTTCCTTTTCCTTCTAATCAAGTCACTCCACTATCACACGAGGTGAACCTGGCTTTGTTAGTAGGTATTCACTATTTTTATACAGTAGTCATTGTTTTTGACAGAGAGAGAGAGAGTGTGGGGAGAGAGGGGTGGGGGTAGAGGGAGAGAATCTCAAGAAAGCTCCATGCCCAGCTTAGAGCCCAATGTGGGGCTCAGTCTCATGACCCTGAGGTCATGACCTCAGCCAAAATCAAGGGTCAGATACTGAACCGACTGAACCACCCAGGCACCCCTACAGTAGTCATTTTTTATTTTAATCTACCTTTCCAAGATACCAGCAATGACCTCCTGCCTAATTGAGTACCAGCAGTCAGTTTAAGTTTATTTAATCAAAGGAAGGAACTAATATTTTTTCAATGTCTTATGTGCCACTATGCCACCATCATCATCATCGTCGTCGTCATCATCATCATCGTCATCATCATCATCACCACTGCTAAGATTTACTGAATAAAAAGCATGGTGCTTGGTACTTGGGGGCTTTACATACATTTACATGCAGGATCCTATTATCTCCACTCTGTCAAGAGGATACTCTTACTGATTTTGATGAGGAAACTGAAACCTGTGGGTAAGGTGAAAGAAGGAAGTTTTGGAAGGTGTCCCAGTGAGCTATGCTATGGACCCAGCCTTTCTCACCAGTCTTCACATCTCATTGAATGTTCCCAAAACTCTGTGGTGGACATTATTTTATAGTTGGGGTCATTACAAAAACGAATGAACTAAACGAAGAAGTGACATATGCCATGTTTCCCAAGCTTTTTAAAAAAAAAAAAAATCACACCCCATTGTGGGAAAAGAATTTTACATTTCAACCCAGTGCATACACACACACACACACACACACACACACACACACACACACATATGGAGTTGAAACAAAAGCTGTGTAAACTAGTGCCCAACTTTGCTGTATATGATGTCCTCTGAGGTTTTCTATTATTCGAATTCTTTTTTGTAATGGATCAGGACCTACAGTTTGAAAAGTAGTGATCTAATGTGTGTCTACTGAGGATGTATTCTTAGTTTGACAGTAGGATAATAAGCCTGAGCTTCCTCTCTTCTTTTTTTAGCTATTCTGTTCATAAATTTATCTCAAAATACGTTTATATGTATTGAGCACTTACTGATGTCAGATGCAGTTCTAGGTCCCAGGATGATTCAGTCCTTGCCTTTGAACTCAAATGGGTAAGACAGACAACAATTACAATAACTTTTAGTAAGTCCAGATGGCCCTTAAACAGGGCAGAGGCTAGTGGCACTAACCCCCTGTGTAATTAAAAATCATCATATTAGGGGCACCTGGGTAGCTCATTCGGTTAGGAGTCTGCCTTTGTATCCAGTCATGATCCTGGGGTCCTGGGATCGAGCCCCGCTTCGGGCTCCCTATTCAGCAGATAGCCTGCTTCTCCATCTCCTTCTTGCTGGTTTTCTCTCTTGCTCTGTCTCTCTCTCAAATAAATAAAATCCAGGAAAGAAAGAGAGAGAGAGAGAAAAGAAAAGAAAAAAAGAGGAGGAGGAAGGAAGGAAGGAAATCTTCATATAATTTCTGACTTCCAAAAACTTAACCACTGGTAGCCTACTGTTGACTGGATGCTTTACCGATAACATAAATAGGTGATTAACACCTATTTTGTATGTTGTATGTATTATATACTGTATTCTTACAATAAAGTGAGCTAGAGAAAAGGAAATATTAAAATCATAAGAAAGAGAAAATATTTAGAGCACTGTACAGTATTTATCCAAAAGAAATCCGTGTAAAAGTGAACCCACGCAGTTCAAACCTGTGTTGTTCAGAGGTCACCTGTATTATAATATCAATATGAACCATGTGCTATGGGAACAGAGGAGCAAGCAACTTCCTCTCCTAGCTGAAATCCAAGAAAGGCTTGATGAGGGAGGTGACTTAATGAAAATAGGTCATAAAGAATGAATGAGGATTTTCCAGGTGTAAGAGAGCACAGCGTTTGTGACAAAGGGACCTGTGTATGCACAGGCAAGGAGGTTTGAAAGGCTGGACACGTTCCAGCAACAGTAAGAAATTTAGTGTAGCAAGAAAGAGCACGAAGAGGAGTGAGCAGAGGGGTGGGTTGAATGACCTGTATGCCTTATTAAAGAGGTTAGATTCTTATGCAGGGAGAAGCCCAGAGAGGTTTTCAATCCAGGCTATGTAAGATAAGATATTTGTGCCTTTGGGAAAACAGTTCTGACAGCTGCTTAAAGGGGATAGTATGGAGAAGAGAGAGGTTAGAGGCAGGAGATCCTGTGCATGGCTTCCCGTGAGAAGTAAAGACTTAAACTGAGACGCAGCAGTGGGCATGGAAAGGACCATCCACATCCCAGAGCTCAATTCCAGTTTGTCAAATACGTATTGAATGCTGACTGTATTTCTGGTTGTTACATGCTGTGATTAAAAAAAAAAAAAGAATAAGAAATGATCTCTGATCTAGAGAGTTTTCTGTCTAGTGAGAAACTAAGATACACAAATAGATCACTTCAGTGTTATAATGGTTAAGTGTTAAGATAAAGGCTTGCATAAAGTATGAAAAGAACAAAGGTGAAGGGTTCATAACCAAGACTGAGAGAGGGTCATGGAGGCTTCCTCGGAAGGAAACATCCAAGTGGATTCAAGAAGGATGAATAGGAATTGTCCAGTTGAAGCAAAGGACAAAGGGCATACCAGGCAGAGGGCACAGGAAAGCAGCCGAGAGCATCATGGAACAGCGGGGTCCTACTTGGAATTCAGTATTGCTGGAGCGTAATGTGGGTGAAGAGTGACATGAATGAGGCCAGAGGAGGAGTGGAAGGTGCACGTGAGTTCCTGCTATGGAACTTGCAGGTTCCTATGGAGCCCATAAGTCATTCTGAGGAGCCTGGACTTCATGCTGTTGGTGGCGGGGAGCCCAGTGAAGAATTTTAAAACTTGGGAATGGCATGGGCAGCTCTGTGGTTCAGATGGCTTGTTTTGGTAACGTAGACGGTGATGATAGCCAACTTTCACTGGATGCTGATAATACGCCTGGCATTATTGTAAGAATTTTATCTGTGTCACCTTGTTGAAACAGCCCTCCTGTTCACAGCCTCACCTTATAGGGAGGTCACTGGCACCCAGATTTAGTAGCTGGCCCAAGAATACGGAATCAGTGGTGGAGCAGGGACTCAGTCCCCAGTGATCTGACTAACCCACAGTGCTCTGCTGCGGTTAGGTATGTGAGAAGAGAGTGGCCAGAGTACAGGGGAGAGATGATGAGGAGCTGCCCTGGAGGGGTGGTAGCAGATGGAGAGAAGTCAGCCCAGGCTGCCATCACAAATTACCATGGACTAGGTAGCCTTACAACAGATTTATTTTCCTCACAGCTCTGCAGGCTAGAAGTCCGAGATGAAGGTGCTTTTAGGATTCGGTTCTGGAAGGGCCCTTTTTCTGGCTCGTAGATAGGTTGCCTTTTTGCTATGTCTTCACATAGCCTTTCCTCAGTGTATGCATGGGGCAAGAGAGAGCAGGCTGTCCAGTGTCCCTCACAAGGACACTAATTCTGTTGAATCAGGGCCCCACCCTTATGACCTCATTTCACTTTAATTGCTTCCTTAGGGTCTTTGCATCTCTAAATACAGTCCTGTGGGGAGTTAGGGCTTCAACATAAATGGGGGGCAGGGGACACAAACATCCAGTCTGTAACAGCTACATTCCAGAAACCATTTAGAAGATAAAATCAGGACAAGTTGGGGAGTGATTTGGTGTGGAAAGTGAGGGAGAAGGAAGAGTTTAGGATGACTCAGATTTCTCACAAAAGACACAGAAAGGGGCGCCTGGGTGGCTCAGAAGGTTAAGTGGCTGGCTCTTAATTTTGGCTCAGGTCATGATCTCAGGGTTGTGAGATCGAGCCCCACATGTTGGTCTGTCTGTCTGTCTCTCTTAAATAAATAAATCTTTTTTTTTTTTAAAGGTGGGGGGGAACACAGAAAAAGGAACAAATCAGGGAGGGCTTAGGAAGGACAGCTTGGTTGCGTTTCTAGTAAATTAGAAGTGCCTGGAAGCATCTAGGAGCTAGCTGGCAGTGCTGATGTGAGGAGCGGCACCAGCACATGGATGGCTGCGGAAACCACAGGTTGGGTCACACACATCATGTAGAGAAAATCTGAGGGCTGAAAAGGAGGTAGGATTGCCAGGGATGGAAAAATATGTGCCAGGGACATAAGAGAACAGCAGAGAGACTTAAGAAATAAGAGACCTTTATGGCTGAATCCAAAGCAAGGGAGAATTTCAAACAATAGAGAGCCGAACACTCAGGTTCTGTAGCGTCTTGATTGTCTGATGTGTATTCTTAGGTGAGAAAAGGAAATAGTCATAGAATCACAGCATTTCATTGCCTAATAGGACCAGAGAGATGATTTTTCAGTCCTCTCACTCAACAAACAAGGAAGCTGAAGGCTGGCGAAGCCTAGTGATTTGTCTCTTTCATGGCACGGGCAGAACTAGAATTTCGTTCCCAAGCCTCTTGACGTCAGTCCAGTGCTTTTGACAATATATGAAATGGAATTCATCACTGTGGGGTTTTAAATTTGGTCTAAGTTGTAAAAAAAATTCCACTAAAGTGGAGAAAGCAGCATCACAGAGTTACTATTATATGCATTTGGGGAGAGGAAGAAGTAGTATATAAAATGTGGAAAACTTTAAGAGGAGAGGTGAATAGTGTTGGCCTTGGATAGTGATAAGAAAATTGACCTGTGGAAGAGGGCTTGGAAACGGGATGTCCCTGCTACATTGAGAGTGAAAATGGCACATTGCCTCTTACGCTCTGGGCACACAAGTTCTTTTGTTGTGTTGTGATTGGTTTTGTGGGGGCACATGTTTTCAAATGTGACTCCTTTTTATGTTTTTTCCTATTACTAACCCCATCTTAGATATATAGTGATACTATATTATTAGAAAATTAATTTTAAGTCAGTATCTTCTTGTAGCCTTGAAACTGACAGACTTCATTACTTGTGGAGAAGCTTTCTTCTCCAGGATTTTAGAGTTGCCTTCAGCTATATATCTCCCCCCGCCCTGAAGTAAAGACTTCTGTCTGTAATAGTTTATCTTGTAATTCAGTTAGTGAAGTATTTTTGAGTATCTACTGTAAATAAAGCACTGTGTTAAGCACTTCAGGTTGTATTAATGAATTAAAGAGCATCCCTCTGTAAGACCAGTTGAACCTGTTGCAGGTAGGAACAATGTCACGTGATCCTTTAGACTCACAAATATTTTAATGGTGTCAGTGTAGTCAAGAGTGCTAGGATGTACTCTTCCGTACTTATGATGAGAATTACATGAGCTCACTTTGGTTTATATTTATCACTTCCAAATTTTAAAAAACAAAAACGAAATCAGGTTTAGCCACCAACTTGCCTTGTGTATTAATTGCTTTCTTGTTTCTTACCAAGTAAGCAAACACGAATTTGACTTAATAACACTATTTTTTCCATTTTATAACTCTGTAGTTTCATATGTGTAAACAGACATTGAAAATAATAAGTATATGTATACCATAAAGATACTCTTGCTCTGTACTTACGTTTGATTTTAATATATCGATCGAAGTAGAATCATATAGAGTAAACAACCAGTGCGCCAACAGATACAACGTTGGTACTAGGCCATTAAAGAATTTTTATGTGGTGCGTGCATATTACAAAGAGCTCATTATATGGAAAATAAAGCAAACTCTGTATGCGTAAGCATTATATGGAAGAACTAGATAGCATGTAGTTATCATCATAAGAAGAATTTTCATGTGTGATATAGGTTTCTGCGTCAGGGAGGGCCCTTGACAAAATTATGAAATAGGTAAAGCATAGCTTCAGAGTGTAGCAGAATCTTGGTATAACCAGTAACATGTATTATTCCAAATATGATATCTGAAGGCATTTCATGAAAAGTTTGACCCATAATGCTGCACCGTTGAGACTTTCAGTAGAAGGTGGAGCTAACCATAATTATCTTAATATTCCCATCCTAGAGCAGTCCATGGAAATTAGTAGATTTTTAGTAAATGTTTATTAAATGAATGTGTTCTGTTTATTAAGTAAAACATTAAGAAATTTTGACTGGGGATTATATTAACATAGCGCTGTTATCATAAGAGGATTTATTTAGCAGCCGTTTATTGGACAGCATCTCTGTGTGGATGCTGACTGTATTGGCACTAGGAATACAAAAATGAGTAAGATAGGCCTTCGAGCAGTGGGATTGGGGAAGAGTAGATGAAAGGGGAAAAAAAACACTTGTAGGCTGATATGATAAAGATGATTGGTGCTACAAAAGAAATATGAAAACAACTATAAAATAGCATAACAATAGAAATATCTATAAACAAAATATAGTTATGTGATTATCAAAATACAAGGAAAGTGCTGTGTGAGCTCAGAGGAGAAGTTAATTCCAGTTGGAGGTAGGAGTATTTGACAAGATTTCACAGGGGAAGTGACTTTTGATCTTGGGCATCTCAAATCCACCGTGCCCATTGGTATCTTCATTGTTTTTCCCTTCCACCCATCTGTCCTAGATCAACATGTCTGATGGTCTTGAACATGATTACTGATACACCCCTGGCCTGGATTCTTCCTTTGAGGAAGTGCTAGAATCATTGGACTCTTTTTCCCCACCAGTATTAATTCGGTTACTATAGTTACATGAAGTTTTGAATAATTGACGGTTTTTTATAATAGACATGCTTTGTATATAATCAGAAGCTTATCAAAAATATGTGAGGGTATCATGTATAATTACGTATTTTAAGTTTTGTTAAATTATACACAAAAATGTCATATTTTCAAACAATTCACTTTTTTTCCACATTGAAAAAAATACAGTTTTATCTAAAAAATGTACAGAAAATTATAAAGAGCTTAACTATTATAGAAAAGCTATCCTGGTTTACAGTCACAGAAGTGATTTTATTTTAAATAATGCTGTTCTTCTGAGAATATATTTTTTTAAATTTGTGCCTATCTCCGAAACCATAAAATTTTAGCACTACTGTAGAATTTCTAGAGAGTAGTACATTTCTGCTGCCATTTGGAGGAGCCTGCATCACAGAGTAGTGAGGAGTTGAGTCTGACTTGCAAAGATGCCTCCATTTGAAATTCAGACACCCTCCCCTCCCCAGAAGAATTGTTAGTCAAATTCCCATAATTAATGAATTGTGTCTTCCACATTTCTCTGGTACTAAATCTAATACAAGTTACAATTATAACAAATTATTTTGTAGAGGCTCTGATGACGTTCTTACACCACTGAAACAATAGATATTCTGAAAGCTGAAAGTGAAACTGTCAGCCCTTGGCATCCAGAGTTAACAAACTACTTAAGAGTTCTGTTGATAGATATCTAGGTAATTGTGAGATTAAACCAACAGTGTGGGAGGTCTCCGTGCTTTTCTAATGAAACCATTTAAGTTCTGTTAAAATCCATGAAGCATAATTATGGTCTCTTTTAATCCAAATTTTTAAATAATAGCTATAAATACTTATTCTCTATAGTAGTCTTAGGAGTTGGAGAAAGCAGAAGTATATGAGAATTTCATTCAGTTTCTCCTCAAACCTTATACCAGACTTACAAAGAATTAGCAAAGTTCATCAATATGAGATTTTACCCAGCCGATACCTTGTTCTGGTGAAATACTAGAAAAATGTTTTGAATAAGTCAAAGGCAGATGTGAGAGTTAAAGGAGATTTCAGTTAATGAACAGAGATGCATTAAAATCATCTCACAATGATTGTGAAGTCTTGAATTCTAATGTTTCTTTTGCTAGTGTAAATGCTAATATATTTTACTTATTTAAAAAAAATTTTTAAATAAATACACAGCCCAATTTCTATCAATAAGGTGGAGAGTTTGCATTTAGAGTGGCCTTCAAAATTAAATAAATTCTTATGCCTTTACGGAATGTAACTGAACGGTGACTAAAGGTCGAGATGAACACTTTGTCTCTTGTGTGTGCTTACAGTCTGTTGCTGATGCATATAAGAAAAGAAAGTTACTGGGCGCCTGATGCGTGTAAGAAAAGAAAGTTACTGGGCATCAGTCAGTTAAGCATCTGCCTTTGGCTTAGGTCATGATCCCAGGGTCCTGGGATTAAGCCCCATGTGGGGCTCCCTGCTCAGTGCTTCTCCCTCAACCGCTCCCCCTTCTTGTGCTCTTGCACTCTCTCTCTCTCTCTCTCTCTCTCTCTGTTAAATAAATATATAAAATCTTTTAAGAAGAGAGACAGAGAAACGAAAGTTACTTTCTAATTGGAGTGTTTATCTGCACCACTTACCCCCAGTACTCATGAATAGTCCGGGAATTGTTCCCTACCTGGTGACATCACATTCATCCTTCAAATTGTAACTCAGAGTCAGCTCTTTGAAGTCATGCTTACTCTCCCATCATCAGCTTGCAAAACTTTGCCTGAAGCTACTTCATTTCCTCCCAAGTGACACCTGCTATTCAGTTTATATCAATACAGACACAGTCTCGGGTGTAGTCTCGTGGTCCCTACAGCTAGACTGATGATACACTAAATTTACTGAGAGCAAATATAAGCAGTTTTCCATTAAATTATTTTAAAATATACTTATAACTCACAAGAGGCGTTCAAGTATAAATATTAGCTAGTATCACTGTCATATTTAAAACAATATAAAATAATATTTGCAAATATATACTTGAATGTATTCATTTTTCTTACTAATCTTAAACTGCTTTCATTCTGTTTAGGCAATTCTAGTTTTCTCTAGACTTGAATAGATTTAAATGCTTTTCATTACCCTATCTGTGGCTTCAAAACCACAAAATACTATGCCATCTATTATAAGTGGAGTTTTATTCTTCAGCTTAATTGTCCAAAACAGAATTTAGTCATTTTTTGCTAATCCTAGAAGTGTTTTCCTACACTTCTCTTACTTTTATAAGTTGTCAGACTCCCTACATCATTTTTTGCCTGCCAATCAAAAATAAAACAATACAGAATATAATGTCTGCCTATGTCAAAAATTTCTTTATGACTGTGCATTTCTAGTCAGGATATGATTTTTCTACCCCTTCTAACTATTCTTACTCTTTCAAGTTTGAATTTATGAGAATATAATTTGTAATGAATACACACACTTTTCGTGTCATGAGACCACCTTTTGAACACAACTATTTGTAAAGGGCCTATGATACTAAATTTTGAGAATTAATTTATATAGAAAATCATATGAGGATATGAAAATGAAAATTGCCTTTATTTAGGAAGAGAGAAATACATGAAATCAGAACTCCCCTGGAAAATATGAGATATTTAATCATCTCTATGGAGCATGGGCCTTATCTGTTTGATGCATCTTGGTAGAGTACCTAACACAGTAGCAGGAAAAGATGGACATTTAATAAGAGCTTATAATAATCAGGAGATGAACTTCTTTTGATATAAAGAATAATCAAAACTGCTTTTATTCTTAAAAGTGTAGGAAGCAGAGCATTTAATACAGTGCTTGAACAAGAGAGCCTCACACAAAATCAGAAGTATACCATGTGGAAAGATCGAGATTTATGGGGGCCCAAGCACATGAAGGATAAGTAGAGTCCCATGCATCAGTGTGTGCGCACAAACTGATTAAGTTAGGCGCTTACTGAAATCACTTTCTGAAAGCTAAGTGATGATAAAATAAAATGCAGAAGTTCAAAGTGAAAAAGTTACCTTAACCTTAAGAGTAAAATGAGAACCCAAAAAGGCATTAAAGCAATTTTACAACATGTAAAAGTTTTCACTGACATCTAGAAATGTGCAAGTGATTTTTTTAAAGAACGAGACTGAATCATTTGTAGCTTTCTTTATTAGTGTACTTGTTTAAGCAGAAGAGTCTCTTCTGTGCAATGCCTCAGACTTCTTTTCCACTCCCACTCTCTGCTCCTGAGTCATCAAGACCAGTGTGCTGTCCTTCGCAAACAAAGAAAATGCTGTTGACCCACTGTCTTAGCCCAGGCTGCTGTAACAAATTACCATCGACCGGGTGGCTTAAATAGCACACATTTATTTCTCACAGTTCTGCAGGCTGGAAGTCGGAGATGAGTGCCAGCGTGATACCGTTCTGGTGAAGGCCCTCTTCCCGGTTTACAGGCAGGCTGTTGTCTTCTTGCTCCATATCCTTAGATCTCTATATCTGTCATCTGTCTTGTGTCTTTTCTTAGAAGGGCACTAATCCCATTTATGAGGGCTCCACCCTCATGATCTAATTACCTCCCAAAGGTCCCACCTCCAAAAATCATCACATCGGAGAATTGGGCTTCAACCTATGACTTGGGTTGGGGAGGGGGGCCACACATAAACACCCATCAGCAGGATCAGGGAATGCACTGAATTTGCATGTTCTGCTTTACCCCATCTTCCTTCTAATTAAGCCCATGCATTTATAAAATTCTTGGTACGTCAGAGAACTGTGGATGGCTGGGCTCTGCCTAGACCCATCTTGGTTTTCTCCAGACTTCAGCAGGGGTGAACAACATACAGAGATGAAATGCGTGGCTCTTGGCCTCCTTAGCACAAGAACTGATTCAAGTTGTATATACGTTTGGTTTTAGTGTCTTAAAGCCTTAACTTTTTCATTTTTTTTATCTTCTTTTCCTCCCCTAACCCCCATCTTGTGACCCGTTCTTATGTTCTTATGTTCTTCATCCATCAAAGCACACTCTCTGAAGGCAATATAGAAAAGGCAATATAGAAAAGCCACACTGGGTGGCTCAGTCAGTTAAGCATCTGCCTTCAGCTCAGATTGTGATTTTGGGGTCCTGAGATTGAGTCCTGCATCAGGCTCCCTGCTCTGCAGGGAGTCTGCTTCTCCCTCTACCCCTGCCCCTGCTCATGCTCTCTCTCTCTCTCTCTCCTGCCCTCTCTCTCTCAAAATAAATAATCTTTTTAAAAAAAATAAAAAAAGAATGGAGGCTTTGGGAATCAGACTCAGAGTAGCTTATGGCCTAGCTCCGCCACATAGTAAGTATATCTCTCAAACAAGTGAGGCATTTAATGACATTGCTTCCTCACTTTTCTCATCTGTAAAATAGGTAGAATGCCTACCTCACAGAATCCTGTAGAGGTTAAACAAGGTAGTGCATTTAAAGTGCTCAGTACACTGCCGAGTTCTAGAATTGCATGCTAAATAGCTAAACATGAAAAAGGAACTACACTTGCCTACAGTAAGGCTCATCCATTTAAGTTGTAATATGTTGCCTCTGAAAAATTAATCTTTCGAACAGGGTATAATGACATAATCTCCAAATATGAAATTAGGAGTTCCACACAATTGGTGGAAAAGGCTTTGCTTTAAAAGACCTTATCCCAGCAACCCCGTAGTCGTAGGCACACGCCTGTTTTGCTGATAGAAAACTGCAGCCCCTGATTAACCTCTTTTTGCTGCTTAAAACTTGGCTAGGTCCCAAGAACCATTTTTACTTTTTTATACTGTGAATTAGTTTCCTAAGGCTGCCATAACAAATTACCCACTAACTTGGTGGCTTAAAACAACATACATTCATTCTTCAGTGTTTTAGAGTCCAGAAGTCCATGATCAGGGTGTCAGCAGGGTTGGGTCCTTCCGGAGGCTCTCAGGGAGAGACTGTACCATGCATCTCTCCTAGCTCCTGGTTGTTGCCTCCATTCCTTGGCTGATAGCTGCATCCCTCCGATCTCTGCTTCTCTTTTCACATGGCCTTCCCCTTGGGGTCCATCTCAGTTCTCCCTCTGTCTCTTATAAAGACACCTGCCATTGGATTTAGGGCCCACTCTAAATCCAGGGTGATCTCATTCAAGATCCTCAATTTAGTTATATCTGCAAAGACCCGTTTTTCTAAATAAAGTCACAAGTTCCAGTGTTAGGGCATGGACATATCTTTTTGGAGGACTGCCATTCAACCACTGTATTAGAGAGCACTGTGTAAGGAAAAGAACCAGCATCTGAGGTGAAAGAGAGAATGAACTGGTAAAGGAAAGCTACATTTCCTGAAGATTCCACCCAGCGGGCATACTAGAGCTTCATTGTCAGCGTTGTCATGGAACCCCTAAAGATTAATTTTCTAGGTACAATAAAATCTCCACCCAATCTTCATCTTCAGCTCTGGGATTGTTGAAGATGAAGGGATTTGGCCAGTTTTCTTTCTCAAGTATGTCAGTACTATAGTTTCTGGAGCCTATTAACTATATTTGGGAAAGTACAAGCAGTGGAGCTAGAAGTATGTGGTTTGGGCTTGAGAGCCATGGTGGAATGTTCTAAGCAGCACCAGCTGAAGAAGATAACAATAGCTATCTGTACTTATTAGCCCCTTCAGTCACTTGACCCCCATCTCCCCTTTTCAGCAGGAACTTACCTTGCCTCAGGCGTGCATAATGGGAAATTTGGTTGACAAGAAAGTAAGTGGAGGAGAGGAATATTTTTGACATTTTGGGTTTTGCTCTGAATGGAGCACTGGAATTGGCTGCCAGTGCTGAATAAGGAAAGCTGGGAAGTCACCGAATTTTTTTCACCACAGTAGTGTGACTTGTGGCTGGAAAAAGGACAGTGCCAATACGAGGACCCTTTGCCTGAGACTTAGAATTTGAATACTTAAGAGTCCTTGTACCTCTACCTAAAATGGTTTGGAGCAGTAGTTCAAGAAAACCCAGGCTGTAGAGAGTTGTAACTGTCTTATAAAATTTCCTACCAATATGTGTAGTAAGCTGCCCATAAAAATAGTGAGCGTTGAACAAATTTTTAAAATCAAAACTCGTTTGTCCATCAGATCTCTTGACCAAGATATCCTCAAAGTTAATTACTACCTTGTTCCCTTTTGCATCTGTGGTTCCTATTGCAGTGCCTGTTTAGAAGTTTTACCAGCCAATAATTTAGTATATTCCATCACTGCTCACCTTTTAAGTTGCTATGATTGATTTCCATAAAGATCAAAATATTGAGAAAGTAAATGATATGATCTAAATGCTGGATTGAGTAAGTACAGACTCTTCATTTTTCAGAATAACTTCCTGTTGACTTGGTAAGAAGGAAAAAATGCATGGTTTCAAGGAGAAAATGTGTTGGTGTAAATCAGATCAAGGTATCACTGCTTCAGAACAAGTGTTGGCAAAGTATAGGCTGTGGGCCAAACCCAGCTCACTGCCTAATTTTGTGTGGCCTGCAGCCTAAAAATGGTTGTTACCTTTTTAAACAGTTGGACAAAGATCAGAAGAAGGATTTTCATGACACATGGAAAGTCTATGAAATTCAGAAATTCCAGGGTCCACAGAACAAGTTATATTGGAACATAGCTCATTCATTTCTGTATTGTCCATGGCTACCTTTGCCCTCAGTGGTGAAGTTGAGTAGTTGGCAATAGAGACCATATGTGGCCCAGAAATCCCAAAACAGGTACTCTTTGACCTTTTACAGAAGGAATCTGGCATTCTGTCAACACCTGCTTAGTGCTGTGTCTATCAAAATGCTGATTTTTGAACTTCAGAATATTTAGAACTTGAGTTTGTTCCTCACTTCGTAGTAGACTTCAGGAAGTAAGGATGCATTGTGTCACAGGGCTGCCAAGCTCCCCTCCTGTGGGCTGAGGAAGAGCGTACAGTCACTTGTAAGCTGGCCACATGCTCCACAGTGTTCAAAGACTGGTCAAATACCGCTAGGCAGGCGAGCCAAGGAACGGTCTGAACAGGACACTGCCTCCAGCACCATTGACATTGAACTCTGAATGCCACCGTGCTGGGAATGATTTCTAAATTGCCCTTGCATCTCTGCAAGGAGCACGGCCCTGGAAAGAAGGTTTCTAGTTGGCCAGACCTAGGCCACATGCCCATACCGCGTTGTCAGAGTGTGGGAGAGTGAGGTACTTGTTCTAATTCGCTAATTTTCAGTCCATCCCTCCCAGGGTGATGCACAAAGAGAAGATTTCCCCCAAATGGGAGGCCATGCTAGGCAGCTAGAGAATATAAACTGGATGCCTTCTACACCTTTGCTACTCTTAAGCAAAGACAAGGCGTCACCGGGCCTCACCTGGGAGTGTGGTGGAAAGGCCACCTCTCAGGGCCATCTCCAGACCTACTGAATCAGATTCACATTTTAACAAGATCTCCAGGTGATTTGTATGTGCATTAAAAATTGAGATGAGATCCAAATAAAGTTCTAATTTGGCAGGCTTTCAGGCAATATTAGGAAGTGAAAGCAAATAGACAATTTGGGGGCATGTATTTTTGGCCCTGGAAGGTGACATAAACATGCCTGCTCTATCTGGGAACCTGCTTACCTAGGCTAGGGAATGAGATATGAAAATACCTTTTGGTATTTTCCTTTCTTAAACCCTCGGATTTAAAAGCTCTGGAATTGTAGCATTTCCCACAGCAGTGCACCAGGAGTCCCGACAGTGAAAGTGGACAGGGAGGGGAAACGGGCTTGTTTGTAAGTGATTGCTTGCCTGTGAAGGTCACAGGGCCAAAGGTGAGTTATTGACCTAATAGAAATTCAGAAATACAGGTTTAATATGACCCCGGTCATAGTTGGATTCAAGTCCCAGCTCTATCGCCTATTTTGTGATTTTTATATGATTTATATAACCTTCCTGAGCCAAAATTTTCTCATCTCTAAAATGGGGTTAAATAATATGAGAGAGAATCTCTGTGAAGGAGATACCATTGTGTCCAGCAAGACCTATGTACTCCAGTAATTATGGCCATCATTGTTTGTTTTAATTTGCAGCACTAGGAGACCATGGTACTTTATGCTTTTGTTAACCAGTGTTAGCTCCTGCTAACTCATTTTACAGTAGAATTGTTACAGCTCCTAATGCCGAGTATCTCATGTTGAGTTTTAGGATTACAGATACTTAGACATTCAGTTTCTACTGTTGTCTCCAGTTTCTGTCACTATGAGGCACAGACAGTACAGTTGTTTATACAATCAGGTCAATTTGATAAATTGCAATCATGAATATTAGAGGGATAAAAGTACCTATTTGAAAAACTGCTGAGTGTACTAAGTGTGTTCCTTAAATATGACTTCTGGAATATTGCCACTACTGACTACAATAGAAAAATCTCAGCAGAACCTTTCTGTAGGACAGAGATGATTACTCTTTGTTATCATAAACCTATGAAAATGTATTTCCAATGATCTTTAGAACTGAAGAAGAACAGATCTTTGCAAGCATAGGACAGTGGTTAGTATGGTAAGCATGTGCTGTCCTGATCATTTGTCTCCATTTCCTTTGAGAATCTATCACCTCAATAAAATCGATCCTTTAAAAATGTGAATCGAATTTATTTCCACAGCTAAAATGTTTTGGGCACAATGCCCCTGAAG
Organism: Ursus americanus; assembly: GCF_024610735.1. Taxonomy (NCBI): domain Eukaryota; kingdom Metazoa; phylum Chordata; class Mammalia; order Carnivora; family Ursidae; genus Ursus; species Ursus americanus. The sequence goes on from NC_142136.1 coordinate 68,721,807, forward strand.
TTATTAAAATAAACTCTTTATTGAAAAGCAAGATAGGTTTTCCAGTTACTATTTTAATCTTTATTGCCTTGTAAATTAAAGAAGAACGCAGTTGTAGAGTAGAAAACCAGCTAATAAAGGTTAAAGAAGTTGTTTATAAATGAACTGGATACATAAAATCCTCAAACCATATCTCAGGCAGCAGTGAGGTATCTTTATCCTCAACTGATTAATACATTTCTCCCATGCAACATTTGTGTCAGAGACACCTCTAACATGAAGGTCCTACATTCCTTTTGGCTAGAATCTAAATGTAGATTTGCAGAAAAATAATTCTACTAGCCTTTGAAGCACATGGCTATAATGTACTAAATGAAAGAAAATATTTTATTATTAATACCCAGGCAGTATTATTAATACTGGCAAGGCAGTGTAGGGGGACACCGTGTCAGACATTACATTTGTGAGGATTTTCCCCCATTCTTTAACAAGAAAACCTCTAGATTCTTCTATAAATGCAGAAATCTATTTTGACCTTGAAGCAAGTCTTTTCTAGGAAAATTTGCTTGAGAGTTGCCCTTAGAATGCAGGGTTAGTATGCTTCATGGGATCTTAAGTACGTGCCCTGGAGGCTGACCCCTTATTTATAGCCCAAGCTGTGTAGAACATGCATCCCCGTTCCACCTGGAACATGGTATAGTCATTAATGCCTAATCTACTCCCTTTTCTCTTCTGGAACAAATCTTATGGTTTACTGACCTTACACCTTCTCTATAAACCATCTTAACCATTACCCTTTTGGAATCCTCTAGTCTAACACCAAAAACTTTCCTCTTCATTTGTTCCTTGCCGTGGAGGCCAAGCCCCTACCATGGAGGCCAAGCCCCTGCCGTTGGATAGTAGTACCTCCAGCCAACCTGGGGCACTTCCTCCATCTTTAAATGTGTTGGCCAGTCCTGACCCCAGTGTGTCCAAGAATGAGGTCTGTCTGCTGGATCTATGAATTCTATCCCACCAACATTTAAACATGCTTAAGTTTCTTCTTACTAAAAAAAAAAATCTTTCTCAGCCACACATTCCTTTCTAGCTACTCCCCTTTCTTGCATAACTGCACTTCTTAAATGCCTTAGAAGAGTGGTCTATGCTCTGTTTCCACTCACACACTTCTCACTCTTCTCACTCCTCACCCCAACGTCATCTGCCTGCTCTCCCACCACTTCACTGACTTTGCTCTCAGCAGGGTCTTTGGAAATTTCCTCGTCTCCAGTGGGTTGATATTTGACAGCAGTCTCACTGTCATTCATTCATCCTTCCTTTTGGAAACATCTTCCCTCGGCTTCCCTGAGTCCACTGTCCTACCTCCCTGCTGACATTTGCTCAGTGTCCTTTGCAAGCCTCTTCCTGTATTCCCACTACCGCCGCACTTAATGTGTGTGTTCCTCAGGAACTTCTCCTGGGCCTTTTCTCTTCTCCTTCAGCACACCCAGGCTGGGCAATCTCAGCTATGACTTTAATACCATCAGATGGAGTTGCCTCCTCGTTTGGAGCTCCAGACCAGGAAGTCACTGACATCCTGCCTTTGTGAAATACTCTCTTCCCATGGGCTTCCCTGATTCCAGAATGCCTTGGTTTACTTCTAATTTTCTTTGACAAATAGTCCTCAGTCTTCTTCAATCTGTCACTTTCCTACTTAGAACGTTTCATTGATTTGAATTCAGTATGAATGATAAATTCAGTGATTATCAGACCCCTCCTTACTTCTCGCCATCACACCAGGATTTCCTCAGCCACCTCCTTAATATTTAGAAATTAATTTACCTCCATGGGAATCTACCCATTCTTCTTCTTATTAGTCTCAGGGAAAGAAATGTGCTTCCACTTCTTGAAGCCCAATCCAGTCCCTTCCTGACTTTGAGGAATGTGTTCTAACTTCTCTGTTGATACTGGCTTTTGTCTCAAGTAGTTTTGGTCCAATGTTATACTCTAATACTCCTTGGAAAAGAGAAGTCCCTTGACTCTGTATTTCCTTCTAGCTACTGACCTAGCTCAGCTTCCCTTCAGAATCAAGTTTCTTGCAAGAGTGACCTGTAATTGGCTATCCCCTCTTCCTTATGCCTGTTTGATTCTCCAACCCACTGCCATTAATTTCTCTTCCTCAAACACTGATGAAATGGTTCTTGCTAACTTGCCAATAAAGTTCATGTTTGCCAAAACTGATGGGCAGTTTTTTATCTTTACCTTACCTCGTGCCTTTGTAATATTAGACACTGCTGACCACCCCTGCTTGGAACTTTTTTCTCCTTGGATTTACACGATCCTACTTTTCTCTGGTACTTCTCCCCTTTTTCTAGCTTTTTCCTTTGCAGCCTCTTTGGGGCTCCTCTTCATTCATTTATTGATTTAGCAGATATTTATTGAGCTGGACCTTGTAGCTGCAGTGATGAGTTGGATATAATCCCTGCGCATGGAGTTCGTAGGATACAAGGGATGAGAGACAATTGAATAATCCCACAAATAACTAAAAATCATTATGAATTCTGGTAAGTGCTGCGATAGCATGTGTTAGGGGCCTGATCTAGTCCTAGCGCACCTGAGACTTGAAGCATTATAGGCATCATCCATCATACTGTACTACTTTTCTTTTTCAGTATGAGATTTTGGTGAATGAATGCATACTCGTCTTAGTCATACCCTTAATTATTTAATAACTGTCAGTCACATACCCTCTCACAATCTGCTGTTTCCAAATGGAGATATTTTTAGCCTTTTTATGTACAGTCTCCTCAGCCTATTAGTAGTTATGTAGAGACTCGGTCTTAGATACATTTTTGTAAATTTTCTTCAGTTCACTTACTCCATACGTGAGCAGCAACAACTCCAGAGCATTCCAGGTGCCCATCTATTTGAAACTGAGCTCCATCCTCTGTCTTAAAAAGTGGATTTTCCACATGTAGCTTTCTAAATTTAAGTCTCACGCGTGAGAGTAGGCAGCCTACTACAAGCACATCTAGAACACTCCGTGTTAGTATGCCATATTGTTGAAGAGGTGCGGACAGAGCGCACAGTTGGTTTGAGTCTGGCCTCCATTGTTTCATAACTTTGACAAATTATTTGAATTTGCTGCTCAAGGAAGCCCCGAAAATCAGCATTAAGACTCTGGCAATCTAACTGAGATTGGGGGTGTAACATGTAAACTAGTCCATGGTTTTGTAAATGGTCATTGTCACGGCTAGAAGGCAGTTTTCCCCTGGCGGGCTTTGCTTTCCATGCTGAGAAAGCAGCTAGCCTTGGAGAGAGGCAGGTAGCTTAATCTATGCTGGTAAGGAATGATCTAAAGCAGTGGTTCTCCACGGGGGGGGGGGGGGGGTTGCTCCCCACCCCTGGGTACATTTGGCAATGTGTGGGGGACATTTTTGATTCTCCTGACTGGGTGGGTGCTATTGGCATCTTGGTGTAGAGGTAGAGGCCAAGAGTGTAGCTAAACATACAATGCGGGGGAGACACTCCCACAATAAAGAACTGATCTGGTCCCAGATACCAAGGTGAAGAAAAAAATACCAAGGTTAAAAAGTCCTAATTTAAGGAGTAACGGCAATGTAATAACGTAGCGACTCTGCACCAAAAGTAGAAGAAAGAACCAGATTTCACTTATTTCCAGTGAAGTACTCAAAAGGTATTTTTAATTTTAAAAAACATAGGTTCTGAGTTTTCTGGGGAAATGTGGAAGCCAGTCATCCAACTATGAGCCATGCACCAGGGTTGCCGCTCTCAACAGGCTTTGGTCCCCGCCCTCAAGGGCATAATCCAGTCTGCAGTGGTAGCCTTTAAATTTTAAAGTGCATCAGAATCTCCCAGACATGTGTTAAAATCCATTGCTGGGCCCCACCACCAGAGTTTCTGATTCAGTAAGTCGGTCTGGGGTGGGACCCAAGAATTTGCATTTTTCTAACAAGTTCCCAAGGTGTGCCAATGAAGCTGGTCCAGAATACCACTGTGAGAACCATTGCACTCAGTTGTGCAAACACCTGTGGTTTTGTTATGACCTGCGTGTTTGTGTCCTCCCCCTGCCCTCAAATTCATAGTCTGAAATCTTAACCCCCCAATGTGACAGTATTTGGGGAAGGCCCTGGGGAGGTGAATAGGTCATGAGGGTGGCGTTAACGCCTTAGAACAGGAGACAAGGGAAAGCTTCCTTCCTCTGTCTCTGCTCTTTGCCTGGTGAGGATATATAAGAAAATGGCCACCTGGAAACCAGAAAGAGGGCTTTTGCCAGAAATTTATCAGGCTGGCGTCCAGCCTCCAGAACGGTGAGAAATAAATGTTTGTTGTTTAAGCCACCCAGTCTGTGGCAATTCGTTATGGCAGCTGAGCTAAAACAGATTTTAAGGATTAACATTTGCAGTAATTGTGGACACTTGAAAGATTTGATTGTATCTGTCAGAATGTCTTTTGGAGGAAGGAAGATTTCATAGCCCATGACTGCTAAAGATAGATTTGGTGTTTCACTGAGAACTAGTATTATTGCTAAAAGCCCAGCTGTTTTAATTTGTAGTTGTCCAAAGCCAGCAAGGTTGAACATTTTTTCATCTTAAAATGTTTATCTCTTTTTTATGTGAGTTATGTGTTCATTTCAATTATCTTTTTATATATTTCTCCTGAGGTCTTGGTGAGCAAATGGTTCTAAACTCCACAATTTTGGCTAACAATGCGATGCAAGATATAGACACTAGTTCTTAAAATTCAGCACTGTTCAATTTTGCCAAGTGAACATAAACTGAATTGCATCAAATTACACAGAACACAGTATCTAGAATATTTTATTTTATCATTTTTACCTTTTCATTGAAGAATGTAGTCAGGCAATCCAGGTAGCAAATCTCAAGCTAGCAAGGGTTAAGTTTCCAGATTGCCACAAGTCAGAATTGAGAGGAAAAGCTTTCCGTTCCATATCTGCTCCAAAGGAAAGACAAGAAGCAGCAACACAAATTCTTGTTCCCTTCATTATCCTTTTTTTAATAGCTTTTGCATAGACTCGATTTTTGGAAGTTGTATGATGCTAATTTCGGTATATATGTCATTACAGTTTTAGCATGGATCCTTCTCCGCATACACAAGATATGCCAGACATGTGAAAAGGGGAGGGAGCCAAGCACAGGAACCTCTGGGGCACTGGTGTAACAATATTCCAAACTCAGAAGACACTCAACACCTACCAAATTGATGGACCCATGGTTCAAGTCCATCTCTGAATATGGAGAGATAACCCTTCTTCCTGCCTCTGTCCCCCAGGTTCCCTGCTCTGTCCATAACTGTATTCGACATAATCCCCAAGGTGAGACCTAGAACCAATGGACAAAAGACTAAAAAGGGGCAAAATGTGACTCCAGTTGAAGATTATGTAAAAATTAGCTCTGTCGTAGTTAATGAAATTGTCTGGGCACAGAGGCATTCTTTTCCCTGGATGTGTTTTTGCAGAGACTGGCTGTTCATCACGTAGGGTGGTAGTTAGAGAATCGGCTTAGGTGACCTCCAAAAGTCCTTTAACTCCAAGGTGAATCTATAATTCTAGGATTCTTTGGTCAGCGTTCATTTGAGCACAGGCGTGGCCAGGGCATCGTGCAGGCATTGGGCATACTCAAGAGACATAAAGCATGGTCTTTGCCTTCAAGAGGCATATACGTATATACACACATAAAAAATGAATAACCGTGCAAAATAATCTGGGCAAGGCATTATTTTTTTGCCCTGGAACTGGTGGTAAGAATCACTACGAGTATGTTTCGACTTGAATTCTTAGAGACTGCATTATTTAGACTGATGTGCAGCAACCAAGGAGTTTTCTTTTTACTAGAATGGGAGGAATTATTTCCATTAGAACACTGCTTGTATAAAAGTCAAGGTGAAAACAGGGAGAAAGGTGACTCTAAAAAAATGTGGAATTCAGTGCAAATTTTGGTAGCCTACAAAAACCCGTGATACAAGTATTCTTCTTCCCCCCGTACACATTTGAAATATTTACCTAAAATCATCAAAAGCTACGATGTTAAAAAACATTAGAATAAGAAATAATGTTTTTAATTTGTTGTGTAAGTAAATTAATTTTGGTGTCTTAAGAATTCAATAAATCGTTTCAGTGAATTCTTTCTAAATACGCACTGGTGTGTCCTGCTTATTGACAGCAATGGCAACAGCTTCCAACAGCTGCTTTTTTCTGAGGTCTTTGTGGCTTTCTGACCCTTCTCACATTGAGAAAGTAGACTCTTTCTTTTGAATAATTCCCATTTCTTACTAAGTGTATAAACAACCTGGCGTATATTGTGAGATCCATACAGATTAATATTTCAAGCACAATAATCCTTATACATCCTAGCTTCACTGTGGAGAATATGGTAATGGGTAGAAGGTTTTGAATTAAGGCAACTCTTGAGGTCCCAAAGCTTCAAAAATCTTTGATAGAAATAAGACAACATGTTCCTATGAGATCCTGATGTCATACCAGTTTTTCTCACCTACAGATTGAGACTTTCTTCCTGAAATTTAGATTTACTATATCACATTATATTGTGAAATGTGGTTTGTCTTTACCTAAATTTAGAATTTTTTTTTTAGAGAGAGTGCATGCAAGCCAGTGGTGGGGAGGGGCAGAGGGAGAGGGAGAGAGAGAGAATCCCACGTGGGCTCCACGCTCAGCGCAGAGCCCAATGCAGATGCGGGGCTCAATCTCATGACCCTGAGATCATGACCTGAGCCAAAATCAAGAGTCAGACACTTACCAACTGAGCCACCCAGGTGTCCCTAGGATGATTATTAAAAAAAATAATTCTGGACATTGTTTATTAGGGTAATAGTGTGTTCAGTGCATGAGTTAGAACTTTGGTTGCTAATAAAAGTGACTAAAATTAGCCAGTGCTAAAAGGGATGGAGGTAGAGGAAGGCAGCTGGGCCTCAAGAAGGGAATGGCCAGTGGAACTAGAAGCCATCTTAACTCCAAGAAGTTCTTTCTCACATCTTGTCTCTTGTCTCTGCTTCTTCACAAAGTATCATAATGAAGTACTATGCTTCACATTTGCTTCTTTCTCTAAATCCGACGTCTGTGTTGCTTCACCCACATGGCAGAGTATGACCGGCCACTCCACAGATCCTGGATTTCATTTTATAGCTAAAGCCATATGAGAGGTTAACTGCCTCTTTCTTGATCTCAAATTCAATTTCCCCAGATAAAGAATCTACTCATAGTTTAATTAGCTATGTCTTGAGGGGGAGGATGACGAAGTCTCTTAGTAAAAATGTGGACACATGAGCCCACTTCCAGGGAACCGAGGGGAGGAGTAGTTTTGAGAGAAATAAGAAAGGGGAAGATGGCTCCTAGCTGGGCAGACATCCAATGTGTTTTATTAAAGTCAAGGATTACTCTAGGAATGTGTGTGTGCGTGCGTGTGTGTGTGTGATATATGGGGGGAGGAAATTTCTAATTTCTAATTATCACAATCCTGCAAAGTATTATTATCTTCTTTATGAACTGAGGAGAGTGAGGCTGAGAGGTTAAATTAGCAGCCCAAGATCATAGGTGGTGAACGACTGAACTTAGATTCAAATTCAAGTCTGCTTGACGCCCAAGCCTATGTTCTGTTCACTCTCCTACACTCTGTTAGGCTGGGCTGTCCTGCAGGTAGCTTGTTTGAGAATGTGACCCCAGGGAATAGGCTATGAGAAACAAAAGGATGACCCCAGGAGGAGGGAAAGCCAATTCGAGGATCCTTTTTGTGAATATCTGCTACTTGATCCTGTGGCAGCTTCTGAGGAACCCTGTGGAACATAACTCAGAATTGGCTACCCTGGGGATATGAAAGTGGGGAAGCATTTTTCATGAGCTTCTGTCCCTCAGTGGTCAAGGGTGGCCCTATAGACCCTAACTGCCTGGTTTCCAGATTGTGCATGTCTGAGGCCTGGTGGTTCCATGGGAATCCTTTGCCACGCACCAGCACAGCCCTGGGCCCAGAAATGAGAGTTCCCGGCACGGGCTCAAAACAAGGTGCTGTCAGGCTGCATCTACATGAGGCTGATAGAAGCTGATGCAGGACTGGGCACCAGTGACAGCTTTTGAAATAAGAGGTGAAACTGAGAAGACATGAGTGGTGCCCAGAAAGCTCTGAGACATGCTGACCAGTTAGAATGAGAATGTAGAATGAGAATCTCAAACGTCACCATTCCTTTGTCCCTTCAGTCATCAACCGCGCCAAGTAGTATGTGAAGTGTAAGAGAAATTGAAGTGAGTCTAGCTGAGTTTCAGATACTAACAAAAAAGGAAATAGACAATATGGTAGAGCGTGGTAAGTGCTTCAGTAGAAGAATACGAAAGGTTAATAAAAATACAGGAGACACCTAACTCTGTGTGTGTGTGTGTGTGTGTGTGTGTGTGTGTGTGTGTGTTAGAATGTCATGTCATTTTCCTAAAGCTTGCTCTTAAAATATAAGTAGTAGTAGCCAGTTGGGGAATTTGGGAGAAATTTAACTATTGGCTGTATGTTCCAATTAAATTTTAACATTTTAATATTACATTTCCCAAGTGAGATCATTGTGTTGTGGTTATGTAAGAGAATGTCCTATTTTTAGGAGATACATGCTGAGGAATTTAAGAGTAAAGTGTCATAATGTCTGCAACTTACTCAAATGATTCAGCAAAAGCAAATACGTGTGTGGCGGTCGGGGGAGAGCAAGTGAGCACAAATGGCAAAATGTTAACAATGGATAAATATAGGTGATGGGCTAATGAGTGCTTATGTACTGATCTTACAACTTTTTGAAATTTTCCAAGATAAAAAAAACTGGAGGAAAAAATTAATTGGGGGCCACAGGCAGGGGTTGGGAGAAGGTGAGGAGGAGAGGTCTAGGATGAGATGGTGACAGGCACTGAAGCACGAGGAAGCTTGGGGCTTTTCAGAAATGGTGAGTGGTTGGGTATGACCAGAACAGAGGCAGCAGCTGATGGTGGGAGGATGGCAAAAATGAGGCGAGAGAAGGTGGTGAACTGCGCGAGCGTGTCGAGGCCGCATCCTGCATCCACACATCCTTTGTGTTTTAGGTTGGTCACATCAGCGGGAGTTTAGTAAGACTGGATTAGAAAGAGGCGAAATCATGGCAGAAGGATTAGTTCATAGGACATTACAGCAGTTCCAGGGACAAATTCTGTAGGCCTAGAGGAGAATGGTGTCGAAGATCAAGTGAAGAAGACACCTTTGAAACTAGATGGGCAGAAGAATCAACAGGACTTGGCCATCAAGTTCACTCGGTGCAGAAGAAGGCTGACGTGGTTCAGTTTGTTTGACTCTTTTAAACCCGAAGGAAAAGGAAGACTTGTGGAGGGATAAAATTGCCAAGCTTCTCTAGCCATGCCTGATAAATTAAGGAGACTGGTTTATACATCAAAGGTTTACTTCTCTGCCATCTCCATATCTGGTATTGGTTGGCATATAGTAGGTATTCAATAAATTTAAAAAAAAATTTAAGAAATCACAATAGTGGATAGTAACGTGCTTCCTTCAGTTGCTGATACTCAGGGGAAATATGCTCTATATTTCGTTTATGTTTTCTCCCTGAGGGTTAAGCATTTGGTGAACATCTGTCTCCTAACACCTGTTGGACTGGTTTACGTGCAATCTACAATGAACACATGCCAGGGTAGGGCCACTTAAAGTTCCTGCACTTTCTAAATCATCGGATCTGTCTAGAATTAGCTTTGTCTTCGATTGGTTAGTTTATTTTCTCAGTTTAGACAGTACAGATATTTCTATGTCTTAGGAAACTTGATAGGTGAAATGTGCATTTACAGAATTTGCAAAGTAGGAAACATTTCTATTTCATATAACATGAATTTTCAAATATAAAAATTTCCTCCTGGTAGTGATTCCAATGCTTGAGTAGCAGTAACAGAACAGATACGATACTGAAGCCAAACTCACCTAGACATTGCAGCCCTGGCCAAAGAGGTGGCTTGGGTGTGTCATCAGATGATCCCTAGGGATGGCAACAATTCCTTGGGTGGCTGGTGAGCTGAACAAAGAAGGCGAGTAAATGGTAGATCATTACAGAGAGAGACTCCCTAAAATCAAGGAAACACTGAAGATGTCAGGCCTCAATTTAGATTTTTTCGTCCTTGACATCCCTCCCTACCGGGTTAGGGAGACCATGTACTCCCATCCCGCCCAGCTACAGACTTATCACACTTGTTGTAATAGCTGATAATTGTCTGTTTTCCTCCTTTGACTTTGTGTAAGTGCTATGAAAACCACCCACCTTTGTGTCTCTAGCATTTAATATGGTGCCTTGCACAAGGTCAGTGCCCCATAGTTTTTACATGTATGAGTGAACATATGGACAAATGCACAGACATGACTTTCTGAAAGGATCACAGTTCCCAATAGTCAAAACAGGATTAACCCTTTTCTTTGTAACGAGTTTCAATTTAGTGTTTTAAAGAAAACATGAGGTTTTTTTAGTAGTGCACGCACACACACACATACACATTCCATTCAGAGTCCTTCTAGTAAATATGAATATTAACTTGTAAAATAATCTAAGCTCGTGTGCTTTAAAAATCAGTATTTATTACTTAATGTGTTGTTTCAGGATCTGCCAAATACAGGGCTGCTACCCCAGACCTTTCAGACGCGGGCCAGACCTTCCCCTGATTCTTTTGATTCCAATAAAAGTAAAATTTCAGGACACCAAGAGAGAAGGCAGCCAAAAGGAGCTCCCACTGTCCCTTTATTTACTATCAGGGACAGTTACTAGTGACTGCTGCCAGCTCTCTGCACAGGGCTGTCCAAGGCCATCACTTCCAACTGATCTTAGGGGCACAACTCACAGCCCAGCTTTGTGGGCAACTGCTTCCATGGGAGACATGTTCTGACTCTTTTATATGTCCCTTAGGGCGACAACTGTAGGTCTGGAGTGACATCTTATCACAACTCAGTAGAAACACTGAGCAGCAAGCAAGCATAACTCTGGGCAAAGAAGAACTTGTCTCAGAAAAGTTTTACAAACAATATGTATTCTCAAATTTTGTTACAGTGCGTATAATTTATCTTTTGGGAAAGAAGCACCCAGATCTTGATGCCATTTGTGTACTAGTCACTGCTTATGAATGAAATATCCTTTTAGTTGAAGGGAAAAAATATTCATGATTTCAGAGTTTCCTGTAACAGATACTTATGTCCTTGTTTAGAAACCTGAAATGCAGTGGTGGTCTTGTTGCAAGTTCTCATAAGAAAACACCATTAGAGAAAATGCAAAAAATGATGAGAAAGGACTTCCCATTATAAAGTGAGAATTTTTATTTTCTTCTAAACATAGATGGCTAACTCAGACCTTTATTTTATTTTTTTAATGCTAGAGTCCTGTTGGTAAAGACCCTTATCCCGTGTTATGAGACCTCTACTGCAGCAATAGTGCTGTATAAGAAGTTATCTCAAATACAGTGGTTTACATCATGTATTTATTCTCATACTCATGGGTCTAAGGTTGATCGAGGGTCGCTTACATAGGAAGGGGCTCAGCTGGGTTACTCTGCTTCAGGCTGTGGGTAAAGGACACTAATATTTAGTCCGATGAAAATAACCTTGCCCTATATGATGTCCATTAGGTTTTGTCACCATACGTAATTATTAAACTTTCACTGAAAGTGTTTAGAAACAGTGTTTTGTGAAATGAAAGGATAAAGTAAGAAAACTTATAACTAGAGCAGTGCCTTGCCTGCAGTGAGTTCTTAAATAAAATTTGGAAAGAGATAAAGCAATGGAGTATTAAAAAAACTCAGAAGCGATAAAATTTTCTGACAACTCTAACAGTTAAGAGCAAACCTTGGGGAAATTCTGCTGGGCAAAGCTAAGCAGCAGACCACTTTGTACCCATTCACTTTGTTGTTAGTTATGTTCAAAACATTCTCAGGAGGATTTCAGGTCTAACGTAGCCAATTGAACGTGTTTATCTCTGCTCTCTGCCTAAAACCCCTTAAAATGATAGTAAACGAGTAATATAGGTATGAATACGCTTTGAAAGGTGGAAGACAGATGGACAAGTGGTAACGAATAGCAGAAAGCTGCAACCTGCCTTCAAGAGTGTTTGTTTGAGTGGGGAGAGGTTAAGTCAAATTTCAAAAATGGAGGCCTTTCAGGACCTCTGAAGTTGGATTTGGGGCAAGGTTGAAAGCTAAAGAATTAATTTAAAAAATTATATAAAAAGTCAGCAAGGGGTTGGCTCAGTTGGTTAAGCGTCTGTCTTTGGCTCAGGTCACGATGCTGGAGTCCTGGGATGGAGCCCTGCATCCTTGAGCCCCCTGCTTGGCGGGGAGTCTGCTTCTCCCTCTACCTTTGCCTCTCCCCACGCTCCTGTTCTCGCTCTTTCTCTCAAATAAATAAATAAAATCTTAAAAAAAAAAAAGGCATCAACTTTCAGATCCACGTATCCAACAATACAGTTAAAGAAACCACTTCTCCCAAAGCATAAAACGTGAGGTTCAGTGCAAGCACTGACAGAACATTCTGTGATGAAGGAAATGTTTTATATCAGCATTGCCCATCATCACGTAGCTCAACAGTCAGTGTGGCTGGTGTGACTGCAGAACTAAGCTTTTGATTTAATTTTAATTTAAATTCAAATGGCCACATGTGGCTAGTGGCTACTGTGCAGGGCAGTGCAGCTCTAGACCCAGGGACACCAGGCACTGCCGAGAACAGGGATGGATTATCTTACTGAGTAATGGAAATTAAGTAAAATTCTTTATAGTGAATAGTAAGATCTCTCAACCCTTTCTACTGTTTGGGGCCCAGACTGGAGGATTCCTTCCTGAGGAAATCGACCTGCCAGAGGGGAAAGATCTATAACCCCCACGGCGTGGTTGGCACCCCACCTCCTCATCCTGTGTATGGCAGGCACCCCCCCACACCTGGAGCTCCAAGTCCATTTTTTAAATGCCTCACTCTTAAATATGATGAGGCAGTCAAGGATCACCACACATTTGAGGAAAGCTGGCCCAGTCAAAGAGAGACAAATAAGCAGAAAAAGGGAGCCGAAAGCAAGGTATTACAGAGAGTGTAAGAAAAGAAGTTTTTTAAAAAAAATTTCTTAGAGAAGACAAGACATTGCAACAATGAAACAAAATCAGGGTGCTATTTTAAAAATCAGAAAAATAATTTTAAATCTGTTAGAGATGAAAAAAAATAAGACAAAAAGTAGAAATATTGGAAAGATAAAGTTGAGATATCCTCTCAGAAAATAAACCAAAAAGAAAACAAGAAAGGAAAGTTGTGAGTCTTAGAATTCCAGAAAGAAAGAAGAACTAGAAAAGAAAAAGGGAAGAAAAGGAAGAATTTACCAAAGAAGCAGTTCCAGAAAATTTCTCTAAAATGAAAAAAGTAAATACTCAGATTGAAAAGGCTGAGTCCCCAGCCAAAAAAAAATGGGGGAAAGCCTCACGCCAGCCAACAGAAGGGCCTACATCTCTTCAGCAAAGGCCATGTACAGAAATGTTCATGGCACCGCCATCTTCCATAGCCAGAAACTGAAAACAACGAAAAGCCCATCAACATTAGTGCTGGATAAAATTAATCGTATAATGAACAAGAATGAATGAATGACCACGACATGCAGGTGACACGGCTGAATCTCACAGACTTCATGGTGAGTGAAAGAGACCAGTAGTAAAAGAATACAGATTGTATGACTTCATTTCTATACAAATTCAAAAACAGGCAAACGTGGATCTATGGTGTTAGCAATTAGGATAGTGGTTGCCACTAGGGGCAGGCAGGGGCTGCAAGCAGGCTCTCGTTGGTAGTGTTTCTTCATCTAGGTACTAGTTCCACACCGTATGTGTGAATTTTGTAAAAATTCATCAAGTTGATATTTATGATTCGTGCTGTCCTCTGTTAAGTATATTCTTCTTCAGAAAAAAGCTGACATTTCTGAAAGTTCCGTCCCCAAACACATCGTAGTGAAATGTAGAACCAGAGATAAAAACCTCTAGTGTGACTGGGCGGAGGTAGGGAGATAAAAGGATGAAGACAGAAAATAACTGAAGACTTCTTGAAAGTGATGTTGGAAACTACAAGACAATGGAGGAGTGCCTATAACATTCCAAGGGATTACTATTTCCAACCTTATCAGTCAGGTGAGGAGGTGATATGAAGACGTTTCATGAAACAGTCTCAAAAAATGTGCACCCATGCGTTCTTCCACAGGCAGTTTCTAGAAGATACTTCACAAAAGTAAAAGAACAGGGAAGACAGGATCCAAGAAGCAGAAGAGATGGAAAGATAACCTCCAAAATTATGGTAAAAAGAAATCCCAAAACTACTGCCCTGCCATAGGCTAGCAGTGCATCTGTGTGGCTTCTGGCAGGAGGACAAGGGTTCTAGAAGGAATACTGCCAAAAAGTAGTCTGAGGTGTGAGAGGAGGTGAACAGCTCTCTTGGGGAGTAGGGTGGTGAATGGTGGTGAGCACATAGAAACGTAAGCAAATGAAAACAGAAAAGATAATTCCTGACCATAGGAAAACAAAGACAGGAAAGGAAATGTCATGATGGTACACTACAGTGAACAGTATTTATGTTTTATAATGTAAGTGTTGAAAAATGACTTAATTTTTTTAAACCTTCATATTAGAAAAGGGGAAAAGAAAAGTGCATTGTGCCATGAGAAAGAAGTTAGGGACAAGGTCTGAGTCTTAATAGGCTATGAAAGGAGGTCAATACTATGTATATTGTGTGTGTATAATACTTTAATAATTAATTTTCAAAACAGTAATCATCAGAAGAAAAATAATTGGTCCATCTGCAACACAGTGAGAATTGTTTCTTACAGTAACTTCTACTTAATTGGGGAAAGTAAAGTTTTCCATTTCTTGATCATAAAGTGCACTTTAGTGTTTTTGTCCAGTTCTGTAAACGTTAGAAAATCAAATTTAAAGCACAATGTTAGAAAATCAAATTTAAAACATGCTTCTGTTTTCTGAGTTAATGTTCTTTGTAATAATTACAAAAGTGGACTTATATTATTCGAGTGTGTTGCTTAGCTTTTGCTTATAGTGTATTCCTGTCACAACTGTGTGGGGGAAATTGAGGGGGGGGGAAAGTGTGCATTAGTTCAAATAAGTGGAGTAATAAAGTTTAGTAAGCACGGCACCTGACATCTTTGCAGTTTTCCTGCTGAGGCAGTTAATCCTAGAAACTTTTTCCCAAAGGCCCAGGTGGTTAAAATGGGCCTGGTGGGAAAAAATTCCCCTCTTACTCTCTTCTTACTAACATTGCTCATCCTTTCGGCTTCGAGAAAGTAGCAGCACACACATACATGCACACCTTTTAATCAAGTCTTCAATTCCCCCAGAATGGTGAATTTCACAAGAAGTTCTGTATCACTTTCATGAGAAGCAATTTATTTTTTCCAAATCTTGACAATGATGAAACTTCAGAATGAACCGAGCAAGTATGGAAGTTCCCCCCTTATCTTCTCTGAGGGCTGACAAAGCAGAGCTTCCTAAGAAGTCCCTCCATTGGTGTTGGAGGCTTGTCAACACAGGGTTTGAGGTTTGTGATCACTTCATGAGAGGGCAGACGGAGAAAGCCCAAATGCGGAAAGTCCTAGAAAGGAGCCTTCTCATCCATGTTGTCATGATCAGGGTCCCCACAGAAAATACGAATAACACGACACAGACTTGGGAAATTATTGCTCATTCACATTCCCTCTCTTAACCTATGTCAGCCATTGACCAGTCTCTCCAATGTTGTAAATGCGAGACAGTGCAAACCAGGTCGATAGCGGGATGAAAATGCAAATCTTCAAAAAGATGGAAGATTCTATGGAGTCCTTGAAAGTGATGTTCGGAAACAGGCTAAATCACAGGAAAGAGATTCGCAGGAAAAAAAAAAAGGATCGCTAAGGATAATACTGTGAGAGATGCCTCAGAAAGGATGATGTGAATTTTTTAAAATTTGAGGGAGGCCCTTGGAAAATTGATGAGCCCTTCCTTTAATATTTGTGGAAAAAAATGACCATTTTAGTAATCAAGCTGTACAATGCAAACTTGAAGTGAAGGGTATGACATTGTGCCAGCACAAATTGTTGTCAGATAAAATATAGCCCCTGAGGTCAGTGATTTACTCACTTTGTTCATTCTGAGAACTAGCATGATATTGCAATAATATCTAAATTTTGATCAACATAAAAAGAAGCCAACATTTTCATAATATTAAGTTTCATCAATTAAGCTTTCTTCCCCCCCAAAAAAAGATTTATTTGCAAAATTTAGCCATGATATAAGTGAATTCATTTTTTTAAAGATTTAATGTATTTATTTGAGAGAGAGTACGCACAGGGGCGGGGGTGGAGGTGCCTGGGGAGGGGCACCCTCCCAGGGCATCCAGGCACCCCTAAGTGAATTCATTTATGTGGTGTTTTCTGGTGTCAGTTTTTTTGGATATAAGGATCTCCTGGAGTACTTTCAAAATGTATTATGTTGTAGGTGTTTCTGTTATTTTTCATATTGATTAATGTGTATGCTTAAAAAACGTGTACCACGACTCAGTAGTGTAGCCTATAATATTTAACACTTTTCTATAGATTAAAGCACAGCCAACACTAAACATAGTTTTCTTACTTATTCAACGTGAGAGATACAGAGATGAATAAGATATATTTCCTGCCTTCATACAGCTCACAGTCTAACAGGGAAAACAAAATGATACGAACAACCACAGTGCAAGCACTTGGCAGAATGGACATAGATGGCACACAAGAAGAGATTATCTGAGTGCACAAAGTATTTTCTTTAGAAAAGCAGGGCTTCGGGGCACCTGGGTGACTCAGTCGGTTAAGCGTCTGCCTTCAGCTTAGGTGGTGATTTCAGGGTCCTGGGATGGAGCCCCGCTTTGGGCTCCCCGCTCAGTGGAGAGTCTGCTTCTCCCTCTCCCTCTGCCCCTCCCCCACCACTAGTGTGCGCACGCACGCGCTCTCTCAAATAAATAAATAAATAAAATCTTTAAAAAAAAAAGAAAAAAGAGGGACTTCAAAATACAAATCTTTGGATATTATTTCGTCTTCACTGATTTGCATTTGGATGTTCTGCCCTTTAATGAAATGCTTTTGTTAAAGGGCATTGTAAGAAATAAATTTTATGTATATATAATGAAATTCTAACTGCATTTGCTGTAGGAAGGCAGTTTAGAGCATTGATTTCTCCATCTTTTTTATGAAATTGACTCCCTACCCCCAACCCCCTCTCCCCCACTCCTTCCTACGCCCCTACCCCCGACCCCCACATTTAAGTAGGGCCCCAGATGTGGGCACTCTCCCTGAGGTCCACTAATTGGAAAGCCTTGTTTGAATGCAGGGGTGAATGTCACAGGCTCTAGGGCCAAGAGAGAAGGGTGAATGAACTACAAAGCCAAGGGGACAGATGAGGAGGCCCAAAGAAGAATAAAACGGTTTCCCAGAAGCTAGAGCAATTTCCTCAGCCAAGGAGGATAACTGCAGTTGTTTTTACTATGGGTGGCTGTGGTCCTAGAGTAGATGGGAAGGGAATATAGCTCACTGCTTAAGAGTCTTTGAGAACATAGGCAAAACCCTAGATCCCTGGGGGAAGATTATGATTCTTCTCTCATCAAAAATTATGTAATTGTCTCCCCTTTTACCTTTTGTCTTAAATTGTGGTAAAATACACATAAAATGTATCATCTTAACCATTTTTAAACGTACAATTTAGCACTAATGAAGTACAAGTATACTTTAGTGTTAAATATATTCACACTGCATCTCAAGATGTGGCTCTCGAGAACTTTCTCATTTTGCAAAACTGAAACTCAGTAAACTCTGTGTAAACAACAGCAGCCATTTCCCCCTAACCCCCGCTCCAGGCAACCACCATTCTACTTTCTGTTTCTATGACTTTGACTACTTTAGATGCCTCGTTTAAGTGGAATCTTACAGTAGTTGTCTTTTTGTGGCTGGTTTATTTTCACCAATCATATTGTCCCCGAGGTTCATCCATGTTGCAGCAAGTGACAGACTTTCCTTCCTTTTTAAGGCTAAATTATATTCTGTTGTGCGGATATACCACTTTGTTTATGGATATTTGGGTTGCTTCCATCTTTTGACTATGGTGGTGAATTCTTTTATTGAACATGGGTGTAAAAATATCTCTTCCAGATACTGCTTTCAGTTCTTTTGGATATATATCCAGAGTGGGATTGCTGGGTTCTTTTGTCATTTTCTTTTTAATTTCTTGAGGAACCACTATACTGTTTTCCATGGTGGCTGTCAACAATGCATAGGGGCGCCGTTTCTCCACATCCTTTCCAACACTTGTTATTTTCTGTGTTTTTTTATAGTAACCATCCTAATAGGTGTGAGGTGGTAACTCATTGTGGTTTTGATTTGCATTTCTTTGATGATGAGTGATGCTGAGCGTCTTTTCATATGCTTTTGGCCGTTTGTATATCATCTTTGGAGAAATAGCTATTGAAGTTCCTTGCCCATTTTTAAATCAGGTTATTTGATTTTTGTTGTTCTTGAGTTGTGGGAGTTCTTTATATATTCTGGATATTAACCGCTTACCCATATGATTTGGAAATATTTTCCCCCTTATGCGGATTGCTTTTTCACCCTGTTGACTGTATCCTTTGATGCACAGAATTTGATATGTTTGATGTCCCATTTGTCTGTTTTGAGTTTTTGCCTGTGCTTTTTTTTTATGGTGGCGTATCTAAGAAATAATTGCCAAATCCAATGTTGCAAAGTTATCCCCTATGTTTTTTCTAGGACTTTTATAGTTTTAGGTATTTAATTCATTTTGAGTTAATTTTTGTATATGGTGTAAGGTAACTTCCAATTTCATTCTTTTGCGTGTGGATATCCTTTTCCCAGCACCATTTGTTGAAAAGACTGTCTTTTCCCCCATTGAATGAGCTTGGCTCCCTTGTTGAAAATCATTTGACCATATATTCGAGGGTTTATTTCTGGGCTCTCTATTCTATTCCATTGGTCTGTATGTCTAACTTTAATCCCCTTTTACCTTTGATGGTCAGGAAGCTTCCCAGCTAAATTCAGAGCTCAACGATAACATTGATGTGGCCCTTCATGATGTGAAAGTTGATGTTCTCTTTTTTTCTTGCCATGGCCTTGAACTTTTTCTTTTATTTAAGTTTTTCCTGGTCCAGATTCTTGATTCCTATTTCTTTTTTATCAGTATGCTGTGGTCTATGTTCTTATGGTGAAGGACCCTCTATCCTCTATGGATTGAATGAGGCAGCCCATTACTCACACACAGCCACTGGAATGCTCGCGATCTCACTGCAGAGGCACAGCCTCACACGTGCAATAACGCAAGACAGAATCTGTGTCACCACATGCAGGATCGGGTATTAAGCTCAGGGAGATAGAAAAGGAAGAGAACAATGTGGGACAGAATGTCCAGGGCAGGTTGTACTTGGGCTGGAAGGAATGTTACTGTTTGGACTGATAGCCACAGAGGGTAGATAAAACAGAGCTTTCCCTCAAAAGGAGGAGCCTTGTAAGGCTAAAGTGACAGGCAGGACTGACCCTGGGCTGAGCCAGAGGATGCGACTTGACTGAGGATGTGTGAAGTGGCTGAGAATGGGAAGGTGGAAGGGGACCAGCTCACGAAAGAATAATCAGAATGAGGAATTTAGATGGTCCTTAATCTTTTTCACTTGCCCACCTTCCTAGGAAGATCAACATGGTCTCCTCCAGGATATAGTGGAGAGTTTTCAGACTAAGGTTTTGGACCAGCATTGTTTTTTTATGAAAGAGAAAATTTCACAGTGCTCTGCAGATAGCAAGTAGAAGTATTGTTGCAGTTGTGTGTATGTGTGTGTGTGTGTGTGTGTGTGTGTGTGTACATGCTGGGTCACAGGGTAAAATGCAGTCAAAAAGTTGGAAAGACACTGGTGTAGAAGAAATTCTGTGGTTCTGGTACAGATTTAAAATGGGAAGCCCTCCCATTGAGCCACGTGAGAGTGCACCACAGTTTTGTGAAGTCTCTGGGCTGTGGTGACACAGATGTCCCCCCATCTGTCCAATCCCAGATCCTCCCAGCAGGGGACATTGCAAGGGGTACTGGATTCAAGACCCTTTGCTCAGCCCCACTCCTCACTTCTGATGAATCCTTCACTTTACCCTCCTGAACGTGAACCCATGTAGTATGTAGTGGAAAGAGTATCTGTTTTCGATTCAGCGGATCTGGGCTCGAAGCTAGTTCAGCCACTTACTAACAAAGTTATGAAGCTATGCTGAGCCCTGGTTGCCTCTTCTGTAAAAATGGGGAGAAATAATACCTATCTGATAGAGTCATAGTGAAAATTTAATGTCCTCTTCAAAGAAGTTGTTTATAATCCACTTCTAGACGTATATCTATGTAAGTATTCATGTGCCAAGATTCATACACATGGATGATTAGTTGCAGTCTTACTTCTAGAACAAAAACTTTAGAAGCACATAAATCCCTAATAGGGGATTGATTTTTTTTTTAGAATTTCGATATATCAGTCTATTGGAATACTATGTAGCTATTAAAAAGAGTGAGGTGTACCTAGATCTACTGATAAGGAAAGATACTTGCAACACAATTTTTTAAAAGATTTTATTTATTTAAGACACAGAGAGAGAGAGAGAGCGCGTGTTCATGGGCAGTGGGCAGGGCAGAAGCAGGCTCCCCACTAAGCAGGGAGCCCGGAAGCAGGGCTTAATCCCAGGACCCTGGGATCATGACCTGAGCCAAAGGCAGCCTCTTACCGAACTGAGCCACCCGGGTCCCTCCTATTTGCAACACTATTAAGTGGAAAGAAACCAGTTGTAAAACCATGATCCCATTTATTTATTTATTTATTTATTTTAAAGATTTTATTTGAGAGGGAGAGAGAGAACATGCGGGTGCACCAGTTGGGGGAGGGGCAGAGGAAGAGGGAGAAGCCGACTCCCTGCTGAGCAGGAAGCCTGACGTGGGGCTCAATCCCAGAACCCTGAGATCATGACCTGAGCCGAAGGCAGACACTTAACCGACTGAGCCACCCACGCACCCCTCCGTTTTTAAAAATGCATCTATTTTTTGGAAATATGTAAAGAAATGCTACAGTAGCCTAAAGACAGGTATAGTAGTGATCTCTGGAAGTCAGAATTACAAGGGACTTTACATTTCTGTTCTGTCAATTTTTCTCTTTTTATGGTGGGCATATGTGAAATTTATATTCAGAAAAAAATTAGCTGGATATACATATCTGCATGCACATGCTCGTGTTACCTAGCACAGTAATTCTGGGCAGGCAGTTAGACCCTCTTGGAAGTGAGTGGTTATTTACAAGTACTCACTTTCAACACGGGTGGTCTGCATTTTTAAATCGAATATTTCTATAGCAGTAAGACCACTGTGCCTGGGGTTTCTGAGAGAAAATATACCTATTTTTCGTTCCTGATAGACTGAGTATTATAGTTGAGGCCTGTTCTCTTTTACCGTTTAATCAGTGGTCTCAGGGCTCCCTTCACAAGATATGCCATCATTCATTTTAATTTTTAAAATTATAATAGCAATTTAAGCTCATCTTAAATATTCAAACAGTACTGGAGTTTATCAGGTAAAAACTGAAAGTCCCTATTCTCTCCCCTGCCCTTCAGTCCCATTACCCAAGCATAGAGATGGTTCAGTGTATGGTCTTCAAAACGTCTATGCGTACGCAAATGTCTATGTGTATATTTCTGTTACGTAAATAAGATTATATCATGCATACCAGTAAACATCTTCCCATATTATAGATTTAGATATAATGCATCCTTTATAAGAACCACGTAATAGTCCACTTTGTAGGTGTGTCATAATTTATTTCACCATTCCCTCTATTGTTATAATTCTTGCTATTGCTAACAGTGCCCCAAAATATTTTTACATATATGATTGCCCACTTCAGTGAGCAGATCTGTAGGATAAATTCTTACAAGCGAAATTAGTGTTGTTCAAAAGATACCTATGCGAATAGTAATTATTATCATGTTGCACTAACTTACACTTCTACCAGCAGTGACCGTATCAATTCCTTTTCCCCGTGCACACCCCTTCACCTAGATTGTAGTTATTGTTATTTTAAAGCCTGATATATGACAAATGGATCCAGTTGTGTATTTTGAATTTTCTTTGATTGAAGATGAACATCTCTTTGTTGCCACACCTATCTGGAAATGTTATGCGTGTCTGCAGATCCAGTGGGAAGGTTGGCCTGGAGTCTGACTCTTGGTTAAATGGTGGTGGGGATATATTAATATGCTTAGAAACGGGGAAAGGAAGTCTTTGAGATGCTAGTCTGCAGTCTTCCCGGTGTTGGCCTCATTGAAATAAACTTTCCTGTTTCACCATCCAAAAAAAAAAAAAAAGGAAAAAAAAATGCTTAGAAACATGGTCCAGGATTGAGCATTAAGAAGAATAGACAGAGCAGATAGTACGACCTAGTATAGTCATGGTTTCATATTTGGACCTCATCGGCAGGAATGGGGGATAGGTTGGCTGATGGCCTGTTTCTATGCATAGAAATCAATAAATGTATGGCTGCTGATTTAGCAGTCCTTAGTTCTTCACCTAACTGAAATGGATCATTCTAGTTCAATTTTTTTTGAAACTACGGAAATCTTGTCCATTATTCTCTTTGTACGTTTTCCCACAGAATCTGGCATGCTATTGATTCAGCATCTGGAAGAGCCAATACCAGTTTATCAAGCCTGCAGTCATCAGCTATGGTGCCTCGTATGCCTAAGCGATTTCATGAGACTTCATTAGAATTACTGCTTGAAATCGTCATGTTTTAAACCTCTGTAAGGAAACTTGTCAATGTGGCAAAATGTAGGCAGAGCCTTCAATGCAGAAAGAGTGTTCAGATATCTTTACAACCGGTTTTTTGGTGATCGCTCCATCACTTCTTATCTCCTTAGTTGTCAGTGGTAGATAGGGCTTGTATTGCCCAGCATAGGTGAACTATTAAGTTTGTTCCCATGCAGATTATTTCCGCCCTTCAGAGCTAGCAGCCTTGGTTCAAGTGAAAGCCTGTCTGAGCAGGGACATCACTAAGGGGAGGGGGGGCAGGTAGAAAGACTGGCCTCCAGGCCCACTGTGATGGGACCAGACAAGGAACTCAGGCCACCACAATCTTGTTCATCAGTTAGGACATGTTTATTGGTTTCACCATCCTAGGAGCCAGAGATACCTACTTGTAAAAGGACATGATTCTTTCTCACTACTCAAGACCTTCAAAAGCATTTCAACCTCAGGACACCTGGGTGGCTCAGTTGGTTGTGTCCCACTCTTGATTTTGGCTCAGGTCATTATCTCAGGGTATCAGGGTCCTGGGATCGAGCCCAGCGTCAGGCTCTGCGCTGAGCTTGGAGCCTGCTTGGGATTCTCTCTCTTCTTCTCCCTCTTGTTCTCTCTCTCTTTAAAAAAAAAAAAAAAAAAAAAAGGCATTTCAATCTCGGCAAATCTCCGGTAAGAAATTTTCCCAGGTTTTTTTTTTTTTTTTTTTTTTTTTTGGTAGCTTCCATGAGGTAAGCCCAGTGGTTCTCATCTGTGTTTATACCTATCAGCTTTTCCCCTGTGACTTCATGTCTTGAGATTTCATGTGTTCCAAACACACTGCATTCACAACTAGTTCATTTTTTTTTTTAAGTCAAGCAGATGTGTATACAACTGCACATAGGATGTCTGGTCAACCTGTGGCAACCGGTGTTACCTCATGAGTTTATGTAAACGCAGTCAAAGGCAAGGGAAGGTGCTAAGTTAGTACTTTCGTGGGTAAACATGATATTACCCTCCCCCCATCACAGTAGTTACCTTCTTTGTTTTCCTAAAAAGGGAAAGATTCCGGGCTGAGAGCGCCTTAAGTTATCCCTTCTAAATGGTACGAATTTCCTTTCTCCCACCCCTCTGACTTTCGTAAGTCATTTGTGGTTGGCCACGTGAGAGGGTACGTGGTTCAAGATCACCCACTTCACCCCTGCACCTGAAAAAAGACAGGGCACATTTTACCTTTTGCTGGCAATGGAAGACCCGAGTGGAAAGTTTTACATAGAAAACAGCCTAGGAAGCGAGTGGCCGGTCGCGGGCACTGGAGCACACCGAGTTCCCTGTCGGGGATCAGGTTGTTAAGACCACGTGAGGATGAGATGCTGTAAAAGTGTCTGCCTTTTCCAGTTCAGTTTTACCAGAGTCCATAAATCCACTGACAGGTTTCTTTAAACAGCCATTCTCAACTTTCAATACAATTTAAAAATCATTAACACCTGGTTTGCTTTTTTTAAAAGTTTGATGTGTGAGGTAGGATGTAGGAAGAGTGGGGATTTGGGAGTTATGGAAGGCACTGTAAGAAAAGAACACAAGTTTTTCGTGATTAGACATATTTGACTTTGAAACCTGGCTTCACCAAGTAGTTGGCTATGTGACCTTGGGAAAGTTACTTTGAAGCCTTGAGTTGCTTCTCTGTGAGTGGGAATACTACTTCCTCGCCATCTCTGAGTCTCGTTATGAAGCATAAAGAACAAATATGGAACGACACAGCCTGGTGCTTGGCGTGGGCCCGGGCTCAGTGAGGGAGAGCTTGCCTGTCTCCCTCCCCACCTCTTTGTAGGTCACATGGAATTAGAGCCTTCTCTTTCGTGTGTATGTAAGGGACCCTGGATGCTACATGATGATGCTGACTGAGGAAGTGACGGGCCATGAGGAGGGGGTGGGTAGCAGGCAGGTAGTCCTGTTTGGCCCATGGAAGCAAGTCCCCCGAGCCACTGCAGACTGGAGAACCTCTGAGGAAGGTCAGAAGAGGCTCAGCAGTGGGAGCTCTTACCGTGTTCAGGCTTGACTCACCTGGGCGACTGCCAGCTCAGGTGGGGCCTGGTCATCCCCCGTAGGGAAGGGGAAGCCATGCCTGCCGGGATTAGCGGAAGGGCCAGGTGAGAGTAGGTTGAGGGTTCTGTCCATTGTCTTGCCTCTGGCCAGCGCCTTCTCTCCCTAAGTCTCTCTTAGAACTGAAGCTTCAGTCCTGGCAAACAGGAGTCAAGGGACTTATGTCTAGGTGCCAGCAACTGCTTCCCCAGGCGGGGTCCTGTTCCCTTTCTGAAATAAGTACTCCTTCCAACCTTCTCTCCTACCTCCCCGGAGAGCGAGAAGACCCTGCTTTGGTGAGGACGCCTGAGCTGCCCAGTCTCCAGGCTACTTGCCAGACTGCAGGTTCGCGGCCCCCTTCTTGACCTACCTGGCCCAGAAGCCCTCATGGCTGTGGGATGCAAAGAAAAAGACCATCAGTGGGATGTGTTGAAAACATTGAGATAAGAAATGAGTGGCTCGTGGGAGCAAAGACCTCAGGCTGATTGTGATCTGAGAAGCTGAGACAAAACAGCACCAAGTATTTCTAAATCACTAGGACAATTGTGGAAGACAGCAAGAGAATGAAGATGGTCCATCCTTTGACCTAGCCCTGCCACAGGAAGGCAGAGTGCTGCAGTGGGGGAAAGCAGGCGCTGTGACATCAGATAGCCCAGGCCCCTTTCTGCTGTCTGTCCTGGGACAAGTGCCTCCATAGTGATGGTGGAAATGAGAGTGCATTAGTATTTCTTGCCGTTCACAAGTATTCAGGTCTTAGTCTGTGCCAAGCAGCGTTAGGTACTTTCTTGTCTGCAAAATGGGAATACAAAAACACTATCTCGTAGAGTTGGAGAAATAATGAATAGTTTCCATCGAGCCAGTGGTATACAAGAGGTGTTCAGTAAATGTAAACTTTCTTCTATGAGGACGGGTCCTAATGAAATAATAAAAAGGAGCAGATGATCTTCCTTATGTACGAGGACGTAACCTGGAAGCCACCATCTCTCTTTAGGTCTGTTAATATTTGCTTTACATATTTAGGTGCTCCTATGTTAGTTGCATTAATAATTACAGATGTTATATCCTCTGGTTGGATTGACCCCTTCGTCATTAGGTAGTGCCCCTCTTTGTCTTTTATTACAGTCTTTGTCTTCAAGTCTGTTTTGTTTGATGTAAGGATAGCTACTCCCGCTCTCTTTGGTTTCCGTTTGCGTGGTCTTTTTCCATCCCTTCCCTTTCACTCTGCATGTGTCCTTACATCCGAAGTGAGTCTCTTCTAGGCAGCATAGAGATGGGGTCTTGGGGAAGCCACCTTCGTGTCCAAAAACAGGAAAAGGTTTAACAGATTATGACAGAATGTGACGCAGCCACTGAAATATTTATGAGAAAAATATAAAAGGGAAAGTGTTTGCGATGTTATGTCAGATCAATAAAGCAAAACGCAAACTTGCAGATGTACGCCAATCAGAGCTATATAAATTAAAGCGTAGACAAGGATTTGGAAACAAAATGTAATAATTAAAGGTAGACATAGGTTCTTTAATGTTGTTAGATACTGCCTTCCAATTAAAAAACAAAACCAAAGAAAAGCCCAACGAAAACAAAAGCAGCGCCAGGTGCTACAAGTCGCAGCTGCTGTCAGCATGAACGGGGATCGCCTTTGCAGGTGTCAGATATGAAAAGGATTCCGGTCGTTTTCACCACACCAGCATATGCAGAGAGTGCGCCCTATTTCATTTGTGGTTCTTACACTAAGAACGGAACACATCTTTGGGACAAATCCTGAAAAAAAATTTTTTTTTTTGGTTTCAGTAGATATACACCGCGTGCTAGTCAACCTGTTGTGCTCTGTCAACCCAGTAAAACGTCATGGTCCAATGATGAGAAGTTGACTTTACTAGGGAAGTAAGGAAGCTCTCTTTTAAAAGGCCTTTTCCCTCGCTCAGCCGGGGTTTAGGAACGTGCGGATTTTCTTTGACTAGAGAAGAGTGGTGCTGTAGCGCTTCGCCTCTGAGGAGATTATTTCATAAAATATTGATTTTTTTTTGCACATAAAGGAGATAGTTCATGAATAGAAAATGTAAGCATAAGCAAAAATTCTTTCGTTCTCTCAGTTCATGAACACGAAAAGTAATGAATCCAGCTTACCAACGGAGGCTGACATCTACTATTCCTCTGGGGGTGGGGGGTGGGCAGAGCTAGAATATTCTTCCTTAATGTCATAAGTCCAAAAACAGATATGCCCCAAAGAGACTAACCTGGACTGCACAGCCTTTTACTATAAGCTGTGAAAGCCACGTCATAGACCTTGTTGCAAGACTTGTTTGCCTCTGGACCTCCCAAGCTACAACTGGGCCTTTTCCCCAATCAGACTCCTGTTCGTGAGCTGTTGCTGGCCGGTGTGGTCTACTAGCTATGTGTTGTGAAAGCCGGCAGCAACACCACAGCATCTCACAACTGTGTCCTTCACCGGCCGCCCCACCCTTCCCAGCGTACCTATGATCTCTCATCACTCTTGCCCTTACTCCGTAGCAGGTAGCTCTCCTGCGGTTCCAACAGCCGGGTGTGGAGGAGGAGGAGTGGTCCCAGAATCTAGAAGCATGTTAGTTCACGTGCTGTCCCTAACTGAGCTATCTTGAGCAAGTCAGTGAATCAGTCTTAGTGTTTACTTCCTTGACTGTGGGTAAGGAATGGTGACAGATGTTCTGCAGATCAAATGAGAAAATGCAAGTGAAAATGCTTTTAAAAATAAATGCAGTGGCCACAATGAGATACTCATTCACACCCACTAGGACGGCAATAAGCAAAAAGACAAGATAATAACAAATGTTGACAAGGATGTCGGGAAATTGGAACCCTCATATTTTGCCAGCTGGATTGTAAAATGGTACAGCTGCTTTGGAAAACAGTCTGGCAGTTCCTCAAACAGTTAAACATAGAGTCACCGTAAGACCCAGCAGTTCCACTCCTGGGGATGTGCCCAGGAGAAATGAAAACATACATCTATACAAAAGCTTGCACATGAATGTTCGCAGCAGCATTATTCATTGTAGCCAAAAAGTGGAAACAACCCGAGTGTCCATCAGCTCACGACTGGATGAATCAAATGTGGTATGCCCATACACTTGCATATTGTTCAACGAGGGAAGGGTATGCAGAACTGACATGGGCTACAGCACGATTGAATCTTGACAACATTATGTGAAGTGAAAGAAGCCGTTCGCAAAAGGCCACATATTGTGATTTCATATATGTAAAATATCCAGCATAGGAAAATCCATAGAGCTGAAAAGTAGATGAATTATTGGAGGGCTGGGAGTTGGGGGAAGAATGGGTAGCGGCTACTCATGGGTCCAGGATTTCTTTTTGGGGTGATAAAGTTGTTCTAAAATTGATTTGTTGGTATACACTGCAAATATACTAAAAACCATAGAATTTTGTACTTTAAATGAGTAAATTGTACGGTATGTGAACTTTATTTCAATAAAGCCATTATGGAAAAAAAAATAAGTGCAATGCAAAGGCATTAATAGTGATACTGTGTTTTCTGCAATTTCCGAACAGAGCTGAACCTCAGCAAGGATCCGTTCAGGGCCTCGTTGACTTATTACCGACATCTGTGAGATCAAGATGTATCTTGTAATGGAAGATGCCTTCCAGTGTGTTGACCAGGCCACAGTTGTCATTGCCTACGTGTCATGAGCTTCAAATGCACCAGTGTCCAGGGGAACATGGGAAATGGGTGTCCGTTGCTTGCAGTAAACTCCCAGAAGGAAGAATGAAGCACTCTTTAAATCCCAAGAACCAAATGTTTATGAGAAAGGGAGTGGGGAAAATGAGAAATCATCACATGCTTGGCAGTATTCTTGAAGCAGGAATCAAAAATAGGCAAGCAAAGAGCCCCACCCCAAGAGCTTTTCGTACTTTAGGATTCTTTTAAAGAAATGCTGCCTCGCCAATACCCCCGACGGTATTGAGGGTGACATCGAGTGGATAAACAGGGACATGGACTCTGAGTCAAACAAATGATCTGGGAGTAAGGGACTCTGAATATGAAGACAACGTAGGGATATTTTTCTTCTGTTTTATTGTATTTTATTTATTTATTTTATTCATTTAAATTCAGTTAGCCAACATTTAGTACATCATTAGTTTTTGATGTAGTGTTCAGTGATCATTAGTTGCGTGTAGCACCCAGTGCTCATCACATCACGTGCCCTCCTTAATAATGCCCATCACCCAGTTACCCCATCCCCCCACCCACCCATAGGAATATTTTTAATCAACTTATTTTCCCTGTGCTTTCCTTTTTCTGTTTTCCTTTTTAAAAATCAAAGTTTGAAAGAGCAACTTCTTAATGTATGCAGTGAAAATCATAAGTGATAAGCATCATCTGATAGTCTAATTGGCAACATTTTTTCTAAGTGCTACATAATATAATGTTGCATCTTAGAATCAGAGGTCTTATATTTGATAATATTTGGTACTTATTAAAGGTAGTTCATGAGGGTGGTGAGAACCT
This sequence comes from Ursus americanus, assembly GCF_024610735.1. NCBI lineage: Eukaryota > Metazoa > Chordata > Mammalia > Carnivora > Ursidae > Ursus > Ursus americanus. The sequence goes on from NC_142136.1 coordinate 68,751,206, forward strand.
CTAAGTTGAAAGTAACATCTCTAGCTGTTGCACTGAAAAATATTATAGTGGTGCCAAGGCCAGCCCTGCCAACCTGTGCATCCACCAAGAGGAGAAAACAAGGGGCACCTGGGTGCCTCAGTCAGTTAAGCGCCTGCCTTCAGCTCAGGTCATGATCCTGGGGTCCTGGGACTGAGCCCTGTGTCACGCTCCCTGCAGGGAGCCTGCTTCTCCCTCTGCCTCTGCCCCTCCCCCTGCTCATGCTCTCCCTCTCTCTCTCTCTCTCAAATAAATAAATAAAATCTTTGGGAAAAAAAGAGAAAACAAATTAATAGTATAATTCTAGCTTCTTAAGCGTTAGAATTGACACCTGTTCTAGGACTTCCATAGAATTTTTATTAGTAGCAAGTGTTGTTTGCTGTTTATGACCCCTTACTCTGCCAGACACTATGCTATATTTTCTTTTCATGTATTTTCTCATTGGTGCCTAACAACATGATATGTAGAAGGTGGTACTATTTCCTATTTTATAGTAAAGGGATCTGAGGTTTAGCAATATTATTATCCTTATTATTATTATTATCATTATTATCATTTGTTATTATTTGTTGTCATTTGGCAACAAATGACGGAGCTAGGACTTGAATCCATCCGACTGAAAAGATCGTGCTCTGACTGCTCTGCCAGAACACATTGTGGCAGATTCTAAATTGAATCTTAAAATCACAGACAAGTAAACAAATGGACATAGAAGTTATACGGTAGTTGTAGACTTCTGGGCATTCTCTAATTACACTAATGGTCAGTGAGGCCAACACTGCATTTCCCATGTTCTAGATGGAAGTTGGAACAGGAGAAATGAGAATCTGTAGTTAAAGGCTCCAACTTTCTCTTTCTGTAAGTTCTGCTAATCAGTTATTGAAACTAATTAAGTTTCTGTCTTCCACCTTCATTCTCTGAACATTCTGGTTTTGCTTTTGTGTGCTGAAACACCCACGGAGAGAACTGCAGAGGAGTTGAGATGCAGAGCCAGAACAAGGATATCTTATAACAAAATCCCCAGACACAGAGCTTTAGAGCTAAATGGGATCCCAGAGATGGGCACACATCAAAACCATCTATGCAGCTTTTCCCAGACCTGTTGAGTGAGAATATCAAGGGAATTGGGGTAAGAATTAGATTCTCAGGACGCCTGGCTGGCTCAGTCTGTTAAGCGTCTGCCTTTGACTCAGGTCATGATCCTAAGGTCCTGGGATCAAGTCCCGATTCGGGCTCCTTGCTCCATGGGTCGTCTGCTCCTCCCTCTGCCTGCCACTCCCCCTGCTCATTCTCTCTCTGTGTCTCTCTGAGAAGTAAATAAAATCTTTTTTTTTTTTAATGAAGAATTAGATTCTTAGTGGTTCTCAAAATAGGGTTCCTGGACCAGCAGCTTCAGCATCACCTGGGAACTTGTTAGGAATGCAGATTCTTGGGCCCCACCCCAGAACTGCGGATCAGAGACTCTGAGGCTGTGGCCCAGTGATTTGCTTTATGAAGTCTTCCAGTAGTTCCTGAAGCCTCCTAAAGTCTGAGAACCCACTGATCTAGAGCAGAAGTGTGGGTAGGATCCTAAGGTTATTCCTCCTTTTTGAAGTACATTGCAGCTCTATTTCAAATTCAATTAAAAAAATATTTGTTTTCATATTTTATACATGATCTCTTTTAGAATTCGGAGTATTTAAAAGTACAAGAATCCTAGCCTGAAATTCTGATCTTATTCTCCTACTCTCCTCCTTGGGGCCTTACTCGACTTGACAATTAACACTGACTAAAAGTACCTTTTCTTAAAAAGTTCTATAGTCTGATGTGTTTTCTGCATTCAGTTATAAAGTATTAGCTGACAGAAACCACCCTGTTCCACTTATATTTGAAACATACCCATTTTAGAAATGCACAAATAGGTATGATATCATTAAAACTATTCTAGAAAATTTCTTGGGAGATCCATTTGGCTATATAGGTATTTTATTAATATGGTTGTTAAAACTCATTTTTCCAATTTGTTGACACCAGGAAGAAAAATAGTGAAAAGTTGCTGTAGCCAATAGGGAAAGAAAGGAGGACACTTTCCATGACTCCTGAATATCTTTAATCAACTCACTTTCTGAAACATTTCTTTCCCTACTAATATTTTGATTTGAATTTGGTCTGGGGAAGTGAGGAATTTGTTTAGGTCAGCATTTCCCCAATGGTGTTCCTACAAGATGTCAAGTCATGTCTCAAAGCAAAGATTCTGTGGTAAATACATCTGGGAAATGCTGTGCTTAAAAAAAAATTAAGTAGATTCACTTCATGACTTCTTTGAATTCTTAGTATGGTAATATGCAGTGTGACTCTCCAAAGGGGTATGTAGTACCCAGCACTTGCCAGATTTTTTCAAATAAAAATTTTTGGAAACAAACCAACAAAGCATTGTTTCTAAGGATCTTCTGCACTGACATGGAAATAGAATTGTTACGGGGAATCCTTCTTTGTAATGGTAATTTATGCAAAGAAATTTTACCTTTAAATTCCTTTGATGATTACCTTAGTTTGTAAAATATTTTGCTAGCTGACTCTTGGTGTCCTGAAACTAAAATATAGCCCCTGGGTATATGAAATGTGTATCTGGGTGCATCTCTGCTTTAAGTAATTGCTTTTTATGTTTTATAAAAACAACACTTCTGGAATAATGTGTTTTAGGCAATTTAATAAATATAAAATGAGCGTGACAGATATTGCTCAAATTAAAATCTTTGCTAAATTTTTTTTTTAATTTTAATAATAGAGAAGACTAGTTAACATTTGACATTACTGGTGATAAGGTAAAGTTATTTCAGCTATTAATGTTTTCTCATTGAATATGTATTGACTATACTGTTAAATAATGTGTTAATAATTAAGACATTAAAAAAGTAGTATTAGTCTTCTATTGCTGCATAACAAAAATTGTCACAAATGGAAGCTTCAAACGACCGCCACCTATCAGTTCACAGTTCTGCAGGTGTTAAATCCAGCTAGGCATAGCCAGGTTCTCTGTTCATGGTATGGGGAAGCTGAAATCAAGATGTTGGCCAAACTGAGCTCTTGTCTGGAGGCTTTGGGAAAAATCCATTTTCAAACTCCTTCAGGTAATTGTCAGATTCACAGTTCCTTGCCACTCCATAACTGAGGTCATCATTTTCTTGCTGGTTGTCTCGCGGCATTGCTCCATGGTCCTAAAGGCCGCTTTCAGGTCCTTTCTATGTGACCCCCTCTACCTTCAAGGCCACAAGAGTATGCCCAAGTCTTTCCTGTGCTCTGACTTCCTCTACTGCCTCTAGCCAGAGAAAACTCTCTGCTTTTAATGATCTCGTGTAATTAGATCTGGCCCACCTGGGTAATCTCCCTTTCTTTGAAGTCAGCTCTTCTGTCCACCACAACCTAATTGTGGGAATGCTACCACATTCACAGATTCCACCCACATTGAAAGGGGAGGGGATACAAGTAAGAGGGGTGATGTGGAATCATCATAGAATTCTGCCTACCACAAAGTATAAGGCACATGCCAGTTGTCCAACGTTTAAAAATTAGTCAGTAGGTAGATACACAAACATGAACAGAATATACATTTTTAAATGGAGAGTATGGTTAGTGCAGCAATAATTTATAGAAGAGCAACATCAGTGGAATCAGTTGGTTAGAAAGGTCAGATAGAGTTTAAAAAGAAATTGCACTCGACCCTATGGGATAATAGCAGTAATGGCTAACATTTATTGAGTTATGAGCCCTGGGTACTGTGCTGTTTATGTGTATTATCTCATTTGATCTTTACAAAGTCCAAGTACAATGATTCCTGTTTTAAAGTCGAAGAACCAGAAGCTTAGAGAGGCAAAAGTACCAACAAGTGGCAGAACCGGGAGCACTGCCAAGCCAGTGTGCTCCTTGTCACCATTCAATGTGACAGACCTTTGTTAGGTCTTTACCCCGTGCTGGGCACTCTGCGAGGTGCCCTTAATACAAAAGTAAGCTACACTTCCTGTCCTCGGGACTTTCACAGTAAGAGAGAGGGTGCGGGAAACAAATCATCACCCTTGAGTATGGAAAGCGCAGTGAGAGAGCATGTATCAAGTACAATGGCTTCACAAAACAAGGAATGATCGACTCCGGTTGAGTGGGTCACCAAGGGCTTCTCAGAGGGGTGACCCTTGAGGTATATCTGAAGAATGAAGAGTTCTCCAAGAGAATGTGGAGCATTGGGATGGACAAGGAAAAATCCCAGATAGGAGCAAAGGCAAGGAAGAATGAAATCATGTAGCCCTTTTAGGGAAATGCTCATGTACCTGGTGGTTCTGTATGGCCTGATCTCAGGGAACTGGCAAAGATGGAGGAGGCTGGAAAGGAGGCCAGGAGTCCCATCATAAAGGGACTTGCATGACATAATGACCAGTTTGGATTTACCCCATAGGTAGGGAATAGGAGTTGTTTTAAATAGGAGAATAACATGGACAGAGTTGACCCAAAATGATCATTTCAGCTTTCATGTGGAGGATGTATTTGAGAAGGACAAGAGTAGAGTGGGGGGACCAGTTAGAAGATTACCATCACAGTCTAGATGAGCGACATCAGGGGCCTGAGGTAAGAGGCAGAATAGACAAATGTGAAGGGACAATGGGTAGATGAGATTTAGTGCCTGATTAGATGTGGGGCATGAACAAGAAAGGGGATTTGGGATGACTTCTGGGTCTGATTTATCATGTTCTTTGGATGATGGCATAAGGAGGGAAAAGTAAATTCAGCATTGGCTCCATTAAGGCTGGGTTATCTGTATTACATCCAAGTAGAGACATCCAAACACATGTGCGAATGTTGCAGTGTCTGGGTGGGCACGTGCACAGCATACGAGAACGTTCGTGGGGAATAACTTCCTAAAACAGGTGATTCCAGGGAGACAGAAGTAAAACCAGGAGAGAATACTAGAAGGGATCTTCTGTAGAGCAAGTGAAAGGTGACTGGAGAGCCAAAAATGGGGGTAACTGGAGATAAAATGGAATTCAGATTAAGACAGTTCTGTGTTTTGTGGTGTGGTTTTCCAAGGGTGAGCTCAGCGTGGAGTGATGCAGACATTGTGCCCGGATGGTGAGCAGACTCTCCACTCTGAGGCCTTCCCTGAACACATGTACCTTGGTCAGTTCACTGTGGTCCTGGAGCTCTTCCTCAGGCTCAGAAATTTGGTTTATTTTATTTGTTAATTATCATTATCGTCGAAGTGGAAGTGGCCACTTGCAGGGGGAGCGATAATCAGTTGTCTGCCTGGCTGACCAGGACCCAGTCCATAGGAAGCCAGTCTGCTAGGAGCTTGCTCTGGGATTGTGGGCTAGTGAAGGGCATTGCTAGGTGACTCCAGTGTTCACTAGTGTCAGAGCCTGAGTTATCACGTTCTCCCTCAGCGGGCATGGGTAGACGTTCTGGTTGACCTAACAACTGCTGCCCCCTTCTTACTCCTTAGGTTCCCTTTGCTGGCCCTTCTAGTCACACTCTTTCTCTAACCCAGGTTTGTTGTTTGCTTCTGCTTGCCAAATGACAGTCGCTTTTTCATCCTTCCCTGGTATGACTCCCAGGTTTTGATTGGAGTTTGGCATCATCCCCAGCTCCGCAGTCACTCATTTATGGAGCAGACATTCTTTTGATTCATTTCTGCTGGTTACAGCCATTCTGTAGAGCTGTACCCAGGTAAATCATGATGACAACTTCCCAGGACTCACAGGGCAGTCCACAGTCACCCCCCTGTAAAGAAGAGTCACAGAGCTTAGACCAGGAACGCAGGCTTAGATTTAAAAGTCCTTGAATTGGGACACCTGGGTGGCTCAGTCGGTTAAGTGTCTGCCTTCAGCTCAGGTCATGATCCCAGGGTCCAGGGAATCGAGTCCTGCATCAGGCTCCTTGCTCAGCGGAGAGCCTGCTTCTCCCTCTCCCTCTGCCTGCCGCTTCCCCCTGCTTGTGCTCGTGCTGGCTCTCTCTCAAATAAAAATATAAAATCTTAAAAAAAAAAAAAAAGTCTTTGCATATCTGACTAAGGATTGTGTCCCTTGTCCTCTGGAACAGAAGGGAGCCCCTGCAGATGTGGGTGCGGGTGGGGGGATGGCTTGATGAAATCTATGTTGAGGGGAAGTTGATCTGGGGCTGGGGGTAAACTGCATTCAAATAAGGAGAAACCAAAAGCTGAGAGCCCGGCTAGGAAGCTGAGACAATGCGCTTAGAAGAAATGCAAGGCCAGGACTAAACCGGTGACAAGGTAGGGAAAGGAAATGCCACGTTGAATTGTCATTGCAGAGACTGAAGCAACAAGACTCGGTGACTGAAGGGCTAGGGAGAATAAAAGAGCAAGACATTGGTAATACTATCTTTCTTGAATTGTATGATTGTTATTGGCCGCGTTTTGGGGACTTAACTATACTCATTTGAGGTGTGTGTCTATAAGCATTATGTATGTAGAACTGTGGTTTCAGTGTGACAAACAGTCTGTCAGAGTGTGGCACTCTCACCCTGGTTTACTTAGGACATTTAATAGAACGAGCAGCTTTAAAAAAAATGCCAACCTATAGGCTAATCGAGACTGTTTTCCTTTCTCAGATCTCTTAGGAGGAAATGTTCCTGAGCATAAGCAGTGACTTTGGAAGAAAAAGGAATAGAATTCTGAGAGAAACTCAGGCTAGTGGAGGGGGTGGGGTGGGGGGAAAGAATCATTCGGTAAGCGCTTATTAGGCACTTACTAGATGCCCGAGGTGGCATGAGGTGCTATGGAGGCTCCAAAAGCTGTATGACAGCTCCTTCTCGTAAGAGCTTAACACCTGCTCTGGAGCCAGATCCTACTGGAAGAAATAACCAGAAGCAAGCAACATAAAAGAGTCTATAACTGAGCCACTAAGCCGTGCATAGAGATTAGCAGTATTTATGTACAGACTGAGTGATGGGCTTCTGGAAGCTACAGCAGAGAAAACAACAAGGTTAGGAGGACAAAAAAAAATCATAGCTTGAAAGGAATAGGCAAACTAGGGCTGGTAAGTTTAGTAACAGATTCCAGAGGGATTTATCCTCTCTATCCCCCCCCCCACTTCCCCAGAGGTTTATTCTTTGCAGAACACTTTTCTGTGTATTAATCTCATTTTAGCCTCAACACAATCCAGCAAGGGAGACAAGGTAGGGATTATAAAGAGGGGGAAGGATTTGGGAGAGATTTATGCTGTAGAAACAGCAGGATTTTATGACCAATTAAATCTTCTGGTTGAGGGTGAAGGACGAGCTGAGGATGACCTGCCGCCGCTCACTCACTCATTCACTCATTAAATCACTCGTACAAGTACTTCTTGGGGGTCTATTACGTGTCTGCTCTACTCTCTCGGGCTAGGTTTCCATATTCCTGGCTGGGGCTGCCAGGTGGATTATAGCGTCATGGTGTGTTGCAGGCAACAGTGGAGAGACATTGCCTGCTCCTGACTGTCCTTCCAGTTTCCACCCTGTGAATTCAGGCCGCCTGTGGGACACCCAGGTGAAATTGGCAAGTAGGGGATTTTACAGAAAAGTTTGACTTTTTCAGGAAAAAGGTCTGGGATGTGATACAGATTTGGAAATCACTAGCCTCCAGGTGAGCATTAAAACCGAGAGTGGGTTAAGTGACCTGGGGAGATCTTATAAGATATTTAACAATTCTGAGCTTTTAGTTTCCTTCTGTGGGAGATGAAGATAATATGTACATCACAGGATCATCTTCGATCAGACGAACGTGAATGGGCCTGGAAAATAGCAAAGCATTATAGACGCTGACAATATTATCGCTGATATTTCAATGCTATAGTGTCAGCACCTTCTCGAACCGAACAGTTGAGCAAATTCCTTAAAGAAGAGCAAATTTTGCACTAACACCCCCCCTATTATCTTATTATCGTCACACCTCCAGGCAGAGGTCAGGAGCTAAATATGAATAGGTCCTGATATTTTGGCTGTGAATGGAAATGAAGAATACTAGACTAATTCATAAATATAGTCTAGAGATGAGAGGTGTGTCTACTCAGGAACCAAGACAGGAAGATAATGCAAAGCAGAAAGTTGTACTTTTATTCAGCCTGATTTCTAAAAACACAACTAATGAATAATTAATAGGCAAGAAATATTTTCAGATATTCTGGCTATTGAAGAGCAAGCAAGAGGGGAAATTTAGAGAAATTTGAGAGGAAAATTCAAGTTATCAGGAAACCCCCCGACCGTCAAAGTGAAAGCCAGGGGGAAAGCCAGGATACCTTTAGAAAAATACTCAAAGCAAATTTGGAGGGGGCTAAATTTAGGAGTGCTGTTTTGATTGAGTACAAGGATGAAATAGGTGATAAAGAGGGTTTTTTTTTTTTTAAGATCTTTCTTTTTTTTTTTTTTCTTTTTCTTTTTTTTTTTTTGCCATTTTCAGCTCTGTGACACTAAGGTTTAAAAATAACTTTCTTAGATGAATCTTTATTTTTCAGATGATGTTACTACAACCAACTTTATGGGTTAGAACCCAACTAGGAATATTAAGGAACACATTTACACCCAGTTTTTAATTTTTTATGCAGTGTGATACGAGAGCAGTGGCTCCGTGCCATTGAGTTTTCTGGCTTTTGTTAACTGATGGCCAGGGCCATAGGTACGCCTGCTTTGCTGCTAGCACTCTGTCTCTGAAGTTCAGCAGGGGAAGGAAGAGGGGCACCCTGTGCTAGAAATGTGCTTACTCTACTATTCACCAAAACACAGTGGGTAGTTTCCTGAGATTTTAATTTTCAAGACCTTGGGTACTCAAACTGTAATGTTCATCCCCCTCAGACCACAGAAATTAGCATGAAAGTGTCGGTTTATTTGTATTTCTGCAGTGACAGAAAGTGAAGGAACCAGATACTTGATTTCCTCCTGCCACATATACTAAGGTGTTTGTAGGTCCAGACATTGTGCTAATTGCTCGAAATACATAGATGAAGTCCTTGCTCTTAAGAACCTGGAGGCTAGTGGAGAAGACAATGCCAGGGCTCGGATCAGGGCACACTTCACACAAGTGGTTAACACGAAATCGGAGTCTTCAGGGATCAGCAGGACATGGTCGGTGGGGTAGGGGTTCAAATCCCAGGCAAGGGAGAGAACCCACAACATGAGATAATTCAGTAAGGGGCTTGGAGAAGCTCATGTTGTAAAGGGAGGTTGAACTGGAAAGCTAGTTAGGGCTAGAAGGGCCTCACGTGTCATTCTAAAAAAAAAAAATCTGGATTTTACCTTGCATGTGGTGGGAAGCCTCCTGAAGAACAGTTAGGAGGCAAACACGCTGATCTCCTTGCTTTGGGGAAGACGCTTCTCTGTAGACTGAATTACTCTGAGAGCAGAGGTGGTTTTGTTCACCTTTGTATCCGCATTATTTCCCCTCAAATGTTTGAACGCTTTCTGAGCGAGCACCGTGTAAGCCAGGGATGCTGGAGAAATTCGACTCAGCCCCTGCGGTCAGGGCCTCAGCCCAGCTGAGAGAGAGAGAGAGAGATGATAACACGCACCTGCACGCAGTGGGCACGGGGGACACTCGGGTGTGGCAGGGGCTCCGGGGGAGCGCCCCCGACTCTCCCGGGGAAAGGCCGCGAGTCATGGGTTTCCTGCAGAAAGGTGAGGCTTTGGAGGATGAGCAGTGCAGTGAGGCAAAGGAGAGCGGGGGGAGCATTCGGAGAGAGGAGAAAGGCAGGTGCGGCAAGGGGAGGGAGGACAGGAGCCAGAGGCACGCGCATGCGTGGCGCTCAGGTGTGTGGCGGAGTGAGTGCAGGGTGACCCCAGGAGCAGAGAGCCCTGGAGGAGGTGGGAGGATGGCCGGAGAGCTGAAAGTAGACATGCTGGCCCCAAGCAAAGAGGAGCACATCCTGCGGTGAGAGTGGAGCGCAAGAAGTGGAGGGTGGCTGTGACCACGGATTGGTTTAAAGAAGGGCTTAGTGATAGATGAAGTTTCAGTAAACGTTGGCTTAGTCAATCACGTAATCGTATATCCTTAGCACCACGGAAGCCAGAATGACCGTCTGCAGATCTTAGATGCTTCTGGCCAAAAGGCTGTGCCTACCCCCTACTGTGGCCCTCCCAGGTTGGTTATCCTCCCCCATTCAAAGGTTCCACTCCCCTGTCAGACGTCCCAGGTGCCCCCACCTGACAGGGGGCTGAGGAAGCCCTTAAAGCCCCATCCACCTCCACCACCAGGGAGAAGCTTTGCTCTGCCTTCTCCTAGTCTTGTCCTGATTCAAAGGGCCTTCACTCTTCTCCCTTCCAGCCAGTTTCGTCTTTCTATGGAGATTGTTTTCTTCTCTCTTCAAATCTGTCTCCTTGTTGTCCTCAGATGACTCCTCGAGAGGATGGGAGTGAGTGAAGGGAAGGGGGGGAATCCAAAAAGCAGGCTTGACATGAAGATGATCATACTCACTGAAGTCATTACACATGAGTCGGTGGCCTCAGAAAAATCCAGTAAATGGCAGTACGGATGAAAACAGGACCGGCGCGTGCTGCCGAAGCTGGACGATGGGATCACAAGGATGGGTTCACAGGGTTGCATTACTCTCTAATCTCTATCCTTTTGCATGTTTGCAACTTCCCGTGATAAAAGAAAAACAAATAGTTGGTACTTGAATTGTGAATTTACAATAATACCTCATTTTTGCCAGTCAAAATGAATAAGCATACATTATTTAGCCATGTAAAAAAAAAAAAAAGCAGGAAGTGTCTTATGAGAACATTGTTGGGTCGGATCTCCCCTTCCCTTTCACCTCTGGCTCCAGTCTTTGGCGGTATCATCTGGTATTTTTCCTTCTTGGTTTTAATCAGACTCATCCTACAGTTTCATCCCTTCTGTCTGAGCATGCTGTATCTCTGTTCAGAACTGGAAAGGATAACCCTATTGTAAGGAAGGTGCCATTTATACCTAAGCCAAACCTTCCCGTGGTCTGGGCTCTTCTTTCTGCCCCAGCTATGACTTCAGTGTGATGGGGAGTTGCTGGGTGTCCTACTTGTTTTTCAATGACCGCCCCCTTTGGACGTCTCGAAATTAGTCCTTTTTTTGTCCAGCTTTTTCACAGGTCTCCGATGTTTTAAAAAGGAAGTGTCTAGAACTTCCCCAGCACTGAAAAGATGCTTAACAATATTAAACATGCAAAACAAATTTCAGATATAAAAGATTATTTTCAGTTGAGACCACATTGTGATTGAGAAACTTGAAGACAAGTAACTTTATGAGTCAAAAGATAAGGAACCAACTAACAAGAACAGCAGATGTTTTGGGTGGAGCCTGTGTCACAGGCTGGGGCAGAGTCATTCACATTCAACCTTCTAACTGTCCTTTCCTCCAGGACTACCCTATCCCATTCCACCTCCTAAATGGTTGTGCCATTTTCTTCAGGATAAAACCCAAATTTCTTAAAGGGCATATCAAATTCATCAAGATCTGACTCTATGTCTCTCTCCCCTTGCATCTCTAGGTTTCCTTCCTGGAAGCCTTCCTTGACGCCTTAAAATCAAACTGATTTCTCCGTTGGTGCTTCCAGAGCTTTGATCTATACCACACCTTGACTATTGTTTTCCCTGCTACAAGTGTTTTGCGCCCAGGTTTAGTCTTGGTTACCTTCGTAGTACCTGTATTTGGCACCTAAAAGGTAGCAGCCCCAAATGAAGACAGCTCATTAAAGAAACTCCTAGGGTGGAAACAGAAATACTATTTTCTAATAGTAGAAGAACATTCACCCTAAAATATATGACCGAATATAATAACTTTGTTTTGTTTTGTTCATTTATTCACTTTTATGGTGTGATTACCAGGAGCCAGCCATTATGCAAAACACTTTGCCTAGTTAACCTCAAGTACTTTTATCCTAAACTACTCCCTCTCTCCATCCATCTGCACCCCCGCATTCCATCAAATCAGTTAAGAGTGTGGGCTTTGAATCCAGTCCATCTGAGTTTGAAGCCCAATCTGCCTCTTTCTAGCTTATTACTTGAGTGGACAAATAAGCTGACCTCTTGTGCCTTAGTCTCCATGTCTATAAAATGGGTACAATAACAGTAAATACTTAATGGAATTGTTGTGAGAACTTTAACAGTGGTCAGAACCGATATGTTAAGGTTTTAGAACAGCATCTTGCCCACAGCCAAGGTTATATAACTGTTAGCTATTTCTATTATTATTTCAAGATACATACTCAAAATTGCTATTTTGCGTGTGTGTGTTTTAAAATATATTCTCTGCCCTTTTCCCCCCCATTTTCCAGTTCATTTTTGGATCCTTAAGACTTTGTAAATCAGCTGACTTCTCTATTGAAATCATAGGATTACCAAAAACAATCCTATCTAATTGCAGTCTTTGAGCATTCTTTTTCCAAGGAAACTGACAAGGAAGATGGCCTCTCTTTTTAGAAAGTAATCACAAATCTATCCATGCCGACATTGAGAGAACATCTTCAATGTTTAGTACTAACTGGAAAATGAAAGTTATATATCCATATAGATCCGCATATCACCATAATCTAGATAACCGAATTTTTAAATAAATTATATACACAATATTATATATATTTGAACTTTTTAAATCCACTTACCTAGATCTTGATGATGGTTGCACAGACCTGCAGATTTACTAAAAATCATTGAATTGTACACTTGACACAAGTGAATTTTATAGTATGTATATACATATATACAGTAGGTACATTACATTGCAAGAAAGCTGCTCTTAAAATCCTATATAAACTATTCTGTGTAAAGAAACAGAACGTCTGGCAGAAAATACATTAAACTGTTAACACTATTATTTATATATATTATTATAACAGTTATAAAGGGAAGAACTGGGAGGGGGCGGGCCTTCAGGAAGACAACTTTGATTTTTTATTCTATACATTTCTGTGTCTAAGTGTTTTATAATGAGCCTATATTTATGTATTTTTATATATTTTTCATCTGTTTTGTTCCCTGCTGTTACTCTAGCACCTAGATCAGTGCCTGGATATAGCAGAGGATCAATAAATATTTGTCAAATGAATGGAATAGTAAATTACATCATAAATGAAGAAACCAAATAGTGTGCACAATAACTTGATAGGCTTGTGTGTGGCTGACTCAAACTTGCTAATTTTTAAAATCCATTTCCAAGATAGATTTATGGAAGTGATGCTTTCCAGAAATTTGAGAACTATTCTTGGAATACTCTGAATGGATCCTGGTTTAAAAAATTCAGGCTCTGAATTTGATTTTTGGCTGCAAAATTTGGCTATGAAAGGAGTTTCCACAGTATGTCTTTTAATCAATCTGTTATAAAGCATGCAAAATAATTTATTTTTCTTATCTAATACAGGAAGATGAGATGCCATAACTGAGGAAAAAAATGTGATCATATTTGTATTAAGTATTACCTTTGAATTACTTGATTAAAGTATTTATTAGACATTAGACAATATTAGAAATACATCTATCAGTAGTTTTCAATGTAGGCTAAAATATGTATTTGCATTTCCCCTTCCCAGATAAATTTGTTTTATGTATATTAAGGTAGATACTTGTGGATAGGTACTGGAAATGCTGGAATAATGTGTCTGTATTAGTGTTTAAACATGGTCACTGACCACGTTATGATTATTTACAGTATCTGACATGTTTTATCTTGTTGTTTGCTAAAATGTAAGTTTTTTGCTATTTTAACGCATTTGTAAGCATATAAAATAATATTTTGATTTTAATCTTGCCTTTTCTCTAAAACAAAAGTCCTTAAAGCTTTTGGAGGCCATAAACCCCTTAAGGATCTGAGAGAAGTGATGAACTTTTGCAGTAGAAAAATGTATACGTTTGAAGATGGTCCACACCCCAGGTTAATAACTCCTGTTCTAAATCATTAAAATGCGTGGAAGTATCCATAGATATCTTCACACCCATAGTTTCCATTTATACATTTATATGTACATTTAACTTAAAAGCATGTAATTTGACCAAAGCTCCTAACTTTTGTATTGATGGTGACTTCGATCTCTAACCTGTGACTCTTCAAGCTAGCAAATTCCTTGGTTTGAATGTCATACTCACTTCTCCAGATAAGAGCTACTCAGGTGGCTCTAGGATAATTAGCAGATGGACCTCACATTCACATTAACCAAACCCCAGTGGCTTGGGACAGAATTTAATTTTGTTTAAGTGAATTCAGCAGTTTTCTGAACTCTTCGGATAGTCATTACATAATTATTTAAAGGGGCATAACTAAAGGCTTGGCTTCTCAAGATTCCGTTTTTGGTCTTACGATCCTAAGAAGTTCAAGACTAGCAACTCTAGTTTTGAAAGAAGAGGGAATCCACAATTAATGAAGGGTTATTTCTCATACGTTGTGCTCCTGTGAGAACCAGAGAAGGGCATTGTGGCTTAAGTGGTTTGGGGAATGCTCATGATAATGGAAAGATCCGTGTTGGGACTGACCATGAGGTTTCATGAAAGACAATGATACAGAGAGAATCTCAGTTCAAAACAAGAGAAAAGAAAACCAGAGAAGGCACTGGGTTAAGGATCAAGGGGGGGTGAGATCAGCAATTCTTGAACTGATGATCCAGAGACGTTCCGGTAAAGAGCCACCCAGTCTAGAGATGAGGGATTCAGTGGACACCTCACAGACCTAAGCACAGCCCCCATTTCTTCTGTTAGTGGGGAATGAAAAGGGTTAGGTGATTACGGACCCCGTCTTCAGAACAATTTGCTGATTTCCTACACTAAAAAATTTCCCTAGATTTGTGGTATTTGGGGCAAAATCATTGGAATTGTATCCTGCTCTATAACTAGACGTGAAGGGCACGGGGACCCTAAGGGGATAGAGTGAGGAATGATAATCTTCAGAGGATAACGAACTCATACCCCCAGCAGCTATTACTCCTCTCAAGTCTCTCCCACACCTGCTGGATCCTAAAAGGATAAGCAAAAGTGTATGAGAATAAAAATTCCGAAAGGCCATTGATTTGGTCCAACCAAAGGTCCTTATTGACCTTAGGAAATCTATTTTTGTAGGTTAGTGAAAATGGAGTAAGTAGTGAATCTGAGGTGGGAATAAATGTTGGATAATCATTTGACGTGTTCAGCAAGTGAAAAGAGAGAGAGGGGTTGGTGCAGTGGTTTTGAATTGAAATATGTCTTCCACGTTGGAGAGTCCTGGTTATATTTAAAGGGGAAGAGGAAAGAGCCAATGGAAAGAGCTAGGGGATATGTTGGAAAAAGAAGAGGTGACTGAGGACCTTCTGGTCTCTCTCTAGGATTGAACAGAAGGAAGGCTGGGGAGGGGAGGGGATGGTTTTCCTGTGTAGAAGAATATTAGCACTGAATTTCTAAGAGTAGAAGAAACATTATGTGCAAGACTCTGGGAATGATGAGTATATCAGTGGTGTGTGTGTTATGAGGGTGGGGGTGGCTGGTCTGATGGAAGGATGTCTGTGTGGAGGAACAAATGACCATCAGCCTGAAGTTGACCAACAAGGGAGGAAGTGCCAAAACTTTGTTCCATTGTCTTTCCTCTTAAACAACTCAAAGTTTCAAGGAAAGTGCCTGGAAAAGCAATCCTTCTTTTTGCCCATTGATTATATTGTACTTTACTTTGGAAAACGCAACAAAAATAAGCAATGCTCCTAAAGAATCTTCTCCCCCTGATAGCCTAGCTTTTTAGCTACACAGAGAAAGTAAGCTAGGAGACTGGTTGATTGGACCATTCCCCTGCATTTTTTGGTAAGGCTTTTATTTGACACGAGGCGTCTGAACGGCCCATATTTTACATTAAGGCATTTCCTGGATATGTGTGTTTTATGGCCATTGCCAACCAGTTTCTGCTTCTAATCACTTGCCACAAGTGCCCAGTAGCTATCTGGGATAGCACTGACGGTGTGAGGAGGAGGCCCATGCGTCAGATTGTGTGTCTTGGCAGATTGCTGAAAAGGCAGTTACTTACTAGGGGCTAGAGTTCGGTAAGTAACCGATAGGGGCCTGAAGGGAGACCTGAAGGGTGTGGTGGTGACCTGCATTTGCTATCAGGAGCAATAAACATTTCAGAAATAGGCAAAACTGGAGAGGACAAAATTCTCTCCTGTCTCAGCTCTCACTCTCCTCCTTCCTTTGGCCACCTCTTTGTCCAGGTGCCCAACAGTGTCATCAAAATTTATTTGGGGAAAAAAAGCCTAAATGTTTGAATTTACTACAGGTTAATACATCATCAGCTTTGGAGATAAAAAATGTTAATGGCATGTTAGGCTGCATTCCCGTAGTAGAGTAGCAGAGGAAAGGAGACAGGGGTCCCGCCGTCCGTCTGTAGGATTATATTGTCTTAGACATCCCGTTTTGAGAGGGGCACTGACCCCCTGAGGTCCCAATCAGAGAAGAATCGCTAGGGCCACCATGTTATCTGAGGAATGAGCAAAGGCTTGGACAAAGAGGGCCCCGTGGCTATCTTCAGGTGTCTCACGGGGTGTCTGCCGTGGGGAAGAGGGAAGTGTTATTCAGTGCCGCTCTGGAGAGCAGAACTAGGAGCAATGGGAGGGATTGAGGAAATATGTACTGGATTCGAATAAGAAAAAATTGTACTAATCAGAGTCATTCGAAAGTACAATGGGAAAAAAACAAATTTCAGAACGCATAAGACGTTGGATTCCATTTTAATTTGAAATTGTGTACAAAGATCTTTTGACTAATGGAGGGACTGGGTCGCTGCTTTAGCGAAACAATGCTGGCAGTAGGGTTAGAAGATGCATGAGAAAAGAAGGCAGGGAGAACCAATTAACAGGCAATTAAAATAATCCAGGCGAGAGATGATGAGACCCGAAGCTAGGGTAGTGGCAGTGGGCATTCAGAGTTAGAGATGACCCACAGGTCCATCAGCCGATGAATGGGTCAACAACCTGTGGTGTGTACATGCAGTGGAATATTCCACGGCCTTAAAAAGGAAAGAAATTTTGACACATGCTACAACACAGATGAACGTTGAAGTCATTATTCTAGGTCAAATAAAACCAGTTATGAAGGACAAAAATTGTATGATTTCACTTCTAAAGGAAACTTGAGGAGTCAAATTCATAGAGACAGGGGCTGGGGAGGAAAGGGCATGGGAAGTCCTTGTTTAATGGGGACAGAGTTTCAGTTTAGGAAGATAAAAGGCTCTGAAAGGATGGTGGTGATGGCTGCATAACAATGTGAATGTACTTAATGTCACCAAACTGTACACTTTAAAATGGTTAAAATGGTCAATTTTATGTTATACACAATTTTTAAAATACACTGTTCTTTTTTTAAAAGAGAGATAAATTTGAGAAAGGCAGTAAAGGCGTGAGGGAGGAGTGAATGTGGTTGCCAAGCTGTCTAGCTTAGCTGACTGGGTAGAGGATGGGGCCATTAGTCAAGAAAGAGAGCATTAACCAAAAAAAGAAAGAGAAACAGGCTTGGGAGGGGCTTATGAGCTTGGTTTTAGAAACATGAAATCTGAGTGGCCTGAAGAACATTCAGGTGGAGATTTTTAAAATAATTTGTAGACTTGTATACAATGTAAATCGCATCTAAAGTGTGCAACTCAAAGACTTTTGATGAACGCATGCATCCATGCATCTATCACAGTCAAGATACCTAACATTTCTATCATCCCAAAAGTTTTCTGGTCCTTCTGGCCCCCGGTTCCAGAAATTCCTGCCCCAGACAATGACTTATCTGCCTTCTGCCATTTGTAGAATAGTTTGCATTTTTAGAATTTTATGTAAATGGAATCGATCATATAACGTACTTTTTGTGTGCCTGACTTACTTCACTCAGCATAACGATTTTGACAACCATCGTGCTGTTGCCCATATCAGTGCTTCAGTCCTTTTTATTACTGACTGATAGTCTACTGTATGGATAAGCACGGCTGGTTTATCCAGGAGTCTGTCTGTCGTTGGGCGTTTGGTTTGTTTCTAGTTTTTTACTATTACAAATAAAGCTGCTGTGAACATTCCCGTAATGTGTTTGGGTGAATGTGTCATTTTCATTTCTCTTGGGTGAATACCTAGGAGTAGAAAGACCAGGTTGAATGGTAGGTATACCTTTCACTTTTTAAGAAACTGTTAGTTTTCCAAAGTGTTTGTAATATTTTGCGTTCTTACCATCGGTTGTTCCATATCTTTGTCAGCGCTTGGTACTGTCAGCTTTTTAACTGTGGCCATTCTAATTGGTGTGTGGTGATACCGCGTTGTGGTCTTAGTTTGCAATTTTCCCTATGACTAATGATATTGACTATCTTTTCACATGCCTATCAGCCACTCAAGTAACTTTATTTTCTAAGTGTCTGTTGAAATCTTTGCCTGCTTGAAACATTGCATGGGTTGTCTTCCTCCTGTTGAGCTGTCATCTTTATATATTCTGGATACCAGTCCTTTATCATATTTATGTATTATAAATTTTTTCTTGTTCTGTGCTGTATCTTTTCATTTTCTTAAGAGTATCTTCCTAAAAGCAAATTTTAAATTTTTGATAAAGTTCAGTTTATCGGTTTTCTCCTTTACGAAAGTTTTTTTTTTTTTTGTCCCTCTCAATATTGAATAAATTTTCTCATCTCTTTAGTCCTAGGGGCCATCTAGTTTCAGGTTTCACATTTAGGTGTGTCATTAATTTTTAGTTTGGGGCGCCTGGGTGGCTCAGTCAGTTAAGCATCTGAATTTGGCTCAGGTCATGATCTCAGGGTCCTGTAGCTGACGGCTGCGTTGGGCTCCCTGCTCAGGAGGGAGTCTGCTTCTCCCTCTGCCCCTCCCCCCCTTGTGCTCTCTCTGTCTCTCTCCCAATAAATAAAATCTTTAAAAAAAAATTATTAGCTAATTCTTCTGTGTAATGTAAAGTAAGGGTCAGCGTTCATCCTTCCTGCCTCAATATGGCTACATAGTTGTCCAGCAGAATTTATTAAAAAGATTTTCCTTTTCCCCCATTGAGTCATCTAACCACCTTCGTTAAAACTCAGTTGACCATTTATGTGTGGGTCTATTTCTAGAGTCTCTTTTCTGTTCCATATGGAAGTATCTAAGGAGATGATTGAAATAGGGACTTAAAGATACTTTTTTTGCTGAGTATCAGCCCTCTATCTCTGCCCAGCCCCTGGAGAAAAGCATCTTTCTTTACCACTGTCAAGTTCACTTGTCAATTCTTAAATTCTTGAGTGAAATACATATTTCTTATGGGCTAACATTAGAGGTAAGACCTACAACAATAAGGAAAATATGAAAACTTGGATGTAGACTTGGTCACATGCACCATGTCACAAAGTATTTGGGGGGACCTCACTGTTGACAATACTAAATTTATTCATGTATTATTTCTGTGGACAAATTTACAGGTTAAAGAACTGAAAATGCCTGAAGACAGCTTAAGGATGTGGGAGCTTGCTCTGCAAAGACAATCAGGAATCTGGACGTTGGCAAACTACCCAGCCTTTTCTTATTCCAAATCATGCCTCAGAAAGTCGCCTTTCAGGGTACCAGGATCCCTGGCCGTGTGTCCCTGGCGTTGGTGTAGATGTGTGGGCCTTTCTATCTCTAGAGCCCAAGAGAAGCAAGTGCTTGGCAGAAATGGATTCAACGACGATCTAAGAATAGTGCTCATGCCATGTCATGGGGGTTCGAGAAATACTTTTTGTTCCCATCAAGGGTCTCTTTCTTTCGCTCCTTTTATCTAGGTATAATGGCCTGAGGAAAGAAGGACACGAGTCCAATTTATTATAAATAAGAGTTTGAAACAAATACGAGAGCCATTTTGAGGACAGAGGGGGGAAGAGACTAAGTATGAAATTCAATTTTAGCGGATCACTTCAAAGGATAGAAGAATATATTGAAGAACGTGTGTTTGGAAGCATGGGGCCTGGGGACCCAGGGAATCTAAGTTTGTATTCTGATTTGCACACATCTTAAAAACGTTAACCTCTCTCCCTTCTCTTAATGAGAGCTACACATGGTATTAGGAGCAGGACACGAGGACTGTTTCAGTATGCTTATTTAATGGCAAGTATATTTGGAAATATATTCTAGACAAATCCTTTTCCACTTACACAGGCACTGTTTTTTTTTTTGTTTTTTTTTTTTTTGCTTTCACACTTTAAATTTTGACCCTCTTTCCATGACTACAATCACATCTTCTTGGTAGAAAAAGTCAGTCAACTCAGGAATTAATTTTATAGCCTTCAGCAAGAGTTTTTGAAAGTGCCTGGAAATTAAAGTGACAGGGTTTTGGAACTGTTAATGATTTTCTGAAGAGGGTCAAATCCACCACTTGCTAAGCCTGATCCCTTAAAGGTCCTCGAAAAATGTAGTAGAACTCCTAGGCCGTAAAAAGAAAGGAAAAAAATTTTTCCCAGCACTTGTGTTTTTGAATACTGGCTGTAGTGAATATTAGCACTGAATGCCCATGTTTAACCTTTTGTCTAATTTGAATTCAAGTCCTCTTCTTAGGCTATCGTGTGTGTGTGTGTGTGTGTGTGTGTGTGTGTGTGTGTGTGTGTATGTTAGGTGTGTGGAGGATGCCATAAGGTATCTTTAAGTTGCTATAATTGCAAAAGTTGTCAGCTGCCTTGAATCACGGTGAGCCAATGGATGCTGTTTAAGCGCTGTCCATTCACGACTAGTTCTTGATTTCCCACTTGGCATATTCTGAATCTGAAACGTTTTGTACTTTATCTCCATAGCAATCCTGATCCATTTCTTCATGATGTTGCAACAACTATCTTAGCATCTAAATTAGAAAATAAAACTAATGCTGGTAGTAGTTTGTTTTTGTTTTGTTTAGAATGATAGTTTCCAGTTGCATTTTTATTATTTCAAGTTTGCCGGTAGTAGGATACAATTACTTCCATTCTGGACACCATTTAATGTATTAGACATCAAGTTTGTAGACCACCTGGTGGATTTGGTGGGGTCCAAAGGTAACACAACCATTCCGTAACTCTTGAAAGACTCTGGCAACATGTTTTTTCCCTCAATTGTAAATCATTATTTTGTGAGGAAATCTAATTAGAAAAAAAATGGTTTCTTCTAAGTGCAGGCCTCTCCATTGAGCCAATAAAGAATTTGTTTGAAAATAATTCCCAGCTTTTAGAACTACTAAGAGTATAAATTTTTTCCCCTTTAATTAGTATCTTAGATTTTTTTTTTAACCAATGCCAAATGCAATGTGAGCTCAAGTTTTTTAGTTCAGTTCTAAACTTAGAACCCGTGATTTTCAAGTGGGTTCTAAATTTGGCAAAATGTCTTCTCCCTGCCGTAGTAGCTGGTGTTTTCCCATTCTTAAGGGTTCATACATCTTATTTTCTAAGCAAGCAAGTACTGTTTTTCTTCACTTTTTAATAATTTTTTCCCATTTCCCTTTTAGGGAATACCAAATGTGATGCAACCTTGTTTAGACTGTAAAATAAACTAGATGTGGCAGCTTTTTGAAAGAGAAGGGAGAGTGGTAAGGAGAGGGGGTGGGTAGGCATTTAGCTTCTTCCTTACAACGAAAAGATACATACCGTATGTCTTAGATACCGAGTTATATGAGGTTTATGTATAGGTTGGTCGGAATCACCAAGTCAGAGTTCAATTCAGATACTTCTCTTTCCTGCAAATGTCTGCATACAGACAAATGAGTCCCAGCCCCTTCCTGAGAAAAACATGGGAAAGAGCATCGAGTTCGGTCACCACTTCAAGAAGTGTGTCCCACGAAGCCATCTCCTGCGGTCTGCTCTGTGCTAAATACTTAATCCCACTCCTTGCAGATGGGGACAGCAGGCAAGGTGCTCAAGCCAGAACTCTCTGGCTGCAGAACACAGGCCCTGGCCACAGCCGAGTCAAGGCTGTCAGTGTATAGATGTCTTTGACAGTTGAAAAAGCCACTTCCTCATTCTGCAAGGTGTCTGAGGGAAGGACACCAAGACCTGTCCCCAAAACAGGCACATACACATCCCCCACTCACCTGCACTTATCTCTGCCCTTCAAGCTCCAGGCCAGGCTCTCTTGCTATCAGAGTCCTCATATCCCTTTATCCTCCCATTACAACCATCTTTTCATGAAAATAAAATGAGCCAGGGGAAAGAAGACCAGCATGAAGAAGAAGGTGAAACTGGGCTCCGTTTCCCTCCAAGGCCAAACTTGGGAATTGGATTCCTCAGCTGCACACCTCCGCGGCCGCATGTGTCCGTCTGAGCAGCTCCCTTTTCTCCCCGTGATCATGTTGTTGAGGCATCTGGTCCACCCCAGCACAGAATGCGAAGCTCGAGCATGTTCGGGGAGTGTTTCCCAGCACTTCTTCGGAGATCTTGGCAAATGGCAGTCCGTTCACTCAGGTCTCTCCGGCCCAGCCTCACTTCTCTGCTACTCTTCTCTTCAGGCCTCCTCTAGCAGGTAGAGGCCTCCAACAACAAGAGAGCGGCCTTGACCGTCTCGTCCAACAGGTTCCTCTGCTTTAGTCTCTCTTGCTTCTGCGGTGCCAAGAGGGGAGGACAGGAATACTTATGATATTTCCCACTCCCGGTCTCGCTGGGTACTAAGCATTCTGCCTACCAGACTCTCGGCAGAAGCAGCAGCAGAATGTTCTGGGATGGACGGCCCTCCCATCCTCCATCCACTGCCACTGGCAGCTGTCTCCCCTCCCCACCCTGCAAGTGTTGGTAGAATTCCATTGACCTCAACATTCCTAGAGTGGCTGCAGTTGGCTTGGACACCCAACCTTGAAGGGAATGCAGCCCAGTGAACCAGCCTACGCTCTGCCCCTGTAGACAGGGCAGATCATTGGAGTCCAGGCAATAGGCGCTCTGAGGAAGAATCTCAGAGCAATTTATAGATCTGCTGGTCATCCAGGCTAGTCTCCTGCCTCTGACAGGGGCACAAAGGGCTATTTTGAGAGAAAACATTGCTGCTCTCTGCCTTGCCATCCTCAAACTTTTAAGGTTACTGCACACAACATTCTGGCTTTCCTTCATGATATATTATTTATCTGGTCTTTCCTCCAACTTCTCTCTTTTGGGTCTCAATCATCTGTCACAATGTTTTTATATTAAATAATCGAAAGGAAATAGCATTAATTAGGCAAGGAGCGAGAAGCCTTGGGTTTAATCTGTAGGTCTGCCAGAAAGTGATGTTCCGAGTTCCCTGGGCCTACTTCCTTCTTCTAGAATGTGATTGGGGGATGCGGGGGAGCAGCTGCATTTGATTATAACCGTGTCCTAAAATTCCATGAACCTTCTTTAAACTGCTACTTAATAGTATAGTAAATGGACAATAGTATTTAAAACACTACCATAAGATAGTGTTTCCCCCACAACTGTCCCTAAATTGCTTTGGTCACACTTTGAAGAGCAATGCGATTTCTGGTCTTCCAGGTTCACTTGCCATTCAGTCTCTTACGACTGAATTAACTTCCTCCTGCGCCCTCTTTTTCTTCAGCTTTACTGACTGCAGATCTATTGTCTTTTTTTTCTCTTTGTAAATCTACTTTTATTTAGAAAGTCTCAAAATGCTCTATTGTCTTTGCTACCCATCTCTAGAGCCAGCCCAGCCCTGAAGAAAGCAGTGTGCGCTGAAGGCCAGGGTAATGGTGTTTTCCATTTGTTTCTTCATGGTACTCCAGGCTGGTGGCGTTGTGAGGGCAGCAGAGCCCTGAGGTGGTACCTTTTGGGGCTACGTACAGTGTCTCCCAAGATGCCTTTCCTGTATTATAAATAGGAGCTGACAGTCCATCATCTTCTAGGTACATCTGAAATCTTTTTGCCCAAATATTTTACTCTTTGCCGCATGAATACCTATCTTCCACTTTTTGCCCATTCTCAGAGCTTTGAGAGATCTTTTGGTTGTTTATCCCCTTGGCCCTTCATCACCTTGAAGAAGAATCATCACAGAACTGAAGACTGCTCTGTGTATTGCCACTTGCATGTCATTTTTTTAAATGCTGGGGAAAAAAAAAATCAAAACAAGACACTCTTGGGGCGCCTGGGTGGCTCAGCGGTTAAGCCTCCAACTTTTGATTTCGGCTCAGGTTGTGACCCTGACAATGATCTGACCATGATCCTGAGATTGAGCTGCTGCGTCAGGCTCCGTATTCGATGCAGAGTCTGCTTTTCCCTCTCCCTCCCCCTCTGCTCCTCCCTCCGAACTCTCTCTCTCTCTCTCTCTAATAAATAAAATCTAAATCTCAAATAAATCTAGAAAAAAAAAGATTCAGGGTGCCTGGGTGGCTCAGTCAGTCAAGGGTCTGCCTACCTTTAACTCAGGCCATGATCCCAAGATTCTGGGATCCAGCCCCGTGTTGAGCCCTACATTGGGCTCCCTGCTCAGCACAGAGTCTGCTTCTCTGTCTCCCTCTGCCCCTCCCCGCCTTATGCTTTCTCTGTCTCTCTCTCAAATAAATAAAATCTTTGGGGGGGAAAAAAAAAGATTCTGTCCCTCTGCTTCTGCCCCTGCCCCCTCTAAAAAAATAAAATTAAAAATAAACTCTCATACTCATCCTGATCCTAGGAGAGGGTAGCAGTTGGTAGGAGAGGGTAAGTGAGGAAGAGGTGAAGATCATACTTGAAGGGTGGGAAAAGAGCATTTCATTTTACCATGGATTTTAGTAGCAGGTTATACGGTAGTTGGTGGCAAAGTCATGATTAGACTCACATCTCTTCATTACTTTCTCCATTTTATGATATGGAAGCATTTATTCATGAATCAGGTGGCTCCTATAGGCCAGGCTCTAGGGCTAAATGCTGAGAAAAAGGGTGAATAAAGCCTGCCCTGCTCGAGAAGGACTTACAGACTGGAAATATGGGCTGTTGCAGGCCTGGGTGAGAGCACGCCGAGATAGGAAGGGGCTCAGAGCGCAGTAGGAGCTCCGCAGGGAGTGCCTCACCCAGGGTTGGGCTCGGATCCAGGTGGTCACCGAAGGCTTCTGGGAGCAGTGACATCTAAGCTGAAAGACTAAGCAGGAGTTGCAGAAGTGGAGGATTATCTAACTGAAGGAATTGCAAGGGCTTGAGGAAGCCTCTGCGTCCCAGGACCTCCCAGTGGTTCAAGATGGTGGAAGCATGGAGCGCTGGGCTGGGGAGAGAAGCAGGTGCTGACCCTGAAAGAACTATGATACTCTGCTACGGAGTTTGAACATTCTGCAGACAACAAGACGTCCTGGAGGGTTTTTTTTAAAGAGGGAAATCTTGTGATCTTATCCTTGTATTTTCTTTAGAAGAAAAGCCACCTGGAGTTTTCTAAAGCCAAGGCCCAGGGACATTAGGTAGTTAGAAATTGGGGCACCTAGGTGGCTCAGTCGGTTAAGCATCTGCCTTCGGCTCAGGCCATGATCCTGGGGTCCTGGGGGATCAAGCCCCCCTGCATCGCATCACAGCATCAGGCTCTCTGCTCAGCGGGGAGTCTGCTTCTCCCTCTGCTCTGCCCCTCCCCCCACTCTCTCTCTGGCTCTCAAATGGATAAATAAAATCTTATAAAAAATAGTTTGACATTGTTAGAGTAGACCAAACAAGAGACAGGGGCAGGGGCATCTGCTAGGAGGGTGACCTTCGAAATGGAGGGATGGGTAGGGCAGAGGTATAAATGAAAGAGGCAGATCCACAGGACTCGATGGTTTGTTGGTTGTTGGGAGTGAGGGAAAGGGAGGAATCAGTGATGAAGTGAGTGGGCTTGAGGGCCAGGGCGACTGAGCTGGAAAGCACCACGAGAGGGTGTTCATGGTGAGCGCGGAGGTGAGTGAAGTCCCGACTCTCACGGCCACCCTAAAGCATTACCAAGTATCTAAGTCGTGCTGGACCCAGAAGGATGAGGGACGATTCAGAGAATGAAGTGGGTTTTCTGTGCCTACTTGTACCACTTCCCTTTGGGCCAAGCACGCTGGGCGCTACCCACCCCCGCAGATTCTCTGACCCATCCTCTGTTCCACTGTGCTTCTTCCTCATCTCCTTGGTAAAGTCTATGGGTTTCCTCGAGTCCCATGAGACCCTAGGAGGAGGCAGCGCTGCACCACTTGCTCCAGCCGTCATCTAGCTACCTTTGGAAGGTCTCTGTGGTTGTTGGGTTTTAGTGCCAAAGCAGAGACGATAAGGAGATACCCATACAGGATGTTATGGCTTTGGAGCCAGAGAGACCAGCTAGGTAAGCCCTCGGCAACCCTAATTCCCTCCGGTAGCCCCAACTCCAAGGACTTGCTGCAAGAGTTATAATGAGATCAAGCATGCCTGGTGCCCAGCGGATGGTAAATGCCTGACAAATATTAGTTTCTCCCTCCACAACCCCCATCCATGGGCACTTACAGCCCAGACAGCACTGCCTTCTCGCTCTGATCAAGGAAGCTCCATGCTGCTCTTCGCTTTACCATCCTGCTGATAACTGGCTCGCCGTTGCTGTTGCGTTTAATTTCTTAGACAATGGAGAGAAAGAGAGAAAAGGGCAAGGGATCCAAATCCAATTTAGCAACTTTTCTAAGCGAGTGGAAGTTTTGCCTGCATGAGTTCCTCCAAGTGCCAGCCATCAGTTAACCTGTGGCTTGTGACAATCATGTGTGTCTGTGGCAGAGCACTCAAGACTAAGAATACTTGAAGGGAGCTGGAATGTCCGGTAAGACGGTAGCTTCTTTTCCTCCATAGGCTGGCTCTGCCCCACCACTCTTTGCAGCTGTGATGCGATTGGCATCTCACTTTAGAAAAACGCGGTCTTCTGCCTTGAGTCTGCTCCAAATGTTTCAGCTTTTGTAGATGTGAATGTAAATTCTTTCTTATTATTCTTCCTGGATATAGATAGCATCTACCCCTGGCATTTATGGCTCACAAACTCCCTCCGGCCACCTTTCTTAGATGTTGGAAGGATTTAGGGAACATTTTTGAGTGGAACACTCTTTGGCACGGGCTTCCCCATCTAGAGCCTTCCCGTTCCCCTTCGTGGCATTCTTTTCTTCTGTTACTCTAGCAGTTCCTCTTCTAATCTCATTTGTATTGTTTTGCTCCATTAAAAAAAAAAAAACCCTTTGAGAAAGAAACGAAGTTCACTTTCAGCCCCTGAAGATTTTAAGAACTACATAAAATGTTCTTTGAGTCTCTGTCATCCATAAACATATAGCTTATGAAGACCACTGGCCATCGTATATACCGCTTAGGTCAGGACATGGTTTCTACCTGCCAGAAGTTTACATTTCTGTAGGTCAGGTAAGAAAACACAAAAAGAAAAAGATTGAAGAGACTAATATTCTACCTCTTTTTAAAAGAGAGGCTGGAAACCAGAGAGAGAGCCTCTCCAAAACCTATTCTTCTGCATGGGATGAGATTATTAATTTCCTTAGTTACTATTTTTCCCTGAAGTGTTGAAATAAGTGCCTTTTGATGCCTGGGCTTGAGAAAAGCTTGTTCCCAAAGCCACTTGGCAAGTATAAATCCCAGGAACTCGGTGCTTCAAGCACTGTGTTTGTGAAGCAGCAACTATTGTTGGGAGAGAAGCAGGGGGCGGGTGGGGGCGGAGGAGAGAAGGCGGGAGGGGGGCTGTAGGGGGAGGGAGGAAGGGAGGCGGGGAGGCAGGGAGGGAGGGAGGGGGAGAGTGACAGCGCAGGGATCGAAGCACTGGGTTGGGAGTGACCAAAGTCCCGGAGAGTAGGTCCTTGCGGAGACCTCGCAGGTGAGGCTGACTCAGCGTCCCTCTTCCTACCACCACCAGCGTCAGCCGGGCAATCCTGCTCCTGTTACGTTTGGAGTACTTTCAGGCAAATCTAAACTGGTTTGTTGTTGTTGTTCCAAATCTAAAACCTAGATTGAATTCCTTGAATTCAGGGAGCACACACTTCGGCGTTGAAGTAGATTTTCTACACAGGAACAATGATAACACTTTAGGGGAGTTGATGAACTTTTGTGATGTCTGGCACTCTGTGGGAAAAAAATGTGTGTTAATGTCAGAAAGCATCTCTGTTGCCATACAAACTCAACCATTTAGAAGCCGGGCGTTACTGTTTTGACGTTAAAGATTTTTAATAAACTACATGAATCGAAATATGAATGGATTTACGAGCTTACAAACTAGAACAACACCTCACACAGTACAAAGTAGAAAAGAAAATCTGTTAAAACAGCGGTTTATAAAAACTTTGCCCCAAATGATCAAGGTAGGGGCCAACCTAAACAGAATTGAACATGAAGCTGCAAATATCAACGGATTCTGACCAACAAAAATGACAGCAGGACAATACGTTTTGCTGCACGTCCCTAAAGTCAACATACTAGAATGTCATTTAGTCTTTGAAGGGAAGGGAATTCTAGACATCGTTTCTTAGAATTGAGTATCAACAATGTGATAGGTGTGGACAGAAAGTCAAACCGCACCTTTACATTCAGCTGACATTGAATGCCTGTGATGAACAAAGTGCCGGAGAAACAGACGAGGAAGAGCACATGATATGTAATATATTTATATAGGTAACAAAATATATGATCATATATTGTTCTATGCACAACGCTGTAGAACCACTGGAAAGGCAGGACTCAAAAATGAAAGAAAGCTCACCAAGTTGAGAATTACAAAAGACTGGGAAGGTTTTAAAGGACAGGTTGGACTGTAGCAGTAGAGGTGGGGGAAGGACACTACCAGCAAAAGAAACAACGTGACCAGAAGCTCGAAGGTAGGAGAGTACAAGGTCCAGGTGGATTGGAAAATAGGCGAGCAGGGAAAGGGAAGCAGAGAGAAACATGTCTTAATAGAGAGGGCCCTAAAGGCCGGGTGAGGATTGTGCAGTTAATTTGGACGAAAATGTTATAATTAAGTGGAAAGTTTTTAAGCAGTGGAGTTTTATGCATTAGGAAAATATTAATAATACCGCTTTTTAAAATGATCTAAAATAAACAGCCAACATCTGTTGATCATCTACAGTGTTCTAAGCAGTGTACATACTAGGCTCAGCTCTTTCTGTATACGAGCTAATTTAAACTCACAACTCCCCTTTGAAAAGGGGAGTATTATCCGTTTTACAGGAGCCCTTGAGGCTGAGAGAGGTTAATTCACTTGTTCCAAGGTGACACAGCTAGTTAGTGCCAGGGCCAGGATTTTAAACTGTGGGGTCTGGTTCCAAACTCTCCTCTCTGAACCACAAAATAGCAAATGCCAGAACTAGAGTTGGGGCCAATAAAATTGAAAAAAAAAAAAGGAAATGCTTCAAAGCATTGTGACATAGATGTTATAGAATTTAACATAAAGAAAGAGCTAGAAGGGGGAATCACGGACTCCTAGAACACGAGCCAGCGTGGGAAGTCTGAGTGAGAGGGGAAATTGGAAAGAGGCGTGCTCTAGGGAGCAGGCAGGTGAACTTGAGAAACTGGTAAGTGGTGGGGTCCAGGAGACAGCCTAAGGCTGAACAGGAAGTTCAGGGTCATTTACCAGAGATGGAGGTTAATACTCAACGTGGGGTCGCCTAGGTCTCTAAGAGAGTAGAGACGCAAAAAGCCGACTGGGGACTGAATTATGGGGAAAGAAGGAAGAGCCACTAAGGAAGACACATCGGTAGAGACAAGACATAAAAGCTGTTTTAAGTAGATGCTGAGACTTTTCTTCCCAACAGTTAGCTAATTCTGATTTGTGTTATGAGGATGGTCACCTTTTGATAACACTGGAAATGTCTTTACTTCAATGTGCATGACTTCACGTATATATAGTACAGCAGACCATATATATGTTGTATATTTCCTTATAGGGAAGAGTTTCTAGAGTAATGAGGTCTGAATTTTTCAAAATGATCTGAATCTTTGAGTCCTTTATTAGCAAATTTCCTCTCTTAAAAAACTGGGGCTTTTATTTCTAATTACAGAAAATATATAAATTGACTGTAGAAAACTGGGGAAATACTAAAGGGTGTAAGGAGAAAACAAAGATAACCTTTCGCCCCAAGTAAGCACTACTAACATTTTTTAGTATATCCTTCCATTCTTTCTTGGATTTACATACACACTTTTTTCCAAACCAGGGATCCTTATTCTGAGTATTTCTCCATGGCATTGAATTTAGTATTCATAACAATTGGACAGTGGCATCATGGTAATCTGTCATAAGGGTGGACCAGAATTTATTTCACCAAGCCCCTGTCATTGGGTATGTAGGTTGTTTCCGCATTGCAGAGAATGCTGCAGTTAATATTGTTAATCAAACCTTTGCGCTTTTTACTTCTTTCTGATACTTTTCTAAGTATTTCCTAGAAGCAAAATCACTGGTCAAATACCATGAAATGTTTCCGAATCAGTTCCACTTCTGAGTGTGGTATCCATTTACTGGTAGTACTTATGTTAGAATATGTTAAATCGGGTTATCTCTTTCCTACTTCCTTATTCCCATTCTTGCAAGTTAAAAGAAAACCTTAGAACAAAGATCAACAGCAACCTTTCAGAAAAAGCATACATGTTTTTTCGTTGTTGATTTTTTTTTTTTAATTAACATCTTCACGAGCAACAGGTATGGGTCAGCAATCACCTTCTACTTAGCCCCACAAGCCATTCTGCGCTCAGTGTTTTTTAAACAAAAAGGCCTGGTACCTGGGGAGATGAGACCATCTTCCCCACCAGTCCACCTCCTTATCGGCAGAGGGACTTCTGTGCTTCCGGCCTCTGACTTGCAGGAGAGGCACATCCAAGGTGGGGAACCTCCCCCAGGTGAGGATGATATTTATCAGGGCTGCTGGGATGGCTCTTCTAGGCCTTGGGGATTTGAAGGCCTCTTTTTGGCATTTCTTAGAGGCCCCTGGCCTGGAGCACTAGTTTTTGTCTTGGGTCTCCCCGGCAGAGCAAAGCACCCCCCTTTCCTGACTTCAGAGTCTTTCTCCGGGCTTGGGACACCTTTTGATAACAATGGCACCAAACTCCTTTACTGTGCTGGGGGGCGGGGGGCGGCTCTGACTGCAGGTCCTGGATGCTCCGTATGTCTCCCGGTGTGCCCCTCTCTCTCCAGTTCTGTTCAGTCAGCCTGCAGCACCTGCACTCGTCACCTAGAGCTGCTGGTACCCTTGATGGGAAACGGGGCTCATTTACTATAGCTCAAATGCAGTGTTTTACGAACTGTGGGGCCCACTGGTGGGGCTGAAAGTAAATTTAGGATTTTAGGGGAAAAAATCAGACTCTTATCGCAGTAGTGGTAGGTATTGTTTCAGGAAACGTTTTCTCAAATGTTGTATATACCAACTGTATTGGTGCTATCCGAAAAACTTGGAAGCCAAGCTGTAAACTCAAGTCAGGATTCACATGAGGTGATGCAATATTCTTAGGTGGGAAAATGTGATCTTTTTAAAAATTTTATTAGCTAAGCTGATAACTGGAAGGTCATATGGCTTAATGGAGAAAACTTTGGCTTTGGGGTCAGAACTGGGTCTATATTGTTGCTTTCTCGCTAGCGGTAGGACCTTAGGCAACTTAAGGGACCTCTCTGAGCCTCCTTGTCATTATTTGTAAAAAGGCAATAAGCATCCTGACCTGTAGGATCACTGTGGAGGATTAAATGAAATGACCTATGTATAGTGCTCAGCACATAGGAGACACGTGATAAATAAAGCTTATTTTTCTAGTCTTTCGTCTGGGCTATAAGACATCACCCTCTGCCTCACAGTCAGACGCCTCATCCCTCATCAAGAATGCATACAACCTATGACATCACCAAAAATGGTTCTGTTTCTCACCCGAGGGACCCCCTGCTTCAGTTTCCTGTTCTCTGTGTTCTCTGCCGTGATAATAAGTGTTTCCTATGAAAGGAAACTCTCATCAAGAAAATTTCAGAATCACGGGTCTTAGCCATAAAATAATAAGGACCCAACTCAGGACTTGCAAGCTCAAGTGTCTACCCCTATAGACGGGCCCGGTAGGCAGCATGAGTGGCTGAGAAGTCAAGTAGAAAGCTTAGGTAGTGGTGGGGATTGTGGCCCAACAACAGGACATACACCCGCTTTGAGGGAGGCAGCCACGATTCATGCTGCAAGATTGTCACCCTGTCAAAGTGTGGATGCAAGCTTATCAGATCTCTGATTTTTCAAAAGAAGCCAAATATCTGGATTTATTTACTGTGGAAAAAATCCAGCTTTTAAAAGCACTGTGTTGGCCGAATGAAAAGTCCGTGCATCAGATAATGCCAGAGGCCGGCCAGTTTGCCCTCTGACCTAACCTTTATGGCTCCACTGACTTATTGCAGTCACCCCAGGCTCTCAAGAAAAACCTCCCAAGGTACCCCTGGAAAGTGCTCTTAACATTATTTTGTAGCAAAAATACACTGTAAGCACATAATCTGTAGCTCCGATAATGGATGAAATTTCACCTACTGAAGAGGAAGGCCACCGTTTTCACAAGGTGTTCAATATCAGGGGCCGCAGCAGGAAAGGACTGGACAGAATTAGCTAGTAGGTAGTGTTCTGTCATATCCCCTTCTATGTTTGGTTAACCAAAACGACTCCTAAAACATTTATTCCTTCTTTAAAAAAAAAAGTTTTAATGAGCTATAACTCACAATTCAGTGATTTTTGGTATATTCACAAGGTTATGCAACCATTACTATAATCTGATTTTAGAATATTTTTGTCCCCATAACCATTAGCAGTCATTCCCCTTTCCCCCAACTCCCAACTTCTTTTTTTTTTTTTTAAAGACTTTATTCATTTATTCGACAGAGATAGAGACAGCCAGCGAGAGAGGGAACACAAGCAGGGGGAGTGGGAGAGGAAGAAGTAGGCTTATAGCGGAGGAGCCTGATGTGGGGCTCGATCCCATAACGCCGGGATCACGCCCTGAGCCGAAGGCAGACGCTTAACCGCTGTGCCACCCAGGCGCCCCCCAACTCCCAACTTCTGGCTACCACTAATCTACTTTCCATGTTTATAAATTTCTACGTTCTGGATGTTTCATGTGAATGGAGTCATACAATATGTGGCCTTTTGTCACTGGCTTTTTTCTCTTAGCCTTGTGTTTCCACGGCTCATCCTTGTTGTAGCACAAACCAGTCCTTCGTTCCCCTCTACTGCCGATAACATCCAGCCGTATAGATTACCGCATTTCATTTACCCACTCATCAGTTGAGGGGGCATTTGGGTTGTTTCCACTTTTTGACTATTACAAATAAGGCTGCTATGAACATTCATGTGCGAGTTTTGTGTGGACGTGTCTTTGTTTCTCTTGGATACATACCTAGGAGTGGGAATTGCTGGGTCATATGGTAATTCTATGTTTAACCTTTGGAAGGATTGTCAGACTGTTTTCCAAAGCAGCTGCACCATTTTACACACTCACCAGCCACGTATGATGTTTCCAATTACCCCACATCCTCACCCACACTTGCTGTCGTCCCTCTTTTTGCTCATAGCCATCCTCGTAGGTATGCTAAAACATTTATTCTTAAGGTTTATGGCACTTTCAATACAGCAGCTGAATTTGGTCTGTTGATGTGGTTCTTGAGATCAAGACCTAAAATAGTGATCTTTTTTGAATTTAGATCATCGTTTTATATAGTTTTACTAATAAATTTTCCCCTTGTGTATACCATTCTTTTACTAGGCAGAGAACAGACGTCTTATTAAGAAAAAGTATGATATCTCTTCCTTATTCACCAGTGAAATATTCCAATTCTAGAGATATTATTGGTATACATTAGCTCAGGACTGTTTTCTCTGCGTTGGCCGTCAGTGCAGCCCACAGCTGAAGCCGCTGTTTGCCCACCTGCAAGCCACATTCAGACAAAACTTAGGCTGAGAGCTGAAGTACTTCAGCAACTCCAGACCAGGTTCCCCTTCTCTGCACACTGACGAATATAACACCACCTCTCTGCCCTCCACCTCTGGTCTTGCTTTGTGCCTATCCTGTAACATCCTTTCAAGTTAGATAAGGTATCACTAGTCCTAAGTAAGAGTTGGGGAAACAGGGCACAGACCTTAGGGGCTACCCAGAAGTCCCCGTGGGGGATTGGGAGGCTTGGAACTCAGTGTCCTAGCTTGTAGTCCAGACTTCACAAACCTGTTTCTTCTTTTCCTTAGTTCCTCTCTCCTTTATTTTCAGCACCCTTGAAAAAAAAAAAAGGGTTTTAAGTATGTATGATCTGTAGTATGGTTGGCCTCATCAGACATTTTGGTTTACTGTTTCTACTCCTTTTCAGAACCTGACCCTTTTCTAGAAGGAGAGACAAGAGAATTCACATAGCTTGATTTTAGGATTCATTGCATTGGGGAGGAATCAATATCCTTCAGCCAAAGACTTAACAGCCCTGTCTGCATTTTATATTTTTTTACATTAGAGTTAAGTTTCAAAGACCTGTTAGAAGCAACCTTTGAGTAGACATTCTTGCAGTTTTCTGTGATAAATTCTTATTTGGCTTGCCATAGTTCACTGTATCTAACAAGGAATAACCTTGGCCTAGTTGGAAAGTGTTAAATGCTAAAAATGTGTGATTGTCTAAATTCGAGATCTCCTCCAGCCCCCCAACCCCATCCTCCCCTTTTTAAGTTATAACAATGAGGTGCAATTGGATTCTATCCTCAACTTAGTATTCTAACATTTACTTATTACTTATTATTCTATTTTCCTGCCTTCTGATTTAGAGAGACCCAAATGCTTATCTCCAAAGATGGAAGAGGAAGATTAAAACAATAATTTGCAGTAAGTACTCTTTCAGCTGTTAATTCATTTATTCAGCAGACTTTATTTAGTGCTTGCTAGATGCCAGGCATCCTGCTAGGTGCTTGGGATACAAAGATAAGCTAGGGTCCCTGCCTTTAAGGGAAGCAGTGCAGTAGGACAAGCAGACACATAGCTGGATAAGTACACTTGTGAGCATGGTAATTAATGTACAGAATATTATGGGATCACAGAAGAGAAGCATTTCACCTATCCTAGAGGAGATCGAGGCAGGCTTCAGGAAGGGTGTAAGCTATATTAATGAAAATCTGTAATTCAGTTAGCTAAGTCAGGTAAGGAGAGAGCCTTCAGGCCTTTTGAATAAGTTTTCTTTGTAATTTAGAATAAAATACCCAATAACTCTAAAACATATGCCAATTTCTGGCCAACAAATTATGTTGAAGAAGGAAGGGGTCTAACATCATGAGTAAGTGAACTTCAAGGTTGCAGAACTAGAGCTAGAAGCCTGTAGGTTTTATTTAAAAGTTTCCTGCCTTTTTATGCTTTTCCCTGCCTAAAGCATGGAAAACCAAATGTGAGAAATGCTGTGCCTATAAGTGGGGCTTTTTACATTCTTCTCTCCGACATGGCCTCTCTTACACTTGGGAATATATAAAGGCATCATCACTAGAATGGATGAAAATTGGTGTTGTTTGACTGTAGGATTTAAAATAAAAAGATTAATTAGATTTGCAACCAGTGCCTTCATATAAAATTAAAATAATCAAGACAAACTCAAGTTTAATTGTACTTGGTGTTTTCTAAAAGTCACAGGTTTGAAGGGATCAGCATGACATAATTTGAAACCTTTGCAAAAAAAAGTTTAATCTTTCCAACAACCCTGTGATCACCTCCATTTTATAGCTGAGAGAATTGAAGCACAAAGTGGTTTAAAAATCTGCCTAAGATTACACAGCTAAGTAGCAGAGCTGGGACTTGAACCCAGGTCCATGTAAATCCAGTGCCTATTACTCAGCATACCATTCTGCTTAAATAGAAACCTGTGTGGGCCCATTGCTTTCCTGTGGTTCTGTGACCATGAAATTAGCCTGGCAAGAGTAAGCTGTTACAGAAAACTGGCAAAAGTGTGTGGTTGGGACAATGCAAATCCAGCATTGCTCCTGAAAAATATTGATGGTGCCATCTTCAAATAACAGTCAAATTTCGATATCGTGGATACCATTTAAAATGTCAACAATTTTTATGACTATTTTGCAATATAGGCACTGAGAATATAAAGCAGAATTGAAGTAAATGTCTAGATTTGAATAGAGCACAAAATTTGATTCATAGAGAACATAGACAAGAGTAAATATGTGTGAAAATAACAATATAAAAGTTACCTTTAGATTTTTACTTTTTAAATACTGCACATATGTTATACTAGCTTAGATAGTCTTTAATATTATACTCATTTTCACATGCAGGTGTCATGTATTGTCCATTCAACAAGACTATTATAATCCCGGAGAACGGTCGTGTATTTTTTTTAAAAAAAGGAGTACGCATAAAACCATAGGTCAAGAAAGGTTATCTAAGCCTATTCTCAAGTACTTTAATAAATGGGAGCAAAATACATTAGGTTATGGATGCTTTGAGTGGATATAAGAAATGAAATTAACATGATAAAATGATTTGTTTTAACTTTGATCTATTACATTAGGAGGAATTGGCTGGTGGATTTAGAAGTGTATAAACACACCATTAGAGAGTGAAAAAGGGGAAGTCTGTTATAACTGAATAGGGGTGTGGTCTGCTTAGGCTAAGGAGGAATAGATAATAGTTTCATAAAAGACTGATAGAGCTATAGTCTTGAGAACTGGCCATTATAACTAGTACATTTTCTTTACAAACATAATAGTATGTCTATTAATACCAGGCAGCTTGGTGAGTTAGAGAAACCACAGCCTGTGGATTTGGGCATATGCACTCTCTGCCTGCATCTAATCCTCCGGGTAACAATACACCTACAACTGCTGTAATCCTAGAGCAGTTACATGGATGCACTAAGTGGTGTGATGGGAGGGAAAGATAGCATCACAAGGATTCGTTTGATTATAACAGTAATCCACACCAAGTCAAATAAAATAGCCAAACAGTTAAAAATGTGGTCTCTAATGAATTTGCTAATTCTAGCAGGCCCTCACAAACATTTCCTGCTAGAGTACCCCATATCAAGACGGAGTAGCTGTGCTTTAATTACATGGAATAATTATTTGATTTCCAGGAAGTTAAGACAGTGCTTTGTATTTAAATAAAAAGTTCTAGACATGCTGTGAAACTCGATCAAACCAAGAAAAAGAGTGAAACTGAATGCCTGTTCAGTGAGTCAAGATTTCAGCTGCTCAGCAAGCTTGACGTTAAGGCTTACGAGCCCAGAAAAGGGGTATTTTAAAACCGGCTGACTGGATCATGTCACTTTGTTATAGGAAAAGCCCTGCCTTTCCAGAGATCTAAAGTGTACTGCAACCATATGCCGTTGAGGGGCTCGAATCTTGGCTGCCCTCGCTCCTCTACACTAGCCGATACCCCAATTTTCAGGGGACGTGATCTCATACTGTCGCCCTCACTTTTGAAGGTCTGTTAAAATTCTGGGGCCTCTTATCTCAATGGCTTTGTAAGTGAGTTTGGGGTAAGAAGGGGGGGGGAGGCCTGTGAGTGTCTCTTTTGCCTGAGGAGTTGGAGACACTTGTGGAAAAGTCAGGCCCTTTTCGCTCCGGCGGCCGCTCCGGTGTGGGGCTGGCTTGGGTTAGACACATGCACACATACACCATAGAGCTCTGCTTTCCCGTAGCAGCTGCTGCCTCTGCCTCTGCCTCTCCCGCCTCAGCCTCTTTGCCCGGCATACACACACATTCAGATTTGCGCGCTGTTTCAATCCTTGATGACGTGTCCCCGGAGACAGCCAATAGGAAACGGGCTCTGGTCAGGACAATGGGAGGTATCGGGCCAATGAGCGAGCCCCGTGAGTTGGCGGTAGCCAATAGGAGCCGCGCTGGCTGGAGAGTAATGTTACAGAGCGGAGAGAGTGAGGAGGCTGCGTCTGGCTCCCGCTCTCACAGCCATTGCAGTACATTGAGCTCCATAGAGACAGCGCCGGGGCAAGTGAGAGCCAGACGGGCACTGGGCGACTCTGTGCCTCGCTGAGGGTGAGTCTGGGGCAGCGCCGCGGCGGGGAGAGCGCCTCCGGCAGCTCCCCACCCCGCGCGGTGGCCGGATCCCCGCGGCCGGGAGCCGGCGGGTCAGGATCCACACAAAGGCAAATGAGGGGGGACCGTGGGGGGAACTGCGCACGGAGCGAGCCTCTTCTCGGGCGCCGGGAGCCCTGCCCCGCGCCGGAACCCCGGCCCACAGGCTGCCTGAGGCGCTGCGAACCCCGAGCCCCGCGAGTTTTCACCCCCGGCGGCGTCCGCGCTGACTGGCGCAAAAAAAAATTTTTTTAATTAAAAAAATTTTTTTAACGTGTTTAGGGCCCCCGGGCCGAGTGTTCGGGCGGCCGGCGTGTGCGGGGGGCGGCGGGCGGCGGGGCCGGCGGCGGGAGGGCAGGCGGGCGGGCGGGCGGGCAGGCGGCGGCGCTTCCACGGGCTGCATTGGCCGCCGCAGAGAGCCGGGCGCCGGCGGCGAGCGCGGGCGGGCGGGCGCTGCGGGCGAGGCGGCGCGGTGGGCCGGGGGCGGCGGCGCGGGGCCGGGCCCGCCGGCCTGTGCCCGGGCGCGGCGGCGGCGGCGGCGGCGGCTCGGCGGCGGGGGGAGCGGCGCCGCTGCGCTCGCTGGAACATGGCTGACTCGGCCCGGCGCTGCTGGCTGGAGAGAAAACAAGGCGGGCGGGAGCGGGCGGGGGAGCTGGGCGCAGCAGTTCCGAGGCAACTTTTTTTTTCCTCTCTAACCAGCCCCGCGTTCTCCGTGCGGGGGCGGCCGGGGCGCGCGGGCCCGCGCGGAGAGGGACGGGGAGCGGCGGGCCGGTGGGCGCCTCCCGGGGCGGCCCCCTCCCCCGCGGGCCTGGAGGGGGAGGGTCCGGGCCCGCGCGCCCCCCGCCCCTCCCCCCCGGCTGTAATGGCCGAGTGTGTGCGCCAGAGCGCGGCGCGCACCCCGCCCGCCTGCGCTCACACTCACACACTCTCTCTCACACACACACACACACACATACACACACACACAAAGGGAAGGAGCCATATTCTCGCTCGCGCTCGCCCTCGCGGCGGCGGCGGCGCAGGCGGGGAAGACGCGCAGCGGCCATTCCGTGCGCGCCGGCCCCGGCGGCCGCGGGCGGAGCCAGCCCCCATTTCGAGCGGGGCTTCTCCCTCCGCGGAGCTGACAAAATGGGGGAGGCCTGCGGGGCCTGCGCCGGCGGGCGGGCAGGCGCACGTGGCGGCCCCGGCGCGGGCGGGCCCGGGCCTGAAGGCCCGGCCGCGGCCCCGCGTTTCCTCGGCCGCCCCGCCGCCACCGAAGTTCTGGGGGTGGGGGCCGGGTGGCGGGAAGGTGTGCGGAGCCCGCCTCGCGCGGCGCCCCGACTTTCACGGATTAAAAAAAAAAAAAAACTCTCCTGTGGGGGGGGGCAGGCAGAGCAACGAGCAGGAGTGGCTTTTGTCCCTCATCCTTGTTTACTCGAAGAAACTTCAGACCGGACGTGTTTAGTCAGAACTGAAATACATCTCGGGGCCAAACCGATAGGAAAGGAGGCTGCCTCGCGGTGGCAGCCGTACAAATACCACCGCCACCCCCCAGCCTGGGTCCGAGCGCTGGAGCTTTCTACTGCTCCCTCCTCCCAGCAAAGTTTTGTGCAGAGACAGTATTTTTAAGTCTTCATTGGGAAAACTTCAGGTAGACGGTCATTTAGGCCCGTAATTTGGGAAAAGACTACTCCCTTGGGCTCTTACCTATTTATTCCTTATGTGGTGCAGATCCACGAATCGCCAGCATTAGTTTTGTGGTCTTTGGTTTTGTTTATTAAAAATGGTTTTGTACATTTAAAAAGTTTTTAAATGACCGGTTAGGTATTCATTCAGAGCAGATACAGGCAGATGAGTAACGAATACTGTATGAGGATACCATTGTATCTACACATTTTTGAACTCACTGAAGGACCGTTTTGGGTTTGTTTTTGTTTTGTTTTGCCTGGCATAGCCTCTTCTAGGAATTGGTTATCACTGCCATTTTCTTGTTTAGTATTATAGGAGGTTAATGTCACTACCGTTAAATAACCCATATTTGGGTTTTCATTCACTCCCCACGAAGTTAAAGTGCTCTTAAAATGCTATAATTTCATTGCTAACATCAGTCATTTATCTTTTTTTAGAAAATAATTAAACATGGGCAAAGGAGATCCTAAGAAGCCGAGAGGCAAAATGTCATCATATGCATTCTTTGTGCAAACTTGCCGGGAGGAGCACAAGAAGAAGCACCCAGATGCTTCAGTCAACTTCTCAGAGTTTTCTAAGAAGTGCTCAGAAAGGTGGAAGGTAAGGGGGCCTGAAACATACTAAGGAGGTAATTTGTTAAAAATTAAATACAAATTAAGATTTTTAAAAAAGTCTAGGTGCCATTTGCATGACATGAGTAGTGATGTTAGCACAGGCTGCTGAATAAATAGCAATGAACACTGATTTTAGTCATTTTAATACTTTGAGGACAATTTATTAAAATTCAATTATCGACTTAAGTTTACAAGTAATTCTTTTGTAGACCATGTCTGCTAAAGAGAAAGGAAAATTTGAAGACATGGCAAAGGCGGACAAGGCCCGTTATGAAAGAGAAATGAAAACTTATATCCCCCCTAAAGGGGAAACAAAAAAGAAGTTCAAGGATCCCAATGCACCCAAGAGGCCTCCGTAAGTATCATGCCTGTTTTTATTTTCAAGGAGGGTTTTGCAGTAGAATCAGATAGAAATTTAGCAAGCCACCTTGTGGGTTTAGAGTGTATGATCAAAGTTTCTTAGCTGATAAGTGGCTTACATTGGTATATTTGAATATTGTAAGTAAAATTCCTATTGAATGGGAGGTTTAGCCAGAGCATTTGAATTAGACACTCACCTCCTTCACTTAATATATCTCCTAAATGTAACTTACTTTTTATTTTTTGAGAAATATCAATTATCTGAAATACTTAAGAGTGATTTGCAGAATTGTTTTTGGAGCTCTAACATTTATCAATAGTACATCTTCAACTAGTGCCATTGAGTTAAATAGCTATAAGTTAAGCTTCGGTTATAAAGGATATTTAGCATATAACATCTACATCCTGTCCAGTATCTGGTAGAAATTAGAAGCGGCTTATATATAACAGTACAATACATATGTGATAGTAAACTTAAATCCTAAAATTAAATTTCTCTTTTTAGTTCGGCCTTTTTCTTGTTTTGTTCTGAGTATCGCCCAAAAATCAAAGGAGAACATCCTGGCCTATCCATTGGTGATGTTGCAAAGAAACTGGGAGAGATGTGGAATAACACTGCTGCAGATGACAAGCAGCCTTATGAAAAGAAGGCTGCTAAGCTGAAGGAAAAATATGAAAAGGTAAAAAGTATGGATTTGCTCAGTGTAATGATGAAAGGGTATGCCAGATGTTAGATTATACTTGGTACTCATCTCAGTTTCCTATTTTCTTGTGGTTTTCCAAGAGTTTGGGGTGTAATGCAGTTTTTAGATTAACAGCTACATTCAGTGTGCCATTGGCTGGCTATAGTCTTAATTTCCATCATTCAAACAGTATAGAAGATCAAAGAAATCGTAAATTTTTTTTTTAACCTGGGTGCAAAGGCCGTCCGCACTTAAGCTGATTTTGTTATTCTCTAATACCTCCAAACTTGTGAAGATTTTGGTAGTCACTTCGAGTTAAATGATCAGACACATTATAAAAATAGTCTGGGCAAAGTAATAAAGACTGTATCCTTCGTAAACCTACCCTGAACCAAAAAAAACCCCCAACTTAGTTAAAAAAAAGTTATGACTCTTGATCTGTGTAAGTTGATAAAGAAAAAGCTATGTCTCTATACTTTGAATTGGAATATTATGTTAAATTTTAGCTTATTTAGGCATCTGGGAAAAAATGTTGGTTTCTAGATATTTCTTAACCTAACTGCACGATTACTGGCAAATTTCTTTTTTTTTTTTTTTTTTAAGACAAAATTTTCTACTATGGATTCGGGTCTGATATAAACCTGTAGAATGCTGTTTTGCATTCAGAAGGTGGCAGTGTCTACCCTTTAATCAAAGTCTCTACATTCTAGTTTTAATAAACTAAAGTTAGGATGTGGTGCATAATTGTACTTTAGTGAGGCATAACATTGCAAATATTAGACCATGTCATTCTATAAGTTATGGTTTATTAATTGTAGTTGTCTCCTAGTGTTTTTATATGCATTCTTCAGTCCTTATTTATGGAGTCGGGGTGAGTCTATAGATATGTGGTATTTTCATGTAATTGGGATCTTGATGTTTTCGTCAAGTTTTGGTCAAGTTCAGTGTTACTTTTCTTTCTCCCTTTACTTAACTGTTTTGTCTTTCCTTCCACTTTCTCCTGCCGTTATTTTGGAAGGATATTGCTGCATACCGAGCTAAAGGAAAGCCTGATGCGGCGAAAAAGGGAGTTGTCAAGGCTGAAAAGAGCAAGAAAAAGAAGGAAGAGGAGGAAGACGAGGAAGACGAAGAGGATGAGGAGGAGGAGGA
Organism: Ursus americanus; assembly: GCF_024610735.1. Classification (NCBI taxonomy): domain Eukaryota; kingdom Metazoa; phylum Chordata; class Mammalia; order Carnivora; family Ursidae; genus Ursus; species Ursus americanus. Next base: position 68,793,504 of record NC_142136.1, read on the forward strand.
AGATGAAGAAGATGAAGATGAAGAAGAAGATGATGATGATGAATAAGTTGGTTCTAGCGCAGTTTTTTTTTCTTGTCTATAAAGCATTTAACCCCCCTGTACACAACTCACTCCTTTTAAAGAAAAAAATTGAAATGTAAGGCTGTGTAAGATTTGTTTTTAAACTGTACAGTGTCTTTTTTTGTATAGTTAACACACTACCGAATGTGTCTTTAGATAGCCCTGTCCTGGTGGTATTTTCAATAGCCACTAACCTTGCCTGGTACAGTATGGGGGTTGTAAATTGGCATGGAAATTTAAAGCAGGTTCTTGTTGGTGCACAGCACAAATTAGTTATATATGGGGATGGTAGTTTTTCATCTTCAGTTGTCTCTGATGCAGCTTCTACGAAATAATTGTTGTTCTGTTAACTGAATACCACTCTGTAATTGCAAAAAAAAAAAAAAAGTTGCGGCTGTTTTGTTGACATTCTGAATGCTTCTAAGTAAATACAATTTTTTTTATTAGTATTGTTGTCCTTTTCATAGGTCTGAAATTTTTCTTCTTGAGGGGAAGCTAGTCTTTTGCTTTTGCCCGTTTTGGATCACATGAATTATTACAGTGTTTATCTTTTCATATAGTTAGCTGATAAAAAGCTTTTGTCTGCACCCTGCATACTCATGATGAGGGTAATAAAAGTTGAATTGAGACAGTTTTCATCCATAACTGAAACTCCAATCTTGATCGATTGATACTAGATCTCACATAGTCCAGTCACATTTATAAAGTGAAGAGTAACCAGTCTATTCACAGCATGGGATTAGTAGAATCAAACATTTTGAAGTGTCTGTCCTTGAAGGACTAAGAGAAAAGTATGTTCTAATCTTTACATGAGGACTCTACATTCTTTAACTCCCATTACCATGTAATGGCAGTTATATTTGCAGTTTCCATATTAAAGAAGACCTGAGAATGTATCCCCAAAAGCGTGAGCTTAAAATACAAGACTGCCATATTAAAATTTTTTGTTGACATTAGTCCCAGCAAAGGCTCTGGAAAAAAAAAGTGCTGGCTGTAAATGTCTTCTCCTATTTATCTGAATATAGATTTCTTAGGAAACTTGACTTTCCATTAAAGGTATTTTTAATTAATTGGGCCAACTTCTAAAGTGTATGCCACATTTAAAATCAGGTATATTTTCCTATATTATAGTTTGCTCCTTTATATAAGTCGAATAGACCTGAGGGAAGAAGACACTTAAAACTTTGTATTTCAGTATGAGTTATCTGATCTGAATTTGATTTTTCTTTACAAAACCCTAACTCATTCATTAGAGTCATGTTTATCTACTTAGCAGTTTAGGGAACAATTTGGCAATTTTGTGGTTTTTTGAGATTATCGTTCTCTTAAAGTGCCAGTGTTTTAAAATAGCGTTCTTGTAATTTTACACGCTTTTGTGATGGAGTGCTGTTTTGTTATATAATTTTGACTTGGATTCTTTCCATTTGCATTTGTTTATGTAATTTCAGGAGGAATATTGAACATCTGAGTCCTGGATGATACTAATAAACTAATAATTGCAGAGGTTTTAAATATTAGTTAAATGACTTTCACTTAAGATTTTAAGATTTTGTTATATACATATTTTAATCTTTCCAGTAGTAACTCTTAGCAACACCATTTAAACAAGTATAAGGTCTGGCAAAGTTTTTCCCTTTAAAAATACTTTATGTTTATAAATAGGTTAATGATCTGATAAAAACAAGTTTTTGTCAGTGTTCTCAGGGGATGTTATATATATATATATATATATGTATATATATATACACACATATATATATATATATATAAATGCAGAAAAATTAAGTTTGCTTTTAGAATGCTGGGTTACACAAGATAGTTTTTCAAAGCAAGGCACATGCAATTAAGGTGATTATAAATCTAAATTTATCAATTTTCTAAGTCATGGAGGACCTCAGTAGAAAGGCGGTGATTGTAAAAACTTGTCAAGTTTTTAGTCAAGAGGAACAAATCCGTATCCTCACATGGGTGTTTCTGCTTATAGCTATAGCACGACAACTGTCAACATCTGTTGCTAGTAAGTGATCCAATTAGAAGTGAATTCTGCCTCAAGGAAACTCTTGTAACTTCAGTGAGTGTGTCATGACAACTACCAGTTTCTTAAGATGTTGCGAATGGGAACAAGTTTTTTTGTGTGTTAACTGGCTTCAGATCTTGACAGGAAAAAGGCAAGAACTCTTCAATCTGGTGAAGCTAATACAGTTCTGGTGAGTGTTTCAGCAGTATCCCTAGGGCTTGAAATTTTAGGTAGTGTAGAGCCTTGGTATAATTGGGATGATTAAAAACTTAAAGTTAGTGTATAAGAACTATTTTAATATTTAGAGATAGTTACAGCACCGTGGGCATAAAGATTTTCTTGATAAGAAAACCAGTATAAATTTTAGTATTAAATTTGGGGCACTTAAAAAATTAGTATGGATTAAAACCTAACTAAATCTCAGTTCCCTAACATTTCCTGTGTAAAGGTTGGGCACTATGGCAGGTTAGTTACTGTAATTGTTCTGGTAATCTGTCAAGGTGTTGATACTTGCCATATTTATTACTTTTCTTAGAGTGAAATCTGAAAAAGGAAGTCTTTTTTGTGTCCTGTGCGCCACAGGGATGAAAAATGAGAGAATTGTAAGTATTGCTCAGATGTTAGGGTAGCAACTAGCTATATTGAAAACTACACTGGAGAGACAAAATAGCGATTTTTTGAATGAAAAATGCAGCCAACTCCCTTGCTTGGCATCACATAATCTATGATGAAAGTTCAGATATAGGTCAGCTTGGTACAACACACCTTCTGAAAGGGCCTGAAATAGCTCTCTTTCAGTACCAGCCAGGCACTTTTTGCATATGATGGTATCAGTACAAATGTCCATAAATCCTGGTATTACCTGTTGCTCAAGTGTGAACCATTGGCTAGTTATTAGGGTACTTTATTAGTAAGGGACTGTGGTAAGTTAAGGCTTTTTTCATATTGGTGGTTTTTCATTTTCAAATGACTCGAAATGCCTTTTAAAACTACATAAAAGCCAGCAAATGGTTTGGATACCTATGCAACAAAAGAGGCCGGCTGGTTCATTCTCTTGTCTTCTAATAGCAAAGACTGAACAGCAGTGCTAACACTTGCCACAACTTGGGAAATTCCCTGGGTCTGAGCCAAGTTGCTCCCTGGAGTTAAAAGGCAGAGATGTTGCTCTGTTCTAGGAATGCTGCTGTGTTTAACCATGCCCCATGGTGTAGAAATGTATGCCACACCAACTGGGCAGTGCCCATATCCCAGTCTGAAAGAGATCATATCAACCGGGAGGAAGTGTAATCACTTAGGTCTTCAGGCATGTCCAATGGTTTGGACCTCCAATGTAAGTTGAATTTATTGGTCACCCACTGAAAAAGAGGAAATACTAAGAGAGATCTGGAATGACATGAGGAATCATGATAGACCTGTAAGTTGTGGCATGAGGAATGGAGGCCGAAAGCCAGTAGTGGCCGGAAAATCAGTGAAGGGATTAAAGAGATCCTTGTAAATGTTTATGATGTACTTATTTTTTTCTCTTCAGTCACACAATTCAGACATATAAGTGATGTCACATAGTATGCCCCATACTCTATTTCATCATTATCGATGGTCATTCACGTGTCCTAGTCTTTGCTGTTTCTGACAGTACTGCAGTGAGCATCTGTGTACATTACTTTTAGGCATAGGTAAATCTGTAGATTTGCTAACACTAGTAGATTTGCTAACACTAAAGGCAGGTGTGTTTAAAATTTTTGGCAGGGGGCGCCTGGGTGGCTCAGTGGGTTAAGCATCTGCCTACAGCTCAGGTCATGATTCCAGGGTCCTGGGATTGAGCCCCACATCGGACTCCTTGCTCAACAGGGAGCCTGCTTCTCCCTTTGCCTGCCACTCCCCCTGCTTGTGTGCTCGCACTCGCTCTCTCTGACAAATAAATACATAAAAATGTTAAAAAAAATAATAAAATTTTTGGCGGGTACTGACAAATTGCCCCCCCTCAAAAGGTTATACTTACAATGAAACATTTAACAATTTTTATGATAAATTAAGATTTTGACTGGTTATTCTTTGGGTCCATGAAATACTATCCATCTTTTAAAGATAAGAAATTCAAATACTGAAATATTGTCGTTTGTTGAGAGCCACCCAAATACAAGAAGGCAGAATCAGAACTGAAAGACTCTTAGGTTGGCTATTGATTATTAAACTACTGAACAAAGTATTGCTCTTAAAAGTTACTGCAAAAGTAAATATTTAAGTTCTCTACCTGTTGAAAATGAGAAACTTTCCCATTTTGGTACCCTTCATCTTAAATGGAGGCATCTGATAATTTTATTAGGGAGCTTTTTTTTAAAAGCGAATGTCAGTCTTTACACAAGCTGCAGCCAGCAGCTTTGGGAAGCGAGGAGTGAGCTACAAATTGTACTCAAGGATCATGTGGGCCAGATCCGGGGCATTAGAAGATGCCATGTTATTTCGAAAAGTGAAATGGATATTGAGAATCTGCCTTAAATGGAATAAACTTGACCACTGTTTCACCACCTTGCTGGAGAGGGTACTTTAGGAAGAAGGTCACACTCCAAGTGCATTTATAAATGCAAGTGTATTAAGAGGCTTTAAAGTGAAATCAAACTTACTCCCTTAGAGTTACATAGACTCTCTCATTACAGGCTTTACCATATTTTTGTTAATTGGGTTTCAATTAGAGATCATCTTATAAGGTGTTAAAACCAGGTAAGAGAATAAAAGTCCTAAAACGAAATAACTGTTGGATGTGAGAGAATACTCCTACTAAAGGTAAAGAAAAGCAGGAAGCTTAATTACTACGGGCCCTTGTCATGCCCAGGAAGGTGTGAAGGATTAGGATTAAAGGCTACTCAGAACCAGGACATCCAGTGCCCTCCCACTCCCCAGCCTGAACTTTAGGGAGACTCGGGCCTTGATCTGCCACCTGGAGTTGGCCTTCCTGGGATTTGGGCATAGGTAAGGGCTAGGCGGACTCGGGCTGAGAAGCAGGGAGGCAGACCAGAGAAGAGAGCCCCTTTTCACAAGATGACCAAGAGCTGCCATTGCTTTGGGAGCCTTCAACTGAATAAAGTAGAGCGCCAGGGCAGGCTCGGAGGAGCACACGAGTGGTAAAGCTCCAGGGGCTCTTGCAATCCCTGTGCATGTTTGTGAAGCAGTGGCAGAGAGGCCCGTAGAGATTCTGAGGCTTGCTCAGGGACCAAAAGGAGCATCCGAATGACCTAGCTGTGCCAGGTTCACTGTAGGTGCAAAAACAGTGTGAGTTCCTTCCACTTTCCTTTAAGGACCACAGGAAGGAGCTGGAAGACTTCCTCCCTACCCCTTCCTTTCATGCCTGGGTTCTCCTGCCGTGGCTATAGTGGATGTGCAAGCAGAGCCAGCACATGGGCCATTGCTGTGATTCCTTTCAGCGCCTCCTCCTGTTTACTGTGACTCGGAACACTTGCAGACAGAACAAAACAAAAATATCAACAATAATAGGAAGTTATAAGCTACCTGATTCTAAAGAGCTGGGAAGCATCACAAGAATGTGAATTGCAGCATGAACTTTATCAAGTAGAAGGAAGGATTGCAATACACTACATACTATGATAACTTCTAAAAACTGTTTACCCTTGTTATGAATGAAATTTGCCTTCACCGAAAGATAACACGTAAGCAAGAAAATAAAAATCTATGATTCTACTAGTCAGACTGTTAATTATACTGTGTGCCCTTCTAGATTTTTATATATATAACATGGTATAGATTTTATGTAATTTTACAAATGAAGATGAGATTTACAGAGCATAAAATTAACCATTTCGAAGTGAACGATACAGTGGCATTCACAATATCGTGCAACCGCCCCCAAACATTGTCATCCCCCCGAAAGGAGATACTGTACCTATTCATTCCCCCCTCCCCTTGAGCCCTTGGCAGAAACGGATCTGCATCATCCGGATAGATTTACCTATTCTGGATATTTCATATAAATTCAATCCTACATGGCCTTTTGTGTCTGGCTTCTGTCACTTAGCAGAGTTTTCAAGGTTTGTCCACGTTGTAGTATGTGTCAGTATGCCATTCCTTTTCACAGATGGGTAATATTGCCTGGTGTATATGTATCACAATTCATTTATCCATTCATCCAGTGATGGACACTTGGCCCTTTTAGCTATTGTGACTAGTGCCGATAGGAACATACATGGACAGGTGTTTGTTTGAATCCCGATTTTCAACTCTTTAGGGTATATAGCTAGGAGTGGAATTGCTGGATCATATGGTAATTCTATGTTTAACTTTTTAAGAGGGACCACCAAACTCTTCCACAGCAGCTGAACCATTTTATATTCCCTATAGCAATGTATAAGTGTTCCAATTTCTTAACCTCATCAACACTTCCTATGTTTGTTTGGTTTGTTTCTTTCTTTCCCCTTCCTCCCTTTCTTTCTTGCTTGCTTGCTTGCTTGCTTGCTTGCTTGATAATAGCCATCCTAGTGGGTGTGAAGTGATATCACTGAGGTTTTGATTCATATTTCCCTAATTATCAGTGATGTTGAGCGTCTCTTCATTGCTTGTTGGCCATTTGTATACCTTTGGAAAACTGTCGAATTCAAGTCCCTTGCCCATTTTTAAATTGCGTTGTCTTTTGCTTGTTGTATATATTTTTTTGTTTTACAAAAACGGTGATATGTTTGCAAATAATCTGTTTATAAACTACTCTTTCTGCTTAACGGTCTCTCTTAAACAAAAGTTTATGTCATCATATATTCTTATTCTGCATGGCATTATTTTTAATGGCTGCATGGTATCCCACTGAACGAATGTAAAATACCATAAGTGATCCAGTTCATTCCATGTTCTTGGACATTTGTGTCATTTCTGATTTTTTACTGTCCTGAATAAGGCTAAGATGACTACCCTTTCCTTCTACCCGTACCTTTGCGCCCATGATTATTTTGTGAGTAAATCTATTCCTCAAAATGAAATTGCTGAAACAAAGCATGAGCCGAATTTGGGGGACTTTAGCAAGCTGTCTTAGGAAAGTTTTCACCCAAATGTAATAACTTTTTTAAAAGACTATTCAGTTTTTTACATATAAGGGATACAGAGTAGGGTCATGGTTTCTAAGGTTTTATAAAGGTTCGAGCCTACAGCAATGGGGGAAATTGTGAAAGGGGTAAACCTTCAAACGCCAGCAGATGAAAAGCCTGGAGAGCCATTGGGTTGAAATGTTCATTCCCCCTTACACTTCTGTTATTTTACTACTTTTCAGGTTGAAGATTAACAGAAAGAGCTTTTATATTCGAGTAATTGCAGGACTACAAAACGAGAATGTGTAGATCAATTGGAATATGTGAAAAAACCGAAAATTTTACCAAAGCACTAGAGCTTTCTTGCTTTTCATTTCATTGTATCACTGTTCTTAAACATAATCGACATAATTTCCAAAACTTATTAATTAATCATTTGTATCAGAATTCTTTTCATTAAACAAAAAAAACCCCCTGTATTTTCACGTATGATTTAAGACCAATGCATAGATCAACAGTTTTTCTGGGGAGTACATGTCTTACTGAATGGTGACCAACAGGTCAACACGAAATTGGATTAATTATAAAAAGCTCATCTTCTAGTCAATCCCATGGGAATCCATTTCATACACTGAGGAGTATTGGACTTTACACTATATAGATCAAATTTGAAAAGTAATATAATTTTCGTGTTTAAGAACCTAAACTTTGGAGGTCAACATTCCAGAACTTTATGTCATGAATTTTTATGCACTGAGCCTCTATAGATAATTATAATGGACCATTAGGAAAAAAATGGATTTTACTTTTAAAAATTAGAGATATGTTATTGTCCAGTAGCTCCATTGTAAATATAATACTTGAAGTGTTTTTTTTTTAATTAAACATTAAGGTCCTGAGAGTTTTTAAAGAATTGTAGTTAAAATCAACTAACCAGGAAAAAAGAGAGAGAGAGAGAGATACAGTTTCTTTACTATTATTTTTTTGCTGTGTCTTCATTGTTAGACCAAATCTAATTTTTTCTCACCTTTAGGACAACTGTTAGCCTTCCCTGATGGACAAGACTTACTGAGCACCCAGTCAAAGCACTTCCTTTAAGATGGAACAGCCCCTTTGGAGCCATGTTCCAGGGAAAGAAAATCTGGAATCACATTTTCTAGAGGTAGGCAACCTGCTGCTTGGTGCAGTATGTTGGGATTTCACTGCGGTAGACGTCCAGGGGTAGCTTCTACTGGTTTTCAGAAATACAAAAAAATTCCTAAAACTGTTTTTCTTCCTCCTGAGGGCTCAGGAATGTGGGTCTCCACAAAGTTTCTGGTCTCTTTAATTCCAGGGAGGAAGGCAGGCAGGTAAGTAATAGAAATTGTCAGATGACTGTCATCATCTAGATTCTTTTCCAGGACCCAATTTTAGCTAAAAACATAAAATAAAACCCATCTAGCATCACTCCAGAGAGTTAAGAGGAGAAAGCCTGAGGAAGACTTTAAAGAGATACACTAGCAAAGTTAGATTCATAATAAGGCTGACCGAACTTCTGGTTGCAGTCTAAGTTCACACCCAGTACGAAGAAGTCTTTCAATTTTTTATAAAGGGATTTTAAAATTCTATTCACCAAAATATGGCTGCTTTAAGTACATGATGTGGTACCGTCAATGCATGTATGCTTTTACTCTGTGGAGGTGTCCTCTTGCTGACTTGAACTGACCTAGCAGGATTTCCAATGAAACATGATAACACAGGGCGAGCACTCAAATGTCTTTTCCTTGAGAGAGTCTCAGGTAGGAACCAATGTCCCCTGATCTGCAAATTCTGTAAGGAGGCTGACCCGCACCCGTCTCTCCTTTCCACTCATTTTGGTTCTGCTGATCCCTCCAGATCCTTTCTCCCCTGACACCAGTCTCCAGGGCAGCAGGTGTCGGTGGCCTCTGAGGGAGCTGGTGAGACCCTTAGGCACCTCCAGGGCCTGTGCACATCCCACAGACTTCTCCAATGGGGGTCAACAGCTGTGGTAGCCTCACTCCCCTCACCCCAGCCCAAATTCTGGACTCCAAAAATCTGTAGGCAGTGGGGTTGGATCCCCAGTTCCCTATCTCTAGGCACATTACCTTCAAGCCAAAGTCCTTGCACACAAGATTTCTATTTTCCAGTTTTTATTAAAAAGGCAGGGAGAGAGTCCAAATGCAATTCAAATTACTTCATTGATTGCGACTTTGTTCAGAAGTGTGGTAACATTTTCAAGTAGGGCTGTGAGTCTCCGGAGAGCGGGACAGTTCCCATCTTGCTGATCGCTGGCTCACCTGTGAGCACCTACACGAATAAATTCTATTTTCTACTCTGCGGCAAACTACAAACTCTAACATGTTGGTTCTAAGACTGAACAGACACAAGTCACTTCTAGAAACAGGTTGAAGTACCCTACCACACACTTGCATGGATGGATTTGGGAAGAGGCTAGCAAAAAATGGGTACAATTCATTCTGATTATAGAGGAATAGGTGGTGAACTCTGAAATCTTGGGAAGAACGGATTCTAATAGGTCCAGTGCATATAATTTTCACAGCGTCTCCGAATTGTGGATATCATCCTCACATAGAACAGTCATTTTTGACAAGCCTTCTCTTTTCAGCTGATTTTCTTCTCGAGTGTAAAATATTTAAGTTTGGAGAACATTTGCTTTTAGTGTTAAGACTCCTTCGGTTCCATTAATGAATAAAGGTAATTTCGTTAATGTCATTAAATCTTCCTTCATGGGCTGAATTCTTATTAAATACAACAGACAATGTTGGATCTGTCACCAAGTCAAATTTGTTGAATTGAATTGAACTGAGTCTTTCTCAAATTTATTTTAATCAAGTTTTAGGTGAAAGTCTTCCTCTCAATTATTGTGTCTATGCAAAAAAAAAAAAAAAAAAAAGTGTATATGCGACTTTCTCCTGCCTCTGGGTTACCAGGGGTTGTAAGGGGCACAGCCCTCTCCCTTGTGGTTCCACTTGTCTAACTACATCAATAAAGTATCTGTTTAAGGACTCCAAATAAAAAGTTTGAAGATTATATTATTGTCACTTTCTAGTTACCCTAGAATTTAACTTTTTTTTTTTTTTTTTAAGATTTTATCTGTTTATTTGGGAGAGAGAGAGAGAACATGAGCTGTTAAGAGCCTGGGGGAGAAGCAAACTCTCCGCCAATCAGGGAGCCGGATGTGGGCTCCATCCCAGGACCATGGGATCATGACCTGAGCCCAAGGCAGATGCTTAACTGACGGAGCCACCCAGGCACCCCAGAATTTAACCTTTTTAAAATGACACGAGATTACATGAAATAGTGACAAGTGGCAGCCAGCCATCACATAAAGACACTGGAAAAACCGCTAATATTTAGTCAGATCCCACTCAATGGGTTGGAAAATACATAAGCCCACGAAGAATGAATTTTTTTTTACCCCCAAATAAATCCAGTTTCTCTCCAGAGGTTTCTTTTTTCTTTTTTTTAGATTTTATTTATTTATTTATTTGACAGAGAGAGAGACAGCCAGAGAGAGAGGGAACACAGGCAGGGGGAGTGGGAGAGGGAGAAGCAGGCTCCCAGGGAAGGAGCCTGATGTGGGGCTCGATCCCAGGGCTCTGGGATCATGCCCTGAGCCAAAGGCAGACGCTTAATGACTGAGCCACCCAGGTGCCCCACTCTCCAGAGTTTTCTGACCACACCTCCTCCTCCTGTGAAGTCGAGAAATCCAGCTCCTTGGAGTATTAGTAGGCAGCTTGCTCCTTCTGGCCCCGTTCATTCATTCACAAACGAGCCAGGCACTGTGTTTGGCCCAAGAGACACAGCCCCAGGGCCCTCCCTCACCACGTGTCTATGAGCTTAGAGTTTCACGGAGAACAAACAAACAAATAGACGACAATGGGAATTTCAGATGCCGCTAAGGGCCATGAAGATAATAAAACGGGGAACCACGGCAGAGGGTGAATGAGAGAGCAGGCTATCTAGAGAGTCTGGAAGGGTCTCTCTGGAGATCGTAGCAGGAGGTCAGTTCAGGTACTTTCAAACTTTGTTAGTGGTTCTTCAGTTGGCTGGCAGTGCTCAGTGACCGCCGGGGCAGGCCCTCGGGACCCCGCAGGCGCCTGCTTCCCACGTCCCAGGCCTCTCCCTGGCCCAGGAGGGCCGTGCCGGTGCTCCCAGCTTTCCCCGCTTCCCGGCTCGCCGTCTGCTCGCTCGTCTCGCTCACGCCCTGAGAGGAGAGGCCTGGGGAACCAGCTCTCAGGATGCGGAGAGCTGCAAATAGCACGCTCAGCTGCAGCTGGAGGGAGCTGCCGGGAAGCCAGCCAGCCGCGGCCACCGCGGGAGCCAGGCTGGCCGTCCTCGCGCCCCTGCGAGCAGCCTAGCAGAACCCGCCAGGATTTAGGCCAACCCACCAGTGCACATTATGGCTTTTATTTTCTGATTTGTGCACGCGTGATGATGGAAGGCAGGCGAAGAAGAAAAGGAACGTGTGCCCTGAAACGTTTTCTGTTCCTCTTCCACACAGTCTCAGAGGCCGCTCAGCACCAGTAATGAGTGCTTTCGTCCAAGGTGAAAGGGGACAGGTCTGAGGAGAGCCGATCAACAGGGCACCGGGGAACCAGTCCAACCCTCCGTGTTCTCGGTGCATGGTCTTCTCCTCGGGATTTGTCCAGTCTTTTTACATTACCACCTTAAAATATGTTCCACCTGCGTTTGCCACGAGTTTCAAGACTCACATCGTCCTCTCGCCATATTCCTAAACTCAAAAATCTCGGTATGATTTATAAGACATCATGGGACATTTGACTTTAAAGAAGGAAGTGTGAAAGGCAATGAAGACAGACCCTCCTGTTCTGCCACACACAGAGCAGAGACAGGCCCAGTCCTGCCGGCCGCAGTCGGCTGGCCTGCGGGAAAGTGGGAGAGGGGACCTTGGGGAAGCCGAGCATCGTTGGTCCCCAGGGGCTTGACCTTCTCCAAGGTTGGTGCCCCTTTGCACCGGTGTGTAGCTCCGCTCGCAAACAGGAGGCCCCCTGGCAGCACGGAGCTGGACCCTGCCTGACCCGCGTGGGACTGACCCTTCCGTGAGGACAGGGACCGCTTCCTCCGAGGCCCTGCCTGGTGCTGGAGGGGAGGCCCAGGTGCCTTGGCAGAGTGGCGGGAGCCCCGGCTGTGTGCTGTCCGCCCAGCCTGGTTTGGGCAGCGGCCTGGGGGGGTGCGGGTCGGAGCCCTGGAGCCCTGCGCCCGGCTGGGGGCTGTGCTGGGTGAGCGAGACGCGAACGAAGGAGGAGCCCTGCTCTGCTGAGGTCAGTGGGCTGAAGGAAAAGCGCGACGACTGAGGTTGGCCCAGATTCTGCTCTGACGGTCGGCCTTGGTCCTAGGGGAGCTTCTCAGGGCAGTTTTAGCTCCTCTCTCCGCTTTTATGTGAAAAGGAGAAATAAGACATAATTCAGAAATGAGTGTACAGCCCCGTAATTGTCACAGGAAACTGCTGCAAATGACCGTGACATTATATTGTGTTTTCATCCTTCCCTTCTTCCTTTTATTTTGTTTTTCATTATGCAACAAAAAACATTGATGTTTATCATCTAAACGTTAAGCATTTAGATGCTGGTATTTAATACACGTTCCTTAGGGCACCTACCTCAACCCCCCCCCCAAAACCCAAACGACTTTTTAAACAAACCTATGCTGGTTGAGAGGTCACCACGGAAGACTTTATGAAATAACAAGATTTGCCGTAAATGGGAAGTCCTTTTACATTCAGACTCCTTTGCAATTAAATTTTAAACGCACTTTAGTAAATACGTCTGTTTCCTCCAGGTGGGAGTTTTGTCTCAGGTTTCTGCAGGCTGCCTAAGAGTGCTCGAAGGATGCCCGAAACTCCCCTGAGAGAGCAGGAGATTGCAATGTGGAGTATTAAGTCTTCTGCCTGCTATATCCATAAAGCCAGGCCTACCTCTCTCCCAGGAGCATCAGAGATTGCTTTGCTGTGCCGTTTGGAGAGGCCTCGGCATCCAGAAACGAAGAAAAGTGAAATAACCCAACGCTCCAAAAAGATAAGATAGTGAAGTCAGAAGACCCAAAGAAAGAGAGTTTTAAGTGACTGGTTTTAAAAAACAATTCGAGCACAGTCGCACAGTGTGTGGTACCGGCCCTCATGTGGCCACGTGCTAGTTGGGTATGCTTGGCAAATTTTATTTGACCTTCTGTGCTTCAGTTTCCCCATTCGTAAAATGGGCATAGTAGTCGTATTGATTTCATAAGACTTCACTGGCACGTGTGAAAATTTGGTAAGAGAATCTATTAGGGGCACCTGGGTGGCTCAGTCAGTTAAGTATCTGCCTTCCGCTCCGGTCATGATACCAGAGTCCTAGGATCAAGTCCCACATTGGGCTTCTTACTCAGCGGGGAGCCTGCTTCTCTCTCTGCCTGCAGCTCCCCCTGCTTGTGCTTGCACACACGCGTGCACACTCTTTCTCTCTCTCTCTCTGACAAATAAATTAAAAAAAAAAGAATCCATGTAATATGCCCAGCATGGCGCTTGCCACTTAATTAGAACTCAGTGAATAGTTAGCTATTTAACAATAATAATAACAAATGTATAATAAAAATAAAACAAATGATATAATAATAATGGTATAATAAATAAGAATAACTAATGATATAATAATAGTAATAATAAATAATATTTTTAAAATAATAACAAATGATATAACAAATTATTAGCTTATAATAAATACTTTTATATTATTACCTAGTCCCATTCTTTTCTTCTTCTCCAGCTTGGGCTTCACCTTAAGGCCAAACATAACGTAGTGGCTTCATTCTTAATTATTTGGACTTGATGTCAGGCCTTCCCAATCACCTGGGTTGCTTACAAAGGTATGGAGACCTGTGTCTCACCCCCAAGATTCTGACTTAATTGATCTTGGGTGTAGCCTGGGCTTTGGATGTTTTGGAAACTCCCCCAGGTGACTCTATTGTACAGCCAAGTTTGGAAACCAGTGCTTTTCGGTGTTGTCCTACTCAAAAAGGCAAGCCGATGCGCATAGTCTAAATCAAATTAAAGCGGCATGTCTTCTGAGCTAATAATGACTCATTTTGCTGCATTAGCCATTCAAATCAGCCCATCAATCTGACTTATTTTTTCACTGAATTCATAAGGTTTTTTTTAGTTTTTTTTTTTTTAAAGATTTTATTTATTTATTTGACAGAGAGCAAGACAGCCAGCGAGAGAGGGAACACAGGCAGGGGGAGTGGGAGAGGAAGAAGCAGGCTCCCAGCAGAGGAGCCTGATGTGGGGCTCGATCCCCGAATGCCAGGATCACGCCCTGAGTGGAAGGCAGATGCTTAACGACTGCGCCACTCAGGCGCCCCTGAATTCATAAGCTTTGACTAATTTGACCAATTAATTCAGTAAAAAGTTTGATTCATTATAATTATATGGCCGTAGCCTCAAGTAAATCGAATTTTCTGGGAAACAGCTATGATTGAGTGGGTATTTGGAAACTTTCAGATGGTACATCACCATAGAAGTTCATATTATTTAATTCCATTCTATACATTTGCTAAGATACTGGATATCAAATAAAAATGCTGATAGTTCTAGATTGATTTGACCAATTCATTTAATAAAAATTTAATTTTTCAAACTCTTGTAGCCATAGCCTAAAGAAAATTGGATTTGTTGGGGACCAGCTAGGATTTTAAGTGTAATTTAGAATATAAATCACTACAGGAGTACACATTATTTAATCCCATCCTGCACATTTGCTAACCAACTGGATGTTAAATCAAAATGCTGATAGTTGGGACGAGATTAATGTTGTCTCATCCCTTTGATGTCGTCCGGGGGGCCTTTGAAGGCATGCGGGTTGCTATTGGGTTTGTATACTGCTGTCTGTGTGTTAGTAACCTCTTTAAAAAATTAATGAGCGTGTTGGTCCACTTAGCGCTTTGGTCATACTGATCCATCAGATGAATCATGACTGGGGTAGCGCTCGCAGCCTCTGTCAACATCCTGTCAACATTTTCCGTTACAGGCACCAAATGCTAGATTCAAAAAAGCCCCTGAACCTCATATCCCAGAAGTTTTGCATCTGGCCATGAACCTGGGGCATCGTGATCTCTAGAACTAGCTGGGCAGACCAGACCTCTCTGTGATGCACCCACTGTTGGACAAAACCAAACTCAACAACCACTTATCTCCAAGTATTTATATTTAAAACAGAAAACAGTTTAAGTTAAAAATCCGGCAATGTTTTGTGTATGGGCTACTTCCCCCACCGCAGAACAAGTTGTTTGTTAGAGCGTTTACTTGTGAGGTGCACGGGAATGACCTCATTACAAAATGGAGGACACAAGAAAAGTCTTCTAAAATTTCCTTTCTTGGGGTCCTGGGTGGCTCAGTCGGTTAAGTGTCTGCCTTCGGTTCAGGTCATGATCCCAGGGTCCTGGGACTGAGCCCCAAACCCCGCATCAGCTCTGCTAGGCAGGGGGTGGGGGAGGGGCTGCCTCTCCCTCTCCCTCTGCAGCTCCGCCTGCTTGTGCGCTCACTCTCAATCTCTCTCTTTGTCAAATAAATAAATAAAATCTTTAAAAAATAAAAAAATAATAAGTAATAAAATTTCCTTTCTGATACTTTTATGAAAAAAGGAATTTTGGTTAAAGAGTGAATTAAAGAGGGGCACCTGGGTGGCTCAGTGGTTAAGCATCTGCCTTTGGCTCAGGTCATGGCCCCAGGGTCCTGGGATTGAGCCCAGCATCGGGCTCCCTGCTCAGCGGGAAGCCTGCTTCTCCCTCCCCCACTCCCCTTGCTTGTGTTCTCTCTCTTGCTATCTCTCTCTCTGTCAAACAAATACATAAAATCTTAAAAAAAAAAGAGTGAATAAAAGAAAGTTCATTGCAGTCAAAAGGGTAGGATGGAATGAGTATTAGTAAGTGCCTATTATGTGCTGGGCTCTTTCTGTACATAATCTCCTTTAATCCTTACAACAGCCCCTCAGAATAGATCAGTCCCAATTCATAGATAGGGTAATTGAGGTTCAGAGAGATTAATTGACTTGCTCAAAACTGCACAGTGTGAAGATGCAAAAATAGGATTTGAACCCGTCAGTCAGCCCCAGAACCCACCCTACCTGTCAGGGTAACCAATGCTCCTGGTTTACCCAGGACTGATTTCCCAGAATATGGAGCTCAATTTTAAAGTCATGACAGTCCCTGGAAAACCAGAATAGGTTGGTTACTCTACTTGGTACCCAACTTCCTCCCTGGCTTACTCCCTAAGGCAGCCAGATTTCGGGCCCTATACCTGCCCCTGCTGGGAAACACGCATAGGAGGCCTTGCTCCCACCCTTATTTCAGAAAATAATATATCCGACCATAATACATTTCCAAGTTAATGGCACTTCTAGACCAATTACTGTATCCTTAGATCATGCAGGTGAAGGGTCAGCAAATGTTCCGCCTGAAGAGCCTTTTTTTTTTTTTAATTTAGTGGGTCACAGGGTCTTTGTCAGAACCACTCAACTCAGCCATTGTCGCCACAGATGACACAAGCACGGACAGGCAGGGCTGTGTTCCCGAAACCAGAGGTGGGCAGGATTTGGCCCGTGGATAGTTTGTCCAACCCTGATGTAGATTATTTGTAAAGAATCCTTTGCGGAGATAGCGCATTTTTGAAGACGAATTATTTCTGGAAGTTACTTTAATTGGGGCAAGGCCAGCAGGCTACTGGGAGCCGTTTCTGGACCAGCCTATTGGGCAGTTAGCGGGGCCTGTTTGCAGGGGATCAAATTTGGCTTTTCTGATCCTACCCCGAAAGCACTTAGTGTGTGGCTGTGGGAAGGAGCAGGATGGTATCTCCCATCACAAATTTTTTATTTTTTTAAGATTTTATTTATTTATTTGTCAAAGAGAGAGTGAGCACAACGGGCAAGGAGAGACGGAAGGAGAAGCAGGCTCCCCACTGAGCAAGGCGCAGGACTCGATCCCAGGACTCTGGGATCATGACCTGAGCCGAAGGCAGATGCTTCACCGACGGAGCCCCCCGGGCGCCCCGCCCATCACAAATGTATATGCCTTCCTTGTCCCGCGGGGCTCACAGAGCGCTCGCTCTTCTGCACAGTGTGAAGTCACAAAATAGGATTGGAGGGGCCCCTCTAGGTGCAGGAGACCCCATGCCCTAAACACAGACACGCCCCAAAGAGGAGAAGTGTACAACCAACATATCGTCAAATGCGAAAGGAATAGCGGGCATGGCTTGAGGACGCGGGCGGGGTGGGGAGGAGATGTGGATTTGGGGGGCAAAGAGCAACTGGGAAGCCTAGGGCTCAGGCTAAGCCATGCTGGGAGGCGACTGCTACATGGATTCGCTCAGCAAGAGAAGAGGCAGGCGCTCAGCTGTTGGAGACGGCGAGGGGTCCTAAGGAGGCTGTGATGATTAAAGCAGGCCGAAGCCACTGTGTGTTCTCCAGCAGCAGGACCACGGGCGGTGGCGGAAGTGCCGCTACAGGGCGGGGTGTCCTCCTGGTGTCCGGGCAGCAGCTGGAGCCAGGAGGCCGGGGCAGATGTGTGGCAGCTGAAATGGATGGTAAGGGACAGGGTCCCAAAACATTCCCCAGGAATCAGGAGGATGATGGTGGTGTGGCTAATTCCAGAAAAATGCGGACGAGGCGATGCTCATTTATGAAGATGACTTTGAATTTTAACTTGAAAACCTGCGGTATTTTGGGGGCACCTAAGGGGCTCAGTCGGTGAAATGTCTGCTTTCGGCTTAGGTCATGATCCCAGAGTCCTAGGATCAAGCACTGCATCGGGCTCCTTGTTCCGTAGAGAAGCTGATTCTCCCTGTCCCTCTGCCTGCTGCTCCCCCTGCTTGTGCTCTGTCAAATAAATAAATAAAATCTGAAAAAAAAAGAAAGAAAGAAAGAAAGAAAGAAAGAAAGAAAGAAAGAAAGAGAAAGAAAGAAAGAAAGAAAGAAAGAAAGAAAGAAAGAAAGAAAGAAAGAAAGAAAGAAAGAAAAACCTGCCATATTTTCATACCCCTTGAATACAATTGTTCTCTGGGCAAGCAGGTGAGAGATCAGGGCTTGCTATGCAGATTTTTTTTTTTTAAGTATGCTCTATGAATTCACATGAATTCCCATATCATCTTTGCCTGGGGGCCGTGCTAATCCCTGTATCATTCCCAGTGCTGCCGAAGTGAGCGCCCTAGACAGATTTTATGTAGAAGTCTACAGAGACGGTAGCTGAGCCAGGCAAGGGATTCCCTTTGCTTTTTTTCCTTAGTGGCCCCTGCCTAAACTCTTCTACGTTTGGCTGAAGAGGAACCCGTTAGAACTATAGTGTCTTCTGACTTCCTCCAGCTGCCCCATGCACAAACTTGCAGACCACATCCACGTCGGACACGTTTCCACTAACGCTCGGTTCTCCAAATCGTGGCTTTCGAGTTAACCTGTAAGCCGTCTCTGGCGAGGGTGGGTTCTGACGACTGGTTTTCATTACTTGGGCTTTGCTCGATCCCGGCCACACTAGTGGCTGAGTTGGTGATTGGTACCTTGCACTTGACTCAGGAGAACTGAATCAAGCTGCTTCTGACCCTAAAAGGGAATCATTAGAGAAGGTACTAGAACGATTAAGAATACATGAACACACACACAAAGAGAATACATAAACACATATTAGATTAATATTTGGATAATGCACACATTAAGCGAAGCACTATTTCGATTTAATGATAAAAGCAGAATCAACCATGTACCTGAAAACACTTCATAATTGTTTAGTTTATCAATTTAACCCACTGACTTCAATTTTCCAACCTTACACTTGTAAGGAAGGCATTAATATTGAAGATTATAGTGATATCCAGTAGAGGAGAATACAGTAATAAATAATTTAGCTTCTTTATGCTTCAGTCCCTTTCCTAAATTACTTATGAAACGGCAACAAATACTACTAGTGCTATTAGGAAAGCTGACATTATCCATTTCTTATTTAACAATGGAGTCATTAAAAAAAAGAGGGAGAGAAGGGAGGCCGGGAATGAGAAACTCATTATTGTATTAAATACAGATCCTGGCATCTTGAGAAGCTGCACGTTTGGTTTGGCTGAAGAATATCAAAAGCCACTAGGCAAGAAAAGGACACTTGTTGTAGCCAAAGTAAACAGTTTTCATTTGTTTTCCATATGCAAGCATATGAGTAGAACCCAGCATATTTTATATTTGTTCATTTTGGGGAAACATGTAGAATTTTAATCATCATAACAGGAACCACGTCCCTTCTGCTACTTAATGTTTCATAACTGGGAGTGTTGCATGAGGAAAGCATGTGGAATTTAGGAATCCTATGACATTTCAGTACTCGTACAAATTTTGGCAGGGCCCAGACCGAAAGAAGCACACCTGAATTGTCTTGGGTATGTGAAAATGTATTCTGTAACTGTTTCCAGAACATGTGATTCAAATATCATAGTGACTTATCAAACAGAACCCTCGTTGCCAGGAAAATGTTCTTTGAGCTTTATTGACATTTTTTTTTCTGATCTCACTAGAGATGGCCATGTCTCCCACCCTCCATAAACTCCAAGATTGTCCCTCCCTCTCCAAAAGAGAAGAGTTTTTTTGGAGACAAAACCCCTACCCTAGATATGAAGATGATCAAATGCATGCATTTCTAGAGAGGACTTTAACCAAAGATCAGGAACACGGAGGGTGCTTTTTTAAAAATATTATTTCCCACACTCTAACAGTTATGCCTACCAGACAAGATGTTTGCCATAAACTTCACAAACTTCCATATTTTGAGAACTCAGTTGTGGGTGTTAAGATGGAAATAGAAGAAATTAATTAAAAGAAGTTACTGATAATGTAAATAAAGCCTTTAACAGGGCTTGGCACATATGATGTGCTCAATAAATATAATGCTAGCTATTGTAACTTTATTACTTGAGATATTCACCGTTAATGACGAATGGTAGCATGTATGTACATATTTATAAATGTACACCCGGATTTATGTATATAATGGGTATGTATAAACAGAGAAGTGCCTAGCTTTTCTAATTGCCAAAAATAATCTTTGCTTGTGAATTAATTCATTGCCGTTTGCTGTTTATTTTCCTGTGGAGAGTTGGAAAGGAGAAAACCAGTGGAGGTGTGAAAGGGCTCGTTTATTTCAGTGAATGATTAACCCAGAAGCCTTGCCACAATTATTCTCATCAGAGGGTTGAAGCAACTCTGGCCATTGAGGAAATACCTCTTCAATGAATTAAAACCACAACACATGCTGCCCGGTGCCACCTTTATCACAGAATAATAAAACATTAGGCTCAGAAGGGCCTTCAGAAACAAAGCATGGGAGACTCATAACCCTAGAGCGCCAACTGAGGGTCCATGGAGGGAGGTGGGGGGGGGGAAATGGGCTAGATGGGGGATGGGCACTAAGGAGGGCACTTGTTAGGAAGAGCCCTGGGTGTTGAGTATAAATGATGAATCACTGAACTCTACTCCCGAAACCAACATTGAACTGTATATCAACTAATTAGAATTTATATTTAAAAAAAAAGGGGGGGGCATCAGATGTCATCCAGCACAGTGCCTTCATCTTACAAGTGAGGAATCTGGGGTCCAAAGAGGTAGGGTCACTGGCTGGAACACGTGGTCAGTATCAGAGGGGGTCATTTCAACACTGGACTTTTGTCTCCATATCCAGGCCCTGCTCGGTCTCATTATCTGTAAGGCATTTCTCCCCCTCTAAGAAAAAAAAACCAAGTCTATCTGATTACAGAGTCTGTGTGAAACCATTACAGCTGGATTTGCCTCCTTGGCCTCTTGTGGGTGACGGCCTTATAAGCCTCTCAGATACGGAGAAGATGGATTATGATTTAAGATCGTTGAACCGAAGGGGCCCCAACAAGTATCCCTTTAACCTCACCTTTTCTGATCTGCTGTTGTTGATATCCAGGGTATATGGGTGCAGCATAATATCAAAATGTCCACTATTTTACTTTTGTTTTCCAAGTGTATTTTTAAGTGAGGTCTTTGAAATAGGTCACAGGAATCTCTTTCTTATATCTAGACACAGCATTTTTAAATATTTAACTTAATATAATTTAATTTTTTAAAATTTTATTAAGTGGGCTCCATACCCAGCATAGAGCCCAAAGCAGGGCCTGAACTCACGACCCTGAGATCAAGACCTGAGCTGAGATCAAGAGTTGGATGCTTAGCTGACTGAGCCACCCAGGCGCCCCTACACACAATGTTTTTTTTTATCATGTTATATTAGTCACCATACAGTACATCATTAGTTGTTGATGTTGTGATCCATGATTCATTGTTTGTGTGTAACACCCAGTGCTCCATGCAATATGTGCCCTCCTTACTACCCATCATCAGGCTAACCCATCTCCCCACCCCCTCCCCTCTAAAACCCTCAGTTTGTTTTCTGGAGTCCATAGTCTCTCATGGTTTGCCTCCCCTTCTGTCCCCCCCCCTTTATTTTTCCCTTCCTTCTCCTAATGTCCTCCCTGTTATTCCTTATGTTCCATAAATGAGTGAAACCATATGATAATTGTCTTTCTCTGCTTGACTTATTTCACTTAGCATAATCTCCTCCAGTCCCGTCCATGTTGCTGCAAATGTTGAGTAATTGTTCTTTCTGATGGCTGAGTAATATACCATTGTATATATGGACCACATCTTCTTTATCCAGTCATCTGTTGAGGGGCATCTTGGCTCCTTCCACAATTTAGCTATTGTGGACAATGCTGCTATGAACA
The DNA here is from genome assembly GCF_024610735.1 of Ursus americanus. Classification (NCBI taxonomy): domain Eukaryota; kingdom Metazoa; phylum Chordata; class Mammalia; order Carnivora; family Ursidae; genus Ursus; species Ursus americanus. The sequence continues at coordinate 68,815,393 of NC_142136.1, forward strand.
TTGGGGTGCATATGGCCCTTCTCTTCACTACGTCTGTATCTTTGGGGTAAATACCCAGTAGTGCAATTGTAGACACGATGTTTTTAGTGAGAATTATTGATGAGTTGAAGAGATCACTTATCCCTGATTCTAATGTTCCGAACGCATTGGGCTCCATGCATTTCGCAGTTGGGGAAATCAGCTTAAAATCACACATGCAGAATCCTCACTAGAGTATGGGCTGGAGGTTCCTGAAGGCAGGAGTTGGGTCTCCCTTATGTCCAGCACTAAGCACAGTGCTTGGTACATTGTAGGTGCTCAGTAAAGTTTGTTGGACAAATTAATGAAAGAAGAAGCAAATTAGGTTTCTGGTTCTCCATACTTTCCATGGCAATAGAAGAGTAGCTTCCCCTGGGGGCAGGCATTTGTGCTTTCTGAAGTCGCGTTTCCCAAACTTGATGCACTGGTGGCTACTTTGGTGAGACCAAAAAACCAACCAACCGGACAACCAGAAAACCAAACATTCTTTCAAGACTTTTCCATCCACTTCTGGAAGCCACTGCAAAGCATATTTCCACGCCTAAAGGGGCATCCTTGAACTTTAGTGGATGACCTGGCAATGGACCCCAGCACCCCTCTACTTCCTTCAGAAAGCCTTGCTAGTCGGAAAAGCCAGCCTCTGTCTTTGGTTCGCGATGGAGGCCAGTTGGCCAGCTGCTTGTAGCACAACTTACCTTTTTCAGGCCCAACTATGGCAAAGCCCACTTCCCAGTTTCTCACCTTAGTGGGTTTGTGTATAGTACGGTATTCCCATGAAGAAAAAATGAACACTTGTTTCCTTACTGACATTTCACATAATTCCTCCTTGAGGCCCCCCGGGTGGCTCAGTTGGTTAAAGCATCCAACTCTTAGTTCCGGCCTGGGTCTTGATCTCCATGTCATGGGATCGAGCCCCGCATTGGGTTCTGTGCTTGGTGCAGAGTCTGCTTGGGACTGTCCCTCTGCCACGACCCCCACCCCCCCCCCCCGCTGTGAGCTTGTGCGCACACATGTGCACGCAGTTTCTCTCTCTCTCTCTCTCTCTCAAAATAAATAAACAAATCTTTAAAAAAAAAAAGAATTAAACAATTCCTCTTTAACAAAGTCTTTGCCTCTCTGTCATTGGAATCCCAGCCAGCCTGACTTCTGATTAAATTTACGAAGTGGTGGAAGATGCTTCAGAGTGTATGCTGCTTGAAAGGTGGCCCCTCAGATGACCATGTGCCGTGGAACCGTTTGGTGCATGTGGCCGGCTTGCCAGGAAAGGCATTCCAGCACAGAGTGTGTGTGTGTCAGCACTGGCAAGAGACCACGCCGGGGCCGTGCATATGGATGTTTTAAGAAATGAGCAACAGTTGAGGATGGACGAAAGACACAGCCTGGGCACCCTCCCAACACCTCTAATTACACCACTGACCCTCCTTTAGGGAAAGCTCAGCTCTGCTCATTTTCAGAGAGGTGAAATTGGCATCTGAAGACGTGTTTTTGAGATTTGAACACTGAGGTCTCTTTATGTAAGCATCAGCAATAAAACATCTTTATGTTGACCACACTTTTCCCAGAGACATGAGAAAAGAACAGGACTTGCCTCGTAGGCCTAAAAAGAACACTCTGCTTCCTTTCTTAAAACCTTCCACCGTGTTTTTCTACCTTTGGTTTTGAGTTATAGAAAGATGGATATTTTTGTCCCTGAGCCAAGAAGCCCGTGTGCCCTGTGTCTTTCACACAGCAGCTGCATTTCACAAAAAAAGCAGTGTTTTTTACCTGATTTTTCCTGTGGCATTTAAAAAATCCGCACTGGACTTTGCCACATTCATTTTTTCCGTCCCAAAGGCACCAGTGTGAGCTGGTGGGAGGAAAAACATTAACTTCACTGAAGCCTGGGGAGAGGTCAGAGGATATGTCCGGAATCACACGGTGACTCAGAATACCTGTCCGCCTGGGCACTCTCGTAATCAGTCTGAAGGCTGGCCATTTAAACAGCAGGAGATATTTACTCATTCTGGAAGTCTCTTAGGCTGTGTTTCTAAATGGCCACCAGCTAGGTTAAGGGGGGGGGGGAATCACTTCATTTTTACTAACTATGCCAACACAACAAAGCGAAAATAAAAATATATTCATAAAAGTTTGTAGAAAGGTTCTCATGATAAATCTACAGTTGGTTATAATTAAGGTAGAGAAGTCTATTTGAAAGATGTTTCAAGCTTTAGAAGTTGATTTCACGGAGTAGGTCTGCACCCTCATGACCGACCCCATCCCCATCCCAACAGCGCCACTGTGAGCAAAACACCCCGAATGGTAAGACTCACATCTGAGCCCCTTGACATTTCACAATTTCTCTTACGTTTGGGCAACAGCTGACTTTCCAAGACTCTCGAAGCCACTGTTTTGGTATTTACCTAGATACTTGTACTACAGAAAAATGTTAGGTAATTAGGAAAACAAAAAGGTGATTTATTTATTAATTTATTTTTAAAGATTTTATTTATTTATTTGAGGGAGAGCGAGAGAGTTCACAGAGGGAGAGGGGGAAGCAGACTCACCAGCAAGCAGAGAGCCTGATGCGGGGCTTGATCCCAGGACCCTAAGACCACCACCTGAGGAAAAGGCAGACGCTTAACCGACTGAACTACCCAGGTGCCCCACAAAAGGCAATTGAACACCCCTCTTCCACACTCCAGCAGTTTGGGATACCACCGTTAGGCCAGTTTTTGTCAATAAATCAACTCATGGCAATTATTGGTTCTAAATTTAAAGTTTCCCCTTTTATGTTCAGCTGTGGTTGAAATTCCTTTTTTCTCTGAATTTGCACTTCAGGTGGGACACAATTCTCTTGTCTCTCCTTTGCCTTTGCATGCCAAACAATTCCAGGTCCTTTATCCAATCTTTTCCTAGCTCCCTCTCCCGCCCGCTGTGGGACTCCCCTCTGGGGCTGCCGCGAGCTTCCCGATTAGTTTCCCTTGGGTGCTTTGGAAATCTACCCACACCAGTGTTCCTCGCCCTCCAAAACAAAAACAAAGCAACTCACACACATTCGCCCAGACTAACAGGAGGAGTGGCTCACCTTTCCCGGTTGGCATGCGTCATTTATTTCATATGTATTAGTACACACAGTCACCTGTGGCTCTCTTTGGCCATCTTATTGAGCAAACTAAATCCTAAGATAGTCAAAAGCTTAGTGATATAACTAGAAAACTCTTCACCCCCGAATACGACAATGAAATGAAAACATGTCTTTCGAGAAGAAATTGGCTGTGACAATGACCGGAGAAGAAATCTCTAGAGTCCTTGGCAATGTTGGCAATTTAATGTCGCTCACTGAAACGTACGGGTTTCCTCCAGCTGATGATAATCACAGGAGCTGTTTCTACTGGCTGTAAAAAAAAAAAAAAAAGGGAGCTTGAAGGAAAAGTTTCTTTACAAGTTGAAAGTAAAAGAAGCTAGGCTGATAACAATTTCCATAGATTTTAGATAAGAAAAATTATAGATACTGGTTTCAGTTATTAAAAACGATGAGCTTAAGCCTTTTGATCCCTTAATTAAAGTTCTTGTTCAGAAAATGTGTTCAGACACAACCTTTAACTGCTCCATTTCTAAAATAGTATCATAAAAGCAGGAGAGGGAACAAATCTGTATGTATCTGTACTACAGGAGAAATCTTATCGCCAATTACTAAAGGGAAGGGCAGGAGTCCCAGCATGCCTGGTAAAGATCTTATGGAGAGGCACCAGGGACGAGGGGGCCATGAAAATGTCATTAAGGATAATGAAAGCCCAGGCATGATAAGAAAAAACAACAACAACAACAAAAATACAGCATTTCAGAGCAGCCTAGAAAAACCTGGAGCTGGAGACGCTCCTTTTTTTTTTTTTTTTTTTTTTTTTTTTTGGTCTATGAAGTTTGCATTTGCTCTGTTCCCTTTACCAGTGCTGTCTGAGCCCCTTGTACCTCATCTCCTGTTGTCTCCATCTTTGGCCTAAAATAAAAACCCCCAAGTTACGGTGTGCATTCCAGTATCTTGATCACTAAATGTCAGTCCAGTGAGAGGAAACATCCGTTAAAACAAAAGTGGATTTCTCACAGTTATTGTGGCTGGCACTGATCCAAGTTCAGATTTTTCACCCTTACCCCCCATCCCCTCCAAACCCTGACCCTCAGGGGGACTGGGGGGGGAAAGGAAGAGAAAGGAATGGAGCACATAATTTCTTTTCTTTCAGGTTCTCTAAGTAAATCCTGGGTTCTGGTTGGCCGGTGATAGGCAGATCTTACAGGTTTTATTTCTTTTTTATTTATTTATTTGAGAGAGAGAGTGAGAGAGCGCATGAGGAGGCAGGAGAGGGAGAAGGAGGCTCCCTGCAAGCAGAGAGCCAGACATGGGGCTCGATCCCAGGACCCTGGGGATCATGACCTGAGCTGAAGGCAGACACTTAACCAACTGAGCCACCCAGGCGCCCCAGATCTTAAGGTTTTTAAAACTCCAGCTGCTCTGATGGGTAGTGCCATCTAGTAATGGGCACTTTCAACGATGCATGTGCACACACTCTCAAATTAAGTTCTACCGTAGCAGTTTGAGCTTGCGTTCAGCACAGCAACTTGCCCGCTTTTTAGAGTGACCATCCGTGGTTCATCGCGTTTTAACACTACCTGCATATTCACCAGTGACATGACTGAAGACTAATGCTATATCCAAATTAAATCACTTATCTTGTACTTCACAGCCAAACGTGAAATCCTTGGTGTCTGAATTTGCTTCTCAAAGAATTTCCATTAGCCCAGTTCTTATTTCTCTCTCTCTTTTTTTTTAAAGATTTTATTTATTTATTTGACAGAGAGAGAGACAGCCAGCGAGAGAGGGAACACAAGCAGGGGGAGTGGGAGAGGAAGAAGAAGGCTTCCAGCGGAGGAGCTTGATGTGGGGCTCGATCCCAGAATGCAGGGATCACGCCCCGAGCCGAAGGCAGAGGCTTAAGGACTGAGCCACCCAAGTGCCCCCCCCCAGTTCTTATTTCTCAACAGGAAGCCATATAGACTTGGAAATTGACAAAAGACATGCAAGGGAGAGCCAAAGATGAGAACAGACAGAGGTCAAATATACAAATATACCCAAGCAAAGAGACACAAATAAGATATTTGGGGGTATTTTCACAAAAAAGTTGCCTCTTTAGAGAAGAAATTAAAATTAGACTTCTTTACCTGAATTTTCAGATATAACGCGCTTCGCAGAGTATTTGGAAAACTGAAATTCCCTCTCATTTTTATGATAAAATTGGATTTGTATTTCTCTAAAACAAGTATTAGACCCAGAGAAACACAAAGAGCTCAAGAAGAATGCAGCAAAGCATATGTCCCCCCAAATCACATATTTAAAGGTAAGATTATCTTTTACTGATAAATTATTAAAAGTACTACTCAAAATAAGTTACGGAATACGCATGCAAAGTAGAGTTATTTTTATATTTGTTGTAAGAAGCTTAAAAAGAAAGCACTATTGCCACAGAACAAAACAAATGAGAGACTGCGGAGTCACTTAGCTTCTGTCAAGTCTTAGTATTCCCTGAGAAGAGAATATACAAGCTGCAGTTTTTAAAAATTAGCCTGTCGTGGAAGCTTCTGGCATTTGGAAATGAATGGTTGATCTTGGTTAAAGCCTACAGGAGATGCAGACACTTTGATTCAAAATGCAATAGGATATCTGAGAGCTCTCCAGCCACAGAGAGAATCACCACAGAGCAAGGCTTGTGTAGCCCGGGGTTGGGCAAGAAGTCCATCTGGCAGTGAACTAAGGCAGGAGTCAGAACAAACACGATTGCAGCAAATTTCAGGCTACAGACAGCCATCCAACACATGAGAAGTCCAAACAGGTTGTTTATATGGCCTCTCTTCCCCCGCTGGAAGAGAAGTTCCACGTGCGCAGGGATTTTTAAATTTTGTTCGTGATCACACCCCCAGCTCCTGGAACAGTTCCCGGCTCAAATATTTGATGACTGGATGAACATCAACTAAGCTACAGAAGACAGATTTGTCAAAGGACATTGAATTCCGCAAATATCTAGTGAGCACCTAAGCTGCGCGATGTTAAGTGTCCACGTGTAGTTAACCGATACACAGCACTGCGATATGACACGAAAAGGCACAGAGCCGGGTAGGAGGAGGAGGACAGGCGGTGATGGCATCAAGGAGTGTCTTTGCAAAGAATGGCGTTGGTAGGAAAGGCTGAAACTTTCGCCAGGCCCCGGGCTTGGTGCTCAGTTCCGAGATCCCTGCCCAGAAACCACTTCATCTACTGTATGCACCGTCCTAGACCTAATGCTGGCTCGGTGTTCTTCTAGTAGGTGCTCAGTCAACGTCTGTGAATTGATGAGCAGGTAATAGGGACCCAGGGAGGGCATGGGATCTAGCTGCAGGGTCAGCGCGTGGCCAGGCCCAGCCAGGGAATCGCCCCGGGTTCCCTCCTTGTTCCCTCCACCTCCTTCACCGGAAGGACCCTAGCCGGTCCGGATCTCAGACGGTCGAGTGAAATCTGAGAACTCCAGACCCAGAATTAAACATGAAAATGTGAAACCCCAGGGCTCCACTTAAGACTTTCTGAATCAAAATCCTGGTCGGGGAACCAGAAACTAGCATTTTAACCAAGTATCCAGGTAAGTCTCCCACATGTCAAAGTTTGGATTCTACTAAAGTAGGATTTTGTAGACAAGTAAAAAGATCTAATAAGAATTCTCTCTCAAGTACCCACATTAGTAACTGAAATCCCAAGGGCAAGGAAAACTAATATTTTGGGTGGTTACTGTGGACCAGGTACTATTCACGATGCTGTCACATAGAATAATTTAATATTCAAAAGTCCAAGGCGGTAGTTTTATTACATCTATTTTTAAAGAAACCAGCTCAAGGACAATAAATAACTTGCCTAACGTTGCACACGTGCCTGTGGGAATCCAGACCAGGTTTAATTCCTGAGATCACATTCTCCCTGATGTCTTGCTGCATTTTTGGAAATGCAGGATCGAGGGAACGGGGACATTCTGTAGTGCTTGTCTTCAAGAAATGTACATGCATTCAGTTACTGATCAGATGAATCTGTCAAGATGCATTTCTGGACATCAAGATTTGAGGTTTTAATTTATACAAGCATTAGGCATGTCTACATCATCTATGACTTTAATAATCCTAATAAAAAGGGGAGCACTGGGTAAAGTGGTTTGTCTGGGGCAGAACCAAAACACTCAGGGGCACAGGGCAGACGAGCACCTGAAGAGTGAACGCAGGGGTGAGGAGGGGTGCAGGGGTGAGGCGAGGTAGACAACAGGGGAGGTGCAGACTGTCCCCCTTACATACTGCTGGGCTCCAGCCAATAGTTCCTCCCCAGGGGCCAGGTCTCATATTTCAAAGAAAAGCCAAAAGTCCACCTTTGCACATGAAATATCCTGATTTTTAAACATAGATAACTAATTGAAACGTTTAAAACACACCTCAAAAGTCAAACAAACAGGTCTGGAAAACAAAATCTCCGGTCTAAAGTATACAAATCCCGGGGAGTTAAGCAACACAGAGCGACTGGGATATTGTTCAGCGTGAAATGGTTAGATCAGAGACGTGTCCATGCCTTCTGCTTACAAGAGGCTACAGCCTCGCCATCACTACTGCTGGTTTAATTCGATAAAAACCCTCATTGCATCATCTTTTGATTCTATACGGGCATAACAGATGCGGCCCGAAGGCCGAATTTTTGTAAATTGAATCGGACCTATTAACTTACCACACTAGGGATGATAACCTTATCACTCCAGCTTGGGAGTGACCATTATTTGGTATTGGCCAACTTTAAATTTGTAATCCCCTGGTTTTTCAGCTCATTTTAAAAGAAAATGGGGTAAATTCTGGGGAGAAGAACCTTCAGTTTTGTCAGCACCCCATACTGCATCTGCTTTATAATAACTGCGTTGGTTGATTTCCTAAGCGGAACTTGTCCAGTACTGAAGCATGGAAGCAGCTGTTTCAGAGCAGAAATTCTCTCCCACACACAGAGACCTAATAATGAGTGATTTACTATATAGGATATACGTTCTAAAACAGCAAGTTTACAACAACTGAGTTTTCGTCCCTATTATTATTTAATGATTTTGTAATGTTAATTCACGAATGACCACGAGCAAGCCCATGAGTTTTTGTTGTTTCTAACATATTCACGGTCTACATAATACTCCACTCTTTCGATACTGGCATTGCCTTCGGGGATATTTTCTTATCTATTTTATGGCAGGGTTAAAAAGATACCTCTCCCTCGGTCGGTGCCTTTATGTTTGCAACGTGTATGCATTTATTTCTGTTATCAAGTGAGGCGATGTTCACCCACCCAGGCAGAAACCATCGTTAAATCAAGTTCATACAATGTCACAACGTCACCAGTCTAAGGATGTTAAACGCAGCACAGACGCACGAGCATCGGTGTGAACAGATGAAAAAGGCACTTACAAGGATGACCCGCAAAGATTCCTAGTTTCAAGACCCAACAAAAAGCCTCCAGGAAGTGAAGTCGGCAGGTTCTAATTTCACTTATTTTCATGGCTATGGTGGTTTGTTTTTTTTTTAATTGTTATTGTAGTTTTCCACTATGAAAGCAAAGCGCATCAGAGGAGCCTGGTGGATTTCTGAGCAGAAAAGCCTCCTGTCTCCCGGAAGTGTGACGGAGCCGAGTTCCCGGAGCCGCGCGGCCGCGGGCCACAGGGAAGCGCCCCGCCCCCTCCCCCGTCACCGCCTCCGCCACCCCCTCCGCGGCCGTGCGGCCGGGGCTGCACCGGGCTGGGCGGGGCCGGCGCGCCGCTGCGGGCTGGGGTTTTTTTTTGCTGTTTCTGGAGAGCTCCGCGGTGCTAACCCAACCCGCCCGCCGGCTGCGGGGCTTTACAAAAACTAGAAAACTTGCTCGGCACGCCCAGATTTCCTGCTCCCAGGAGCTGGGCTCGCAGCCGGCTCCCGATCCTCCAGCCACCGAGCGGGCTCCCGCTCCCTCCTTCCTCCATCTCCGCCCCGCCCCCTCTTACTTACTCAACCCTTCTTCCTACCGCCCTGCCCCTTCTCCCCCCACCCCCCCGCCTCCTTCCTCCACTTCTGCCCCTCCCTCCCCTTAGCTCCCCTTGCGTCTCCCCCCTCTTTCCCTCACTTCTCGAGCTCACCTCCTCCTACCTCACCTTCCTCCTTTTTCCACCTCCGCCCCTCCCCCACCTCTTACCTCCTTCTTCCTTAACTTCTTCCCTGTCCAGCTTCCTCCCCCACCGGTTTCCTTCCCACGTCCTCCCCCCTCTTCCTCCTCCCCTTCTTCTTACTCACCCCTTCTTCCTGTCTCCCTCCCTCTCTTCCTCACCCCATACCTCCTTTCCCTCACTTCTTCCCTCCCCTACCTCCTCCCCCCTCCGTCCTTCTCCCATCCTCTAACCTCACTTCCCTCTCCCACCTCCCCCTACTTCTCCTGCCTCCCATTCGTCCTACCCCCTCCTCCTTCCTCCGTCTTTGCCAGTCCCCCACCTCGTCCTCTCGCTCTGTCCCTTTCTGTCTCCCCTTCTCCCAGCTACTTCTCTCAACTTCTTCCTTTACATCTTCCCTCCTCTTCCAACCCTTCCTTCCTCCACCTCTGTCGCTACCCCTTTTCTTACTCATCCCTTCTTCCTACCTCCCTGTCCTCTTCTTCTAAACCCTCACGTCTATCTCTTTCCCTCATTTCTCCCCCTCCCATCTTCTCCTACCCCCACTTCTATCATCCTCCCTTCTGCCCCTCCCCCACCTCCTCTCACCTCCCACCTCATTTCCCCACCTCCTCCCACCCCTTCTCCTCCCTTCTTCCCTGGCCCCCAGCGCACTGGGCGCTTCGCTCATTTCGGGGCAAACTCAGATTTGGGCTGAATGTGGTCTCGAGGCCGTCAGGCAGGAATTCAGATGAGAAAACTTTACTGGCACCTCCACCTGGAGGGGTGTCCTGGAGCTCCGGGTGGCGTTTCGGCTGGCCTTCAAGTCTGCGTGGGGAAAGCGCTGAATTTATATCGGGGCCCGTGGTCCCAGCCCCAAGGGCAGCGCCCTCCGCTTTTTTTTTTCAGTTTAACGACGATTCTGCTCTTGAAGGTTCGCACAGATGAAAGCGCAGCAGTACTTTTGTGTTAGAGAGGGACGTGAGGGCTCAAAAGGAGACTGAGAGGGAGAGAGGCCAGGGGAGGCAAGAAAACGGGGAGTAAGTTGGTGCTGGGGTTCTGCTAGATGGGATCCTTTACCGCGGAGGTTCCTATTTTGGACGCCAGCACAGGGGGGTAGGTAGATGTCAAGGTAAGGTGGCCAGGACAGCAGAATCCCATGGAAGGACGGTGTATTTCCATTGCCAGCAATGATGGCCACACAGTCTTGGTTTCCACACCCTCCCATCCCCATCAAAATCAGTAGATCACCTGGGTCTCTTATTCCCATTTGCGCATTAGGACCCTGAGGCCCGGGTAGGCTAAGTGACTTGGCCATGACCACACAGCTCTTAGTGGCAGACCCAAGACTCAAACCTACATCTGTCTGACTCCAAAACCCAAAACCTGACTTAGTATTTGCTGGTCCAAGACAGCTTCAGTCCAGCTTGAACACGGATTGGTTTGCAGGACGGTCTGGTAGATTGGCAGGTAGGTACGTGCTTACAGTTCTTCCAGACTTGTGTTTCACAAGGGACACAATCAGGGCATCTTTACCCCCCAGGATGTTCCTGAGGCCTTTCATTAGCAGGAATCTCTGAATTCCTAGACCCTCTCCAGAGTGGGTACTTACAGAGCTATTGTCTCTAGTTAACCCAAATCTCCTTTTGGCTCATTAGGGAAATCCCTTGGGCCCTAGACTGGCATCCCAATGCAAAATTACTGGACTATCCAATAGGATTTTTAGCTATCCCCTAAATTCTCTATCTCCTACAAAGGAAATAAACAGTAGGAGGGGGAGACGAACAAGGCAAATCAAACCTGAGGGTTTAATGGGGCCCTTGCAACACATCCAGAAATCTCTGCTGGACTATGAAATACACCGTGGGAAAAGCTGGGATTCTCTGTTCCTATGGTATGCAACGGGGTGACTTACTCTGGAGATGAGGAGATGGTTGCCGGGTGGAGAGGGTGATGGGATATATGTGGTTCAGCATGTATGTGCGTTCCTTTCCTGTTTATCCCCAGCAATATAAAACACACCTGTTTCTGTTAGGCTCCTCTGATGTTTTTTTTTTTTTTTCAGAAGGTTTCAAGATACCACGAAGGATGTTTTTTGCTTCAGTCGTATTTTCATTACTAGTTGATATCTGTACGCTCGTTCGTCACCAGGACACACCCTAATCCTCACCCAAAAATAAGATAAAGTTTTGAGAAGCCCAGCCTGCTAAGAATGTCAGTGGGATGACTGGTTCTTACATGTAATGTTCTATGCGTGTTCCAGTGGAGTGCGGAGGGAACGGGTGTTTAAAAGGCTGTGTCGCGAAATAATACTCAGGCTGCCGTCTGAGGGTTCATTGATTCCTAAACATCGGACAGCTACCATCTTGATAAATAAATCCCCACAGGAGCCCTAGGAAGTTACCCTCCTGGTTATTCTTTCTTCATTTTTATAGGTTAAGATCCGAAGCCGCTGAAAGGAGGCCTCCTACGTACAACTTGACCCCCGAGCCTTGGTGGTGGTAGTGGGCACGTGAGATGGGGGCCCGCGGCTCCCTAGGCAGACAGCAGAGTGAGGAGGGAAAATGGTGCCCCTGGCCACCTCCACGACGAGTCACAGATCCCTGCTATGGAAGGGGCCTCTGCTCTGGCCCCAGGCAGCTGCTCTGCCACAGAATCGGGCCACTTTCTCCAGGGTGGCCAACTATCCCTGATCTTTCTATCACCACAGACTACATCATAGAAGATGACGCGGAGGCTGCCCCAAGGGCCTCCTGCTTCTACAGGGAACTAATGTCCTGCTTTCCTAGGATTGAGGAGGGACCAGGGAACAGGGTCTGAGAAACCCCGCCTTCCTGCAGGGCCCCTGAGGAGGGGAAGAGGACCAGGCAAGTCCAAAGGAAGCAAAGCCTAGTGCAGTGCCTGAAGCCGACAGGCCACCTCCCTAGGCAAGGGACTGAGACTCGGCTGTTCAGTGGCCCTTGGAGCCCTCTGCTCCTTGGGGGCCACCCTGCAGACTCCACTGCCCAGGCCCATCAGCCCCCGGGGTGCCCTGGGCCCCAGACCTCTCCTGGCGGTTGTGGCTCTGCTGGATACCATCCCGGTATCATTCCTAGGGAATCCGGAGGCAAGTCCAGGCGAATGTGCTCTGGGAGGAACAATGGGCATGTGTTTGCCATTTGACTGAGACCATCTACGAACAATGCTTGGATCCCAGGTCTGGCTCTGGGGCCAGGGAGCTTCAGGCCTTTGCAGTGGCAGAACAATGAGGGAGGTACTCTGGGCTTTCAGCACCTCTTAAATCATCCCGGAGAGCGAGCCACTTACTTCCACACGCACAGGCTGCCGCTGGCTCTGTCACAAGAAGATGAACTGCGAGTAATAAAATCAAGATGAAGTTCTGTGTAAATCTTTCCAGCTCACAAAGATTGTAGAAAGTTGGAGATGAAAGGCATATTAAAGACCATCTAGTTCTATCTCCTCGTCCCGCAGCTGCGAAACCTGAGGCCCAGGGAAGCGTGTGGACCAACCTGCCACCACAGGGCGCTCCTCGGGGTGGCTGGCGCGCTGCATCCTTGCTGTCCTGCTAGTCACACAGTATCTTTTGATTTTTGAAAACAGTTAAGGAGAAATCAGTCCTCCAGGATCTTCACCTCCCTCTCCGTTGATTGTTTCCAGCTGCTAAAAATTGGCATGGTTGAAAGTGGGTCGCCCTGCCTGTCACCGAGGGTCAGCGCTCTGGGGAGTGCTGATTGGGAGGCTCGGAGAACAGGCAGGTGATTGGAAGCATAATTGCCAGTCGTCTCCCTGGCACCTGGGGATTTCTGTCATTCAAGTCTCTGGGTGTGTGCCCTCAGCAAATACTAACCCACAGAGTCAATTGCCAACTCCAGTCATCTGTACATTTACCCTCTGGGGATGGAAAGCTGGAGGAAATGCGATTTCCTAATCTACTTGGCCTCGGATGGAAAGATGTTTTTGCCTGATGAAAGCCCTCAGAGAGTAAATGCAAGTTTAGGACCTACAGTGCACTCCAGGCCCTTTGTGGGACCTGGCTGTAGAGGGAAAAAAAAAACAAACCCAACAATGTCACAGATGGTTCTGGCTCTCTCTTTGCCTTAGTGAAGACCTTGGTTGAGACAAGGTTAAAGACCTTGGTTGCAAGCGATCAGCTCGAGCTGGGTGAGGCAGTAAAGGAAATGTGTGGATACAGCAATATCTCCTGAAGCCCAAGGACAGATGGCTGCTAGGAACCCAGGCAGGACTCCTTCTTCAGCGTTCGTCTCTGCTCCAGGTCTCTCTCTGCCATCGGCTTTCCTTTCTTCTCTGTGGGCAGCCAGCCGGGCTACAGATGATCCCTCCATGGAAAAGATTAGCTGTAGGTGACTGGCCGGCCCAGGAGAGAACGTGTGACTGGCCCAGCCTGGGTCAGGTGCACAATGAAGGTGGCCACAGGTAGGGTGCCCTACCTCCCGGGTGGCTGACGGGCAGGGCAGCCCTTCCAGACAGAAGAATGAAGTGTGGTGGACAGACATTTTAAAGTGTGACTATCCTAGGCTTCAATCAGATTAGTTATTGATACAGAAAGAGTGGTCCGGGGGCGCCCGGGTGGTGCAGTTGTTAAGCGTCTGCCTTCAGCTCAGGGCGTGATCCCGGGGTCCTGGGATCGAGCCCCATGTCAGGCTTCCTGTTCAGCGGGGAGTCTGCTTCTCCCTCTTTCCCTCCCTACCTCCATGCTCTCTCACTTAAATGAATACATTAATTTTTTAAAAGTGCAATTTTAAGCTCCTGTGTGTTGAGAGACATATATGCACACATACATATGTGTTTAGAAATCCAACTTATTTCCAAAAAGCATTGGAAGCAACTTCCAATAAAAACACAGAGGAAATATGACCAAAAGCCATTAATACTAAAAAAGAAGTAAAAGGCATGTAGCAAACAGCTTGCAGTTGAACAAAGTGACAAAAGATGGACAGGCTATCATGCCTGGCCTGAATTGACTCGTAAACCTAGTTCTGAACTTTCTAATATTCAAGGCAAAGAAGAGAATGTTATGAATTAAATTGCTCTTATTATTTAAACAGTGTAAACCTCGAGAATGGTTCTCAAAATACAGTCTAGGGACTATTGTGGTCCTCAAAACCCTTTCTGAGGATCCATAGATCAAGACCATTTTCATAATACTGAGGCATTGTTTGCTTCTTTCACTCCCGTTCTGTCAGGAGTGCCCAGTGGAGTTTTCTAGAAGTTACATGTCATGTAATATTATCACAGACAGAATGCAGAAGCAGGTAGACAAAACCAGCTGTCTTCTACTAAGCCAGATGTTCAAGAGATTAGCAAAAATTTAAAACAATGTCACTTTTCTCACTAATTTATTTTCGTTTTGGAAATTTATTTTCACAAAACGTTAATTATGTTGGTGTTTTATGGGTTTATTGCTATTATTTTGAATGAATAAAAAATATTTAATTTTTGTTTTAATTTCTAATATGGTAAAGCATTGTGGTTATATTCCAGAGAAGTAAAAAACTCAGATTTTCAACAATTTTTTAAGAGTGCAAGGGGATTCTGAGACCAAATGTTCAAGAACTACTGATCAGGAGTATTACTATTATTTACGCATCCAAGATGGTGATTTCTTGCCCCAAAAGTTTCTTTCTAGAAGGCGGTGGTCCTGGCTACATTTGATCCCATGCAAAACTAAAATCACTTCATGAACAGATGAGGTATCATTTTTTTATACATACATTCATTTATTCCTCATTTTATCTGTTCAAGAAATATTTACTGAGCTCCTGGTATGTATGCTCCAGGTATAGCACCTTATTCTGGGAAGACAGTGGAGGGTAAGACAAACACGATTCCTGTCTTCATGGAAACCTGCGATCTAGTTTGCAAAGGAGAAACAGTGATGACTTGAAAATTCAGGATCGATGTAAAACCGGGTGGAAAGTGCTTTTGTTTGTATTCACATAAACTACCAATTTAAAAAAATACTATTTATTTTAGTGAGTCTGAAGACTTAAGGTTGAAGAGTTTCCTGGCAGGAGGATGTCATTTGACAGGTATTAGATTTACTGGTGATTCAAGTTACAGTGGCCCTAGTCCGTTATTATGGTCTTTACAAGTATGATATGTTTTGAGAAAATTCAGTGTAGGTAAACAGAAATCTACATTAGAAAGCATTATACTTGCATTACAAAAAGGTTTCTCGTTTTGGAAATACTATACTGGACTTATAGAGGGAGTGATCAATAACCTTATTGAATGAACAGTTCATTGTGTACTTAAAATTTGATTCACATTATCACAATTGATTCACAACTTTTCAGCTACATGTATCATACATTTAGGAAGATGAAATCGTATTGTACAGTTACAGTAGAAAAGGAGAACACAGGCTTCTAGTTGTGGCCAGCGACTGATGTTCGTTGAGCCTTAGGCCAGGAGGAAAAGTTCAGAATTGGTAAAAGAGGGGTGCCAAAGAAAATATGAACTGTGAGGTGTAAGTAGAGCTTAATTTCTTTGTTTGACAGCATGGTTGGGCCGGAAGGTTAAGGCAATGCATGTAAATTTCAGCAGGACATTAGTCAAAAATCTTTTATCGTGTCCTTGTCAATTCATGGAAAGATGTAGGGTAGAGGTAGGGCAAATTAGATTGATTTGTAGCTGGTTGAACAGTCACTTCCCAAAAGTCTTGAAATGGATCCATTTCAATTTTGAGGGAGGTCCCTAGTGACTTGCCCCAGGAATCTACCTTCAGCCTCACTCAGTACAATATTGTGATAAGTGATATCCTGAAGAAATCTGACGGTGACAAATATGGGAGAATAGCTTATACTTTAAGATGCTAGGGCAAGGGTCCAAAAATATTTTCAAAGGTTGGAACAATGTGTCAAGTCTAATAAGATAGAATTTAATAGGGAAGTATCCCACAGTAAAAATCATCCAAACAAGTTCAGATGTTTGGAACCTGGCGTGTTTAAATGGAACCAGGATAGGGCAAATACAAAAATGTACCTGTAAAGGTTTTGTTATGAGTAGGCCTCCACTTGGCATCTAGGATGTTTCACAAAGCTCCATGATAACAGTAGACGTTAGACCGGGGAACAGGACGATGAGGGTGGAGAACAAACTCTGGTGGGGAGTGTGGTTTAAGAGTACAATATACAAAAGAAAAAATAAATGACTTCTTAAAATGCTACGTAAGAGGCCTTGGGTTGTATTAATAGAAATATTCTGTCCAGAATAAAAGAGGGGATGGTCCTGCTCTACTCTACAATATTGGAGGCAATTCTGGGTGACTGTCTTTTATGGAGACTTTGACTAGCTAGAATATGTAGAGAAGACAGCAACTAATATGGAAAGGGTCTTGAAACGATGTCATGTCCCTGCTCTCAACACTGCAGAGTGTGGTCCTAGAACTTCAAGGCTACATGACTCCTGGCTACCTCTTAATCCTCCCTTCTGATTTCTCTCCCCTTCTCCATTTCAGCATGGCTGGCCTCCTTGATATTTCTCAAACATCAAGCATTTATCCCTTGCAGGAACTTTGCTCTTCCCCCTACGTACTCACCTGGCTCATGCCCTCCATGCCGCCAGGTCTTTGCTCAAACGTCACTTCCTCATTTGGACCTCCCTTACCTCCCAACCTAAAGAAACACTCCCATTTCCCAGTCTCTTTACCTAGCTTTTCCTTTAGTATACTTATCAGTACCTAACATTATGTTACAAATTTACAGCCCCTATTGCCTTTATCAATAGAATGTAAGTCCCAAGATACCACCTTACACCAGTTAGAATGGCAAAAATAGACAAGGCAAGAAACAACAATTGTTGGAGAGGATGTGGAGAAAGGGGATCCCTCCTACATTGTTGGTTGGAATGCAAGTTGGTACAGCCACTCTGGAAAACAGTGTGGAGGTCCCTTAAAAAGTTAAAAATTGAGCTACCCTATGACCCAGCCATTGCACTACTGGGTGTTTACCCCAAAGATACAGACGTAGTGAAGAGAAGGGCCATATGCACCCCAATGTTCATAGCAGCATTGTCCACAATAGCTAAATCGTGGAAGGAGCCGAGATGCCCTTCAACAGATGACTGGATTAAGAAGTTGTGGTCCATATATACAATGGAATATTACTCAGCAATCAGAAAGAACGAGTTCTCAACATTTGCTACAACATGGACGGCACTGGAGGAGATAATGCTTAGTGAAATAAGTCAAGCAGAGAAAGACAACTATCATATGATTTCTCTCATCTATGGAACATAAGAACTAGAATGATCAGTAGGGGAAGAAAGGGATAAAGAAAGGGGGGGTAATCAGAAGGGGGAATGAAACATGAGAGACTATGGACTATGAGAAACAAACTGAGGGCTACAGAGGGGAGGGGGGTGGGGGAATGGGATAGACCGGTGATGGGTAGTAAGGAGGGCACATATTGCATGGTGCACTGGGTGTTATACACAACTAATGAATCATCGAGCCTTACATCGAAAACCGGGGATGTACTGTATGGTGACTAACATAATATAATAAAAAATCATTATAAAAAAAAAAAGAAGTTGTGGTCCATATATACAATGGAATATTACTCAGCTATCAGAAAGAACAAATTCTCAACATTCGCTGCAACATGGACAGCACTGGAGGAGATAATGCTAAGTGAAATAAGTCAAGCAGAGAAAGACAAATATCATATGATTTCTCTCATCTATGGAACATAAGAACTAGGAAGATCGGTAGGGGAAGAAAGGGATAAAGAAAGGGGGGGTAATCAGAAGGGGGAATGAAACATGAGAGACTATGGACTCTGAGAAACAAACTGAGGGCCTCAGAGGGGAGGGGGTGGGGGAATGGGATAGACTGGTGATGGGTAGTAAGGAGGGCACGTATTGCATGGTGCACTGGGTATTATACGCAACTAATGAATCATCGAACTTTACATCGGAAACCGGGGATGTACTGTATGGTGACTAACACAATATAATAAAAAATCACTAAAGAAAAAAAAAAAGAATGTAAGTCCCAGGATGGCTAGAGCTCTGCTCGCTTCCTGGCTCTGTACCTGGCTCCTGATACACCTTAGGTTCTCAGTGAGCACATTTTGAGGAACTCAAAGGCCATACTGCAAGCCCACAACAGGGCAGCCTCTGAGAGCTCCATCACACGCTGAAGGATCTACTTCGTGGAAGAGGCCTCTTCCACCCACATGGCCAGGCGAGAATGATGAGTGGGCACTCAAGGCAAGGCGTTTTGGGATTCGCAGACT
Source organism: Ursus americanus (assembly GCF_024610735.1). Taxonomy (NCBI): domain Eukaryota; kingdom Metazoa; phylum Chordata; class Mammalia; order Carnivora; family Ursidae; genus Ursus; species Ursus americanus. Next base: position 68,833,850 of record NC_142136.1, read on the forward strand.
CAATATAAAGAAATATTTCGAAGAGCTGGAAAGGGTGGGCCACTTGGAACCTCGCCGCCACAGGGCATGTTTCCTCGGGTGTGAGAAAGTCACTCGTCGGAGGCATTGTTTGGGACTTGAATTCAATGATAGTTAAGATTTTTTTCTATTCCAATTTTATGAGACTGTCACAGGTTAGGCCACCTCTTTCTTGTTGAAACATTTCTGAATTTGGTCTACCGAAATAAGTTTTCTTATGTGAACACATTTTCAATGTTTTGAATGTGATAATAGGATTCGATTTGTAGAAACGATGCCCATTTTCTGAAACATGGTCTGAAATATGTGAGATTTAGAGGAGAAAGATGGATCGCGTGCGGATTGTGTGTCATTCTGTATTCTCTGACAGCAACCCAAGAACGATCAAAATATACCTAATTTTTCTTATTCACATGCCCAATGTGCTCACCAGCCTTATAAATAATCACAAATGTTGCTTTCTCAGTATCTTTCTAGATAAGACATGGCATCTGTCCCAAGGAGAATGATTTTAGCACTCAACAGCTGAGAAAGGAAATGAATGATCCCATTGTGACTACTAGGGCAATTTAGGTAGTCAGGAATTATTCTGGTATGGACAGACAAAGAGTAAACAAGACCTTGGTATGCTTTTTCAATGAGGCAAAAGTTTTCTTTTGGAAAACAGCACTAAATGTTTAACACAGAGCTCAGAGAACACTGAACACAGAGATCTGTGTATTTTTACAAATTAAAACAAACAAAAAACCATAATAGGGCTTGCAGAAGACTCTGTGTTTCTCGCTTGGGGAAATGGGACAAAATATCAGCGTGGAGGGACTCCAGGCGCCTTCCAGTTAATATCTCCAGCACGGACTGACTCCCACAGTTCTGAAGGAGGCCAAGAACAGAGATAGAGCTTGAAAGTGTGTCATGGGAATTTGTGACTGTTTCTCTGGCTGAGTGATGAGATTTTTGCTGTCTGTAAATGTCTGAGGTCAGAACCCCACGGCTAGTGTTCTGTTAACCTAAAAAGAAAAAGTCTTTCCTAAAATACTAAATTTGTAAAACTTATTTCAAAAAGCAAACAAAAAAGCCCAAACACAATTTCAGCACCTTAAAACAACAACTACTGAGCTGTATAAAGGCAGACACAGGGGTGAAGCTTCTTTCTCTCCCAACAGCAGCCAGATTCTAGAATACAGTTTTGTGAGAAGGGAAGGGTAGGATATGGATGTGTGACACTGGCTCTTAGCAACTTCCCAGGAAATTGAATTTGTCCAGAAATGGGGTTAATGAAGCCAGAGCGGACCCAAGATGAGAAATTCCTTCGTCCTGGGGAATGGAACACCGGATGTTCTTGCCTGGGCATGAGCGCTTCGTGGTGGCTTTCCTACGGGAATCTAGATTGTTTGGGCTGGCTTTTGGGTCCTACCCAGGGCTGCCGGCTGGGTCTCTCTTTCCTAGATCCTCTTGTGCTCCATGGAGTCAATCCGTGGAATCAAGACAGCTAACCAGGGTGACACCAGGGTCGGAGACGCACTACAATTGTTCTTTATGCTTTACTGGCCTACTGCACATGGGGCAGACCAGTTCCTTAAGGACAGGGATGCCGCTTGTGACCATTGTATCCGCAGCCCCAAAGTCAGCCATCAGGAGAGGTTTTTTGTTACTATGAAATGAAGTGAAAAGGTCCAAAGGAGCGCATGCCTGCATTGACCTTCCTACCAATGGCACCGAGTGCATATTTTGGTACAAGAGTGTGGTTTTCTTCCTCCGCATTGTTTGGGATTCTCAAGTAATGGACACCACATACATCTTGTGCCCTGAAGACTCAGTTCTTTGGTGGGCTGGGTAGTGAGGGCAGGGTCTGCGTTCTTGCTCGCCATGGAATCTCCCATACGGTGCCCAGTACCCCACTGATGATCAGTAAACATTTGTTAAATAAGTAAAAATATAAAAATTGAAAATATTGAAAGAAAGAAAGAATGAAAAAGAAGAAAGAAAGAAAGAAAGAAAGAAAGAAAGAAAGAAAGAAAGAAAGAAAGAAAGAAAGAAAGAAAGTAAGTGATGGCTACTGGCCCCACTTGCACCTACCGGGCGGCTTACATTACCCAATAAACGGGGCTCTTTCAAAACACAGCATGTTAGGAAACTGAATTTCCCTAAAGGGAAAAGATGTTAGCACAGCAGGCCCTTTTTCCTACCGCTTTCTGGGAAGGTGAGTAGAAACATGGGACATAACTTCCCAGGGTCCTGGGCCCGCACTGACCGATGGCCTTTCAGAGGTGACCTGGTGTAACACCTCGCCCCCCCCCCCCGGCCCCGCCCCCGGCCTTGCTCATCAGACCATTAAGAGCCCCAGAAAGGAGAGCGGGCTGGTTCGGAGGCCAGGAGGGCTTGTCGTGTCCGGCCCCCGCCCCCGCCCCCGCCGCGCGGCTAGGTAACCGCTCTGGCTCCCGCCCGCCCCGCGCGGCCACCAAGTGTTTCAAAGGTGAGGATCTGGCGAAATGTGGCGGGGACAGAGGGCGGCGCGGCGTGCACTGGCCCCGCGCTGCCCCCGCCTCCCGGGGCCTCCATTTGGTGAGTTCACCGCGGGCTCCAGAGCCAGGAGAGAGACACCTGCCGGTGGCACGCGGCAGTGCGGGTCCCCGAGAAGCCCTGGGCCCTGGGAGGCCAGCGGGGAGGGGGCCGCGCCGAACCCGGAACCCGGCTCCTCTGAAGCCACTTCTTGATTCCGTTTCCAAGGACCCAACACGATCTCTTCTCTGGACCTTCTTCTAAAAGATTTTTGAAAAACAGACATATGTTCACGTATAGGGAGCCCAAATGTCTCGCTGCCTTGGCCCTTCTGGACATGGTCAGCCAGCCAGCCTCCCCACACCTGTTCCCAGGGCCGCGGGGCCAAGTCAATACAAGAACCGGCCTCCGCAATCAGCGGGTCCTTGAAAGAGAGGGCAAAGTCCCGCTAGGCTGCTGCTTTTTTTTTTTTTTTTAAGTTATTTATTTAATAGTAATCTCTACACCCACCTTGGGGCTCGAACTCACGAGCCCGAGATCAAGAGTCACATGCTAGTCCAGCAGAGCCAGCCGGTCGCTCCTGTCTAGGTTTCTTTTAAGTTCAACTACATAGGTTAGCCAGATTGCTCTCTGGGAAACATTTGCCTGGGCTCTGTGAGCTTCAGGCCAAACCCCAAACCACTGCCTGCTCCTGTGTGTGTGTGCATGTGTGTGTGTGCGCGCACACGCTCACGTGTGTTGCATTTCTGCACGCATGTGGGGGGGCGTGCAAGGTAAAAACTGGATGTGTTAGAAGTCACAAAGAAGGGAGCAAAGTGCAGTGAGAACAAACACGAACAACTCCCTTTGCACAGGCTAGTGGGAAAGGAAGGACTAATCTGGGAAATTCTAATCGTCAACTTTCCTTGACCATCAAGCACCAGAAAAAAGAACTCCATGAAGGCTGAAGAACTAAAAAGTCTTCTGGGGGCTGCTGGTCTGGAGCGAATCCCTGCAGAATGAGGGAGATTTGAGTCCCTGTAAGGCAAGGGGTGAACAGGGCTTTCCATTTCGGGGGGTGGGGGTGGTGGTGGTGGACAGTGGCTTAGGGTGAGATGCTGCTGGCTAAGTAGGGTATTCCAGGAAGTGCGTGGTACCCCTGGAATTGATAGGGGAGAGCAGCCCTGGAGCAGTTTCAGCCTAACCTGGGAACCTGTTAGCAATGCAAATTTGAGGGCTCCTCCCTAGACCTACTGAATCAGAGTCTCTGGGGTGGGCCCTAGTGATCAGTCTTTAACAAGCCCTGTGGGTGATTCTGATGTTCTCTAAAGTTTGGGAACCCCTGGATTGGGAAATAGAGAAGAAAGGAGCCGACTGGGTGGCATCCCAGGTGCAGGGCAGTGAGCTCCCCACGTATAAATAAGGGGGGGGGGGATAAAGGTGCACCGTTGGCAGGTACAGGATATGGGGAAGGGGATTCAGTTGGTGAGGGGGAGCAGTAAGTAAAGGTCGTGCTGGTCCTGTTGAGTTCACTGTGAAAGCAGGGCACGCGCATCCAAATTCCCCCGGCAGCTGGAAGTCAGGGATGGGGTTCCCCTGTGTGCAGTGGAAATGAAAGAGGAGGGCAGCTCACTGTGATCAGACAGACGGGGGAGGACAGAGAGTCCAAAAGCCTACAGGGAAGGGCTGGTCAGAGAGGAAGGAAAAAAAACCCGATCAGTGCGGTGCCACTGAGGCAGAGAAAGGAAAGACTCAAGAAGGAACAGGTCGGAGGGAGAAGACCTCCAATGTCAGCTGGCCTCAGGCAGTGTTTTCTCACCCATTAGAGGACTGTGAAGCAATATGGCTATAAACCCAGCATTTAAAATAATAACAGAAAATGTCAGAGTCTATTTCACATAGCAAGGATACGGTTTCATGAAACTTCTGTGTAAGATATATTTTGGTGTCAACTATACTTCAATTTAAAAAAGATATATTTTGGGGGGGGGCCTACATCATTTCTGTGGCATTCTTGCTAAAAATGTCTAACTTCAGTGCAATCTTGAAAAAATATCAAACTGCGATGGAGGGATATTTGACAAAACAACTGATACTCTTCCGAAGTGTCAAGGTCATAGAAGTCAAGAAAAGACTGATGAACTCTCATGGATTCCGGAGAATAAGGAGAAATAACGAAATGCCATGGGAGATGCCGAATGGGGTCCTGGGACAGAAAAGGGACATTAGTGGAAAACTGGGATCTTTAGTTTGGTTATTAGTACAGCACCCATGTTAGTTTCCTGATTTTGACTATTGCACTAGGGAAAGTGGGAGGGGGATGGCTTTGTCTATTTCAGCGGCTATAACAAACTGCTACAGACTGGGTGGCCTGTAAACAGAATATATTTCCCACATTTCTATTGGTTGGAAGTCCAAGATCACGGTGCTGGCAGATTCTGTGTCTGGTGAGAGCCCGCTTCCATCATAGCTGGTGCCTTCTTGCTGGGTCCTCACAGGGTGGAAGGGCCTAGGGAGCTCTCTGGAGCCTCCTCCATAAGGGCACAAATCCCATTCTTGAGGGCTCCCCCCTCATGACCGGCTCACCTCCCAAGGCTCCACCCCCTAATACCATCACTTTGTGCATGAGGATTCCAACATGGGAATTCTGGGGGGACCCAAGCCTCCGGAACATAGCAAAGGATACATGGAAATCTTCTGCAGGATTTCTGCAGCTTTTCCGAAAGGCCAAAATTAGTTCAGAACACAGCTTAAAAACAAGCTGTATTTGTGTATATGTGAACTCGGCGGGGGATGGGACGTGATGTAAAATTTGGGGAGGCTTGGTGAAAAAAGTTTGAGAGCCACACTGTCTGGGGTGTGGAGGGCACGTGCACGGGGCAGTGAGGGTGAGCTCAGGCAGCTGAGGTCCTGGGAGGCCTCGCGTGCGTTGTCAGGGAGGGTGAGAAGCTGCAGGTCGTGGTCAGAGAGGGGACTGGGGTTATCACAGTGCGTACAGGTGGATAGATGCGGGTCTCACTTCTGTTTGATGGATGCTGTGGATTCCAGAAGGAGAGGAATTCTAACCCCAGGAAGCCTGAGAGGTGTAGGCAATGTGGGCGTTAAAGCTCTCGCAGTGAAATCCTGTTACAACCTACCACGGCCACGTGGGGGGAAGTTACGTGGCAGAAACACGTCCTCTGCTACCCAGGGGAGGGTAGCATTTGATAGTCTAGGGTTGTGTTATTTCTTGGATTTTTATTTTTTCAGGGTGCGGGGAGGACCTAATTTCATAATCTAAGTTTCGTAATCAAAGTTATGATCAAAGACCTATTTTATAATTGAAGCCTCTCTGAAATCCTGAAAGCCCTAGGCAGATAACTGTCCCTCCTTCAGGAGGAATCTTTCGAGCAACCTGGGGGAATGAAAGATTCTGGTAATTCAGTAGCTTCTAACTTGCTTCTCCAATGTTTTGAGTTAGAGCCATGGCTGTCCACTGAGGGCCATTTTGCCTTCCCCGCCCCCCACATTTGGCATTGTCTGGAGCCATTTTCAAGGGTCGCAACCGGGTGTGTGTGTGTGTGTGCATGCACTAATGGCACTGGGGGGAGGCCCAGGGGGGTGCTAAATGCCCTGTGCTGCACAGAACAGCCTTCCACCCACAACAGAAAATGATCCAGCCCAAATGCCAATAGTGCCAAAGTTGAGAAACCCTGAATTAGAGGAGATGAAAATCTGAGGTCTGTTTATGGTTAGGAACGTTGCCTGGCTGCTTCTCACAAAAGAAGGGTATTAAACTTCATTTCTTGGCTTCATTTCAAGGGGATAATTATAACCTGCCTACCTAAAATCTACACTTTAATTTTCAATGGGTATCTTTCTTCAGTTCGTGCTTAAACAGGCTTGGGGTGGCTGTATTCTCGACAACAGGGCAATATTCTGGGCCTGAGTGGGTTACAGGTCAGCAGTGGGCCAAACAATTGGTCTTGAAGGGATTCGAGATCTTCGGGTGATAAGCACTAAAGCAAGAAACCTAGGACGTTATCATCATCATTCATTATTAGTACTATGACAGCCCTCCTTCAGCCACTCTCGGGATTCCCACAGGATTGTCATTAGTACTCGGGTCAAAAGCAGACTGGTGACCTTCAGTCTCAGCAGACCCCGCCTGGAATGATCATATTAGGCGTTAAAAGCCAGGAGCTCTCCCTCTGCAGGGCCTTGCCGCCCGCTCGCAGCGCTTGGGAGAGGCCCTGCACTGGCAGCACGGAGCTTCAAAGCCAATCTTCAGTCTCCTGTTTGTACTCGCTGTTCCCATATTTAGCACAGAGCAGCACATACTTGTCTATGGCTTCAAGGCGAGAGCAAATTCTGAAGGCATTAAGGAGAGACTCACTTCAAGCAAACACGAGAGCCCAGAACAAGCTAAGGGCACGACTTCCCCTCTCTCTTTGCTTAGGTTTCAAAGCTTTATAATAATAATTCAGGGTAGCAAACCTTGACATCACAAGTCAGGTTGCCAACTAATTGACAAACCAAATGATTGCCTTTTTATGAGCCGCACCGATCAGTGTGTGAAACTGGATTTGGCTTTTTTTTTTTTTTAATAGTATTTTAATGTTAAACAAGCCTGAGCAGCTGCATACCAGTGGACTAAGAGCAGGTTGGGTCTTTCTTTCTTTCTTTCTTTCTTTCTTTCTTTCTTTCTTTCTTTCTTTCTTCTCTTTCTTTCTTTCTTTCTTTCTTTCTTTCTTTCTTTCTTTCTTTCTTTCTTTCTTTGTTTATTTTCCCTAGGATTTCTGTCTTTAAAAGATTGTATCAAGCTCATCCTTAGTTACCTGGAGCTTTGGCAAAGTATGACTTTGGGGATGATAAACAGTGGTACACGGTGCTTCTCTGCTTGACGGGTCTTTCTGTAAGTAGGTTTGGAATGGAGACTATCCTGGCACGATTCTTCCTTATTACTTCAGAGCACGAGTGCTGCCTTTCTAAGTGGCTAAGATGCCACTGACTTTTAATTTGATATTTGAGGAGCTGCCCACTCCACCTTCTCTGGCCTAGGTCCTCAAAAACAGGCATTTTGAAGGCGTTAGCTGAGGGGAGAAGCAGAAATATTACTCATGGGGCCGAGTCTGTCTTTGCAAAGCAGCTCACTGGTGTCTCCCGGGCAAAGCCTGAGATCCAGGCTCTTGGTGGGAACAATCAAAACTCTAATAAGAGGGGCGCCTGGGTGGCTCAGTCCTTAAGCGTCTGCCTTCGGCTCAGGGCGTGATCCTGGCGTTCTGGGATCGAGCCCCACGTCAGGCTCCTCCACTGGGAGCCTGCTTCTTCCTCTCCCACTCCCCCTGCTTGTGTTCCCTCTCGCTGGCTGTCTCTATCTCTGTCAAATAAATAAATAAATCTTTAAAAAAAAAAACAAAAAAACCCCAAAAAACTCTAATAAGAGTTCATATCCCCTGGTTACTTAGTATGTGCCAACCTGAGTCCCACGTTTTTCTGTGGAAGGACTCAGTTCAGTCCTGTCACAACGCCTTGACGGAGGTGTTATTGGTGCTTCTGTACCATAGCTGAGGATCCTGAGGCTGGGACAGGTCGGGTACTTGACCCAAGGTCACGGAGCAGAAAGACTTGCTAGAATTTGCAACAAGCCATCTGCCTCGAGGGGCCTTGCTCTTGACTTTTCCCAACAAACATGATCTTAAAAACCTGAATAAATTAGCAGGTGATAATTATACGGTTTGTTTTAAAAATGTTCCAGACTATTTTCACATTCCTTCCCTCTTTCGCTTAGGAGGCATGACGGTAACTGGAATCCTGGAAGGTGTCTTTTCATAAAGATTAGATTCGAACACGGCCAGATGCGAGCACACACTCTCCCTTTTCTAATACACCTTGAATGGAAGGTCTTCATGAGCAAATTGGGTGCCCCAAGAGATCACTTCAGTTTATTTTCCTTCTCCCAAAGATGAATTTAGGTGGTGGGGTGCTTGAGGTTGCCTTTCAGTAATGCCTTTCTTTTTCTACACTTTTCTTGAACATGATGCAATTGATACCCCTTTGAAGTTTAATTATACCTCTGCCATCGCACCGCATGAAGCATTTACTCACGGCTGTGTTTTGGGAAGCTGAGTGTATAGCAGGAATGACATATTTATCTTGGAATTGAGACTTGAGAAGCAAGTTCCTCCCTTGAACGTGGCTTAAGATAGATCACCTCCCCATCTGGGATTCCAACCTCAGGTACATAAGGGAGCCAACAGTAAACCTGAAGACTAAAGAGAGTAGGAAGACATTTTCCATTAATGTAGCTGAAAGCTGATGAAGGCACGTGTGGCCATCTAACGTTTCTGCAGGGCTTTAGCTCTAGGACTGCCACCCCGCCCCCAACCTCCCCATTCACTATCCTACACTTATCCTAAAGGTAAGAATGATTGGCAAATCACCACTTTCAACAATGCCTGTTCTGGCTTAAACATGGCCCTTGTGTCTCAAGTTGAATATGGAACAAGTTGATGACATACAGACAATTCTGTGCTTCTGAGACATGTGGCAGCCTGTTGGCATTACCGAGGAGGCCCTTCGAAATTAGTTCCCTACCTGCGTGGGCTGGCTGCGTTGGTAGAGCATTTGACTCTTGATCTCCAGGGTCGTGAGTTCAAGCACCGCATTGGGCAGAGAGCTTACTTAAAATAAACAAACAAACAAACAAACAAACATTTGTTTATTTATTTATTTTTAAAAATGGCATTAGTCCCCAAACTTCCTTTCTAGATCTAGCACCTGCCACCCCCACCCTGCAGCCCCACTAGATGGCCTGCACCTTTTTACTCCAGGTGGGGTAAAAGGCCAGTCGAGGCCCCATTTCAGAATCCCAAGGATTGGTTTTCTATTTCCTCTAGGCTGCACCTTTGAGACTTAAAAACAAGACTAGGATGGGTCGATGTGGTTCCAAGATGACCACCTTGCTCAAACCCACAGAGACAGACGGAATTCAATATCTTAATTTCATGCCTCCACACATTAATTTAATTCGTGTGGATCCCTCATCCTGGGATGCCTTCCTCCACTTTGTCTGTAGAATTATACTTTTCCTTCTGTATCCAATCATTTTCCAGTGACCAGACCCTCTGACTGAGATGCCCCTCACACCCCCAGACTTCCATAACACCCGGGCTTCCCTGCCTAGCACACACCACATGGGGGCCTCTCGCTATCGCTTCGTCTACCTTTCCCACTAAACCATTCATTCATTCTGGCTGATAGTACGGGATCAATATAGTTGTTGAATAAATGAATGAATCTTTCTTTCTGACAGAGCCTGTTTGGGAAACAATTCAAGTCGGAAGATTAATCAGTGAATATAGAAGGCCTGGTGAGCTGAGCCCGAAAGGCCCCAAATCCATGTCGGCAGCAGCTACCCTGTCCCACAGCATCACCGCTCGGCCAGGTTGCTCCAGATTCTTCAAACTCTCCATTTTTTGATGCTATGAGCACCTATGTCAGCTAAGGACCCCCAAGTACGTACGAACGTCTTTGGTTTTAAACTTGGCCACGACTGTAGTAAAGAAAAAAAACCCAAGAAAGCTCTAGTTTCCTACGTTGAAGAAGTGATGTTACTTCTCACTTTGGGATCATAAGTTGAGCTGGACAGGCTTTGTGGGATGTTCCCTCTGCCGGTTCTCCCACATCTACTTCTGGGCCCCAACAGTGCTGTCCGCCTGCTTTTCCAAGGGGTGTAGGAATGCTCTTGTGCTAATGGCTACCCACTACGAGGAAGAGAAATTTCCCCTCAGAGACAGCTCCATGTGAAGGTAAAGGAGATGGACTCCATCAGCCCACTGCCAAATCCGAAGCCTGAGGGGCTTATGGAAGTAGGAGTCTATTCATCTCTGCTAACACATTAGCACTAATTTGTTGTTCAAGGACAGGAAGGCTCCTGTGGGAACTTTTTTTTTTTTTTTAAGATTTTACTTATTTGAGAGAGAGAGAAAGCATGAGTGGGGTGAGGGGCAGAGGGAGAAGCAGACTCCCCGCTGAGCACGGAACCCCATGTGGGACTAGATCCCAGGCCCCTGGGATCATGACCTGAGCCAAAGGCAGACACTCAACCGACTGAGCCACCCAGGTGCCCCCTGTAGGAGCCTTTTGACCATTTTGACCATGTGGAAGGCTCCTGAAAGATCTATAAGTATAGGGAAAAGAGAAACTTCTGGGCAGTGTGAGAATCTGACCTTGGGCCATGGTCATTCTCTTGGTCATGTTCGAGGCCTTGACCAGGCTCTCCCTCTGTCATTTTGTCCTGCAGTTTTGCATGGGAATCACTCTGTACCTACTGGGACCTAATCAAGTGTAAACACCTTAAAATGCCATCAAAAGCCTTAGAGGCACTGGTCAGGTATTATCAGTGACCAATAGTGAATCTGAATGACAAGATTTCATTCTTTTTTTATGGCCAAGTAATATTCCATTGTGTAGCTATACCACATCTTCTTTATCCATTCAACTCTTGAAATCTTGTCATTCATGACAACACGGATAGAACTAGAGGGCATTGGGGCGCCTGAGTGGCACAGCGGTTAAGCAGCTGCCTTCGGCTCAGGGCGTGATCCCGGCGTTCCGGGATCGAGCCCCACGTCAGGCTCCTCCGCTATGAGCCTGCTTCTTCCTCTCCCACTCCCCCTGCTTGTGTTCCCTCTCTCGCTGGCTGTCTCTATATCTGCCAAATAAATAAATAAAATCTTTAAAAAAAAAAAAAAAAGAACTAGAGGGCATTATGCTAAGCGAAATAAGCCAAAAAGGGAAAGACAAATATTTTGTGATTTCACTTATATTTGGAATCTAAGAAACAAAACAAATGAATAAATACACAAGCAGCAACAAACAGAAACAGATTCATAAATGTGGAGTGTAAATTGGCAGTTGCCAGAAGGGAGGGGTGTGGGGGGGTGGAATAGGCCACATTGATGAAGGGGATGAAGAGGTACAAAATTCCAATTACAAAGTAAATAAGTCAAGGGTATGGAAGGTGCAGCATAGGGAATATAGTCAATAATATTGTAATAACTTTGTATGGAGGTAGATGGTAACAATACTTATCATGGTGAGCGTTTCATACTGTATATAATTATCGAATCATATGTTGTACATCTGAAACTAGTATATGTCAATTATACTTCAATTACAAAATTTTAAAAATAGTGAATTGGAGCTCCCCCTGAGTCCCCCATGCTCAGCACAAGGGCAGCCCTTCCCATCCCCTCACGTCCCTGAGATTCTGGGAGGACTGGGCCATCTCTTTTCTTTGTTTATCCCCCATGGCACTCAACTCAATCAATACTTTACAGTCAGGTGCTTGAAGTGTTTTCGTGAATCGAACTGAAGGCAACAACAAGGATTTGTACATGGTCGAACTACCTTTGTAGATCCCAAAAGATGTGGGAACTTGGGCAGATTTCATAGTTTTTAGCTAGAGTGGTCTGTTAATGGGGAGCCCATGAGACTGGCTACACGCAGCCTGGAATTTTCCAGATGGCCTTGGATTGAAATAATCTATCTTGGTCTCTGCCTGAGTAGACTGTACAAGTCTTGTTCCGAAAGTTCTTAATTTGGGACTTGAAAAATGTGATTGCTGTGTCTGCGGGACATCCAGAATGATAGCAATAATGCCGCCCAATAAAGTGGACATTCGTTAAGTGCCAAGCACGGAGCTAAGCAAGCACTCTTCCATGTAGCGTGACCACCAAGGTCCGTGAGAGCTTAGGCGGTATCTTTATGACCTTGTCACCCATACATTTTTCCTAAAGACTTTTCAGCCTACTTGAGGTTCTCCATCACGGGCTCAGGATGGGTCTGACCTGATGAAGGAGGATAAGGGGTCAAGTGTGCTGGAGAGCTGTGACAGAAGTCCCCCATATGGACCTGCTTTTGTGTTTATGGATTACCCGTGGCGACTGTCAGCAGTTAATACAGACAACAATTCGCGGCCATCCTAACCACCAGCTTTACTTCTTCCAAGGAGGCCTGGGGCCTTTCCCCAATGAGGATTATCCTTTTCTAGAAGTTCAATGGAGCTTGTTTCAAGCTTAGAATTATGAAAAACAAACTTTATATAAGAATAGAATATTCTTCTTTGTTTTTGTTTTTCGTTTTAAGAATAGGATATTCTTTACGGTTTCCAGGAACAGGCACTATTCTACTGTGCGTTAGGTCATAAAGCCAGGGCAGAGAGCATTTAAAACTTGGTGTCTATAATCTCTCTTCCCATGCTCTCCTCTCATTCTTCTTCCCTCATATCCCTTGAAGCCCAGCTGTTTTGCTAATATTCCATCAAGTATTTCCTATGACCTGCAAAATCTATTAACAGGTGAGAAAAAACTTAACTAGTCCGGGCAAAAAAGTTGATCCCAAATCTTGAACATTTTCCACTGGAGGCAGTGAAGACGGGTTGGGCAGTGGAGTTTAATTCTTTATCTTTCTTCTTCTGTGCCACAATTCTCTTTCTAGCAAATCAGATCAATGGGCTGAAGGGACTGGGGGAGGATGAGGATGGTCGGATGGAAGCAGAGCCTGCCCCTCTCTGAGCTGTGGGCCTCACAGAACCAAGGCTGAAGGACAAGAGAGATGGCAAGACGATCAACATCATCTCATCTCCTTGGACGTCAGAAGGGATGGGATCGGTGGGTCATTCATTCCCAGGGCTCCTGCTGATCCACAGGGGACAATACACAGGACAAAGATTTTTTGAGATTACCTGAAGCTCTAAAAATGTGCAGGCGATACTCGGACACCCTTTCTATTTTCTTATTTTGGTAAAACACACACATCAAATTTAACATTGAACATCCTACAGCGTTCACGTCGGTGGCATGAAGTACATTTTCGTGCCGTGAATCACCACCAACCATCTCCAGAATTGCTTCCTCTTCCCAAACCGAAACTCCGTCCCCCTTAAATACTAACTCACCGTTCTCCCCTCTATCCAGCCCCTGATGACCACCGTTCTATTCTCTGTCTCTAAGGATTGGACTCCTCCAGGTACCTCACGTAACTTGATGGATTTATTTCACTTAGCATCACGTCCTCGAGGCTCGCCCGTGTTGTACAAGTCAGAATTCCCCTCCTTTTTAAAGCTGAGTAATATTCCAATGTATGTGTGCAGCACATTTCGTTCGTCCATTCATACACGGACACTTGGGCTGTTTCCACCCTTTGGCCATGATGACTAATGCCGCTGGGAACAGGGGTGTACCAATGTCTGTTTGACTGCCTGCTTTCAGTTCTTGCGGATATAGACCCCGGAGTGGAGCTGCTGGATCATATGGCAATTCTGTGTTTCATTTTTTGAGGAACTGCGTATCGTTTTCTGCAGAGGCCGCACCATTCTGATAATCTTGGTGGTGCAGGCGCAGGTCCTTGTAAGAGGCGAACCTGATAAGACATGAATTTGCTCTTTGACCCAGGCGACCTGTATCTTTGATCTTCTCATGCTGGGGGTGTTAGCATGCTTCTGCCTTAGGTTCCCCACCTGCAGAAAGATGGCAGGTACTGTTCCTCTCAGGAAAACAAGGGTCTATGGGATGTAGCACTGAGATTGGCTAGGGAAAGAAATTTGGTTCAAAATACCTTGAGTTCCAGGGCCAGAGCCTGTGTCAGTGCCCTTCTTTCTCCAGCTTGAGCTGCCCCTGCTTCCGCTGCACACGCCAGGGGTGGGGGTGGTTGGAGGCTGCATCTGGGTGGTGAGGGTCCAATATCCTGCTTGTCGTACATGGCTATCAAGGACCTTCTCCAAGGCCCTGGTGTAAAGGACCATCTGCAGCCACCAGGCCATCGTGCCTGCATTTCTGACTTTTGTTTCAACTTGCCGCGTTCCCTTTGCCTTGGTGTGGTATGTGGTTCCATAGAGAAGAGTGTCCACTGAGTGATGGATTCATCAAAATCCAATCAAGATTTCATTAAGAACCTGATAGCTCCATTCTTTCCCTCTGTCTCTGCCTTCCCATCCCCCAGTGGGTTCTTACTCAGCATGTCAAAAGCTCTGCCGTTTCCACAACACACGTTCACTCTCTGATCCACACCAGGGCTCGTGGAAGTAGGGAAGGCCCCATACCTAGCTGTCATTAAGGAACAGAAAACGGATTGGTGTCCTGTCCTTGGGAAGGCTCCAAGGCTATTCCTCACCCCTCTGGCACTGTGGCCAGGCTGGCCTTTCGGCTAGCTCCTGCCAGAGTTGCGGGGTGTCCTCGGAAAGGGGGGGGATATGGAGACGCAGGGAAGCAGAAGGCACTGAGGCTCCAGCTGGAACTCTGGCAATGAGTCGGTCACAGCTCAAGGAGGGCTCGCTCCCAAGCAGCTCTGCTGGATTTCTGGCCCCGCCGCTGGCAGCCCAGAGATGTCTACACAAAGACTCTTGTCCGTGGAGGATCAGAAACGGCGCGCAAGGCCTCCTCAGGGCTGACTGGAAGGTGTCTAAGAAACAAGGTCACACCTGTATCTTCCAGCAAAGACTGACCTCTGTTTCCAAAGCATCAGCTGACAAATTAATGAATCTTTAGTGGCCCTGTCATCTGAGCAATGGCTGTAGCGCAGAAGGGAGTGCCACGTGCTGTGCCGCCCCAGCCCCGCCTCCGGGCCAGGCCAGGCCTCCGGGGCTGGGCCCCTCGGAGATGACTCTCCCCACTTGGAGTGAGGCCCCGCGGCAGCAGGGAGCCAGCCGCCTTGTTCGCCTTGTTCGCGGCTGCTTCCTCAGCACCTGGAACAGTGCCAGGCAGGGGAGGCACTCAGTATTTGTAGAATGAATGAATCCACAGCTGAAATCTGGCCGGGGCTGGAGAATGGGCCGGCCTCCCGTTCTAGAGACAGACGCTTCTGGAGAAGGGACTGCCACGGAAAAGCGCTATGCAGTTCCATTGAGAGAAGACCTTGGACTAGAGATAACCAATGTTATTGTTCCTCCCTGGTCCTTCTCCTGTCCCTGAGTCATCACTGAAGACTACCCTTAGAGACAGGAGGAAGCAAAATATCCCCGGGCTTCTATGGCCCCAGGGGTAGGGGGGCGGGGGGAGGGGAGTGGGGGAGAGTATTACAAAGTGCTAAGTAAGGCTGTCACCTTCTGGGTGTGGGAGGAGGGTGTCCCCTTTAAGGCAAATCTGCATATATATGCATATCTGTGTCCACGTACACCCTAACCTGCAAAGGGACACCCAGCTCTTCCGACCTATAAACAAACTAATCCTTCTGCTTTCTCCTTTGCTGGATGTGCTGAATCAAAATTTAACTGTCAATGTTCTAGAAATTTTAGAGGGGAAAAAACACAAAATGAACCCGCCATTTACATTTTAAATTTTAAAATGTCATTATTAGTTCACATTTTTTTTTATAAGTAGAAGAGTGTATTTTGAAGATTTTCCAGCGAGACAGGGAAATAAAGGTCAAATTAATCTTGAATCTTCAGTTGCAAAGGGGATTGGATCTCCTGTTTTTTCCTGTATTTGTGTGCGTGCAATAGGGCGCCTAACCTTGTCCTAATTAAAAGGCTCGGAGAAATCTTCATTTTTCAGGGTCATCATCCATTTTCCGAGGGGAAAATGGACTCTCACTTTGGAAAACACAAAACCATGTTTGTTTTACGTCCCTCGGAAAACAGCTCCTTGCGCCGGGCGGAGGCAGGCGGTCAGGCTGGGCGCTGGAAGCCGGAGCCCGGGGCTGCAGCGCGTTGTGTAACCGGCCTGGGAATCACGTTGCACTGACGAGATCCGCAGGCTTTTAGTGCAATAATAAGCTTGATCTTTCTATTCAAATACAAGGAACAACCGCAGCCGGCTCCAAGTCACGTGGCCCGGTCACATGGTGCCGAAAGCCGGAGACCGGCTGGCAATCATTAACTAATGCTCACTCCCGGGGAGAAAATGCAGGTTTTAAAGACTCGCGGCTCTGTTTTTGTAAAAGCAGCAGCCCTAGAAGAGAAGGTATACGTGGTGGGTGGGGTGTGGCGAGCTTGCGAAGGGCTCTCCAAGCAAAGGAAACGAGCCAGCCACCCCCCCCCCCCGCCGGGGTTGTTCTGTTCGCGCTGGACAGACTTGCTCAGGGTCACCCGCTGTCCCCCACCTGGAGGGGCGGTGGGGCTGAGCATCCCCCCGGGCGGCGCGCGGAGGGAGGGGCCGGCCGAGCGGGCGCGGGGCCCGGGCTTTTGCGAAATGCAGGGCACGGCGGTGCCACGAGCGGAGAGCCGCGTTTGCTCTCCCTTGTGACGTGCGTGCTCCGAGGGGCGGCCGAGTTCGGGGAGGGGCTGTGCGGGGTGGGCAAGGGCAGGGTGAGCCTGTGCGCGCTCCTGGCGTTTTCACTAGAACGAAAACCAGCCTCCAGAGGTGGTTCCTTTAAGTCTTTCTGTGGTTAAGCACAGACACAAGGGCTCTGCCTACCTGAATGTTTCCTTGTTCAGTCGTTTGAATTTAGAAAGAAGTTCTTTCACTTTCTCCAACTTGTATAGTGTTACTGTGTGCTTTCAAACAGTAATGAGCCCGCCGAGTTTGTTGGATTTGGGCGGAGAAGCGACAATCGGGAGCGTGAAGAAAGTTTGGAATCTCTGGCAGGGAAGGGGTAGAGAAAGTACAGATAAAAGACAAGCAGAAACTGACTTTTTTTTTTTTTTTAAAGCTAGGTGTGTTTTATTTCACACGATTAAAAAAAAAGTACTTTCCCCCAGCACTGTGCAATATGGACTCAGCCTGGCGAGCAAATCCGCCAGTATGGTGTGGAGCCTTATGCACTGAACTTAATTTAAATCTTTACAGAAAGAACACATACACAAGGAATTCCCAGTTTTCTAGGTTCCCCGTCTGCCTGAAATAGAACTATTTCAGGAAATTGAGTTTGTTAGGGAGTTCAGTCGTCTCTGTGCTCACCACCCCCTTCTTGAAAAAGATGAAAGTACCTGACTTTAAGGGATGGACCCAGGTGTTTTTGTTTTTAAAGATTTTATTTATTTGAGAGAGTGTGAGCAGGGAGAATGGCAGAGGGAGAGGGAGAAGCAGGCTCCCCACTGAGCAGGGAGCCCAACGCGGGGCTCCATCCCAGGGTCCTGGGATCATGACCTGAGCTGATGGCTGAGGCTTCACCGACTGAGCCACCCACGCGTCCCAGGCCCAGGTTTTTTTGTAGGGCCTGAAGCTTATATAATCCGAGAGGCTTTGAAGAGGATATAAAATTATATATACAAAATTAGGTATTAAGGTACCCCCAAGTTCAGAAAAATACATATTATTTGCTTACCACATCTCTAATAATATCCTTTTTGTCCTGTATTTTGGGGGGCATATTTCTTAGGTGGTCTCAAATTCATTCTGACCAGTTATCAACTTTAAATGTGCCTAGAGTTGTACAAGTTTGATGGTTGGAAAAATTTTGCCCGGGCTAGTCTCTGATTAGTCTGTTCTGGCTTGTCTGTTCCACATCTTGATTTTCCTCAGCAGGCCCACACTACCTCGGTGCCGGACACCGAAGGACACACTCCTATTGCGATATGACCTCTGATTCGAGCCTTCCTATCTCCACGACGGGTGGGTCAGCCCAGTGGGCTGTAGGAATATTGCTGGAAAACTTCCCTACTTGAGAACAGCCGGCAGTAACTAAACTGTAAATATAGTTCACAAATTTATGAATATCTCTTAACCCAAAGTAAAGGTATCTCTGACTCCAGTTCCTCTTAGCCCGATCCCCAAAATTCCCATGTCTGCTCCAAAGTCACCCAAAAGGAGGGGGAAATGTGGCCAAAAGGAAGTCAGAGTAGGAAGAGGCAATCAGAGCAATCAAGGTCAGAGTATCTTACCACCGCCAAGTTTACAAAAGCAAATGGCCATGAATGTGTTGCTGGGGCTCCTGCGTGGGTGAGAGGCTTGGAGCTTCCTTTTTCAGCAGCTTCAAGGTAAATGGGTTTCTGGTGACCCTGGGTGCATAACAAGTACATCTCAGGGAGTCATTTTCTGGGTCCCAGAATCCAAGATCCTTGTTTGAGGCAAGCTTGCTTATCTGGACATCTCGTGGGAATGAAGTAAATTCCATTAATAAAAAGCCTCTGCTGGGCTCTGACTCAGCCCCTCGCCTGTTCCCTTCACCCAACCAGGCTCTCAGGGAAAACCAATCTCCCGCTCCACACGTGCAAGGGAAGGGAGGAGGGGAGGAGCTGGCTCAGGGCATTGATTCCGTGTGTATTTGTTCTGTGTGTTTTCTGTGCCCAGCCCAACCGAGTGCTTTTGTTACACACATCACACCCTGTACTGCCCAGGACGACCCTGTGGAGCGGCTGCTAGGACGAGCCCTGCTGTGCAGGGAGAGGGTTTTCTGCCTGCAGTCACGTGGCCACAGCATTTCAAAGCGGGAACTCAGGACCGGCTGACTCCCCAGGCTGGTTCTTTCCAGACTGAACTCTGATCTTCAACTTTTCATGAAGAGAATGCAGCACATGTCTTGCTTGAGTTTCTATGGGGGAGCTGACGTTATTTGCAGCGGTATCCGGTTATAGCTCCCCTTCCTTTCCGCCTGTTCTTGCAGAGCCTGGTCTCACTGCCTGCTAAAATAATTAGGGAGTGGAGCCAACGGGATTCCTTGAGCAGCTTTCAAGTTCCTCTCTGCCCCTCTGATGCTAATGTTCTTTCCTTGCCTTACCTGGCCACGCTCCTGTAACCTTGGCGATGCCACACTTCGCACTCCCTCTTGCCGCCCCAGGGATTGCCCCTAAAATATGCCACCTGCTTGTCGTCTGCACAGCAAAAAAGAGTCACCTTGTTGAATCACTCACCTAGCTTGTCAGGACAGTATTTTGAATTTGGAGTGGCTTGCCAGCATGCTGTTTATGGGGAAAAGGAGGCTGTCAGTTCAGACAATCCGCAAATGCACCAATTAGCTGGATGGAAAGAACCCGAGTGCAGGCGGTAGCTCTCCCCTGCACATGAGATAACCCATCGGATCCAGTTTCCCCACTGCGGTAGCCGTGATGTTTTCTTCCCAGGCCAGGCTGGGGACGGGCCCTCCAAAGCATGACTGACTCCTTCAGCTCAGGGTCTCTCCCCTTCTCCACCACTGACGTCTGGGGGCTGGGTGGTGCCTTGTAGGATGTTTATGGGGACCCCTGGCTGCTATGTAATGCTTCCTCTGCCCGCCCACCCCACCCCTACTGTGGTCATCAATAATATCTTCACCCATTGCCAAATGTCCCGGGGCGGGGGGGGGGGGGGGAAGGGGGGCAACATTGCCCCCGGTTGAGAGCCACTTCCTGAGCCCTGTCAGCAGACGGCCACCAGCAGTTTCCAGCTGTGTTGATTCTTTAGGTGTGGGGTCAGGAGACAGAGTGGCTTTTGGCTCCCCTGGGGAGATGACTCACAGTGGGAATGTTCTAAGGTAGACACGGGGCTCATGGCGCCAGGCCTCCTGCATGAGAGTGTTGCAGGGGAAAAGGTAAAACCTTTGAGAGTAGACACGCGCTCATTTCTCCAGGCGCTCATTTCTCCAGTCCGTTAGCCTGAGGTTGAGGTGGGTGCCTGAAAAGGTCAGCTTGGTGATTAGAGTTCTGCGGTCAGACACCCCGGTTTGAATCCCAGCTTTGCTCTTAATTTGCAGTGGGACTTTGGATAAGTTACTTTACCTATCCGTGTCTCGGTTTCCTTATTTGCCATATGGGAATGAGAATATCCATATCGTAGAGTTGTTTAAAAAATTCCATGAGATAATGCCTGTGTTTGATGCATAGTAAGTGCTTAGCCCATGTGACCCACTTTTAAATTTCTGGACCGATCTTTGACAATGATGATGATGATTGTTTTGTTTGAATGTAGATAAGTAGATCTCTGCCCAGATTCTCCAGATAATTGTGTGAGCCTCCTGCTTGGTTGATTCTGGAAACAGTATACCCAGTAGCAACTTTAGAGTCTCCTTCTTGCTTAAAAAAAATTTTTTTTTTTAAGTAGGCTCCACACCCAATATGGGGCTCGAACTCACGATGCCGAGATCATCCTTCTTGCTCTTTATGGGAAGTATGGACTCCCTCTCCTTGTGCGCTTCCATGGTTATCAGCAAAGCTCTGGTGTCCTGAGAAAGTTCTGCTCACCACCAATGCCCCATCAGGATTCTTGGCCGTAAGCCTCTTGGTGAGCGTGAGATGTTTTGCAAACATGTTTAACCCCATCGTATCCATGCAAGGGTTTACTAATATATTCAATTTCCAAGCAAGAGATAATTAAAAAAAAATGGAAATCAGTGAAAAATCATGAATGTTGCCCTTGTGTATGGACTGAGTCATTCAACATTAGAGAAGATTCGAAAGGACAAAGGATAATTGTATAATGTATAAAAGCTGTCTTGCTTCTTTGGTCAATAATCAGCAAGAGATAGGACAGCAATAGAGAGAAACGAAAGGGTTCAGAGTGTCATGGCTCAGAGGCTCGCATCAGCGGAGAGTCTCCCAGCCTCCGTCAGGAGCATGCCAGGAGTTTGAAGACACAGAGGCTGGAGCTTGCTGCAGGCCATGGATATTTCCTCTGCACAAGGCCCCCTTTGAACGGGCCTGACTTCAAAGTGCAGGGGGTGCTGGAGACACAGTTAAGGAGAGCCTTGTCATATTTGCAGATATGCTCTCTCTCAGTGTGTTTTCAGGGCAGAAAAAAACCAGATTTGTTGGGGGAAATATGCCCGAGAGAACGTTTATCAGCGAAGAGGAGGAGCGTGGACTTGCTTTTCAAGCACGCCTGTTTGATAGACATCAGTCTGAGGGCTGCCGGTGGAAAGCCCTCAACAGGCGACTGGGATGACACACAGGACCTGGCCTGCTTCTACGCGAAGGAGCTTCTAAACACGAAGAATCTTGCAACTGCCTGGCAGCTGCTTCGTTATTGCCGCACCCACGTGACATGTAAGCTCAGATCTGTAAACGTGGGGATCGGTTTTAAAATCCGAGGGCATCAACAGATGGTACAGCTACAACCAGGACTAGGTCCTTCTGCAGTCTTTCGGGCGCCAGGCAAGAGCGGCTCCCTTGGAGGTCGGAGCTCTGTATTGTGGGAGCTGAAAGCAGCCTAGATGTTCACAGGAAGGGGCACCTGGGTGGCTCAGTGGGTTGACTTGTGATTTCGGCTCAGGTGGAGATCTCAGTGTCCTGGGAATCCAGCCCTGTGTTGGGCTCCTTGCTCAGTGGGGAGTCTGCTTGTCTCCCTCTGCCCCTGCCTCTCCCCCTGGTCCTGTGCGCTTTCTCTCTCTCGCTCTCTAAAACAAATAAATAAATCTTTTAAAATTTATTTATGTATTTATTTATTTATGTATTTATTTTTAATTATTTTAGATAATTTTTAAAAAGAGTCACACAGGGAAGCAGGTTCCATCCCAGGGGCTATTTGCTTCCCTTTCCTCTAACTTTTTCTAGTCCAGCAAAGTCCAGGGCCTTGGAATTCTAGCCAACCTATTGGCCGATGTAGAAAAATGAGCAAGGAGAATTGGCCAAGCAGCGGGCCCGGGCACCAACTCAGAATTCACCGTTAGGATTGGGCGCTGGTGGAACTTACATCTGTTGAGTCCACATCGTTACTGAGTAAACCTTAGAAGTTGCTATGATAGGTCGGCTGAGGATGAAAACGACATTTTATTTTTATTTATTTATTTTTTTAAAAGATTTTATTTATTTATTTGACAGAGAGACAGCCAGCGAGAGAGGGAACACAAGCAGGGGGAGTGGGAGAGAAAGAAGCGGAGGAGCCTGATGTGGGGCTTGATCCCAAGACCCCGGGATCACACCCTGAGCCGAAGGCAGACGCCTAAAACGACTGAGCCACCCAGGCGCCCCTAAAATGACATTTTAACATTGTATGTATTTTTTAAAGTTTTTTATTTTCAATATTAATTTATTTATTTAAGGGGGGGTGGGGCAGAGGGAGAGGGCAAGAGAGAATCCTAATCAGGCTCCACGCCCAGCACAGAGTCCGGTGCAGGGCTGTACTGGGGGCTGGGTCTCAGGACCCTGACATCATGACCTGAGCCAAAATCAAAAGTCAGGCACTTAACTACTGAGCCACCCAGGTGCCCCCAAAGGTTTTTTTTTTTTTTAATTTATTTAAGTACTTGTTACACCCCACGTGGGGCTTGAGACTCATGACCCTGAGATCAAGGGTCCCATGTTCTGACGGAGCAGCCAGGTGCCCCACAGTATGTACTTAAAGAAAAAGGTTTATTTTGCAGTAATTTTAGACTTACAGAAAAGTAAAAATACTACAGTGGATTTTTATATATCCCTCACCCCACCTCCTCTAATGTTTACATCTTATATAATTACAGTACAATGATCAAAAGCAAGAAATTAATAGTATTAACTAAACTATGGCTTTATATGGAGTTTGCCAGTTTTTTCACTAATGCCCCCTTCCCAGGATCCCACATTGCATTTAATTATTTCTCCTTAGTTTCCTCCAATCTCGGACAATTCCTCAGTCCTTCCTTGTTGTTCATGATTTTGTCACTGTCAGGGAAAAAAAACACCAGTCAGTCATTTTGTAGAATGTCTCTCCATTTGGGTTTGACTGTTGATTTCTCATGAGTTTTTAGCAAGGTCGCAGTAGACGTGGTAGGCTCTTCTCAGTGCATCAGACCAAGGGATTCACGATGTCGATAATTCCTAGAACTGGTGATGTTTACCTTGATTGCTAGACTAAAGGGCTGGGTTTCTCTGCTTTTTCTTTTTTAAGTTAATAAATATCTTGAGGGAGATACCGTTAGATTGTACAAGTATCCTGTGTCTTCTCAAATTTTCACCCACTAATTGGCACACCCGCTGGAGAATCTTGCCAGCAAAAGTGATTTCTGTGGCGTTGTAATGGTGAGTCTGTCTTTTCCTTATTCCTTTTGCAATTGTTAATTGGAATTCTTCTGTAAGGAAGAGCTGCCCCTTTCTCCCCCATTCATTCATTCATTCATTCATTCATTCATTCATTCATGTGTTTATATTAGTATGAACTCATGGCTATTTCTTTTATTCTATGGGCTCTAATCTAATTATATTATCATTTACATTGTACCTCAGATTGTTCCAGCTTTGGCCATTGGAAGCGCTTTCAGGTTGGGTCCTGTGTTCTTTGACTCCTGTGCCTTCATGCTTCTTTGGGCACTTTCTCGCCTGTTGGCACCACAAGATGTCTCATGTCTCTGCTCTCCAAGCTGGATCGACCACTTCTCAAAGAGCACTGGTGCCCTTTAAAGGATCACAGTATTTAAAGACCAACCTCTGGGCACTAGGTGGGCTCCCTGGCGTTGGGGTGTTGTGGCTTCTAGGCCTTCTCAGCAGGCAGAGCTAAGAAATGTATGTATGTGTGATAAGCCAAGTATATGCACATATTTGTTTATTTCTTCATCTATTGACCTGTGTACATATTTAAAAGAACATGAAAGTTTGTACTGATAGCCCTGATTCCAGCCCATCGCCACAGGGTTTATTCCAGCCTTTCCCCTTTCCCTAACTGCAGCTTCTTTCTCTGCTGGTGAGAAGTCTGGTTCTCATGATCAGTGCTGTTCTTGCTGTTCTGTTCAACCCTAGTCTACGCGTAAAGTAATTTGAGAATTGCTAACCCACAGTCTTCTGAGAAGCGAGTTCACTGTCATGCAGTATTTGCGTAGAGTTCTTTGTGTCTTAAGCCTTACAGTCTCCTGTTAAAATACTGTTCTCAAAGTTCCAAAGTTCTTTTCTTCACCCCTTTCTGAGTGGTTATGTTATTCTTTTGTAATACACTTAGGCTAATTTGTTATGGTGTATATTCCTTTTGGGTTCCCTCCCACACCCTGGTTCATTTGGTTTTTTGAATTTACGTACAACAAACTTCACACTTTGCGGTGTACAGGTCTGTGGGTTTTGTTTTGTTTCGTTTTGGTTTAAGATTTTGTTTGTTTGAGAGCAAGAGAGAGCACATGAGCTGGGAGTGGGGGGAGGAGAGGGAGAAGCAGACTCCCCACTCGATCCCAGGACCCTGAGATCATGACCAGGGCCGAAGCAGCCGCTTAACCAACTGAGCCACCCAGGCATGCCGCCCCCCGCTTTTTGAAGATTTTATTTATTTGAGAGAGAGAGAAAGACTGTGGGTTTTGACAAATGCACAGAGTTGTGTATCCGCCACCACAGTCATGACACAGAATAATTCTACCACAAAATTTCCCTTCTGCAGTCAACCCCTCCCTGAACCTCATCCCCTGGCAATCACTGATCTGTTTTCTGTCCCTGTAGCGTCGCCTTTTCCAGAAAGTGCAATGAATGGAATTCTATAACAGTCTTTGGATCTGGCTTATTTCACTTAGCAAAATGTATCTAAGAGTCAGACATTCTATTACATGAACCAGTAATTTGTTCCTTTTGATTGCTGAATAATATTCCACTTATTAGGCACCTCAGGCTGCTGTTGCCATTGCTGTCACGCTGGCTTGAGTCACGGCTGGGTCTTCCAGAAGAAAAAATGACACTTGTACTGCTGGTTTGCTGGTACTGTGGATTCTGTTCTCCTTTCTCAATCTGCCTGCAGCTGTTTCCTTTTCAGATTCCCCGAACAGATGCTGCCTCGTTCTGCCCAGGTTTTGTAAAGGCAATCAGTCCATGGGAGAGTCCAGGCAGAGGGTGTGTTCACCATCGTAGCCAGAGCCAGGCCCTCTGTCCTTTGTCTTTTTGCTTTTAGAAGTCTGAAGTCACTATGTTTCCTGAGCCTTGTAATTGATCTATTTCGTCTTCCTGGAAACTCGTAGGATCATTTTTTTGTTCCCAGGGGTCCCCAGTGGTTAGAAATTGCCCAATGATGTCCTTGGACAATTTTCATCCATTGTGTTGGGTACTTGGTGGACACTTTCATTCTAGAATGGCATGCCCTGTTCTGGAACAACTACTTGAATAATTTTGTCGATGATTTTCCTTCTATTTCTCTCTTCTCCCTTTCTGAGATTTCTTCCATTACTTAAATGTCAGACTTCCTGGACTCATCCTCCACTTTCCTCTTCTCCTTCATTTTCCATCTCTTTGTCTTTTTGCTATAGTTTCTGGGATACTTACCATCAACTTTATTTTCCAGTCTCTCTATTAAATTGGTCATCTGTGCAGTCATGTGTTTAGTTCCCAAGAGCTCTTTTGGCTATTGTTCTCTATGTTTCTTCTCTTTCTTATATTTTCTTCTTTTTTTTTTTTAGAGAGAGAGAGAGAGAGAGAGGGAGTGGGGTGGGGGAGGGACAGAGGGGGAGGGAGGGAGCGAATCCTCAAGCAGACTCCCCACCGAGCGCGGAGCCTGATGTGGGGCTCAGTCCCACAACCCTGAGATCATGACCTGAGCCAAAATCAAGAGTCAGACGCTCAACCAAATGAGCCCCCCAGACACCCCTCTCCTTTTTTATAGCATTCCGGTCTTTTTTCTTCAATCTTCTATCATCTCTTTGAGGATATTAATGATTTGGGGGAAAGTTTCTTCTCCCTCATAGACTCCAGGTTGCCTTTTTCTTCTGTTTGTGGTAGAGCTACGTCCATGACAGAGCTGAGAAGCAACAAGCTAACTGGAGGCTTGAGCTCAACACAGGAGTTTGCTGACTGTGAACGTCTCTGTGGGGCGAGCTGGCTGGGTGGACTATTTGTTGAACATTCCCTAATTTCAATATTTTGGGTGGTTTCTCCTGGGCTGGTCAGACTCTCCAGAGCAGAACTTTAGTCTCCTGCTTGGAATCTTAACATCTGGCGGCCAAAGTTCTGGGAGCTAAGCTGGGGGAAGAGAGCCAGAGGTCTCAGCAGCTGGCACTTACCGTGGGTACTATCATTTGATCTTCTTGGTTTTGACGCGGTATGTCCAAGTTCCCAGTCCACAGACTTCTATTTTACACTCTTAGGAGGGTGAAGTCTCTAGACTATGGTTAGATGGGGTCAAAGCAGTCTCGCCATGTACAGAGTGGGGGCAAAAAGCTAGAGATCTGTGTCTCGGGGGGTTTTCACCCAGTCCTTATTTTAGCTACCCTGTTTATGCCTCCATTTCCAAAGGTACTTGGTGCTGTTGGTTCCTGAGTTTTTTGAAGATTCTCTTGTGTGAAACGAGCTCATTCTTCACTTTATCTACTGCCCACTCAAGGCCGGTAAGTCCTTTATCCCTCGCTCACCTGCTTCCTAGCTTCTCATATTTTGTTGCTGTTTTCTCCTCTCCTGTCCCGCCTGCCTGTGTGGGGTGTGTCTTTAAACAATCTCTTTACTGTAGTTTTAGTGTATTTTGGGAGGAAGCAAGTTAGATGTGATAGTCATTCTTGCATCCTAAAAAGGAAATCTAGAATGTATTTTCTTAAATATCAGAAATCATAACTCTTCATGCTAAAATGGGACTTGGATACCACAGTTGCTGGGCCTCAGGTAGACAGGTGACTCGTACAAAGCCACGCAGCTAGTTAGGGAAGAACAACTTTCAGACCTGGGACCTGACTTGCCTAAATCTGTTTGTACTATACCAGCGCAGTGCCCCTTATGATCATTATGAAATAACGTTAACAAAATCTTGTATTCTGAACTAGTCTAAGACTCATGGAAAGTTCCAAAAAACAGTACAGAGGGTTCCCATGTGGCCTTGGCTCAGCTTCCCCCAACAATAGTCTTATAGACAACAGCACATCTTAAAACCAGGAGCTGTGTGTTGGCACAACACTCTGACGAAGGTAGGGTACAGACCCTCAAGCAACATTGTGAATGGATCTTTTGTGTATTTTGTGTATTCTACTAAGCAAAAGCCAGAAGAGGACTCAATCCTTTCATATTAAGGAGGCTATAATCTAAATCGACATATGAAAATAACTCACCAAATAGCACTCAAGTACAGTCCAAAATATTTTTAGAGCCGTCTTCCAGAAAAGCAAGAGGTGGTGAAAAGAGGATGGGCTTTGAAATCAGACAAATCTAAGTCCAAATCCAACTTCACTGCTTAAGATTTGTGTGTCCCTGGGCAGGGAATTTCCCTGAGCCTCATGTTCTTACTGTAAAATGGTGAATATTATTATCTACTTCTTAGCGCGGCGAGGATGAAATCATACAGATTACGGGCTAGAACAGTGCTTGGTACATAGTAGGTATTCAATAAATGGTCACCATAATAATTATTAATAAAATAATAATCCCTAATAATCATAATCCTCTGGTTGTCCGCTCGATCTCGTGTCCAGCCCAACACCAGGTAGGTTTCTACCTCCTAATTTACTCTGTCGGGTTTAGACAGAAATCAGAGAACGGTTCCTGTGAAGAGAGGCCTCCGAAGACACCATGACTTCCCCAAATCGGCGGCACACGAGCGTCCTCTGAGCCCCCTAATCTTCCACGTCAGTGTTCCAGTAAAGTAGGGGAGGATGGTCAAATGTTTAACTAAATGCACGTAATTTACCTTTTCTTTTAAAGAAAACTTTGGAAAGTGACTAGGATTCTTTTAGTTGTAGTACAAGATAAGAGTGCAAACCTAAAGGCTAGGAGGACAGATCTCTCGCCCACGTTATCACTTTACAAGCAGTTCGGCTCAAGCCCAGGTGCAGACACGTGCTCCTTTCCCAGCACTCCACCGAGCCTCCCCCCACCCATTTGACATGTAAGTCCAAGGGTCTCAGCCCTTAGAGGAAGTGGCCATCACAGGCCCAGCAAGAATGCTTTGGAATTAGAAACCCATGCAAATTCTAAACTGAGCTTTGCCTGATTATCTGAACAAAAACACTTGCAAGGCAGTGTGTGAACTAGCAACTTGGGCTTTTCAAAGGCCCACACTTGGGCCCCACTCAGCAGGTTGGTGTCCAGTGAGCATCCTGCTTTACATCCCACCTGAGCTCCCCACCTGCCTGACTCTGGCTTGAATTTCCTGCCCTTGGCATCAACAGAAAGGGGGGCTCATAAAGGCAGCAGCTGCCAGTTGGGCCCCACAGCAAGGAAGGAGCTCTGCTTGCAAATTTGGCCATTTGTTTAAATTGTAAAGTCAGGACTTTCCTTTGGGGGTCGGGGTGACCCTGAGTGCATTTGGGTCCACCCAAGCAGGCGGATGGTAGAACAGGATCGGAGGATAAAGAAAAAGCTACTTCGTGATCCTGTGGCTTTTCCTGTTCCTACTGCCTGTTATTTGAATGAATAACTTCCAGGCCTTTCTTTATGTCTCCAACCGTGTTCCTCCCCGACCATCTCACAAAGGATCACATTTCCTTCTGCCGGTTTATCTCGTCTGTCCGTGGGTTTTTTAGGGACTCAGGTACAGCTTTTGGTAGTTCAGTAGAACTGCAAATTCAAGAAATTCTCTCTTCTTTTAATCGTGCAATTCACATAACCAGAATATTCTCAAAGAAATTAGGCTACATCTGAAAAAACAGTGTAGTCAGTGCTGTAACATGAATGGAAAACAGTGTTTATTATGGGCTGATTTGTGCCGTCCCCTCCTGCCACCGCCACCGCCACCCCACTCATGTCGAAATCCCAACCCCCAATACCTCGGAATGTGATGATATTTGGAGACAAGGATTTTAAAGAGGTGATTAAGTTAAAAGGAAGCCTTTTGGGTGGGACCTAATCCCATATGACTCGTGTCCTCCTAAGAAAAGGCTATTAAGGCGCAGGCGCAGGGACAGAGGGGAGACCATGGCGGTGGCCATCTACGAGTCAAGGAGACAGGACTCAGAAGAAACCAACCCCGCTGACACCTTGATCTTGCACTTCCAGCCCTCAGAGCTATAAGGCAATAAATCTCCGTTGCTGAAGACACCCGGTCAGGGCATCCCAGCAGACAGCACGTGGTTCAGCCCTAATCGTGTTGTGATTTTGATCAATCCATTCACAAAAGATAATGGGCACCTATTTTTTTAAAAAAAATCACCACGTGAAGTGAGTCTACTTGTTTTCTTTTTCACAGCTTAACTGAGGGGTAACTCACATCCAATAAACAGTTCGTATTAAAGTGTACAATCTGATAAATGTTGACATCTCTCTACGCTCATAAACCCATCAACACCATCAGGATAATGAACATATCTGTCATCTTGAAGAGTCTCCCTGAGCTCCCTGGTACTCTCTCTGTCCTCCCCTTCCCCTTCCCCATTTTCCAGGCCACCACCGAATCTGCGTTCTGTCACTAGAGATTAATCTGCCACTTCTAGAGGTTTGTATAAATGGAATCATATAGCATGCATTCTTTTTCGCCTAATTGCTTTCACTCTGTCTAATTATCTTTAGATTCATCCAGGTGGTTGTGTGTCTCGATCGATCGTTACTACTACTGTTCTATTGTATGCGTTCGCCACAGTCCCTCCGTCCACCTGCAAAAGGACTCTTGAAGGCCTGTTTCGTTTTCTTTCTAATCAAAAAGTTTTCATTGATGGTGATATAGGGTGATTATGTACCAGATTGTCTCTATTTACTGTCTTATCCAGGTTATATTATTTTAAGAATAGGAAAATATTGTAATAACTTTTCTGATGATAGCGAGGGTCCCCATTGTTTTCAAATGAGGGTTTCGTTTCTTAATTATCGGAATGCCCTAGAATAGGAATTTCAAGAAACTGACATGGATTTTAGTTGATTCTGAGTTATTGCTTTTGACCATAGTAGGTTTTTTTTTCTCCTTTTCTACCCAATTTAATCAAGTTTTTGGTTTATAATTGTTTGAGATTCGGAATTGAGCCGCTGTAAACATATGTGCACAAGTCTTCCTGTAGACATATGCTTTCTTTTTGTTCGGGAAAATACACAGAATCGAAATGGTTGGATCACATGGAAAGGTGTTTGACCTTTTAAAAATTGCTAGACTTTTCCCAAAATGGCTCTGCCATGTTGCACCATCACCAGCGGTCTGTGAGGGTTCCAGCTTGGCTCCATCTTTGCCAATACCTGGAAGAGTTGAGCCCTTTGACTTAGCCGTGCCGATAGGAATGCGGTGGCATAGCATCAGATGTGAACTTGCATCTCCCTAACGATGTTGAGTGGCATTGCCGTTCACATATCTTTTTTTAGATGACATGTCTGCTCGGATCTTTTTGCCCATTTTTTAACTGGGTCATTTGTTTTCTTGCTATTGGGTTTTGAGAGTTCATTATGTATTCTGGATGCAGGTCTTTTATCAGATACAGACTTGGCAAATATTTTTTTCTAGCCTGTGACTTGGGTTTTCATTCTCTTAATACCATCTTTCAAAGAGCAGAATTTTTAATTTTGATGAAATCCAATTTATCAACCTTACCTTTTATAGATTGTGCTTGTGGTGTCACATGTAAGAAATCTTTGCCTAATCTTGTCACCAAGATTTTCTTCTATGTTTTCTTCAAAAAGTGTCACAGTGTTAGGTTTTATATTTAGGATTATAGCCCATTTTGAGTTAATGTTTATATGTGGTATGAGATATGAGTCAAAATTCTTTAATTTTTTTATTTTTTTTTTTGCACGTGGGTGTTGAGTTGTGTCAGTATCATTTGTTAAAAAGATTGTGCCTTCTCTGGTGAATTGCCTTTGCATCGTTGTCATAAATCAGTTGTCCTTATATGTATGGCTTTTTGTTTTTTAAGATTTTATTTATTTGACAGAGAGAGAGACAGCCAGCGAGAGAGGGAACACAAGCAGGGGGAGTGGGAGAGGAAGAAGCAGGCTCCAAGTGGAGGAGCCTGATACCGGGCTCGATCCTAGGACCCTGGGATCACGCCCTGAGCT
The DNA here is from genome assembly GCF_024610735.1 of Ursus americanus. Taxonomy (NCBI): domain Eukaryota; kingdom Metazoa; phylum Chordata; class Mammalia; order Carnivora; family Ursidae; genus Ursus; species Ursus americanus. Next base: position 68,865,003 of record NC_142136.1, read on the forward strand.
GAAGGCAGACGCTTAACAACTGAGCCACCCAGGCGCCCCTGCACTTCTGTTTAAACCCCTACCCTGCCTCTGCTTCTCTCACTCCCTCTTAGTTCTGGACTTTGCCCCCTGCTTGGCCCCAAAGTAGAGGTCATCAGCTGAGAACTTTGTAACTGGTACACTCCGCCAACGATAAGGTTTTCTACATTTGTACTAATCCTTACCTGTTTCCTTCCTAGCTTGAAGAACAATACCAATTATCATAATGACCAGATAATTATAGTTACAAATACTGAGTTCTTTCTATGGGCCAAACACTATGCACTTCATACCATTTCTCATTTCATCTGCAGAAGATCTCTATCTGGTAGAGAGATACTGTCCTTGTCCTCATTTGACGGAGGGGGAAGTGAAGGCAGTGAAGTTCTTTGTGCTTCCCATGGTCGGGTAGCTAGTAGGAGTTGGAGCTAGGGTTCAAGACTGGGTCTGTCTGATTTCTGTCCAGACCTAATGATCCTGTTAGTACTGTCCATCCCCTGCCCTCCTAGCTCATCAAAAAGCTTGCTCCGTTCATTACCTCCCTCTCCTTTGTCTCTTCCCCTTCCCTTTCTACTTGCTCCTTTCCATCAAGGTATTCATATCAAAACAAGAATCTTCAACCTCTGTAAGAAGTTGGAGTTTTCCAAGTGTTTATCTACAGCCAGACTCACATTCTGCAGATTTATATTTTAAGTTGTATATTGGAAAGCTCCCCTGGGATATCTCACGGACACCTCAAATATAAAAAAAAATTGATCATCTTGCCTGCAGACCTGGCCCTCCTCTGGAATTCTCTGCCCCAGCAAATGGCTCTTCCAACCACACAGGGGGCCAAGCCAGAAACCGACAGTCAAAAGACTCAGATTTTGGTTTCAAAACACAGCTCTGCCACTTACTAGACTGGAGACATTTGAGCCTCAATTTCCCAACCCGAAAAATGGGGGTAAAAATTCTACTTCACAGTGTTGTTTTCTGAGCTAAATGGCCAGGTGCGTTGCTTGATAATAATGACAACTGTTCTCATCATTGTCATCATTGTCACCATCATCATCTCCTATTAGCCCCTCCTTCTTTCCAGTCACTCTTACCTCCTTACGGTTCCACAAACATACCCGGCGCCATCATTTCAATTTCTTCAATTTTGCTATTCTGCGAAAACATCTTCCTACATTCTAGACCAGTGATCACTGAAGTGCCACCCATGGGGTGTTAGAAAGCATTAGAACGTCTATTTATGTTCATTTTTAGAAATTCATCTGTTAAGGTTTTATTTGTGAATTTCTGGGAAACATATACAGTAAAAATAGATGAGGAGCGCCGGGGTGGCTCAGTCGGTTAAGTGTCTGCCTGGGTTTAGGGCACGATCTCCGCCGGGAGCCTGCTTGTCCCTCTGCCTGCCACGCCCCCTGCTTGTGCGCACATGCGCGCGCGTGCTCTCTCGGACAAATTAATAAATAACATCTTTAAAAAAAATAGTTGGTAGTTCATCATTCTTGACTGAGTGAAGGGCCCTGTTTTGTTCTTGTGTAGGACATCATGTCATTTTGTGCTAACTGGGTGTCTTCCCCAGGGACTGTGACCCGGTTAGGCTGAAGTTGCCCTCAACGGGTTCCGCTCTGCTTAGTTTGGGAGGGAATGGATTTATTACAGGCTGTTGCCTCGTAGTGACGTCTTAACCTTTAGCATGGATCAGAATCTGCAGAAAGGTTTGTTAAAGCCAAGATTACGGGGCCCCGCCCCGGAGTTTCTGATGCGGTGGGCCTGGTGTAGGGTCTGAGAATTTGCATTTCTAACGAGGTCCCAGGCGCTGCTGATACTGCTGGGCCAGAGGCCGCCCTTTGGGAACCACTGGGTTACGGGATGGTGACAAGGGCTCAAGACAGCGGCTCCAGACTGGGCATCCTGGACACAGCTCCCAGCGTCACACTGCAAAACTGGCTTGGCCAGGTCGTTCCTGCGCCTGCTGCTTCCACTGTCAAGCCCCAAATCTCACTGCCTCCACCGCAGGCAGGAGAGCCGCACCACCAGGTACTTGCGTGGTTGGCGCACAGCACCCAGGGGGTCAGAGACTGACTAGACCTTAGTGCCTTTCTTGCCCTTGCTGGAGACGGCCCAAGGCACCGCCACCTCTGTGTGAGCCAGGGCAAGTAATGGGAACTCAGGAAAAACTGCTTGTTTTGCTCCTTTTCCTGCTTCTATTCTTGCGAGGACCTACGTCTCCCCGCCCCCTGCCCGCCCCCTTACACGCGCCTTATAGAGCAGATCGCGTATGTCCTCCTTGTAAAGGTCAAGGAGTTAATGAACGATTTCTTTGGAGTCTTCCAGCACAATGGATACGATCTAAAGAGTGACCGGGCAGGGTCAACATGAAGGTTTTCCAAGACCGCGGACTCACCAGGACGCCTGGCTCCAGGGCATAAGTAGCATATAGAGGATACCGAAACACTCCTTTCTGTTCCCGATGCCTGGGAAGACACACGCACCAGACCACAATTCTCAGTAAAAACCCCAGACCCCAAGCAAAGATGAGACTCTCTCTCCTTTTCCTTTCTGAGTCCCCCAGATGCTCTTCTGTATCTGCTCTTTCTTTATCTTCAATAAACTCTGCTCTCATTTCCTGCGGGCTTGTGTCTGATTTCCATCCTGCAGGAAGCCAAGGACCCTCCGGGCTGGTCCTGCGGGCCTGCCTGCCTGCGTGATCTGTATCCAGAGGGGCAGCGTGGGGGCCACTGACAGCGCTCACATCCCACCGCGGGCCAGAGCATCTGTCTGGGATAGCCTGGTGTTTTCACAACCGACCTAAGGTTACTTGTGGAATCCCCAGGGTAAGGGAGTTTGGAAAACAGAAGACTCAGCATTCCAGACTTTAGTGCCTAGGAAATCTTGCTAGTAGAGTTTGGAGTGGTTTTGAGTGAGGCATCTGTTGTAGATTTTTTTTTTTTTAAGATTTTATTTATTTTATTTGAGAGAGAGAGAGAGCATGAGTGGGGGGCGGGATAGAGGGAGGAGCAAACTGACTTCCGAGCTGGGAGTCGGACATGGGGCTCAATCCCAAGACCCCGAGATCATGATCTGAGCTGAAGGCAGATGCTTCACCGACCGAGCCACCCAGGTGCCCCTGTAGATTGTATTTTTCACCTTGCTTTCTGGTGCAGTCCTGAGCCCTAGGACCCGGCACAGAGCAGGCCGTCTGCGGGCCCCTCTCCCTTTTCCTTCCCCCGAGTGCTAGGCTCAGTCACACGCCCACAGCATGCTGATGTGTCTTGCTTGAGAGTTTGCCCTGCTGATAAAATCTGACAGGCTGCTGTCTGGGGTCTTCCCTCCACTTTTTTTTTTTTTTTTAAGATTTTATTTATTCATTTGCCAGAGAGAGAGACAGCCAGCGACAGAGGGAACACAAGCAGGGGGAGTGGGAGAGGAAGAAGCAGGCTACCAGCCGAGGAGCCTGATGCGGGGCTCGAACCCAGAATTTTGGGATCAGGCCCTGAGCCATAGGCAGACGCTTAACGACTGCGCCACCCAGGTGCCCCTCCTCCGCTTTTTTCCACAGTGAGGTGGGCTCTCTGAACACACTAGGCATACTAGGGGGAGCAGAATTTTGCAGTGATGGTTCCCCTCAGACTGTTCCCATGTGGGAGTTAGTGCCACTCGGGCTCACCTGGGATCTGGGTCACTGTGTCTTTCCCCAGGGTGATCTCTCCCCAACTCTTTCCCTCCCAGGGCTCATCTGCACAGACTGGAACCCCAGTGTGGCCCCTCTGTCTTGAGAGGCTCTGAAACCGAGACCATTCCTGGAAGGGAGATCTGGTAGGCTTCCACCAATGAGTGGCAAAGCGGTTTGCAGTGAACCCTCTCTCCCAGGGGCTTGCAGCTCTCACAGTGGTTTCCAGTGGACCCCTGTGGGCAAAGGATGCAAGCAGCCAAGTTGCCTGTTCACTCCCACTAGCTCAGATCGAGGTGTCATCTAGACCGCTTCCAACGCTTGCTCCGTCCTCCTGCCTGGGAGCCTGGAGGGGCGGGCTGGGGAGGAAGGACGGGCGTGATCAGAGTTCAGGCGATACATCCTGCCAGCCTATAAGTTCCAGCCTCTTCCTTTAAAGCCACACTGCAGTGCCACCCACAGCCCTTGCCGACCATGACATAAGCAAACTGTTTTAAAATTTTGGCAGCGCTCATCGTGTCAGAAGCCAAGCTTTAAACAGAGAGGCGGCATGACACAGCGGAAGGAGCGTAGGATTTAGAAATAGAAGGTCTCCAGGATCGACTCTTTTCTCCCTATTGACACGTTGTGTGACTCTGAACACATTTCTTTTTCTTTCTTTCTTTTCTTTTTTTTTTCTTAAATTTTTTTAGATTTTATTTATTTATTTGAGAGAGAGAAAGAGAGAGATCACAAACTGGGGGAGGGGCTGAGGGCGAGGGAGAAGCAGACTCCGCACTGATGGCTCGATCCCAGGACCCTGAGATCACGATCTGAGCCAAAGGTAGATGCTTAACGGACTGAGCCAGCCAGGCACCTCTCTGGGCACATTTCTTAACCTTTCCTTGACTCAGTATCTTCACCTGTAAAAAGAGAAAACTCTGCCTTGGAGACTTGTGAGGATGTAATACTAAGTGCTTGATATGTATTGTCAAACGGCCACAATCAGCCCTATTTATAGTGAGAAGCATGGAGGATGGTCACAGGCTAAGAGCTTGTTTGCCTGGGGTCCTGAACACGTGTACCTTCTCAGGATATGGACGGTCTTAGTGGGACAGAGACTGTATTTGTAGATTTTACTCATTTGCCATCTCAAATCCTGTCTAGAATAAAGCAGCGTATGAAAATTATTTTTTATATTGTACATTCATTATTAAGTGAGCACTTCCCCTGTTTGGTGCAGGAGATACTGATGGGAGAGAGACAGCACCTGCCCTCAAGGATCTCATGGTTAAGGGGGCGAGGCCATCACGCACATCTGATCGCAGACAGGGAGATGCCTTCAGTCACAGGGATGCTCCCGCGGTGCTGAGAGCTTGGGGGAGGGGCAGCAAGAACCATGGGCAGGGCTTTGCACTCCAGGCCAAGGAGCTGGGGCTCTGTAGGTGGTGGGAGCCCCGCTAGGAGAGAGAACCGAGTGGGTTTGCATTTGCAGCTGGGGCTAGAGGGACAGGGGAAGGCAGGACCGCCAGCACAGACACCACCACCCAGGCGAGCAGTGGCAAAGGAATGAAGACCCTGGGTGGATTCCAGGGCTGGCGAGGGGTCCCCTCCACAAGACAAGGTGGCTGACTGGATGCAGAGATAAAGCCAAGAGGCAAGGACGCGGGTGACTTCAGGGTTCTTGGCTTACGCGGCTGGGTGGATGGTCGTGCTTTGGGCCACATTTTCTTTGAATGCAACAACAAAAATCACGGCCTATTCTTAGTAATTCTGATTTCCTGTGGGTTATTTTTGGTACCGGAGTTTATTTAGTTGTCCCATCTTTTCTAAGAAAATTTTATCCGATAACTAGGAGGGGTTGTAAATAAGAGCAGAATAAGGGCAGGAATCTTTGCTTTTTTCCCTCCGGATAGGAAGCAATTCGGGGTATTTATTTGCTGTGAACTTACAGGGCTTACCAACGCGGAGAGGGGAAGGAGGGGTGAGGGCTTGCATGGCCATGCAAGTCCTGCGCAGTTGGCCGGGCAAGTGCTCAAAACAGCTTCTGGCTTGGCCACTTTGCCAGGCACCAACCCCACAGGTTATGAAATATTTAATACTGTATTTTTATGGGAGAAATGCAGCAAGGAGAAAAAAATGTGTTGTAAAGGTGGTCTGACCAGATATTGCTCAACCAACTGGCTTGAAGAACAGGAATGTTTCTAGCCAATAGGCATTTAAGGAAGAGAAATGAAAACAAAAACAATCAAATGGTATTTTTCTCAGAGCTGGGTGAACTTGAAGGGAAGATGTATTTTCAGTTTGAGAGAGACTTTCTTTTTTCCTAATTAAGATGAATGTAATGTTTAATTACAAAGACCCCAGGTAAACTAAAAATCGACTGTTGCGAATTTTAAAAAGGTGAAAGGATTCATGTTGGGAGAAATGGACTCTTGCTGAGTCTTGGATGACTCAGGAGATGTTTGCATTATGAAGGACTGAGATTTTCAGCTGCACAGCGTATATGCTTACCGTTGGGGCGTGTGTGTTGTGTGTGTGTTTATCTCACACCAAAGACCAGGATCTCACAGAAGCCTGGGTTAGCAGGTGTCATGACTATCTATAAACGGAGCAGTGCACTGTGGATTGCTGTCACGTGGTTATTTTCTTCAAACATATCTTTGTGGTAGAATGTTCTCTTTCTGGAAGCTAACGACTTCTAATACTGGATTCTTGAGTGTATCATTAAGCCTCCCCAAACACAAATACATCTCCTGCGTTTTTAAAAGTAACGGCCCCTATAGCCATTCATCTCCGTGACTGGTGATATGTGCAAAAAATGGGATCTAAGAAGTGTTAATGGAGTAACCATCCCTGAACACTGAATAGTCAGAACCAAGCCTTCCAATCGACACTGAAGCATGCAGTCAGGGGAAGGAAGGTGTGGGGTCGAACCCTAAGTGAACGTCTCTCGGTAACCTGCGGCCACGCAGAGCAGCCTGGGCAGAGGTGTGTCCCGATGCTCCGTGGTGTGCTCGGAACTCCCCAGCTGGAGGATTGAGAGTTGTTTGCTCACCCTGTTCAAAACAAGAGGTGTAAAGGGACAACAACTGAAAGAAGACTCATAATGTGTTAACTGACTGGCGAGGCTTGACGAGCCCCAAGTATTTAATAATCTTTCAGAGCCACATGCAAAGGTCCCCATGCCTCATTAATCACCCAGCTGCAACATTTTTGTTTATCATGCTGTTTGTCACCACGAGACCTGAACTAACGTCAACTTTTCCTTCCCAAGTTTTCCCTTGTAGCAGAGCTACTCGTTAGCCTTTCTAAATTATAACAACCCATGTCTGTTTCAGGCTGGTCCCTGGGGGCTGTAATTGCAGAAGTATAACCTGGCAGTTAGGTCACATGGGCCAAGAAACCGCCGAGGCACCAACGTGCTTCCTGCCAGGCGACCTTTGGCAGCTGAAGACACGGGTGCCCCATCTGCAGCCACCGGCTGTGCGCACGCAGCTTTCCGATATTCCCAGGGCATAATGGGGGTGCCTGTTGAAAACCCCGAGTCAAAACTTGGAACCCTGAGCTCCTGCTCTGCCACCATGTCAATTTCCTGTTAATGACGAGGCTTGCTCAGGTGTTCACTGGCAAGGATGTTTGTTGGCTTTTGTTTCTTATAAAAAGAACAGTATTTTAGTCTGAGACATTTCCTACTTTTGAATTAGCGTAGAGCATGTTTCCTACTAGAAAGATCAGCATTATCTATGCAAGGATGCAGAATATCTTGCTCAGTTTAACCCTTGGGAACTGAGGCCTCGCTTCACAGCTGAGGGCATTGAGGCAGGGCACAGCCTGTGTGCTTGAGGTTGTGGGTGCTGGGAATGCTGGGCCCGGGTCTGCCTGGCATCTCAAGCCTCGGTGTCCTCATCTGTAAAAAAAGGTAGTCGTGAGGAGTCCACGAGCTGATGCGTACGAATGACGGCCACACACCACGAATGACAGCCTTCACAACGCGCCACGCACTGTTCCTTCACTAACTCATTTACCCCTCGGAGCCATTAGCATCCCCATTTTACAGATGGGAAGTTGAGGTGCAGAAAGGTACAGACAGTAACTTGCCCAAGGTCACACAACTAGTAAGGGGCAGACCTGGGGTTTGAAAAAAAGCTTGACTATAAATAGAACCCATATTCTTACTTATGACATTAAACTGCCTTTTGTAAGATAGTTGGTGAGTGCCTCATACTTGGTAAGTATCTAGTAAATATCAGCAGGGCGTACACAGCTGATTTCTTAAACCAGAAGCCATGTTTCTCCTCTCTGGATGTTATGCTAAGCGTCATGGCCACCCTTTAAAGGCCTAAAAGTACCGCTTACTAACTTCTCAAAGGGTAAGTCCCTTCTCTATGGCCTCAGGAAGTTGGATCAAACAGAAGTGTGGTAAGGTGTCAAGGCAACAGTCGGCATGGGGATGGTAAGATGCCGCCATGTTGCGGCCAAATCGGGCCAAGCCAGTGGTGGGGTACTTTAGGCCACGGGGGGATCTTGATGGGGGTTTCTGTGACAAGGAAGAGACGCTTGACCTATGTGCTTGTGTCTAGGGAGGTTATGGAGAACCTTAGGTGACTTCCAGTCCTGGGAAGGAGAGCTTGGGACAGGATCCTGGGTCCTGTGAGTGTCTCAGGCACATTCAAAGTTGGAGACTGAGAAGGATGACCAGGGCTGATCGAGAGAAGGCAGTGTGAGTCCTCCCCCAGGCCTCTGTGTTAGAGGCTCTGGAAGATGTTTTAATAGAAAAGAGATACCTATGGGATGAGACAGCATGTGTAGTCTTGGGGTAGCTGTGACTCTGGCATTTGCTTGTGGAAGGCTAGAGATGTCAACGTTCCTATGCTGAAGCTTGCTTTAGGTTTTGCCCCTCTGTGTAATTCTGCTCCATGACCGGCCGAGTACTATTTTAGGGGTGGGCCATTCGAAGATAGTAGAAAACTCAGTCCCTGCCCTCAAGCAACAGACGTTCATTGGAAGAGACAGACACATAAACAAAAAATATAAATCAATAGGGTAATCCAGAGGCAAGCAGGAGGAATCATGGGACCTTCGGGAAGGACCTCTAACTCTGAGAGGGAGGTGGTGAGATCAGAGGCGGCTGGTGATCTACCAAATGTCAGTCTCTGAGGCAGAAAGAGGTGGAAGGTAACAGGGAGGCAAGACATGAGCAGTTTTGTCTTGATGGCACTTAAAATATTAGGTAAGGCAAGCTAGGGGATCAAGGTGGGGAAACAGGGCCACGCACAATATAGGAAGGAGCTTGGGCTTCATGGGCTCTCCAGCAACGATGGTATCACTAATATGAGTGGCTTTCTAAATAGATCCCTCTGACAGCAGTATGAAGGGTAGAATTCAGGGGAAAAGGGGCTGAGCCAGAGAGACCTGCTACAGTGAATTCAGACAGGATGAGGGCTTGAGCCGCGACCATGATAATAGGAAAACCAGGTAAATAAACTGAGCAGGACTTGATGTTTGATTATGGGTGGTGGGTTGGAAGAAAAGGAGTTCAGTGATGGCTCGCAGGTTTCTAGCTTGGGCGGCTGGGAAGGTGGTGGTGCTACGACTGAGCTGGAAATTACAGAAGAGCTAGGTAAGCACAGGAGATGATGAGGTCAGTCTTGAAACCATGGAGTTGGAGGTGCCCGAGGGGTACTTGTAGGGAGGGTCCCGGAGGCGGTTCCAGAGGCCTGTGCCAATGTCATGAGCGTCCAGTGCATTTGAAAGCTTGGAGGAGAGATGGGCTCAGCTGGGAGCAGACCAGCGCTCCGAGAAAGGACTGTGGCGTTGCTGGCAGCCTGAGCCTGCGGTGCCACCCACTCAAGGCATCAGTGGCTGTGACGCCTGAGGGTTCTGGAATAGAGCAGACTCCAGTGGGCAGGGGTGCTGCCGCTGACACTGGCTTTGCAGGAGACTCGGGGACCCTGGGCCCATTTCAGGGCTCGGGACATTGTGTCCCAGTGCTGGTTCTGATGCAGGGCTGGGGGAAAGGGTGGATTTGGGGAGGAGAGAGGAGTCTTAGTCCCCTGCCAGCTAAGGGGGTGTTTTAAAATGGAAACCTTTAAACTGTTGGCGAAACATCATGAAATGTTCCAGTCATTGGTGTCATAGGCAGAGGTCCTCGGGTAGGTGAAGGGAGGAAATCACCTGCCAGGCCTTTTCACACTGTGTATGCCCTCTTCCTCCCACCGGCTCTGAGATTCTCACAGGTCATAGGCTTGTGACAGGCTTGGGAGCTGTCCTCAGGGGAGGGAGCAGTGTGGGTCCATTTTGAAAAAACTCCTGGGGAGTGATTCCTCCCAGGCGGAGAACCCCTGCTGTAGGGGACACAGGACTAACTGGAGAGAAGTCTCGGGACCCTCCTTCTACTTTGTCCCCCTACGTTGAACTGTTTTCCATCAACACTTCAAAACGTCCTCCAGCCTAACAGTGGTACAATCCCACCATTGAGAATTTCTTTTTTTTTTTTTTAAGATTTTATTTATTCATTCGACAGAGAGAGAGACAGCCAGCGAGAGAGGGAACACAAGCAGGGGGAGTGGGAGAGGAAGAAGCAGGCTCATAGCGGAAGAGCCTGATGTGGGGCTCGATCCCATATCGCCGGGATCACGCCCTGAGCCGAAGGCAGACGCTTAACCGCTGTGCCACCCAGGCACCCCCCACCATTGAGAATTTCTACACTTGACTGCCCACATTGCAGTAAAATCATTATGGAATCATCCCTCAGTCCCCCGGCATTATCAGGAAGGGTAGGAGGAGCACCTGAAGCCATGGTACTCTTTCTAGAACACCACGAAATATTGACATATTTATTTCTATTAAATGATTTCAGGCAATCTTACGGGCAGAAAGTATGACTCTGTAATATATGTGTGCAATCTAAAATTACCACCAACTGTCCATGAAAAAAAAATCAAGCTGTCACACCAAGCCTAATTGGTGATTTCTGTGTTTTTCTGCTAATTTTTGTAAGCTGTGCTCATTTATTTGTTTTATCATGTAAGTATTCACTGGCAGACAAGTGGTAGCAGTTGCCAAAGTCTTAAGAAAAATCTAGGAGACAAATTTCAATGGAGTCTATTGAGGTCGTGGTGCCTTTGGGACAATAGCTCAATTCCATCACCCCCGAAAATCGGTAGTAACTGCGATTGTTGAATTTTACTTGTAGACCCCTGAGTCCAGCTTATGGAATCAATCCTTGAGAACCGCTGACTTCAATGATGACTTTATTTTTTCTTTAACTGTCAGACGGCAACTGCGTTTATATATATATAGTCTTGACCGCAGGACTGGGCGAGCTTTATGTCTATCTGAGAAGCCCACTCGAAATGAAAAGCAGCCCCTGTGAGTGTTCTAGCTCTGGAGACTTGGTCCCTGGGTTCTCTCTACCCCGAACCTGTTCTCCCCTTAGTCTATGTGAAGCCTTACTTCTAGGCTCAGCTCCCAGGCCGTTTGCTAAAAGCATATTATACCAAGGACTGAAGGTCTCACAGAGAGAGAGAGAGGCCTCTTCCGGAAGCAGGCACTAGCCCAGAGCACTGCTCGTAGCTCCGATTTCTGCTTGAGGACCTTCAGGGCCAGGGAGCTCACTACTTCACAAAGAAAAGGTTTTCACGAAGCACCTCTGATTCCCATCTCCTACTTCTAAGATCACCCAACCCGTAAATTCCGCTTCGTTTTTGCCATCGGCATTTTGCCCTTGTATTATTTTTGTTTGGGTCCTCACTCTGTCCCTCTGTGGTAAGGGGCTCAGGTTTTGGAATCATTTGGGCTAGAACCTTAAAATCATAATTACCTTCACCATTTACTAGCTGTGTGACCTTGACGAGTTACTTAACCTCTCTGAGCCTCAGTGATCACATAATGTAAAATGAGAATCCCATTACTGTCTATTTCAAGGATTATCATGAGGCCCATGAAGGAAACTGCCTGACAGAAAGCCGTCAATGTAGCAGAGATATTATTCTTATCCCCTCTCCTAGATTACAAAGTCACCGAGGGCTGGGACCTCTTCTCGGCTGTCTCTGACTCTCTGCCTACCAGGCAGCAAAGCCTGTATGAGGAATCTAACAAACGTGCGGCGTGAAAGAGACCGAGCTGACCAAGACAGGAAGCTTGGGTAATTATTTGAAATGTCTAAAGTCATTAGAAGGCTTAAAAATGTAATGCCAACCCTCCCGCAAAAGAAATGTGCCACGTGGAAAACAAAACCCGGAGCAGAACGCAGACAGCAAGGGCAAGCTGGGACAGGAAATGAAGACGAAACTGGGAAAGGTCGTTCGGAATCAGGTCAAGTTCTGGGGGAAGAAGGAGCACAGACGCGCGATGCGGCAGCGCTAATTAACGCCGTGAAAGAGAACAGCGCGGAGCAGTAAATGCCACAGAGCGAGGAGCCCTGTTCCCAGGCTGCCCAAACGGAAAACACAAAAGCCATCTCCACCACACGACTCCTTTAGGAACCTGCAAGCCTCCCAGCCTCCTCTCTCCTCCCATTTTGGCTTTCTAGATGAGGACGATGATGGCAGAGTGGCGGGCCTTCCCAAGATGTATTAACCCTAGAATTTGCTCCTGGCTCCTGTTTGGGCCGCAGCCTCTTCCTGACATCCTTTTCCTCTGTGCATGGCTGTCGGTGCTCATCCGGGAGCAGGAAATGATGGCAGGCTAGTGCTTTTCTGCAGTTAGTCTTCTAAAGAGAGAAACAAAACAAGGCAAGAAAGCAAGCTGGATGTTTGGAGAGCTTCTGAAAGCTTTCAAAGACTAGCTGTTCACCGAGGCTAGAAAGGAAAGGTGGAGGCTGGCCACTCAGATTCCCCGGAGTGGGGATGGGTGGGAATTCATCCAGGGCTGGCTTCTGTGTACTGAGCACCTCAAAGTGACTTTTCAGGTTGATTTGGAGACTCCAACCCAGGACCGAAAGGAATACCTTGCAAACTCTCGCCTGTGCAATACATTATTTGAAAAGAGAACACCGCTCTGGGAGAATTTGGGAGAGCAGGCAGAGGGGACAGGGCCACCCACGAATCAGTCACTGTCCAGATCAACTCATGGCCTTTTTGTTTTTTTCTCCTGGAGAATCAGTTGTTAAACATTCCCTAACACACTGCTGTGTATAAACAAGATCCAAGAGGAACCAGTTAACCTACGAGACTGAACAAAGAGTTTGGCATAAAACTGTGGGCAGATAAGCAGATAAGGTTAATTGTATTATGCATCCCTTCATTAAGGAAAGCCTGGTAGGAACGCTCCCTAACATGACTCAGCAATTAACGCCGTTTACCGCACATCCTCTGAAGCCATAGAATGGGCTTCTACTATTATTTCTTTCCTTTTTTTTCCCCCCTAAAATGGAGGCCTCCAGTTGCAGAACTCCCCGTTTACAGCTCACACGTGCCTGATGGGCAGGAAAAGTCGAATGGAGAGTCCGGTGTAAGAATTCAGGGTTGCCTGCAGCTGGTGGCCACGGATACTGTCGTGGAGGTCAAGGTTGGGGGAGGGGTCCTAGCAGTGTGGGCTGGAGTCTGGTGTTTTTAACTCAAAGATGGATTCCCATCCCTCTCCTTTACGCCTTCTAACAATGTTCCTTCAGTAACCCGTGTCCCAGAAGTGCGGTGGAGGCCTGAGGGCGGTGAGTTTAACTTCACAGTGTGCTTGAGAGATGGGGTCATTATGGAGTTCGGGGATCGTTCTCCACGCATTCCAGAAACTGCAAGCTTTGAGGTCCGTGCCACTGGTCGACCAGCTTTTTCAGCTGAAAGACTATGGTCCTGCTTCCCAAAGTCCTGTGTCTGTAGAATCCAGCCACGTGTGACCTGTAGTGTCCATTCCATTAATTTCCAAGGTCAGCGTGGTGTAATGGAAAAGATGGGATGCGGAGTTCGGAGTCAGAAGACTGAGGTTCAAGGCAAACTAATCTCTGGCGCAGAAATCAGAAATGGTTGAGGATTTTCTGGGAAAGGGCCTGAGGGGATTTTCTGGGTGATAGAAATGTTTTGTTTTGTTTTGAAGTAGACTCCCCGCCCAGCACTGAGCCCGACATGGGGCCTGAACTCACGACCCTGCGATCAAGACCTGAGCTGAAATCAACAGTCAGACGCTTAACAGACTGAGCTACCCAGGCACCCCTAGAGATGTTCTGTCTCCTTTTTGGGAGGTAGTTACACATGCGTACACATTTGTCAAAATTCAGCAAACGTCACTGACGATCTGTGCGTTTTGTTGAATGTAAATCATACAGCAGTGTTTTAAAAGGGCAGGTTCAAGTGCTGGCCCTCTCCCTTACCGTACAGACAAGTCCTTCATTTCTCTGAGCCTTGGTTTCCTCCCTGAAAAATGGAAGGACCACTTACACCTGCGTCTTGGGTGGTCGCATATATCAGTCAATGAGACCACGCGCGTTAAAAGTGCTTTGTAAATGATGGAAAGCCCTGTACACAGTGACTACCCTTGTTCTGCTTTTCCTCCCGTGGCCTTGGAGAGCAGATTATTGAGCCGGTACAAATCTGTGGGCTCTGCCCTGCAACTTCCCCGGGAGATTAGTGTTTATCTATTTTAAGGAGACTCTGGAGGTATCAAAATACTGCAGGAAAGCAAATGGAATATGGATTTGCTGGGGAGAGGAGGGCGGGCTGCAAAGGGAACAGCTGGGGAGAAAACCATCCATCCAGCTGGGCAGCAGGGCCAGCCGGGTGCCGAGAGGGAGTCGCTGAATGCCTGCGAGAGAGTCGTGACCAGGAAAAGCAGCGTGAGTAAAAAAAAATCACATCTTGCCAAACAAACTGGGTCACATTCGTGATGGAGTTAGTCACTGAGCAGAGCTGGGAAAGCGCTTTCAGGGGAAAAAAAGCATGATTGGGGGACCATGGTGACTCAGGTCCCGTGGCAAAGGCCACCTGGGCCCCCTGGCCTGGTGGGGTCCTTAAGTGAGAGGGTCCTTCTGTGGCTCCTGCTGTGCGCTTTGAGGTTATTTTGGGTTTGAACTTGATCTTGACGCCTAAAGGCAATCGCAAACAACCTTTACATTGGAATCAAGAGCACAGCACACATTTTTAAAATGGAAAAATCTTAGCGAGAAGCCAAGTTAAACTGAGACCGGAAGAGCGGGGAGGCCGTTGTGGAGTTCACCCCCGGAATTCGAGTGGGAGGTGACAACCGCCTGAATACAACCGAGCTCCTGAGTGATTACGCTGGCAAAGTCTTTCAGTGTAGCAACTTTAAAGTCAGAGCAAAGAGCAAATGCCCTTTGGCAACAAAAACCTATAAGATGATTGAACAACGCTGAGATCAAATTTAAAATTTGTTGGCCACCGAAATAAAGTTAAAATAGGGAAAGATGTAGCAGGAAGAAACAATCTACAAGACAAATCTGATGTGTGAAATTTTGATTTTATCCTCATTATAAAAAGTTTGGTGCTTTCTGCTAGATGGTTCTGCCAAGAAATGTGATATGTTGAAAAAGAAGAGGAAATGTACTCTAGATGCCGAGGCTATAAAAGGCTGTTTAAAGTGATAGGAATCAGTCGAGGTTCTCCCCATGACCGGGGTTATAAAATTAGGATCTTAAAACTACCAAATCTGGGTGAGAGGAAGAAAAAAAAAACAAACCTCCAGTAAAAGCCATATCTAAATTTATCTTAATATAACTTACATTTTCCCACAATGTTTGTCTTTTTCTCTGGGCACGTCAGATTCCTTATGCTGTTAATTCCCTCCCGAAGAGCTGTCTCTGTTGGAGTGGGGTGGGGACCTGGGGTGAGGAGGCACAGTGAGAAAGCAGGGGGTCTTTCCTACAACCTCCGAATGGGAAAGAAGGTACGTGAGACGTGCACACCAGCACGTGGGGGGCATCCCTGTGTTGAAGCCTGGTGCTCAGGGTGCTGAAGGAAGCCTAGCTGCGCGAGCAGCCTTCCCCACCCAGGTCTTTGTCTCACTGGTCATCTGACTCCTTCAACCTGCACCTTCATCCACACTCGGGATTCCGTTTCTAGCTGTACCACTCTGTTAAAGAGTACGTGGAGTCTGGGACCTCCTGCAGCCTGGGGCTGGCTCCATGTGCTTCCTTACCCCCTTTCTCCCAGGCCTTCAGGAACAGATGGACACACACCTTTCTCGTGGGCCATGAAGCATAAGGGAATCTCTTCTCTCTCCCTGGCTTCAGAGAGAGATTTGTGTTTGAACCGCAGGGCCGTGACTTACCGGCCATCTGGGAAACCTCTGTGAATGCTGAGTTTCCTGAGAGGTGGAACGGTGTGAGTGGCCAATAACAGGGGCTATAATTGGATGCTTCACATTTTTGCCAAAGACTGGAAGGGACCTTGATGGTACAACAGCCAAATCAACACGCAATCAGTTATCTTTTGATAGAAGGGAACAAATAAGAGAGATCAGAGGATACTCAAAGGCTGTGTTTTTGTCCCAAAGCAACTTTCCAAGTCCCAAACCGGCAGCCCTTGTGTGATAGTGTGACCTAAGAAGAAATATGTACGTGGTCTTCATGCCCAGTTCTTGGCGCGGGGATCTTCTTAAACCCTTGGAATTTCCAGAATGATAGGACTGAGAGGAGCCTCTTTTGTTATTCATAACAAGCCACTTTCAACCGCACCTGAGTTTATGCTAATGAAGTGACTTTAGCCAACTCTGAGATAAGATGGTTGGAACATTCAGCCCAATCCCCTGACCTGGGAGGGGAGAGGGACTAGAGATGGAAGTAATTGCCACTGGCCAATGATTTAATCAATCATCCTCATGTAATGCAACCTCCATAAACAATGGTGTTCAGAGAGCTTCCTAGACAGTGGACACATCAAGGTGTGGGAGGGCAGCGCGCCCAGGCGGGGTGGAAGCTGCACACCCCTGCCCTCCCTCCACCCAATACCCTGCGTCGCTTCTGTTCGATTGTTCATTTGCATCCTTTATAATGCCCTTTACAATAAATCCTCTCCCTGAGTCCGTTGAGCTGTTATAGAAAATTCTCGAACCTGAGGAGGGAGTTGTGGGAAATTTATAGCCGCTGGGAGGCCCCCAGGACGTGCAATTGGTAGCTGAAGTGGGGGCACCTTTATGGGACTGAACCCTTAAGTTGGGGACTCCGTAGTAATTCTGGAGAAATAGTGTCAGAATTAAATCAATGAACACCTAGTTGGTGTCCAGAGAGTTGGAGAACTGTTTGGTGTGGGGATAAAAGCATACTCATTTGGTGTCAGAGTGTCGTGAATAGAAACAGCTTCTGAAACAGATTTAGGAGTCTGGCCCACAGTGAGGCCCCACCGGGACCGGGGCAGGACGCGGGAATCTGATGGTGCCAGAGTGCTTTGGTGGCAAGCAATTGAAAGAGATTCTGATGCACTTAATTGGAAAAGGACTTAGGAAAGGTCTGGAATTGGGGTTGTTGGAGGCTGAAGAGCCCAGGCCTCGGGAGGAAGGAAGGCTGTTAGCAGCAATGAATGGCCAGACTCTATGTTCCCCCATCAGAACTTTTAAGCTGCAGTGTTTTCTGTTATTTTCTCAAAGGCTCCCAACCCTAGGAACCAGTCTGCATGGCCCAGATTGGGTCTTGGGTGCCAGTATCCTCCCATTAGGAGGGGCCCAGGGAGAATGTTTGACTGACAGGCCCTCAAGACTTCTCAGAATGGGGGAAGGGTTAATTCCCTAATGGGAAATCAGGGTGCTTTTACCCCAAAAGTGGAAAGGCATGTATGACAGGCCACAGCAAAGATCCCCTGGCATGCTGATTTTAGGCTCCACTGTTAAAACAAAGTGTAGAAAAACAAGGAAATGCTTCCATCTTACCCTTCCCTGGCCAGAATCAGGCCCAGTTCTGGGAAGCACACTGTCGGAGGCCTTTGACTGCTTGGGAGGTGTTCAAAAAGAGCAATTAAGACAGTGAACATCTGGAAAACATGACACGTAAGAAATGGTTGGAAGACGAGGAGAAGGAACCCAAAGAGGAGAGTACGGAGTGCGCCTCTACTGGCTGTTCTCAGATATCTGAAGCTCTGGAACGTAGAAGAAGAATTCTGTATTTGGTGGCTCCAAAAGGAAGAACTAAAACCAGTAAGGGAACAGATTTCAGTTCTGTATTTAAAGGAAAGACCTTTCAAAAAAATCAACTGCTGGAAATTAAACGAGTGGACACAAGGCAGGGAACTTGCAATCCCTGAGAAACCTTGGTTCTTTAATTAGCAAGAGCAATAAGTACACTCCTCACATCACATTACAACACACCAGTGTGTCATGGCCCTGCTTTTGAGGACCCCAACCTAATGGCTGTCAACGAAACAACACTCCCGGTTTGGCCACCTCCGCTAAAGAACACTTTTCCATGTGTGGAGCTCTGGATGTGCCCAGTGGGAGTGATGATGGATAGAAAGGACAAGAAGCTCCTCCAAGTATTCTTTCTTACCACTTGCCCAGGACCACAGGGTACAAACACACCATGGGGAGTCCTTAATATAGAACACTGCTTCACTCGAGGACCTCTCTGGCCATGTGTTGTATTGCCGCGTATCCTCCATGCACCTCCCAATTCCAACATCAAGCCGACATCTTGCTTTACCATTGAACAGTATGCAACAAAATTATGTCAAGTCTCTTGGGCTCTTCCTATTACTAGAAAGCTACCATATCGTTGTTGGAAGGAGTTTTGTGGTCAACGAGCTTGCAATGCTTGAATATATCCAATGGTGTTCTTGACAAGTTGGTTTGTAACCTGGTCTTGATCTTTTTCAGACACTCACAACCTTCTAAAGTAGTGCATGGCACTTTGGGCAGTTTCAGTTGACAAAATCCCTTCTTACTTTGGGGTAGAATCAACCCCCTATCTGGCTATATCTATCAAAATTGAAAATGCACAGAGCCTTTGACCAACAATTCCACTTTTAACAATTTATCCTACAGATACAGTCCGTATGAGCTCAAAGACATGTGTGCAAAGATATTCATTACAGCAAAGGACTGGAAATCATTTAAATGTTTAACCGGGGGACTGATCAAACAAATTATGGAGTATCTGTTCTGTGGAATATCAGGCAACTGTTAAAAAATTCAACTATTTCCAAGTATTTTCAAGTCTTTACATTGGTTCTTCTGCCCCGGGGCCATGTTGATTGGTGAGAAAAAGAAAGTGGCTCGATAATACGTGTCATATATATATAATCAAAAAGAAGGATACACACAAATATATGTTTAGGTTTTATCTGGAAAGATACTGGCAACCATTCTTGCTTCTGGGAAAGAAAACTGTGAGACTGGGTATCGGGTAGACGGGAGAATTTTACGTGAGTATGTATATGAATATATGTCTAGGTGTGTTTATATGTATATGTACATCTCTCTCACTGTCTCTCTCTACCCAACCCCCTTGCTCTTTTGAAATCTTTTACCCTGTAAATATATCAGTTAAAAAACGTCTTTAAAAATATGTCTTCTTAGGCAACAAAAAACAAAAATAGACAAATGAGACTACATCAAGCTTAAAAACTTCTACGCATCAAAGGAAATAATCAAAGGAATGAAAAAGCAACCTATGGAATGGGAGAGAATATTGGCAAATCATATACGTGATAAGAGGCTAATAACCAGAACATATAAAGGAACTTCTATAAATCAACAACAAAAAACCCAAATAACCCAATTTAAAAAGGGCAAAGGACCTGAGTAGGCTATTCTCCAAAGAAGATAGTCAGATGGCAAGAAGCATATAAAAACATGCTCCATATCACGAATTATCAGAAATACGTAAATCAAAATTACACGAGATATCACCTCATGCCCATTAGGATGACCACTATCAAAAGAAAAGAAAATAACAATCGTTGGCAAGGATGCAGAAAAATTGGAACCCTCATGCACTGCTGGTACGAATGTAAAATGGTGCAGCCATATGGAAAACAGTATGGAAGTTCCTAAAAAAATTAAAAATAAAATTACCATATGATCTAGCAATCTCACTTCTGGGTATATATCCAAAAGAATTCAAAGCAGAATTTCAAAGAGATAGTTGTACATCTATGCTCATTAGACCATCATTCACAATAGCCGACAGGTGGAAATGACCCACATGTCAATGAATAAATGAAATAAATACAATGTGGTAGATACATACAATGAAATACTATGCAGCCTTAGAAAAGAAGGAAATCCTGTTACATGCTACAACATGGTTGGAGGTGAAGCACGTTATGCTTAGTGAAAGAAGTCAGTCACAAAAGGACAGATAGGGTGTGAGTCCCCTCACGTGCAGTGTCTAAAATAGTCAAAATGATAGAAAGTAGGAAGGAGGTTGCCAAGGGCTGGGGGGCAGGAGAAATTCGTGTTTATTTATTTATTTATTTTTGGTAAAGATTTTATTTATTTTATTTGAGAAAGAGAGAGCGTGAGCAAGAGAGAGAGAGCAAGAGCAGTGGGGAGAGGGTGAGGGAGCAGGGAGCCAGATGTGGACCTGGGATCATGACCTGAGCTGAAGGCAGACGCTTAACCGCCTGAGCCACCCAGGCGCCCCAGAAATTCGTATTTCATGGATATAGAGTTTCAGTTCTCCAAGATGAAAAAGCTCTAGAGATCTGTCGTATAACAATGTGAATATATATATATATTTTAAAGATTTTATTTATTTATGTGACAGAGAGACAGCCAGCGAGAGAGGGAACACAGCAAGCGAGTGAGAGAGGAAGAAGCAGGCTCCCAGCAGAGGAGCCCGATGTGGGACTCGATCCCGGAACGCCGGGATCACGCCCTGAGCCGAAGGCAGACGCTTTAACGACTGCGCTACCCAGGCGCCCCAACAATGTGAATATATTTAACAGTACTGAACTGTACACTTAAAAATGATTAAGATGGCTTTAAAAAAACCAGACCTCTTAAATCCCAGCACAGGGCCCACGTGGGTCTACCTGTTAAAGCTGTACAAAATACTTTAATCTTTTTTCTACTCCAGCGGGCCTTTCTAGACTTCTCCCAGGGCCTCTTCAACTGATGGCCTCTTCTCCAGGTTCAACATGTGCTTCTTTACACCGGTCTGTCCCTGGTCATCTGGTCTTACCCCCTCCTCCGGCAGACCCAGAATCTCCAGCCGAGCTGCAGCAGGACAGTGGGGTCCCTGACACCATGAAGCCCGTACACTTGGGAAAGAGGCCTCACAGACAGGCACCCCTGCCCCGGGGAGACCCTGCCCTGAGCACCCAATGGGAGCATAGTGGCTATCTGGTGAGGAGATCTCTTAGTGTAGTATCTGGGGAGGGAAGGACCTCACCTGGGGTGTGGAACAGGAGGAAACCGAGGTTGGGTGTGCAGAGGCAAGCTTTGCTAAGTGTGTGATGCCGTGACTTTACTGCATGAGTGTTCCCTATACAAGGTCACGAATTTGCTGGAATGAAAGAGAAAAACCAGTATCGCTGAAATTCACACGGCTACTGTATCTACTTTTTAAGGCATTTTGCAGCTGGATTAAATTTGCTACTCAAGACAACTCTTTGAGGTAGACAGTAAGTATTTTTCTCATTTCAAGAAGAGATGACAGCCAGAGGGATTAAGGATTTACTCCTCGTCCTTCCTGGCCTGACCCTTTCCATTCTGCAGCCTGCCTTTGATTTCATGTAAAAACAAACAAAACAAGCAAAACAGAAACAAAAGCCAAAAAGGCCATTTGCTCAATTGTCCCGAGTCTTACAATTCTGAAAGATGAGAATGTTTTCTACAGAGATAGATGCAACAGACCGAACTGCTTCCAGATCATGATGCAGACCAATGAATGCCAAAGGCTGTTTGTGGGGTGCCCTTAGCCTAGGGCCCTCCCTGAGCCTGGAGAGGCAGGGGGCCTCTTCTTTGACTGCATTGGTGGCACCTGAACCTGCCTCCACCAAAGGGTAAGAGACCGGTTCAAGTCCCTGCTCTGGGGAAACAGAAGTCCCCTCCCTGTGGCTATATAAGAGGAACCAGAATATCCTTGGGCCAGGGGTCTGTGGCCTGGGCCCTGCACGTGGCCTGGGGGATCCCTCTCCTGCAGGGGCTGGAAACCCAGCATGGTGGGAAGGCAGAGGGAAAGAGGGTCTCTGAGCCAGGATTAAGGAATGTGGATATCCAGAAGCCTCCAGCAAGCCCGGGGTGTGCACGTCATCCAGGCCCTGGCTGGTTCTCCCGGTCAGCACATGGCCCTGACGCTGCACGTCTGCCTATAGTAACTTTATTTTCCCCTTTTAGGATGCTCTCCCTGGCCATTTTAACCTAATTTCATCAGGATAAACAAGTTAGGCAAGTCAAAGGAAGAGGCACAGAGGAAAATTTCCTTGCAGTCTGGAGCACCAGGGTCCCCAAGGGAATGAGAAAAGGGCTTCTCTTCTCGCGCGCAGAAAAAAGACAATTCTGCTGCGAGAGGCACTCCCTTGGTGTTCTAAACTGGCCTACTCTGGCCAGGGAGACAAGGAGGCAGGGAGAGGAAGGTGGAGGGGTTTCTGCAGGAAGTCTGCTTTTTGGCTTCTCGCTCAGATCTAGTTGCAGGGAGTGATATTTTAAAATATTTAACAAGCCGGCCGGACCAATCCGAGCCTGCTGTCCGGAGCCGGCTCCTGGAGGCCCTCTGCAGGACGGTGGGGAGGTGTGGGGGGACCCAGCGGCCGCGCCGGGGCTGTTTACCCATCGGTGCCGAATCATTCCCACCCGCACACGCGCGCGGCGGCGGCAGCGGCTCCGAGCGGCCGGCGGGGGTGGGGCCGGGGGTCCCGAGCGCCTCTCCCACCGCCTTGCGCCCCTAAGCGCCCATTCCCAAGGGCGGCTCCCCGGGCGGAACTGTACGTGTGGGTTCGCCCTCGTGCAGAGTCACGTGGGGCCCGGCCGGCCTGGGGGTGCCGCTGGGCGCCCCTCTGCCCGAAGACCGTCCCGCGTGGGTCTGACACCTGACGCGCGAGCGGACCTCGCTTTACCAGGACGAGTCCTTCTCACCCCCTCCTGCCAGGGTGACAAGCGGCTGGAACGCACCGGCGGAACGGATGCCTCATCTCCTCGGGAATCCGGGGCTCTTCCTCTGTCAAGAGTGGGGGGAGGGAGGGGTGCGGGCTTCCAGAACCACTGACAGATGTCTGTGGGAAAGGGTTTCCACACCTGCCAAACCGCCAGCTTCCTTTCTCATTCTCGAGGGCTCGGGGTAACGCGAGCATTTGAAAAATGTGTCGTGTGCGCCGCGGTTTCCACTTTCCCCCTCGGGGCCGGCTCTCCTCTCCCGAGAGTGCGAAACCCGGCGGCCGAGTTTCCTACGACGCGAGGCCAGAGGAGGCCCGGAGCACCAGAACCACGCCGCGCGCCCCCCACGAGCCCCGCCTCTGAAGACCAGCCCCGATCGCGGGAGGGGACGGAGTGGACCCCTTGTCCTGAAAGGGAGACCGTACGGATCCTTTTGGATTGTCACAGTCTGAAAACTTCTGGAGAGCTTCGTTTTCTTACTTTTGTTTCTATACATAGTATTTTCACTTTCAATACATATATATATATATATATATCTTAAAAATTCACATGTTTACAAGACTTCAGAAGAAATCACAACACAGGAGCCTTCTGGCCAGTCCATTCTCATCCCCATGTATTGATTGCCGGAGCCACCCGCTGTCCCTCATTTTAGTTGTGGTCCGGGTACTTGAAGCAATTATTCCGGATAATATGCTTATAAAGCTGTATCTTTGTTGGCTTTAGAACTCATGTACTGACGTTGCTGTGGAAGAGGAGGGTTTAGTTTTTTCCTCCTCCCCCCAAACACAGGTATTTAACCCTCCTCCCTCACTTCCCGACAGAGGTCCTGTATTTCTTCCCATCTTAGCTCCCATCCATTATACGGTGTAGCATTATGAGTCACTTACAAAAGAACGAAAGTGCTTTCAATTACACTCTGATCCAACACTTTCTTATCACGTTGGCTACCAGATTCAGTTTAATTTTCAAGGTGTTGAAATGTGAAAAATATGTGTATCCTAGTATATTATGAATTAGGGGACATCACAGTTTCTAATTAAATCGCCGATCAGTATTTGCATTATTTTAACTATGTGAATATTGTTCACGGTGTACTATAATTGCATGTCTGCTCCTGTACCTCTTTGACCCTTTGGAGCCAATGATCGCTTTGTCTATTTAATTGCGTAGTTTCGGGGGGTATTTATGAGTAATTCGCCCCCAAGCTCTTCCCAGTGTGGTGGACACATTGGTAATCTCTCCGAGACGACATCCTCCTGCAGCTGTCTTCCTACTCCAAGCTCAGCGCTGGTTCCTCTGGGCCCAAGGTACTTAGCAATCTCAGAGCCTCCCTTCAGCATCATCCTGGGATTTCTCTTGCCTTCTTCGCTATGTTGGATCCCCTAGTCTCTGGAGCTCCTGTCTTCTTTCTTGGTTAGTTCTTTGTTAGAGCACATCTTCCAATAGCTTCCTGAGAACGGCCTGAGAAAGGCAGATAAATGTTTGGAGACCTTATAAATGTCTTTATGCTACTCTTGCACCTGATAGCTTGTCTGGATATATTATTGACCTCGGAAAGACTTTTTCCTCATGTTAGAGGCTTCCCTCCAATGGCAAGCCATTTACTGCTGGCACTAAAGGGATATGTGCGTGGGTGAAGCTTGTTGACTAGTGGGCTGCCTGTCCGTGCTTCTGCAGTGATCTGGACGTCTCACTTGGGAAATCCTGCTGGGTCAGTCTCTGGAAGCCTTTTCTCTT
This sequence comes from Ursus americanus, assembly GCF_024610735.1. Classification (NCBI taxonomy): domain Eukaryota; kingdom Metazoa; phylum Chordata; class Mammalia; order Carnivora; family Ursidae; genus Ursus; species Ursus americanus. The sequence continues at coordinate 68,889,379 of NC_142136.1, forward strand.
GGAATGGTTGGCTTCCCTAGAACTGAATCGTCCGTTCTTCTGCCTGTGGGATATAAGCCTCATTGCCAGTGTTCTGGGAGCCAAGGGGGTAAAGGGGACTGTGGGATCTTGCAATCCGAAATGCAGACTCATTTAATCCCATTTCAGTAGTGTGTCACATGCTAGCTCTCAGGTGTGCCCACTGTCCAGATAATCCACCCTTTCCTCCCAGGGCTGGGCGGGGGGCAGTGGCCTGGCCGCACAGGTGCAGGAAGAAATGTGGGGAGTCTCACTGCTGCTTGCACAAATTGCAGCACACCTGCACCCATGTTCTGCATGGTGGGAACCAATGTCAGTTTCTGTGGTGTAGCAGGCTGACTTCTTACAGGCTTCCTTTTCTGCGGCTAGCTTTTGGCTTTATCGTCTCTGCTAAATTAATGACCTCTCATTCATCTGCTTTTTTAGTTTCCAGAATATTGTTGACATTTTTCGTTTGCTGCTTTTGTTCCTGTCTTCTCTTTGTCCTTACGGGTCTAGACAGGGTATGCTCGTAAATGTTTGGCGACTGGCTCTTGGGGGAGGGGGAGGCCTGATTTGTAGCAGTCCGGTTTGAGTGGTATAACTACTCCTACTGCGGCTAATTTCAAGCTACCAAAAGGACATCACTGAACATGCAGATGAGGAGAAATGCAAAGTAGTTCCTCGTTATATAATACAGCTCTTCCTTGACTTATGATGGGGTTGCAGCCTGATAAACCCATTGTAAGTTGAAAATACTGTAAGTTGAAAATGAATTTGATACATCTAACTTCCTGATCCTTGTAGCGTAGCCTAGCGACCTTAAATGTGCTCAGAACTCTTACAGTAGCCTACAGTGGGCAAAATCATTGCACACAGAGCCTATCTTATAATAAAATGTTGAATATATCATGTAATTTATTGAGTGTACTGTACTGAAAGTGAAAATCAGAATGGTTGTCTGAGGACAGAATGGTCGTCCACGCGTGTGTCGTTCACCCTCTTGATCTCGTGGTTGACCGGGAGCTTCAGCTGCTGCCCCAGCATCACAGAGGGGACCACGCTGCCCGCATATCACTCCCCAGGAAAAGATCAAAATTCAAAAATTGAAGTGTGGCTTCTATTAAATGAGAATTGTTTTCATACTATCATAGAGTCGAAGAACCTTAAATTGAAACATCCGAAGCCAGGGACTGCATTTCCACCCTGTAGATACAATAGCCATGAACAGGAGACATAAATTGACTTCAAGACAGTACATAATTGTGAAATTATTATAAAAGTTTCGAAAATTTATGAGCTTTGTTTTTCATATACTTTAAAAAATTTTAGGCAACGTGTAATTTAGTTTTTAAAATGGCTGTATTTAACAACTAGCTCAAAAAATTCCTAAAAATTTTGCCATCAGTTTTCACAAGGCACTATCGGGCCGGCCCTGGTTTACCACTGGGGTAATGCGTTTTTAATGATTTAATTGTCATTTCAGTGTAGTATTAAAAATCTGTTTTCCAATTTGCTGCTCTACAGCATGTAATTACCTTCCCTCATATTTTGGGGTTTCCCCCCAGTTTTATTGAGAATAATTGACGTATGACTCACGGATTATTAACACAATGGTCATCCATCCAGACTTCACATTATCCAAGTGTAAATTTCCAGCTGTGGTGAAGAAAGAATGACACCTCGGTGTAAAGAGATGATAACTTGATTTGAGGGGTAAAAAGAAGAGTTAAGATAAAATAAGGTGTGGGTAGGTCATCGGTACCCACGGGTGATATTCAGGGGGAAGTAATGTCAACACGATGAGGCGTGAGGTCTTACTAGGACAAGGTAGTAACTAGGCCAGACTTTCTGTTCTAATTTCAGTTTTGAAGAAGACCATTTAGTATATCTACCTTTCTTAGCAGTTCTCTAAAGTAGTGCTTCTTAATTTCAAACACACATGGCCATGAAGGGTCCATGTAGCAATGTGAGTGCTTGCCCAGAGCTGTCATTAGCTGAGCTCAAAGCATCTTACCAACAACAGTGCCTCATTAAGTCCTGCCACACCCCAGGTGGGAGGAGAGGGGGAATATCATTATCCCCATTTTACAGATAGAAGAAACAGAGGCTTTAAAGCAAATCCACAACTGAGACTAGCTCGTCGGCCTGCAAATCCAGCGTGCTATCTTGTCATGACAACAGGATTTCAGCACTGATTTCTATTTCCTGCCTCTATCTAGCCAGGTGAGGGTGAGGGTACAATTTTATTATCTGAAATATCAAGGAATCCCTTTAAGTCCTAAATTATATGTGATTCTGGTTTTAGCCTTTGTTGACCCTCCCACACTTTCCCAAATGCACGGTTTTATAGTATGTTATGTACATTATTCAACATAATTCCAGTCTGGCTGTCGGAATAGGAGTGTGTTGGCAGGAATGGAAGACCAGCCATTGTGGTTTGGTCTCCATGTTGAGCTGATCACAGAGCATTAATGATTGACAAAATAGGCAATGGACTTCTGAACCGTTACTATGGCCTGAAATAGAATGTAGTACTTTATATGTACTCTCTCATGTAAATTATTTTAATCTTCACAATGATAATTTGTGGTTGGTGTTAATGTTATCCCCTATTTTACAGATGAAGGAAGTGAAGCTTAGGGAATCTAAGTAAACACAGCTGGCCTCTTGCCTATAATGATTGGTGTAGAGAGGGACCTGTCACCCAGCAGAGTCCTAATGCAAGACATTCCTAGCGGGACCTTGCAGAAGAACCCTTTCTTCTCTGGCCATACAGTCATTTGACTGTGAACCCAGGGAGGTGGGCTCCCATGTCCACTGTTGAATGAAAAAAGCTCTCTGTAGGAGGAGAGAATGAAATCTGAACACACAGAAAAGCAGAGACAAGGATGGGGAGAAAGAATTCTGGTGGCATTCAAATCCTTGCCTTCCAGTGCCTGCATTCCTTAACTAAGCTAATTTGAGTTCAGCTTTTGTCACTTGGAGACTCGAAGAGTCCTGACCGATATACTGTTTACACATCAGGTTATCCTGCTGTTAGACATTGTCCTATTTACCTGGGTAGGATACCACTGGGTCCCTTGGACTTACCCAGAACTGTCAGAAATCTTCTTCCCCATTAAAGTCTTCTTCCATTTCTGGACACATTCTGTATCTAATACATAAGATTCTTCTCTGTTTCTTCTTACTTGGCTCAAGCTTCCTAATGTGGACATCTTAGAGTTGATATGCTTTACTTGGTACTCTGACCTCAAGTGGCAGAGCAGTCATGGTACCAACAGTACAAACAACATGATGGTACCACTGGCCCCAGCTGTGGGTTCCCAGACTGCACAATTTCACAAGTCAGATTTTTTTTCCCCCCGATGGGTCAGAGGTAGGAGAAAATATTAGAGAGTTGTTGACTTTTTATTTTGCCAGACTGGGGCTAGTAGGCTTAAATGTATCCTCCAACTCTTAATTCATTTATTTGGTAACAAAGATAGTAAATACTCTGCTGTAAGCCCTGAGGGTATACAGCAATCTTACGTTCAAGTTACTAGAAGACTCTAAAGGGCCACACTAGTTCTTCTAAAAATTCTACTCTTCACTTTACTTGATACCTTTGATTGTGATCTAGAATTTGGGGGTTGGCATATGGAGATTGTCACTCTTGTCGGTAATGATCTAAAGAATGAGTTGGAAATGAGAAATGGAAAAGGAGGTGAAGAGGAAGCCATGGCAGGAGAAGCGAATGTGGGGCAGCCGTGGGGCAAGTGTGAAGAGTGGGGCAGGGAAGGGGACGGCCTGTTCTACAGGGACCAGCAGCCCAGGAGTGAAGGGATGTGTGAGGCCTGAAGCAGGTGAGGGTGACCTTGAGGCTTCCTAACCCTGATGTTAGGCCTTGAGGGACTGAAATCCCCCTTACCTCCCTATAACTGAGTGGTAAACTATATTGGGCCAACCCTGTGCCTTTAGGATTATAACCAGAGCAAGACTCAGAGTAAATCGAGGAGAGAGGCACTCACATTGCACATAGGACCAGACACAGAGGAAGAAACCTTCTTGATGCGTGTAGTATCTGCAGCTGACCAGAATAAATTTATAAAAATCTCCTTGAAACTGCTGGCAAGGAAGCCCGAAAACGCTTTTAGTAAAGCAAAGCATAATGAAATGGAAATTAATTGTATAGTACCTGTTACCTCCAATTTAATGTCATTGATAAGCTCTTTATTGACTGTATTGTCTGTTATATTATTTTAGTAAAAGTAAAAATTTATCTATTAGAACTTTTGTAGATTCATTTACAACCATGGTCCTCCAACTTTGGAGCTTTAAGTTCCTGAGTCTCCAGTTCTCTTGCTGAGGGGTTTCAGCAATGACTGAGGAGGATGGTAGGCTGCCTCCCAGAGGACCCCTCATGGTTCCTGCCCCCTGGCGATCTCACCTCTGCATGGTTCCCTCCCACAAGGTGTCAGAGTTGGTCTGTGTGGCCCACAGGAGACAGCAGAAGTAATTGGATTTTACTTCCAAAAGTAGGTTTCGAAAGACCCTGTGGCTTCCATGTCAGGTGCTTTCTCTCTCACTCTGTCTTGATCACTCATTCAGGAAATCAGCCGTCCTGTCCCAAGAACACTCAGATGGTCTGTGGAGGCAAGGAAGTGAAGCCCCCACCTGGAAGCCAGTGGAACTGCTACCAACTGTGTGAATGTGCTTGCGATGGATCCTCCAGCCCCGGTTGAGTCTTCAGATGCCTGTACTCCTTGCTTGACCACAATCTCATGAGACACCTGAGTCAGAACCACCCAGTGAAGTCACTCCCAAATCCCTTACCCGCAGAAACTGTGAGGTCACACCTGTTTGTTGTTTTAAGCTACTGGGTTGAAGGGTAACTTGTCATGCAGCAATAGATAAACTAATGCAGGAAGTGTCTCTTCCTTGCTAGCCTTACTCCCTCCCCGCCCCACCCCCTGATTACTTCTGCAGGGAGAAATGTCCAGGTCCCTGGTAGAGAGGTTGAGTCACCTTCACTTCCCTTGCTGGACTGGGGGTACTGGTATTCTGAATGAGATACAGAAGGGTATTTCCCTTATATTCATCATCATACACTTCTAATCCCTTGGCTATTCCCTTGACATTTGCATGTATGGATGATAAAACACACATAGAATCTAGAGGATGATGCAAATACTTCTTTTTGTTCCTGTCCCAGCTGGATGGAGTATGGAAAACATTTTTGGTACACATGTAGGCTTTAGAAACTGGTCTAAATAAGAAAAAAAAAAGTTACTTTTTTTTTAAATTACAAAAACAATAATATCTGTGGTGTAAAAAGTAAAAAAGCAAAACCATTAAACACCTGTAATTACACTATGTGGGTATAAATACTATTAACAACTGGAGCATTTCTACAACTATTTCTAATCTATTTTACACAAATAGGTAACATAATAAGTGCTGTTTTGTGACTTGTTTCTTCATTAAGTATATTACGAGCCTGTGTTTATGTCATTAATGTATTTTATCATCTGCAATTATTTATTTAAATTTTTTTTAAGTAATCTGTACATCCAACGTGGGGCTTGAACTTACAATGCCCAGGTCAAGAGTTGCACGTTCCACTGACTGAGCCAGCCAGGTGCCCCTCATCTACAATTATAATTTTAAATGGTTGCATAATATCCCATTATACAGATAGGTCATAACTTCTTAAGCCAATTCCGGTTTTTTTGGACATACATTTATTTCCCTTTTTGCTATTATACTAAATGCTATAAAGAAAATGCTATAAAGAAATGCTATAGATTCCGCAGTGTGAAGGAAACAATCAACAAAACTAGAAGGCAGCCTATGTAATGGGAGAAGATATTTGCAAATGATATGTTTGATAAAGGGTAAGTATCCAAAATCTATAAAGAACTTATTAAATTCAACACCTAAAAAACAAATAATCCAATTGAGAAATGGGCAGAAGACATGAATAGACATTTTTCCAAAAAAGACATCAAGATGGCTAACGGATATATGAAAAGAAGCTCAATATCACTCATCATCAGGGAAATACAAATCAAAACCACTATGAGATACCACCTCACACCTGTCAGAATGGCTGAAATTAACAACACAGGAAACAACAGATGTTGGTGAGGATGTGGAGATAGGGGACCCCTTTTTCACTGTTGGTGGGAATGCGAATTGGTACATCCACTTTGGAAAAAAGTATGGCGGTTCCTCAAAAAGCTAAAAGTAGAACTACCCATGATCTAGCAATTGTACTGCTAGGTATTTACCCAAAGGATCCAAAAATACAGAATCAAAGGAGTACTTGCACCCCAATGTTTATAGCAGCACTATCATCGATAGCCAAACTATGGAAAGAGCCGAAATGCCCATCAACAGATGAATGGATAAAGAAGATGTGGTATATAAATAACGGAATATTAGCCATTAAAAAGAATGAAATCTTGCCATTTGCAATGACATGGATGGAGCTAGTGTGTATTATGCTGAGCAAAATAAGCCAGTCAGAGAAAGACAAATACCGTTTGATTTCACTCATGTTGAATTTAAGAAACAAAACAGATGGACATTTGGGAGGGGGAAAAAAGAGAGAGGGAAATAAATCATGACAGACTCTTAATGATAGAGACCAAATTGAGGGTTGATGGAGGAAGGTGGGTGGGGGATGGGCTAGATGGGTGATGGGTATTAAAGAGGGCACTTTTGGTGATGAGCACTGGGTGTTGTGTGTAAATGATGAACACTGAACACTCCTGAAAGCAATATTGAACTGTATGTCAACTAACTAGAATTAAACTAAAAAAATAAAATAAATAAAACAAAATAAAATAAAATAAAATAAAATAAAATAAAATAAAATAAATGCTATAGATTTAGCTTGCAGCTAAATATTTGTACCTATCATTGACTTTCCCCTTTAGGATAAATTACAATAAATTAGAATATAAAATGAGATAAATTAACATAGAATAGTTAGATTAAGGCATACATACATTTTAGAGCATTTTCTACATATTGCCCATATTGCCTTTCTGAGAATATACCAGTTTACACTCAGTGAAATGTATTAGTGTGTCTATTTCTTCATACCCTTGCCAGCACAAGTAATTCTTTTTTATCTTTCTGGCCAAGTATTTGAATGGGAAACCCAGGGATTTTTGAAGAGGTCCAGCTTACACTCAGAAATTGGCAGCAGCTTTGAGTGCGTTCTGCTGTAACCCAGTGCCCAAATGTGAGGGAAACGAAGCTACCAATTGGATCTGGCTTTTGCAGATTATGCTTATAAGATGAGAAGGTGGAAAATCATGTTCAAGATTTAGGAACAGGGGTCAAACATAAAACAGTCAAACCCTTTGGTCCTGTAATTATACTTTTGGGAATTGAGCCTAAAGAAAATTCCCAGTAAAGGGAAAAAGCCTGTATACGTGAAAAAAGTTTATTGTAGGGACCCCTAGCTGGCTTGGTCCGCGGAGCGTGCAACTCTTGATCTCAGGGTTGTCGGTTCGAGCCCCACACTGGGTGTAGAGAGTACTTAAAAATAAAAAAATTTTTTTAAGTTTATTGTGACATTACTTTTATTAGGGAAATGGTATAAACGATTTGGCATAGGAGAAATGGCTGAAGAAATTGAGGTTTGGCAACTTGATGGAATTTTATGCAGTTGTTAAATTAGTAATTATAATGATGGTGTACAAATATAGGATATGTTCATGGTGTAATGTTAAGTGCAAAAAGAAGGGTATACAATTTTTAGCATTTCAAACGATGTGCCAGTTCAATCCCCATGTATGAAGACCAGAAGAAAATATAAAAACTGAAACCAGTTGTGAAACAGAGTGACACCCCCTGTTTGAAATTTTTCTTTAAAGTCGTTCTTGTGTGATTACAAAGAAAAGTAACAATCTCGGAAGAGGTGGGAAGAGGTTCATACAAAGAGACAAACAAAAGTGCTCCAGGGACAGCCACAGAAAATGCTCGGTCAGCCACGGGTAGTCACTTAGGGAGGCGTTGCGGAAGATTGGAAAGAACGAGGGGCGGAAGGCAAATAGAGCTGGGCTTGAAGCCAGCCTCCACTTCATACCAGAAGTATGAGCCCAGACAAGTATTTAACTTCCTACGGTGCAGTTTACATAGCTGTAAAAATGGATGAATAATGCCTGCTTGTGCCGGTGTTGGGGGAGCGGAGCGTGTGCTCGGCGGCAGGTACGCACGCAGGAGGTGCCTAGCGAGCCGGGAGGGTCACGTAAGCTATGCTGCTCTTTTCCTGTATTTATCTTTCCATAATTATGGATCCGACAGTAGAGCGAAGGACATTCAGCTAAGAGACGATGCTTCCAAGTGTGTTTCTGGTAAACGTAAACCACACGGTTCTGTCCAGGACAGCAGGGAGTGAGTGAACGAAGACTCTTCTCAGCTGGATGGTTCTAGAGCTGGCTTAAGGGCATCTCCGCCGCCTCTCTGTGAAGTAATGTAGCTGGACACCTTGATTGATAACGACCTAGCAAAAAATATCACAGCTGCAGAACTTCTGCTGTGCATGGCAGAAACAGAATTGGACATCAAAAGGTGATAGCCAGAAAAAAATGTTGGAAAACAGAGCATCTCTTGTATAATATCTGTCCCCATGTCATTTTAAAAAATCGGTTATACGAAATAAATAAATAAATATAAAAAAATCAGTGATAGCGTGTAACTGGGGGCAAAAATTCGGTGTTGGCTCTTGTTAATCCAGTGATGTGAAATCAGCCCAGAAAGAACAAACTTCCCTGAACTTTGCTCTTTGTGACATCAGCACAATTTGCCAATTGCACATGGATGCCCGGATTCTCTAGCGCTAGGGAAAAACTCAGAGAGAAAATGTCCTGACTTACAGATCCTGAGCAGAGAGACTCCGGGGTCACCCGACACAAGGAAACCTGTGACCTGAAAAGTCTGTGTGTGTGTCTCCCCAGGGACTTCAGGCCAGAGGATGGGCACAATTTCTCAACTACACCCACCCCTTTTATAGGGGAAAACATCAGCCCCTGGTTTGTACCCAGGCCTTTCTGACAAATTCCTCATCATGTTGAGAAGCTTTTTTCTTTTTCCTCTTCAAAAATCTTTTAGCAGTGACAGCGGCTCACTCGATTGGCGTTATCTCAGCATTAAGATGCAGGTTTTGTGGACTTCTTCTGCTGGCAGACGGAATTTCAAAGGAAACTTCTTTTGCTGGGTATTCAGTGTTACACGGGGACTTGGGGAGTTAATCTTCACTGTCTCTGCTGTCGGAGAAAAGGAAAGAAGGGCTGCTCTTGCGAACCACTCTTCCCTGTGGGCATCTGTCTCCGTTTGTAGCCTGGAATTAGGGAGGTGGAGGGAACGCCAGGTGGTTACCCCACCTAGCCTCTGGAGGCAGCCCGGGCTCTCCTTAAACCCTCCCAAACAGATGCTTGTTGATCATAGTTGTAAAGCTCTCAGGATACCGCTTTGTTAACTGGTATCGGTGCTTAATCGTCTTTCATTTGAATAATTTTTTTTAAAATTACACCGACAATAGTAGAAACTTGAAAATGAATACTCCAAAAACCCATGTAAGAGCTCTCCATCCCAATAAATCATCTGTAACCATGTTGCTACATTTTAAGCTTACTACAGACAGAGCCGGGATTTAGGAGACATCATTTTATAAAAATACAGTATTTTTGAGAGAGAGTTACAAGTAAAATCAGTTCTCTTCCTCTTGGGGCAGGTGCGGCTTCATAAGGGTCTTGTCTTCAGAAGTCCCAGCCAAGAAGCAGGCCCGGCCCTCTGCTCCCATGTGTTCCCAGCTTTCAGAAGAAAATATCTCCACTGCTCCACCCTGCACAGGCTTGCAGTCCACAGTTCATCAGCTGTGTCTCCTGGGGGGTGAGGTGTTCCCTTCTGGCAGGTCCCTACAGTGTCTGCAAGTGTCTCTCTTGGATTCGGGGCTGGCAAATAACGGGCAAGAGGCCAAACCTGGCCTGCTGTCTGTTTTTGTATAGCTTGTGAGCTAAGAATTTTTTTGTTTTGTTTTACTTTTTAAGTCGTTGAAAAAAGTGAACAGAAGATGTGAAAATCGTATGGGTTTCAAATTTAAGTGTCCATAAATAGTTTGATTGGAACACAGCCTTGCTCATTCATGGATGTCTCATTTGTTACCGTCTATGGACACTTTCATGCCATGATGACTGTGTTGAGTGTTTGGGACAGAGACGGCACGGCCAGCAGATCCTGCAATATTTACCATCTGGCCCTTCGCAGAGAAAGTTCACCGGCCTCTGTTGTAGACCCTCCCATCACTTTGGAATCCACTTCCTCTCTTTCCCCACAGGGAGGGTCAGTAATCGTTCCTCACGAGTATTGCAGTCCTCACTCCCAAGGCAATAGACCCCAAACACTGTCTTGTCTTCCCTAGTCTTCTTGTTGTGGGGTTGATTGGGATGGGGCTGGTTTGGACAAGGTCCTATCTGGAGGTCAAGATTAAAGGGCAGGAATGAGGGAGGGCTCTGTTCGGTCCTGGTCATTTGCAGTAGTCTTTAGGATGTGAAATAATTAGGTCCTGTTGTTTTTCAGCTGTGAGATCTAATTCTAATTCTGGAGAATTAGAAGCAACAGGGCATGGGATGTAGGAACCAAGGACAAGTCCTCTGTGTGGGCTGTGTTTGGTGCTGTGTTTGCAGATGGGAAAGACTAGGGAAGGGACAGGTTTGGGCAGGAGAGAGAAGCCTCAAGATTTCAACTTCACATGAACCAAGTTTGTGATTTGTTGAGAGGACAAGTGGACAACTGGTCACCCAAATCTGGGGTAGAAGTCTGAATTGTGAGTCACTAGCAGATGGGTGGTAGAAAGCCTTGGCAGTAGATGACATCGCCAAAGGAGTGAGTGCAGATGGGAGGAGAAGATGTCTAATGACTCGTAGTAGGCTCTTCAACATTTAGAAGCCAGGTAGAAAAAGAAGAACCCATGAAAGCAGGATTCTGGATACAGTGCCTGGCACACGCTATGTGCTCCAGATAATTCCAATTAACTAGGATCTCCCACTCTTAACATATTATCACAGCAATTCTAACATCATACTTGCCTATCATTTCTCCCTTTCTCTCTTTCTCCTCCTGCCTCTCCTTCTCTTTTCTTCTGCCCTATTGCCTTCTTCTGTTTGTGTTAAGCCCATTAGGGGCAACCAGGCACCCCTACCATGCTTGAGCATTGCTTACCTGCCTACAACTCTGGGTGGAACTGGTTGATAATCCTGTGAACTAGTCAATATATATCCTTCTTTCTGTCTATATAGTTGGTTTCAAAATATGTTACACTTGTTCCTATTGAACCTTACCCGCATTATGAACTATTTCTTTTGTCTATTTCGACTTCTATTCCTACCCTCTTACTAATGCCTCACAACCTGGTGTCATCTGTGATTTATTTAGGAAGTTCTCAGTTACATCACTACGGTAAAGATAGAGACGCTCAGCACCAGCTCCCGCTCTGACATGAGTGAGATCACGCGGGATACTTCCAGGTGGAGGCTGAGTCATTGATAAGCCACCTTTTGGGTGGTATTATTCAGCTCTGGTGCCTGCACCTAAGAAAGAACTTTCTTTCTTTCTTTCTTTCTTTCTTTCTTTCTTTCTTTCTTTCTTTCTTTCTTTCTTTCTTTCTTTCTTTCTCGTTGATAAAAAAGTCACTGGCAGTGCAGTCTGCGGTCATTCTCCAGCACAGAGAGATGGTATCTCTTGCTCATTCCTTATCTACGTGGCCTATCTATTCATCAAAGAAAATTAAATTGGTCTGCCAAGATTTGATCTTCACATACCATTGAGGTGAGCGCAAATTGATGGTGTGCTGCTGTTGGACGCATTCTGTACCTGTGGAGGGACTCGTGCTATGGCTTGCTTGGGAGCTGCATGGGGTGGGGCTAGGGAAATCAGAGACCTAACGAGACTCGAGGCCATACTTAGCACCAGGCAGTAGGCCAGGTGCTTTACAAGGATTCGCTTGCTCGGAGAGGTTGCTGTGATGATTTCTGTTTTCCAGGTAAGGAAACTGAGGCTCAGGAGGTAGAATGTCTCGTTCAAGGCCACACAACTGGTTGGTGGCAGAAGTGGAACTTGAACTTCAAGTTGTTCATGTGGACTCCCAGCAGTTACGAATGTGTGATACCCTGGACAATATCACAATCTGGGAAAGACTTTTAAACTCCTAAGGCTTCAAACGTCATCTGGGTACAAATGACTTCAAAATTTGTAACTCTGCCGTCTGAGACCCAGTCCCCATCTCCAGCTGCCTTCTGGACATTTCCACTTGGACATCTTGCCAAATACTGTAGCTCTGCACAGGAACTCAAACAATCATCTTCCCTCGGAGAGCCAGGACCCCCACCCTTCCCATCACTGTCCTGTGTTTCTCAGTGGCACGACATTCTTTGAACCTTCCCCAAATCTGAGTTCTGTTAAGATCCTCCCCAGATATTCTTGCTCAAAGATAGTTCTTGCCTCATCTCCCATTTTCCAGCTTCACCCTTTAGCCGGAGTCGCCTGGGGCATAGATTATTGCAACAGCTAAATACATCTTTCACCAGCCCCCACAGTGTAGACACTGCTTACTCAAGTCAGTTCCTTAAATGTATGGCCCTCAATTTTGTCTGCACATTGGAATTACCCGGGAATGTAAAAAGTATGATCTCAAGTTTGGGGTCTCACCTTTCCAGCATTGCATGGTTCTTCATATCTCTGAGACCCGTGATGTTGTCCTAAGGCTCTGGGGATCCGATGCCGTCTCCAGGAATTGAGGGCTGACTCTAGCCCTACTCCTTCCTGTCTTTTTGGACCAGACGAGGGCAAGCAGGCTTGACTGCCAATAAAAAGAGTCAGGTAGTGAAATTCAGCATCCTGCACCGCCCCCCACTTCCCCAAAACTCCCCCTGAAGGGATCTGCTCTGTTTTTGAGTGATTTACTCAGGTGAATGGTGCTTCTATGATGTCTTTGATCCTCTTGTTAAAGGGACATGCTTCAGACTTGCCAGTTTCACAGGTTACATATTTTCTGACCAACTTTCTCAAAATTCTCTTGCAGAGAATTTGGCAATCTGATTAATTAATCCAGAACATAATGGTCTAATGCAGTGTTTCCAAACTTAGGTTCCATATAACACTAGTACTATAAGGTACCGCCCAAAACAAGAGAATCCCATGGCTAAAAAATTTTAGCAAATCTCTTCAGATTCACTTTAGCATGTTAAAGTCTCTGAGAAGGCCTGCATTAAAAACATCTGTTAAATTTAGTTTATTTAGTTTCTAAGTTTTCTTTTCTTTCTTTTTTTTTTAAAAAGATTTTATTTATTTATTCGACAGAGATAGAGACAGCCAGCGAGAGAGGGAACACAAACAGGGGAAGTGGGAGAGGAAGAAGCAGGCTCATAGCGGAGGAGCCTGATGTGGGGCTCGATCCCATAACACCGGGATCACGCCCTGAGCCGAAGGCATACGCTCAACCGCTGTGCCATCCAGGCGCCCCTAGTTTCTAAGCTTTCTAAACATATTTGACTACCCAACTGTTTTATTTTCAAGCACCTATTCCAACAAAACTAAAATGCCAGTGCCTTTCAGTCACGTTGATTTCAGAGATATTAAAGCAAGAGAAAAACGGTCAAGGATGATTAGAAGATACATTGATTGTAACAAACATCCCAATTTCTCAGAGACATTAAAATGTGAAAGAATGTGCATCTCAGTCTTAATTAAATCCGGTAACTTCCTGTGAGACTAGGATTTTGTGCAACACCCAGTGTGGGATCAAGGGGCAAGATTGCTGTGTTTTAACAGGGATGTTCTGGTTGCTCTCCACTGGTAGGAAATGAGCAATGGTGTAGAAAGGAGAGGAGAAGTGATATCCAGGAGCTGCCACGGGTCTCTGGAAAGGAAGGGACAATGTCCTCGTTGCCAGCAGCCTAGGCTGTGACTGGTTGAGGAATACGCTGACACAGTACTGGAGAGAAGACAGACTCTGGTAGAAGGGAAAAGCGCGCACTCCACTGGGCTTTCAAATGCTGAGGAAAAGCCTCTGGCTTGTCTGACGGGAGGTATCCTGGAAGAGCGAAAGAGTCACGTATTTTGTATTTAAGTGGCAGGGGACAGATATAAGTGTTGAATGTCAGCTGTGTCCTATTCTGGCTGTGTGAACTTGACTGCGTTTCTTAACCTACCTGAACTTCGGTATCTTAAGACATAAGTAGAATTACCATAATAATAGCAACAACTATCTGATAGATTATACTTGGGCTACCTGTAGCCGCTGATTATGATGGTCTAACCATGTAAGGCTTTCTTTTTTCACACTTCTTTTCACACTTCACATACTCTAGAAGTAGGTATGTGGGGAGGGGTAGAGAAATTAGGAGGGTAACCTCTTCATTCCTGCTGTGTGATCCTCAATGTGAGGCTTTTGTCTTCACCTTGGTCTCCTTGTGGTCACAAGATGGCTGCTCTGCCTCCCACTGAGCTCTGCATTCCAGGCAGGACCACGAAGGAAGGAAAGGAAGAAAGAGAAGCCCCAAAAGCTTCCCCAGAGATCCCTAGCCAGCTTGCAGCTAGAAACCATTGGTGAGCATCATTCCACATGGTCACTTAGCTCTTAGAGAGTCTGAGTAGGCAAGTGTTAGCGGGCCCTTGGCCACCATGATCAAAATTGGGATTCTGTCCCAGAGGAAGAAGGCAAAGGTGGATACAGGGTGAGTAGCTAGGTATTCAGTGCTGCGAGGGCTACGAATGAGCTACCACACGGGAGTGTGCCCAGCTCTGGGCCCGGGCCAGAGAAGGCATGCAACAGTTGTCTTGTTTCTACGTTTCCCATTGAGGATAATGGCCGATCTCTTCCCCCTTCTTGAGTGGGAAAATATGTAACTTGTGGTCATACCACCAGGTAACATGGAACCAGGAGGAAACCAGAAATCTGGCTATGAAAGCTTTGGCCCAACATACACAGTGGAGAAGATCGGACAGGACATCTTGCGACAGGAAGTCCAGTTGGACACAGGCAGATGCCAACTTGTAACTGGGGCTGCGGAGCAGTCATCCATACGATAGTCGGCTTCGGTGGGAGAAAATCTGTGTTTGGGTTAAACTCCTTGTCTGACTCTCCCCGCTGATGGGTCTCTTTCCCTGTGCCCTCCCCCCTGGGAGTGTACAAGTCACTTGTACCACTTAATGACACCTCTTTTATTGTTATTTTCATTTGTTTACAACACTCAGCCTATGTACTCCTTTAGGACAAGGCTTGCACCTTGTTCAGCTTTGCAACGTTGCCAGGCTAATCATTCCAATGGTGCAGCACCTTCGGGAGCCTGCCAGGTCCGCTGTGAAGTGTGGCGTGGGCCTCGAGTAAGGACACGGCAGCATCCCACAGGTGTAGGGCAGCTGCCTGCACGCGCTCACAGTTAACAACCCAGCAGACACTGGGAAACAGGATCTTCGTAAAAATCAGGCAATGGCTACTAGCACTATCGACTCACACACACACATACACACCACACACCACACACACACACCACACACCACACCACACACCACACACCACACCACACCACACACCACACACACACACACACCACACACCACACACATACTCCCCCACACACCCACCACATCACACACCACACACACACACCTATCACACCACACACCCCACACACCACACACACCCACCATACCACATACACAGACACCCACCACACACACACACACACACCACACCACACACACCACACACACACACACCACACACACCACACACTACACACACACCACACCACACACACCACACCACATACCACACCACACCACACACACCACACACATACCACACACACACACACACCACACACACCCACCACACACACACACCCACCACAGCACATACCACACACACACACAACATACACCACACCATACACCACACCACACACACACACCACACACACACAACACATACACACACACCACACTACACATACACACCACACCACACACACCATACCACACACCACACCACACACACACACACCACACACAATTTATCTTGTGCCTGCTGATAAAGTACACACTCAGGAAGAATTATGGTCAAAAAAGCAAACCCAAATCTGATCAAGCTTCTGGCTCTAACTACCAATTTACAGGAAAGAAGGAGATAGGGGAACACGTTAAAAGTTACCACAGGAATGCAATCAGCGAGATCCAGACTGTGGGAAACCCTAGTGGACAAAAGGACCCGGTTCTTTCAACAAATCAATTATAAGGAAAAGAAAACATATGGAGGGCAAACCTATACATAAAGAGACTTAAACACCAGCGTTACCAGTTGCAATATATGCTTTATTTGGTTCTTTATCCAAGCAAACCATAGAAAAAATATTTGAGACAGAGAAATCTGAACTGACTTGATTAGGGAATTGTTTTAGGTGTGATAATGATATCATGGTTCTGTTTTTGAAAGGGTGTTTATTTTTTAGAGATGCATACTGAAATATTTTAGAGATAAAATGATACCAGAGATTTGCTTCAGGATAACACAGTATGTGTGGAGAGGGATGGACAGCGTAGTGGGTAAGACTCACCGAGGACAGTTGGCTGTGGAAGCTGGGTGACAGGTGCAGAGAAGGTCCTCGAATAATCTCTAATTTCTGCTTATATTTAAAATGTTCATAATGATACAAGAAGGGGAAATTGTTGGGCCAGCCAAACCTAACCCATGGCAGACAGAGAGGGGCTTACCATGGAACTGATGAAGTTCAAGCATCAGGACCTCTCACTACATAGGTCTCTTCCAAAAGAATTTTGTATTCATGATTTTTCTTCAAAAGGTCTCGCCAGACTGTAAAAATTTCAGGCATCACAGAAACTGGATCTATCCCTAATGGCAGGCAGCCAGCTGACTCCCATTTTAGGCATTGAGTAAGTGTTTACCAGTATAATTTTTAAAAACACTTTTTTTTTAGATGTTCTTATTTATTTGAAGGAGAGAGAGAACACACAGGGGGAGAGGAGAAACAGACTCCCTTCTGAGCAGGGTGCCTGACTCGGGGCTTGATTCCAGGACCCCGAGATCATGAGCTGAGCCAAAGGCAGACGCTTAACCGACGGAGCCACCCAGGCGTGCCTAAAAATGCTTTCTAATGAAGATTTTTCAAACTTACACAAAAGTAGGCACAGTGTGTAACAAACCCCATGTACCCTTCTCCCAGTTCAAGTTACGAATGTGTTGCTACATGTGCTTCATATTTTCCTCTCTTTCCCCTCCTCTTCCTCCTCCTTCTTTTACCCTTAAGTAGTTCTGTTTCTCCATTTTCTTTCATAACCATAACATCATTATCAGATTCAATAAAATTAACAATAATTCTTCAACATTATCTAAGACAACCAATTTCCCCCAATTGTTTCAGAATGAGTGGTTCTTAAGCAAAGATCTCTAATCAATGCCAGAAAGCGGAAATCAGAGCTGTTAATGAATTATGTGCCCTTTTGTGTTTAATGTTAAAGTCACATTTTCCCCACCATCACAGGTGGTAGTGTATGAAAATATTGACTGAGTTTGCCCTTTTTATAAAATGTAGTTGTGCTTGTAAAGTTGAAATCATTGTACTTGGGGCGCCTCGGTGGCTCAGGTCATGATCTCGGGATCCCAGGATCGAGCCCCGAGTCAGAAATCTCTGCTCACGGGGAGCCTGCTTCTCCTTCTCCCTCTGCCGCTCCCCCCTGCTGGTGTTCTCTCTCTCATTCTCTCTCCCCCTCACCCTCTCTCTCAAATAAATAAACAAACAATCTTTAAAAAATCATTGTATTTAATGATGGCCACTGAGGGTGAGTAAATAAGATATAAGCATATTGGCTAGAAGAAGACCTTATTTAAAATATAAATAAAACAGGGATGCCTGGGTGGCTCAGTTGGTTGGACGTCCAACTCTTGATTTTGCTTCAGATTATGATCTTGGGGTCGTGGGATCGAGCCTTGCCTTGGACTCTGTGCTCAGTGGGAGTCACTTGGGATTCTCTATCTTCTCCTCCCTCTGCCCCTCCCCCTCAACTCACTCCTTAAATAAATAAATAAATACATAAATAAAACCCCTTGTATTTGCTATCTGCTCCTTGTTTCTACAGACAATAGCTAACATTCTGCCTTTAGCTGTGACCTTTATTTTTTGCCTTGCCACTCTGTAATTATTTCATGTATGCTTTCCATCCGATTGTTATGGACCAAACTGCGTCTCTCCAAATTCATATTTTCAAGTCCTAAACCCAAACGTGACTATATGTGGAGATGGGGCCTTGAAAGTAATTCAGGTTAAAAGAGGTCATAAGGGACACCTGGGTGGCTCAGTCAGTTAAGCGTCTGCCTTCGGCTCAGTTCAGGATCCCAGGGTTCTGGGATCGAGTCCCGAGTCAGGCTCCCTGCTCAGCAGGGAGTTTGCTTCTCCCTCTCCCTCTGCCATTCCCCCCTCCTGTGCTCTTGTCTCTCTCTCTCTCTCAAATAAATAAATAAATAAAAATCTAAAAAAAATAAAAGAGGTCATAAAGGTGGATCCCTAACTCTCATCAGACCCCAACCCTGCTGGCACCTTGGCCTCCAGAACTATGAGAAAATACATTTCTATTGTATAAGCCTTCTAGTCTGTGGTTTTCTGATATGGTGGCCTGAGCTGACTAATACACTGTATAGACTACACTATGTAGGATAGAGCACCTATTCCACACAGTATGCTAAACATACTGCATTTTCAGAGTTTACTAGGCATAACAAGGTTAAGGACCAATAAATTGCATGTGGGTGCATGTGTGTGTGCACACACGGACAGACACACCCACACCCACAGATAAAGGACAATGAAGAAGAGGGAGGGGAAATACTCATCAGATTTGAAATGAGTGGGTCTTTAGGGACCTTATTAAGAACACTACTTCTGTGGTGTACAGAGATAAAGTATATCTTGGAAATTATCTAGAAGCGAATTGACTTGTACTAGACACTTTAGGAGGTTGTATTAGAAGGGGAAGGACATGTAGAGTCAATGTCAGTTTCAGGTGGTACATGTCTATTTTAAGGGGAGGGAATAAATGAATGGGGAACATCAAATGATGTAAGATATTAGATGTGGAAGGAATCTCAGGAAATCATCTGGTCCAATGGTGGAAGATGAGCGTGAATGCTGATGAAGAAGGGGGTCACTGAGTTCACAGTAGAGAAGGGGACTGTTCCCACCCAGTGGGTGAAATGCTGGTCATGATCATGACTTTCCCTTACAGCTTTCTCTGAAGGGCCAGCAAGTAACAATGGTAGTGGGTGTGGGGAGCACTCATACGACTCCGATCGTTTCCAGAGATGAACTCAGTGAAGAAGTGAGTGGAGTGTAGGAGGAAGTGACACGTGGGCAGTGAGGGTTGCAATTAAAGAGGCAAAGAGTCTTCCTGAATTCTTTGGCTAGGATGACGACTTTACTCTCCAGATGGGGAGCAATAGGTATGAACCTGGCGGGTTGGAAACAAGGGCACCTGCCTCTGACCATCTGCCTTCTGGCTGGAGATTTAAGGCATCTCCAACAGTGTGCAGTGCAGAGGGACACTTGTCTTCTCCCTTTCAGAAACCAGGGAGGAAATACGTGCTCCTCAGAGCTTCTGTGGGAGCAGTGAGCCTGTCACCTTTTGACACTTCTGAAGAAGCAGGAGAGGCGCTGGCCCTTGGGCAACACTAGTGATTCTGGCAGCTGAGGCTGAATGTGATTCTCTTCTTTGTGAAACAGAATCTGAGAGAGAAGTTTTTTGTTTTTTGTTTTTGAGAGAGAAGTTTTAGCATGGGGGTTCCTAGAATCGATTAGCTTTTCCCAACTGGTGCTAGCAAAATAGCTTTTTAAAAAAATACAGAGACTTTATTTATTTGACAGACAGAGAGAGAGAGAGAGAGCGAGTGGGCACAAGCAGGGGGAGCTGCAGGCAGAAGGAGGCGGAGAAGCAGGCTCCTGCCCAGCAGGGAGCCCAACCCGGGGCTTGATCCCAGGACCCTGAGATCATGACCTGAGCCAAAGGCAGAAGACGCTTAACTGACTGAGCCACCCAGGCACCCCGCAAAATAGCTTTCTAAAATGTATTGGAAAATACTTTCCCCAGAACCCCTAACTTTAGAAATTAACAGCACATTAAGAATTTCTTAATTTCTTGAACCTTTCTTTTTAAAAATCTTCTGATTTTAGAATTGGTTCCCCTTGTTTACAAGTTAAGTTGTATTTTCTTTCTTTCTTTCTTTCTTTCTTTCTTTCTTTCTTTCTTTCTTTCTTTCTTTCTTTCTTTCTTTCTTTCTTCAGAGGGAGAGAGGGCAGGTAGGGGCAGAGAGAGAGAGAATCCTAAGTAGGATCCATGCCTAGCGTGAAGCCCAGTTTGGGGCTCAAGCTCACAACCCTGAGATCATGACCTGAGTCGAAATCAAGAGTCAGATGCTTAACTGACCGAGCCACCCAGGTGCCCCACCTTTTTGTTTTTTTACAAACGAGCCTTTGGAAAAGTGTGGAGGGAGAATTTTTGCTATTGTTGTTAAAGAAGTTTGCATGCAATGGTCAAGAATTGTGAAGGGACCGATATTTTACCGAACATCACACTGGAAAGTTAGCCTGCTACAGTTTCATGGCTACTGGTGAAGACAGGAGTCTGCTGGGTCAGAGGTGGACAGTTTATTACTCACAGCCATAGCAGTAGACAGACGATCAGCACTTTTGTTTCGTACTGATTCCGCACGCCTCCGTTTCCAGAGAGCAATGCGAAGAGTGCTGGATTATACCTGAGCATGCAGTGAGTTGCGTTTCAGGAGAGGAATCCTGAGTTTAAGAAACCCGAATCATTTATAAAGGGCAGTATGCCTCTGTGCCCTTTGCCTCAGAGGTAGACATTATCTCTATCTTCCAAGGATGTAAGCAAACCTGCATCTTGCTCCAGAAGGAGACACTTTTTTTTTTTTTTAATCAAGGCTGGTCATTATATAAACATTCTTCCAAAAAAAAAAAAAAATCCAAAATAAAGGGCAGTCAGTTTTCCTGCACAAGATGTGCAGAAATTTGAAAAATCTACTGAGAATTGTATCCCTACAGTAATACGTCCTTATAAGCTTAAATTCTTCATAAATGGAGTTAGAATGAGGAAAATTATACTGTACCTTATTTTTATTTTTACCTCCAAATTGTCTATTCAATCCCCCCCCTATCTTTTTAAAGTAATGTGGAAGAGTTTTCTTAATATCTTGCCATCAGTGATGTGTTTGGACCAGAGAAATTACTCAAACAGTATAGAAGTCTCTATACACCATTGTGTCTGCTTTAATTATTTCTAACCTCGGTATCTCAGAGTCTTGCTGGCTTAAAAATCTCTTTTTCAGGCCTCTGTCCAGATGACTGCCTGCCAGCACCTTTTCCCTACTTACTGGATTCAGTGCTGTCTTCTCTCTTTCTATTCCCAAGCTGTTAAGTTCCGGTCATCCTGCTTTTACCCCATTGGCTTTTGCTTACAAGATACATACAGAGAAGGGAAAACGACTCCACTTCTGAATGGTGTGGCCATTTTCTTATCACATAAAACTAGGAGAAATCTGAAAAACTATCTAACCCTACCTGCTCATTTTACAGATGTTGGTATGTGTGTGTGTGGAGTGTGTGTGTGTGTGCTGTGGTCAAATGAATACTGGAAGTACCAAGTTAAAAAAGTCGAACAGGTGCAACCACTTTAGAGAACTGTTTGGCAGTTTTTATAAAGTTAAGTATGTCTGCCCTCTGGCCCAACAATTCCTCTCTTAAGTATTTACCCAAGAAAAACGAAAACACATGTCTACAAAAGAACTTGCACAAGAATGTTCATACCTGTCTTATTCATGGTAGTCAAAACTTGGAAACAACCCAAATGTCCATCGAAAGGAGAATGGGTAAATACATCATGAGATGTGTATACACACACACACACACACACACACACACACACACACACACAATGGTATATAGCTCAGCAATTTAAAAAATGAATGAACTACTGATATACACAGCAGCATTGATGAAATTCAAAAATCTCATACTGAGCAAAAGAAGTCAGACAGCACCCCCCACCAAGGGCAAATCCACAGAGGATTCAGTTTTTTTGATGTCTAAGATGTAGCAAAACCAGACTATAGTGATGAAAAGTCAGACACTGGTTGTTGCTGGGCTGGGGATTTGCAGGAACGGGGAAATTTCCTGGGGTGTTGGAAATGTTTTCTATATCTTGCTTTGGGTGTTGGTAGACTGAATATTCAATTCTCAATACTCATTGAACTGAACACTTAAACGGACTGTGCATATGTTAATTATACCTCAATTAAATATTTTAAAAGTATAAGCATATTTCTTTACTATGGGACTTTTCAGAGGTGTTAATCAAGCAAATATACATGGTACATCTTTAAGAAGGAGACAGGGTAGAGAGTGTTTCGTAAACATATTTGAGGACGGGCCGCTCTTTGAAGGAACATCAGGGAACAGAAAGTGGTTTAGAGGATGTTTTGGCTTGCACATGGCCCTTAGTGCATTTCACTGTGCTGTTTCCTGCTGCTTATTTCCTTCCTTCTGCTTGACATAGGGATGGACTGCTCATGCCAATCCATCCGGCAGGAGGGTGAGCCACCAGCTCTGACCCAATTCTCCTGCCTTCCCATTGCCAGCTTGGGTTCTTCAGTTGGCCCCCTTGTCCATCCCAGGCCATTGGATCACCACAGCCCATTGCCCTCGGTGACAAGAGACCCAGCTGAACAGGGCGGAGCATGGCCCTCCGCTGTGTCTGCAGGACTTTTTGCCTTGATCAATCACATGGCTCATTTCTTCAGCCATGTACGCATCCATTCACTACTTTACAACCCACATTTATGTGAGTGCCTCTATGTGTCCATCACATGTGTGCAAGTCCCTGGAGACATCAAGCTGAGTAAGGCACATTTCCTGCCTAAAGCGGGAGAGAGCCACATACACACGACTTTGAAACAATGCAAAACTGCAGCGTTGGAGTTCGTGCTGAAGGTCTTGCGTTTATCTTATTCCTTCCCCTGCAGATGTGCAGACTCCCTTTTCCTTCTGTGGGTCTGCCAGAGGCAAAAATAGCAATACCAAGCACCGGACACCAAAGGAGAAGGATCACTTTGACCAAAAGGCTATCTGTTATAACAGAGACAGTCTGCACATCCAGAAAGTGGTAGAACAGTGCAGAGGCTCCAGGACCTGCTTCTGTGGGTGCAGCAGCTAGGAAGGAAGCTCAGAAGCTGGTGCTCCAAGGATGGGGAGACATACAGATATCTAAGCCCCGCTCCTGATGGGTTCAGTGGATTTTTTTCTCATTTGTAGAACAAAAGGGCCGTCACACAAAATGACTCCTCGCTTCATAACTCATTGTTCGGCTCAAGCATGTCATGTATTCTTTGCTTGAACTGGTAGTGGGGCTGGTGAAGACGGTAAAGTCAGGGATTAGCTGCACTCAAGGGCAACAGAAACAGCCTGATATCGACCATGGCCGTGGCTCTAGTGATTGTCCTCCCAAGCAGGCATCCAAGGGACATGGTGAAGCTTCGTGTGTTTTTCAAAGATGAGAAATTTCTTAGGGACCAGCATTTCTATTTGTCTACTTAAAAAAAAAATACTATGCAGCAATACTGACTTTGTGCACATGTCTGGAGTGTTCTATGCATTTTTACTATATGTAGAGATTCGTGTAACCACCATCACGATCAGCATAGACATCTTTAACACTCCAGAATTCTCTCATGCTAATCCACGTTACTTATACCCTCATCCCATTCCTGACTCCTAACAACTAGTGGTCTGTTCTCCATCACCATAGTTCTTTCTGCATAAGATAAATGAAATTGTTACAGTACCTAACTTTTTGAGCCTGGCTTCTTTCACGCAGGGTAATTTTGCCTGAAGATTTTTTTTAAGTAATCTCTATACCCAGTGTAGGGCTCAAATTCACAACCCTGAGATCAAGAGTCACACTCTCTACCGACGGAGCCAGCCAGGTGCCCTTGTTGAAAGATGTTGCTCTAGCAATTCTTCTAGAGCACGTCTGCTGCCAAAATATCCTCTTATTTTTCATTCACCTGAGAATGTTTTTATTTTACCTTTATTCCTGAAAGATATTTGCATAGGATATAGAATTGTGGGATGCCAATTTTTTTCTTTTAGCACATTAACGCTGTTGTTCAGCTGTCTTCTCACCCCCGACTGTTTCCGATGAGAATTTCACAGTCGTTTGATTGTGGCTTCCCCATAAATAGTAACATTGTCTTTCTCTGATTGTTTTCATGATTTTTGTCTGTTTTTAGTCTTCAGCAGTTTGATTCTGATGTGTCTAGGCGTGGATTTCTTGGGTTTATCCTATTTGGGATTTACTGAACTTCTTGAAACCATAGGTTTATGCCTATTGCTAAATTTGGTAAGTTTTTAGTCTTTATTTTTCAACTGTTTTTCTATATCATGTTCTTTCTTCTGTCCTTCTGGGACTCCGATGACACAAATATTAGACTTTGTGTGATTGTTCCTTAGGACGCTAAAGTTGTATTCTTTTTTCCCCTCAATCTTCATTCTCTCTGGTTAAAATGGCATAATTTCTATTACTCTATCTTCAAGTTGACTGACTCTTTCCTCTGTTATCTCCATTCTGTTTTGAGCCCAGTGAGTTTTTGATTTTTATTGTTGTATTTTCAGTTCTAAATTTTCTGTTTGATTTGTCTGTTATATCTCCTAGGTTTTTTGTTTGTTTTTGTTTTTTGGGTTTTTGTTTTGTTTTGTTTTGTTTTTGCAGATCCTTTCTAGAGTGTTTACTTTTACTTGAAACACTCTTTGTAATAGTTGCTTTAAAGTCTTTGTCAGATAACTTTCACATCTGTATCATCTTGGCCTTGACATCCATTAATTGTATTTTCTCATGTGAGTTGAGATTTTCCTGGTTTATATGCCAAGTATTTTTGGGTCATATCATGGACTTTTTTTTTTTAGTGGAACTGTTCACATATTAAATAGTAATGTTTGGTTTTTTTAAGATTTTATTTTTAAGTAATCTCTACGTCCAACATGGGGCTCGAACTCACAACTCCAAGATCACTCTATGGACTGAACCAGCCAGGCATCCCTATTCAATAGAAGCTTTAAAATAAGTATTACTAAATTTAAAATGGTTCCAAACTGAATCCATAAATGGCAATATAAATTTAAAAATACAATCTTAAAGTAAATAAATATAACATTACATATCATGGGAATTTTGAATATTATGAGATTCTGGACCTTGTTTAAATCCATAGAGAATGTTGATTTTTTTTTTTTTTAAGCAGACAATTGACATAATTGTGCTTAGGCTGCAAGTTCTGACCAGATTTCTGTGGGTTGTGGTTCCAATGTCAGTTCCATTTGCAAAGTTTTTGCAGTGCTATTTAGATTTCTCCTGAATGCTCACCATCTCATGGTTGGTCTGGGGTCCAGATGGTGATGTATCTGTTAGCTCAGTTCTCAAACTCTTTGCATGCTGTTTGTGGTCTAATTTAATCATGCATAGCTTGGGGTGAGACCCCAAATTAGTGAAGAACTTCATGGGTTTTCCCAACTTCTTTTCTCTCCCTGATCTCTCTGGTGTTTTCTAGTTTTCCCTGGGTGTTCTCCTTTTTGTTCATCCACCCAGAAGGCTAGGGTTTTATTTACCTTGCTCTTCTGTGCAATTCCTGTGACTCTGCCCATGGCCTCGGCCAAGTGGTAAGTGCACACAGAGAGGAAAAAAACATGGTCTTGGGACCATCCCACCTTTAATTGGAGAGGAAGATTCCCCTTCCTTGGCATTTTCTATGCTGTGGAACTTCCCTGCCGTCACGGCCGAAAGACATTCTTTCTCACATCTTGAGCCTGAACTACCAGGCTTCTGCTAGAGCTCGCTCTGTTCACACTGGTGCCCACCTGGGTTTCAGACTGCCTTGAGTCCTGTCCAGGGATCACCAAAGGGAAAAAAGGGTAAATCCACAGCCAATTTTAAGGTTCTTTGAATTCTTGTTTTCTTCTCCAATTGACCTGCCACTTTTTACTTTTTAAAAAGTTCTCAAATAACAGTTCTGTGCATTGTGCCCAGCTCTTACAGCTGTATTCAGTGGGAGAAACAGGGTGGACTGTGCTTATTCTGTCTTACCCTGAAATAGAAACTGTGCATTGACTTTTGCTGAGCCATTTTTCTAACGTCCTTTGGACTCAGGACTGGGGACACTTTCCTAGTTACAAGGGTAGAATGGATGTCATTAATAGGCATTTATGATGGCAATTGCCAAATATGTGAGTTTGTATGTTTGTGTGTATATGGTGCTAATTAAGTGCTGAAAAAAGATGTGGCTGGCTATTATAGGCAATACAAAAGGGGCCAAATCCTTATCCTAGACTGAAGTCAGGTCACCATGCTCTTATTCTTAGCCACTGCTGACGGGAGCACAGTCCTCTCCCCTGTTCAGCAATCATGGTACTGCAGGTAATGGTGGGTCTGCAGCTCTATTCCTAATGGCCTTTGGGCACATCGAATATTCCAGATGTGTTGCTGTCAGCCCTAAATCTCTTTGCAGGTCCCTTTGAAACTTTCTTTTGTTCTCTTTTCCTTTTATCCATTTCTTTCACCAGCCCTTTTATGGAGTATTATGACTTTAGGAAAGAGTGATTGGAGCCAAACAACAGAAGGGGACAATAGAGTGTTTATATGAAGAAATGAGGTTCTTACATGTTGCATGTGCTGTGCGTGTTGTGATCTAGGCTAGGGCAGTCTTTGGTGGGAAAAAACAGCTGCAGTGCAGAAAAGTCTTAACTAATAAAGATATAGTTGTTCTTGCCAATGTCACCCAAGGGATAAACAGCTTGTCTGCTATAAAATCTCATTAGTCCTGCCAGGTGAATGAAGAAATGTAAAGATTTGTGGCCCTAGTCTAACTAAGCCATTATCCCAAGAATGTCTCAGCTATGCGTTATGGGTCTATTTGAAGATTTCAATTTACCTGTAGTAGGTTTGCTTTCTTTTCTTCTACTGGAGAAAAACATTCAGTCGCTTTTATTGTTTTGGATTTATTTTCAGGGGACTGAAACTGTCTTGGCACTCCCTCCAAAAAAGTAAAAATACCAACCACTTGCCTATCACCCCCCCAACGCACACAGTCGTAAAGGAGATTTCTGCTTATGGAGTGACAGGGGTCAGCTTGGTGGGTGCACAAGTTGAGACATTTGTGAATCCATCTGTGGTTGAAAAACATGCTGAGAATCTAAGAAAACCTCAGTCTCTGAAAAAGAGACATTATAAGTATTGTACTATTTCCCTTTCTTATATATTTAGTGAGTCTGAGAAACATTAATTCTCTCAATGAATGTTCACGAAATACCTCTGAGGGTACGGTAAGTGTAGCATAAGGAACCTACTAAGATCCTTGCTCACTCAGAGCTCGTGAGGACAAGATAGCACTCTTGGGTGGCAGTGTCTGAGCCTTCACTCAGCCTCCAGGTCAGAAAGTTTAGGTCAATCTTCAGCTGCACGGGTTCCTCACTTCCCACATTCAACTGGTTGCCAAGTCCTCTTGATCTTATTTCCAAAATGCTTCTCAAATTTCCTTTGTTTCACTGTTGCTGTGTTTTCTCAGGCTATTATTGTGATGGCCCGGACTATAGCAATGTCCTCCCCACCAAGCTCCGCTCAAGTCACATATCTGATCACATGTCTCCCCTCTTCAGAATTCCTTCACGGTTCTTCATTACGTCCCAGAATAAGGCCTAAACTAACCCCTCAGCACGTTATCCTGGTCCCAGCGTCAGCCCCGGCTTCTTTCTCTTTAACGTCTGTCCACTACTGGACCTAATGGTATTAGTGGCTCTCTGGGAAGGCCATTATGTGTTCCCACCCCCATGACTTTGTTTCTGCCATTCTTCTGTTTATAATTCTTCTCTCCTTTTCCTTCCTAGTAAAATCAGATTTGTCCTTCAATACCCAGGTCAAATGCTATCTCTTCGGTGTGGCTAGTCAGAAGTTATAGCAGCCATTTCTATGCTTCTGTCGAACTTTGTTTAGATATAATTCATTCATTCATTCATTCATTCATTCATTCATTCATTCATTCATGTGATATATTCATTAAATAATAGTTTGTTATGGTGCCATAAGCGAGCTGCTGAAAATGCAAAAGTAAGACATCATTCCTGTCCCTAAGGGACGTAGTCCAATGGAGAGTTGAATTTGGGTATAAACATATGCGATGAGAGAAAATATAATGGCTATAATGAATTTGTGTACAAAAGGGTGTCTCTGTGTGTGTGTCTGGGTGTGTCTGTGTGTGTAATCCAGGAGAAGCCCCTGATCTGCCTGGGGAATTCTGGAAGAGCTTCCAGAGGGCAAAGCATTTGAGCTGAGACTCAATGGGGGGTAGGGGTTTGCCTGGTAGACAAATGGCAGGTAGGAATTTCCACTAGAAGAAAGGCACAAGCGAAGGCACTGAACTGTGACAAAGCAAGGCACCCGTGGGGCAGGAGAGCCCTCATTAATAGCATGAACGCGGGGAGAGGTGGCCGTAGGTTCGGTTGACAATGGGCTGCACATAAGCTAGCATGCCAGCCAACCACAGATACCAAAGCAGAGGCTGCAGGGCTCCCGCACTGGGTGGGAGGTGAGAGTATGCGCCGTGATTAGATGCCAGGAGCAAAGCGTTTCAGGAAGATGTGTGCTTTTTAAGACGCAGATAAGAAAGCCAATTTATGGTAAAGTCTGTTTCAACCATTTTTAATCTGAAGCGTACTCTCACTCCCCCAAGTGATTGCAGTGTTAGTAAAAGAGCGAGGTATGTGTTTCTCAGTGCTTGGACCAGTATATAATTAGGTCTTCCCACTCATTTTCTCTTCTTCCTTCTCTTCCTGGAAATTGCCAGAAGATAGTACTTAAGGTATATAAGTGTTGTTGAATGTCGACTGGAAATAGTAAGTTCTAAAATTTAAAAATAATTAGAAGAATATTCTATCTATAGAGATACAGAACTATAAAACATGTATCTATAACGTATCTATATATTTTTATGTAACTATAAAAACATACCTATGACACAACTACGTTTATTTTATATTTAGCCACGTGGCTCTTCATTATGTCTCTGCTTCCCACCGGCTGTGTGGACCATGGCTCGCTCTCACACACACACACACACACACACACACACACACACACACACAGCTTTTCCATTCCTGATACAAGGCACCATTGCTGGATCTGGACCCCACGCGCACTAGTTCAGAAGGTGTTGGGCGGGGCTTGAGCGGCTGTACTTCCGGGCAGTTGTAACACAAGCCCCGCCCTGGTGGTGCTGGCGCTGCCATCAGGAGATCACTCCGAGTGGGGCTGCTCTCCTCGTCACTATCTCCATCATCAAACTCAACACAGAAAACACTAATCCACACGTTACTTGCTGAGTTGAAAGGCATTTCATTATCGAGCCTCATCATCACTTTCAACTACTATCCCGGGCGCAACTGGGTCTCCTCCAATGAGGTGTTAAGCAAAAGCAGATGATTTTGCAATTTCATGTCCTGATAGTCACAGAAATAAGAAGTTGGATGTTCCGGTTTTTACATTTTGTTAATTTTGCATAAGAAACGATCCTGTAATACAATATGAGGTATTTTATCCTACACATAATAAATGATGCAACCTTCTAAACCAATAGCGAATGCTGTGGGACTAAAGAAACTGGTCAGTTAAGCTTTTTTTACTTGACCTTCAATTTGTAATTGTCACTGTTCCATATTTGCAATCAGCCTGTTTTTTTTTCCTTTTCAACTTTATCAAGGAATCATTTAGGTATAGTAAACTTCATTCATTTAAAAAGCATACTATTCTAACCTTTTAAACTATGTCCTAATTTACTAATGACTTATTAATTTAAAAATCTTCATTACGGTAAATAAAAAAGTTTAAAAAGCCCTATACGATTGGGAATATTATATGACCTTTGGAGGGAGCAAGAAACAAATACGATTTTATCTTCTTGCCTGGAATCTACGGGACACAGGATAGAAGGCAAGAGGGAGCAAACAGGAATTAGGATGAGACAGTCCACCAGGACATTGGAATAGCTTCCTGGAGGCCTGTGGGGACTCCGACCTCTAGCACCTAAGAAAGGGGGAGGGAGGAAGCCCCAGAGCCCAGACCCCCTCCGAACCTCAGGAATGCTGAATTGGGCCCGATGTGCTCAGACAACAAAGGATTGGTCTAGGGAGTGTTTTGGCTATGAGAATGGAGTGAAGGGGACAAATCTTTGTCATGCCTTTCCTGCCTGTCACTACTTGTTCCCAAAATGCCCACCTCGGTCCAGGACCTCACCACCTCATACTAGATGATTACTAAAAGCCATCCAACTTTTCTCCTTTCTTCGGGTCTGGCCCCACACGAAGCTCTCCTGTGTGGTCGGTATTGGTGCCGCTCTCCAAACAGCCAAACCTCAGGGACTCTCGGGGCGAAATGAAACTCTTCAGCCTGGCATTAGAAGCCCTCAACCACGTCGTCTGGACCTGCTGGAGGAGCTTTGTTCATCTATCTTGTCTGATTTCAAACACAAATCTCCTGTTCCCGATGAAGGGCCCTGTTTTCTTGCCGGTACCTTCCCAGCTCCCCTTCCTGCTGGAACATTCCTTCATGCTCCTCACCTGCATTTCATGGTCTATGTGCAGTTCTCTAGCAACTTTACGTACACAACAAAGACCCGATTTCCTCAGTTTTTGTAACCCTAAAATCTTGTGGTCCGAACTACTTACTTTATACATAATCGCGAAGCTTTGGAATTGCAATTAATGTTTTATGAGCGTATAGTCTCCTGGGTGGCTCAGT
This sequence comes from Ursus americanus, assembly GCF_024610735.1. Classification (NCBI taxonomy): domain Eukaryota; kingdom Metazoa; phylum Chordata; class Mammalia; order Carnivora; family Ursidae; genus Ursus; species Ursus americanus. Next base: position 68,920,288 of record NC_142136.1, read on the forward strand.
CGATTAAGCAGCTGCCTTCTGCTCAGGTCATGATCCTAGGGTCCTGGGATCGAGCCCCGCATTGGGCTCCTTACTCAGTGGAGAGCCAGCTTTTCCCTCTGCCTGCTCTATCTGCCTCTCCCCCTCCTTGTGCTCCTTCTCCCTGACAAATAAATAAAAATTTTAAAAATCTCAAAAAAAACAATGAAACTTTTAAGAACAAAATAATAATAATAAAATAAAGCTTCCTGGATGAAGGATTGTGAAGTAATAAAAAACAATACTCTAAGTGTGTAACTCAGTGGCTTGTTGAGACTTTTCACATAAATAAACCCACCAATCTGAAAATCAATCCTTTGTTAGACCATGTGTCTTGTTTCTTATTTTTAAAATATGCTAAATATTTTTATAGGCACTAAGGGAAATGCCATGTGTGGTGATAATAATAGCGAATATTTTTGGAGTTTATACTGTGTGTCAGGCACTGTGGGTCTGGCTGGTACTAGGGTTATCCCCATTTTACAGCTGAGGAAACCAAGGCACAAGGAGGCAAAGTCAGAGCCAAGGTCAGACAGCTTGGGTCAGGCAGCTGGGCCCGGTGCCCAAGAGCTTAACCACAGCACACACTACTTATCATTCATATAAGGAGCATGTGAGATGAAGGCTGTGTTGAGGAATAAGTAGCAGAATTGTAATTAAAGGCCAGAGAAAAAGATCTTGAAGACCATGTCACGATTTATGCCTGACAGATGGTGAGATGGAACCTACCTTCTGCATAATGAAGGTGTTGTAGCCTAACGAACTCGGGAGAGACAAGAGTTCATTTTCTGCAGAGCCTATTTTTAGATGCTCTTTCTTATGTAATTATAAAGAAAATAGAAAGTCTCCAGTTTGATTATGATTGGTATGACCTTAATTATTATTTTTTAAGATCTTTACCCAAAGTCTGTGCATTTTGCTGAGTTTTTCATTAAAAAATTTCCTTTTTGGACTTAGCAAATGCTTAGTCTTTTCCACTTCAATAGTTGGAAATTCTCCCTTGGGGGTCCTAAGCTCTTTAAATATTTTTAGGTTGCCAGCTTTCTTCTGTTGGCTCTCCAGGAAGCCAATTTGGTTCCAAAGCCCCTGAGAGTAGCCCAGCTCCCTCTTTTGCACACCCATTGCATCACAATAAAATGCTGCCTAATTACTGCCTTTGTGGGGTCCCAGAGGCTGGGTATTTGTCTCCAGGCTATGCTGTGGACTATAAACTCTTCTCAGATGAGAGATAAACCTCTTCATTATTAAAATCTCCAGGTCTTATAACAAGAGTTTACTCCCACCAAATTGTTTCCAGTCTTGGGAGTGAGCTGATTGAATGAGACAATGTAATTCATCCGGAGATAATTTCTAATGGGACCAGTGTTAAGGAATGTCCCTTTCTAGTGGTGCCCAGACCTAAAGGGAGATCCTGAAAAATCAAGTCCTTTTATTTATTTTGTTTCCTCATTTCTGGTATGAGAAGGAGTTCAGAGGTTAGTAGTCGAGGAAGTGTGACTGTTTCCTAGGATGACGCAAAGTCTAAAGTCTAGTAATTGTTATACTCTGGATTTTTGCTGGATATTTTTTTCCAATAATGACTTCTTTAAGAAATTTAAGCCAATAGCTAAACCTATGTTTTTACTGGAACCTAAGTACTTCTGATAGACATGAAATATTTCGCACTGAAAAGGTGAATTATGCTTATTTGGTTAACCCTAAAATGAAAAAAAATGGAGCACTATTTGGAAGGGCACTGGAATTAAATGGAAGATTCTGTCCTTATCATCAGTGTGAAAAATGATAGGATTGGCCACTTGTAGATTTCACGCTTCTGAAATCTACAGTTTAGTAATCATGTAATCCCGATGACGTAAGAACTTACTGCGGAGTTGTTGAGAAGCAGATCTTAGTAGACAAACAGTGACGAGGAACAGGGCTCTGTGCTGCTTGGGCTTCTCCTCCATGTTCACCATCTTTTCCATCATACACATACTGCCCGTGCTTCCTCTGATACTAGCTCCAGAGTGGAGGTCGGCTACGGATGGGAAGGAAGGACTTCAGAATCTTTGTGGTTCAAGGTCCAACGCCTGGACCTCTTTCCCAAGTGACCTCAAAGATACTCTTCTTATGTCCTGCCAATTCTGGAACAAATCTGTAGTCTCTACAGTGGTGGTCCCCAATCTAAGCTGCACATTAGAACCACTTGGGGAACATCAAAAAATATGGATGCCCGGGTCCTTCCCCATCTCCACCGACCCCCACTAAAATTTTAATTGGTCACAGTGGGGTCTAGGCACCTGTGTATTTAAAGTAATCCAAGTGAGGCTAACATACTCGAACATTGAGAATCTGCGGCTCTAAAGTCGCTCCGAGAAGAGCGAGCTTCCTCCTCCCTCACTGGCCTGCTGTAGAGATGGTAGCAAGGGGGGTTATCACAAAGGCAATAATGTGCTGCAAAATTATTGAATGACTGCAGTGAAAGACACTGTCAAAGGAAAAAGATGATAACGAGTATTATTCTCATTAGTTTGCTGAAAAAGATTGCTAAGATCAGACATCTGTGTATTACCATTCCAGTTACAAAGGACTTTCACACATACCCTGGGGTTCTGTCCCCATAAGCACCCTGTGAAGCAGATAGGGAAGGTATTACTATGCGCATTTTTTATAGGCGAGGAAATGTAGCTCAGAAAGGCTGAATGACAGGTCCATGAGGACACAGCTAAGTCATCTAACCTGGTTAGAATCCAGGTTTCTGATTGCTGTTCCCTTGCAATAAATCAATAGTATTATAAATTAGAATCCCATACAATTCTAGTTACTTACTGTGTGACTCATAGGCAGTCACTTAGCCTCTCAGTATCCTCATCCATAAAATGGGGATAATACTTGTACCTACCTTACAGGGCTGCTCTGGGATCAAATGACATAATGCTTCTTATAGATGATAAAACTCAGTATCAATATAAGCTGTTGCTATTATTATGAACTGAACGGAGAAAGCAATAGTTTGAGAGAAGACTGGTTATCTCTAATGCTGTTTTCTAGCATTTGGGATTTTAAATTAACACCAAAGTGTAAGTTGTTGCCTTGTAATATTTTATTCTTTCCAATATGGTCTGCGTATATTTTTGGCCTGGGTTTGTTCGTGAATTAACCAGCCAGGATCGCAGAATTGACCTGAGAAGACTGGGTTTCCCACGGTCAAAGGAGTGTCTGAAAGTGAGACACAGAGTCCATTTCGAACTTCCCTTCCTGCTGAAGTCCTGAATTTTCTGGCTCGTGATGGCATCTGCAGCAGCTGCTGCGTGTGTCCTTAACCACCCTTCAAGTCTGTAACATGTCATATTATCTCATTTTGGCTCTCTGGGCCTGTTTTGGAAGGCCCTGAATGAGTCATGTGGGGTACTTGATCAAAAATCACTGGGGGGGGCGCCTGGGGGGGCTCAGTCGTTAAGCGTCTGTCTTCGGCTCAGGGCCTGATCCCAGGTCCCTGGGATCGAGCCCCGCATCAGGCTCCATGCTCCGCTGGGAGCCTGCTTCTTTCTCTCCCACTTCTCCTGCTTGTGTTCCCTCTCTCATTGGCTGTCTCTCTCTCTGTCAAATAAATAAATAAAAATCTTTCAAAAAAAAAAATCATTTGAACAGCTCTGCCCTTTGCTCTACACTTGGCCTCACTGCTGGAGAGTAGACCCAGGTTAGGAGAGAGACGTCTGAGGGATGGCTGAGGTCTCTCTCATCAGGGATGAAATAGGGAATCGGTTAAGAGAAGGGATGCAAGAAATGAGATCTTTCAATCCCACTTAATATCATTCAGTCCACTGTCAGTGAGACACCTGATGGTACTTAGTTGTAGTTACAAAGACACTCCTTATTTATGAAAACAGGTCATTTATGCCTTTTTAAAAATTTATCTCTGTCAAGTTCTGCCTTTTCTTTCATGATTCTCTCTAGCGCAATGCTCTACATACGATAGATTTTCAGTAAACGTTGTCAGGAACTTCTTTTCCGATGACATTCATTCATTTATTTATTCATACAAGAAACATTTATTAGGTTTCAACTTTACGTCAGGCACTCTGCAAGGGCTGAGGACACACCACCTTAGTCGTAGTCCCCATTCTCAGGGCGACTGGTTTAGGGGGAAGCAGAGATGTGAGCAGATGACTGGAGTCAGACGTGCTATGATGGGGGGAGACACAGAGTTCTAAGGGGCTCAAGGAAAGAGACTGAGGCCAGGGGATGGGTTCCAGAGGGAATGCTTGAGCTGATTTTTGAAAAGCAAGGAGGAGCTGGGGAGGTGAGAAGGGGAGCTGGGGAAGGTAGTTATAGGCAGAAAGAGGGGGTATATAGGCACCAAGATCTGGGAGCATGAGGAATTTGGAGCAAAGAAAGGAAGCAAAACCAGCACAACCAGGTCACCATACACTCTAAACCGTATCCCATAGGCCAGTATTTCCCCACATTTGTTAGTCGTTCATGAATTCAATATAAAAGAAATCGGGAATATTAGAGTAGTAGTAAGAGTGAGTCTTGTTTCAGAAATTTGTACGTGTTTGAGATCTATGTTTGAGTGTGTGTGTGTGTGTGTGTATCTGCACTGAGTACAGGGTTTTATGATAAAAAAGAAAGTTTGAGAAACCCTGCTGTAGGCTGGAAGTGCCATTGGTATTTACTCAGAGGAGTGACATGATTAGATTTTCATCTTAGCACAGTTATTTTGGCCGCAGCACGTAGGATGGATTTCAGTGGCTGAAGGGCAGCATGGTGGCAAGCGCTGGAGCAGCTATCTTATAGAATGAGGTCGGAGCCACATGTTGTGAATGGGAGATGAGTAAGACAGAAGGAGCAAGGGTCCCTGGTGATTATGAACTGGCGTATCAGCCCTGCACTACCTATCCAGACTTCCAAATGAGAGAGCGAGAGATCTCTAGTCTAGTTGAGCCCACCATTATTTGGGTTTGCAATGATAGGCTAACCAATATTCTTAACTCTTATGCCTGCCTATGATAGAGGGACTTTAAGATGGCCCATCATAATCCCTACCTCCTAATAGTCACGCTTCTGGGTAATCCATCCACCTTCAGTATGGGTGGGATCTGTGACTTGCTTCTAACCAGTAGAATACGTAAGATGAACAGATTACCAGATACTATCCATGAATATTATTATCCATGAGGAGATTGCTGAAGACTCTGACTATCAAGTCTTGCTATCAAAGTCTCACCGTTGCTGTTTTTGATGAAGCAAGTTGGCTTGTTATGAGCTGTTCTGTGAAGAGGTTCCGATAGCAGAGAACTGAAGGCAGCCTTTGGCTGACAGCCAGCAAGAACCAAGGCCCTCAGTCCCACTGTCTGAAAAGAGCTACATCTCACCAATGACTGTGTGAACTTGGAAGTGGGGGAACTAAGGCCCTCAGTCCAACTACCTGAAAAAAGTTAAATCTTGCCAATGACCATGTGAGCTTGGAAGTGGGTCCTTCCCACTCAAGCTTTCAGACCCCAGCCCTGGCTTGGGGTCTTGACTGCAGCTTCATGAGACACCCTGAAGTAGAGAACCCAGCTGAACCTGGGCCTGGATTCCTGACCCACAGAAACTGAGATAAGAAAAGTGTGTTGTCTTGAGCCTATAAGATTGTGGTAATTTGTTATAATAGATAACTAATATACTACCTAATTCATATCTGACTTCCTCTGCTTCCTTGGCTTCTGCCTCATTTTCTTGACTTGACAATATGCGTACAGTGACACCCATATTAAACTCAAATACAGCTTGCTACCGTCATACTTGTCAGACCAGCAAAAACTAAAATGTTGGCTAATCCCAAGATACGGTGAAGCAGGAATTCTCTTGTTCTGCTGTTTTGAATGTAAATGGATACAACCAGTTTAGGAAATAACTGGTAAAATCTAGGAAAACTGAAGATGAACATGCTTTGCTGTCCATCATTCTCCTTCTTGGCATAAATCCTACTAAACCTTTTACACATACGTATAAAGGAACATCCAAGAATATTCATTGCACAATCTTTAGATTAGTGAAGGACCAGGAGTGTGGTGCTGCTGTAACAAATACTTGAAAACGTGGAATGGTGGGGCACCTGGGGGGGCTCAGTGGGTTGAGCGTCCAGCTCTTGGTTTTGGCTCAGGCCATCATCTCAGAGTGGTGAGATTGAGCCTCGTGTCGGACTCTGCATTCAGCTTGGAGTTTGCTTCAGATTCCCTCTCCCTCTTCCTCCCTCTCAAAAAAAAAAAAAAAAAGAAAGAAAGAAAGAAAAAGAAAAAGTCTTTAAAAAAATGTGGAGTGGGGGGGTCGCCTGGGGGGCTCAGTCAGTTAAGCACCTGCCTTCGGCTCAGGTTATGATCCCAGGGTCCTAGGATTCAGCGCTACCTCGGGCTCCCTGCTCAGCGGAGAGCCTGCTTTTCCTCTCCCTCTGCCGGTCGCTCCCCCTGCTTGTATCCACATGCTCTCTCTCTCACTGTCAAATAATAAAAAAAAAAGTGGAGTGCCTTTTGAACTGGGTAGTGGATAGAGGTTGGAAGAGTTTTGAGGTGCATGCTAGAAAAGGCTGACATTGCTGTGAACAGACCATTAAGGGTGATTCTGGCAAGAGGTCAGAAAGAGGAGAGCTGTAGGGAAAGTCTCAATCTTCTTAAGTAATCTTGAACAGAACGGTGGTGGAACGGGGATGGTAAAGGCCATTCTGATGAGGTCTCAGATGGAAATGAGGAACATTTTATTGGAGAATGGAGGCAAGGTCATCCTTTATAAAGTGGCAAACAACTGAACTGTGTTCATGTTCTAGTGTTTTGTGGAAGTTAGAACTATCACGTGTCAACGTAAATAAAGCAGTAAACTAAGGGAAACTCAAATTACCTAAAATGGAGTTTATCTGGGACTAGCAGAGGAGTACAACTTGGGAAGTGCAAGCTCCAGCCCGTCCATTCAGTGTCTGGGCCGAATATTTATGGGCAAGGAGTGCAAGGAGGGGGAGGTTGAGCCAGATTCCAGTGAGTTCACTGGCTTAGGGATGGGGAAGAGATTCTTTTTGGATGTTCATTGGTCAGGCAATAAGTCTTGGTCTGGTGTAAATCAGGCATTTAATGGCAATTAGTCTCCTGGTTCTTAAGTTCTATTCTCCTGAGGGCACATTTTTTTTTTGAAGATTTTATTTGTATATTTGAGAGAGAGAGAGAGAGAGAGAGAGAGAGCATGAGCAGGGGGAGGGGCAGAGGGAGAAGCAGACTCCCCACTGAGCAGAGAGCCGAGGAAGGAGGGGGCCTCCATTCCAGGATCCTGGGACCATGACTTGAGCTGAAGGCAGATACTTAATCGACTCAGCCACCCAGGCCCCCCGCCTCCCCCCCCCCCCCCCCCCGGGCGCATTCTTGAGATTCTCCATTTCCTATCCTCTGGTTCCATTTGAGATTGAAATCCTTTCACACTAGCAATGAAATTGGATATTTAGCTGAAGCACTTTCTAAGCAAAGTGCTTCAGGAGCAGTCTGGTTCTTTCTGACTCCTTACAGTAAAATTCAAGAAGAGAGAACTGACTTAAAGAATTGTTAATCAAAAAGGAATCAGAACTTAAATATTTGGAAAATTCTCCATCTGTCCCTGTTGAAAGGAAGGAGAAAGCCTGTTCGGGAGAGAGCACTAAGGGTGTGGCTAAGTGACCATTTGATGAGGAGATCGGTGTGGATCAGCCACACCTGCAGGAGCCAGGTGCTATTCTCCAAGACAATGGAGGAATGACCAAGGAGTCCTCTCAGAGAGACCCAGAGCGGGAGGGCAGGGAAGAGCAGTTTCGAAATAGGGTTTGCTGGCACCTGCCGGAGCTCAGTGTGAGCTGTAGGACACTGCCTCCCCTCACACCGTGCGACCACAAACATACCCCCGCACCATGCTCCTAGGCTGCCCCACGTGATGAGCTAGTGGGCCCAGAGGCAGGGCAGGCCGCAGTGGTTGCCTCCTCGAGACAGTGTAGGCAGCAAACTCTGGTGGTATCTCACTGCCTACAGAGCGTACAATCCCTGGGGACATGGCTGCCTTCACTTAAATTGCAAAGGATGGGACTCTGGAGCCGTAAGAGTGGTGCCCGGGGGAGCCACGGCAGGTAAGACCACCTAAAGCCACAGGGGCAGGACTATTGGGAGCCTTGGGGCCCAATTTCTGCTCAAGAAAGCTGGCAGGACCACCAGCCCAGTGTGTCTGGAAGGTAGGACCCCTACCCCAGTGTATCTGCGGGGCAGAGCATCAAGGCAAAGAGGATTATTCTCCAGTCTTAAGATCTAATAGAATTTGCCTCCTTGGGGTTTGGACTTAAATCTGGACCCCCTCCTTTCTTTCTTCCTGTTTCTCCCTTAGTCCTATGGCTGTCCCACCATTTTGTTTTGGAAGCATATGGCACCTTTGGTTTCACGGGCTCACAGCTGGAGAGGAATTTGCCTCAGGATGACTATTAAGTCTCACCCATAACTGATTTAGATGATAGTTGAGATTTTGGACGTTAGAGTTGATGACATGTGAGAAGGACATGGATTCTGGGGGTCCAAGGGTAGAATGCTGCAGAGCAAATGCTTGTGTCCCCTCCAAATTCTTAAGTTCAAACCCTGGCCCCTAGTGTGATGGTATTTGGAGGTGGGATCTTTGGGAGGTGATTAGGTCATGAGGGTGGAACATTCATGAGTGGGATTAGTGTCCTCATAAAAGACCTTGGAGAGCTCCCTCTCCCCTTCTGCCTCATGAGGACACTGCAAGAAGACCACCGTCAATGAACTAGGAAGCTGGCTCTTACTAGACATCGCATCTGCTGGTGACTTGATCTTGAACTGTTCAGGCTCCAGAAATGTCAGAAATAAATTTCTGTTTATAAGCCATCCAGCCTATGGTATTTTTCTTACAGCAGCCCAGACGCACCAAGACATGAAGGTTGGAAAGAAATGAAATGCCCATCAGTGGGAAATGGATGAACTGTATGATATGGTTGCAGCAGTTAAAGTGAATGAACCAACTCTACAGGTATAAACATGGACAAACCTCATTGTTGTCTTACTTTGAGAAATCGGCACAGCCACCCCAACCTTCAGCAACCACTACCCTGATCAGTCAGCAGCCATCAACAGTGAGGCAAGATCCTCCACCAGGTGAAAACTCATGTTTCAGCAATAAAGGATCTTTGTTAATGAAGGTATGTACTTCGTTTTAACTTTTTTAATTTTTAAAAATTTTACTTTTTTAAAAAGTAATCTTTACAACACAACATGGGGCTTGAACTCACAACCCTGAGATCAAGAGTTGAGCACTCTGTCAACTGAGCCAGCCAGGTGTCCCAGTACATCGTTTTTTAGACCTAATGCTCCCACACAGTTAAAAGATTACATTATAGCATACACATAACCTTTATATGTACTGGGGAACCAAAAAATTCATTTGATTTGCTTTACTGCGATATCCGTTTTATTGTCATATTCTGGAACCAACCCACAGTATCTCTGAGGTTTGACTGGACAACTCTAATTCTCATGTATGTTGTAATGTTTAAAAAAACAACAACATGCTTATTTGTCACGAAGGCATAAATCCAGGCACAGATCAAGAGGGAAGAAAGAGCACAAAACTTACGCGATTGCTGTCCTTTATTTCATTGTGACTTCACTGTCGGATAGTGAGAATGGGTAACCGAGAGCTGGGGAGAAGGGACAGAGATGAGGATGAATAAGGGCTGTTAGAAACCTTCAGTGTAGCTGTCAGTGAGGGTTTTTGGAAACGTGAAATTTGTGGTGGGATTTGAGAAAGGAGCGAGGCAGCCTGGAGAACATAAGGTGAGGATATCACAGAGAACTGGATGATGAACGGTTTGCTTGAATAGTTAACCATTTAGGAATGACTCATGTAAGTCATCACTTACGCACATAAATCACAAAGAAGACCTAAAATGTAGAGAAAAACAAGAGGGAAGAGAGGAAATAGAATTTACCTCCGAAACCCATCACTTTCAATTCCCTACAGGCTGAGCTAAAACAAGACACAGGAAAAAAAAAAAAACAAACAAAAAACAAAAAACAAACAAAAAAAACAGGCAAGAGAAGGATTCCAGGACCAGGAGTACAGCCCTCTAGAGTGGCTCGTAGCTTCTTGGAAGGGGAGATGGGATCCCAGCTGTAGGACTCCTTTTTTCATTCAGACTTAAAATGTTTTGTGGTTGGGGTTGCTTGGCACCACACTGCCTTCTGCAAATAGAAAACCTGATCACAAGCTGCTTTTCCTCTGTGACATGCCACCTACATTGTAACGTGTTCCAGTGGTGAAATCACAAGGTGACATGCCCAGTTCGCTAGAAAATGTTCGGTGCATCACAAACGAAGTAACTTGCCAACATTTGCCTGAGTAATTCACATTTGGTTATGTATTCCTCTACTAAATGTAAGTCCTAAAACAGGTGAAAGACGTGTTGCTAATGTATTAGCAGCTTGCAGAGTATACGCGATGACTGACTGCGGTGCTCAATGAAAATACTATTATGCCAGCTATCGCAGAGGACTATACATTCATTCATTGAGTTACGTACCCACAACACCCCAGAGTGTTACAAATCCACTTAACAGCCTTGAGTCCTGGGTTTTCTGTTCATATTTCTAAATTAGCCTAGAGAAGTACAAAATCCTAAGCAAGGAGAATCCCCACAGGCGACTGCCAAGAGGTTCTGTGTTTATTTTGGCATACATAAGAAATATTTTGAATTCCCAAAATGTAGAGCAGTTCTTTTCATTAAGACTATGTGATTAAGTGAGGCCGGCCTAATAGCTCTGGTCTTTAAAGAGTGTTTCTTTTCTAAGGCGAGCATTGAAGCAGAAGTATGTAAGTTCAGGAATAAAATAGAGCAAAAGATTCATTTGGGCTGGATCTGGTGGAACCATAGGGATAAGTTCTTCCTTTCCTTCTCTTGCCTATTACCGCCTCATATCACCTGTGATAAAAAGGCAGCATCAGAGAAAAAATGCAAGCTGAAAATCTATCATTTTCATCCTTTTCTTCGACTCACCACGTCCCACTTTATGAGGTCTCCAGTGCCATTTCCTTGCTTTTTTTCATCATTAACTTTTGTTTCCCCCACTTGTGAAAAAGGATAGAAGGGCAGCAAGTTAAAAAGCTGAGTTTCTACATATTCGAGAGAGGTCAGATTCCAGATGAAGCACGGGGCTCCAGCCGTGGAGCTGTTGGCTCATCAGCAGTGATTTTTACAGGCCATGCTAGCGAGGTCCGGGGTCTGATAGTGACAGCCGCCGTAGCAGACCTGCGTCTCTGCTCTTCACATGCCCAGACAGGGTAGGGCTGGCCTCTTGGCACTTAGGGCCTCTGTCTACTGAAGAACTCTCCCACTCCTCTAAGGTAGTGCTTCTTAAACCTTTTGGGCTGACATTCACAGCAGGAAATATATTTTACTTCCCAATCCATATTTGTCGGGGTCCACCAGTCAGGAGAAAAGAAACCAGAGGAAACATGGACGTCTGGGTGACTTAGTCGGTTAAGCACCTGCCTTCAGCTCAGGTTATGATCCCAGAATCCTTGCTCAGTGGGGAGCCTGCTTCTCCCTCTGCCTTCCACTCCCCCTACTTGTGCTCTCTCTCTCTGGCAAATAAATAAATAAAATCTTAAAAAAAGAGAGAAACCAGATGAAGTATTTCAACAGAGAGAATTTAGCGGAGGGAATTAAGTAGATATTGGAGGGCTATAAAAATTAAAAAAGGACACTGCAGTAACATGTCAGTAATGATTGCAAAGCAGCGAATGTCTCTGGGGCCAGAGATCAATGAGAGGAGAGCAGGGTGGGGTTCTCAGAACCCAGCCTCCCAGAGGAGAAGCACCATGGACATGGGACCCAGACCCCTGAAGAAAGGCACACCTGACTCATGCGGGTAAGTCTGGCTGGAGGGAGAAGAGGTGCCATGAGGCTGGTTCTGGAAGTGCCACTGGAAGCTTGAGACAGAAATTACTGCTACCAGGCTAAAAGACCATTGCTGGGGTGATATTGACAGTAAGCTAACAGGAAGCGATGACGTGAGCAAGCGGCTTTCTCCTCTTTCAGCCTTGTGTTCTTCCCTAGTGTACCCAGGAGCCTGCAGACAGGGGAGAAATGTGGGTTGCCTAGTTCCAGCTCCACCAACACAAAGCAGTAGAGGGTAGGTTTGAAGCTGGAAGTCCACTGAGTGCCGTCCAGTTCTTGACCAGAACTATGTGCATACACTCTGTATTTCATTCCTATTGCTTCTGTTTGATTCTACCTTACCCCACTCTATCTTAGCCTATCCCATTTTAAACATTAAAAAGCTGGATAAGATGCATGAAATGGATTTCATGACCTACTAAACTGCTCTAGGACCTAGTAGTGACTTTGAGCATCGGAATTCAGTGCCATTTACCTCCTGAACTCCTTCCGTACCAAAAGTGACTTAGAGGAACTGCCTCCTAAGGTACCCATCCACTGATACATATGGGGGCCCACACTTTTCCATAGGCTTTGGGGATATTTATATGAGGCGGCTGTAAATGTCTTCTATAGCACTAGAAGGGGGAGAGCTACAGGGGAGGACGTTCAACTCAGGAGAAAAGTTAAGGAGCCATCAATAAAAAATATGGTGTCCTTATATGAAAGGTATTATAAAGATGTATTTGGAAATACCCAGAAATATACATCAGGGGAGCTTGAAATCCAGTGAGGAGAAAAGACAAAAGCCAATGAGTGAACAACACACGAGCTGCCACTAGGCCATATGGTTAGTTGTCTAAGTGGGTGATACAGGCAGGAAATTTTGTGAGTATACAGCAGGATGACATGATCGTGAGCAGGAATGATCAGGAAAGGCTTCATGTAGAGGCCTGAGTTAGTGTTTGCAAAATAGGTGGAATTTAGGGTAAGGGGAGAGCATTCCAGGAGAAGGAACATTCTATAGAACAAGGTAAGGAAGTGCACAGCATGCTCAGGGTACTATTGGAGCTTGGGGAGCAGAAGTATTAAGGGAAATCTGAGGGTCAACCAGAGCGGAGACATGAAACCCTATCAATGGAGAGGGTGCATTGATTGACTGTCGGGAGCTATTTCCACAATTAAGGAGCAGGTAGAAGACTGGTGAATGACATAATGAAGTATGCTTTGAGGAGAACCAAGGTCATGAACCACTAAGGAGGGTGGCCAGCAAAGTCAAATGGTATAGCGGCCAAAACGGAACTGAGGAAAAACATCTGACTTTGAACGAGATATGTTAAGTCTCTCTCTCTCTTTTTTTTTTTTTAAGATTTTTATTTGAGAGAGAGAGTACACACGAGAGGTGGGGAGGGACGGGAAGATGGAAGGGTACAGGGAGAGGGAGGGAGGCAGACTCCCCACTGCACAGGAAGCCCGATGCAGGGCTCGATCCCAGGACCCCGAGATCATGACCTGAGCTTAACCGACTGAGCCACCCAGGTGCCCCTAGATGTTCTAAGTCTCTTTAATGAGGGCAACGGCTCATGACCATATTGTCTGTGTAGATTCATCTGTTACTACGTTCAGATTTGCACAGTGTGTTTATCACTTGAACTAATCCAAAGTCTCCAGGGAAAATAAACTACTGTCAGTCTTCATTCCTTCCCAGCTGTCCATAGCCATGCTAGGTTTTCTAAGGCCGTGCTTCAGTAGCTCATGGTCTTCCCTGTGTGTGACCATCCTCCTTCAGCTTACTTGAAGGCAGCTGTTGCCTTTCACTGCTGTCATCATTCTCCTTAAGTGGCTTGTCCTGCTGAGCTGCTTCTCTGGGATCCTGTCTTCAAAAAACAAGGAGGGTTACACACTGGGGCCTTGCATTTGCAGACTTCTTCATGGCTGTAGACTGCGCTACAACCCTGGCCAGCTGCCTTGTAAGTGCAAGTGACTGGTCACAAGGGAAATCAGATGAGGGATAGATGGATCAGGTGAACCTATCATCCCTACTACAAAACATGTGTTCGGCTGATAGCAGATCAGTATCATCTTCTCCAGGAGTAAAGGAGACTCTATGTATATGCTCATTATATATGCAGAGTTGTGATCAAATTGCTAGAGGTGACAAGTCCAGGTGTTGCTTCTATAAGGATGTCGTTGTTGCTATTAAGTATTAACTCAGATTTTGTTCTGGATTTTATTGCTCGAATGCTGTCATTACTTCCGCACAATATAAGCTATGATCACAGAGACTTAAGTTTTTTTTCTTTCTCTTGGATATTAGGTTACAGCTACTATATCAACTGCTTCCTCATTTATACTGAATAGTTTTCATAATTGAACCAACTAATGCCGGTAACCTAGACAGTTCATGTGCATAAGCTTAATATTTACTGAGTATACTTTGGGCTGAATCAAACAGAATATGCAGATATATACTGAGTTGAAACATAGGACTTTAATAGCCGGCACTAGAGTTCCTCTTGGGGCAAGTACTTTCTTTGTGTAGGAAAGTACTTTGAAAAATAGTTGAGGAACAGGAGGTGGTCCTGAAGGAATAGATTAGGAGACAGAGATAACTCAAAGTACCGTATAAAGAGAGAAAAGAGGGAGGGAGAGATGGGACCAGGGAGATTGTGGTTAGTGCAGAGTTGCAGTTTCTGCTGAAAGAGAATGGGGGTTGGTAGATACCAATGCCATTGGGATACTGAAGGCCTTCCAAGACCAGGGAATTCTAACTTTAGGTTATTTGCATCCTTCATTTAAAACCCCTCAGTTGCTCCAAACCTTCAGAGGAGCCTGCTATACAAACAACCAAAGGAAAGGGTTTGATATCCAAACTGTGTGTCAACAGGAGAGAAAGAGTTGCAGGAGGTGAGATGTGAGAGTCCATGTGTTCAGAGAAAGCAAGCACTCAGAGCCAGAAGTGACCCTGAGATTGTTTTATCCCCTGCCCCCTGGGGAATGTACAATCTCGGAGGGAACATTGGTTTGAGTCAATTTCAACAAAATTTCTGTGGACAAGGTGACCCCGACTGAGAACTGGATGACATACACATAAGTAGCTTGCTATTTTCAATCATAACTTCTCAAGAGACATTTATTGGTAGAAAAGGACAGGGTAATTTCCCCCCACTTCCTCCATTTACCTAAATCTCTAGGTCTCATTTTCCTCATCTGCAAGATCTGGAGACTGGATGGAGAACATCTCTGTGGTCTCTATTAGAGTCTACAGCTAAGTATAATCTCACAGATGCAGAGAACAGATTGGTGGTTGCCAGAGGTGGGGGGTGGGAGTAGTGGAGCAAAATGGGTGAGGAAGGGGGTCAAAGGGTACACATTTTCTATTATAAAATAAATAAGTCCTAGGGATGTAATGTACAGCCTGGTGACTATAGTTAACAACACTGTATTGTATTTTCGAAAATTGCCAAGACTGATCTTAAATTATTTTTGTTTTTTTGAGTTATGTTTACCTACAGTGAAATGTACAGATTTTAAAATGTACAGATTTTACATGTACCATTCCATTAGTTTTGACAAATGCACATACCTCTACAACCCAAACCCTAAGCAAGATATAGAGCTTTTCCATCAATACAGAAAATTCTCTCTCAATCCCACCCCATGCTCACCTCTAGGCTACCATTCTTCTGACTCTTATCACGAAGGATTAAGCAACTAAGATCTAAAAGTTATTGTTAAATGCCAGTCTTTTATAGTGCTTCATCAGTATCAATGCCTTTCTCACAAGCACTTTG
The DNA here is from genome assembly GCF_024610735.1 of Ursus americanus. NCBI lineage: Eukaryota > Metazoa > Chordata > Mammalia > Carnivora > Ursidae > Ursus > Ursus americanus. Next base: position 68,936,008 of record NC_142136.1, read on the forward strand.
TGCTAGACATCATCTCCATTTTGCAGATTAAAACGTTCAGCATCAGAGCGTGTGAGTAAATAGCCCCTGGTTATCAGCTACCAAGTGCAGGGGCAGGACGTGAACGGAGACGCCGGTTTTAGAAGCCCACGCACTTAACCTGTTTCTATTGCAATGCATCTCTGAGACGGGTCTTGGAAGAGTCCATAAATTATTACCTCTGAAATATTACACATCAAAAATTCAGCCCAAATCAGTGCCACTGACACGTTCTCAAACCTCCTTAAAAATCCTAAATGCCGTAAGCATTACGCCTTACGAAAGGATTCGTTTCTAGCCCTCAGAAAGTGGCAGAATGGTGTGAAACATTGCAAACTCAGTTTTGGTGGTGAAAAGCCCAGAAAAGGGTGGCTCCGGTTCCCACCACGCCACCCGGCAGAGCCAGCGGGGGACGCCCGCAGAAGCGGCGGGGGAGGGGCCGGGCCGGACGACCTTTAAAGAGCCAGGCGCTGAGCCGCTCGGGCGCTCCTTCCTCTGACGCCACAAGCTTCGTCTCAGAATAGAGCGGGCACTAACGCGCTCCGCCGGCGGCACAGGACACGCGTCCTGCCAAGGGGATTGGACGCTGCCGCGGCAGGGCTCATTGGGCAGTACCCGAGTTCAATTAGTCACTCGTCCTCTTCAATGTCATCGTCTTCCTCTCCCAGACGCACCCTTGCGCCTCCCTTCTCCCTCACCCGGGTGGGGTTCCCAGGCTCCTCCCCCGAGTTGACTCGGAGCCTCCGCGCTCCCCCCACCGCCCGGCCTGCGGCCGCCATGGCAACCGTACGCCGCCGCCACCGCCTCTTCACGCACGTCGGGAACTAACGGACTCCGCGGCGGCGGCGGCTTGTGCCCCACCCCCACCGGGCCCGCATCACCAACGGCCCGCCGAACTGCGGCACGTAGGTAATGAATCAGAGGGAGACGGGCGCAAGCAGGAGGGCAGGTGGTGGGGTGTTCAGGTTGACAGCCCCACCCGGTCTCCCGCTGCCACGGCAGCGCGGCGGTGCGGGTCCTGGGGCGCCGTGAGGGGAGGTAGAGAACAGTGGGAGCGCGAGCCTCGCGGGGCATTATGGGGATTGTAGTTTAGCCGCTCCACAGGCTTGCGGCCTTGGCGGGGTGGCCTGGACCGGCGAACTACAAAGCCCGGCGGCCCTGACCGCCGGTAAAGACCGATAAACTTTGAGCGGACCGGGCGAGAGAAAATCTGTCTTTGTGGTGCAGGGGCTCTTGGGTGGTCGCGGAACTGGGCTCTGCGCTGGGAGAGGGAAGTGGAGGTGAGACTTGGGCTTCCCGCCCTGCGGTTTGGCCCGCCCCGGCTAACAGCGCTCAGCCCCACCCCGACTGGGCTGGGCCACCGCCCCGCAGAGTCTCAGGGATGAGCAGCAGTCCCAGCTGCAGGGCCTCGGGCCTGCGGCGTCTCTGACCCTCTCAGGTTGCTGCCTCTCGGTGCCGAACCGTATGTATGGCACACATTGATGTGAGACCCGAGAAACTTTTTTTTAATAGGACTTTCTCCTTTCACTAATACGTTTATTTCTAGGTATTTAATCATGTTTATTCTGAAGTAGCTCAGAGGTGTTTGCATTTTAACCCATTAGTAATTACTCAAAGGGCATTAATGTTTAAAGGTCAAGTGTAGAAGTAGAGATCATGCTATTATATAGTAGTATCTTTTTCTTAAATCGTTTTGCCTTTTGCATTTTTTGAGGGTCAAGATTGCAAAATGAGTACCCCCACACCCCCACTCACTAGCTTGAATAGTGCCTACACATATTTTGATTATATTTTGAAGATTAGTTTAAATTACTAGTGATTTTTAAAGCACAGACTTGTCTGTTTCTTTTCTTTTTTCTTTTTTTTTAAAGTGGGTAGTAATAACTATTTTCTTTGATTATTTCAGTGTTCTTCAGAATTTCTCAGGAGCATGTTTTCAGAATGAAAAATGCCATGTTCTACTTAAAAAAAAATACCCTGCAATACACCTTGGTCCTTAGAGTTGGCTCAGGTCCTGGTGGTAAGGAAGCCAACACAGATTTAGAAAACCTGCCTTGATTACTCTTTACAGTTTTTCAACAGGTAGATAACCATCCGAGAAATTTGGTATTTTATATAGTATGTAGAAAAATTGTTGATAGAACAGTGGGCTTATTTTGTGTGTGTTATTTTTCTATTTATTCTTTTTATTAGAGAGAGAGGGAGAAGGAGGGAGTCTTAAGCACATGACTCCTGGCTTTATCTTACCACCTTGAGGTCACAACCTGAGCTCAAACCAAAAGTCAGATGCTTAGCTGACTGTACCACCCAGGCACCCCTGTGTGTGTGTTTTAAACAAAACAATAGAAGTCCACTACAAAATTCCCTTTTTCTCAATTAAAATGAGGCTGACTTGTAAATTTTACTTAAAGTACCAATTTTGTACAAGGAGATGGAAAGTAAATTTAGAAAGACCATTAGAAAAAAAAATTGAGGCCTTACGGTATATAGTACAGGGGTTGGAAGCATTTTATTTGTTTATTTGTATATTTTATTTGCTTATTTGTTAAAAACCTATGATATTGTAGGTGTTATGCCTGGTAGTGGGAATAAAAAGGTGATAGAAGATAGTCTGTGTTGTGCACGAGCAGTCATGTCATCACAACAGTATGATAGAGATAGGTGCAAGTTGCTATAGGAGCCCAGAGTGGGAATTAACAGTAATATAACAGTGACATTTATTGAATACTTAATTTCAGTGAGGTACTCTACAGTATTTTGCATGTAACCCATTATTTAATTCTCATAGAAATCCCTAGCTACTGTTATTTAGAGATGAGGAAACAGACTTAGAGATCTTGTTCAGAGTCATAGCTGATAAGGTTTGAACCAGGGATTTCAACCCAGGTAGGTCTAACTCATTTAAGTCATGGTCTCAACCACTGATGCCATTCTCTGTACTCATTGGTAGAATGATCCTGACTCTGTTTAAGGAGATTGGGTGAAGCTTCCAGTATGATGTGACATTTGACTTGTGTTAAGAAAATTGAGTAACCTTTCACTGGGAGAGAAGATGAGGAAAGTCATTTAGGCAAATGGCACAACAAAAGCGAAGGACAGATTCCAGTGTTTTGTGTTTGGAGAACCCTAGGTCATTCTGATGCCTGAATCTCAGAGTACCTGCAGTGTAGTGGGGAGGGAGGGGCCAGATCCTAAGGTACTTGGTACCATGATAAAGAGTTCATAGTGTTTTTCTGGGGGTGGGGGCAACCATTGAAGAATTTCAAATGGAGTAGTGGTGTTACTGGGTTTGTATTTTAGAAAGATAACTCCAGCTGAAGTGTGGAGAATGGACCTTGGAGAGGGGAGAATAGAGTGGTATAGGGAAACCAGTTTTAGGGGGAAAAAGTACAATAGAAAAATGAAGAAAAGTCTGAACTAAACAGTTGCAGTTATGGAAAGACAGGGATTGTAGAAGTATTTAAGGGATAAAATTGATATGACTTAAGTTGGGAGCTAGAAAGATTTGGAACCCTACGACAAATGATTCCTGGTTTTCTGGCTAGGATATCTGTGAGGATAATGAAACCATTGACTTGAGAGGAGGAGGGACAGGGTTTTGTTGGAGTGAAAGTAAAGGTCAGTTCAGTTCTGAGCATTTATTCAGAGTTCCTGTGGGATATTCAGGTAAGGATACGTTTGGATCTGGAGCTCAGGAGAGAGTTCAGGGCTGGAGGTGGGGGCTTGCACGTGCATAAGTAATTGGAATTACAGGAGAGAATGGATCAGTTCACATTGGAGGAATGCATAGAAATGAAAAAGGAAAAGTTTGAATATGGAACTCTTGGGAAGAAACAGCGTTTTTGGTGTGTGTGTGTGTGTGTGTGTGTGTGTGTGTGTGTGTGTGTTGGGGCGGGAGAGTGGGACCATGTTTGAAATGAAGTGGGAGAAGTGCCCACAAATGAGACTGAGAGGTTGGGAGGCAGAGAAGAAGCAGCAGAGCAAGCATGCATAGGAAATAACAAAGGAGAGGAAAGTAAGAAGCAGGAATGGTCCAGAGTATCCTGTGTCTTGGAGAGGGCAATTGAAGTAAAGATTGAAACACGTTCAATGGATTTGGTGGCTGTAAAGTATTTCTGAACTTCTTTGCAAAAATGAAGAGGAATGTGAGCATAGGCTACTTGAATAACAAGCTTAAATTTTCCTTGATAATACATATACAAAAGAAAATAGAATAATGAGCCCCCCATGTAGTCATCACTTACCTTGAAGAATGAACACATAACCAATTTTGTTTCATCTATTACTCCTGCCTCCAAATGGATTATTTTAAAGCTAAACTCAGATATCATATCTTTTTATCTGTAATTATTTCAATATATATCTTTAAAATTAAGGGTTCTTGGGGTGCCTGGCTAGATCAGTCCGTAGAGTGAGCAACTCTGGATCTCAGGGTTGTGAGTTCAAGCCCCACGTTTGGGTGTAGAGATACTTAAATAAACTTTAAAAAAGAATTAAGGAGTCTTAAAAAAAAACAAAAAACCCTGTAATATTATTCTACTTACTTGACAGTACTTCCTTAATATGAAATTTCCAGGCACACTTCTCTTTAGAGAAGTTTGACTCTGAAGAAAAGAAAGAGATGAGGCAGTAACTAGAAACTGTTTGTAGGTTTTTTTTTTTTTTTTTCTTAAAGATTGATAAGCTATTAGGAAAAGAGCCAATAAAGAGGAAATGTTTGAAGATGTAGGAGATGAGAGAGGAGATAGCGGATAGAGGTCTCTGAAAATGTAGGAAAGGATGGGATGAGCTGGGTGGAAGAATTAGTCTAGAATGAGTTATATTTTGTAGGTATCAACTAAGTGCTCGCTGTGATCCTAGGCAGTGTGCTAACGTAGACAGGAGGAGAGGTGCCCTGAAAAAGAAAAAGTGAGAATAGATACGGATATTTATAGGTTGGGTGGTAAAAGGTTAGAGAGTTCAAACAGGTTCTCTACAAGGTAGATAGGAATCAAGGTCAATTGATGAGAGATTAGGTTTATTTGAAATAAAGCCACTGTGGAAAGCTAGGACAAGTTAAGAATGGTTTCATCGAGCTGAGATTAGAATTCATTAATTTCCAGTGACAGCAAAACACAAGGTTGTGTGATTTTTTTTTCCCCCTTAAATTTTGATTTACTATAGGAGAGCCTAAAATATTGAGGAAACCAATAGCCTAATGTGTTACTAAGGAGAAAAGAATCCAGGCCAAGAGTTTATGATTGAGTATTCTTCAACAACTTTAGATTTATCCACTTAACTGATAATTATTATCTATTTTGTGTAAGTATCACAGTAAAATTAGAAAGCTCTTATGGATCCTTTGGATTAATACCTTATACTTTATTTTCTCAACATGCACAGTGGTATTCTTTTATAGAGAACATTTCTCCAAGGATCGTTTATTGAATATGGTATAGTGGAAGGGGTCAGATATGTCTCTTGTCAATTCTGCAACTACAACTTATTTTCTGTGTAATCACGGGCAAGTTTCCAAACCTGTCTCCTTACTAAGAAAAAGATATTAATACTATTTATAAGATTTTTGGGAAGAATAGAAAGTTTAATGGAGGTAAACCGTAAGTCCCCAGTGACTGAAGGCCTTTCTCTTCCCTTTCTCTGCCTTAGCAACAACATGCCAGGATTGTCAGTTCTGTTTGACGAGAGGCCATGTTCTGTGACTTTACCTGACCATATTAAGCAGGTAGATCAAGGCAGTAGGTATATTACAAAATAATGATTTTTCTGTAAAAGGATTCATCAATTACTCTTTTAAAAGAGGCTTCCTTAAATGCTGTAAAATGTTACTTTATAGATCATTAATAATACTAACATTTTTGCCTTGGTTTCATCTTCAAAGAAATTTGGAATTCTGCATGGTTTGAGATCCCAGTAGCTCTAAAATACTTCCATTGTCTGACTGTATCTCATTTCTGGACTGATTTATATTATGTCGCTAATTTTGAGCATCTGTTTGTAAATGGAAATATGTATATTTTAATGTACTCAGCATTATTTCAAACACTTTTTTCTCCTGGATAACTTAATTATATATGGTAGGCCTAGTGAAATAATGCCTTAGAATACTTAGTAGAAGTTAGGTATATACAGGCACTAGCTAGATAAATTTAAGGCATAAATTATGAGAGTAGTTAAAAAATTTGCTTTTACAAAAACAAAAGGAGTGTTTTCCAGGGTGAGTTGTTTAATGTCCACTAGATGTCTTTATGTTTCTTTTGCTATGGATGGTTTGATTATGGTCCTATTTGAAGGTATGGAGATGGAATAAATGACCTTTTAAGTCTCTTTCCAACTTTGTAGTTCTTAATTAGTAATTGTCCATTAGGAATTGTTGATTAAAAGTTCTAATAAGAACTTAATAAAGCAGCCTATTAAAAAGTGAGTTTTATTTCTTTATCTTTTAAGTTTTTATTTAAATTCCAGTTAATTAGGGGTGCCTGGGTGGCTTAATCTGTTAAGTGTCTGCCTTTGGCTCAGGTCACAACCTGGAGTCCTGGGATCAAGCCCCTCATCAGGCTCCCTCTGCCCCTCACCCCACTTATGCTGTCTTTCTCTCAAATAAATAAAAGTCTTTTAAAAAAATTCAGTTAGTTAACATACAGTATGATTGTTTCAGGTGTACAATATAGTGATTCAACACTTCCATACAACAACTGGTGCTTATCACAAGTGAACTCCTTAATCCCCACCACCTATTTCCCCCATCCTCCCATTCAGGTCCCCTCTGGTGGCCCTCAGTTTGTTCTCTATAGTTAAGAGTCTGTTTCTTGGTTTGTCCCCCACTTTCCTCTCTGCTTGTTTGTTTTTTATTTCTTAAATTCCACCTGTGAGTGAAGTCATATGGTATTTGTCTTTGACTTACTTCGCTCAGCATAATACTTTCATGTAGTTTCAAATGGCAAGATTTCATTATTTTTTACAAGTGAGCTTTAATTTTTATTCTTTCTAATATTTTTTTGGTATGAAGATATTTTTTGCAAATGCTTCCATAACTTATAATCATGTCTGTATAACTTCAGCTTCATTTATTTTATTTCAATAGCATGTTCCTTCATTCCCTTGATTTCTCTGTACCCATGAGTGTCTTTATACTTAAGTATCCTTTTCTTTCTGATGATTTTCCCTTCTTCCATTTTTCTTGGTGATTAGGAGGTAGGAGGAAATGAATGAGAGGGAATCAGCAAGTTCTGTTTTGTTTTTCTTATCTACTCATGGGAGAATATGGATGAAAGTGGTATTTAATATATACTTCCCTGGTGTGAATATAGGTATTTTTATTCTCTTATTTCCTCTGCCTTATTATATATTCTTTGAAGTGAATAATTATATGGGTCTTACATGTATTTGGGTGTTTGCTAAATAGTGTAGAGTGGATGGCGAATGTGTGAGTGGATATGATAATAACATTAATTGCTTAAAGACTACTTGATAAACTAATACGATGCAGACAGGGTTTTGAAAGGCTTTATGTAATATTTTCCAAATACCATGAAATTAAGGACAGTAGTATTTAATTATATAGGCAACTGGAATAAAATACATTATTTCATCTCTACTAGTTAGCCTTTTATTTTCTATTTTTGGATTAGCTGTATAACTTTGAAGGAGTTGATGTATTTTGAAGGAATTTGGGGCAGTAGAATGTATTGAGCCAAGAGTGCACGCTTTGAGTTTAGACACATCTGGGTGTAAATCCAGGCTCTGGGCAAGTTTAAATTCTTTAAAGCCTCAGCCTCCTCTTCTATTAAATGGGGGTAACCATTTTTATTTAGTAGTGTGATGAGGATTAAATGAGATAATGACTAGACAGCCATTTTTATCATTTCCTGATGTGGAATAAACATTCAGTGACTGTTACTATTGTTTTTATGTTAAAAGAGTACTTAAGTATTTAAGATAAAATTTATAGTTTAAGCTGCCATCTTGACACGGAGTGGCAGATGGTAAACATTGTCTGCTGCTTCAGTGTTTTAAAGAATTGAGTACATGGGCAGAAATTGTTGTAGTGGTTACTTTGTAGAAACATTTAAGCTCTTAAAATGATCTCTTTAGATTCTTTTATTTTGTATGGACAGTCATTTTTCTGTTTCCTAAGTATTTGAGAAGTGAGTTTAGGTAAGGAAACAAATGAAAAGACTTTGTTGCTACAGACATTTTCCTGTTGTCTCCAAGTTTGTGATGAAGTCCTATTCTCCATTATTCATGGCAAGCTACAGTCCTTGAGTCTATAACCCATCATAAAGAGATGGGAGGTATTGTGGCTTTCAAAGTAAACTGTTTTGGTGACTAGTACTCACATAGGTTAATTTATTGCTATTAAAACATACTTCAAAATGCAGTAATTTGAGCAGTTGTGGTTATGTGGTTTTTTTAATTACTTGGATTTATAGCAGGTATTGCCTGAAATAGACGGGACTTTGGTGATTTCAATCAACTTTTTTTTTTTTTAATAAATATGTAAGGCAGAACATTGGTAGAATTCAATGTGGTACAGAATGCTTAAAATCAAATCTGATTTGTTGTTTTGCTACCACTGTTCTAACTTGTATTATATTGTTCACATTGCTATAGTTGAGACTGCTTCAGTGTTTTTAAAATAGATATTTCAGGAATTTGCAACTCATAGAAGGGAAAGGAACATTCTGAGAGACGTATGGAAGTGTCAGAATGAAAATAGCTTAAAGCAATAATTTTTTCTTAAGCTTCACATGTATTACAAATATAACTGAATTAGATACCACTCACCTAAAAAATTAGTTTGAAAAATGTTTTCTTTCCTATTTTAAAACCACTACTGTGGAGACAAAAGAATTATTTGTGACATCTTAAGCAGTTTAGGGTTCTCAGTGTAAGCTAGTTTTTGGTTTTCCCAAACATATGCCTTAGTATTAGTATGAGATAAAAATCCAAGTGTGTTGGGAGAGAAAGCTCTGTGTGAGTGAGTGAATGTGTGTGTGTCTGTGTGTATTTGCTAGGAAGGATGCTAACATATTATCCCATTTAGTTTTTAACTTTATGGTGATAAATATTATTTTCCCTATTGTATAGATACAGAACTAAGGCCTAGAGAAATTACATGATTTGCCTGAGGTCACAACTGAAAATTTGTGGTGCCTGGATATATACTTAGCTTGAAATTTTTATATTGCCTTTACACTTGAATGTTTAGTTTGGTATACCATTCTAGGTTGCAACTCCCTGACCCCGACCCCACCTTTAGCACTTGGAAGGTGTAATTTCACTGACTCCAGGTTTCCACTGTTGCTTTTGAAAAGTTCGCTGTCTTCTCTTTGAAGATATTATAATATACCTCTCTATTGCCTTTAACATTCTAGAGTCTTGTCTGTAGGTGTGGACTTGTTTTGTCTCTAGGTGTGGACTTACTTTATTTTGAAATAGAGCTATTATCTTCCATAGATTTTGGAAATTTCTTAGCCACTATAGCTTGAATATTGACTCCTTTTTTTCCTTCTGGAATTCATAATGGACACATCATGGACTATCTCTTTCTATTCTCTGCGTTTCTTATCTTAGCTTACTTATTCTGTCTTTATAAGCTGCATTCTGGACAATTTCTTCAGCTCTGTCTTCTGGTTTCTTGATTCTTCTTTCAACTGTGTCTTTTTCCTTATTAGTCCATTGAGCTTTTAATTCAATGACTGTATTATTTTTTAATGCTAGAAGGTTGTTTTCTTTTTCATATGTGTGTGTTCATTTTTAATGTCTTTTCTATGCTTTTAAATATACTTTACAGTAATAGATTATCACATGCTTTAGATAATAACATTAATTCTGCTATATGTTGTAGCATTTGACTTTCTCATGGTAGATTGTATTTTTTTGGTATCTTCAAGTTTTAGATGTAACTGCAGTGGAAACTGGGAAAAGAATATATGCTGTACTTTTTTTTTTTTCTTGTAAAGTGCCTATGTGCCGGGAATGGCCAGCAATCCCTGTACTGATGGATGAAAGATTACTCCGAACTTTGCTGTGAAAGTGAGAAGGCAGGAAGGTCAACGAATGGTCAGAGGCGAAGACCCTTTGCTCTTCTTCGCTCCTGCTTTTATTGTTCCTTCAGGATAATCACAAATCCTTATCACTTTCTCAAGCACATGATGTGTGACAAGGGGTCTGTTGAAACTGGGAGGATCGGCTTACGGGAAAAGATACGATATGCTAATTTGCATGTTCTACAAGTGCTGCTAAACATAGCCTAAGGGACAGTGCCTACATCTTAGATCACGGGGCTGCTGTTTGGGCTAGGAAAGTTTCGGGAAGGCAACTCCCCACGGCATTCCAGCAGCCCAGTGGTCACACAGGCCTCGGCATTCCAAAGGCCTACGCCCTTCTCCAAAACCTTCCCCGCCCTCAGCGGCCTCTGTGTTACATTTTAGCAAGCCAGGGATTATGGCTGATTTCATGCTGTACATTAACCCCAACACCTATGGAGAACTGATGAATAAATAAACAAATTTTAGTATATCCATACAAGGAGATAGTACTCAGCTATAAAAAGCATGTAATTACTGATACATGCAACAACATGGTTGAATCTCAGAAGCATTATTCTAAATGAAAGAAGCCAAACACCAGAATACATACTGAGTGATTCTATTTGTGTCACATTCTAGAACAGACAAAACTATGATATGTGAACAGAAGAATACATTATGGGGGTAGAGACTGACTGCAAAGTGGCAAGAAGGAATTTTCGGAGGTGATGGGGAATGTTCTCTGTGTCCACGGTCGTGGTGGATGTGCAACTGTATATATTTTTCAAAAGAAATCAAATCATACAATTTAAATGAATGAATTCCGTTGTATAAAGGTTGTATCTTAATAAAATTGATTTTAAAAAAGCAGGTAAGGGGCACCTGGGTGACATAGTTGGTTAAGGATCTGATTCTTGGTTTCAGCTCAGGTCGTGACCTTAGGGTTGTGAGATCTAGCCCTCTGTCAGGGTCTGTGCTCAGCGTGGAGTCTGCTTGAGATTCTCTCTCCCTCTCCCTCTGCCCCTCCCACTCGTGCATGTGCTCTCTCTCTCTCTCTCTCTCAAAGAAATAAATAAATCTTAAAAACAATTTAAAAAGCAGGCAAAACTCATCAATGGTAACAGAAATCAGAATAGTAATTGCCCTTGAGGAGAAGTACTATCTGGGAGGGGACATGAAGGATCCTTCTGGAGTGCTGGAAATGTTCTGTATTGCAATGCAGGTGTTACCTGGATGCACCAGTGTTAAAATTCATCGAGCTGTACATTTAAGACTTATGTAGTCCTATATAAGTTATATACTTAAGTACGAAAATACAAAAGGAAAAAATACTCTAGAGAAAGATTAGAATATAAAGTTGAGAAAATCTTGAGGGAAGTAGAGCCAGAGGACAAAGCAATGGGAAATAGGAGAGAAAAGGTAAGAAAATTAAAGGACCAACCTATGAAGTCCAGCATCTTAATAGAGGTGCTCCAGAAAGAGAAAACAGGAAAAATGGAAAGAAATCATCAGTGAAATAAAAATTAAAGACATTAATTTCTAGATTGAAAGAATCCCAAGTAGACCGTTTCAAATACATCATCAACAATTTTTGAAAGCTTATGTCAAAGAGAAGATCCTACAGACTTTCAGAAAGGGGAAAAAACAGGTGATATATAAAGTCAGGAATTTGAATGACATCAGTCTTCCCAACTTAATTGAAACCTAGAAGGTAATAGAGCAGTGCCTTTAAAATTCTGAAGGAAAATTATTTGCAAAATAGGATTCAATAGCCAATCAAACGATCACTAAAATATGAAGGTAGAATAAAGTCTCAAAAACTCTACCTCCTGTATATGGAAAATGTGTTCCATAAAAGTAAGGTAGCAAGCCAAGAAAAAGAAGGACATAGAAAAAAAAAAATCAACACAGAAGAGGTGAGAGTTGATACCAAGTTGAACAACCTTGGAAAGTAGATAGAGTGTCTTCCTTCAGAGGAAAGTTTAGGCTTGCTTACAGCCTTGGAAGAAAGTGATTAGTATATCGTCTTCCTTTGGAACAAAGGATAGGTTCAGTATAATACACTGGGTTCCCTAAACAGGATTCCTCTCCTGTAGTGCAACCTACTGTATATGCAGATGTCAGCTGGCCCATTATGCATTGCCTTGTGGGAACTGGGGCTTGGGGAACTGGTGCCTCCTACCACCCCATACCTTGGGTTGTCTTCTGGAAGTTTTATAGTTTTAACTTATGTTTTGGTCAATAATTTGTTTTGAGATAATTTTTGTATGTGATGTGAGTTAAGAGTTGGGGTTCGGGTTCTTTTTGCATATGGATATCTGGTTGTTTCAGCACCCTTTTTTGAAAAAAAATTGCCCTTGTTCACTTGCCTTGACAACTTTGTGAGAAATTAATTGGCCATATATATATGGATCTATTTCTGGACTGCTTTTTATGTATCTATTGAGATGATCATATATTTCATTTCTAGTCTTTTAAAATTCTATTTTTTTTTTTTAAATGGAAACCACCTTAAAAAAAACACCTTGAATTTTTGGTATATACCCCTCTTTGGTCATAATGCATTATCCTTTCTTATGTATTACTGCATCTGACTATCTAACATTTAAAGTTTTTTGTATCTATGTTCCTTAGAGATATTGGTATGTAAATTTCTTTTATATAATATCTGGTTTTGTTATCTGGATAATGCTGGCCTTAAAATATAAGTTGGACATTTTTCTCCCTCTTCTTTTTTTTTCTGAGAGTTTGCTTAGAATTTTATTTTTTCCTTAAATGCTTTGGGAGAATTCACTAGTGAAGCCATTTGGATCTGGAGGGTTTGTTTGTTTGTTAGTTTTGATGGGAAGATTTTAAATTACACGTTGCATATTATTGATTGATAGAGGACTATTCAGATTAACCACTCTATTTCTTCTTGAGGAAGCTTTGGTATTTTGTGACTTTTATAGAATTTGCCCATTTCATTAAGCCCTCTTTTACCTTTTAATATCTCTAAAGTTTGTAATGCCAACCCCTCCTTCATTTCTGATTTTGTTAATTTGTGTTTTCTCTTTCCCTTTTCTGGTCAGTATTACTAAAGGTATATTCATTTTAATGAGATTTCTTTTTTTTTTTTTTAAAGATTTTGTTTATTTATTTGACAGAGATAGAGACAGCCAGCGAGAGAGGGAACACAAGCCTGGGGAAGGGAGAGGAAGAAGCAGGCTCATAGCGGAGGAGCCTGATGTGGGGCTCGATCCCATAACACTGGGATCACGCCCTGAGCCGAAGGCAGACGCCTAACCGCTGTGCCACCCAGGCGCCCCCATTTTAATATTTCTAAAGAACCAGCGTGGCTACATTGAAATTTTCTGTTCTTCTGTTTCTACTTTATTGATTTCTGCTCTAAATTTATTGTGTTCTACTTCTTTTGGGTTTAATTTGTATTTTCCCAAATTCTTTTTTAAAATAATTAAAAGAAAAGATTTTATTTATTCATTTGAGAGAGAGAGAGAGAGCACGTGCACGAGCTAAGCAGGGAGCCTGATGGGGGCCAATTCCGGGACCTGGAGATCATGACCTGAGTGGAAGGCAGATGCTCAACTATCTGAGTCACCTAGGTGCCCCTTCCCAGGTTCTTAAGATAGAAGCTGAAAGCAGGAGTCAGCACATAACAGTCCGGGGACCAGATCTAGCCAGCCACTTTTTTTGAATGGCTTATGAATTGAGAATGGTATTTGCATTCTTTTAATGGTTAAAAAAGTCAAAAGAAGAATACTATTTTGTGACATGTGGAACTTCAGTGAAATTTAGTTATCAGTGTCGGTAAATAAAGGTTTACTGGAACACAGCCACACTCATTTGTTTGTATATTATTTATGGCTACTTTTGTGAGTTTGAGTAGTTGGGACAGAGATTTTGTGACATTCTCAATGTTTGGCCCTGCTGCTTGGTGCACTATAATCACTGTTTTAAGTAACCTGCATATCACTATACTGTGACATTTTACTTTATTAGCACATACCTATCATGTGTAAACAAAGATGAGGAAAATGGACTTAACATATTATACTTCTAAAGTACCTTAGAGTATGGATTATCAAATTAGATGACAGAGCCTTGATTATTACGTAGTGATACCATAGCTGTGCCAAAGAAATACAGTATACACTTGTATTACCAGACTAATCATTCATCACAGTATTCCCAACTCACAGGAAAATAATGGTCAGAAAAATTAGAAAATTTAAAAAGGAATATCTTACCATAGCAGAATTTCTTCACAAAAAAATTTTTTTAATGTTATGTTAGTCACCATACAGTACATCCTTAGTTTTTGATGTAGTGTTCCATGATTCATTGTTTGCGTATAACACCCAGTGCTCCATGCAATATGTGCCCCCCTTAATACCCATCACTGGCCTATCCCAATCCCCCACCCCCTCTTCACAAAATTATTAACAGTGAAAATCAGGCTGCACCGAGGTTAAGTTTCTGAGTGTCTCATTTGTTAGCCAAGTAAGGAAGTTGTTTACTGATGGTGCCGTAACTAAATCGTGTTTGATTGTAGTAGCCAAAGAAATGTGTCTGGAGAAAATAAACTTGTTTAAATCTATTAGCCTTTTGGCGAGAACAGTTGCTGGAAGAGTTGAGAACATTAATAATCAATTAAAAAACAAAGCAAATGATTTTGAGTGGTTTTCCTTGGCATTTGTGGATTGACAGAGGTTCCCAGTACAGCTCAATTGTCATTATTCAAGAAGTCAATTCTAAGTTTGAAGTTTTTGAAGAATTAGTTTTAAAAACAGTGTTCATGGAATAACTACAAACAAAAGTATTTACAAAAAGTTCAGAAAACACTAATTGTGTATGACCTGAGGTGGAATTGGCTAAGATGTATTACAACTGACGGTGGCAAAACTACGTGTAGAGCAGGAAAAGGCTGAGGTGAACAGATTGACAAAACTGAAATTGTAAAGTGGTTAAAAATCTATGGTTTTTTATGGTTTTATTTATCAGGTATTTTGCGGAGAATATTTGAATATATCATGCAATATAGAACTAGTAGCGTGTCAAGACTCAAGAGTGTTGCTCTTGTGGACTTAGTCTTTGTCAGCTCCATGAATTTTTGTCAGAAATAGAAGCTGAATATCCTGACTTTCCCTATCACACTGCAGTTCGGTGGCTTAGTAGTGGTAAAGTTATATTTTAGTCTTTTGGGCTTAGGGCTGAATTGACGTTTTTCTGAATGAGAGAAGCTGCTCTCAACCACTGTTACTGAACACTGAATGGCTTTGGAAATCAGCTTTTGCTGCAGACTTGATAATGTTTCTTAATGTACTCAATCTAAAATTACAAGCAAAACAGTGGTTATATGCAAAACTTAAAAGTTATTTCGATGCCAACTAGTGTTGTTTAAATCACAAGTAATATTAAGCCGTTTTATGTAGCTTTGCATGCCATCAGAAGTGAAGGTAAAGTAGTGATGTCACTCAGATTTGTGGTAGATAGAGTTTCTGAGCTCCATTTCAGCAGCCTTCTGAGACTTTGATGCAAATGCAAAGGAAATTACCATATTACAAAATCCATTTAACTTGCACCTTAACCTTTAATTGGAAGTGATTAATCTGCAATGTAAGGACATGCTGAAAGACAAATATTAAGAGAAGAATAAAGTCTGTAGTTACCTTCCAAACAATGGACATGCTGAATTGAAATCATATGTATGTGACGGCACCTTTCTGTGTAAAAAAGACATTTTCAAACATGAAATAAATAAACTCTTATTAAAAAGCACTATTACCATATGAATGTTTGCAATTGATTTTTTAAAAAAGATTTTATTTATTTATTTGAGATAGAGCGAGAGTGTGCAAGAGAGAGAGCACGCCAGTTGGCAGGGGCAGAGGGAAAGGGAGAAGCAGGCTCCCCACTGAGCAGGGAGCCCTGTGCAGGGCTCAATCCCAGGACCCTGGAATCATGACCTGGGCCAAAGGCAGATGCTTAGCTGACTGAGCCACCCAGGCACCCCTGCAATTGACTTCGATGATAAGGAACACAAATTTTGAATCTCAACTAAGTGAAATATTATCTCCCCCCCGCCCCCCAAAAGAACTTCATTCTTACCAGGAGATGGGTTTTACAAAAGTGTACTCAGTGGTTATTACTATAATGTTTTAAATTTTATCAATAAAAATTATGGAAATTTTTGTCTCATAATTTAAGTATTTATATAATATCCTTAATTTTGCCTGTTGACACTGAAAGCCTAAAATATTTACCATCTGACCTTTTACAGAAAGAGTTGCTGGGGTGCCTGGGTAGCTCAGTTGGTTAAACATCTGCCTTTGGCTCAGGTCATGATCCCAGGGTTCTGGAATCAAGTCCTGCATCAGGCTCCCTGGCAGGGAGCCTGCTTCTCCCTCTCCCTCTGCTTGCTGCTCCCCCAGCTTGTGCTCTCTCTCTGTGTCAAATAAAATCTTTAAAAAAAGTTTGCTGACCTCTGTTTTATGTCAAGATATTTTTATCCTGCATAGTTGTGAACCTGCACATATTAGCAGAATTAATGCTTTTGTGTCACAGTGACTTTAAAAGAAAATAATATATGGAACAGCTTTGTTTCTACTGGATTTATTAATTACAGCTCATTCTCTGTAATAAGACTTTATTGCTTGGTGTTACTGTTCTGATTTGAACAAGAGGTTTTCCATGGTTTCTGTGTGGGTAAATCTGAACACTGAAGTTTGTAACTGTGCAAATGTAGTGTACTCTTTGCTGTGGTGCGATTCTCAAATAACACAGATGCTGCTTTCAAGAACTTTTGCGCGAAGGGACAGATAATATGTCAAAACACATAAAGGAAACGGGTTTATTTTCAAGAATGTACTGGAGTCCTTTGGAATGCCTAGAACTAGATGTGCTTAATTTTGAGGAAGAGTTTTTGAACCCCTGAGAAATAGAGAAGAGGTAGAGAGAAAGGGCCAAGCAGCACCAAAATTTAATTCCCTCAGAAATGCACGGAGAAATGTTTTTTTAATTTAAATTCAATTCAGTTACTTAACATATAGTGTATAGTTTCAAAGGTAGAGTTAGGTAATTCATCAGTTGTATATAACACCCAGTGCTCATTAAATCATGTGCCTCTTATGGTTTGTCTCCCTTTCTGATTTTTTTTTTTCATTTTTCTCTCTCTTCCTGTATGCTCCTCTGTTTTGTTTCTTAAATTCCACATATGGGTGAACTCCTATGATAATTATCTTTCTCCGGTTGACTTACATCGCTTAGCATAATACCCTCTAGTTCCATGAGTGTTGTTGCAAATGGCAAGATTTCATTTTTTTTGATGGCTGAGTAATATTCCATTCTGTACATAAACCACATCTTCTTTATCCATTCACCTGTTGATGGACATCTGGGCTCTTTCCATAGTTTGGCTATTGTGGATATTGCTGCTGTAAACATTGGGGTGCAGGTGCCCCTTTGGATCACTACATTTTTATCTTTGGGGTATATACCTAGTAGTGCAATTGCTGGGTCAGAGGGTAGCTCTATTTTCAACTTTTTGAGGAATCTCCATACTGTTATCCAGAGTGGCTGTACCGGCTAGCATTCCCACAAATAGTATAAGAGGGTTCCCCTGTCTTTGCATCCTTACCAACATTTGTCGTTTCCTGACTTGTTAATTTTAGCCATTCTTGGTGGGTGTGAGGTGGTATCTCATTGTGGTTTTGATTTGTATTTCCCTGATACTGGGTGATGTTGAGCATTTTTTCATGTGTCTGTTGGCCATTTGTATGTCTTCTTTGGAGACATGTCTGTTCATGTCTTCTGCCCATTCTTGACTGGATTAGGCATGGAGAAATATTTTGATTTTCTCTACTAAGTGGATTTCATTGGTTTACTGTTCTGGGAAGTAAGAGTAGGGCAATTTGGACTCTTCCTGGATATCTTTCTGCTGTATCTCTGAACTTCCTACTCTTTGTAGTCTTGGATGGAAAGTATCTTTGTGTAGAGGCCTTGGGTGATTCTTGGATGAGTTTGGGAAGCCAGGAAGAAAAGCCAGAATTAGTGGGCTGGACGGCTTTGGTGGAAACCAGAGGTTCAGATGATAACTCTTTTTCCTAGCACCTGAGGAAGGGAAAAGATCAATGATAGTTATTTGCACAGACAAAAAGCTATAGAATGGAATGGCAAATCATTGAAGTTTACAAGCTGAGGAGCAAAAAGCACTCAGGTAGTTTAATTCACGGGTTTTTGCTTAGACTTAAGTTCTGTGGGACAATTAAATACATATAAATGATGCACGGACAGCTAGAGGCTGTTCCTTCAAAATGTATTCCTTAACTATGACTTTTGATTTTGGGGGCTAAAATGTTTTAGAGCTAATTTTTGCAGTTTTTTCAGTGGAAAAAATATGTGATATTCATACATATCTATTTATTGTCAAGAATAAATTAAATACAGTCAAGTTCATCCTTATTGTTATTACAGCTTATGGTAATTATAAATGAGCAAGGGAAACTAGTGTCCAATTTATGTACCTTTAACATAAGCCAATATTTCAGAGCTGTGTAATTTCTCTGTGTTATCTCCTTAGGTGTTCTTTCATGATGTCCTTTGTACTTCCCAAATTAGAAACTTTGTTCAGTATTATAAGATGCATTCAGATAACCTCAAAGAAAGAACCATTTTGACTTTGAAAGTAGTTTTAAGTAGAGATTTTAAATAATAAGAAAAAATGTTCTAAAGTTGGTGCCAAAAACTTAATAAGACATTATGTATTCTGTGTAGGTCTCTGGAGGAAGATGAATTTGGCTGAGATTTGTGACAATGCAAAGAAAGGAAGAGAATATGCACTTCTTGGAAACTATGACTCATCAATGGTATATTACCAGGGGGTGATACAGCAGATTCAAAGACATTGCCAGTCAGTCAGAGACCCGGCTGTCAAAGGCAAATGGCAACAGGTAAGACACATTCAAGTATTGAGTGAGTGAGGGCTGTAGTTTGTTATACTTGAGAGACTGGAGTTGGCAAATTAGTTGGAGGTTTTGTAAATAGTTTTTATTTGTCCAAATACCGAAATATATTTAAAATGTACTCTGAATAATTTTGTCTTGCCCAGTTAGTATTTTATATATTTTTCATAGGTTTCATGAGACATATTTTGAAGATATTTAATTCTAATTGAATCTCCTTTCAATTTTTAAAATTTTCATGATCAGTCACCTAGTTGTGTGTGATTTTTGATATGAGGTATTTCTACTTGCCCTTTCCCCTTTCATTTTTACATGAAGTTTTGAACCATTTCATTAAACTTTTCTTTTAAGAAAGTTTCCTCTTCTTTTGAAAGACTCCCTACAAATACAAAGGAGACAATAATCTAATGAAACTAATATATTTTCTGTGTCTCTTGACTGTACAACTTGGTTATATAATAGTACAGTTAATAAAAACTTGAATTAGAATTTCCCCACTTATTCTTAAAACTTAAGATCCTTTTAAAATTAAAAGTACAAAGTCAAGCATTTCTTTGAAGTTTCCATTTAATGTACTAATGCCTTTCAAGTGTTTCTTTTAATTTTTCCATGTCAGAAATTGATGTTTCACAGAGTTTTCAGGGTAAATTTGGCTTATTTTCCGACTTAAGCCTTACCAAATTATGTTGAGTGAGAACAATATACTTGCTTTAACTCAAGTTGAATTTTTAGTTGTGTTTTTTCTATCTGCATACTAGCCACAGGCAAGAGTGGTTTATTAGCTTGGAAATATTTTTGACAATTTCTTAATTGTGTTAAGTAGTGACCATTTCTATTCAGATATTTCTACTATATTTATTTCCATTAGGTTCTGTAATTTCATTTCTGCAAGTATATAATTGTATATATTAGCAGGTGAATTTTACCTAGATTTTTCTTTTCTCTGCTTTATAGTAAAGTGCTTTCTGGTTAAAAACAAATTAGAATTATTAAAATGAATTTATAAATGTAATTTTCAATCTATTATCTGTTTGCCTCTGAAAATTAGTTTGGTCTCACAGTTTGAAAACACAAGAGTTTCCACATAGTAGGTACTCAGTGAAGTTTCTTAAATATGGGAAAAATCTTGCCTTTGAACTCAAAATGAACTTTATCCAACACTTGAAAGAATTTAAACAAGTCTAGAAGAATTCAGATCTTAGGTGAAGGAGAATTTTTTTTTTTTTAAAGATTTTATTCTGCTTTTCTTTTTTTCTTTCTTTCTTTCTTTTTTTTAAAGATTTTATTTATTTATTTGATAGAGAGATACAGCCAGAGAGAGGGGGAACACAAGCAGGAGGAGGTAAGAGAGGAAGAAGCAGGCTCCCAGCAGAGGAACCTGATGCGGGGCTCAATCTCAGAACGCTGGGATCACGCCCTGAGCTGAAGGCAGACACTTAACCACTGCGCCACCCAGGCACCCCTAGGTGAAGGAGAATTTAAATAAAAATTGGAAATGGTTAATGCTTTGTATTCCAGCACTTCAGGTTTTCATATGCTCACTACAGGCATTTCATACTGAGTGATATTAGGAATAGGAAATGCTGGTGAAAATTTTGGCTGATAATTTTCTGAAGGCTATTTACAAATATATTAAAAGGATTTAGCATTAATGTTTTAGATTTCTGGGAATGGTTAACTCGTTACTGACTTAGTTGCTTGTTTTAAATTATATTAATGGTCATCACATTCATTGGTAGAAATAAGAGTTCCATTTTGAAAAATATATAACTACTTCCCCTACAAAAAAGTATATAATGTATTTTTTTCAATCCAGTTCCTGCCCTCCTATCTATATTACTTTAAATAGCTTAGTTTTTTTTTAATGCTTTAATGACTCATTTTGCATACTTCGACATTGAGAAAACGTGCATTCTTTTTTTTTTTTTTTTTAAGACTTATTTATTCTAGAGAGAGAGAGAGCGCGCGGGCACGCTTGAGGGGCAGAGGGAGAAGGAGAGAGAGAATCTCAAGCCGACTCCGGAAATGAAGCTCAGGCTCAATGACCCTGAACTCAGGACGTGAGCCGAAAGCAGGGGTGGGACACTGAACCCATGGTGCACCGAGGCACCCTGAGAAAACTTGCATTCTATAACAATTTATTATTTGCCATCCATATAAACTTTAAACAGTTTCCAGCATAAAGGTTATTTTCTTTTAAGGTTCGGCAGGAATTACTGGAAGAATATGAACAAGTTAAAAGTATTGTCAGCACTTTGGAAAGTTTTAAAATGGACAAGCCCCCAGATTTCCCTGTGTCTTGTCAAGATGAACCATTTAGAGATCCTGCTGTTTGGCCACCCCCTGTACCTGCAGAACACAGGTAAATGGGACTTTATATTCTCTTTAGGTACTTTTAAGGTTAATTGATACTCAGTGTGAAGAGAATGAAGCTTTATTTGAATGAAGTATGAAAAAATATGTGGGGGAGTGTGCAAATTTAATACTTTTTTACAATTTTCACACCGATAGGTTTACAGAGTTTTTGATATAGAAGTAAATCATTTGTCATGTATCTTTTAGAATGTTTTACTACTTTAAATCATAACAATAGAAATCTACTGCTAGTCCTAAAATTTATCAGTTACATGAGATCTTTTAGATTTTCCATCAGCATAAAAACTTGGATGGCTTTTTTGCTTTAAAACGTTTTGGTTTAAAATATTTTAACAACTTTAGACAAAATGGGGGACAAATTGGACTCATCTGGTCAGGCCTACAGCCAGTTTCCAGAGTCATAGTGTAGAAGGAACCTTATCATTCCTTAAAAGTTAGAGGTCACATTCCCTCATGTGGCATATGAGGCTCTAAGTTTATCTCCCTGATGTGCAACCTACCATCATCTACATTAAACCTCTTGCTGTTCTTTCCTTTTTGTTTTTGCACGGTCTAGTCTTTCTACAGGGGAGTCCCATGATCCCCATCTGAGCAACTCATATTCATTGTTCAGCTCAACTGTATTTTTTCTCTTCAGCCTTTCTCAGTTTGCTTAAACATAGCAGTTCGTTCATAGCAGTTACCATGTTGCATTTCTTGGTCTCTTCACCAAATTAGAAGCTTTGCTAGGGCAAAGCTTTTTCTTTTCTCGAAACAAAACAAATAATAACAAACTTTTATCACTAACACAGTGTTTGGCACATAGCAGGCATTCAACCAACATTGAATGAATAATTCCATTAATTTCACAATGAGGAAACTGAGGCCCGAGAGACCCTGAACTATAAGTTAGGCTAGGCCAGGATCTGAGTTTCGGGCTTTCTGGCTTTCAGTCCCCTTGATTGTGAAGTGGTATTGTGGCCAGAGTGTTGCATCATAGAAAATAAGTTCCCTTTGGTCAATAGCTGTGATCATGTGTTTAACTTGTTTATCTCATGAAGTTTCCTAAAAGCATTTAAAGAACTGTGAAAAGTGGTTAATTTATTCCTTCAGGGTTTTTTCCACTGAGTTACAGATAATTTTATGATTCCCATTATAAAAACACTAAATGATGATTCTTTTCTAAGGTCTACAACAATACAGCTCAATTCACAGATGTAACCACTTTCAGGTGTTTTGTATTAAGGTCGCTAACCATTATCTTCTCAAAAGGCAATGTTTTAGGAGTCATGGATTTGTTACCATGGAAGTTCCAAAGTAAATACCGAGAAAAAGAAATAATGGCATTTTGATTTATCAGAACTTGAAAATTTTGTGGATGTATGTGTCATAAAATACCTTAGTTTTTTCTGAAAGTCATTAATTCAGAAATATACTTCTAGTTTACAGCTAAAAGCTGACAATAACTTTATGTACAGTTGGCATATAACATTATGTGAGTTAAGGTGTGCAGTGTGTTGATTGGAGATATATATAGATTTATGGCAATTTGATTACCATGGTAGCATTATCTAACACCTCCATCATGTCTTGTTGTAATCATTTCTTTTTTCTTTTTTTTTCTGGTGGGAACAATTAAGATCTAGTCTCTCAGCATCTTTGAAAGTTATAATACAGTATTATTGTATATTATCTCTATGCTGTGTGTTAGATTTCCAGGACTTACTTATCTACTAATTGCAACTTTGTACCCTTAAACATCTTCCCAATTCTCCTCAGCCCCTGGTATTTAACTCTCTGTTGTTACAATTTTGTTTTTTTGTTTTGTTTTGTTTTTTTTAATAACAATTTTTTATTATGTTAGTCACCATACAGTACATCCTTAGTTTTTGATGTAATGTTCCATGATTCGTTATTTGCATATAACACCCTACAATTTTGTTTTTTTTAGATTCTACATGTAAGTGAGATCATATAGTATTTGTCTTTGTCTGACTTATCTCACTTAGCATAATGCCCTCAAGGTCCATCCATGTTGTTGAAGATGGTAGAATTTCTTTCTTTCTCATTGCTGAATAATATTCCATTACATATAAATATATATGTATATGTATATATACAATAATATGTAATGTGTATATGCATATATATGTATATGTGATGGGATATTATTCGTTTTACCTCTTTATTCATTCATCTGTTGATAGACACTGTATGTTGTATGTTTCACTTCTTTATTCATCCATCTGTTGATAGACATTTAAATTGTTTTCATATTTTGGCTATTGTGCATAATGCTGCACTGAACATGGGAGTGCATGTATCTCCTCCATATCATGTTTTCATTTTCTTTGACTATGTACCCAACAGTGGAATTGATGGATCATTTGACAGTTCTATTCTTAATTTTTTGATGAACTTCCATACTGTTTTCTATAGTGGCTGAACCACTTTGCATTCCCACTAACAGTGAACAAGGGTTCTCTTTTTTCCACATTCTTGCCAACACTGTCCTCTTGTCTTCATGATGATAGCCATTCCAACTGTGGAATTTCTGTACCTGTGGGCCATTTTGGATGTCTCCTTTGGAAAAATATCTATTTGGTTCCTCTGCCCATTTTTTAATTGTATTTTGTTGTTGTCGTTGTTGTTGTTGAGTCACATGAGTTCTTTATATATTTTGGCTGTTAACCTCCTTATCCGATATATGTTTTGCAAATATTTTTTCCCATTCAGAAGGTTGTTGTTTCCTTTTTTGATTGTTTCTTTTGCTGTGCAGAAGCTTTTTATTTTTATTTATTTTTATTTTTTATTTTTTTATTATAATAATATTTTTTTATTATATTATGTTAGTCACCATACAGTACATTCCTGGTTTTTGATGTAAAGTTCAATGATTCATTAGTTGTGTATAACACCCAGTGCACCATGCAATACGTGCCCTCCTTACTACCCGTCACCAGCCTAACCCATTCCCCCACCCTCCTCCCTTCTGAAGCCCTCAGTTTGTTTCTCAGAGTCCATAGTCTCTCATGTGAAGCTTTTTATTTTGATGTAGACTCACTTGATTCTTGCTTTTGTTACTTGTGCTTTTGATGTCATACCCAAAATATCATTGCCAAGACCAATGTCAAGGAGTTTCTTTTTTTTTTTTTAAAGATTTTATTTATTTATTTGTCAGAGAGAGACAGAGAGAGGGAGCGCATGAGCAGGGGGAGGGGCAGAGGGAGAAGCAGGCTCTGCCCTGAGCAAAGAGCCTGATGTGGGACTTGATCCTAGGACCCTGAGATCACGACCTGAGCTGAAGGCAGATGCTTAACCGACTGAGCCACCCAGGCATCCCAAGGAATTTCTTTCCATGTTTTTCTTCTAAGAGTTTTATGATATCAAGTCTTACGTTTAAGTCTCTTAAACTTGAACTTTTCAAGTTCATTTTTGTGATTGGTGTAAGGGGTCCAATTTTATTTTTCTGTTTGTGGTTATCTAATTTTCTCAACGCTGTTTGTTGAAAAGACTATTCTCTCCCCATTGAGTATTCTTGACTCTCTTGTCAAATATTAGTTGACCATAAATACAGGGGTTTATTTCTGCATTCTCTGTTCTGTTCCATTGGTGTCCATGTGTGTTTTTATGCCAGTACTGTATTGTTTTAATTACTGAAGCTTTGTAGTATAGTGTGAAATCAGGAAGTGTGATGCCTCTGGCTTTGTTCTTATGATTGTTTTGGCTATTTGGGGTCTTTTGTGGTTCCATACAAATTTTAGAGTTTTTTTTTTCTATTTCTATGAAAAATGCCATTGGGATTTTGATAGGGATTGTTGTGTTGAATGTGTAGATGGCTTTGAGTAGTATAGACATTTTACCAGTATTAATCTTCCGATCCGTGAACATGGGATATCTTTCCATTTGTTTGTGTTTTCTTCAATTTCTCTCATTAAAGTTTTGTGTTTTCAGTGTACAGATCTTTCACTTATTTGGCTAAATGTATTCCTAAGTATTTTATTGTTTTTGATGCTGTTGTGAATGGGATCGTTGTCTTTCTTTTCAGATGTTTCCTTGTTAGTGTATAGAAACACAACTGACTTCTGTATGTTGATTTATATCCTGCAACTTTACTGAATTTGTTGATTAGTTCTAAGAGAATTTTGGTTGAGTCTCTAGGGCTTTTTATATATAAGATCATATCATATGCAAATGATGACAACTTTTGCTTCTTCATTTCTGATTTGGATGCCTTTTATTTTTTTGTCTTGCCTAAGTGTGGTAGCTAGGACTTCCAGCACTATGTTGAGTAAGAATGCTGAGAGTGGGCACCCTTGTCTTATTCCTGATCTTAGAGCAGAAGCTTTCCATTTTCACTTTTAAGTATGATGTTATTTGTGAGCTTACTTGTGTGTGGCCTTTATTATGTTGAGGTATGTTTCTTCTATACCCAATTTGTGGAGGTTTTTTTTTTTTTTTTTTTAAATCACACAAGGCTGTTGTATTTTGTCAATTTTTTTTGCATCTATTGAGATGTTCATATGATTTTTTTTTCATTCTGTTAATGTGTTATATCACATTTATTGATTTCTGTATGTCGAACCACCCTGATGTCCCAGGGATAAATCCCATTTGGTCATGGTGTATAATCCTTTTAAGGTATTTTTGAATTCATATTCAATGGGAATATTTTACTAATACTTTATTAAGAATTTTTGTATTCCTGGAGTGCCTGGGTGGCTTGGGTGGGCTCCCTGCTCAGCAGGGAGTCTGCTTCTCCCTCTCCCTCTGCCCCTCATGCCACCGCCCCCCCCCCCGGCTCATCTGCTCTCTCTCTCTCAAATAAATAAATAAAATCTTTAAAAACAAAGAATTTTGTATTCCTTAGGGATATCAATCTATAGTTTTCTTGTAGTATTCTTATTCCATGAAATAGCTACGATTATTGTTTTCCCATATTACTATTGCTAACTTATTATTATGAACCCCATT
The DNA here is from genome assembly GCF_024610735.1 of Ursus americanus. Taxonomy (NCBI): domain Eukaryota; kingdom Metazoa; phylum Chordata; class Mammalia; order Carnivora; family Ursidae; genus Ursus; species Ursus americanus. The sequence continues at coordinate 68,962,346 of NC_142136.1, forward strand.
TGCAGCTGAGGAAATTTAAGCTTACAGAGTTTGTTATTTTCCCAAAGTCATCTGAACAAGTAAGTGGCAGAATCAGGATTTAAAACCAAATCTTCTCAACTTATTTATATCCACTTTACTGCATTACTTTCCTACACATATTCAGTGGTATCTGTGGGTTTCAATGTACATCTATATATCCTAATACATATATAGATCTATTATCTACTTGATTAAATTCTTATTAGAGGTTGTAAGAGAATAAGGAAGCTGAAAATACTTAATGAAATAAGTATTGGTACTTTAAATATAAATTTTTTTTCTTTGGGAACACCACACTGAAATTACAGTGTGAATCAGTGGGAAAATATAATTTAGCTTGTTTTGTATAAAATGTTTCTGGGATGCATCTGATGTATTTGGCATTAGCTACTAATTTGGTAACCTTGCTTTCGGGTCTGTCCTTTTCACTTAATGGACTTTTAACACAAAACTTCTCTATCCCTGTTTCTGCACACGAAGATAATCTGTAGACTGTGGTCTCCAGCAGTGGTTTGCCACATTATTTCAACTTATACCTTATATGTCATGCCTCTGCTGAGTTTAATCAGGATCCTGTTTTAAATCACTAGCAGCTGCTTGGATAAATCAAAACAATCTTTGAAAATGAATTAGATTCAGTGTCTTAAATGTGAGGAAATTGAGCTACAGTTTATGATAGGAGATAGTGGCAGTATTAGAACTAAACTCCAGAAAGATGAAGCCTCCAGATCATTCTTAGTGTCCTAAGTTAAAGGGTATTTTGGATTAAGTTCCTTATAATATTTTCCATGTAAGTTTACTTAGTGCATTCTCTTTATTTTTTAAATTTTATTTATTTGAGAGAGAGAGAGAGAGAGAGAGAGAACAAACACTGGTGAGGGGCAGAGAGAGAGGAAGAAGCAGACTTCCCGCTGAGTAGGAAGCCCCATGTGGACTTGATCCTGGGACCCTGGGATCATGACCTCAGCTAAAGCAGATGCTCAAGTGAATTCTCTTTAAGGAGACCATTTGAAAATGGTCTCTCCTAGTGAGATCTGAAGAAATGGAACAGATTTTCTGCATTGGAGCAATATTTGATATTGCATATATTCAATAAACTATTCTTTATTCAACTTAAAAAATTAATGTGTTACGTCTTTTTAAGTTACAGCTTTTGGGACAGATGGCAGTAAAAATAGGATCCACAAGCCTGAAAGTAATCATTTGGCTATTTCTGTATAGGTAAAATAGAACTCTAATAGGCCTTCCAATGTTTTTTATCTGGAACCAAGGGAAAGGGCATAATGTGTTTCCCTGTACGTAGAAATAGTAAGATTGTTTTTTATCCAGTTTGTGCTACTCTGTAGAATTTCAGCAAAGAGGAAATTTTTATTGACTTGGTATAAAGTTGTTGCTTTGTTTCTTTGGTACCCAAATAGATTAAGTTACTGTTAGTATTTTAGGCCCCAATTTGCAGTAGAAAAAGTTCAAGTAAGGCCAATGTCAAGTACTGATAGAGAGTAGACTACCATCTCATCTTTATAGGCATTTCATACAGGCTCTTGGCTGTTATTTTCCTGGGATTAAGAGGCAGGAGAGCAAGTTTTCTGTGTGTGTTTTTGTTTTTAACCGTTCCACCACTAATTGAGTAGTCCTCCAAGTTAAGTTCCCTTCTCCTTGCCTCATTGTCTCCCCTGTAAAATGTATATTATGATGAGATTGTTTTGTAAAATTGTTTTGAAGTCTTAGGAAGAAAAGCACTGTGTCATTGATATATCCAACATATATTTTATGAACATTCATCATATGCTAGTCATGATCTTTGGCCTTGTGGAAAGTATAAAGGTAATAGACACCCCCACAGACCTTGGCATCCAGAAACCAGTAAGAGAAAATGCAGGCATCCTGGAAAGCTTGAGCTAGGATGCTGGCACCTATTATATGCCAAGTGCTGTGTCATATATGCCAGTACTATGCTGGGGATATGGTGGGATTCAGAAATGGACACAGTCCTTGCCCTCTTAAGCATATGGTCTTGTAAAATGTGTGTGAGAACCATTAGTGAGGCAGAATGGATAGGATTTGAAATAGAGAGAGAGGATTAATGAAATAAAGAGAACTGAGAGAAAAATTGGAGTAGATGATTAAATTTCTTGATCAAGCTGTTTAATAGGAGCTGGAAATGAGAACCAGAACTTAGGAGAGATTGGGGTTAGTGTTAGTAATTTAGGAATCATCAGCAAGTAAGGAATTTTAAGATGGAAAGTTTAATGTCTTTATATGGTGGAATAGGTTATTTGTCTAATATGATTGGCAGGTTGAGAATATACTCATTTTAAAAAAAACGTTCTAGAGTCCTATTCTCTTCCAAAATTCTGTTTCTGGAGGATGGAGTGGGCTTTCTTTTTTAGATTGTGGGTAGAATACAGCTAACATTGTTAATTAATCACGATAACTGACATTTATTGAGTTCCTAACTGTGAATCAGGTACTGTGCTAACAAACTCTTCACATGCTTTATTTCTTAATTCTCACAACCATCCTCTAAAATAGATCCTATTATTATCATCTCTATTTTTTTTTAGAGAAGAAATTGAGGTTTCATGATCCTATTAAGCAACTTTATCTAATTCTGCATGTAGGTAAAGTAAGATAAGGATTTGAAAATTGTATTGGATTTAGCAACGTGGAGTTCATTGGTGGTTGTGATGAATAGTTTTCTGGAATGGTAGTGAATAATGGAGTGGGTTCAGAGAATGGAAAGAGAGGAATTGAAAACAATGAGTATGTGTAGTACTTTCAGTGAGTCTTGCTGACAAGGGGAGCAGAGAAATTGAGTGGTAGTTGGGGAAGACACAGAGTCAAGACTTGTTTTAGAGAGGAGAGAACCGGCAGGGTGTTTGTAGGCTGGCGAGCATACTGCAGGGGAAGGGGAAAACCGTTGATGTCAGGGATGGAGGGGACGACATCAGGGGCGATGTGCTGGAGTGACAAGGGGAGATGGGGTCTAGTGTACAAGTTCAGGTGATTCAGAGTAACTGGAGGGAAGACCTGTTGTTACATAGGGTATGGATGTAGAGAAGTGGGTGGATACAGAGGAGAGCATTTGTAGAAGTTCTCTTCTGGTTATTTCAACGAGGGGGGGGAAAAGCAAGCAAGGTCATTTAAGAGTGAGGATAGAGGGAGCAGATGTTTTCCAGGGTCTAAATTCTGATCAAATTATCCTAAGAGTGAGAAGTCACTTCTTTTGGCTATTTTATATTATTTTTTTTCTTTTGTGTAAGTTTTCTCTAGGGAGCATTTGTCTTATTTTGTAGAACTCAGTCACTCATTTGAAGTTTTTGTTTTGGAATTCTAGATATTTATTACAATAAGTGCCTAAAAACTTGGTGTTTCTACCATTTTTTTTTTTATGTTACAGAAAAGACAACTGAAAGATAGAAATTTTAATTCATTAGAGATAAACTAAGGAGTGAGAACAAGATAGTGGTAAGTCAGAATGAAATCTTAACACATTACTTTTAAATTTGGGGAAAAATCTTTGCCTCACTGCACTTGAGCTACTGTCAGTCCCCCTCTTTGCTCCTTTGGCAAATTACTGTCATGTGTACTGTACCTGTATCACCTTTCATGGCCATGCTTTCCGGAATAACTAGAGATCCTGGATCTCCATCGTTGTGGTATTGGGACTGAATTCTTGAAGATTACTTCCTAATTTAATAATGGAATGCCTATTCTCAAGACTTACTGTATTTAACTTATGTAACATTTGGCAATGTTTACCATCTTTTTCCTTGGAACTTTCTTCTTAGGGCTTCTGTGACATTACAGCATTCCTTTTTTCTTCCTCTTTTTCTTTTTTGATTGTTGCCTCTTCTCTTTCCATTATCGCTGACTCTTATTCGCTAGTCCCCATGCTTTTGCTCTTTCTATATTCAGTTCAGCTCAACATACCCAGAACCCGCTGTGTACTAGGCACTATAGATGCAAAAAATAGGAGGAAGATTCCTCCCCTTCAGGAGCTCAGATTCTAGGAAAGCTGTTTTCTTTGCCAGGAGCTTGATAATTAGCCAGACTTTGAGGGTTCATCCTAACTTTGTCACTTAGTGTCTGTGAAGACAAGCTGTTCAGTCTTTTCCTCATTTTCCTCCTCTGTAAATTGGGGATCAATGCTACAGTTATCTCGTGGGTTTATTTTGAGAACCGCATGATTGAATACAAGTAAAGTGTAAAGAACGGCAAGGCACATAGGATGTGCTCAAAAAATATTTGTAGTTTTCATCGCCCATTCCCCTAGCCCTCACCCCAACCCCACTAGGCATTCAGATGACTAATGTCCTCACCTTATTTAGGTCTTTGTTCAGATGTCACCTAGAAATTCTTACCTGACCACCTTATTTATAATACTTATCCCCTTAGGGGGATGGGCAAAATGGAGAAAGGGAAGTTGGAGGTACAGGCTTCCATTTATATAGTGAATAAGTCATGAGGATGAAATGTAATAGCGCATAGGGAATATAGTCAGTGGTATTGTAATAGCTTTGTGTGGTGATAGGTGGAAGCTACACTTGTGAGCACAGCATAATGTAGAGAGATGTTGAATCACTGTGTGTTACGTGTGAAACTAATGTTATGTGTCAACTGTGCTCAAAAATTTAAAATATAATTTACCCCCTCACTTGTCATCACTCTGTCCCCTTACTCTGCTCTATTTTTCTTCATAGTACTTACTGCTACCTGATATTATAGTCTGTGTTTATTGTTTATCCTTACTACCTTGCAAGCTCAGTAAGGTCAGGGCCTTTGACTTTTTACTGCTGTACCCTCAACAGCAAGAATAGTGCTCAGCACAGTGTAGGCATTCAATAAGTATTTGTTGAATGAATGAGTGAATAAAATACTTATTTAGGTTTATTCATGTGTTTACTAAGTGTTTTGTTCACCATTCCTTGCATTTCACTCTTTCTAGATTCCATTTCTTCTTTGCTGGAGTATATCCTTTAGTAGTTCTTACACACATCTCTCTTAGTGGTAAACCCTCAATTTTTGTTTCAAAATATCATTTTCCTGTCACTTTTAAATGATAGTTTAGTATAGAACACCAGATTGGCAGTTATTTATTCTCTCTCTTTTGAAAGTGACATCAATAGTAGTTTTATTTTTATCTTCTGGCTTATATCATCAGTCTAACTATAGATAGATAACTTATCTTTTCTCTCCCATTGTTTTCCTGATTTTGTTTTTGTCTTTGGTGTTAAACAGTTTCGTGATGACTTATCTAAGTGTGAATTTATTTTTACTTATACTACTTCAGACTTGCGTTTCTTTTGTTTCAAATTCTTCATGCTTTTAAAAAACATCTTAAACATTCATTTTATATTCTATAACTGGTAGTTCTATTATCCGAAGTTATTGGGAGTTTTATCTTTTTTTTTTTTTTTTTTTAATTTCTAATGGCTCTTGTTTGTGGTAAAGTTGAGTGTCTCTTCAAGGGTTTAGTCATTCTAAGGTATTGCTAAGGGGATGTCATTCCTGAGAGGTTCTGTGTTTGCTTCAGCCAGGTGCCCTGGATGTCACCTGCCCAGGACCACTTTTAGGTACATTTCTTTGCCTAAGGTAGTATAAAACTGAATCTCAGATCACGTGACAGCAGGCCCTTAGTTACTGTTTCTAGGGGAGACATTGGCCTCACTCCACAAATAATGGAACATAGGCCCAGATAAACAGATGTACTTGTTCTCCCACATATGTGTTTTAAATTCACCCCTTTCACTGAGGTTGTAGTCCTTTGACAGTGCTGGCTGTATGTGATAGTCTTGGTTCCAGCTTCTTTGATTGGTGTGGGCCTAAGGCCTTGTCTCAGGTCTTCCTGTGTGGTCATTAAACTTTAGGCCCTTAAGTGTGTGAGGCCTGGAAACTCTAAAGGACTGCCATGCCATCAACTTTCTTTTATTTATTTTTTGGCCTTTAGGCATTTCTCTTACCCTCTAGTAAGCTCCCCTATGTTTATAGAAGGGTATTTGTTACATTTTATCCAGAATTCCTACTTTAAAAAAATATATATATTTCTATTATTGTAAGTTCTTGAAGGTCTTATCCTACAGTTGGTTGGCTTTGAGGACTCTTGTTTCTAGTTTAGTGAGGAGCTCCTCAGCAAGGCTTTAGTCGTAGGATTTATGTGCGGACAGAAATGGATGTCCAGTGTAATTCTTAAAATATGGATATGTTTTTAGCTAAATTTTAAGCCTCTTGGATGCAGGGGCCATCTCGTTTGTTTTTTGGCCTTCTCATTTGTTTTTTGTGTCTGCAGGTTTTCAGAATAAGAATAATCTTAGGACTTGACTGCACACTAGACAAAGAACTGTGAGATATCTAAAGTTCAACTGTTATTATTTTCGCATTTGTAGAAGTTGTGTAGCCTTTATACCCTGTAAGAATGCCATTGTCCATTCTAGTTTTAAGGTCTTGAGAGTTAGGCAGAAAATAAATATTTTAAGGTTTTCAAGTTTAAAAGTCTTTAGGGTTACATGGAAAACACAGGCTTGTGTATCTTTAGATAAAGAAGAGCAAGTTACAATCAAGTAATTAACCTTCCCGAGAGTGGTGGAATTCTACCATTAGGCTAATGAATCAGTAATGTTATCATCCCCTCTCCCCCACCTTTGAAGAGATAGAATGACAGGCTAGCAACTTTAAATAAGGATTAGTGTATCCCATCCAAATTGCTGACAAAATTTCATTACCCTCCTAGCTCTCTGGTTGTGGATAATATAAAAATGTTAAGAAGGCAACCCCCATGGTATTAAATAGGATTGTGTAATATTTGGTGTGAGAACGTCAGTAGCTCCAGATCTCATACCAGCTGAAATTTCTGGTTAAATGTTACCTTGGTTAACTTGGATGATAATTGTCTTCTGTAGTGGCTAAGCATCTTTCAACTCTAGGAAGATATAGAATTAATAATAGAAATGTCTAAGAGAATCAAAGCTGCAGTAATATTTTTCTGTTAAGGGATATGTGTATGTTTGTTATGTTAGTGAGGGTGATAAGCATGCAGTTCCAACTTAAAATGTATTTTGGAATAATAGAAATATAATAATAATAGATATAATAATAGGAGAGGTTTAGGCTTATCTTAAGTCTAATTTACTAGGTTTATAAAAATAATTTATGTGTAAATTATTATGCTTTATTGAGTAAGGCAGTTGAGGAACTAAGAAGGAAGTAAAATATATCACATTTATAAATGTAGGTAAAAAATTTTGGTGGCATTTAATTAACCAGGTATGAAATGGGACAAAACATGCAAAAGCATCTTTAAAATGACTTCTAAAATCTGCCACCCTTGTGCATAGGAAAAGATTTATAAGCTGAATCTAAAAGCTTTAAGGAATAACTGAATTTTTGCATTTTTTTTTAACTTTAATAAGTTGAGTATTTTAAAAATCAAAGTAAGCTTCTGAAGAGTACAAAAATTACCCTTGTGGATACAAAACAGTTCATATCAGCATGACCTATATAGTATTCAATGTATTTCTGGATGTGATTGATTTGTTTGTTAGATAATGAAGGAAGACTTAATATGGCCTTTCATATTGTATAGCATACTGTCTTACATTCATTAAGGTTTCAGATATTTATTGAAAAAATTAATATTTTGAACAGATTCCTGAATATATCATAATAAAACATTCATTTTTAATCTGATAGCAAACAACTAAAATTTCTGAAGTTTTTTTTTGGAACTGGAACTTATCATTAAAGGTTAACTTTTGTGAAGTCACTTGATTTACACAGAAGATGTCACTGCAATTCAGTAGGGAAAGTGACAAGAAAAGTCTTGTCACTAAATGCTTCTGGATTAATTGAATATTTATTGGGAGGGAATCTTGACCCCTCCTACCTCACACCGTATAGAAAAATTAATTTAAAATAGATCATTACCTAAAATGCAAAAGGTAGTAAGAATACGCTTCAGAAGAAAACAAGGAAAGGATATTATCATGTTCTTGGGGTTGCAAAGATTTATTAAACTTGTCACTAAAGTATTAAAGACAAAAGACTGATAAATCAGAATTCTAAAACTATGAACTTCTCTTCATGAGGGGACACACCATTAAGAGTGTGAAAAGTCAAGTCATATACTGGGAGAAGATATTTGCAATGCATATATCTGACAAAGGACTTGTATCTAGAATATATAAAGAATGACAGTCAATAAGAAAAAGACAGACAACTGATTGAAAAAAAAAGTGGACTAAGGACTGGAATAACTAGTTACTCTGCAAAAGACCATGTTTACGTGGCCAATAAGTGTATTGTTGAAAAGATGCCCAACATCCATAGTCATTCAGGAAAGGTAAAGTAAAGCCACAATGAGATACCATTACACCCCCACCAGAATGGCTAGGATGGAGCAACTGGACTCTCATACATTGTAGATGCGAGTGTAGAATGGCATCACCACTTTGGAAAACTGTTTGGCTATATTTACTAAAGCTAATCTTACGTATACCTTATGATCCAGCAATTCTATTCCTGGGTACGTACTCCAAAGAAATTATGTTTACCATGAACATAATCCCCATATTCATAGAAGCTTTATTTTTTATTTTTTTTTAAAGATTTTATTTATTTATTTGACAGAGAGACAGCCAGCGAGAGAGGGAACACAAGCAGGGGGAGTGGGAGAGGAAGAAGCAGGCTCCCAGCAGAGCAGGGAGCCCGATGTGGGGCTCGATCCCAGAACCCTGGGATCACACCCTGAGCCGAAGGCAGATGCTTAACGACTTAGCCACCCAGGTGCCCCCATAGAAGCTTTAATAATAACCTCAAATGGAAAACAGCTTAAGTGCTCATCAGCAATAGAAAAGTTGTAATTATAGTTACACAATAGAATACTACACAACATCGAAGAAAGATAAACTCATGCTACATGCAGGAACATGGATGGATTTCATAGGTAATGTTGAAAGAAAGAAACCAAGTGCAAAGTATGGACTGTAGGATTCCATTTCTCTGAAACTGAAATAGGCAAGCCTAATCTATGATAATAAGGTCAGAATAGTGCTGACCTTACCGGTTGATACTAACTAAGAGAAACCATAAAAAAGCTTTCTGGGATATTGGGAAATGTTCTATGTCTTCATCTACAGGTGCTTATGTGCTTTAAAATTTGTTGAGTTGTGTAATATATGTACATTTTACTGAACATATGTTATAACAATGAAAAATAGAGTCACAAATTTTATGAAGTATTATCATCTCCACCTACAGAGGAGGAACGTGAGGCTTATAGATGTTAAGTGATAGGCTTATATAATCAGTGATTGTTGGACCCGGGAGTAAAAAGGCACCCGGGTTTCGGATTCTAAGTCTGATGCTGACTTCAGATCGCCATGCTGTTTCTCTGTGAAGGTAGTAATAGTGTTTGCAGTGTTTTTATGTCAATATAACATCCAGCACAGTTCCTATACTTATTAGGTAAATAAGAACTTCACTGATTTGAAAAAATAGCAGTCATGTATTTGATGAGAGTGGACATTAAAATTCTCCATCATTGGGGCGCCTGGGTGGCTCAGTCGTTAAGCATCTGCCTTCGGCCCAGGGCATGATCCCAGCGTTCTGGGATCGAGCCCTGCATCGGGCTCCTCCACTGGGAGCCTGCTTCTTCCTCTCCCACTCCCCCTGCTTGTGTTCCGTCTCTCGCTGCCTGTCTCTCTCTATCAAATAAATAAATAAATAAAATCTTTAAAAAAAATTCTCAATCATTAATGTTTAACATCAAATCATAGGTCCTCTCATTTCTATTTAACCTTTGTTTTTTTGTCTCCTGATTTCTTAACAAGTTAATTTCTCTTGGACTCAAAAGTCTCATAAATTAACTCCAAGTTCTCATAGCAAAAGTATCATTGTGAACTACTTGGAACTTATGTTTCTTATCTTTTTATTAGATAAGAGATGTTTCCCTGTTTATTTAATTCTGGAGTTATAGGTTATACATAAATATAATGGCAAAATAAGATTATTTTTCTTTCTTTTCCAGAAGTTAACTTTAAGCCATCTGGCTTATGTTCTTGGGCATATCTAGGACCTGTTCTGAATTACTTACTCTTTACCAGAATTCTGACAATTATGAACAAAAAAAATTAGAATAATTAAGCAGAATGCTAGAAGAGATAGAGCTCAATAGATAGGAATCTTAAGAAGGAGCCTGTATAACAATTGGAGAAACTTGCGTTAGTGTCTTACACCCTATTTCTTAATATGGTGTGGAGTGAAGGGCCTCTTTGAAAGAGGTCTTTTTCCCTTTGACTTCTGGAACCACAAAAGAGTGGTGCTATAATACAGACAGTTCTCTCTCTGTTGCTTGATGTTTTATGGAGGTTTGCCAGGCAGTAATCTAGTAGGTCAGCTAAGGATGTGAACTCTGAGCCCATGTCACTAGGACATGTGTATTTCTGGAACATGACAAAAACTTTGTAGCAACTCTATAATTTCACTTTTTAGATGCTCAGATCTTTTACTTAGTGGTGTTGCAGTATAATCACATTTAAAGTTTTATTAACTACTGAGTAGATAATGTGAATAATTAAAATTTATGTAAGGTATAAGGAGTCCCATTACAATAGCTTCTATGTACCCACCAAGGAGTTTAAGTTAAAGAACTGTACAATTACTCTGGAGACCCCGTATGAGCTCCTTTGCATCTTATTTCCCTCCCTCTCCCCTTTCAGAGTAAGACACTGTCCTGAACTTGGGATTTATTATTTCCTTGCCTCTCTTTACTTTTAGTACATATATTTGTGTCCCCAAACAATATCCTATGTTGCTTACTGTATGTGTCCTTTGAAATTACTTTTTCAGTCAACATAAGGGTCCTGAGATTCATCTGTTGTTGTTGCACGTGGTTACAATTCATGTTCACGTGTATATTGTATCCGTTATGTGAATATATAATAATTTATGTATCTGTTCTGATACTGGACATTGGGTTGTTTTCAGGTGTTTGCTCTTACAAGCAGTGCTGATAACATTTACATATAATATGTACATATAATATGTAATATATATTACATATAATGTTACGTATAACATTTACAAATAATAATAAAGTTAGTATGGTTTAGAATGAGGAAATCCTGGGTTTTGGAGGAAATTAGGCTTATTTGCAGATGATAGAAAAAGGCCTATTCCTTCCCATTCCTAGAGGGAAATACAGGAGAACTGAGCACAGCGTAGACCACCCAGTCTTTGATCTGCGGGTCTACCAGCTGTTCTCTCCATTTGGAATACTGTCAGCTAGTACAGTGTTGTCTTCTCTTTGACCAGTAGGGCAGAGGTTGATGATGCTGTGTAACCCTACTGACGTCTCTCTTTCAAAAGAGACTAGTAAAATAAGCCTTGAGACTTATTTTTTACCCAGCCTGGAAGCTGTCGCCGAGTCCTTAAATTGAAGCATGACATTGTGCAGTGACGCGCGAATGGAGGAAGTGCAGAGCAGAATCAAGGATGTCCTTTGGGAAGTTGACAGAGTCGGTTACAAATGTAGTGTCAACTTGCAGTGAGATGGAACTGAAGACTCACAGAGCACAGGCACGCTTTCTGTGAGATGTGCGACTTGCCACAAGGCACAGCTGGCTCCCTGAGCAGTTTCATTCAGACCGTTTATGAGCCTATCAGAATATTGAGTGGCAGGACAAGGTCAGCAGCGGCAAACGCTTGGAATGCCGCCTGTGGAAGAGCTTTGAAATAATTCTTCTCCCAGCACAGCTTTTCCTGAGCTGGATGCATGTGCAAAATGGGCTACAGCAGGACTCCGAAGCAACTGTTAAACAGCAAGCCGAGGCGGGGAAAGCACAAGCTGAGGAGGCAGAAGTGTTTCAGGGTTCTCTACCATTCAGCCCTAAGCAGCGAGGCCTAGCGGGCAAGCCGAGCAGCTGAGAGCAGCCTGGCATGCAGCTGGAAGGGACGGGCTTGCTGTTGGGGAGCAAAAGCTTCAGGCCGGCTGTGTGTCTAAAAAGCAGGCCCATAAACAATGGCGGACTATTTGAATAGCAGGCGCAGCTGCTCACAGAAGGGCAAACTTGACGTGGGTTCTGTGTGGAGGAGATTGTTGCTCTCATTTTATTGTCTTCGGCCTTGCCCGTGGGTCTGATTCAGGAAAGACATTTATGCATGCACAAATCTATAAAAATAAAAGTCAAGTTCTGCTCTACTGCGTTCTGCTCCTTCATCAAAATAGAACAAAAGTTCAGTCAGAAAACAGTGGTTGCAATGAAATAGTAGGAATAGAGCATGTAACATTTTTAGTTCTTTTTAATCACTCTCATCACATTTTTATTTTATTGGCAGATGCTTAAGAGATTAATCATGCACTAGAACTAATACCACAGTAATATCTTTATATTTGAAAATGCCTTGTAGCCATTGTTCTCTATGCAATTTTCCAGTTCCTTTTCTGTGATTTCTTTCACAAGATTGCTTATTCATCTTTGTCTCCTCCCAGGGCCTAGCAAACTAGTGGCCGCCATATACCTCCTAATAGGTGGTCCATAAATACTTGTTTAGGTGGGCTGATCTCCCCGGATTCCAATGACAGCATGTAATAACCCAATAGACATCCAATTTTCACCGATTTCCCTCATCCTTAGCAGTTTCATGCAGTGGTCTAATTCCAACAGTCTGATCATGCTCTGTTAGACCTGCTGTATATCAACAGTCTTTTACCTTTGTTGCCTCGAGTTTGCATCCTTCCTGGCTTTTCATCTTATTTTCCTGTTTTGCTGGATTCCAAGTTATATACATGTGTCACTTCTGATCAGTATCAGGAAGAGAGACTCCATGATGAGTTAGATCAAGTAAAAGCATGAAGTTGGAAAGGGATAATAATAGGTATGGCATACGGGTAAAAAAAGGACTACGCATATGGGATCTGAAGGGCTACAAATATAAAGGCAGAATGGTAGAGAGAGAAAAGATAGAAAAACAGAGGCAGAGATAGTTCAAGGAAGAAGAACTAAGATTAGGCACAGAGCCGATAGTGTCCCCCCAACACCCAAAGAGAGACCTGAAATACTGTGCTAAGAAACCTCAGAATTTTGCTATTGACATGTTTCTTGTTACATGAAATAAAATGTGCCACTTTGTGTGCATTGTTACATTTATATGTTTATCAAAACTTTTTAAAATTTAGCATACAACATTATATTAGTTTCAGGTATACAGTGTGATGGTTCAGTATTTTTATATATTTGTGAAATGACCACCACAAGTCTAGTTAACATCCTTCACCATACATAGTCATCAGAGTTCTTAATTCACATGTGGGGGCCTATGTAATTTGAATGATCCTGTGATTTTTTTTTGACATCGTCAAAGCATGAATAACATTTTCATACATAAATTAATTTGTATGTAAAAAGATGTCATTGTTTATGCTACCGTTTACCATTTGATGACTGAAATGTTGGATTTTCCAGTATGGAAGCACAGGAAATCATTATGATTGTCAATAAATTAATAAACTATGCAAATAGACATATTTTGAATTCCTATCCTTTCAGCTTTTAATGGTTTTGTAAAAATTGAAGTGTAATTGACATTTAATAAATGCTTTTTTTTTTTTAAGTTACTTAGTTTTGGCTTAGGACAGTAATGAATAGAGTAATTGGCTTTCCATTACACTATTATTAGATGGAAATAGTCTGTATTGCCCTCTATTGGTGATTAATCGTTATTTTTGACAAAATAATTGCTGTTATACATATTTATATGTGTTTAAAAATTGTGTCAACTGGTGTATTTTACAGAAAAGCACTTTTCTTTTCTTTTTCTTTCTTTTTTTTTAAAGGAAAGCACTTTTAAAAATTGACCTAATAGTTGTAACCAGGAATTGGCAAAAGGGGGACAACTGAGATTTGGGGCTTCTTGATTTCATAGTTTTATTGACTAAAGTAGTTTGAAATAATTTTGCCTTTGATTAATTTTCGTTTTAATTTTTTCTTGTCAGAGCTCCACCTCAGATAAGGCGTCCCAATCGAGAAGTAAGACCTCTGAGGAAAGAAATGCCAGGAGTAGGAGCCCGGGGACCTGTAGGCCGAGCACACCCTATATCCAAGAGTGAAAAACCCTCTACAAGTAGAGACAAGGATTATAGAGCAAGAGGAAGAGATGATAAGGCAAGACTCTCTTTATAACTCATTCCCTTGAAGCCCATGACTTTTGGTGCATATTATAATTTTTTTTGGCTTTTCAGGTTGCCCCGGTTTTGACATGGAAAAGATTTTTTAAAAATCTGATTCAAAAACCTAAGCATTCTTTGCATTTTGAAGGCCATTCTGCAGTGCTAGTAACCTCAGAAGTATATTTAAAAAAACGCACACACAGATCTTTAGTAAAATGGATCTTGGAAAAAATATTCAAAATAAAGTTTTAAAACTTAAAATATATTTTAACAAGTATTCTAAATTAAAATGAACAATAAATGAAAACCGTTGTAGGGAAAAGACTTATAAAGATATAGATTTTTTTCCTCTTAATGAGAGAATTTTCCTTGGTCGGGGTTCACTATGTATATTTACTTTATCTGGGAAATTGATGGGTAAATGAACATAGTACTGGGTGGAAATTCTGTAATGCCCTTAAAATGGATTTTAGATAATCTTACAGAGAAGGGAGCCAGCCAGGATTATCCGGCCCATCTTTTAGCCTTAATTTCAGTGAAAAGACAAAATTAGATTTTTAGTGATAGCATTTCCTGTTTCCATTGTAACATCATACATGAATGATGACTATTATTGAATTGCCACCAAGAAGTTTTAAGTTTTCCTAGCTAGAGGTTCAGGGTATGTCCTCATGTTGATGCCATGAATTTATAATGAAAATATAACTTATCACTAATAGCAAGTTGTTATCCTTTAAAATTCGATGCTATGTTTGAATATTTTTACCATGTATAATTTCAGTCAGATCAGGACTCTGCATAGGCCACCTTCCCAGGCCTTGTGCATATTTAATCTGTGGTAAAATAAAACTGGTGTTTTTTGAGTGTTTCTATTCATGAGATAGATTCAAAGATAGATTCTAGTTATTTTTTATAATTTGTCAGAGCTATTATTACCAAAAACAGTAAGTGATTCCATTTTTGATACTTGTTGGGATTCGTGAGGGGGCACTAATTAATGAATGAATTAATCATTCCTGCTGGTGAAATTGAACTGCTTTTCCACCATTATCAAAAATCATCTGAATAGATACTTAAAAATCTCTATCTTATGTGTTATCTTTGTTTCTTCCCTTGTTCTTCATTTTTGTCAACTAACCTTGGTTTGCATTTTAGAGCATGAAGTAGGGCATGAAGTTCAACCCTCACTCTGCTAGTAATTTTTAGGTAAACTTTTAGAACCGGGTGGGGAACTTTTAGTCTTTACCTCAATTTCCCGTACCACAAGAGAATAATCTTGCTCATGGTTTATTGGATGCTTCCCTGCTAGGCGTCATTCAGAGTGATTAGGCAGTAATTCAGGGAGCAATCCCATGAAGTAGGTGGTCATCTTATAAATGAAGAAACCGAGGTAGAGAGCTGAAGTACCTAGTCCAAGGTCAGAGAGGAAGGAATGGAGCTTGGAATGGAATTTGTGAAGTCACAGATCTTTTTCTTCTTTATTTTAGGATTTTTTCGTATTATGTAGTTATCCCTACCAAACTAGATTAAAAATATGGATTGGATTTGAAAGGAGTCCCAGAACAATTAAATAAACGTTGATTTTTAAATGTGATTCGTAAGCAGAGAACAAAGCAATGAGGCAGCATTTGTTGAATGTCAAATTTTTCTGAAGATTGCAAATTGTCTCTTAAAAAGTTCCAAATAATTTTCTAAATCTTATTCTTTCATTGACATGTAAGTACTCAGAATGTCACTGGAAAGTAAGCCCTTTATTTAAAAAACACTCTACAGTTGTTTGAAGATAAAAGATGTTTTCTGAGTCACTTTGGACACAAAAGGGACAACAATTTAGGAAAACAAACTCATGCAAAGTTTATTAGAATTTGAAAAGTGTACTTGGTTGAGTTATGATTAACGTGAGCACTCAAATGCCCATTAGAATACTAGTGTCCTTAAAATTCACTGAAGGCTGTGATAGGGTTTGAGGAAGTTTAGGTGGAACTGATAGATACCCACGGCCTTTGAATGCTAATTGGAAAATGAGTACCTTGTATTGGAAGCCTCCTCAGAGATATAGTAGTCCCCAGTGTTGTTGGTTTTTAAAATTAGTTTTGTGCATTGCAACCAGCTTAAAAAAAAAAAGGAGAATAGAATAGAAAAGTCAGAATGCTTTAGTGATAGTAAGGACACTGTTATTTTGAAGAAAAATATTTAGTTCTATGAATATATATAAAAAGCTTAATCATATAATTATATATTAATATATAGTAGTCATTGCAAATGAATTTATTATTTTGTGTATTGGTAAATGTTCAATAACTAGTTTTCTGAAAAAAGTGTGTGTCTACGCGTTCATACATTATTATAAGTCTGACTGATAAAAAGGATGTATAGCACATAATTTACAAATAATTAAATACATAGTACTCTTTACTGTAAATTCCGTAGAGCCAATGGACTCTCACAGAATGCCTTCGCTGACTTTTGTTCGGCTCTTACATCTGTAGCCCAACCTATGGTTGAAATTAATTGAATAAAAATGTAGTTCTTACACGAGTGTTGGTTGGTATTTTTTTTCCATTACTGAGTAAGATGAAAGTAAAACAGTAGAAATGCATGTTGGTACTTCACTCATTCATCAATTATTTGAGCAGCTTTGATGAAGCAGTTAATAGTTTTCAAATACTGGAAAAATATATTTCCTTAATTTTTGTGCTATTACAATGTAACAGCTGCAGAAATGGCATACTTTTAAGTTTCATCTGTATTATTAACATTTTCCCCATTGTTTTCTTAAGTCTAGACCATTTACAAAACAATAAATCAAGCCCTGTTTTGTGGCATCAGCTGATTTCTGTGATATAAATACTTCTGTGACCCATTTCAAGCTACCAGCGAGCTGTCAAGATGTCGCTGAGCTGAGTTGAGATGAGCTTGGACATCCCTGTGACTGTGGGCCAGTGGTTTTTTTTTTTTTTTTTTTTTTTTTTTTACTAATTAGCTAGTAATTCTGATGTTGGGAGCTCACAACCTAACAAGAGCAATGATCCCTTTGTTAGAGCTTATTGTTAGAAAATTGTTTTGCTGATCTGAAATTTGTATCTTTTGTTACTTTCTATTGGTCCTGGTTCTTTCTTTAGGAATAATATAGAGGAAATAGAAGTAAATAGGTAAGTTGGTCATGTGGCTCCATTAGTGTTTTCTTCTTCAGCTTAAATGTCTCTAGTGTCCCTGACCCTCCTCTGTATGATGTGGTTTTTGAATCCTTCGTTACCCTGGATATTCCTCTCTAGGTGCAATTCACTTGTCACTTGAAATGCAAGACCCAGAGCTAGTAACTGACTGTCTTTCACTTAATCTGCCAATGTGAGAAGACATGTAATAAAATGTAAAAACGATTATTTGTGCCTTAGGCCAACTTGTGTCATTAATTGACTTTAGATAATATTGGGTTAGTCACTAATTTTAGCCTCATTTTTTTCACATGGAATGATTAGCCAATACTGATGAAAGATCATTAACAAACCTTTCCTTGATAAGGGTAATTTAGATGTTAGTAAAAAGATGCTAAAATATTTTCTTTAATGAGGAAAAAGGTCTGTCAGACTTCATGCTAAAAATCAAATTCTTGCTAATGTTGACCTTTGTCAATTAATGTGAAGATCTAAGCAAAGATTTCTAAGATGATTTCAGTGCTATTGCAGCTATTATTATTATTATTAGAAACTGTTCAGGTAATAATATCTTGGGTGAGGTTATCTTTATTACTTGAAAACGATGTCTCTTTTTAGGAATTCCAGTTAATCTAGGTCATTAACCGAAACCACACTTACTTATATTTAATATCCCTATTCCAGTTTATCTGAGTATTTGTTATGAAGGATAATGGTCACCCATTTTGTTGATTTCCCAATGTCACCAAATTATTTATTTTTAATTTATCTAAATTTGCTTTTAACAACCTCACCATTTTGACTTAGAAGAGTTCCTAGAATCTTTTTTGGACTACTTAATTTGTATTCAAATCTCATCTCTACCTTTGATAAACTTTGGATTCTAGGGCAAGTCCTTTGACTGGCTTACACCTACATTTCCTTTTTTGTGAATTGAAAGGCTTGACCTTGAGTACCGTAATGCAGGCTTTTCTTTCCCTATTTCTACTTCTCCCTTTACCCCATCCTTCATCCACACAGTAGGCAGAAGGATCATTTAAAAATATAAATCAGATCCTGTCATTCCCTATTTAACACATTTCAAAAATTTCCCAGTGCATTTAGAATAAAATCCAAACTCCTCCGTGTGGCTTATAGGGTCCTAGGTGAGCTGGCCTCTGCCTGTCTCTCTAATCCGTTTTATTTGTTCAGTACCTCTTAGTCACATGGAGCACTCAGTTTTTTTCATAGCATTTCATAGTTTATGATTAGGTGTGTTTTTGTTTTGTTTACTTGTTACTTGTTTCCCCTACAAGACTAGATGCTCAATGAGGGCAGATAGTGTATTTCCATTCACTGATAAAACCTAATGCACAATGAAATGTATTAGACAGATGCTCACATAATTATTCTTAAATCCTCTGATTCTTACTACTTTGAGGTAAGTGTATAGCTTTTTCTTTCCCTTGGCAGTGTTTATCATGTCTTCCCCACCACTTTGGCATTCATATTAAAATGGATGTCTACTTACATTTTTTAATAATAATTTTTTAGTAAGTCTCAAATTACAGTGCCATAGGATGTCATGTTAAGTCCCAGATATATTGGTTTCTGTTGCATTCTTTAGTTGATTTATTTCTAGAATTTTTAAAATGATTACAGAGAATTTCCAGTGATTTGTTTGAATGTGACTTTGTAGCCTTGTCCTACCTGTATTATAAAGTGTGATTCTAGGCTGAGCTTATTTTAAATTTGTAGATATTATGTTTGTTGTGTTAGGTATGCCAGAAATGTACTCTTTTTCATAGTGTCAATATTTGTATCTATCATCTGAGATACAAGAATCTTTCTGAAAATTTAGCTTAATATTGTCACTGTGCTACCCAGAAACAGTAAATTATTCATTTTTTGGGTCAGGTCACCAAGAGTGCTGTTTGGTCATCTACCTAGTGGCTTAATGAACTCAAGCATTTGCCCAAGGGGAGCCATTTAGTCCCCTGTCAGCACTTATGATCAAGCCTATGGTTAATCTCAGATGAAGTGTGGTAGGAGAGGTTCTTCTGTTCTGTCTTCAGATTTAAGCTTAGGAAATTCACCCATTTTTTTGACTACTTTTCCTTTCCTTTTTTTTTTTTTTTAAAGATTTTATTTATTTATGTGACAGAGAGACAGCCAGCGAGAGAGGGAACACAAGCAGGGGGAGTGGGAGAGGAAGAAGCAGGCTCATAGCGGAGGAGCCTGATGTGGGGCTCGATCCCATAACGCCGGGATCACGCCCTGAGCCGAAGGCAGACGCTTAAGGACTGCGCTACCCAGGCGCCCCTTTCCTTTCATTTTTGTATTAGACAGTAACTGTGGGGCTGAAGCTCTAGGGAGGTATTTGGCTCTGTCCCCTGAAGTAGTTCCAGTGGTTGAACTATCTCAAGCAACTGAGCGCATTTCATTTAAAGCTCTTCAAAGCTGAGTAAATCTTGGCAGAACCCCATAGAAACCAGAGCATGTAATTCTTTTTTAAAGCCACCATATTATTAAATAAAGAATTTGGGGTAAAGTATATTGCTTTAGTGGTCTTAATAATACTATTTAAAAAGGTCCTTTTACCATTATCATTACAGTGACTTTGTGATGTGGTCCAAGGACTTTACTGGGAAGAAACCCTGAATCCTGGGAGGTGCTTAGAGTAAGAGGGAAAAGGCTATGCAAAATGCAGTTCAGAGTCCCAAGGCTTTCCTCATCTGCAACCTCTTTCTCGCTTTGGAGGATTCATAGTTTGTAAAGCTCTTAAGCTTTAAGCAACTCAGGCATGAGATGGTCTGATGTTGTGCAAAGGGCAGAGGTTCGGGGAGTCAGGAAGAGCTGCATTAAAATCTCTACTCTGACATTTAATAGTTATGAACTTGATTAAGGTACTTCACCTGAGTCCCAGTTCCTTATTTGTAAAAATAAGGATAATGATACATACCTTGTTGTGAGTATTAAGTGAGATAATGTATGTGAGATTTATTGTCATATAGTAGGTTCTCAGTAAATTAATGTTGTTTCTTCCTCTGCATTAATATTCTGTATATTGTTTGGTGGTGGTGGAAATTCCCCACATCCACAAATTCAGAAGTATCTAGCAAGGATCATTTTAGACTTACTTGAAACTGTACCCCCAAGGATGTAAATGTGCAGAAGTGTGTAATAAAGTTAGCCAATTCATCTGTTTCTGATGAAATAAACACAGGAGGATGGCGTTTGGGTAATCAGAAAACATTATCTGAAAATAATGAAAAATTACTTTAAAATGATTACATTATAATATTTTGAAAGCTCAGTGATGTTAATTAAAGTATCTTTTTATTGACCAGTACTTTTTTTATACCTGTCTCCAGGGAAGGAAGAATATGCAAGATGGTGCAAGCGATGGTGAAATTCCTAAATTTGATGGTGCCGGGTATGATAAGGATCTGGTGGAAGCGCTTGAGAGAGACATTGTATCCAGGAATCCCAGCATTCATTGGTAAGTCTTTTAAGTTCTTGAGTTAAAGCAGCAGAGAAAACAAGTTATTGGTTGGCCTGGTGTCAATCTTTTCTTATTATCCATGACTATGACTTCATCCGTAATAAATGCATGTGTAGAATTGACAGGACAGTTCTTTCCAAATCTAACCAAGACATTTTACATGTTAAGTTGTTGTTGACATAACTGACAAAGGTTGTTAATTGAATAACATGTTCTAATTAGGGATGCCTGGGTGGCTCAGTCAGTTAAGCATCTGCGTTCAGCTCAGGTCATGATCCTGGGGTCCTGGGATCCAGCTGCACATCAGGCTCCTTGCTCAGTGGGGAGCCTGCTTCTCCTTCTGTCTGCTCTGCCTGCCGCTCTCCCTGCTTGTGCTCTCTCTCTGACAAATAATAAGTAAATAAAATCTTTTAAAAAAAAGTCCTAATTAATAACGGCAGTATGTTTTCATTGATCATTTTATGCAGTATTAATTAAAGTAGTATTCTTAATATAATAATTTCATAAATAAAAAATTTTAAAAATTAGTATTGACCATAAGTCAAAGGTATCCATGAATAAACATGAAACTTTGCTGCTTTTGCAAAGGGATGACATAGCGGATCTGGAAGAAGCTAAGAAGTTGCTAAGGGAAGCTGTTGTTCTTCCAATGTGGATGCCTGACTTTTTCAAAGGGATTAGAAGGCCATGGAAGGTGAGCATTTATTAAAATAAAATAGGTATAAAAATGATGTTTGCATGATAATGAAGGACAGCATTGTGGTTTCTTTATGCGTTTATTAACCAGGTTAGTAAAGGTTGGAGGAGGTTTGTGTATACCCTAAATACCTGGATTTGAATTTGTAATTGAGGTATGTTGCCTCTCAGAGGAACAGAGCCTTGAAACTAGTCTTTAGTTAAATCACTCCCCTCAGGTTTGCTGGGCTAGGGATTAGCTTTAAGAATTTTCTAGTTGTCTGTTTCTGTAAATAAGTTAACAAATAAGTTAAGTAGTAGATAGTCTTAAAGAATAAGTATTTGATCAAATAAATACCTTTCTGAAAGTTGGTATATTTCTCACTTATTAATTGTTTTGATCACTTCATTTGGGCTTGGTATTATTCTCAGACATGCCTTCCACTTTAGAGTAAAAAGCCTGCTCAGGACTAGTTCCCAAGTCCGTTGTTTTTATTTTAGCATATTAAAACACCCTTCTAACAATGGCTGCCTGGAGCTTTTTGGTCTTAGTCATAGGCAAAGGTTTCCTTTAATCTGATCGGTAGAGTGAAATAAAACCATGATCTTACTTTGCCCTTCAGAATTAGCTGGGAAGATTCTCAGTATTCTTCCTCTTTTGACGTGCCGGAAGGTAAAGAGGAGGAGAGATTGTATATTTACACAGATAGCTTGGGATACTCCTGGCATTTTGATTGTCTTCTACAACTTAAAAACTTTAATAGACTGGTGTAGATTTACCTAATTTTGGTAACATTACCATACATTCCCTCTTTATTATAACTTTTAAAACAATACTTAGAAAAAAGTCTTAAAATAGGTATTTAAGGGAGTTTTAAGACAGCAGGCATGGTAGGTATAGCCCATCTATCATGAGCACCTTGTAAGTCTTTACTGGGAAGGTGATTTGCACATGTAGAAAGATCACCTTGGCCAGCAGTGTGACGGATGGACTGGAGATGGGCATAGATAAATATAGATGAGGAATCTGACGAGGAGGCTGTTGTAATAGTCAAGCTGAACAAGGAGGACCTGAACAAAGGCATTTGTTATTTGGCTAGTGAAAAATGGGTAGATTTGTGAGAGGTGTTTAAAAGGTAAATGATAACATTCTGACTGTTTATAGGGAGAGGGACAAGTTGTATGACTCCCAGATTCCAGGCTTGAATTGAAGGAAAGTGCAATTATTTCTGACACCAGCAACCCCAAATTGGGCTAAACCTCACAGGTTGAAGGCACTTTTTTTTTTTTTTTTAAAGGTTTTATTTATTTGACAGAGAGAGACAGCGAGAGAGGGAACACAAGCAAGGGGAGTGTGAGAGGGAGAAGCAGGCTTCCCGTCGAGCAGGGAGCCCGATGCAGGGCTTGATTCCAGGACCCTGGGATCATGACCTGAGCCGAAGGCAGATGCTTAACGGCAGCCACCCAGGCACCCCTGAAGGCGCTTTTCCATGGGACTATCCTCATGCCAAGTGCAAACTTGGGCATCCCCAGATCACCCTCACTTCTGGCCAGCTGACTATAAATTTGGGGGTTCTTACTACCCCCTTAGGTTTGGTAATTTTCTAGAATGACTCACAGAACTTAAGAATGCATTGTATTTACAATTACAGTTTTATCATAGCAAAAGGAGGCAAATCAGAACTAGCCAAAGGAAGAATGCATAGGGCAAGATCTGCAAGGATGCTGAAAGTGAAGCTTCTGTTGTTTTCTGCCCCATAGAATCGGGATGCTTTGCCCTCCTAGCACACGAATGTGTGACAATGTAGAGTATTGCCAACAGGGAAGCTCACTCAAGCTCCAGTCTCCAGGGTTTTTATTGGGGTTTCATTACATAGTTACGATTGATTGAATCATTGCCCATGTGTCTCAAGTCTCCAGTCTCCCTTCTTTCTCTAGGTCTAGTTGATATCATATGGCTCAAGGTCCCAGCCCTCTAATCCCAGGATTGGTGTTTCTGGCAAGGCCAGCCACCATCGTGAATCATCTCATTAGCATAAATTATACAGGGGCCCACCATGAGTCACCTTAGCATAAAATTTCACAGTTCAACTGAACAACAAAAACACTCCTGTCACTTTGAAAATTCCAAGGATTTATAGTCTACCTTCCAGGAACTGGGGAAAAAGACCAGCCAAATTCTTTATTATACAGGGCGCACACTGTGAATGGATACTGGAAATTGAGAAGATGAGCGGGTTTAAATGGAAACAAAATATGTTTAGGTAAATACTCAGCAAGTAATTGGAAATAGAGGTCTGGACCTTAGGATAAAGTTTGAACTTAAATTAAAATTGTAATAATATGGGTGTGGATGAGATTGTTCAAGGAGGTCTATAAAGGAAAAAGAGCAAGAAGCTTGGAATTGCTTTGAGAATGTGGAGAGCAGAGGAGGAGGAAAGGCACTAAAGAGAGTCATGAGTAGAAGGAGCGTCAGGAAAGAACAGCGTCCTAGAACTAACCTGGGGAGAACGCATTTCAGGAAGAAGGGAATGAACATCAGGTATCAGCACCATCAGAGGTCAGGGAGAAGGAAAGAAGATGTAAGTTGAAAAGTGACCATCGGATTAGTAAATTAGGTTGTTTTAGTGAATTAGTGGAGGCAGAAGTCAGATTGTAGCTCATAAAAAATAGTAAGCACGAGCCATTTCTTTAAGAAGGTTGGCTGAGAAGGGAGGAAGTGGATTGTAGCTAGAGGATTTATAGGGTCAAGTGAAGAATTTTTTTTTTTTTTAAACAGGACAGATTTAAGTATGTTTATATACTGAGGGAAGGAGCCAGTAGAGAAGCAGATACAAGAAATAGAGGAGATAATTGAAAGAGTAATGTCATGAGGAGCTGAAATTTATAAATACTGTACTGTGTGATTTTATCTATATACAGATACTGATGTTGGAAGTTAACTCCTAGTGGAGGTGGCCACATGAAAGATAAGGGGACATTAAAGAAATAATGAATTTTGCTATAGCTGTGCTTATACCATTAGTTGTTTTTACAGTTTTCAAAATAGCCATCTCATGCACAGTTATAAGCTCCTTGGAAAGCAAAAAATTTTTTATAAAAGTAGTGTTTCAAATCCTCTTTCTGGGTTCCAGAATTCTGTAGCTCATGTTAACCTTAAAAATAAAGCTGTCAGTTATTTTATCTGCAAAAAATGCGTTTATTTGGAAATAGAGAATCGCAATTTGGGACATGAAAGCTATGGCAGAACCATAGGCAAGTCTGGAGATCAAAGGAGAACACTCTTTTTATAGAGGAAAGGGGAAATTGGGAGGCCTGTAATAAAGAAAAAGTCTATTAGAGTAAAGTGTGAGGTTAAAAGTATAATGGTTTTTCATTGGCTGGGTTTTGATACCCTCTCATTGGTTTGGACACTCTGTCATTGTTGCCAGGGGGGGAGAAAAACCTTTCTTCTTCCTGCTGCGGTGGTAAAGTAGCTAATGTAGCATAGACTTTAAAGGCAGGTCTCTTTCAGTTGGGTCGGCAATGGACTAAGAGTCGTAGGGCATGAGAGCTCCCCCTTCTGGCCTCACAGCTCTATTTTAAAGGAGTTTTCCTTTCATTAATTTTCACACTAGAAAAGGGTTTGGACAGTATCTGAATTTGTGAAACTTTATGTGTGCGTAGTTTTCAAAGTTTAAATCCCCAGAGCTTATTAAGCTAGATTAATAAAGGGGACAGAATTCTTTTAAAGATCACCAGCTAATATACAAAAGAAATACAGTGTTAACTATGAATCTAAACTCCCATTGGAAGAAGAAAATACTGAGTGTTTGAATATCCAGTAGTCTTTAACACTAGAGGATTGGTGTTCTTGAAGAATTTTTACTCCTTATTGATTTTTTTTTTTTTACATAAGAGTTGTTTGTTTTCAAGGGTGAGAAGTAACTAAAATTTAGTTTTTAGTTTATATTTAGTGGCTCTTTCATCAGTAACACTATTTTATATAAACTATTAATTGTCTAGCACATGAAGCTGAAAAAATGCTAGCTAAATTGATTACACTTGAATTGCCACTGGATTTTAGTTACCTTATTAACTAATAAGTGGATCTCTACTTTTGATTAAAAACTGTGCATTATGTTTTGTGGAAGACAGGTTTTGTCCCTTAGGAGAGCAAGGGTTAAATAATTCTTCTAGATGTGGTAGAAAATGTCTTCTTTTCATTATGTTTAAACAGAGCACTCTCTCTGAAGCCATGCTCAAGACCATACATTTTTATCTTCTTCCAGGTTTAAGAAAATTGGGTAGGTTCTTTCTCAGTGTATCAGAAGATTTCTTATTGTCTGGGCCTTTTGTTAGCCCATCTTTAAGTACATCTGATTTGAGACATTTTGTGAAATCAGTCATTTTTTTAAATCTATGAAATGATACTTATATCAAATACACTGTGATTTTACTGTGACAGTTGAGCTTCTCTTTTGATGGGAAAATTTTTATGTACATCAGTAGCGGATGGTATTTTCTAAGAATGCATTTTAATCTGATAAAACATTTAATACAGCTTTTGAAATTTCAGGGTGTACTGATGGTTGGACCCCCAGGCACTGGTAAGACTATGCTAGCTAAAGCTGTTGCCACTGAATGTGGCACAACATTCTTCAATGTTTCCTCTTCTACACTGACATCTAAATATAGAGGTGAATCTGAGAAGTTAGTCCGTCTGTTGTTTGAAATGGTGAGTGCTGATATATTCAGATTTCAAAGTACTGTTTGTGTAGGCAAATGATATCCCTTTTACATCCATTCACCTAGGGGATCTGTTTTTAAAAGAGCAAATAGAGTTGTAGTTGAACAGTTCCTCCTGACACATGAGTAAGGTAAGGGGTGGTGGGTTTTGTGGAGTAGTTGATATGTCTTCAGTGTATCTTCCTCTCTGAGGTAAGGGAAGGCCCTTTGGTATCCTATCCAGTGAGGGTGGAAGACACTTTGGAAATGTGTGTGGTTTGATATTTCTGGATTTTTAATGAGCTGGTTGAGCAGAGTATATTTTAGTATATATTTTAAAAATCAGAAATTGATCTGTTGTTAAAGTTTGTTCTTTTTTCGTAAGGGACTTGCAGTAGTTATTTAAGAATATATATTTGAAGATGGAGATTGATGATTTATCTTCAAAAAGATTTATATTATGGAAATTTTCAAACACAAAAGTAGAAATAATAGTACTACGAATCCCCATGTATCTGTCACCCACCTTCACCAACCATCTAACTTTTATTTTTAAGAAATTTCCATTTTCTGATATAAATGATTTAATCTCTGTCAGCCAAGTGGTGGCAATAAAGCAGTGAGAAAGTTTTGCTCCTTTTTTAACAATTGTTTTAGGAGGAGGAAATGGCATTAAAAAAATTCAGATTATTTTATGAGCTCATTGAATGGTTTCTTTAAAATGTTTTTCATGAAGGCTAGATTTTATGCGCCCACCACGATCTTCATCGATGAGATAGATTCTATCTGTAGTCGAAGAGGAACCTCTGATGAACATGAGGCAAGTCGCAGAGTCAAGTCTGAACTACTCATTCAGATGGATGGTAATTGATATTTAATTACTGTCCCCAAACTGTTATATTTCCTTTTCAAGTTTTGGGTAGATTCATACTGTGGAAATTCTCAGTGAATGGACTGGAAGGCAGCCTGAATTTATTTGTAATCATTTGTTCATCCACCCACGTGTTCAGTTTGTTCATGCACTCAGATAGCATTTAACTGCATGCGTGTTATGAATCACAGGCCATTTCAGGTTCTGAGGTTACAAAGAAAAGGAAGGTCATGGCGGGTAAGAGCTTTACTAGGACTGCAGAGGTTCCAGAGATGTGGTCCAGGGCCCCAGGGGTCTTTAAGACCCCTTTAAAAGGTCTGCGAAGGCTAAACCATTTTCATGATAATATCAAGACATTATTTGCCCTTTTTCACTCTCATTCTCTCATGAGAATACAGTGGAGTGTTTCAGAGGCTACAAGACATTTGGGATGTCATAATAGATGGAAAGCAGCAGCAGACAGGAGAATCCAGCTGTTCTCTGTTAAGTCAGATATTAAAGAGATTTACAAAAATGTAAGAAAATGCCACTCTTCTTACTAAATTTTTTTTGGTTTTGAAAGTCATAGTTATTTTTCATAAAATGTTATTTATATTAACAAATAATAGATTTATTGTTACTTTAAAATGAATTAATATTTTAAAAAATTCTCAGTTTTAATTTCTAATGGTAAATATTGATAGATGTATTCCATATACACAAAAGCTCTTGGGAGCTCAGTAATTTTTAAGAGCATAAACAAATCATGAAACCCAAAAGTAGAACCACTGATCTAGTTGGGAAGCAGGCAACTTAACAATACATTTTAAATTGTGTGGTAGAACTAAACTCTGGGTGTGGTGAAAACCCAGTAGGAGAGATACCACCCAGACTAAGGTAGTCATGGAATGGAATAGCCGAGTTGGGCTTTGAAGCTTTGGTGGAAGTTATTCAGACAGAGAAATGGCAATGAAGGAAGAGAGTGGTGGCCAGAGCTGCCTTTAGAGGCTTACTACTCTGGTAGTTGTGTGGCAAATGTAAAATGTGTTAACAAAAATCTAGAATGTGTTGTTTCAAAACAGCTATGGTTCTACAGCAAGTGTGGATACTCACTGAATACTTACAGTGTGTTTTAAATACAGTGCCAGGCACTGTAAGGATGCATAAAACTGTAGTATGAGTCCCTGCCCTCCGTGAGTTCATCATTCTAATTTCTGCTAAAGTATGAGAGAAAAAGTGACTATGTTATGTTTTTGGGGAGAGATCTAGAGGAGAAACACATTAGATGTTTTAAAAATATCACTGAATATAAATTTAGCTGAATTTCATCAAGGGGTGTTTGTGCCTACTGTTGATTATTAGTTGGATAGCTTGATTCTTTGTGATAATGATTGAAACAGGAGTTTAGTAATAATTTATTAAGAAAACACCATATTGAACTGGGTTGCTTTAAATTCACTACTTCATTATGCCACGCCACAACTAGAAACTGAGCAATAAAGTTTGTGAGTTTGTATGGCTTTTTTTTTTTAACTGCTCATTTTCTAGAGTTTCCATTGTGTAACCTGAACCTTTTTATTCTAAAACTTTAATTGTGAAAAAGTAGACTCAAGGTACATATATTTGGTTTGGTATAAAAAGAAATGATATTTTCAGTAGTGACTGATTATTAGGTTCATTCTCAGATTTTTTGTTTATTTTTTCCAAGCCCCTTAGAAGTTTGAAGGATAAAATTATTGCAGTATATCCTCCATATTGCATGCTAGTACATTAGCAAAATGAACCTTCTGTTCTTCCTTCTTGAGAAAATAAATTAGATTAACAACTAAAATAACATTTTTTTGAGGGACTTAATGATTTAAAAAAGGAATAAAACAGCATAATCTCCCATGCCTTTTCTTTTCAGAGCAACTATACACTCGTTTTCTTACAGGAAAAAAAAAAGGGTTTTCTTATTGGGTTAAAATCCTGTAATAGATGATATAAATTCTATCACCTCCTGGTTTTATAGTTATCTGTTGATGTGTCTGGTTCTGCCACCATACAGAGGTCAGAAGGACTGCGTGATTTTCGTCATTGAGCCTATGACAAAGCCTCTGGCTGATGTTTAGAAATGTTAGTTGAATGAGAGAATAAAGGACCGTAAAAAAAAAACCAAAAAAACCCTTCTTTTCCCCTTGTTGTGTATAGGAGTTGGAGGAGCTTTAGAGAATGATGATCCTTCCAAAATGGTTATGGTATTGGCCGCTACTAATTTCCCATGGGACATTGATGAAGCTTTGAGAAGGAGATTAGAAAAAAGGATATATATACCTCTCCCAACAGGTATGATGCCTTCCTCTTACTATATATATATATGTTTTTTAACTGCCTTTTACCTTTTTCTATTTCTTTAAGTCTTTAATCCTTTGCCCTTCTGCTTAAAGTTTATAGCATCACAAAAACAATTTGTAGTAGATGGGAAGAGAGGCCACAGTAGTACTCTGTTGAAGTTCCTTACATTTCAGAGCAGGTCTTACATTCAGAGCAGTATTCATGTTAATAAATTTGATAGAATATCTAAAGTTTTACTTCTAAATTTTAAGTTTTCATTAAATCTTTTTTTTTTTTTTTTAAATAAGAGAGAGAGAGTGAGCACAAGCAGGGGGAGTGGCGAGGGGCAGGCAGAGGGAGAAGCAGGCTCCCTGCTGAGCAAGGAGCCTTGATTCCAGGACTTTAGGATCATGACCTGAGCCAAAGGCAGCCCCTTAACTGTCTGAGCCACCCAGGTGTCCCATAAGTCCTCATTAAATCTTAAGTGATTAAAAATAAAGTTCTCTTGGGATTTTCTTAAAAATATGCTGCTTTGAAAAATGTAACTTCATCCAATTGATGACTTGAAATTGTCATAAATGGATTTTCTCTTTTTGTATTGAGATAAAATTTACATGGAATTAAATGTTTAAATCTTAAGTGTGTAATTTGGTGAGTTTTGACAGATGAATACTCCTGTTTAATCAATACCCTACTCAAGATGTAGGATATTTCTGTCACCCCAGGAAGTGTCTGTGTGCCTCCTACTGGTTAATTCAAACCCCCAATAGGTATTACCTTCCCTGATTTTTATCACCATAGATTGGTTTTACCTGTTATTAAACTTCACATAAATGGAATCGTAACATGTGTACTCTTGTGTGTCGTTGCTTTCACTCATCATAGTGTTTTGAGATTCATCCATATGGTTACATGTGTTGGTAGTTTATTCTTGGTATGATTATACCACAATTTATTCCTTTTTTGATGGACATTGGAGTTATTTCTGGTTTGGGGCTATTATGAATGAAGTTATAAATATTCTTGTACAGATCTTTTTATGGATGAATGTTTTCGATTCTTTTGGGTAATATAACTAAGAATAGAATGGGTGGGTCCTAGGGTTAGATAGGTATATATTTAACTTTATAATACCCAAACTGTTTTCCTAAGTGGTCATACCATTTTATACTTTCACCATCAACGAATGAGAATTCCAGTATTTTCATATCCTTGCCAACATTTGGTATGGTCAGTGTTTTAATCTTAGTCATCCTACTAAGTCTGAAATACTATCTCATTATGTCTTTAAATTGCGTTTCTCTAATGACTAATGAGGTGGAGTGCCTTTTTGTGTACTTTCTGGTCATTGGTATATCTTTTGTGCAGTGTCTTTTCAAGTCCTTTGCTCAGTTTTTAATTGGTTTGTTGTTTTATTAATGCTGTATAGTTCTTCATCAGATACATGCATTGTGACTATGTTCCTCCAGTTTGGTTTGGCTTTCAGTGTTCTTTATAGTGTCTATTGATAAGCAAAAGTTTTAATTTTGACGATGTTCTCCTGTCAGGGTTTTCTTTCATGGATAGCACTTTTTGTGTCTTAGGAAATCTTTGCTAACCCCAAACGGCAAGGTTTTTCTCCTATTATTCTTTTAGAAACTATAGTTAAATCTAGGATCCATCTTGAAGTAATTTTGTATATGCGGTGTCAGAGATTGAGTTTCATTTTTTTTCATATATATATTGAATTGTTCTAGCACTACCTGTTAAAAGGAGTTTTCTTTTGCCATTGAGTTATTTTGACACCATTGTTGAAAATTATTTTGCTACATACGTGTAGGTTCTATTTCTCAGTTCTCTGTTCTGTTCCATTGATTTAAAAATAAATAGGTATAGGGCTATCTAGTCAGATTATCTATTTTTTCTTATCTTTTTTAGAGATTTGTTTATTTATTTCAGAGAGAGCGACTGAGCAGGGGGTGGGAGGGGCAGAGAGAGAGAGAAACTCCAAGCAGACTCCCTGCTGAGTGCATAGCCTGCTGGCTTGGCTCAATTTCAGGACCCTGAGATCAAGACCTGAGCCAAAACCAAGATCCGATACTTAACCAACTGCACCGCCCAGGTGCCACTCTATTTTTTCTCAAGTAAGCTTTGGCAGTTTGTCTTTCAAAGAATTTGTCCATTTCTTCTAAGTTGTCAAATTGGGATTTGACCTAATACAAGTGTGCAAGCACACTAAAGGGTTTATGTGAGGCTGTTGATTTCATGTCTGGTTCTGGAGCCTGAAGTCAATAATGAGGGCAGTCAGGAAGAAAAGATGGGTGGTGGAAACAAGGACAAATTATATAACCTGTAGGAATGAGCTGGAACCCCATGAGGATAGACTGGAACCCATGTTGGGCTCTCATTGCTTCTGAGACTTCCAGCTTTGATGATTGCGGTGTCCTGTTGTAACACTATTAAATATACTCCTGGCTAAGGAGTCGAAAAAGGTGAAGGAGGAAATCTGGCAGGAGCTGCTCCATACTAGCAGGGTGAGCGAGAAGATAAGTGACAGTGTGTTTGAGCTGCACATGCACTTCACGCCCTGAACCAGCTTTCTGAGTTCATTCATTTCTGCCTTTCAGATTTCACCCATAATGACTCATGTGGTCTGCACTGAACCTGAGCAATGCATTGTGAATGCTGGGAAATGAAATTACAGCTTTGCTTAAGTTGACATAATACAAATCTACACACCTAATTTTCTTCTTCTTGTCTGTAGAATCTGTAGTAATGGCTCAGTTTTCATTCGTAAAATTGGTCATTTGTGTTTTATCTCTATTTCTTGATCATCTTGCTAGAGATTTATCAATATTATTAATCTTTTCAAAAACCTAATTTGTTTTGTAATTTTTCTGTTGCCTATTTCATTGACTTTTTTTCCTCTCATTTTTATTATTTCTCCATTATACTTTGAGTTTAATCTTCTTTTTCTGAAGTTAGAAACTTACACTATTGATTTTAAACCTTTCTTCTTTTTTAAATATAAACATTTAAAGCTGTAAATTTTTTTTTTTTTAAGATTTCATTTATTTTTTGTCAGAGAGAGAGAGAGAGAATGTGCACAAGCAGGGAGGAGCAGGCAGAGGGAGAAGCAGGCTTCCCGCTGAGCAGGGAGCCTGATATGGGACTTGATCCCGGGACTCTAGGATCATGACCTGCGGAAGGCAGCTGCTTAACCAGCTGAGCCACCCAGGTGTCCCTAAAGCTGTACATTTCTCTATATGCACTGCTTTGGCTTTATCCCACCAGTTTTGCTATAGCGTATTTTCTTTACTATTCAATTTTTTTATTTCAAACTTAATTCCGTTATAGTCAGGGATTACTCTGTAGAATGTCAATTTTTAAATTTTTTTGAATTTATGATTCAGCACACTCTTTCTTGGTGAATATATATTCTGTACTTGTTGATGATAGTATTCTATAATTGTTGGTCAGATCAAGTTAGTGTGATAATACTGTTCAAATCTTTTAGATCCTTACTGATTTTTTTTTACTCTGGTTTTTCTACCAGTTACTGAGAGTGGGTTGTTAAGCTCTTCAAGTGTTATTGTGAATTTGTTTATTGTTTGCTTTAATTCTGTCAATTTTTGCTTTATGCATTTTAGAGTTCTATCATTAGGTACATAAACAGTTATCATTGGTATATCTTCTTTGTCCTTCTACCATTATGAAATGTCTCTATCTCTGCTTAGACCCTTTGACTTGATGTGTACTTTGAAAATAATACAGCCTCACCATCTTTCTTTTGCTAATTGTTTGCATGATGTATCTGCTTTCTTCCTTTAGTTTTCGTATAATTGGGTCTGGCTATTTAGCTAGTTTATTTCTGCTTTTTAATTGGAGTATTTAGTCCATTTAAATATAATGTAATCATTGATATGGCTGTGTTTAAGTGTACCGTCTTGCTGTTTTCCCTTTTGTTTGTTTCTCTGCCCCTCTTTTCCTAATTTCTTTTGATAATTGACTGTTTTTAAATATCCATTTTAATTCCTTTATTAGATTTTTACCTATACCTGTTTTCTTTTTTTTAGCAGTTAATCTAGGGATTACAATATGCACATGTAACTTTTCACAGTTGACTTAGAGCTAATATTGTACTATTTCATGTAAAATGTAAGAACTGTTTGCCTCCCCCCCCCAGCCTTTGTGCTATTTTGTCATGTATTTTATACCTATGTTCATTATAGATCCCACAGTATAATAAGATTTAAGTTGTCAGTTTAAACTTCAATTAAGAGGAGCACAAAAAAGTAGTGTTTTCTATTTGCCTACATATTCAACACCCCCACTGCTCTGCTTTTCTATTTTAAGGCCCAGATTTCCATCTAGGTTCATCTCCTATTTGTCTAGAAAACTTCCTTTAATATTTCTTCTAGTTAAGGTCTGCCAGCATCAAGTTCAGTTTTTGTTATCTGAAATGTCTTTCTTTCACCCTTATTTCTGAAGGATATTTTTAATTGATAAATAATTCTGGATTGGAAAGAGTTTTTTGTTTTGTTTTTTCTTTCATTACTTATAAAGGTGTTGTTTTGTCATCTTCCAGCCTCCACTGGTTTCTGATGTGAGGTCTGCTGTCATTCACACCATTGTATCTTTTCCTTAAGGCTATTGTTTTTTAAAATCAACTTTATTGAGTAATGATTTATCTATAATAAACTTTATCCACTTAAAATTTGATAATTTTGACAGTTGTATAACAGCCATGCAACCATACCACAATCAGGATGCAGGATGTATCTTTTCATCCTGAAGTGATTTCTTGTGTCCCTTTGCAGCCCATTCTTCTCTCTTCCCAACACCTTCTACCTCAGGCAACCATTAATCTGATCTTTGCCACCATAGATTATTTTGAATTTCATAAGTAGGATCATAGAGTAGGAATTATTTTGGGACTGTCTTCTTTCATTCAGCATAATTATTTTGAGATTTATTAATGTTATTTTTTTGCTGGTGGGTAGGATTTCATTATATGGCCATATTACAGATTATTTATCCATTCTCTTTTTGATGGATATTTAGGGGATTTCTGTTTTGGGACTGTTGTAAATAAAGCTGCCGTCAACATTCATGTTCAATTCTTTGTGTGAACCTATGTTTTCCGTTCTCTTGGATAAATACCTAGGAGTGAAATAACTGGGTCATGTGGTAGTATATGTTTATAGAAAGCAGGTTGGAATTTTCTTGAGCGGTTATCCTCGTGGTTTTGTTTTGTTTTTGTTTGTTTGTTTTTTGAGGCAGAGAGGGTCAGAGGGAGAGGGAGAGAGAAAATCTTAAGCAGGCTCCACACCCAGTGCGAAGCCCAATGCGGGACTCAATCTCACAACCCTGAGATCATGACCTAAACTGAAATCAAGAGTTGGATGCTTAACTGACTGAGCTACCCAGGCACCCCTCTTTATGGTTGTTAAGATATTCTGTTTATCTTTTTGTTTTCATCAGTTTTACTTTGATGTGCTCTGTGGGGTTTTCCTTTTATTTATCCTTCATGTATGTTGGACTTTGATACTGTTGCACAGGTCACTGGGACTCCATTACATTTTTTTTTTTCAGTCTTTTTTCTAATTCTTCAGGTTGGATAATCTCTGTTCATTTATCTTCGTGTTCATTGACACTTTCTTCTGCCATTGCTAATCTGCTTTTAATCTCATCCAGAGAATTTTTCTTTTCAAAATCTATTTTGCAAATCTAGCATTTCCACGTGGTTTTTTATTATAGTTTCCATTGCTTTGCTGGGATTCCCCAGCTCTTTATCCATTTTGTCTGTCTTTTCTGCTAATTCTTTGAGATTTTTCCCTTCAAAAGGTGCAGCTTAGTTCCCCTCTCTCTGACAATGTACTGGACTTAGTGATTTTTGTTTCTAAGGAATAGAATGTGGGAGAATGATGGTTTAAGTGACTTGCGAGGCTAAATCATGAAAAGAATAGTTTCTGCCTGGCTCTCCCTCTCTCAGATTATATGCTTTTGGGGAAACCAGCTGCCATACCATAACCAAAAAATAGCCTATGGCGAAGCTGACATGGGAAGAAACTAAAGTCTCCCACCAACAGCCAGAACGAGCTTACCTGTTATGTGAGTTATCTGCTTTTGGAGGACTATAGGCCTGGCCTTTACGTTGACTAAAATTTCATGACAGACCCTGCATTAGTCAGGGTTCTCCAGAGAAACAGAACCAATAGAACATGTATATAGGGACAAATTTATTTTAATGAATTAGCTCATGCAATTATAGAGACTGGCAAGTCTAAAATCTGCAGGGTAGGCTGGCAGGCTGGAGACCCAGGGAAGAATTAATATCACAGTGCAAGTCTGAGGGCCCTCTTTGGGCAGAATTCCCTCTTGCTCTGGGCAAGTGTGGCTTTCGTTCTGCTTCGGCCTTCAACTGATTGGATGAGGCCTCCCACTTTATGGAGAGCTGTCTGCTTTACTGAGTCCACTAATTTAAATATTAATGTCATACAAAAACATCCTCATAGAAACATCTAGAGTAATGTTTGACCAAATATCTGGGCACTGTGGCCCAAGCAAGTTCACATAAAATTAGCCATCATAGACCCTAAGAGAGCTTTCTAGCTAAGCTTCTCCCAAATTCCTGATACACAGTAACTGTGAAGATAATAAATTGTTATTTTAAGTCAGTAAGTTTTAGTATAATTTTTTATTCAGAAATAATTGATATGCTACTTTATAGTTTTTGTCAGCTGATTCTTACATCTGGAATATCAGTTGCTATTGGCTACTTCTTAATTTTCTTAATTGTGGGTCACATTTTTCTGTTTCTTCACATGTCCAGTAATTTTTATTGTATGCTCTACATTGTAGGGCGTCTGGATTATGTTGTTTTCCTTTGAAGGGTATTGAATTTTGTTCTGGCAGGCACTCATATTATTGGCAGAACTTAAGAAAAAGCTATTTTACAGTTATTTGCTGTCTGATGGCTAATGCATGAAAACAGTTGCCTCTTATCTCTTGTTTTATATTTGTTTACCATAGAAAGACAAGTCTGGTACCACTTTTTTCATTATGGCCAGAAGTGGAAGCCTCACCTATAATTTTTTTTTTTTAAGATTTTATTTATTTATTTGACAGAGAGAGCACAAGCAGGGGGAGCGGCAGAGGGAGAGAGAGTGGGAGCACGCTCGCTGCTAAGCAGGGAGACTGATGCAGGGCTTGATCTGAGGGTCCTGGGATCGTGACCTGAGCTGAAGGCAGACACTCAACTGACTGAGCCATCCAGGCACGCCCGAAACTTAATTTTTATTTATTTATTTATTTTTCTGGTAATAGTGCTTAATATTTATTTATTTTTTTTAAATGATTTTTTATTATGTTAGTCACCATACAGTACCTCCCCAGTTTCCGATGTAAAGTTTGATGATTCATTAGTTGCATCTGACACCCAGTGCACCATGCAATACGTGCCCTCCTTACTACCCATCACCAGTCTATCCCATTCTCCCACCCCCCTCCCCTCTGAGGCCCTCAGTTTGTTTCTCATAGTCCATAGTCTCTCATGTTTCATTCCCCCTTCTGATTACCCCCCTTTCTTTATCCCTTTCTTCCCCTACCGATCATCCTAGTTCTTATATTCCATAGATGAGAGAAATCATATAATTGTCTTTCTCTGCTTGACTTATTTCACTTAGCATTATCTCCTCCAGTGCCGTCCATGTTGCAGCAAATGTTGAGAATTCGTTCTTTCTGATAGCTGAGTAATATTCCATTGTATATATGGACCACAACTTCTTAATCCAGTCATCTGTTGAAGGGCATCTCGGCTCCTTCCATGATTTAGCTATTGTGGACAATGCTGCTATGAACATTGGGGTGCATATGGCCCTTCTCTTCACTATGTCTGTATCTTTGAGGTAAACACCCAGTAGTGCAATGGCTGGATCATAGGGTAGCTCAATTTTTAACTTTTTAAGGGACCTCCACACTGTTTTCCAGAGTGGCTGTACCAACTTGCATTCCCACCAACAATGTAGGAGGGATCCCCTTTCTCCACATCCTCTCCAACAATTGTTTCTTGCCTTGTCTATTTTTGCCATTCTAACTGGCGTAAGGTGGTATCTCAGTGTGGTTTTGATTTGAATTTCCCTGACGGCTATGCATTATTTTGAACATTTTTTCATGTGTCTGTTAGCCATTTGTATGTCTTCATTGGAAAAGTGTCTGTTCATATCTTCTGCCCATTTTTTGATTTGTTTATTTGCGAAACTTAATTTTTATAACATATTCCTTACTTTCATGACTAGATCTCAAGGCTGTATTTAGTAATTAATTGGTAGATTTGTAGCTCATAGATTCTGTCTTGTATTGTCTCTCCATTAATTCTAATAATCTCATTACTTGAAAAATGTTCTTTTTCTTAAAACAGTGCTTAAATTACTGATTGAACTTACAATAATAATAAACTTATTTAAAGCAGTAATGTAAGTGTTTCAATTTAGAAGCTGTAAGCTGTCCTGGAATAGTCCACCTCCCAGAAGCAGCTCCTGAGTGCCTGACTTGCTCTCATACTAGCCACATGAAGGTTTGAAATTTGAGTGGCTTGTTATCACTTCCGATTTAATGTTTCTTTTGTTTTGCTTTTTCCCTCTTTTTTCTCGTTTTCTAAATCAAATATCTGTATTCTGTCTAGTGTATTTTTATGAAATGGGTTTTAATTTTACTACTGTGTACAATGATTATAAATAAGAAATTAATACTAATGGGGGAAAATGTTTTACTACTTGAATAGACATCATTTAAACTTCGGTACTTTGAACTTTAATTCACCATAATAGGGAGGGAAAAAAATATAACTGGAAAAACAGTTGATGATAGCAGTTTTATAACTGCTGAGGAGAGCTTAGGTTTTGGGGGAAAGACATGCGTTGTGGTACAAAGGTAGGAATTTAGCTTTCTTTGAAATATTAGAGAAGAAAATAGAATTGGCTGACTGAAGGGTTTTCTTCTAAACTTATTTTCCCTTATGAAAACATATGTCCATTATAGGTAATCACTTTTGGGTGCTTCTCTTCGCTCATTATTAGTCTGAAGGTGTATACCTTGTGACCATAGCACTTGAGAAATTGCTTTCCTCTAAAGTGTATCCAAACAGGTAGTCATAATTAGAATTCACTCTCTCTAGCTTTTTCTTTCATCTGTATTAGGTCAGTAGGTGTTTATCCAGCTGTTTGCTGTTAGACATTTATTAGGTGCTGTGGGAATATAAACAATGTACAAGCCTTGTCGTTAGAGAACTCACGATGTAGTTAGTTGGAAGGTAGGCATACACTTAACCTAACCATAGGGAAAACAGTGTAACGTGATGCTAGTGTTCTCCATGGCACTTTTTCTTTTTAAGTTTTTTGTTTAAAATTCCAGTTAGTTTATTCCAGTACAGTGTAAATTCAGTACAGTGTAAAATTAGTTTCAGGTGTACAACATAGTGATTCAACATGTCCATACAACACCTGGTGCTCATCATGAAAGTACACTCCTTAATTCCCATCACCTATTTAACCCCCACCCCCGCCCCGGTCCATGGTACTTTGGAGTGGTGAATGAGGAATAATAAATTCTGACCAAAGTGCTTTGGGAGACTTCATGGAGGAAGTTACATTTCCACTAATTTTCATAGAGAAAAACAGAAACAAAGGTATGGTTGCTTGAAAATGAATAGACAGATAGCTCTTGTGGTTGGAGCATCTGGTAGGATAGGAGGGTCTGGAATAGACAAAATAGTAACATTTGGAAAGATGAGAGACCTGAAAGAATAATTTAGAAATCTAGGGTAGGGGTGCCTGGGTGGTGCAGTCGTTAAGCGTCTGCCTTCGGCTCAGGGCGTGATCCCAGCATACTGGGATCGAGCCCCACATCAGGCTCCTCCACTAGGAGTCTGCTTCTTCCTCTCCCACTCCCCCTGCTTGTGTTCCCTCTCTCGTTGGCTGTCTGTCTCTGTCAAATTAATAAATAAAATCTTAAAAAAAAAAAAAGAAATCTAGGGTAAAATTAATGGAAAGAAAGATTGTATGAAAGTTAAAAAAAAAGTGAAGGACATTTTATCAACCAAAGCAACCCATGAAAAATAAATTTTTAGTTGGAAAAGGAAAGAAGTATAAAAATGAAAATGGATAAAATGAAAGGCACCCCTGAGGCCTCAGCTGGAGCTTGGCTTTCTGGGGCACTTCCTTCTTACCTTGTGGCCATTCCATGCGGCCTGGGCTGCTTCAAGCATAGTGGGTTTCAAGATAGTCAGATTTCATACATAGGTAGCTCAGGGCTCCAGATGTTCCACTGAAAAAGGTGGTAGGGGCATCACTTTTTATAACCTAGCCTTTAGAGGTCACGTAGTGTCACTTCTGCTGTACCCTGGGTTGAAGCATTTACAACCCCACCCATTTTCAAGTTAGACTAGCTCTGGGTGGGAGAGTGGCAGGACCATGTTGTAGAAACACGTGTGGGATGAGAGAGACTGTTGCAGCCATCCTGGTAAATACAATCTGCCATAGTTACCAAAAGGCAAAATAACGGGTGCAGCTAGAGCTTGGCCTTACACTAAGTCTCTTCTTTCTTTATGCATCTAAATTATGGCAGCAAGCACCTGGGCAGCTTAATGAACTCCTTTTTCAGCCCCTTTCATTTAATTATATTTTGCTTTTAGAATAACCTCCCTAAATCACCAAAGTGTCATAGAGTCTCTTAGACTCTGAGTCTAATTTCCTATCACATCAGGGGCAGAGTGCTTTTTTTTTTTTCCAGCTGTAGGTTCACACCTTATCTGTCTTAATTGTGTCTGTCTGCATTTTTCAGCCCTCCTTTGTACTTTCCTACTTACCGCCCCCCCCCCCCCCCGTATATGCATGCTTCTTCTCACTTCTATGTCAATATTTATGGTACTCCCATTTCCCAGATTGTTCTCTCTCGTTGCCTCTATTTAACTTTTATTGGGGCCCTGGCTGGCTCAGTCGGTAGAGCACGCGACTCTTGATCTTGGGGTTGTGACTTTGAGCCCCATGTTGGGCGTGGAGCTTACTTAAAAAGAAGGAAAAGAACAACAAATCCAGTAGGGTGCCTGGCTGGCTCAGTCAGAAGAGGATACAACTCTTGATCTTGGGGTTGTGAGTTTGAGCCCCACATTGGGTATAGAGATTACTTAAATGAATAAAACTTTTAAGAAAAGTTTATTGATTTTTTTCAAAGTTGACATTAAAGCATGCTAATTCTTGAAGGCTTCTTTGGCCTGGCCTAGCTTCCTTGTGTAGAATTTACTTCCCTGGGTTATCTGTGTCTCAGATGGTCCTTAATAGAAGGGATCTGGGTTTTCTGTGTCTCCCTCTAATCTTGTTTGTTGACTAACCAATGGTGATGGTGGGGGAGTGCTGACTGTGAGCCAGGCTTTACATGTATTAACTTATTTAACCCTCACAGCAGTCTTACGCAGTAGATTCTGTTCTTATCTCTATTTGACATGTGAGGAAACTGAGGCATCGAGGGGTTAAGTATCCCAGCCAGTGAGGCAGAGCAGGGCTGTGAGCCCAGACAGTCTGACCGCAGAGCACGTACTCGCTATCTTCTGTGCTGGACTGCCAAGTGTGCTTAAGAAGAATTGTTAGTGTAAGAAGTGTATGATCCTTTTAACGAAGTGGATTTAAATTTAGAACACACTGACTTGGTTATGTGGCATTCGCAGTTCTTTATTATTGACATATTAATTTCTTGTTAAATTCTTCTACAATATCATTCCATTTCATAGAGCTGACAGATCCTACTTGGAATCTTCTAACAAATCACTGATACAACCAGAATTAGAAGTTATTTTCCCCAAATTATAGTGACTAGGGAGAAGGCTGCTTCCTACTAGGCTTCAGTGCCACCAGGCCCTCACTTTGAGCAGGCTTGCGCTCCGAAGTTCGTTTAAGGTGACTGACTGGAACTTGGTTTCTGTGGGATAATACATTATATTGACCTTGGTATTTGAGTTCTTAGGGCCGGCTGCAGTAAAACATTTTGATTTATAGATACAGTGATACTCTAACATGAGGACTAAGAGAGGAAAGTGATATTTGTTCGCTAACATTCACCTGTTAACGCGTGAAGCCCTATGAAATCACACTTAGGTTAAATTCGGAGTTCTTACTGAGGCATCAGGAGTACAACTACTTTCTGTAGCAGCAGACCTAGGGGCTTCCTACCCTTCCCTCTTTTTTCCCATACTCCTCTTGCTGACCACCTGAGTGCTGGACTTCTCTGCCTCTATACCATGGTCAACTGTAAGGTGGGCCTATTGGCTGGGGATGATCACGGATAAGGAGCTCCCAAAATGAAGGAATTCTGGAGGTAAAGATTTGTGACTCATACTGTTTCTTTTTTCCTGGCAATCCCAGATAATGCCTGCTTGCTTCTCCACTGTGGCTACCCATTGCATTGCTTTGCTTTGTCTTACTTTGTATGTATGAGTGAGAAATAGAACTCATTATAGAACCATGTATTAAGATTTAGTTCAGTCTATCCGGTAATTGGCAGACAACCATGTAACTACTTTCTAGGACAAGAAATGGAGCATTATCAGACCTCAGAAGCTCCCAGTATATTCTTTCCCTAGCAGAGCTCCCTTCCTGCCCCCTGGTGGTAATCACTGTTACTCCTTTTATGGAAATAATTTATTTTTATCTTCTAATTTTCTCACCTAATAATGTATCCCCAAACAAAGTTTTATGTTTTTTAAAACTTAAATTGAGTCACACTAATTGTGTTTATTTGTATTTTGCTTCTTTTGTTCAAGTACATTTTTAAGATTGATCCATATTACGGTATCCAGATGCTGTTCATTTTTGTTGCTGTATAGCATTCCGTCGTATTAGTCAGCTAGGGCTGCATTACAGAGTACCACGAACTGGGTGGCTGAAACAAAGGAACTTTATTTTCTCAGTCTAGAAGTCCAAGATCAAGCAAGGTGTTGTTTCATTCAGGGGCCTCTTTCCTTGGCGTATAGATAGCCATTTTTCTTCCAGTGTCTTTATGTGGTCTTCCTCCTTGTGTGTGTCCTAATCTCCTCTTCTTATAAAGATACCAGTCAGACTGGATTAGGGCCCACCCATATGACCTCATTTTACTTTAATCACCTCTTTTAAAGGCCCTGTCTTCAAATACAGTCACATTCTGAAGTATTGGAAGTTAGAACTTCAACATAAAACTTCAGGGGGTGAGGGAGACACAATTCCGTCTATAACATCCATTAAGTCATCATGCCACAGTTATCCATCATATTATTTGGTGGACATTATGATTGTTTTTATAATTTTAGGCAATTATGAATAGTACTGCTATGAATATTTTTATACTTGTATAATGGTGAAAATGCTCAGTTTCTTTAGGTTGAGATGGAGCGTTCCATCCTTGCAGTGAATCGCTGGTCATGTTGCATAGCTGGAACAATAATAGATAAATCCAATTTGTCTTCCCAAGTGGTTGTGCCAAAGCGGTTGTTACACGTTATACTCCTGCCAGCAAGATAGGAGAGTTCCCGTTGCTTCACATTTTTCCAGAACTTCAGGCTTTTTAATTTATACCAGTCTCTTGGTGTGCAGTGCTACCTCATTGTGGTTTAATTTTTATTTCCTTCTTTATTAAATAATTTGAGTATCTTTTCCTTTAGTAGCCATTTGAATTATAACAAAATCAAATGTCTAGTAAAGGAAAAGATATATAACAAATATCTGTTCAAGTCTTTTGCCCATTTTTCTATTAGGTGGTCTGAACTTTCTTTATATTTGTAGGGGTTCTTTAAATATTCTGGATATAAGTACTTTGTTACTTATGTATGTTGTAAATATCTGCTCAAGCTCTGTAGCTTTTGTGTTTTCACTCTATGTACAGAGTCTTGGTGAATTGGAGTTCCTAATTTTAATGTGGTCAGTTTATAAGTCTTTTCCTCTGTGGGCAACTTCTTAAATAAATAAATAAATAAATATATATATTTCAAGAATATTCACTCTGAAGTCATTAATATATTTCTTGTTTTATCTTCTAAAATGCTTGTAATTTTACATCTTATGTTTAGATTAGTAACATATCTGGCACTGATTTTCATGTATGGTTTGAGGCAGGATGCAATATCATTTTTTTTACCCTGCAGATAGTAGTTGTTCTGGCATTTTCTGCCACTGCTTGAAACCACGTATGTCTTAAATCAGGTGTCCATAGTATATGCTTTGATCTGCTTCTAGGCTCCCTGTTATGTATCATTGATCTATTTGTTTATC
The DNA here is from genome assembly GCF_024610735.1 of Ursus americanus. Lineage (NCBI taxonomy): Eukaryota > Metazoa > Chordata > Mammalia > Carnivora > Ursidae > Ursus > Ursus americanus. The sequence goes on from NC_142136.1 coordinate 69,005,988, forward strand.
TCTGCAAGAGTATTACACTGATTTGAATCCTATTGCTTTGTAATAAGTCTTAAATTCTGATAGAGCTGTTCCTCCCAGCTTACTGTTGTTTTTCCGGTGTGTCTTGGTTGTCCTTGATTCTTTCCGTTTCCATAAACATTTTAATATATTCCTGTTCAGATCCACAGACAGACCTGTTGGGATCTTTACTGGAATGCTTTGACTCTATATGATCATTTGGGGAATTGTCAATATCAGGAAAGATAAAACAAACAGTGGGGAACTGTTTTAGGTTAAAGAAGACTAAAGAGATATGGTAACCATGCAATGTGTGATGGTTTTTAAGAAAGTTATAAAGACCTGGGGAAAATGGGGACATTTTAATCTGGATTGTGTATTAGATGATTCTAATGTACAGGGTTAAATTTGCTGATAAGTGTGATAATTGTACGGATACCTTTGTTCTTAGGAGGTAAATACTGAAGAATTTGAGGTGAGGTATTGCAGTGCCTACAGTTAGCTTTCAATTCAAAAAAGAGGAGGGAGGGGAAGGGAAGGGAGTGATAATGGCAAAATACTGACAATTGATGAGTCTAGATGGGAGATAAATGGGTGTTCACTGATTTTTTTTTAACCTGTAGATTTAAAATTTTTCAAAATAAAAGTTGGAGAAATTACATTTTATATATCAGGAAATAGTGGAAAGCCGATGCAACCTAAGTTTGCATTATCTTACTATGCTATATTAAATAGAAATTTGACATTAAAACTGATAGTGAAACGGCAGGCATGATTGGTTATTTTAAATAATTCTGTAATTCATTTGGGCTTACACAATACAATACACATTTCAGTCATATTGGAAGAGCAAATGTCTGTGGGCTGGTTCTCCAAGTAAACACATTAGTAAGTATTTTGTGCCAAGTGCTGATTTCCTGTATCTTAGAGAAACTTTTTCTATATCACACTAAAAGGTGAGCAGAATGATTCACAGGAGTTAACGTCATGTAATCTCGTTTTTTAAAAGTAGGCTTAATGTTGTTTTTTACTAAAAGCATGTTTAGTATTTGAATATTAATGATTTTATTTTTCATAAAGGATCACAGACCCTTTGTTTTCATGGCAAGTATCTTCACAATCTATAAGGAAAACTCTTGAATTTTGCTTCAATTTTTAGTTACTGCAGCCAAGGCACTTAGGAAATTCGGTAACTCTGAGTCATGCAGTGAGTTGGTAATACTAGGTGGACTCAAGTTACTGATTCCTCTTTCTATTCCTGAACGCTAATACGTGATTTCTTATCAAAATGATCTTTAAAGTAAAAACATCCAACAGTAACAGAAAAAATCTTCTACAGCAAAAGGAAGAACTGAGCTGCTGAAGATCAATCTTCGTGAGGTTGAACTGGATCCTGACATTCAGCTGGAAGATATAGCAGAGAAGATTGAGGGCTATTCTGGTGCTGATATAACTAATGTTTGCAGGTATTTTGTTAATGATCTGTGACCTTAGATATTAAGTATAGGTTTGGCAGGAGGATCTATCTTAAAGTTAGTGTTGTTATTAGCCCTTGACGTGAAAGCAGCGACCCATTTCCTTGAAATGATTCTCATTTGTCTTGTTTCTTTTCTACGTAACTTCATAGGTCATTGTTAGATGAATAATTGTATAACAACATGGTCACCTTTTCTGTTCCTTTGATTTTTTTAAAATTTAAATTCAATTAGCCAACATACATTACATCCTTAGTTTCAGATATAGAGTTCAGCAATTCATCAGTTGCATATAACACCCAGTGCTCATCACATCACGTGCCCTCCTTAATGCCCATCCCCAATTACTCCATCCTCCCACCCACCTCCCCTCTAGCAACCGTTTGTTTCCTGTAGTTCAGAGCCTCTCATGGTTTGTCTCCCTCTCTATTACTTCCCATTCAGTTTTCCCTCCCTTCCCCTATGATCTTTTGCACTGTTTCTTATATTCCACATATGAGTGAAACCAAATGATAATTGTCTTTCTGTGATCTATCCTTTGATTTTTAAGAAATTGTACTTTATTTGGTAATAATGGCTTTGACAAGCTAAGGTCGGTTTAGCCCTAAATTGGAGCCTAGTTGCATCAACATAAAATAATATTAGTTTTGGCTGGCATTATTTTACCACATGCAGATGAGCAAGCAAAGTTGCATCAGTTTAAGCTGGGAAATAGATATTTTATATGTATAAAATATATCATATATTTCCCTTTCAATTTAGTGACATAGTATTTTATAGACATTTCACATGCTCAATAAGGATTTTCTTTCTTACCATCTTGACTATACTTAAATTGGCAGCAGTAGCCTTTCTTTAAAACAGTAAAATCTGTTGTTTCTCACTTTTTGTACTAGTATTTTTCTTACGTGCATGTAAGTTTAGTGGCACACAAGAAGCTCCCAATAGTTTCTAGTATCACTGGAGTAAAATATATACAAATTTGAAGTTTTGGCTGGGTTGGCTTCCTAATAGTTTTTTTGTGAGCATTAATTGTCCAGTTCTTCCAAACCTTCATAATTATGTACAGCTGATCAGAATGGAACTGAAAATAGGATCTGGAGAAGCCAGGTTTTAACCCTTTAGTTGCCCACCAGTGCTGGATGTGGGGGATTCCACATCCAGTCTATGTAGATATATTCATGTTCCAGAGAAGGAGTTTCCTAGCTTTACCTCCTCTAATTAGGTCGTAGACAAACTGGTAAAAGATTTGAATTATCTTAACATTAGCCATGTGTTCATTTTCAAGTGTGCAATTCAGTATTTCAAAACTCTACTTCTGTTTCCTAACTTTCTTGGCTGCATTTGAAGAGCAAGTGGTGAAAAGAAAATTCAGTACCATCTGAGCCCAACCTCAACTTTTAGGATTCATTAATAGTACATTTTATGTTTAAGTCATTTGCATCCCATGTTTTAACCTTTTCCGAACCCTCAGGATATCTCTAAAATGGGAAATTCTGAGTAGCGTCATAAAAACACGTAAAATGATCTTTTGAATGTTTTCTCTTAACTATGTTACAGTTGACAGTGTTTAAAACATTTACCTCAATGTGGATTCATGGATTTTGTATGTTTTTAGGGATGCCTCTTTAATGGCAATGAGACGGCGAATCAATGGCTTAGGTCCGGAAGAGATCCGTGCACTTTCTAAAGAGGAACTTCAGATGCCTGTCACCAAAGGAGACTTTGAATTGGCTCTGAAGAAAATTGCTAAGTCTGTCTCTGCTGCAGACTTGGAGAAGTATGAAAAATGGATGGTTGAATTTGGATCTGCTTGAATTTCTGTCAGCTCTTCCATTTCTGGTATTTTTATTTATAAAATGTGAAGAAATTCCCTGCAGTTTTTTTTTTTTTTTAAACAGGTTTAGAACTTTTCATTGGAGAGATGGTTCCCTTCAAGGCAAAAAACCTAAAACCACAAAGAATATAAATGTAGTTGGGAAAGAAGAAAAGCTTACTTGGGAGCCTGATAGTCTCCGTCACCTGGCTTTGTGCTGGTGACTCCACGGAGTCACGCGTTAATATTGCACACGCAAAGCGGTGTGTCGGGGAGGCTGGAGAGCGGTCAGTATGCTCTCGTAGAAACTTGCTTACTAAAGGGTTAGAAGGACCTCTCTTTCTCACTTGCATTTGTTGTTTTTTTTGTTTTTTTTCTGTTCTTCGCTCTGAGCGTGAGGGACCCATGTATGTTGACTTTTAACATCAGAACTGGGTTTGTGTCAAATTCATTATTGTTAAAAATGATAGTTTTGAATTAAATAATGAATTTGTTAGTTAAACCTTTAGAATTCAACTCTTAGTGTCACAGTCTATCACACAGTTGAATTTTTACCCTCTGTTCCCCCACCATTTCTTCTGTTAGCTCTCTAATCATTTATTCACCTTTATGATTGCCTCATGCCTGTGGTCTTTGAAGTGTTTTGTGACGTTGTTTCTCTGGTCTTCAGTATTTTTTGCTGGTACTTATATTGGAAGGGTGGGAAGAATATTATGATGGCGTAAGAAGCACTTCTTCATTCTTGAATTCTGGGTTTGTTTTCACTTTTCTTTCAATACATCAAATAGATAAGCCCTTTATTTTCCTCAGCTCTAATGATAAACGTTTGAATTTTGCTGAACTTGACTTTCATATTTTCAATTAAATACTTCGGTATTCTAAGGAAGTCCACTCTCTTGTGGCTAATGCAAAACAAACAAAACAAAATCTTTATAGTTTTCCAGACAGCTAGTTTAACAAAATAGCATTGTACATAATGAGTGATGTTCATTTGAAAATTTTAAAATTATTCCTTGTCTAGGTTGAGAACTTGTACACTGCAGTATGATTAGGGATAGAAATCTGACATGCACATTGAGTTCAGCAGGAATTAGACAATAAAAAGAGGCCAGAGAAAGTAGATGGTGTGTATCTAATCACAAGTAGAATATGCTGGTGTTCGTTTTGTTTAAATTACATTTATCCCATTTGGGTCGGGCAACCTTTGCTTTAATGGTGATGCTTTTCAAAATTTGTATTTGATGCTGTCTTGAATTCTCAGTTTTGGAGAACACCCACTGGTTTAAAACTAAAAATAATAGAACTTTTTAGACACTTAACAAAAAAACTCTTAGTATCTTGCTTTAAGAGATTTTTTTTTCCTATTAAGAATTATATAATTTTCAGATAATTTAAGTCTGATTCTAAACTCCAGTATTTTATATAATGCTATAAATTACCCCCCTTTCCTCTGAGGCGTTGTTTATAAGAGTTAAACTCATAAGACATCATGATTTTATTTTAATTGAATGAGTTCATTTAAAAATTGAAATAACTTTTATTCATTAACTTTTTAAATAAAGAAATAAATGATCACACTAAGATAATCTTGCAAACTGTTGCCACCCGGTAACCTATTTTTTTTCCCTGAAGTCTTAGGGGCAGCTGTTAAAACGTGTGTTTTGATTGCTAAAACTTGTTAGACTGTTTTTCTAGGTTTTTTGTTGTGTTGGCATGTATTTCTACTTCTTTTAAAAATTGTTCATGGGTAATAATATGGTAATTGGGATTTTTAAAAATTATCAGTTAAGTAGTATTTGGACACTCAAGCTTCCTAGGAGCTTATCTTGGCTAAGATGGTGAATTGGGTGTGCTTTTTAAATTTTTTATTTCCCTCATTTCTCATTTTGCTTTGTCAGTGGATGGCGACTGCTTTGTATTTCTTAACCCCCTTAAAGGATCCTGAGGAGATTGCTCAGGTGTTCTCTCCAGCCTTTACTGTACATCGTATGTACGCTGTCTATATCGCAAGACAGTGTGTTGCCTTACCCAGAGTGAGAAAATTGTTGTGTTTTGCATTATCAGATTAGGAAGATTTGGTTCCTTTACTTCGCCTGAAAACATGAGTATTTTGGGCTCTGCAACACAATGAGATTAGGACTGAGTGTTGTACAATTCTGTCTTGCAAATATCTGATGAGACGGTTCCTTCTTTTAGCGGACTTGTGTTGGTGGCTTACCGTGTACAAGACCCTCAGGTGGGAGCTCTGTGGCTTACAGAATTGGACCAGGCTGTGCAGTTCTGACTGGGCACTTTCTATAATTACACTGTGTGGCTTCTGGCTCCAACTAATGACACGAGTCCAGATCTTAAAAGGAGAGGCACAGTAATCTGTGTGTGCTTTGGAAAGATAATATATACAGGTTTTCCTCTTTTTCTCCTTTAAATCTCTTTAAAAATAAGTTTGTTTGAGCAATGTAATTATTATAGATCTGGCGATTTTCATGAACCATTTCCCAAAGTTCATATTTATTGTAAACATGTACACATATAATTATGGTACATCGTCATTTTAAACATGTACGCATGTTACATGATTATGGTAAACATTTTGCTCTTATAATCGCTTTATTTTTTTTAAAGGAACTTAGTGTTGATGAAATATACTGGACAAATAGCTTTTAAATGTAGGCTGAAACCTACTAGAAATCCAAGCAGGAAAATAGACGATGGCATCACAGACTTTCATCTTCTAGTCAGTATCAGTGTAGACATTCTAGCATGATCAAAACACTTTGGGCTTGGACTGCTCTCTCCAGAAAAAGCAAGACAGCTTGGAAGAGGAAATGTGTTGTGGTCTAGCTGCATAATTAGGGGCTTCAGTTGAGCTCCTGAGATTGCAGTTTTTATGCTGTGATATTTGACTGTCAAAGTATAGGCTGAAACCACTAATTACTCAAAAAGTGAGCAAGCAAATATCTGGTGACTCTGCTATGAACAAACATACAGGTACTTCAAGAAAAAAATGTGTGTATGCAGCCCCAATGTACAATATAATTGCCCCCCTTTCACTTGGCTAGGTGTAGCCTGACTCTGTTGAACACGAAGTTATTGATAGTCTTTAGGGTTTGCACAGCTTGAGTTTGTGTGAGCTCCTGCGTTGGAAGTTTTTTGTACTATATGCTGTTGAATCTATGATGAGAGTTGTAAAATGGTAGCCAGTTGGCATAGTTATGTTTCGCTCTCCTCCACCCTAACTGGAGATAAAGTGAAGGATTTAGGCAGGTATTTCAGTTGTGTGGGCTTTGGCTCCTTCAGTATTATCTTGATTATTGAGTCCTTTTTGTGTAGTAGTAGGTCCCCACTCTTTCTTTCATCTTAGTGAGAAATCACCTTAGCCTATGTCCTGTGTGATAGGCATAGAATGTTAAGGATATTTGCTGGCCTGTTCCAAGAAAGGGCCACATTAACTTGAATGAAGCATTTTTTTACACATTTTTTTGTGTCTTTTGTTCCTTAACTGTTTTGATTGTATATATTTTTTTACGTATCACTTAATCTGTGATGCACATAATATTTATGTGAATCTAAAAATCTGTCACAATAGAGAATAGGAATTACAGTTGGAGGGCTTGTTAGGGAATAAAAATATTTGAACCCCAAATGTTATAGTCTCATCTCCACTAATTATTTTTGCAGAAAAAGCTAAAAACTCTGTTATAATTACTATATTTACTTATTTATACTTTCAGGTTGGGCTTTTCTTATTTAATTTTTAAAGGACATTTGCTTTTAATATTGTTTCTTGATGCAGAAACTGTAGAGTACTTTAAAAATAAAACCCCTAAGATAATAGATACATTTTTAAACACTCACAAATTAACAGTCATTCTTGAAATGTTTACTAGGTTTTTTGGCTCCAGACCTCTCTTTAAACTCAGTGGTATTTCTAAATTTCCAAGTGACTTTTTAATAAAAATTTTAAAAAAAGGAAAACTAATAAGGTAATGTCATTTATTCTTTTTATTTTACCATTCTCATATCTTCATGTATGTCTATAAATAACCAGGATGCTGCTTCGTCACCGGCAGTGTGTAGGATTTATACATTTGGAAGTTTGGCACAACAAATAGGGAATTAGAGTAGAGGTTTTCTTCCTGTAAAAGGGCTCCCACTTGATTTTGTGATCATAAAAGATGCTTTTGTTTTACAACCTCTGAAATGACTAAATATTGCCCTTTGGAAAACCTGAATCTTTGCACTTGTTTTTTCCAGAGTCTACCTCAGTTAACCAGGCATAGTTTTAGGAGGAACTGAACTGAAACCACATTTAAATTCTGTTCATCATCTATGCTGATTTGTTTAAGTACTTCCTTCTCTCTCCTCTTGCCCTCCCCCCCACTACCTTTTTTTTTTAAACTTGAAATTTTTATTTAAAATATTTGCCTTTGCAAAACCATCTATTCCAAATTAAGCTTCTATGAAATGCCTGGATGATTCTTTCTCCTTTTGGTGTGGCTTCATTATTTGAATGTATTTCGTTTCAAGGAGCAGTTTCAAACACTTTTTTTCTCATAGCTTCATAAATGCAAACTAAATGTGATAACAGTAAAAATCTTGGAATCTAACTGTTCCTGTGTCCATTCTCTAAGAACCCACGTATTCTATGAAAACACACAGAAATGAGCACAGGTCTATTCATGTGTTGGTACGGCAACAGGGAGTTGCCTTCAGTTAACATTTGTCCGGTTTCCAACGGATCATTACATGTTAAGATGGTTTGTGTATGGTTAAAATTTGTGTTTCAGTGTTTGTCTCTCAGTATTTTGAACCTAATTCAAAGAAAAAGACATTTCTAAATTGTATTTCTTAAACGTACTTTTCCTTATATTTTGTGCTGCTACTTTGCTAGTCTCATGAGCTTAGGTGTCTTTGTGCATAGGTTATGATTTGGTAATAAATTTCTAGAGTGTTACTTGTTGGTGTTTTCTTTGTGGTTCCTATTTAATCTGCTGTCACTGGTCCACTTACTGCCACCAGCGAGAGTAACAAACCCCTCACTAGTAGGGAATGACTTTTCCCAGAGTTTCCATTCTTAAAAAATCACATATTGTAAACCTGAGCTCTTGTGTGTGCTGTGCATTATACTGATAATTTCAAGTTTGATGCAGGTAAGATAAGAGTGGCTTTTTAATTAATTCTAACGGGTTTAATAAATATACTTGCCTTACTCGTGTAACGCCATTGCAAAATGGATGTTCCATATGGTGAATTTTCCAGATGACTGTATCTTATTTTACAAATCCCCCAAAACTATTTTCTTAATTCATAGACTTTATTTTTTTGAGCAATTTAGATTTACAGAAAAATTCAACAGTGAGGAGCGTTCTTCTTGCCTCCTCTTCTCCCCTCCACAACGCTTCAAGCCCTTTTTATTAATATCTTGCTTTAGTGTAGTACACTTGTGATACTTGAATCACTGTTGGTACATTATTACATTATTACAAAGTACATAGTTTACATTAAGGTTCACTCTGTGTTGTACAGTTCAGTGCGTTTTGATACAAGTAAAGTGTCGTAGATCTGCCATTACAGGATCATACAGAGTAGTTCCAGTGCCCTAAAAATCCTCCTGGCTCTGCTGTTCATCTTTCCCCCTCCCCCGAACCCCGCAAGCGGTGATTTTTTTTTTTTTTTTACACTGTAGTTTGCTGTTTCCAGAATGTTATATAATTGGAATCCTACAGTTGCTTAACAGTTTGCACTTAAGGTTCCTCCATGTCTTTTTGAGGCTTAATAGTTCGTTTCTTTTTGTCTGTTACATGGATGTTCAAGTCTGTTTGAAGGACATCTTGGTTGCTTACAAGTTTTAGAAATTGCTATAAACTGCTGTAAATGTTCATGTGCAGTTGTTTGTATGGACCTAAGTTTTCACTTCATTTGAGTAAATACCTAGGAGTGTGATTGCTGGAATATATGGCAAGAGTGTGTTTCATTTTGTAAGAAACTGCCAAACCGTGTTCCACAGTAGCTGTACCATTTTGCATTCCCATCAGCAATGAATGAGTGTTCCTGTTGCCCCACCTCCTCTCCAGCATTTGGTGTTGTCAGTGTTCTGATTTTGCCAGTCTAATAAGTGTGTACTGGTATAACATTGCTGTTTTAATTTCCAGTTCTGTAATGACATGTTGAGCATCTTTTCATATGCTCATCTATTTTTAGTTGGCTTTTATTGAAACCTTGCTAGAATGTATCATACTTGTTCTCTGACTTTGTAAAATAGAGAACTTGAGCTTAACCTTTTCATTGTGATTCAGAGTTATCTTTAAGATACGCTACCCTCAGCAGCTAGCAGGGGTGGGGGAAGTGGGGGAGGGGGGGTGGGGAGCAGGGCTTTTCTGCCTGTGACTAAATGGTCTTTGAGTTTTGGTGTTTGCTCTTATAGCATTTTTACTCTTCTGTTGATCAGGCTGACCACCTTTATTCCTCTTCCAATTCCTACCTCCAGTCTGTGGTGAACCCAGTAAAACAGTCTTTAAAGCACTTGTTAGAATTGTGGGTAAATTAGGAGTATGGCCATTTGGGGATGAGGAGGAGTAGGAAGCCGCACAGTCTTTGAGCTTTGGTGCTTTGTGTCATTTCTCTAGGCTGTGGCCTTTTTAGCTTTATCTTTGGTTCCCAGAAGTGTTCCTGGTAGACCCAAGTGTGAAGTAGATGATTATGCTTGATTATATTGTCATGTCATTCTATAATATTTATAGCTGGAAAGCACGTAGCATCAATTTAATTCCAGGGCCCTACCCGTCTTGCTGTGACCATTACTGAGGATTTGGTCTGTTAAAGCCTATCAAGGAAAAGAACTAGGAAAATGGGACAAAAAATAGGAAACATTTGTGGCCACAGCCTTCCCACTCACTTCTGTCCTTGCTACTTTCTCCAGTGCAGGTCTCCAGTGCTGCCTGGTGATGTGACATGGTGACTAGCTGATATGGTGGAGTGTACTTGAATGTTGGGGTGTTTGCCCAGAGAAGCCAGGGAGGTAGTTGGAAACTGGGGGGGAAGGTATAGGCATTGCTTGGCCAGTGTCAGCTGCTGCCTTGCAAATGGATAGCCAGAAAGGGCAAACGTGGGCTATCAACTCAGGCTTGGATTCTGGAGGCTAGGGCCAGCGTGCTTTCTTCCCTCCCTGACTGGACATGACCTCAGGCAGCTGCAGCTGGCCCAGACAGACACAGGGGTTCACCCGGGATGCGTCCGGTTCCTTACTCGGCACCGCTGCTCCTGCCACACCAGGACACGTGGGAAAGGAATCAAGGGAGAGGACTGGTGTGTTCGGTGGCTACTTCCTATCCTCTTTATGATCGGAAAAGTTGATGGCCAACTCTTCTCTAATTTTAATTCTCCTAAGGTCTTCTCTGGACCTTTCATATAAGTTTTGAGAGGCGCTCAGCAGCAACCCAGGGCAAATGAAATTGGGAGCAAATGACTTGGTGCAGGCCTCTTATCTTACAGGTGAAGACCCGAACCCAGAGAAATTTTACCATGTATTTTCAAGATCACATTTTGAACTGGGAAAGGAGACTTGTATCTATTTTTGATCTTGAAGAATGCTGCAGATAAGCTTTAAAGAAAGTAAGCCAGACAGCAAAAACGTTCCTTAAGGACCTTTAAGCCTCTGAAGCATGATGCCAATACGATTATTTACCCAAGTTAGTGATACTTAATAAGAAATAGATGATAAATTGACATCAGAGATTGGAACTAACATTTATAATGTTTGCTATGTGCTAGATACGTTGCCTGTATTGTTTTATTAAATCTGTAAATTAGCTGTAAGATATGCCATTACTCTTTTTTTGCAGAAGAGGAAACTGAGGTTTGTAGAGTGACTTGCTCTAATCATTTGGCCCCTAAGAAGTGGAAGAAGGGATGGAATTAGGTCAGTTTGTTCCAGAGCTTATTCCTTTGTTTGCCGTATTCCAAGATTCCTTTTAACAGTGTAAATGCAAAAGTACTCAATTCTTGAAATAAATGTTATATTCACTCATTTTTCTGAGGCTATTAAAATTCATTCTTACCTTCTCTTTACTATAATGCTTTTTTTGGGGAAAGATTTATTTATTTACTTAGAGAGAGTGGAGGAGGGGCAGAGAGAGAGAGAGAACCCCCAAGCAGACTCCCTGCTGAGCATGGAGCCTGATGTGGGGCTCTGTCCTAGGACCCTGAGATCATGACCCGGGCTGAAACCAGGAGCCAGATGCTCAACTGACTGAGCCACCCAGGCGCCCCACCTGTAGTGCTTTTTTTTTTTTTTTTTTTACCAGGAGACTTTTAGGCTCTCGTGTTGTGGGATTAACATGAATTGGGGAATGTCACTGTCAGAGCTGTGTCAGAGTGTAAATGTACAGCTACTTGTTTTGCAGGACAGACTTTATTATATGAGCCAGTCATTCTGAAAGTTTCCATGAGTTGTATTTAGACCACCAACTTAAGCGACATAAGGCTCTACCAGTTATTTTTATTAAGAAGATCCCTGACAGTGCTCTGCCCACTGGATGACAGCTCCAGAGTCATTAGCTGTATGTATGGTCACTGTCAAGTACCAGGAGAGCCACCTCTGTGTACTTGGCCCCAGTTCATTGTCTGTGTTTGAAGCGCTGCCCCAGAGCTGAGTTTAGTTCTGAATGTTCAAAATGCTTTCAATTAGCACATCTTGAATAACTTTTTTAGACAAATAACTAATCATGGTATGACTACTGTATTACAGAACATAAATCCTAAACTATAGTGTTAGTAATTATTACGTAATTAGAGATGGATGAATCAAGCTTCGTTTGCAATTTGTAAAATACCTCAAGCTATTTTTCAAACATTTTGAAATATGTTTTGTAACATTTCTCAAATGTACTTTACCAGGCATATTTCCTCTAATTTTTAAACCCTTGTGTATTTTAAGGGAAATTTAATCCATATGTTTCTGATTCATTTGCACTTAACTCATCAAAGTTATTTTTTAAGAACAATTTGGTTTCCAAGCAGCCTTAGGAACCCTTGTCATGAATTCCATCAGCCTTTTTTTAAAAAGCCTTTTCCCCAATCTAAACTTTTTTCCTCCAAAGATAAATGTGGATGAAATATTTCAGTTCGGTTTACAATGCAGAGCCCATATTTCAAAATCTAAGCTAGTTCTGAATTTGGTGTAATACGTTATTCTGCCTTTACTGAAAGAACTTGCTTCATTTGTTTCTCTTCAAAGCAGGTCTCTGCAAAGAGCTTGTAATAAATAACAGTGTGCTCTCTTGAAAACACAGTGCACTGACGTTTTCTGTACTGCCTTCCCAAATTCACAGCACCGGTGACAAATGTGGGTCCATCAGACATCAAATGAAATTAACTATTTGGGGGGTCCGTCATGTATATGATGGATATGCATACGTATTCAGATATGCATGTATACATTCATAAAATGCTTACATTCTTATAGATTATCTTCTTTGTTTTTACCTGTGCTTACAAACTCTAGCAAGACATTACTGTGTTCTGAATTAAAATTAACAGTTTATTGGGAAACGACTGTAATTGTTCTCATCTCTCTCCAGAAATGTTTCTCACCTGAGATTTAGTTCAACAGGTTTGTGTTGCCTAGCAGTCGTTCTGCAAGCACAGCTTTTTGTGTAGTTTTAATTCCGCGGGGTGACTGTATGAAATCTTCCTAGAAAAAGGAAGGTCATTGCAGTGAAGGTAAAAGGAAATACGTTGCCAGCTAATTGGACAGCATGTCATACACCAGAGTGACTCTGGAAGAGATTTGCTGAAACATAGCAACAAAGGAAACGGGGTGCTCAAGGCAGCTAGCAGCCACATTCAGAAGTACTCACAGGAAAAGAAAGGCGCCATTTTCTTGGGCTCTCATTAGAGGATTGCGTGCAATACATATTTGCTAATCACAAGAAATAACCTCTTTAGTTCCTGTTCTTGGTGGAGACTGTCATTTTTTCCCCTGAGTTGTTTAATGTGGGATGAAAACGAAACATCTTTTCTGTACTTTTCAAAGCATACTGGTTGCTTATGTATTTTGCTAGTTAGTGCTGTAAATGAACTCTTAATATTTTAGGAAAAATTTTTATGATTGATGAATTCCTTTTAAGAATTAACACCTAATCTTTTTTTAAATTCAAACCAAAATGAAAAACCTCTTGTATGAGGGGATACTTTACCTTTTACCTTGTATTTTTCCATATGATAATTATACTTTACAAAGGAAATATGCTTATAAGATTTTTAAGGTAGTTTTTAAAAAGCAATGTTTATAGAAATCAAGTCAGCGCCTGCTCTTCTGGCTCCCAAAAGCCCTTGGCCTATAAGTCAGTCGTGACTCGGCCTCATTTCGTTTGACTCCTGGGGCAGAATTGTGCTGGTCATCGTCACTGGTAACCTGGAACAGTGTTCTGCAAACTGCTGTGATGGTGCCTCTCCATCAATAAGATATTTGTGAATTTTCCACTCTGACTATATTGGTAATTTGCAGAATATTTGTAATTTATGGTAGCATTTGTATGTAATTTATAACCATATTCACAAAGTTAGAAAATTTAGAGACTGTAAATATGAAAACACTGACAAATAATTTTATTGGTACAAAATGCCCTCTAAAAATTATGACGAATATTTGTACTGAGAGCCATGAGATTAAATCTACTCCATGGCCTCAGTGGGTACAGTGATTCAGTGTATTTCAGTGCTTAGTTTCATGACTATTGTGGTGAAAAAGTTACTTCACAAAAGTGTATAGATCCAAATGGAAGAAATAAATCATTGGCTGCAATTAAAAGTCATGAGCTCCATTAAAAATGATTAAAGATCATGCTCACTAATTATGTAGAAGTTTTCATTTACCTTTGGCTAAACCTGTGAACCTCTTCATTTGGAAGGTTTTTAAAGAAAGAGGAAATTTATTTCAAGGTTAAGTTGCAGATATTAGAGTTTTTAGTAAGAGACTCACTGTTTTTGGCAATGAAATCCTGGAACAGTGGAGAAACACCTACAGGAGGTTAGGAACTGGGTCTTCCACCGGCCTGCGTACCTGACCTGCAGGTGCCCAGGAATTCCAGTTCCCAGTCAGTCCCACCGGTGGTTTCCCCAATTCTGCGCAGTCTGGTCGCGATCGTCCTCGAATGCCTTGGTACAAGTGTAATTCCTGTTGTGAGTTTTCCTCTTCCCAGTCTTACAGTAATTCCTCACTTGTAGATACGATGTGAATGTCACCGTCCATTTCTTCCTTTTCACTTGTCAGGGATCCCTGTGCCGATGTCCACAACTGTTTCTGCGGCTTCTGTTAAAACCTTCCCCTGCAGATGGGTCTGTTGTTGCCCTGCTCTTTCCATTGGCTCGCGGCCGCCTAAGGCGATGCCGTTCCTGGCTGGCCTCTCCTTGCTCTTGGAGGAGGAGAAGGACTCTTCAAAGTTAAATGCGAACGGAACTGTGAAAGGGAGAGCAAGAGTCAAGCAGAGGTCCTTCATTTCTAACAGGAAAGTGTTAAGGTCTGAGAGGCAGACTAGAAGGGAGACTAGAGGAAGCAGGATATGGAGTTTTCAAAGGGAAGGAATCCTCATGTATTCTGTGACTAAGCAAAGCCTGCCACGAACCACAAATGTTTGGTCTTATTTTCACTGCGTGTACTCTGGACAGAGCCTCACTCCTGCTGTCTCGCTAGAGATCGGTCAGCCGTTTACACAAGGGGCTGTTGGTTGGATCACGAGAGTCGTTACCACTTCCAAACCGTGTGACTGTGGACAGGTTACGTATCCTGTATCCTCTCCGTGCCTCTTGTCATCCCGCCTGAAAATGGAGATGATAAGAAGACAGGACCGTTGGGCAGATGAAATGAGATAGTGAATTTGAAGTGCTTCTTAGTTTCTGGCACTGTGAGAAATCCTTGGTAAATGTGTGCTAAGCTGGCACACGACAGGCTTTCCCAGAGCCAGTTGCTGAATATTAAGGAATGCTGCAAGTGTTCTAACCATCGATAGCTTGGAATTGGCCTCAGTGGGCGTGTTTATGCCACGGAAGTCAGCAAACACTCCAAGTCGAGGCTGCCTCTGCACACCCCCTTAGAGAGCCAGTTTACCAGCACAGCTCTGGTTAGCTGTTTTTATTTTGTGTGAATTTTTTTCTTTTTTCTCTGCAAGTAAAGCAGCCCTGGATGCCTAGTCTAGCCCTTTGTCAGTCCCTCTGAAATAAGTAGATGCAGGGATGAATAATATTCCTAACCCTTGCCAGTCATAGTGAATAGGGTCAGATTGATTCGCATTGAGGCATTTGTGACTCGGGGTGAATGGCTGTTTGGGATCCTCCCAAATTAGGGCCACTCTGTTTTCTGAGCTAGACTTTACTCCAGTACTTTTATCGCAGTGTAGTAGAAATCTGAGGACACCAGAAATAGACCAAAGTGTTGTACTACTCTTGTATTCTCTGACAAATACAGCCTGAGCCCTATCTAGGCAATGCCCACACTGCTTTCAGCCCTTTGCTAAAAGTGAGATTCTTTAATTGTCCAGAAGGTTCTGAACCCCAGAATTGGCATGGCCTACCTAGTGGTTGCAGACATGTATACATAGAAGTGTTTTCCCAGGCATTTGTGAGAACTATTTGGCTATTTTCTAGCAAACGTGGTAGGGGCAAGAGGAAGAGAGGATTCTGTTCTCACTTCTTTTAATACCTTTCCTGATCCAAAAACTGGAGTTTAGTGGTAGCACCCAATTAGAACTCTTCTTGCCTCAGTTAGCACACCATCACATTTCTCCCTATTACAATAGAAACAGAAAAGCAAGCATGATTTCTCAACAAAGAGGCTCTTTATATCGGGAATTTACAAGCTACTTGCTGTTTTTCTAATTGCAAATACATGCACACCTTCTGGAGGGTCACAAGATCCTTGTGTATCTTGCTTAAAAATCACCCACTGGAGTTGTAGTTTGTTAGCCCCACTTGCTTTTCACAAGGAGGAAAAAGTGTTACATGATGTCAGAGGGTCTCAGGTTCCATGGAGTGGAGCTTTCCAAGGTTTTCCGTGTATAGGAGGTTTTCTGTGCAATGCGTGAGGGATTATGTAGGAAGGGGGTCTGGAAGATCTAGCCAACACTTTTTTTTTCCATCTATTCTAATTTGAATCTTATACAAAGATTATGTATGTAGGTCTATTTAGACCTTTATTAAGTCACTCAAGTTACTGAATGCCCAGCAGATTCTAGATAGAACCCCTGCTTTAAGGAACTTGTCCTGCTAGAGAAAGCCTGGAAACAAACCCTCTCACAATACTATGCATCGGTAACAGTGAGCATGTGATTGAGAAGCGGTGTGGAGGAGGAAAAGGACAAAGAAGGCTTCGCAGAGGACGTGATGTCAGCCATGTTCTGAAGCATGAAGAGGAGTTTGGCAGGTGGCAGGGGAAGGAGCACTAATCCAGGTAGAGATAGCCGTCATCTTCCTGGTGACTTGTATCCGAGGACGGTTGCCTTTTATTAGAGCGAGTTCTTAAACACTGTTGTTTGTGGGTAGGGAGCGGTGTAATCATTGCTTCTTGTACTTGGTATGTTGTAGGCTCTCACATCCCCAGTGGGCGAGGAGAATCTATAATCATACAAGAAGGTCTCCTTTCCTCATTGTGACCCTGTAAGCAAAACCGTTCTGAGGAACACTGATGTGAAGAAACGTGTTCACTGCAGGATGATGGCAAGACTTGGATTTGAAATCCGCTCCTAAGCAGAAAGCCTAGAGCAAAATTGGGTATCTAGTCTATGGACATGGTCTAAGTAAACACAAATTTTATTTCCTTTTATGTCCAAGTCGCTTCAAGGCACCTTATTGTGATTCCTGGTTATAGTGTTGTTGATAAACTGCTTGGCCTGCGTGCTCTACCGGGATGGTGGCCGTCCTGGCCACGGCCACAGTGCTCCTCTCAGTGGTTTGATTCGTATGTGCCATGGATGATGACACAGTTCTGCAGTCACAGTCTCTTCCCGGTGCTACATAATTCCCCCTTGTTTTTCCAGGTTCACGTGCAGTCTCTTAGTCCGTCTTGGAGTCGTCTGTAGGATAGATTTTTTCCCTGTAAGAACCAAGCCTACTTTGTAAATCAAAAGGCACTTCTTAATTTGCAGTTGTATATTAAATTCACACATTTCAGATTGAAATTCGCACACAATCTATTTTGCATTACTCACACTTAATAGTAATTTCTTTTGGCTATCGCCCTCAGGCTATATAGGAATGAAAAAAATAGATTTGAGCTCTTTATTTCGACTATGTTCACAGATTGTAAATCTAATTAGTTCTGATTTTTTTCCTCTCTTAAAGTAACATACACATTACTTTCTGAACCAAGTCTGGTTAAGTAGGGACAGGTTTGCCTTATAACCATGTTCATTTTACCTAAATTATGCTGTCAATTCATTTGGAAAATTCACCTGTTTTTCTGCCCTAATTTGTTGCATCAGGTTGATGTGTGCCACTAATAGATATGGTATTCACCTGTGAAATGGCGGGGAAAATTATGTCCAGATTAGATAATGCTTTAAGACTGACCTATTTCAGGGTTGGAAGGGACCTTACAGATCACTGAGTGCAGTGTTTCTCGTACTGAGCTGGAGAATCCATTTGTTCTTTGAGAAATGTTTAAATACTGTGTTTTCACTAGATGAACAACCACAAAAAATATACACACAGACCTCTCTGAATGGAGAACTACCATGAGATTTCAAAGGTTGTATGACTTGGCTCCAGGATCAAGGTTTCCTGTAGACCTAAAGGAATTTAGCAATCAGGCAGTATCCTGGGGCCTCTGGATGGCGAGACCAGGGTCTCTCTTCATCACATTGGACTCCTATTAAATATGTAGTGAATTGAGGGCATAGCTCAGATGACAGTGTCATGCCATCCCCAAATTCCTGTGGGAGGCAGCTGGTGTTACATATTTGAATTGTTTTATATTTCTGGCATCCCTGGTGCTATCTGAATTATAAGGCGGCTGTGGCCAGGAGCTTCCATTCTAAGAGTCCATGATAGCCAAGCAATTCTTGTCATTCTTTGAGTCTTTATCAGATGTGCCCAGTGGTGGGTGGTGGATCAGTCAGCTTTCTCTAGGTAAGACAGATAATGAAGCAACCCAACACGTTGGTGGCTTGTATGTCTTATTCACATAGCTATATCATCGACAGCTCTTCTTTGGCTATGATTCCGCTCCCTGCATTGTCTTCATTTTGTGATCTGTGATGCCTTCAGTAGCCCCCCTATCCTCATGACATAAGGGAAAGAGGAAAAGGGCTCAGAAGCATTCAAAAGTTCTTAACTTCAGATGGTTCATGCATTACATCTGCTGTGTTTCATTGGTCAAAGCAAGTCACGTGCTCAAAGCCATTGTCAGTGAAACTGGCAAATATTATTCTCTCCACAAGGTGTCACATGGCAGTAGGTGGAGATGTATAATCCTCTTCCAGGGAAGAAGTTGAATAATTGGGAACAATAATACACTCCACCATCAGTGACGTCCAGCCACCCATGCAATGGTCCACCTCGCAGTTACTCATCATGCTGGGTGACCGGACAGTTCAATTTGGCTTCCTGTTTTTAATTCTCATTTTTTCTTATTTGAAGGTTTTAGAATTGGGACGCCAGCTTTAGGGCCGAGTGGACACTGAGAGACCTTGTCTTGTGCTCTTCTTTTTCTTGTCAAGGAACTGAGGCCTGTTGAGGTGATTGGCCCAAGATCACATGGCCAGACTTCACTACAGTACTCTCCTCACAACACCCACTTGTGAAAAATGTTAGATAGGAATCGCTGCTTTGCTAATTGTAAAAGAAAACCCCTTTATTGTTCCTGAAATCATTCCCCGTCTGAGAGACCAAGAAATACAACAGAACCTGAGTGGTCGATCTTGGAATGGAAACTGACTCAGTTTTCTATCCATTTTCTTTCCAGCCACATTTGTGTTAGAGGCAACCTATTTAAATTTATTATGTAGCCTCAACAGAGCACCAGGAGTTGTTCAGTACTATAGTAAGTCACAGTTCCTGCCAAGGCAGATCGTGTCTCTATTTTATAAATAGTCTGCACCCTGTGCTTATTTGATTTAAACTAAACCTGTACGTAGTACGCGGTATGTTTCCTTCCAGGCTTTGTGTGGGGGAACAGTAGGTGGAGGACTGCTGATGCTGGAGACATGAAACGGGGGGCGAGCTGTGCAGTGGGTATTCCTTGGGCTTCTGATGTCCTCGTGGTGCTCAACTGATAAAAATAACCCAGCACTGCTGGTGGGAAATGTGGATGACTTTTCTTCAGCCACTGACTTTCCCAGCACCCCACCTCTGCTCTTCAGAGATTTCACATGCTGAGGTCGATGACCAATGAAAATGTGATAAAATAGATGGAAGTGACTGGAGGAGCTCCCGGGCAGAGGACCGTAGTTGAGGGACAACAGAAAGAGGCAAAATAGATGCTGCCACTCTTTGGGGATGGGATGGTTATGGGGGAGACGGAAGTGCTTATTTCACAAGAGGCTGACAAGATTCGAAAGGAGAGCACATGGGATGATGGCTTGTGTGGCCCAGGGAGCCTTTCAGGTACAGTGCACTCCTTTCCCTGAGGGGAAGCTTGCAGGCCAGCACCTATTGGTGAATGACGGTACAAATCTTGGCCAGCCGTTCTAAAATCTCTTAGAACTGTGAACAGAACAATTCAAATGTGTTTGTGTTTGTGTTTGTTAGACAACACAGGTCACGAAGCGCCCGGTGTATCTTGTAGAGCTTCAGCACGGCGGAGGTTAAGCGGCATATAGGGTAGAAAGAGCACCCCCTCCCCGAACACACAGTTTCCCCTGTAGGCTATGACAGGGAAAGGGAAGAGGAGGAACGGACCTACCGAAAGGGAGTTAATTGGAAACTTCTCTGGCATGTGGAGACTGGAGGCAAGATTAATCCGATTTGATTTTGAAAAGGCCCATTTCTGTTTTTTTCTCTTCTTTTCACCTCCTACAACATTTTGTCCCTTTGACTCAAGTGCCTAATTCTCTTGTGTTTTCCAGAACCTCATCTTTTGACATCCCACTCAGCCTGTTCCACATTGCATCAAAACAATCTCTCCATCCACTGTGTCAGTGAGAATGCCCTTTCCCTAGGTGCTAGGTGGTAGGAAAGCAATCTGACTAAATTTTATGACACGTATTGACATTGTGGCACTTTTTTTTTTTAAAGGTTTTATTTATTTATTTGACAGAGAGACAGCCAGCAAGAGAGGGAACACAGCAGGGGGAATGGGAGAGGAAGAAGCAGGCTCCCGGTGGAGGAGCCTGATGTGGGGCTCGATCCCACAACACCGGGATCGCGCCCTGAGCCAAAGGCAGACGCTTAACGACTACGCTACCCAGGCGCCCTGACATTGTGGCACTTCGTGTAATTTACTTCCTCAGCTTGCTTTCCCCAATCTTTCCTTTCTTCGGCTGCAATTCTGAATCACGCCTAGGTATAAACCTTGAATATATCAAGGTTCTGGATAATCAGGGTGATTATCAGAACCATTTGGGGAGCTTTTAAAAATACACATGCCTGTACGCCCTCCCTGATTTTGCGGGCTTTGGAGTGATCTAGGTGTCTGAATTTTTAAAAAGTTTCCTGGATGATTTTAATTGAATCATCGATTTCTTTGCTTCCCTGGTAAAGAACTCTTACATAGGGAAGTCTGGTTTCTCTTGTTGCTTGCCATTCTTGAGGGAGGCACTGTCTTTCACCTTAGTATCTTAGTAATCCTCCTAGAATCAGCTTTGGTTGATTTTAGTTGATTTTGATTTTTAAAATTCTTTGGTTACTTTTAGAAGAACCAAACAGATATTCTTAGACTCTCTTCTCCCTGCCCAAATTCCTAGCTCGTAAATTCATCCACCTCCAGGGATTGGAAACACTACAGTGCTTGGAATTGCTTGATTTAAAGAAGGGCAAAACCTACTCTTAGACCTGATCTTATTAGATGGTCCAAATTCCCTTCCCCTTATCGCTTCTTCCTTTTTTAGGACCTCTCTTTACCTACCTCTAACCCCAGGAGTTTTTTACTGTGTAAGAAGGTTATTTCAATTGTTGTAAATGTCTTATCACTCCTATTTAATTACCACTCGCACAATCATGGCAATCATGGGTATGCATTTCATTAAAATGTATTAGATTTGCTTTGTTTTAGATTTTATTTAATGCTAACACTGAACTGTGTTTATGTGTTGCTCTGATACCATGCCTGTCTACTCAAAAATTAATAAAACAAAATGGGACAGTTGTCTGGTAACATTTCATTTGTATGTGACTGACAGTTTGGCACCATTGCAATGAAACCCAAGTGTGAACAACAGGCCTGAGTTTCCTAGGCTGGCTAGAGCCAGATAGTTGGGCATTCTCATCTTTCATTTGGAATTTTAAAGCAATTGCAATCTCCCCAACTTTCTACCAAGGTAGACGGGTGTATGTGTGTGTATGTATATGCCTTTGAGGGTGGAAGAGGGATCTTTGCCAAGACTTTTGGCAACATCTCCAACCATGTCCTTATGGACAAGGTAGAGTGATGTAACCTGAATGATAGTTACATGGGTTCTTGGCTAATAGAATGACTGTATCAAAGGGTATTAATTAGTCGGTCTGTGCTGCACTGGAAAGAAGGCTTACTACCATGCCAAAGGACCTTGTACATGACCCTGTTCCCCAAGTGTTTTGGTAGAAGGTGAGGATGAAGATATCAAATTTCTAGATAGCCCAAAGCTGGGAAGGAGAGATTATATTGAAGATTATTGAACACCATTTAAAAAGAGCTCAGTAGGTGGAAGGAAGAGCTGGAATGAGCAAAATGAAATGTAAAGAGTTGAAATGAGGTAGAAACAGATGTAAAATCCTATACTTAATCAATTGAGTGTTGCACCACGGGGAGGCCTGGTATAAGGGTCACTACATGACAGAGGACTTTGCCAGTATGTGTTACTTGAGGGGGCTCCAACTTCCCAGAAGTTTGTCGTGAGACCCCCAGAGGACCTCCAGGCAGGTCAGTGGATCGGGGTCTCTTGAGGGCCTTGGTTGTCTAAGCTAGTGAGAAAAACCTTGGAATTGCCCATACCCACCCGATAATCCACCATTCACAGCATGTTGCACCTCTCTTCGTACTTAGTACATTACAGTTAAGTTCTTGTGCATCTGTCTTGGCTTCTTAAACTTCAGGGTAAAGACCATGGTTTACCCCATTCCAAGTTCCCAGGGCCAAATGCCTAACACAGACACAGACTAGGGAGCCCAGGAAGTCCCCACAGGCAGGGATTTTTGTCCATTTGTTCACTGCTGCATCCACGGGACTCAGAACAGTGCTTGGCATAAGGTAAGACTCAATACGTATTTAATCAAAGAATGAAGGACACATACAGATGTAAGTCTTAGCCATTCATTCTCAATGTGGTTGTGGCATGTCCTGTTAGTAAGGCACTACTTGGCTATTCTAAAACCCTCAGGAGCTTCACATCTTTTTTCTTTTGCTTCTCAGTTCTTAGTCTAGTCTCATCTCTGAGTACATTGGGCATTTGCTCAGAAAAGCCCAGATAGGGCAAAAAAGTTTGATGATTCTTTGAAAAAGGTATACTCCAGATGTAATGAATTCATCACTGGCAGGAAGTTAAGTGCACATGGTGAAGTCAGATGGATCTGGGTTCACGTTCTATCTTAGACAGCTTATTTATGAGATTTATGACTTTGGTATAAAATCTCCTATTTTTTGAAGCCTTGGTTTTCTCTCCTGAAAGGGTAGATACTATACATATAACACAAAGTACCATCTCAATAAATGTCACTATTATTGTTACTATTTCGCCAAGGCCGTGGCTCAAGCAGGAGCCATGAATAGAAAGGGAGAAAACTCTAGGAAGAATCAAGGAAAAAGAAATCAAAAATCGCTAAACGCTTGCCTTCAAGGTTTACTTCTTTTGTATGTCAAAGCACCTGCTCCTGTTAGACACGTAAGCTCCTTGGGGTGGGGGTGGGAATAGAGGCCCTGCATTGCAGAGGGAGCTAACGTCTCCATGGTAACAACACATCAGAATCTGATGCGTGCACACCTGGTATTCTCAGGTTGCTCCACCATATGGCACCTCATATATTTCATCAAGGAAAAAAAACCACTACCTTGACCTCCCCCTACCGCGTAGGCAAACACAAGCACACATACCCACACACCCTCTCTGTCTAATGCACGGCCGCTGAACCGGTATAAGCCACTGTCACAGAGATTGGAAACACAGTTCCAAAAGCCATTCATTCAGACAAAGGGCCAGAACAGTCATTCTTGCTTCAAAGAGGTGCCCAGAAGAGAGGTACCTGACAAATACATTTGCAATTCGCCTTTTCTGTGACACTGACGCAGAATCAGGTGGTCTCTCCTGCCCCCGGCTTGCTAAGAAAGCAGCCCCATTCATAACCCTGCCAAAAGCAGAATCGCATCCTTGACCATGACTCATCTCATGACACCATTTGTACAAGTGGCCTCTCAAACTCTCCCTACATATAAATGCCCATTAAATGTTCTGCTTTGAACTAGTTTAAAAGGAAAAAGAAAGATTTCCTGGTAGGATTAAAAAAAAAAAAATGCAGACAGCCTGTAGTTGCCATGTGACACAACCAAAGAATTATGGCTGCTTAGAGATTTCCTGCTCTGCTTCAGAAACAGATGTTTTAAAACTTCATGTTAAAAGAGATGTCAGAAATTGGGGACGAAAGTCACTGTTCCTTGCAGCATATCAAAGTCTTCCTTTTCAGTGGACATCTCATTGATTTGGTTTCTTCACCACACTCCCCGGAAAGCCCATTTAAATTGACAACGCATGCTGCTCCGGCGTGCCTGGAACCACAGTGCCTTGTGTGCGTTATGCTTCATAAAGGGCCTTTGAAGACAATGTCTTAAAAAGCCACAGTTAAGAAATGTTAGAATTTAGGGTCTAGAAATGTTGGCTTACTTACGGTGCTTATGGTGGTTTTTTTAAAGTACTTTGGGTAGCCTACTGGGTAATAAATAATAGTAACCAAATGTGTCCTTCCAACTTGGGAAAGTGAGCTGTGCTCCATAAAGTCTGTAGTTCATGTTTTGAAACTGGTTCAATGTGCAGGGTTCTTGGATCATTACTTAGTTTTAATTTGTGGGAAAGGCTTTATGTTTAAAGCAATAAAAGCTTGTCCTTCCATGTCACAGCAACCTTTTGGCAATCTCACGGCTTCTTTTACTTCCCCACCCCACTTGGTCAAGAAGGAGCTTTGTGATTGCCTGTAACCCAAAAGAGAACTGTAGGTCTCTTGCAGCCTCTCTGACCTCTCCTAAACATGCCAGATATAGTCCGACTTCTCGTTACAGCCAAGATGAAGTAGCCTCATTCCTTTCAGCTCCTCTCTCACGCAGCTAAAGGACCACAGACGTAACCCAACACACAAGCGTAAGAAGATTCTGAAAGGCAGAAAGAAGGCAGACTTCCCAGGGCCCTCGGGACTTGAGGAACAGCACAGTGGTGGGTCCCCTGGGTTTCTTTATTGCCTTCTATATATTCCGGACAGGGCTCCACAGAAGCTTTCAACCTGGAATTTCCAACAGGTACAGACCAAGAGAATCTCAAGAAAAGCCTGCTTCCCATAGCCAAAAGACCAAGAAGGGGTCACCTAGCAACAGAAATCCTTTTTGGCGATACTCGCCCTGCTCCAGCCAAACATCAGTAGGAAAACCCTGCCCCCAGAGTTTCAGCAGGGCTCAACAGGGAGCTGATCTTCTACAACCCCCACCCCACAGAAGCAGGCAGTAGCGCTCCAATCCCCTGCTCGGTAGGGCTAAGCAGAGATCTTCATAATCTTCCACCTCCGACTTGGTGGAAGCAGGTGGTGCCCTAATTCCCCGCAGGAAGGGGTCTGTGGGCCAAGTGGGTAGCTGATCGTCTAGTCTCTGCTCAGGGAAAGCAGGCCCTGCTCCCGTTTCCCTGGGTAATATCAGTAGAGTTCAGTAGGTAGTTGAGCCTGACACTGGTATTAGAGAGGCAGAGTGACGTAGGAGGCTAGGTGGCATGCTGATTCCCCTCTTCCTTTTCCCCAGTGTCAGCAGGGCCTGGCAAGTTGCTGAGCTTCTGCCCCAGTCCTGCAGCAACAAAGGAATGTGAGGGAGCCCTCAGTTTCCCCACTGCCAGGGGTCTATGGGGTCCTTGGAGGCAATGGGCCGGTGGGAGTTAGTCCCCCACTTTGCTGGGAAGGCATCAGTGGGGTTAAGCCATAAATCTATAGATCCAAGAATCTGAGTGAAATCTAAATGGGATAAACCCAAATGGTGTGAAACCCATAAGACACATCATTATTAAACTTGTACAAACTAGAGACCAAAAAAAAAAAAAAAAATCTTGAAAGCGGCCAGAAAGAAATAATGCATCACGAATAGGGGAACACTAACTCAAATAACAGCAGATTTCTTACCTGAAACCATGAAGGCCAGAAGAAAATGACACAACATTTTTCAAGAACTGGAAGAAAAAAACTATCAGCCATCAGTTCTATAACCAGCAAAAATACCTTCCAAGAATGAAGGGAAAATAGACATTCTCAGATAACAAAAAAGTAAGAGATTTTGTTGCTAGGAAACCTACCCTTTCAGAATGACTGATGAAAGTTCCCCATACATAAGGAAATGATAACAGAAGAAGGCTTGGATCAGAAAAGGGAAAAAAAACATTAGAATGGGTAAAAAAAAAAATAGGGGTAAATAGACTATCCTACTTCTCTTGAGTTTCTTAAACATATCAGAAGTTTCAAGCAGAAATTCTAACACCATCTGATGTAGTGTTCAATATATGTGGAGAAAATTCTAAATTTTAGGGGCACCTGGGTGGCTCAGTCAGTTAAATGTCTGATCTCAGCTCAGGTCTTGGTCTTGGGGTCATGAGTTCAAGCCCCATGTGGGGCTCCTGCTGGTTGTGGAGCCTACTGAAAAAAAGAAAAAAGTATATTTTAAAAATGGGGAGTGTAGAGGGACCAAAATAGAAATAAAGTTTCTATCCATCACTCACAAGTAGTTGGTGCTGATACTGTAGACTGTGAGAAGTTACGAATGGCTATTGTAATATCTATAGCGACCACTAAGAAAACTATGCAGGACAAGATACACAAAAATGTTATAAATATATCAAGGTGGAATCCGAAAACATGCTCAAGTAATGCAGAGGAAGGTAAGAAAAGAGAAATGGTGGAATTAGAAAGAGAGGAAACAAACAGAATGACGTGGCTGATTTAAGCCCTAATGCATGAACAGTTACCTAAAACGTAAGTGGTTTAAATAGAACAATTAAAAGACAAAAATTGACGGAGTAGATTAAAAAAATGGCCCAACATATGTTGTTTACAAGAAACATACTTCAAATATAACTGGCAGGTAGGTTGAAAGTAAAAGAATAGAAACAGAGATTCCATGCAAACATTAATAATAGTAGTAGTAGTAACAATAAAAAACGGGAATGGCTATATTAACCTCTGGTTAAAGTAGACTTCAAAGTAAAGAAAATGACTAGAGACAAAAAGGTAATTACATAATGATGGAAGGCTCCAGTCACCGGGAAGGCATAAAGCAGTAAGATAAAAGATAAACCACTGCTCTGGTTTTGATGGCACCTCTCTCTCTTCCTCACTGCACCATAAGGGCCTTTGAAGACAAGAATCACACCTATTGGTGTGATTGCCTTCCCACCCCTCCCTCCCCCTGTGCCGGGAGGTGCTTAAGAAATGTTTTGAACCAAACGTAGTAGAAGTCTACTGTAGTTGCGGTCTGGCTCACAAGAACACCCCCTTCTCTAGGAAGGGCCTCAGAGGAACTGAGGAGCCTATGGCTATTCGTGGCACTGTGGTAGATGGTACTGACTGCAATGCCCCCCTGAAACAGAGCAAGTGTTGGCTGGCTCACTCTTGCCTTGAGGTGGTGTGAGAACTTGCTTTCCCAAAGTGCTCCCCTTTGGGGTTTTTGATAGAGTCTCCCCTTGAGTAGTTGGGTCCTAAATGTGGGGCATCTGCCCTTCAGCTACTCCACCGTTGTCTTTGTAGACCCTTCCAAGACACCTAGGGGTTCTTATGCAAATAACTTCCCAGCTCTCCTGAGAGACATATGTAGATTAGACCCCACAGTGACCCTACACAAGAAACCATATCCATAAATAATCCCAACTTTAAGACACACTGGGGTCAACCAGCATACCATTTGATTAAGTAATGCACTGAAATGTGGTGACAGGTCCCATCTCATGACTGGAATGTAAATCTGAGGGAGACTGGCCAGGAATAAACAGACACCTTTCTTGGTTGTATCATTATGATATTCGGTGGTTGGAAAGGAAATTATTTGCTTGGCAGATCTCCATAGCAACATTATGAGATCACTGGTATGTTGCTAATGACTCGGGTGCTCTTGTTTTGTAGCTTAGTATCTGCTTAGTGCCCCGAATTTGTAGGATGTGACATGGTGGCAGGTTTGCCCTAAGTCGTCAGCACCCTCAGCAAGTAAGGCCAGAGCAAGTGAGACTGTGGCTGCCGAAGGGAGATTTTCCCTTGGGGCCTTTGAGGGAGAAGCCCAGAACCATGGCCTCCCAGCCCAGCGGAAGTTGGAGGTCCAGCCCAGACATTTCCTGACTGTGTGCTCCTGAGGAGTCAATCCTGGTTCTTCTTTCTCTGGGACCATTTTCACTGCTGGTGGCCAGACTTCAAATGCCAGTGGTCATTTTATCATGGCACTCTCAAACCCAGGCTGCCTCCTCACGGCCTGACCCCGTGGCCTTCAGGTGGCTGCCTCAACCACACGCCAGGTGGCTCCAACTGGGTCACCCCACAGCCTGTCCCCATGGGACCTTATCTCCTTGCTCTTCAGCCATGCTGGTCTCTTGGCCTCGAATTGGCCTTCTACACTTGTTTATATCCTCAAAGTTAGGGCTCATCTCAGCTTTTGCTTGTCTTTTGGAGATCTCTAGTTATGACCCTTGCCATTCCCTCAGATCATCCATGCTGGGTTCCTGGCAGCCCTCAGGCATCACCCACCTAGGCAATAGCTTCTTTGGCCAGAGCCCACACTGGGTGCTCCAGCTTCTCATTCCTTCCCCTCATTCATCGCGTCCATGCTACGTAGCCCTGCTGTGATAGGGCGACCCTCCTATGTGTCCTGCTCACCTCATTCTATGGACTTTATGCTGAGGGTGGGATATCACTGTGGTTGAAAGTGTGCGTTCTGGGGCCTAGCTGCTGCCTGGCTGCAAATGCCGACTTTGTCTCTCCTGGCTGTGAGACCT
Organism: Ursus americanus; assembly: GCF_024610735.1. Taxonomy (NCBI): domain Eukaryota; kingdom Metazoa; phylum Chordata; class Mammalia; order Carnivora; family Ursidae; genus Ursus; species Ursus americanus. The sequence continues at coordinate 69,034,607 of NC_142136.1, forward strand.
GGGGCAGGTCCGTGACCTTTCTCAGCCTCAGGTTCCTTAGCTGGAATGGACATCGTCGGAGTAGCTACCTTACAGGGTAGTTGGGAAGACTTAAGTCATCAAACACATTTAGAACAGGGCCTAGCACATCGTAAGGGCTATGTACTTGCTCTTCTGCTAAGTGAATCTTCAAAAGCTAAGCCAGCTTGGGAAACCTTGTTTCTGTAACTTTGAGTTTGGCTATTGCGTTGTGCTTAGCGTGCCTTGGCCACCCAGCCTGAATGGGAAGGCTCAAATCAAAACCAGGTTTAAGGGAGGGGGAGGGAATTCGGGACACTTTTCTGTGATTTTTAAAAAAGAGTTCTCTTCTCTAAAAAATGTGAACTTAATATTAACTCCCGAAGCGGATGCCTCTTGAAGTCAACAGCCAAGGAAGAAATGCCTACAAAAAGTTGGTACCCTTTTCTCTAGTTCTTATTCCCGTTAGTCAGCTGACTCAGGATCTTAGCTCAAAAGCTCTTCTGAACGGAGTTTCTGTGTTGCAGACTGGCCGTCACAGCGCTGGGCTCCGGATCTCTCGGATCAGGGCCGAGCTATCCCTCTCTCTTAACCACAGGTGGCCTCTCCACCCTGCCAAGGACGTTTGCGTTCCCTGCAAGGAGGACCTTAATTTATTCTGCAATATTCCTGTGCTCCAAGTGAGTGTTTTTTCTGTACAGAAAAGGGAAGAAAGAAATACTCCCAGGCTGCATATCGCCATGGAGAGCAGACTCCCAAGTGAGGCCTGAAAGCCACATTTGGTGGCCGCCCTGCTTGGAGAGCACTGCCTGCCAGGCCCTACACCAGGTCGGCACCCAGCACAGCGCCCCTTCACAATTCTGCTGTGTCCCATGCACATGCCTGTCTGTGCTGCCCCTGGGGTTGCTGTCTCTGGCTTCGGCCTACGACTGTTGCCAGTGATGATGAGAGGGCCCGGCTCTTTGTCCCTACTTGTCCTGGCCTCCCAGCTGGGATCTGGGCAGACTCAGTCCCAGAAATAGCAGGATCAAGGGCTAGGGACTGTGAGAGACAGAGGGAGGGGCGAGGGCTTTCAGGACCTGGCAGTGGTGGGGGCTGGGAGGGATCAAAGGAGCGTCCTGGAGAAGAGGACAGCTGAGCTCACTTGAAAGGGGGTTCACCAGTAGGCTGCAGGGTGAGTGGGAGTGGCATGAAGAATTCTAGGGGGAAGAAGCGCCCCGGGAGAAGGTGAGGAAGTGTAGGGGATGCATGCTGGAGGAGGTGCAAGCCAGGGCGGAGCTTGAAAAGGGTGTCTGGACTCCTGGGCTGCCTCTGCACGAAGCCCCAGACCCCAAGTAAGCTCAGTTTTATACCGGAAATCTTTCATTCTGGAAGGTCCAACAGCCCAACTTTTTTTTTTTTTTTTTTTTTTTTTTTTTTTTTTTTTTTTTTTTTGCCTACAGAGGAATATGACATCTCCCTCCACAGAACAAGGTCATCCTTTAGGTTTAGGAGGAAATTTGAAAAGCATACCTTTAGCGTCTGACTCATTTACGGCTTGACACTGGCCAGCATTGCGAGGCAGGCAGCCTCTGTGCCAAGAAGGAGACTGAGGGACCCTTCAGGGGAAAGCCTCGGTCTGGAGAACAGGCAGGTGTTTGGAGGGAGGCATAACAAGGCTCTATAATTAAATCATGCTGACCCACCTCCAGGATAAGCCAGACTAAACTAATTTTACCCTCCCTCCAGGCAGGAATTCCAAAGAACCACCCTGGACAGATCTTTCAGTAATACACAATTATCCACGATAATTAATTAGCTAGTTAGACACATTTAATTAATTAATTAAGCATTTATTAAATGGTATTTATGTGACAGGCATTGCACATTCCCATAGGGGATGCAAAGAAAAGCAAAACATGGTCTCTGCCCTCCAGGAGCTCACGGCTGGAGAGAAAGATCAATAAACAAATACTACCAGTACGATGTGATACGAGCCTGTAATCACAACCAACGGCCATGGAGGAAGGAAGGCACCAGCCGTACTGCCAAGGGGCTGGAGACCGGAAGGGGAAAAGAGACGATGCTAAGAAAGATTACTATTTAGTTGAATCTTGAAGGATGAGTAGGAGTTTAATTGGTGGGCAGAGTGGGAAAGAACCTTCTAGGCAGTTCTAACAGCTTTTCGAAAGGCAAGAAGTTATAAAAAGCCTTGGTCTTCATGGGGAATGTCCCAGGAAGGCTCATTAATTCACAGCACATCACGCCATTCCCCACCTCCTGGGCGCATGGCAGTCAAGCCAATCACCCACAGCAGGCTCTCCCCAGTTCCCGTCTCCAGAGGGTTCCAGGCAGTAATAACAGATCCACAGGACGGCGCTTGAGAAGTGGCCTATTTGCCACCCTAGGATGAAAATTTTTGTGTTGTCAGATTATGAGGCATTTAGAGAAGAACGTCAGGAGACAAAGTTGGGAAGGTAGTTTGGGACCAGCATGTCAAGAGCCTTGCACGTCATTCTGAATTCCTTCAGTTGATGATAGAAAGCCACTAAAAGTTTTTAGGCTGGAGACAAACACAAACCCGTGTAGACACGGTTCTCCACCTCAGTGCTGCGAGGCATGGCGTGTAGCTATCGATTGTGAGAAGGGTGGCAAAGAACCAGTTCTTTAAAGTGAGTGTTGAGGGTGGCAAAGGCCATCCTTAGAACAGTCAGGAAGGGTAGATTTAACACCATCTCAGAATCTCTGTCACTCACCCTGGGAAGGTAGCTCAGGGGACCCGAATTCCTACTGCTGTCCTGAGAATTTCCTTGGGCCTTGGAATCAATCGCTCCCTGCCCCCTTTGATGGTGTCAGGCGCCAAAGGCCGCTCCAGGCTTCCTGTTCAGTAACTTCTCGTTCCTGGGTCATGTGACTTTCATCCTCCCTTGGCCTGGGAGCTCATACTAGCTTCCCTCTCTGGTAATGTGTGTTAGGGAGAAGCCAAAATTCAGGCCCTCACGTGTGCTGCTCCCAGTGAGTTTAAGCAGAGAGGAGGGAATGAGAGCCACGTAGAGAGGAACCACAGATCCAGTGTGGCTTCTGATTTTCCCTGTTTGCTGCCACCCCACCACCGATGCCCCTCCTCAGGGCTGTATCTGTAGGCCCTCAGGCAGATGCAGCCCTGGGAGAAGGCTGGGCCCCCAGGTTGCAAGGCTCTAGTGCTGGGGTCAGGGGCCCCCCCACCCCCGCCTTGCTTTCATGTGCTCCTCAGCTCGGCAGGGTTGGGGAGCAGACTTTCTTGAGACCGGGGCTGTCGCTGTCTATTTCTGTGACAGTGGGTGAGCTCTGACCATGCCAAGGCAGTGTGGGAGAGCAGCAACAGCTGAGCCTCAAACTTCCAGAACCTCCCCTGCTCCGGTCCCACACCGCCCACAGCAGCATGCTGCCGGCCCCACACCCAGCTCTGCCCACAGTTAGCAACAGCCCTCCGTCTCTCCAGGGTTTTCTCACCATTTCTTGTTAGTGCTTCAGGTCTGTGCACGCTTCCCTCCCACATCTGCAGGTTCTCCAGAATTGAGGTGGGGGGAGTGTTCATGCTCTTGTCAATGGCCGCCAGCTCTCTTCTCCGTACACGGTAGGCCGGGGCCTCACGGTTTAATATAGGCCAGGAAAAGCAGGTGCTCTAAGGCCTAACTATTCTAAAATCAACTATTGCTACACTTAGTTTCACTTATTTAAGAAAGCTTAAGAATAATTTAAGGCTTTTGGCAACATTACAACTTTGGCAACTTGTTATCCATCAACTACCTATTTTTTTAAAAGTTTTAAAATAGAAATGTTATTTATTTTTTGGTATAGATAATAAATTTTCTTTTGTTCAAAACTCAAAAGGTACAGAAAAGTGTGTGCTACAATAAAAAATTTCCCTCCTTCCCCAACCACCCAGTTAACCTGCAGGCAACCAGCATAACCCACTTCTTGTGGAGTGAACTTGCGACCCCACCACACCTTTCATATCATAAAAACTCTCAAACCCACAGAAAAGCTGGGAAGAGTACAGCGAACCCATTCGCCTAGATTCACCACTTGTTTTGCAACATTTGCTTTTTCTGTGTGTGTGTGTGTATGTGTGCATCTCTCTCCACACACACACACACACACACACACACACACACACACACACTTTTCTCGAACTACGTGAACATCGCCAACATCAGGACTCCTGGCTCGTAAATACGTTAGCAGGTACCTCCTACGATCAAGCACCTTCTCCACAACCATAATATCACCATCACACGCAAGAAATTTAACATTAATACAATAAAATGACATCCAGCTCCTTCCAGTTGGCCCAAGAATGTTCTTTGTGACGAAGTTTCGCTCTAGAAGCCAGTCAGAGAGCACGGATTTCCTGGGGTTGTCGCCACTCTTTCGCCTAGAGAGCCCAGATCAATTGTCTTTTGGCGGGGCCCTCAGTATGGACTTGTCTGATTATTTCCTCGTAATTAAATTTAGGCTAAAGGATTTTGACGAGGCACATAATGCCGTCCACTGCCTATCTTTGATTCTTTTTTTTTTGTTATTTATTTATTTTTATTTTTATTTTTTTATAATAATATTGTTAGTCACCATACAGTACATCCCTGGTTTTTGATGTAAAGTTCGATGATTCATTAGTTGCGTATAACACCCAGTGCACCATACAATACATGCCCTCCTTACTACCCATCACCGGCCTACCCCATTCCCCCACCCCCCTCCCTTCTGAGGCCCTCAGTTTGTTTCCCAGAGTCCATAGTCTCTCATGCTTCATTCCCCCTTCTGTTTACCCCCCCTTTCTTTATCCCTTTCTTCCCCTACCGATTTTCCTAGTTCTTATGTTCCATAGATAAGAGAAACCATATGATAATTGTCTTTCTCTGCTTGACTTATTTCACTTAGCATTATCTCCTCCAGTGCCGCCCATGTTGCAGCAAATGTTGTGAAATCATTCTTTTTGATCGCTGAGTAATATTCCGTTGTATACATGGACCACAACTTCTTAATCCAGTCATCTGTTGAAGGGCATCTCAGCTCCTTCCACGATTTAGGTATTGTGGACAATGCTGCTATGAACATTGGGGTGCATATGGCCCTTCTCTTCACTATGTCTGTGTCTTTGGGGTAAACACCCAGTAGTGCACCTATCTTTGATTCAATAGTAGCAGTTCCCTCAGAAACTATCTGTATAAGGGTGTATGATTCTCCTCTTGAAAAATTATAAAAGAATTACCTGATGTGTGGAGAATTACCTGAAGGCACAAGATGAGAGGGCAAATTTCAACTCTAATTGGCATAACACAATGTTACAGTCCTCTCCTCTTAAACTTCTGATTTGATGACATTTTTTAAATGTTCTGTCACCTTCAGATGAGCGAAAGTTCTGCCAGGGTAAATGACTTATGATGGCATGGTTCTCTGCTGTGCCAGCAACATTCTCAGGAAGCCCCTGAGTCCAGCTATAATCGGAAAGAGGGGCTCGGTGTTCGGATCCAGGGGCCATTTTGCCACACACTATTGGTTCTGGCAACACTCTTCAGCATCCAGACGGATTGTACTGAAGTCCAGTAAGCAGGTAAACTTCCCGGAGTGTATCTGATGACCCACTCATCTTGGTGCGTTACAGCAGGTGACATCCAAGATAATACATTTTACAGAAATCATGTTAAAACTCTTTGAGGCCTTTTATTTGTAAGGCTAACCCTTACAGCTGTGGGGTTTCAACTGTGCACTTCCATACGGAAGAAACTATTTCCTGAGGAAAGACTCAGTCCTGCCTTCCGGTTCTCTTCTAATCCACCTGGGATGAGATGATCTTTCATCCACGAAAGGGTAATTTTCATGGGAAATTTGAAGCTTTGCTTCCTTCAGTCATGGCCACCAAAACTTCTGAGCCTTCTTGTAAACAAGCTAGTCAGAATACCTACGTGTTGCACTGTGTTGAATGACTAAACAAATGAATAAATAAAGTGAGTTTCAAAAAAGAGCCAAAGGGCCTGCTAACCTTCCCTTCTTCTCATGTGGTTTTTGGAGATGAAGGTGCCTTTCCCTGCCCCACGTTGGAGTCTGAACGAGGTGTGGCTTGAAAAAGAATATTCAAAGTTGTAATATAATTTTATTTTTGTAAAATGAAAAATGACCTCTCGTTTTTAAAATTGAGACGACAGAATGTGAAGCTCTACACATTCTTCTGGGGGATGGAGGTAAAGGAAGGACGGTGCTCATCCCTCATCCCTGCCCCACGAGTGAGGGCATATGTTTCAAGGATTATCAGAGATGGTTCTCAACACTCTAATTAAACTCTGCTCCTAAATGCTGAGCCCGGGCAACATGTGGGTAACATTGGAAACTTTTTTCCACTTTGGGCCACATTTGTACCAACTACTACAGGAATTGAAGGCCAGTGTCACTCACCAGCTAAGAAGCTGTAGTAGAAAATGTCAAGAAAGAAGGTGAAAGAAATTCACAGGAAGGAACATTAAAAGCAATTGCCAAAGTCAGACACCAAGGAGCGCCCTGTGCCTGGAAGCCAGTGAACACAGTGGGCTATCCTTAGCACCCAATAGACACTACCAAAATATTTATTTGTACTCACCTCACATTCTTCTCCTTTGGTCAGCCTTATTGACAAATATCTTACATGTCACGTCAACTCCATCACCAGAAAGCTGATGTCATTGGGGCTATATTGCTTTTGTTCCCCAGAGAAATGCCACCAAAGAACGATAAATCCATTGTACCCTTGACTTCTGAAGATGGTCCGTGTAAGAAAGTTATATCAGATCACTAGTACATAAAGGCTTATCTATGATCAGTTCCTTCCGGTCCTTATACACTGATGGGCTTCCTTTTACCAAATAATGGAAGCTGCTCAGCTCATGTGTGTCTTGCTCTACCTTAGTTCGTAGCTAAGTTTTGTGCTTTAGTTGTAAGAGCTTGTGTTGACCTAGGGTTTTGGACCAAACTCTCTTCCAGTCTCCATTGCTTTGTGGTGAGTCTTTTAAAAACAACCAAATGAAAAACTTTTAAAAGGGATTCCTATATGTTTTTTGACTATCATTTTATTTATGGAAATAAGTGGCATATCATGTTAACATTTCTCTAGAAATAATTTCACGATGTGGCTTTTATTATAAACTCTTATCAAAAGGGATCCTTTCCTTTTTAAATATTTTATTTTATTTATTCATTTTTGGAGGGGGAGGAGGAGGGAGCAGAGAGGGAGGGAGAGAGAATCTTAAGCAGGTTACATGCCCAGCACAGAGCCCCACCCGGGGCTTGATCTCAAAACCCTGAGATCATGACCGGAGCCAAAATCAAGAGTTAGACACTTAAACTGACTGAGTCCCAGGCACCCCTAAAAATTTTATTTTTATTTATTTATTTTAAAGACAATTTTTAAAAAGCAGTTATAGATTTGTAATAAAATTGAGAGAAAGTTACAGAGATTTCACATATACTCCCTCTCCCCATACACGTATATATTCCGCCATTGTCAATATTGCTCACCAGAATGGTAGAGTTTTTACCAAGGATGAACCTACGTTGATATATCAAACTCACCCACAGCCCATATTACCTTATTGTTCACTCTTCGTGTTGGACAAATGCATAACAACATATGTCCATCATTATAATATCATACAGAGTATGTTCACTGTCCTAAAAATCCTTTGTGCTTTGCCTATTTGTCTCTCCCTTCATTCCCCTACCCCTGGCAACCATTGATCCTTTTACTGTCTCCATAGTTTTGCCTTTTCAGAATGCCAGATAGTTGAATTATACAGTATATAGCCTTTTCAGATTGGTTTCTTTCACTTAGTAATTTGCATTTAAGATTCCTCCATGTCTTCTCATGGCTTGGTATGCTCATTTCTCCTTCTTCTTCTTCTTCTTCTTCTTCTTCTTCTTCTTCTTCTTCTTCTTCTTCTTCTTCTTCTTCTTCTTCTTCTTCTTCTTCTTCTTTATATCTATTTGAGAGAGCGAGAAAGACAAAGATAGCGACAGAGAGTATGAGTGAGCACGAGCAGGGAGGAGAGGGAGAAGAGGGAGAAGCAAGTTCCCCCCTGAGTAGGGAGCCTGATGCAGGGCTCGATCCCAAAACCCAGGGATCATGACCTGAAGGCAGACACTTAACTGACAGAGCCACCCAGGTGCCCCTATAAGCTCATTTCTTCTTAGTGCTGAGTAATGTCCACTGTCCTCATGTACCACAATTTATTCATCCATTTACCTACTGAAGGACATTCTAAGTTTTGTCAGTTATAAATAAACTATGAACATCTGTATGTGGGTTTTTGTGTGGATATGAGTTTTCAGTTCCCTTGGGCAAATACCAAGGAGTGTGTTTGCTGGATCGTATAGTAAGAATATGTTTACTTTTGTAAGAAATCACCAAACTGTCTTCTTAAGTGGCTGTATCATCTTGCATTCCCATCAGTGATGAATGAGAGTTCCTGTTGCTCCACATGCTCATCAGCATTTGGTGTTGTCAGTGTTCTGGATTTTGGCCATTCTACTAGGTATATAGTGGTATCTATCTTGTTGTTTTAGTTTGCATTTCCCTGATGACATATGATTTGGGGCATCTTTTCATATACTTATTTGTTGTCTATATATCTTCTTTAGTGAGATGTCTATTGAAGTCTTTTGCCCATTTTTTAAAAAAGATTTTATTTATTTATTTGACAGAGAGAGACAGCCAGCGAGAGAGGGAACACAAGCAGGGGGAGTGGGAGAGGAAGAAGCAGGCTCCCAGCGGAGGAGCCTGATGCAGGACTCAATCCCAGAACTCCGGGACCACGCCCTGAGCCAAAGGCAGACGCTTAACGACTGAGCCACACAGGTGCCCCTCTTTTGCCCATTTTTAAATCAGGTCGTTTGTTGTCTTATTGTTGAGTTTTAAGAGTTCTTTGTATATTTTAGATAATAGTCCTTTACCAGAAGTGTCTTTAGCAAATATTTTTTCCAGTTTGTGACTTGTCTTCTCATTTTCTTTTTTTTTAAGATTTTTATTTATTTATTCGACAGAGATAGAGACAGCCAGCGAGAGAGGAAACACAAGCAGGGCGAGTGGGAGAGGAAGAAGCAGGCTCCCAGTGGAGGAGCCTGATGTGGGGCTCGATCCCATAATGCCGGGATCACGCCCTGAGCTGAAGGCAGACGTTCAACTGCTGTGCCACCCAGGCGCCCCTGTCTTCTCATTTTCTTGATATTGTCTTTCACAGAGTAGAAGGTTTTAATTTTAATGAGGCTCAGATATTTCTTTCATAGATCCTGTCTTTAGTGTTGCACCTAAAAAGGTATCACCATACCCAAGGCTATATAGGTTTTATTCTATGGTATCTTCTAAGAATTTTATAATTTTGTGTTTCACATGTAGTTCTATGATCCATTTTCAGTTAATTTTTGTGAAGAGTGTTAATGTCTCTGTCTAGATCTTTTTTTTTTTTGCACGTAGATGTTTCGTTGTTCCAGCACCATTTGTTAACAAGACTATTTTTTCTCCATTGTATTGCTTTTGCTTCTTTGTCAAAGATCAGTTCTGTACTCTCTATTCTATTACAGTCATCTATTTATTTTCTTTTTCACCAATACCATACTGTTTTGATTTCTGTTAAAGTTTATAGTAAGTCTTAAAGGTAGGTAGTAGCATCGGTCCTCCAACGTGGTTCTTCTACTTCAGTATTGTGTTGGCTATTCTGGGTCTTTTGCCTCTCCATACAACTTAGGCTCGGTTTGTTGATATCCATAAAAAAACTCCCTAAAATTTTGATTGAGGTTGCATTGAATCTATAGGTCATATTGGGAAAAACTGACATAATGACAATGTTAAATCTTCCTATCCATGAAATACATCTCCATTTAGTTCTTTGATTTTGTTCATCAGAGTTTTATAGTTTTTCTCATATACATCTTGTACATATTTTGTTAGATTTATACCTAAGTGTTTCATTTTTTTAGTTGCTAACGTAAATGCTGTTGTGTTTTAATTTCAAGTTCCACTTCTTCATTGTTGGTATATAGGAAAGCAACTAACTTTTGTATATTAACCTTGTATCCTCAAAACTTACTATAATAATTTATTAGTTCCAAGAGGCTTTTTTATTGTTGATTCTTTCAGATTTTCTTTGTAGATGACCATGTCATCTGTGAAAGTTTTATGCCTCCCTTCCCAATCTGTATACTTTCTCTTTTCTTTTCTTGCCTTATTGCATTAGCAAAGACTTCCAGGATGTTAGAAAGAGTGGTGAGAGGGGACATCCTTGGCTTTTACCTGATCTTAGAGGAAAGTGTCAAATTTCTCATCATTAGGTATGATGTTAGCTGTAGGCTTCCTGTAAGTAGTTTTTATCAAGTTGAGGAAGTTCCCCTCTATTCCTAGTTTACTGAGAGTTTTATCATGAATGGGCATTGGATTTTGTAAAATACTTTTTCTGCATTTGATATGATCACGTGACTTTACTTTTTTAGCCTTTTGATTTGATAAATTACATTAATTGACTTTTGAATGTTGAACCAGCCTTGTATACCTGGGATAAATCCCACTTGGTCATGGTATATAACTTTTTTTTACTTGTTTGGATTCAATTTGCTAATGTTTTGCATCTATGATCATGAGAGATATTGGTCTGTGGTTTTCTTTTCTTAAAATGTCTTTGTCTGGTTTTGGTATTGGGGAAATACTGGTCTGATAGAATGATTAGGAAGTAGTCCCTCTATTTGTATCCATTGAAAAAGATTGTAAAGAATCAGCATAATTTCTTCCTTAATTGTTTGGTGAACCCATGTGGGGCTAGTGATTTCTATTTCAGAAGGTTATTAATCTTTGATTCAGTTTCTTTAATAGATAGAGGCCTATTCAGATTGTCTATTTCTTCTTATTTAAGTTTTATCAGATTGTGTCTTCCAAGGAATTGGTCCATTTCATCTAGGTTATCAAATCTGTGGGCATAGAGTGGTTCACAGTATTCTTTCATTATTCTTTTACTTTCCATGGAATTTGTAGTGATGTCCCTCTTTCATTTCTGATATTAGTAATCTATGTCTTCTCTCTTTTTTTCTTAGTCTAGCTAGAGGTTTATCAATTTTAGATCTTTTCAGAGAACCAGCTTTAATTTCATTGGTTTCTTCTATTGATTTCCTGTTTTCAATTTCATTGATTTCTGCTTTGTTATATTTCTTCTCTTCTGCCTACTTTGGATTTAATTTGCTCTTTTTTTTCTACTTTCCAAAGGTGAAAATTTAGATTATTGGAGAGCTTTCTTCTTCTTCTTCTTTTTTAAAGATTTTATTTATATATTTATTTTATTTTAGAGAGAGGGGAGGGGAGGGAAGGAACAGAGCGGGGAAGGGGGAAAGAATTTCAAGCATACTCTGCACTGAGCGGCAGAGCCCGATGTGGGTCTTTATCTCATAACCCTGAGATCATGACCTGAGCTGAAACCAAGAGTCTCATGCTTAACTGACTGAGCCACCCAGTTGCCCCAAGATTTTTCTTTTTAATATAGTCATTCAGTGCTATAAATTTCCCTCTAAGAACTGTGTTCACTGCATCCCCCAAATTTTCCTAAGGTGTGCTTTCATTCTTATTTTTCTCTTATTCTTCTTTTATTTGTATTTAATTTATTTTTAAGTTTCTCCTGAGATGTTTTCTTTGACCCATGTATTATTAGAAGTGTATTGTTTAATCTTTATTTATTTTAGGATTTTCCAGTTATCTTTCTGTTATTGATTTCTAATGTAATTCCATTGTAGCCCGAAAGTACATATTGTATAGTTTATATTCTTTTATATTTGTTAAAGTGTGCTTTATGACCCAGAACGTGGTTTCTCTTGGTGAATGTTCCATTAGAGCTTGAGAAAAATGTGTATTCTGAAGAAGTCTATAGATGTGAATTATATCCTGTTGGTTGATGGTGTTTGTTGAGTTCAACTACGTCCTTACTGATTTCTGTCTCCTGGATCCGTGCATTTCTGAGAGAGAGGGGTTCAAGTCTCCAACTATGATAGTGGATTCATCTATTTCTCCTTGAGATCTATTAATTTTTGCCTCGTGTAAGTTGGATGCTCTGTTAAGTACATAGACATTAAAAAGTTTTGTGTCTTGTTGGAGAACTGACCACTTTATCATTATGTAATGCCCTTCTTTATGCCTGATAACTTTCTTTACTTTGAAGTCAGCTCTGAAATTCATACAGCTACTCCAGCTTTCTTTTGACTAGTGTTAATGTGCTATATTTTTCTCTACCCATTTACTTTTAATCTATATGTGTCTGTATTAAAGTGGATTTCTTGTAGACAACATATAGTTGGGTTGTATTTTTTGACCCATTCTCACAATCTCTGTGTTTTAATTGGCATATTTAGACCACTGATATTCAAATGATCATTCCTATGGTTGGATTAATATCTACAGTGTTTGTGACTGTTTTTGATTTTTTTGCCCTGGTTCTTTGTTCCTATTTTTATCTTCCACATTTTTTTTTTTTGACCTGTGGTTTTAATCAAACATTATGTATGATTCTATTTCTTTCTTTTCTCAGAATATCAATTATACCTTTTTAAACACTTGTTTTAGTGGTTGTCCTAGAGTTTGTAAAATACATTTATAACTAATCCAAGTCCACTTTCAAATAACACTCTACCACCTTACAGATAGTGTGAGTACCTTGTAAAAACAAAATAATCCCAATTCTTTCCTCTTATCCCTTGTGTCATTGGTGTCATTCATTTCACTTACATATAAGCAAACATAAACATATGAATATATACATATATACAGATACAAGATACATACATAAGCATACATAATCAAATACATTGTTGCTATTATTATTTTGAACAAAGTTATCTTTTAGATCAATTAAGAATAGAAAAAAAAGTTTTTATTTTACCTTCATTTTTCTTTCTTTGAGGCTCTTCCTTCTTTATGTAGACCTGAGTTTCTGACCTACAGTATTTTCATTCTCTCTTTTGACATTTTTTTTTTAAGATTTTATTTATTTATTCGACAGAGATAGAGACAGCCAGCTAGAGAGGGAACACAAGCAGGGGGAGCAGGAGAGGAAGAAGCAGGCTCATAGCAGAGGAGCCTGATGTGGGGCTCGATCCCATAACGCTGGGATCACGCCCTGAGCCGAAGGCAGACGCTGTAACCGCTGTGCCACCCAGGTGCCCCTTAACATTTCTTTTTAACATTTTTTTAACATTCCTTCTTTTAACATTTCTTCTTCTTCTTCTTTTTCTTTTTTTTTAGGTGGGAGGAGGGACAGAGGGAGAGGGAGAGAGAGAATCTTAAGCAGGCTCCAGACCCAGCGTGGAGCCCAACACGGGGCTCAATCCCACAACCCTGAGATCATGACCTGAGCTGAAACCAAGAGTCTCATGCTTAACTGACTGAGCCACCCAGGTGCCCCTTAACATTTCTTATAAAGCAGGTCTACTAGCAACAAATTGCCCAAATGTTAATTTGTCTGAGAAAGTCTGCATTTCCCCTTCACTTTTGAAGGACACTTTTTCAGGGTACAGAATTACAGTGGGTTTTTTCTCTTAACACTTTAAATATTTCACTCCACTCTCTTGGTTGCCTGGTTTCTCAGGAGAAGTTGGATGCAATTCTTAACCTTGTTCCTCTATAGGTAAGATTTTTAAAAAAAGACTTTATTTGAGAGAGAGTGAGTGAGAGGAAGAAAGAATCTGAAGCAGACTCGCACTGAGCACAGAGCCCGACATGGGGCTCGATGCTACAACCTCGAGATCATGACCTGAGCCGAAACCAAGAGTCGGACACTTAACTGACTGAGCCACCCAGGCATCCCGGAGGTAAAGTTTTTTTTGTTTTTGTTTTTGTTGTGTTTTGTTTTGTTTTTTACCTCTGGCTTCTTTTAGGATTTAAAAAAATTATCTTTGACTTTCTGTACTTTGAAAATGTTATAGTGAGTTCTGGTGGAGGTTTTTTTGTTGTTTTTGTTTGTTTTGTTTTTGCATTTAATCTGCTTGGTGTTCTCTGAGCTTTCTGGATCTGTTGTTCAATGTCTGACATTAATTTGGGGAAATTTATCAGTCATTATTATTTCAAATATTTCTTCTGTTTCTTTCTCTCTTCTCCTTCTGCTATTCCCATTCCCCTTGCATATATGTTCCACCTTTTGGAATTTCCCATACTCCTTGGATATTCTGTTCTATTTTGTTCAGCTTTTGTTCTTTTTGCTTTTCCATTTTCAAGGATTCTATTGACATAGACTGCAGCTCAGAGATTCATTCCCCAACCAGTCCTGTCTACTAATAAGCCCATCAAAGGCATTCTTCATTTCTGTATCAGTGTTTTTGATGTCTAGCATTTCCTTTCGGTTCTTTCTTAGGATTTCCGTCTCTCTACTTACATCGCCAGTCTGCTCCTGCATGCTGTCTACTTTATCCATTAGACCCCTCAGCCTATTAATCATAGTTGTTTTAAATTCCCGGTCTGATATTTTCAACATCCCTGCCGTGTCTGGTTCTGATGCTTGCTCTGTCTCTTCAAACTGTGGTTTTTTGCCTTTTGCTGTGCCTCGTGATTTTTTTCTTGATAGCTGAACATGATGTACCGGGTATAAAATGCTGCAACGTGGCCTCTGGTGCTGTGGCGGTGAGGTGTGGGGGAGGGGGAGCGTTCTGTCATCCTGTCCTCAGGTCCCAGTGTCGTAGTGAGCCTGTGTCTCTGCACTGTGGGCTTCACAAGAGTTTCTCAGTTTTTTCTTTCCCTTGAGGTAGATCAGAGTGGCAGGAGTGGGCTGGAGTTGGGTATTCCCCTTCTCTGAACCAGTGAGGCTTGGATAATAAGCTTGGAAAGCTTGGGTTAACTGGTTTCCCCTGAGGGCTGGTCCTTTTAAGAAAAACGAGCACTCTGGGGTATTTAGGAATGGTTCCTGAGCCTCCTCCCACTTCCTGGAAACCCAAGGGAATTTTTCTCCAGTATTTACTGTGGGAACCTAGGTATTTTACCAGAAGTAATATTGTGGGGTGCCCCCCCGGTGACCAGGTTCCCCTGGAGGTTTTCACTCTCAGACTCGTGTGCACGGAGCCTCCAGCAATTAGCCAGTCGTGGCGCTGGCCACTGTGGCTGTCCCTGCTCCTGGGTCTCTGCTCTGGTCAGCTGGTGGCTGCCCGGCTGTGTCTCCAATCTCAGGGACAGCAGTCTGCCCTGCGACTCGCCTCTCTATGGACCCAAGAAGAACGGCCGATTTTTCAGTCTGTTCAGCTTTTCACTTGTAGTTAGGAGGGAATGGGAACTTTCAAGTTCCTTACACTTGGAACAGGAAACCAGAAGCCCTATCCTTGCCTCCAAACATGCAATTTCAACACATTTTAAAAGATATTGAAATAGCTATTTATGTGGGTTTTATTACACACACATACACACATACATAGAGCCTCAGCCCTAAAAATCTAAAAGGATAGAACCCTGTGGGCAACATTTTAAAGTAAAACTACTGTAGTCCTGGGACATGCCTTTTAAAAAAACACTGACATTCATTTTCCTCAAATTCCTTATCTTCCTAACCTTCTTACAAATAAGAACAAAAGCCATAGAGATTAGTACTCGGTATTATTAGGTTCTGTGCTCCAGACCGAGCTAGATGGCTCACCTGTGTTAGCGCTAATCCTCATCAACAATCCCGCATAAAAGGAATTATTTAACCCATTTCATGGATTAAGAAACCGAGGCTCAAAAAGTTTGGACACCTTGCCTAAGGCCATACAATTAGTAATTTAATAGGCAGAGGATAATAATAGCGCCTTAACTCACTATGGTCAAACCTCATCAGTCAGAGTCCTGCTCAACTCCGGTGATTAGTGAAGATGCCGGTTGGCTTAGTCGCAAGTGACCTTTGCAAACACTGCTAGGTGTGTGGGTTGCGTGTACATGTTTGCACATACACGTGTGTGCGTGTGAGATGATTTTGGACCATGTTGTCATTATCTCATGGTTCTCCGTCCTGTTAAAATATGTTTTCCTCACCCGTTTTATCAGAACCTCTCATGAGGTGTCGTCCCCCCTCAGCTATTCCGTACCCCGGTTTTGCAGTTTCCGACAGTTGAATGCCTGGTTTGGAGGTGGCATGAATGAGTTACCAGCAGACTTATAATGATGTGGGTTTTTTTACTAGGCTAAAAGTTGTTTGGTTTTAGTTTTTTGGTAACCCTGTGTTTACCCACCCTCAAATCAAACAGTCTTTTTCAACTCAAATAAGCTATTTCCTTCTTAGATCCAAGAGCTTTCAAGCTTTGAAGATAAAAGAACAAGCTGTTTCACAGCTCAGAACTTTCCATGATGTGTCGTCGAGACAGGAAGTGAATTTGCAATCCTTGACGTGTCCCGAGGAGTTCATTCAAGACCAAGGAATCCGATTCCAAAGCAGCAAGCAACCTTTCATTCCCGGCACCGTGAAGCACACTCGCTGCTCTGTGGTTCTCAGAGGTGGAAGTGGGCCCCGCTAGTGTGGCTTGGGATACTCACGCTGCCACCTGGGACAGCCCCAGGGAGCCCACAGCTGAGAAGTCAGACTGTGCCCCGCATCCAGACACCCTAAAGGGGAAGGACAGCGTTGGTTGGAAAACGGGTAACTAGTCTTTGTCAATGACAACATTAAAAAATTAAGGGCCTCATGTAGAAAAACATGATTAAAATACAAATTTAATATATTCATGTTTTATCTTCTCAGTGAAAACTGAAAAGTGATAATCTACACATTTGTCATGCTCAACAGAGCCTGTAGAGAGGTTAATGTGGATCATTAAACATCGTCTATTAAGGAATTACATTTCACAATAATGAGTCAAAGGAAAACACATTAGCAAACAAAGAATGCTGTTCCTCTCCCCAGTTTATTCCCAGGCTCAAACTACACTCTTCGTAACAAGAGGAGGAGAAAGACAAAGTTAAAAGCTCTTAAAATTTAGGATATAATAGAATTGCTGCTGCTTGGGAAATACTGTTTTAAGTCTGTTAATTCCAAAGTCAGGTCAGAATGCCACCTGAAAGTGATGAAATGCAACGGTTCTAATCCTATCCTACTTCTTAGCTTGAGAAAGTCTTTTAACCACCTGTGTGACCACAGGGGTAGGCTTATACAACATAGTGGAGTTTTTAAACGTTGTTCAACACAATTCACAGTTGAGCCATTTTTGACCATGGCCACTCGGGCCCCACCTACCTGTGTGGGATGCAAGGGCTCCATCAGCAGCCACCTGGAGCCTGCAGGTACAGGAGGATGGAGGGTAACAAATGGCGTGCGGCCCCAAAAGGAGACCTATGGGGAGGACGCATGAGAGTCCGTGGAATCTGGTAACTTCACGCTGGTCACTTTCCGGTGGCCACAGGACTTGTCAGTTGGACCGGCGTTTATGAGGTACCCGGTGCGGCTGGAAGACGAGGTTCAGTGGCTGTGGGGCTAGAGTCAGAGGCCCTGGCCTCCCCGCCGGTCCTGGCTACGTGACCCCAGCAGGTTACCTAACCTTACGGAGACTTGTTTTCACAACCTGTAAAATAAGAATAGTGCCTTAGCGGGTGGGGGTGAGGGTTCCACGAGTTGGCACGTGGAGAGAATTTTGCTCCGCGCTTGGCACACGCGACGCACCCCCCCACATCCCGCCCGCGCGCTCTCCGCCTCGAGCTCTTGCCTTGTTCCCCTCCTGCTGACACCTTCCTTGATGGGGGCAAGATGCCTGGTGTCTCTGGGCCAATGGGCTCCCTCTCTCTACCCCTCCGACTGCCCCACACACCCCTGCCTGCTTCATCTTCAGAATATACCACCTGGCACCCTCATCACTTTCTCCCCGGCTCAAAGGTATTCCGTGGCTCCCACCTGACTTCAGGACAAAAATTTAACTTGTTAGCGTGATGTTTATAGCCCTCCCAAATGGGCCTCATGTGTCTTCCCCTGCTCCCCAGCTCCTCTCTTGCTATCCCCAACACACTGCTATTGTTCTTCCTTCCAGCGTTTTCCAGATTCTCCTGCAGGGAGGTGCTCGCACTTCCTTTCCGTGATTCTCTTTAGGCAAAAGTTCTGTCCTCCAAGGAGGCCTCTGTCACTGTGAGCCCAGCCCTGTATCCCAGCACCGTGATTGGGGTCTCACTTCCCATTTTCCTCCCCCATTCTTCTTCACGGGGCACCTAGCTCCCTCTGGACGAGAGCCTGTGTCTCCCGGGTCCCAGCATCTGCTGCACCAACACAGCCGTGCGGCCTTCCGGCCAGGCTGCTGGGGGCGAGGGGAGCAGGGGACTCAAAGACACAGAACACAGGTCATGCACACAGACAGGAAGGACAAGCCATGCCCTTTCCGCCTGTAAGCAGGCATGAAAATGGAACGACTTTTTTTTTTAAGTCTCAAGAAAGATCCACTTTATTATTAATACTGTCTGTACTAAAGGGGAGTCCTCACTGGGACTGGGCTAAAATGATCAAAATTAGCCCTGCAAATAGTGCTAATTTAAGGGTGCCTTGTCTTACCCCGAGGTCACGGACTCAGCAAATGTTCTGGCCGGGCTATGAAGAGGCACCGTGCAAGCCATTGGAATCGCAGCTGCTGTCCTCCAGGATGGGGAAGAGAGGCAGACAAATAAATGAGCACGTTTACCCCCAGAGTCAAAGCATAAGGAGCAGAAGCACAGGGCACTGTGCCTGTCCTCAGGAGGGACACCTAGCCCAGTCAGGAGAGGTCCAGGGAAATGGTATGGGGAACGTGGGTGATCTGATCGAGGACCAGCTGATGCACTGGTGTTAGTGGGAGGAAGGGGAGGAGGTGAGGAGCGAGGCCGGAGCTGTAGGAGCTGCAAGTAGCAGGACCTGGAGGCCAGAGAGAGGGTGGGTGTTGGCAACAGAAACGACAGGAAAGGCGAGGTGGGGTGGTGGCTAAAACGTGCGGGAGAAAGCAGATGGGGTTGCCAGGGGCCAGACGTCGAAGGCCTTCCTGCCCTGTTGAGGGCTTTGGACTCTGTCCAGCGGGCTTTAGGGCAGGCGGCCTCTGAAATAGAGCGAAATGTAGTGTGGGTAACGCTGGAGGTCAGATTCTGGATCCTTCTCACCAGGGTTGGCTGTTTTGTTTAATACCCTTTCTTTTTTTTTTTTTTTTTTAAAGATTTTATTTATTTTTTTGACAGAGAGAGACAGCCAGCGAGAGAGGGAACACAAGCAGGGGGAGTGGGAGAGGAAGAAGCAGGCTCATAGCGGAGGAGCCTGATGTGGGGCTCGATCCCAGAACGCCAGGATCACGCCCTGAGCCGAAGGCAGACGCTTAACGACTGTGCCACCCAGGTGCCCCTGTTTAATACTCTTTCTGAACGATTTCTGTGAAGTCTGTAATCTTTGTCATGTTTCGCCACTGAACCCCCTGCTCATTTGGCTCCGGGGTCCGTTACTGAATGGGCAGAGACTTCCTTAAATTCCTGTGACCCATACATGTCCCCATCGTGTGCCCGTGGTGGGGCACATCTTCGATACTCAGCTGGACAGCGGCCAATCGTGCCTTCTTAGCTCTCACTTCGTGCTTGTGCCAAGCCTCAGGGCAGCCGGGGGTGAAAGCTCGGGGCCTTCTTGGGTCCTCTCTGAGCAGACACATGGCCCTGCACACGCACGGGGCCGTCCAGATGCCCAGCAACATGGCAAAGCTTTTAAAGCCCGGATAGAGAAGCATTCCTCAGCTTTTCCTTCTAAGCTTTCTGGTTAGCTGCTTGTGTGCCCGAACTGTTAGTCCGTGCCTCCAGCAGCCACAGAGCACCCAGCCACAAAGTAAAACAATTGCCTCTAATGGGGGGGGGGATAGACACCGCTGGAGAACAGGCTTTTTGCATGGAGTGAGTTCAAGTCAGGTCAAATAAAGATGGTCTTGCAAGTGGGGTCTTCCAGGGAACTACCAGGGTGGCCGAATCATGGCAGGTCCCTGGGAATGAGGCTTTTAGGGAGCCCCCGCCCTACTTTCATCCGCCTGATGGCTGCCAGGCTGCTGGCTTTGCTATGTTTGGTTTTCAAGGCAACAGCAGAGCTGGAGACAGAGTGGAACAGGGCAAGTTAAAGTACCACAGACCTCACAGTTCTTACCAAGACTTAAGTCACTTACACTGAAGAAAAGCTTCCCGGATTACTGCAAGCCTTTGGTTAATTCCCGAGTTCTGCCAAAATTGAGTTTGACAACTTATTGTCAGTTTTGCTCCTTTTTTGGAGGAGAAAAATTTTGGAAGTCCATTTTACCGATCAGTTTTCTGCTTTGGAAGATGACTCTGGCCCTAATGTGTAGAAGATGTTGGGGTTTGGGTGCGACTGGAGTCAGGGAGGGGGTTGGGGGTTTCCCGGTCAATGGGTAACGTGACGACAGTGGAAGGTGGGAAAACACCCAGAACGGCTCGTATGTATCGAAGGACTATGTTTTGCCAGGTTCTGTGCTCAGTACTTTACATAGTTTTTGTACATCATCATATCTGTTTTAAAGATGATAAAAGTACATTTAGAGAAGTTCAGTACCTTGTCCGAGGGCACACAGCTACAAGGAGGGTAGAGCAGTTTTTGAACTTTCATTCATCTGACTTTAAAATCCATGCTCATAATCACTACCCTATATTTCTGGAAGTAGGCTCAATTACTACAGTTAAAAAAAAATTCTTCACTTAACAAATATTTATTGATGACCAGCTATGTGCAAAAGAGAGGGAAAAAATCCCTGTTTTCATGGAGCTTACATTCTAGTTGGGGGAGTCAGACAATAAACAAGATACATAAGCAAACTGTATCTTATGTTATGACAATAAATGTTGAAATAAGGCAGAGGAAGGAGAGAGAGAGAAGTGACCTTGCTAGAAAGTAATATTTGAGTAAGGATCTGAGGCTGAGGGAAGCATGTGCATATTTATTTATTTATTTATTTATTTATTTATTTATTTATTTATTTGAAAGAGACCAGGTTGGGGGCATGCAGGGGCGGGGCAGAGGGAAAGGGAGAGAGCGTCCCAAGCAGACCCTGTGCTGAGCATGGAGCCCGATGGGGGACTCAGTCTCATGACCCTGAGATCACGATCTGACCCAAAACAAGAGTCGGGCACTCAACCAACTGAGCCACCCAGGTGTCCCAGCATGTGCATACCTAAGTGAAGAGCATCTGGACAGAAGGGATAGCAGGTGCAAAGACCCTGAGGCAGGAAGGTGTCTGGCTTGCATGAGAAAAAGCAAGGGGCCAGTGGGTGGGTGGAGCTAAGTGAACTAGGAGGGGGAGCATATGGAGACAAGGTCAGAGAGGTAATGGGGATGCAGACTGACTTTGAGGAGTGACATCCCTGAAAGGATTCCCCTGGCTTATGTGCTGAGAATAGAGAGACAAGGCCAGCCACTGGGAGGCCGGGGAGCAAGCTCTGCAGGAATTTAGGAGAGGCCGTGGCAGCTTGAAACGAGGGGGAGGCATTGGAGGAGGTGAGGAGGGGTCAGCTTCTCTTGAAGGTTAAGCTTACAGGATTTGCTGATGGTCTGGCGGTGGGAGTGAGGAAAGAGAGCTGTCAAGGATGACTCCATGTTTGGGAGCTGCAGCCACCGGGGACGATGACATGTCCCTTGCTGAGATGCGGAAAGGTGGGAGGAAGAGGTTTGGGGAACTCAAGCAGGTGCTGTGTCTTCGGGGGCTTAGTTGAGTGACCTATTCAATACCCTCGTGGAGCTTTCTAGTAGGCCGTTTTAGGAACCAGTCTGTTGTTCAGGGAGAGCATCGGGCCTGGGTGAGCAAGGCAGTGTAGAGAAGAGGCCACAAAATGCCCATTAATAGCTCCATGGTGAAAGGGAGGTGGACAGAGGCCAGATGCACTCAGAAAGCACAGCCCCTTGTATCTCTCCAACCTCGTCGCCTACCTCATCTGCCCGAGCCGAAGCACCCCTCCCTCAGCAGTGTTCACATTGGTGACCTTGATTTATAAAAAGCAATAAATGAATGAAGCAGCAAGCACGGGACCCCGCTCAGTGCCCACTGTGAGACAGCTCTGCGCTCTGGGTGCACTCACCGAAGTTCACGAGACGCCGAGAAGGCAGGAGGTCTGACATTAATTTTGAAGAAGATTTCCACCAAAAAACCCTGTTAAACTTGACACAAATAAATGTGTGAGGTTTAAACAGGCGAGCCTCAGGTTTGGTAAGATGAATTCAGGTGGAGCGGCCCTTGCCCAGGGACGCAGGGCGAATGAGACTCCACGACACGTTTGGTCAGGATGGAGAGAGCTGGAATGTGCGGGAGGAACCAGGACCGACTCCTTCCAGTCCTCCCAACCCAGAGCCAAGGGCCATGCACCACTCCTTGCTCTCCCCAGGCTGAAAGAGCACATGGGTTGCTAGAGAGAGTTCACCCTCCCCACTTGTATTAAGCTTCCCTTTCTAGGGAGCTTGCAGGTCTGCCCAGGAGAACACACTTCATGTCAGCATTTCCAATGTAAATGAAAGCTCTTTGCTCCTCCCGCACTTCCTGGGGACCGGCCCCCCACTCTCCCTCCTCTTCCTCATGGGAGCCACCTTCCCATCCTTCTCATCCGGTTGCCACATACGCTTGGCTCACGCACCCCGTCTCTTCTCCGCCGCGTCTTGTTGCTGCAATCTGTGGTTACAGTTTTTAAAGACTTAATAAACAGATGTGTTTTTCTATCCCCGAGGAAGGAAATGAAGATTGTCACTTGGCGTTGTTTCCTGCCATCATGTTTTTGTTGCCGTTGTAGAAATGGGGCAGAAAATTACTGCTGCTCCTTTATTGCTCAACTGCCCGCACCACTTCCAGTCCTTGGGAGGAAGGTCAATTGTTTCTGCAAATTTTATTCAGACATTTGGGTTATTATTCGCTGAAATCATCCGCATTCTTTCCTCTGAAAAGAGGAAGTTCTGGAATTGGGGGGGGGTGGTGGACAAAGCCCACCCACTTTTCCCACCTCAGTGAAAAATCAGCCTCCACGGTAGCCTTCCATCCCCCGGCTCACTGTGTCACGGGTGCTGAGGACAGCGACGAGGCGCTCACACCCCTCTGTCGGGCAACTTCCAGCTGCTTTCCAAAGTGATTTCTTGACCATTCCTGAGCTTTAAGTATCAAACACAGTGCTTACACCAACCATGTGAGGAAGCTTTTTAAGTCCCGTTTTATTGAAGAGGCCACTGAGGCCAAAGGATTTAAATTTCTGGCTTCCGGCCGCCCACACACCCAGCCCGTGAGCGTTCTTCACCACAGCGCCCGCTGCCCCTCGGGAGATCAGCTCCCAGGAAGAATTTCATATTCTTCGAGTTTGTGCATTTTGTACAGAAACCACAATTGGAATCAAAATATCTCCTTGCTTCATTTTTGCCAAAGTATTTTAACGCGCTGGGGGGCAACGTTGAAGAATACGGGACGCATGCATGTGGCCAACGACACCGAGAGAAACAGGTTTACGCAGCGTGGCTAGACTCACCACTTCTTCTAAGCAGCTTATGTTGCAAACTGGGGACCCCGATGGACAGCAGACATTTTGTACCACTTGAAAGATTTCGATTGCGCAACAACCAAGCAATTATAAAATCTGGGTGACAGTAGCAGGACAAATGAACTCCAGGAGCCGTCTCAGGTGAAAGAAAGACATTCACACCCGCCACTGACCATTTCAATTAAATCTGGATTGTTCTCAGGCTGCTGGTGGATACTTATTCTAGGAGACAGGAAGTTGGTCAAAAATGGTTTTTTGTTTTTGTTTTTTTTAAGATTCTACTTCTAAGTGATCTCCACACTCAACGCAGGGCTCAAATTCACAAGCCTGGGATCGAGAGTCACACTCCACCCACCAAGTCAGCCAGGTGCCCCAGGCTGACAATGTTTTAAAGTCACTGGCAGACACTAGAGACACACGCTTGCTAAGGTTATAGATTGAATGATTAGGGATGGGTTTTGACACGGTTCTTGACTTAGCTGCCAGCTTACTTAGTGAGATTGGACAAGTCACTGACAGCCTCGGTCCTGGGAGGGCTTAGGACATGGGTCTCCAGAGCCAGGTGTACGAGAGGAGGGGGGTAAGCAGAAGGCTGGGCAGGGCTCATTTGGGACCAGGGAGGGGAGTCGCGTTTCCTAATACAGTCTTTGCGGCTCAGGAAGGACTCCACCGTGAGGTAGCCTAGAAATAGTGAGGCTAGGAGTCTGAGAACTCACAGAACTCTAAGGAGGGAAGGATCTGATTTGGATGGGAGAGATTTCAGTAAGAGGGTCGTTGTAATAGTCTGCTGCGGGTACCCCAATAAAGTTCTACAGACTGGGGGTCTTAAATAACAGATTTATTTCCTCATGTTTCTGAAGGCTACGAAGTCCAAAATCAGGATGTCAGCAGGGTTGGGTTCCTCAGAGGTCTCTCTCCTGTGTCTTCACATGGTCATCCCTCTGGGTCATTTCCTCTTCTTATAAGGACACCAGTCATACTGGATGAGAACCCATCCATACGACCTTATTTTATCTTAATTGCCTCTTTCAAGGCCCTATCTCCAAATCCAGTTACATTCTGAGGTCCTAGGCTTTAGGACTTCAACACGGGAATTTTGGGGGCACAATTCAGCCCAACAAATGATATTAGTGTGGTTTCCAGACCCCCGTAATATCACATGTACTTCACCAGAAAAAACACTCGAGCATGAATACCAAATAAACCTACTTGAATCTTTATAAATCATATTCTGCCAGACTAATAGCTTTGCAGCTTATAAAGCACACCCAAACATAGAAATTGTAAAGGACAAACAAGACATAAGTAGACGTTCCATTTTTTGCCTCATTACCCAGTGGGTCATTCTGGTACACACTGGGGCAGGGACACCCTGCTTTTGGGGGACCATGGCCTTTGCGGTTACCATGTCTGTCTCTCTGATTATTATTTTTCCAAGGCTTCCTCGGGGAACCCATATACACTCCTGATTAACACATTTCATTCCTTAGATACGAATACCTTCTTTCAGGTGATAATCAAGTTTCCCTGCCTTAGGAGCCATTTTCTCTCTGTAGGGAGACTTTCCCTACATCCTGACCCGCTCTGTGTAGACTTATAGTTTACCTCAGCAATCAGGTTTCCCTCAGCGCTAGGTCCTGGAGGCACATGTCTGTGTCCTCTCTGAGCCACCATCTGCATTTTCCATTTGCCACCTCACCATTTTCTCTTTGATCCACTGTTCATCCTTCTTATACTTAATTTCTATTTCCTCACCTGAACCGTAAAGGCTGAGGGAAGGTGGATGAGTCTAAAATCTGTTTTCCTGGGGACAGGCATGGTGCTTGAGACCACAGGCGCTTCATGGACTGTGGATATTATAACTTTCCCCAACATCACATGGTGAAATAGAAAATTTGCAACTCACTATCATGTCAGTTTAAAAATTCAAGTCTTGCAATTAAGCATAAAGGTGGATATCATTCTAACACAATTAAAAAATGAATAGTCACCCTTCTGGATAGTCCTTGGGGAGTAAAAAGACATGAAAGCCATTCTATCTGCCTTGATTAGTGTTCCCAGCATGTGGCACAGGGGTATTGGCAAAATGGCGTCCAGCCTCACCTTCGGCCCAGAGCTGCTGCAGATGAAGTGACCCTTAGGGATTGCCTGAACTGTCATTGAAAGAAGAGCAAAGGCCAGACTGAGGAGTTCGGGAGAAGTTACCATGTTGAAGAGGTCAAAAGACTCTAAGAATGAGGAAGACTCCACAGGGCTGTATAATGCGTGATTGAACCCAAGGGGAGACTGGGGGTCCGTCAAGCATCCCACCAAGACCTGGTGACTCCATTTTCTAGCATCCTTCCTGGACTTTCCTACCTCAGTGTCTTTGCCCTATTCTTCTGGTAGAGCTGTCTTCTAATGACGGTGGGCTGGCAGGAGAGACATGGTAATCAGTGGTCGTGGGCCAACACCTCTCCCTGGTGATCTCTGTACATTCTGACACAAGTCTCTTGGGGACTGTGCCTGACCGAATGTGGAAGAGAGAGCGGAGGGCAGGATAGCCTATGGGGCTTTCTCAGATCGTGACATGTGAGAGCCATCTCTTGTGGCTCATATCGAGGCATGTTGGGTTTTGTCTCGTTTTAGCCCTGACAACAGTGGGAGACGAATTAGGGGATATTAGCTTCTCAGCAGCCCTTATCTCGGGCTCTGATGTAGAGACCACCAACGCCCATTAGGACAAACTCTCTGTGTTGCTTAATTAGAATGGAGGAGGAATGAGTTCTGTTTTAAAAGAAGAGTATCTCTCCATGTGCTGACCTTCCCTTCCTGTTAATTAGGGTTTGGGACTGTAGGTGCTCTCGAATATGATCTCAGTAAACCTTGCTCACTGACCAAAGCCTCCTCCGTTAGTTTATTTGCCAATGGACTTGAGCGTCTAGGGCAGAGTTACCAAGCAGGATTTTGGCATGTTAGGGGGGCTTTCAGCAAGCCTCATTAAAATCGCACACCTCATCGCTGGAGGGGACCTTAGGCATTTTGACAACCTGTATGAAACCCGCCCTCTGGTCTTCACGAGCCAAGGGAAAATAGTCTCTCTATTCTTTTGAGCCCCGTCCAGACTCCACAGACCTGATCACAATTTCAACGTGTCAGGAGAAGTGACTCTGTGCGTGCCGCATCGCAGGTTCAGTGACGGCACAAGCGGAAGGCGCCCACTCCATAACTCAGAGAAAGCAAGTGCTACCTGCATTCCGAGCACTCAGTGCTCACCAGCATTATCTCACTCTTCACGGGCGCGAGAACGGTATCCTTATCCCCATTCTGCAGATGGAAAAGCTGAGGATCAGAAAGACTGAGTTACATAGTTTTGGTCAAGGGACAAGGATCTGAACCCAGTCTTGGCTCCACCGCTCATGCTCTCTCCCTTTGAACTCAGCGGAGGGTACGACCTTTGTGTGCTGACAGGGGAGCAGAGGGTCCGTCATGCCTGTCATTGCATGGTCATTGTTGATTGATCCCAGATTGACAATTTCTTGGCTAAGCAGAGGACTTCGCAGTTTTTTATACCTATCTCCAACTGAGAGCCATTGTTTTGTTCTTTTCCTCAATTACAATAAAGCCTCCATCCATCCAGCCCTGAGTCAGTTAAACCAGTCAGGTGTGTCTTAGGGTGTGACAGATGTGGCCAACGTTGCCTTCTTGTACCAGATGGTACTTGGGTTTATTTTACTCCAATGAGCTGGGGATTGTAGGACACCAAACAGCAGGGCCCAGCTATGGGTTTCGCGTTGCATGTTTTCCTACCAGATGCAATGCCAAGTTCTCCCCAGGCATCCCTGCATAGCTCCAGCTCTCTGCCAAGATTGGGATTCTTCAATGATCCAAGCAGTCCTGGACCCCAGAGCTGGCACTGATCCCAGAGGATTTGCCGGCATGTCTCAGCCCGGTCCTTTGCAAGGACAGCCAGCGCCGCTCCTACCAAAAATGTGTGTGAGTTGCTGTGACCCTTTTCCCAGGGCAGAAATGATAGACCCCTTATTATCATCTCATTACACCTTTATTTATTTTACTTATTCCAAGGGAGGAGTTTCCAATGCATTGATAGAGACATTGTCAAAAAGAGCAAACATGAGGAGGTGGGGCCATTAAGTAAGGCATTTGCCAACTCTATTCACCTGCCAGGGCAAAGTACCCTCGACTGGGTGACTTGAACAATAAACATTTATTTTCTCACAGTTCTGGAGGCCAGAAGTTCAAGATCAGGGTGTCAGCAGGTTTGGTTTCTCCTGAGTCCTCTCTCCTTGGCTTGTAGATGGCTGTCCTGTTCTTATAAGGGCGCTGGTCATATTAGACTAGGACCCACCTTAGTGAGCTCATTACTTTAATTAACCCCTGGAAAGGCCTATCTCCATATACAGTCACATTCTGAGGTATTGGGGGTTAGGCCTTTAACATATGAATTTGGGGGGGACACAATTCAGGCCCTAACACTGGTGTGAACTCTTCTTCCTTGTGGCAGAAATGAAGCCCCTCTCTTGGAATGAGCCAACAATCTGGGTTTGTTGATATCACTGGCTTCCCCAGAGAAGGAAGGATCACGTGGTGGTCTCAGGGTGACTCAGGGGCGTTGGGGGATTCTGCGAAGAGCCTCCCATAACAAGGGCCAAAGATCTTTAGCCTTTGGGTTTTCTCATTTTGTGGAGGAGGAAACTGGGATGAGGGAGGTGGTGTGACTTGTCCGTGTGGCACAGTGAGTCAGGAGACCTCCGACCAGCACGGTCTCCCCCATCTGTCTGAGGCAGAGCACCACCGTGCCTCTGGTTAGCTTTGCGGCCTTTGGTTTCCTAGCTGGAAAATGCCAGATTCTCTTCATGTCCTCTGGGGGGAGCTTGTGAGAAAAGCCCAGAAAGCTCCACAAGAAGAGCACAGGGCAGGGCCCTTAAAAGAGACATTTTCCTCAAGCAAAGAACTCTTGGGAAACAGAACCTCAAAGTGACAGAGTGTGGGGATGGTAGAAAGTGCTTGGACTGGGGTCAGAGCAGTTGGGTTTTGCCCTGGCTTTACCAGGAATGGTTTGTAAGCTCCTGGGAACGTTATCTCCTGGGGACTCGGTTTATCTGTAAGAGGAGGCCATTGAACTCGGTGAGTCATTTGATGACGGTACAATTTCTCAGACTCCACGTGGTGGAAACCCTTCTCAGAAACCCAGTGCATAAAATGGATGGGATGGGAGCTGCACTCACTGAAAGTCAGGTGAAGACAGGGACAGGAATCTGCTCTGTCTGAGCCCCTTCTCAGACCCCGGTTCCCCCGGACCCACAGGGTTCTTCCACAAATCTCCCCGAGTCTCGAACGCACCACCATATTTCTTACCAGGAGGTGGCTCTCTTCCCTCGTTTCTAAACTGTATTATTTGGAGGAAAAGTTATCATTAATCAGACTAGTTCGTTGACTTGCTGAGGGAAAATGCCTTCAGAATTCAGCTGCCGAGGAAATCTCCAGAAAACAAGACTTCTGTAACCTTGCCCCTTTGGTTTATGATAACGTGCCACTTGAATCCCCAACTCAACACCCTCCTCACATCTTACCTTTCTGCCTCTTCAGAAATTTGATCTGAGATTGGCATGCAAAGCATGGATTTCCACTGCCCCCAATCACCCCAGTGAGACATTTAAGTGAACAAAGCATAGGAAAACGGGACAATTTTCAAAATTACCTGAATGAGCATGAAGATTAAAATAGAGACTTTTACTTCCAATATGGTGGATCAACCCCTACCTTGAGAACAACTAGATAAACTGGATAAAATATATTTTTTAAAAACTCTGTTGAAGGTATCAGAGAGCTGTCAAGGCAGCTAGGACTTGAAGAGACAAAATCAAGGAGAGGAGGGAATTCAGAGAGGGCAGCGTTCCCTGTCCTTACCCCACTGAGGCATTTTCCAATTTCTAAGTGCCAGTTGAGAGGCTGAGAAACCAAGCAGAATTTTTAGGAGTCCCACAAGGCTGGGAAAGCAAACGCTGCCTTCAGAGCCCGCCGAGGAGGAGGGGGCTTGGTCAACACTTCAGGCTTTTGGTTGGGGCAACTGAGGGATTACCCCCCAGGCACGCGGGTGTTTCAGAAATGGACCAGCCTTCCCGAAGACTGAAACCAGCTTTGAATCAGCTCATCCAGGCTGGATGAAGATAATCTGCCCCTGGCCCACGTGCCTACTGAAAGCAAAGGTAAATCTTATCTGGAGGCAGGCAGATAACATCATCTAGAACCTCAGGTGGTCTCTGTAATTTTACTTTCAGAGTATTACAGTGTATAAAACAGACAGACAGGTGGGTAGGTTAGGAAATGGCCGGGCCACTGCTCCAGTGTTTTCTGTAGCTAGACGTGCTCTCTGTGTGTGATGCCTCCAGAGGGCACAGCTACTTGGAAACAGGTCCAAGTGATATTAATAATAATGGTAGCGGGAGCAGATGCTCCCTCATTTATTCCAGACAACAGCCCTATGGTGTCTTTATTATTTTCCCCATTTTACAGATGAGAAAACAGGCTAGGGGATTGGACCTAAGTCGGATAGACTTATCCAACTTTATCGGCTGGGCTTTCAACCGCCAAGTAGTACCAGTTCCCCCAAGGTGTTCGTATTCATGACTGTTTGTCGGGGACTGGCTCAAGGTGGCTACTCAGTGTCTGATTTTAGCATCCGTGCCTGGACTTGCCAAAGCCAGCACTCGTTTATCAGGCCCCGTGTGCAGGCTCTGTATTTCAGCAGCTCAGAGAGCCCTTCTCACACCCTTGGGTTGGGACTTGAAAGTATCAACTCCCAGCCACTGTTCATGCTTAGTGACAGTTGCCTGTATGTGGCCTGGGTTCGGTGGCCTCCTGGGAGGACTTCACAGAAAGTGAAGGTGGCGTCACCCCCATGCACGTCTCCCGAAACCCTCCAGTCTTGCCCTACCTCAGACCTCTTGCTGTGTCAGCTCTGCAGACCTGTCTCCAGAGAGTCCAGGGGAAACCTGGAGCCCCAAGAACACTGCTCGAGGGAAGTCACCAGGAACTGCGGGATGTTCCTAACGTGCACCTGGGACAGGGGTTTCCGTCGGGCTCCTTGGGGCCCTGCACATTCTTTGGTGCCACGGGGGTGCAGGGGGCTGGGGGACTGTGAGTGAGTAGGTGGCTCAGGCCTGCCCATCCCTATTTTAGCAGTGGTGTTTCACTGTCATCTGCTCTTGAATTTGAAGTTCACTCCAGATTTCAGTTTTTAAAATATTTGTTCTTTTTTTTAATTTAAAAAAGGCTCCCACTATAAAAAATAATGTTGAAAGAGTGCCATTTGAATCTAACCTTCTTACCTGAAAGATAAAAAGTCTTATCCCAGAGAGGATAGCTTCATGTCCAAGGTACTGGAGGTAACGGAGAGCCACACACGGGGTTTCCCGAGGCTGGCGTGTTTCTCTCGTACCATACGAGGTCCCATAAAGAGGGTCTTATCAACTGGACAGGGTGTGTGGACACTGAACCCAGAGGATGGAATGGATTGTCCTCCACACCACACAGGATGGGTGACCATGAGTCCCCTTGGTAGGTGTGTACTTGCTAGTTACAGCTCTGCTTTACCCGTGGGCCAGGATGAAAGTCTAGGAAGTTTCCCGTTCCCTGAACCAGTGGGCCTCATGGCAAAGACCTACAAGCTCTGATCCAGAATGCCCCTTGCCTTTTTGTGGGGAGAGGGTGGGGAGGTCCAAGGCAAGCCCCTCTACTCCAGGCAGGGTGGCCCACGTTATTCTTGGGCTCATGTTGGCTCTTCCCACAGCCGAGCCCCTCCCTGCCTCGCAGGGATCCAGCCACCAGGACAGCCCCTTCCAGTTCTCGCCCTTAAGGGGCCTCCCCTGAACTCACCCACAACTCTCAGCCAAATGTCACTATTTTCACTTTGGGATTCCTGAAGTCAAACTGGGTTAAGAAAAATCTAATCGTCTTAGGGAGGAGAGACGATTTTGACATGTCCTCCGCTCCCCACACTCATGCGGCCGGCTCCTGCCCTGGTCATCCCAAGCAGAGACAGTCTCAGCCTCTTACAAGTTCCAACAGTATTTTTGTCCCCCTCCCCTTTTTTTCCTTTAATGACACTTCTTATCAGTTGCCTGGTACTTTAATTATTGAAGTGTGACTATCTTTCCTTTCCCCAGACGTTACCCTTCCTGGAGCAGCAGCATGTCCTCCCTTCATTTTATCCAGTGCACCAGCCTGAAAGCAGGGGGTCCCCTGAGACCCTCCAGCCTCCCTCATTGCCCGCTTCCGGCCAGTCACCACCTGCCCTGGAGTCCTCGAGTCTGCTTCCTGTTCTCTACCCCCACCCCTGCTTTATGCCAGGCGGCCCTCCTGGCCTGCCTGCACCCGTGGACTCTCCAGGCTGACCGGCACCCCCATCGTGCGGTCGAGGTGGGTCATCGAGCTCTCTTCCGGCTTGTATACTGAGCTCCTGCTAAGGCTGCACGGATGTCCATCCACCTTCTGTCCATCCCACAGATATGAACCGCACCACGTGTGGGCATCCCACTGTGCCAGTGTGAATGGTGATGAAGGAAACAGACCTGAGCGCGTGCTCACAGATCTCACAGACTGATCAGGGGGAGACTGACCACACCAACAGCTGACAAGTCCCTCTCTTCTTACAATCAGGGCTTTGTCTACACTAGGTGGCCAGGTTGTCCTCTAATAGGAGGTAATGTTCAGGGAGAGGAGAGAGAGGGGGAGGACTCAGCCAGGTGGCAGGTGAGAGGAGGACCTGGGCAGAGGGACAGCATGCACAAAGGCCCTGGGGTCAGCATGGGCTCAGCCTGTTTTGAGAAGGCCTGGGTGAGTGGGACATGTGGACAAGGGGGAGCAGGAGAGCTGAGATGGGTGAGGATCTTGCAGGAGCTGGTGTAAGATCTGGAACAATCCAGTGGAGGGCTAAGTGTATGGAGCCGGGGTCAGACTGCCTAGGTTCAGATCTGGGCTTTGCCCCTCACTGTGATTTGGGGTGAGAACCTTAACCTCTCCTGACCTGTTTCCTTCTCTGTAAAATGGGGATAGTATGATATCTATGTATTTCTCTATATATCTATGGTGGAGCTATGTTACCTTGTAGAGTCGCTCATGGGGATTCTATGAGTTAGTGTAGGTAAGGCATTTAGAACAGTGCCTGCTGAGTGGTAAGCATAATGCTGCTCAGGAAGGATTTGAAGTGCTTTCAAGGCTCGCTGTGCTGTTGTGTGGGGAGGCAGGCAGTGAGGGCGGGAGTGGCAGCTGCGAGGCCGGCTGGGCAGCTGGTGGGGCCCCCAGGCCAGAGTGCCGGTGCCTGGCCCACGGTGGCAATGGGGGAGATGCAAGGAAGTGGGCAACCTGGAGGGATATTTGGGGAAGGACGAAGGGGACCTGTGGATGGATTTGGGATGGGGTGCCCTCTGGTTTGTAGCCTTGGAAACTGGGATAGTGAGGAGAGTGCACTGGGGAGAAGTTTCTGTCCCTTGCTGAAGGTCACACAGGGGTGCAGGTGGCAGATCTGGGGTTCCGATCCAGGTCGTCCTGACAGCCGAGGCCCTGTTCTTTCCAAGGCACAAGCCAAGATGCTGCGATCAGAAGTCTGCTGGTCTCAGGGGCCTCTGGAGAGCATCTAACGAGCCTTCTGCCTTCTGGCAGGAGACACTCCATTTTACGGATAGGGACAGAGAATCTAGAGGTTAAGTGGATTGCCCACACAGCCAGCCAGAGAAGACGGCCGGCCGGCACTCCATCTCCCTGCTCTGGGCTGGCACTCTCTGTTCCATGCCGCGCAGAAATCCGCTACCCAAAAATAGCCCACGGGGCTTTCTGAGAAGCTCTTCACAGCTCTTCTGTGATAAACAACCCGCTTTCTTCAACGGCTCTGGGTAGGAAGAATCAAAGGGGAGCTGCTTCCCTAGCTGTTTGCAGAAAGCTGCCCTCAGTGGTCAAGCACAATTAAAGCACAAACCTGCTGGGCGGGTCGGGGGAGCTGGCAGGTAGTAACAGCCCCATGCAGGCTCTGAGCCCTGCAGTGGGTTCAGCTTCCACACCTCACTGCGGGCCGAGAAGCATCCACACGGCCAAGCCCCTAGCCCCGCTTTCCGTTTATAAGACCGAGTGTGACCTTCAAAATCTCCTGTGGTTTTATATCGCTGAGCTCTCTGCAAAGTGAGGACAGACTGGCCGGCTCCCTTTCATCGTGATGCGTGGACCCTCTGTCCCCGCGCTCGGCTTGCCGCTGTGTGTCCTCTCTTCAGGTTGTCATGACAATTTGCACGGAGAAGCTGTTTCTGGAGAGGGAGCAGGAAAAGAAACAGGGGGAAAAGGCTTATGACAGTCAGGCCTGGTGAATCTCAGGATTTCAATGGTGTTGATGGGTTTGACAATCAATGGTCCCTCATGAAAAATGAGAACTTCTGTCTGCTACCAGCTAGCTGCTGGGAACTCTGCAAAGAATTAAGTCCAGAATCCATCAGATATTACTGATTAGAGTAATAGTGAGAATAATAATTAAATATGAGCCTCAAAGTCAGGGGCCCTCTGGCACAATCCATTCAAGAGAATGGGCATAATTATTCAGGCAGTACGGGTAACAACTCGGTTTTGGGAGTCAGTCAGTGTTTCCTGATAACAAGCTCATTCTCTGCCTCTTTGTCATTGGCCATCTGGCCTTTCAGTGACTTTTTTCCCTCCCTAAATCTCAACCATCTGTCCAGGATGTCTCACTAATCCTTGCAAATAACTCCATGTAAAAAGAGAAGTACAG
The DNA here is from genome assembly GCF_024610735.1 of Ursus americanus. NCBI lineage: Eukaryota > Metazoa > Chordata > Mammalia > Carnivora > Ursidae > Ursus > Ursus americanus. The sequence continues at coordinate 69,068,830 of NC_142136.1, forward strand.
GTTAGCACCCCCATTTCACAGATGGCTCACTGAGTCCCTCAACAAACTGGGAGGGACCTCGAGGGAAGTGACTGTCAGATGCACCTCAGCGTGTCCTCTGCATGTCCTCCAGAAGAGTAGGACCCCTGTTTGGACCATCCATGGTGACAATTTCAAACTGAGTAAGGTTTATACTTTTTTCCGTTTTCCTCTCATTTCTAAACAAATGCATGTTCATTGTGGAAAATCCAAAAAATACAGCAAAGCCCAAAAAGAAAAGTAAAAATCATCCACCACCCTAATGCCTGGATTTAACCCTAACAATGAGGACTTAGAGTTGCACTGTCCTTGTCCACGCAGGCTTGGCAACGCATGTGATCAGGGCAGGACGGGTCCAGAGGCCTCCCTGTGCCTCAGTGGCCCTTCTGGGTTGGCTGCAGACTCCTGTGGGGGGGAGGGGGTGGCTCCATGGCCCCCCAGCTCCAGACCTCCCCCTGTGTTGAGCTGTGTGTTGACTCGAGGTTCTGAATCTGCCTGGGCTTCAGCTCGTTAGAACGCCGGGATGACGTAGAAACTGGAAAACTTTCCTTGCCCGACAACATTGACTCTTTCAGTCCGTTCGTCTAACATCTATTGAGGCATCGTGAAGAAGAAGCTGTAGTCTTTATGCTTAAGAAGCAAACTACCCTGGAAACAGACACTTAAATCAACTAGTGAGAGGGCAAAGTATCATTTTTGCAGATAAGCAGGTGGAGGTAGAAATGAAACAGGATTATCAAGGTCTGGATGAAGCAACTCCCAATGTTGAGATAAAATATGTGATATCTGTGGGAACCAGCCTCCAAGATGGCCTCCATTGAGCCTTGCTGCCTGGCATTCACGCCTTGTCTACAGTCTTTCCCCTGAGTCAGGGCTGGTCTGTGAGACCAACAGCATGGCGGAGCCGATGATACGTGGCTTCCGAGACTAGGCATAAAGGGTGTTGAAGCTTCTATCTTGTTCTCTTGGATTAGTCATTCTGAGGAAAGCCACCAACATGCCTTTTGGCTGCTCAGGTAGCCAGGTGACTGTCCCACATTGAGAAGAACCGGGGCCTCACTGACAGCTCATCAGCCAGCTCGTCAACCATGACTGAACCACCTTGGAATCGGAGCCTCCAGTCTCAGGGGAGGCTCCCGAGGAGACCGCAGGCCCGGCCAGCGTCTGACTGCAGCCTCCTGTGAGAGCCAGACCCCAGAGCCAAGCCATTCTTGCATTTCTCCCCCACAGACAATGTGACAGCTGGGAATAAATGATCACTGCTGTTTTGCAGCCGCTAAGTTAGGGTGATTTGCTTTGTGGGTGTAGGTAAAAAATTCGGTACCTCTTGTTACTGTCCTGGGAAGAAATCCCATATCAGCTTCCATTTCCAGAGTATTTTGTACCAGGCGCTAGGCTGAGGGACTTACAGTCATAATCCTCAGGACGGCGAGGCAGTGATGCTGACACGGTGAGTATCATTTTTATCTCGATCTAACAGCTGGGGACACGTGGGCCTAGAGAGGGGAGGGGATCTGACCGAGGTCACACATCTGTATCTGTGGCAGTGGCAGGATTGGAACCCAGCGCCGCCCGGCCCCGAAGCCCCAGCTCTTCACCACAGCACTGTAGTTCCTTGTAAACGCTCGATCCGGGGAGTATTTGTTGAGGTGCTGCTGTGTGCCAGGCACGCTGCCAGGCTTTGGAGTGTGAGTCTGGCCCAGGATGCTGGGAGGGGGGCTCTGGCAGGGGCAATGTGGCCCTCGGCCTCTCCAATGCAGCCCCCTCCCACCCCCGCCACACCTCTCCCCCCAGTGGAGAGACACAGTCTTGGTATGTCCTTGGGGATGTACCCCCAGGCCCTGTTCCTATGAGGGGTTTTCTTGCTAAGCACTGCCACACGACATGCAAAGAGAGTGAAAGTAATAAGCAGAGGAGAGATGACAGAGGTCACAGACGTTCCTAATGTTTTCAGATTCCTGATTCTCCTGCAACAATAGTCACCATGTGCCAGGCACTCTTAGAGACACTTGGGACACATCAGTGAAAAAAGCAAAGATCCCACCCTGAACTAGCTTATGGGGGGCGGGGCACAGGGCAGGAACAGACAGTGAACAACACGCTATGTTAAATGGTATGGTAGAAGGTGGTAAGAGTTCTGGAACAAAGGGAGCAGACTGATGGGAAGGACGGGGTGGGGGTGGGGGGCAGAGTGGGCGGTACCGGCCACAGCCTCCACGGCTTGAGCAGGGCAGGCCTCCTGTGGAAGGAAGGGGAGGGAGCTGGCACACTGACCAACTGTCCCAGTTTGCCAGAGGCTGACCGAATGTGGGAGTCACAGTGCTAATCGCCAGAAAGTTCTGGGCGAACCGGGAAGATGTGGCTGACCTAAGAGTCGGCCGAGCGGACGTGGGGGGAGATTGCCCCAGGAAACAGCTGGATCTGCGCTTCTCAGCCAGGACTGACTCTGCCCCCATGGGACATTTGGCATTATCTAGAGACATTCTTGGTTGCCAAAGCTGGGGCGGGCGAAGCTACCATCGTCTAGTGGGTAGAGGCCAGGGATGCGGCTAAACGGCCCACAACGTGCAGGACAGCTCCTCACAACAAAAAATTAATCATCTGCCCTGACAGGTCTGGGGTGCCAAGGTTAAGATACCTTGAACTACTCTTAGTCTGTAGTCCCTGATTTGCCTGAAATGTCATCTGCCTGCTGTTTCCGTTTCTATTCCCAAAGGAAGGAATCTTCCTTTGATCACACCTGAAGACTGAGGCCTCCAGAATGGGCCCCCACCCTCAGCCTGACCAGGATGTGCAATGCCAGCCCGGACAGGCCCGCTGGGTCTCCCTGATGGGGCACTGTCCCCATCTTCCTGGGCCTCTGCCCAGCCACCGTCGGGTCACTTTCCCAAAGACAATCTTGTAGGTCATCCAGGTGTCGGGCCATCAGCGGTCCCTCCAGTCTCTCCAGGATGGGGTCTTGTTGCCACAAGCCCGTGCTGGATTCTCCTTTGCCATAGGCCTGCCTCGTCCACGCGGGATGGTAGCTCTTCAGGAAAACGTTCTGAGGGAGTCCGCGGGCGCTGGCTTAAGTGACCAGGCTGCATGAAAGAAAGAGCAGGTTGTGTTTGCCACCTCTGACCAGGCCCGTGCTGCTGCTAGACAAGGGAAGCAGTGTCGTCAGGAACAGGGCAGATGGAGTAGCATGGCCAATGTGTGAGGCAGAAGAAGCCGGGTCTCACAGAACCCCAGTCTCACTGGAATCTTTCCAGGTCATGAAGGATCAGAAAACAGGTTGCAGATTTACAACTTCCTGGGGTCTCAATATAAGTTCCACGAGGGCTGAGCTCTTTTTAAAATCCGTTGATGAAACTCAAGCTCCCCCCGACGGTGCCCAGCCCATCACAGAGGCTTGATAAATGCTTGTTGAAACGGGTGTCGTGAACAGGCTGCTCCTGGAACAGCTCCCTGCCGTCTCCTGAGGCTACCTGAGCAAAGGCTTCTCTTTGTGCACAGGGAGGCTCCGGGAAGCTGGCCCCTCGTCGGACCTTGGTGGCCCACCCTTCATCCCAGAGCTTGCTGTTTCTTGACCAAGGTTCTAGAAGCCCCCCATTCTTGATCATTTCTGTATCACCAGGGCTGAGCTCAGTAAATATGGGTTGACAGACGGAAGGAAGGAAGGAAGGAAGGAAGGAAGGAAGGAAGGAAGGAAGGAAGGAAGGAAGGAAGGAAGGAGTAATGTAGGTTCTGGTCAAGCTCTCCTTTGCTCTGTACCCATAGTCAAGGGACAACCATGACAGGCAGGGACCTAGCTCTTGCCACGGGCCTGGGGAGTTAAGGACTGCTGGGTTCTACATATTCTGTGCCAGTCCGGCTTCTATGTGAAACACGAGACTGCTGCCCAGCTCCCCACCTCCCTGCCTCTTTGCACTGCCAGGCTGGAAATTGCTGCTGGTAACAAGTGCTGGACGTGTGGCTGATAAGCTGGTCCCGGGTGCGTGTGGCACTGGCTTCTCTGAGTGCCAGGCTTTTGCTTCCTGTGCGTTTGGACCCGGGAGTTTGGAGAGGATCCACCACTTAGCAGAACGGAGCTGCAGGAGTGACAGGCGGCATCCCCGTGCCAGGAGAGCCTTCCTGCCCAGAACGTATGGTGCGTGTCCAAGGGCTCTCAAGGTACCCAAAGCCGTGCCAATTCGCAATAATTAAGCAGTAAGACCCAAGTGAATGGGTTTGCTGTTGCCGCGTGACAGCCAGATGCCTGGGGTGTGAACGGAGGCCCAGCACTCTGCACCGCACTCGTGCTGCACACCGTCTTATGGAAACTCTAAAATAGTCAGTGATGAATAGATGGAAAGATAATGACGGCAATTTGATGCTAACAGGGCGGCTCCCTCCAAGGGCTTCCACACATCATCTCTTTCACCCTGACAGCGTCCTGGGGAGGCAGGGACTTGGCCTGGCCTGTGCCTTCCATATCCAGACAGACAGCCTGCCACACAGAGCCTGGGCCTCAGCAAGTGCGTCTACACAGGTGGGTGTAGATATCCCGATTCCCCGCTCCAGGCTCCTCTGTTGCTTGCCCCTGTGCTTTGGGGGTGCTTGCAGGCACTGGGCCCTGGGTAAGTACTTTTTAGACATGATCAGTTTCAAGTTTCATAACAGCTTTATGGAATAAGGTGTTAGTATCCCCATAATACAGATGAGAACACGGAGTCCCAGGGCTGCTAAATTATTTATCCAAGCCACAGAGCCCGTCGTAGGAGGGAGTGGAACCCAGGGCTGCTTGACACCAAAGCCCATGCTCGCAGCTGTCACGGTCTGCTGCCTCTTTTCAACGAATTAAAGTGGGATTTACATGTTGGTGTGTATCAGTTTCTCAGGGCGGCTACAACAAAGCATCACAGCCCGGCTGGACTGAAACAAGAGAAATGTGTTCTCTTATAATTCTGGAGAAGAGAAGACCAAACTCGGGGTGTCTGCAGGACCATGCTCTTTGGAAGGCTCCAGGGGAGAATCTGTCCATACCTCTCTTAGCTCCTGGTGTCGCTGGCTGTTCTTGATGCTCCCTGGTCTCCAGCCTCCGACTTCACCTAACATTTTCCCCTCCTGTGTGTGTCTTCACAAGGCCATCTTCTTAATAAGGACACAGTCATATCCGATTACACCTACGACCATATCTTAATTGAACTAATTACATTTGTAATGATCCTATTTCCAAATAAGGTCACATTCACAAGTCCTAGGGGTTAGGACTTGAATGTATCTATTTTTGGGGGGGACATAATCTGCTCTGTAACAGGTGTTATAATTGTGCTTAATCGACATTGAACACAAAACAAGGGGGGGAGCTTTAGTTTATAACTGGGTGGATTTACATGATCTTAAAGAAAAGGCACTCAAGTTGCCCCATCACAAATGGCAATTTCTTAAGAGTTGAAGCAGTGCCTTCCCTGGGCTTTACAAACACAAATGCTCACCCTCTGCCCCTGGCGCTGGAGGGCTCTTCTGCCTGGATCCAGGCCCTGGACCAGTGACCTCCAGTTCTGCAAAATCTCCTCGGGTTAAATTTGATGTCGTGGCCCTTAGTTCTCTTCCCAACAGCACCCCCTCCCCCCTAACCCCCAAAACCCCCTTCTGATGGCCAGGATGCTTTTCCAAAAATGGGGACTTATCAGAATATCAGTTTAAAGGGAAGAAAGGGATGACACATGGAGATTTTTCAGGAGCAGAAGAGGGGAAGAGACAGGGTGACTTATTGTTGGTGACACAAATTCATCTTATTAAGGGGTAATGAATGATTTTGCTTGGCAATTAATCACCCGAGCCTTCTCCCTGGAGCTAGAAGAAAAGGGAGATGCCAGAATTAAGTCATGCTAGAAGGAGCTGGTGAGAGCAGCTGCGCGGATGGGGCTGACCGAGGCCGCACTCCCGAATCACCCAGGGGGGTTTAAAACACACCAGTGCCCAGGCTGCACCACAGACCAATGGAATCAGAATCTTTGTGGTGGGACCCAGGTATCCGTACTTTTTCAGAAGATTCCAGCACGCAGCCCAGGAGGAACCACTGAGCTGTTGTGTCTCATCCAGTGCCCCTTGGCTTTCACCATCATCCAAAGGCCAAGGAAGAGTGAGAGACAGGCCCGAGGAGCCTGTCACTTGGCCTGTGCTGAGACTTCCAGGTACATTCTGCTCATTTGGACTTGGTCAAGATGGTACTCATTGGTGTGCTCCATTTCTTAACTCCTTTTCCTCTGGGTTTGGGGTGAAATGGAATTCCCAGAAAGGCATTTTAATTAGATCATTTGGGATGGCTATTCTATGCAGAAAGACCCACAGGAATGTGTAAAAATAGATATTTATTACCAAGAAATTGGCACAGCTGGTTTTCCTGACCTTTAGCCACCCCTGAGCCTGAAGCACCTTGCGTCCTAGACGGTGGGGGGATTTGCATGCTGGGAGAATCTGTGAGGCGCAGGCATGGGTACAGAAGGTCTGGTTCATGTGTTACTTGATAATAAAGTTGAAAGCTTGATGGTTTCTGTCCATGTCGAAATGTCCTTGGGCCAAAACAGGAGTAAAGCAAGTGTGGTGGGATGTTCCTGGTAAAAAAAAATGTGTCAAATTGTCAGGACCCTCCTGAGAGAGTCTGTGTCCACAGCAAGGGGAACCACACGGTCTATGCTGATTGGGGAAGTTTCTTTTTTTTTTTTTTTAAAGATTTTATTTATTTATTTGACAGAGATAGAGACAGCCAGCAAGAGAGGGAACACAAGCAGGGGGAGTGGGAGAGGAAGAAGCAGGCTCATAGCGGAGGAGCCTGATGTGGGGCTCGATCCCAGAACGCCGGGATCACGCCCTGAGCCGAAGGCAGACGCTCAACCGCTGTGCCACCCAGGCGCCCCCGATTGGGGAAGTTTCGAGAGTTGGATTTGTGCCAAGGACCTACAGAGTCAACTGAAAGCGGCCAGCTGGTTGGGGCAAGTCCCTGTGAATGGGACGAGACGGAGCCTGCAGGAAGCCCAGAGACCAGCAGCTCTCGCTGGCACTGCAGACACGCTGCGGACGGCGTCTGCTGGGGTCTCTCCATCACACCCAGGAGCCCTCGTCAGGACAAACATTTGGTAACTTTCCTTTCTTCTCCTGAAATGAAATTCATGGAATTTTAAAAATCCATATAATATAACTCTAAAGAAAAACTAAAGGGCAAGTAACTTATAACAAAAGATGACACTTAAAAAGGCGTAACTGCCCAGTCGTGTCTCCCCTAGAAGACCTGACAAGGGGCTCACGAGCTGGGACATCTACATCAAGTCCCAGCAAATGCAGACAAACGCCCCCACGGCAAGGCAGACACTATGAGTGGAGCTGCTGGGATTGACGTGTATTCCCAGATTGTGACCAACCCTTGGCAGGGTTCTGGAAAAAACTCGATCATTTCATTCCTGAAAATTTCACTACACAGGTGACTCTTGGACAACACGTGTTTGAACTGCGTGGGTTATGCTAAATACTGTAATAAGTACTGTAAATATATTTTTTCTTCCTTTTGGTTTTCTGAATAACATTTTCTTTTCTCCAGTTTACTTTATTGTAAGAATATCGTATATGTAATACATATAACATACAAACTAGATATGAATTGACTCTTATGCTATTGGTAAGGCTTTCGGTCAGCACGAAGCTATTAGTAGCTAAGTTTTGGGGGAGTCAAAACGTAGCATGCAGATTTTTGACTGTGTGGAGGTATGTACCCCTAATCCTGTATTGTTTGAGGGTTAACTGTGTATTTAAACAGTTCAAAAATATATTTCATGTATGTTTTGGTAAATTATATAAAATAAAGTTAGTTTATAAGCTCAGAAAATTAGAAACATCAATATGCTGAGGGACTCCAGAGAACTCTCCACTGTGTAGGACTGTCTCTCACATTTCAGGATGCCCGACATCGCTGGTGTCTAAATGCCAGTAACTTCCCCCATCACTGTGACCACTAAAAATGCTCCCCAGCCCCCACAATGAATGGTAGCTCTGTCCCCATTGGGAATCCACTCATCAAGGTTTTGCTTCCTAAACCTCAGTCTCATGAATGTCCTTGTGCTTGGACTTTCATTTCTTCTTCATTTTTCTACCTCGTCTTCATTGCTCAGAGGGTCCCACAGAGGTGGTTAGCCCTTCTGGGTTGCTGCTCCCCTCACTTCTCTTCCGTGGCCTCACCACTGAGGCTGCCCCCCACCTTCACTGCAGTGGAAAAGGCTATTTGCCCTCCAATGACTACTGAGTTTTGCTTGGTGACCAGAAGATAGCAAGCCTGCCTTTGTAGGTCTTGGGTCACTTCCTCGAGGCTGGGTCAGATGTTTTGTAAGAAGCATGACTGGATATCACAACAAATCCTTAAACTCCTTCTCTTCTCATCTCGTTAATTAGTGTTAGTTCTGGTATATTCTATGGTCAGTAGTCTCAGAGATTTCTTCTAATTTCTGCTAGATGCACTAAATAGTGGACACGAAATTTTAGTGCGCCTAAGAATGACCTAGAAAGTGTGTACACATTGCGGGTTCCTAGAGCTCACCCCCAAGGATTCAAATCCAATGAACTTTGTGTTGGGCTCAGGAATCTGCATTTTTTAAAAAAAAAATTATTTATTAATTTGAGAAAGAGAGAGTGAACAGTGGAGGGGCAGAGGGAGAGAATCTCAAGCAGACCCCTGCTGAGTGCTTGATCCCACAACCCATGAAATCATGGACTGGGCTGAAACCAAGGATCAATCCCACGACCCATGAGATATGACCTGGGCTAAAACCAAGACTTGGACGCTTAGCCAACTGATCCACCCAGGTGCCCCTCAGGAATCTGCATTTTTAACAAGCAGGCTGAGGTGTCTTGAGGCAGGTGGATTGCACACCACACTTGGAGAAAGACGGCCTGGTTGGGGGGAGGAGGAAGTGGCAAGGGTTTTCATCATGATAAGACTGTGAACGAACCCCCGTGATAATTAAGGATCTCCAAAGCAGGTATCCATTTAGGGTCTTAAACTTTTTTCTGGGGCATTAATACACGTGTATATGAGGACTAGAGGTCTGCAGCGAGACTTCTGTTCTTTCTCCTCCCCTTTTAGAACTCACCCCATTTTCTTGTTGGCCAAAGTCCACTTGAAAGAAAGACTACATTTTCCAACTTTCCTTTCAGCCATGTACGGTCATATGGAACATAAGCAGAAGTGGTGGCTACAGTTCCCAGGAAGGGCCCCTAGAAAGAGGGGCTGGGCCCTTTCTGCCCTGATACAGACACCCTAGGGACACAGACACCCAGGGAGACCTTAGGAACTGATCGCACAGAGCAGAGCTGCAAGACGGAAGGAGCCTGAGTCCCTCGTGGCCCTTATAGCTGCCGGAGACTCACCAACTCCAGCCTTTGTGGGGTGCAAGAGGCACAAGCATCTCTCTGGTTTAAGCCATTGCTGCTTTACGGTTTTACAGTTACCCAGGGTTGAGGTTACTGTTGAGTAACCATCCTGCCAGGAGAACCGTCCTGCCAGGAGAACCGTCCTGCCAGGAGCATGTGCGCTCCCTCCCCGGCATCCCAGCAAGGAAGGGTGTATGCTGCTACAGAGATCCCTGGCCGCACCCTAACACGCCTTAGGGTAAAATCAGAGACTTGGGAGGGTGAGGGGGGAAGGGTGGAGGAGACCTAAGTAAGAGAATGAGTTAGAAGGAAAGGGGAGAGGGAGGGACTCCTCCAGGCAGTTGACTCAGGGTGTAATGAAGCTTCCATGTCTCAGCAGGGTTGCAGTTTCCCGTGCTAATGGGGGGTCAGTACCCTTCACAGTGGCAGCAAGGACCTGTGCCCTTGACACTTGGTCAGAACCTCAGGACAACAGCCTCAGGAACTACAGGGAGGGGGGAGCCTCAGCAAAGAGGGGGGAGGGGACCTCAGGCTGCCCAGAGGGCTCAAAGTGAGCACAGACAACCCAGACGTAAGGACTGAAGCCCTTCCAGGTCCCGCAAAATATGTTGGGGGGTAGGGGGGAACCAAAGCGAGGGAAATACCTGAGCTCCGCAGCCCTGGCCAGGGAGCGTGGCAGCAAGAGAAGTCTTGCAGGGGACCTTGTCCACAGCAGCGCAGCTGGGCGCCACCCGCGGACAGTGCACGGCACCAGCTCTGTTCCAGCCATGTTGCTGCATTGGGTGGCCAGCTGTTTGCCGCACACCCCCTGCTGATGACACATTGCACAGCAAAGAATTCCCAGGCCACTCTCTGGCCTGAAGAACGTGGCTGTTTATCAAAGGCCCTGCTCGCCCTGGAGGCTCAGCACATCCTTTTCCTTCCCGTCTGCCTGCGTACAGACCTGGCGGGCAGCAGAGCCCCGTGATCCCCCGGGGGGATGAGTTTAATGACTCATGGAGACACATGCTTGGCAGCGTCCTGTTTTTTTTCACGTGAGGAGCCAGGCACCCACGTGGAAGCAGCCCCGTGTTTCATGAATGGAGGCCCTATCAAATCATAACTTGTGTGTTCTCCACCTGGGGACGTACAGGAATCCTGAACCTGAAGTCAAGGGCAAGGTTTCAAAATAGGCCGCAGCAGCAGAGCCAGGCTTTGCAAGCGGCTGGCAGGGGAGAAGTTCTGCGGCTCTGTGCCAAGGGCAGCGGGCTGACGGTGACCTCTGCAAAGTGACTCGGGCGATTCTCTGGACATTCCAAGAAACCACTGACTGTACCCCTGGCTCTTTGACTGAGCAGTTTCAAGACTAACCTGCATTTGGGCTGATGGAGAAACGTGTGGATTTCCCCGCAGAAGCACTCAGCCGGGGTTTCAGACCACAGAAATCTACTTTCAGCATCCTCCTTAGTCCTTCCCTTCTTCCCGCCAGAGCCCAGGCCGTACATGAAGATCGCCCAGTCGCTTGCAGAGTCATCCCTGGAAAGGCAGAGCCTGCAACAGCAGCAGCTAGTGAGGATTGAGCTCTCCCCCCCCCCCGAAGGGCCATTTTTGGGTTAAAACATCACGGAGCTGCTTTTGGGTTGCCTGGGATACCAAACGGCTTCATAACCCTGATAAGGCCGAGAGAATATAAAACAGTGATCAAAAGGAACGTCCGCCCTCGAGGTGCCCTCTAAGCCTGGAGGAAGAGCTCACGTGTGAGCACACACTTCATCACACACGCCAGCCAGCTACACGCTGGAAGTGAAGGTGTGAAAGAAATCAGGCCAGGCCAGAAGCCGGAAACCAGCGCCAGCCTGGTGTGAGTGCACCGCGCTGATGAGAAGAGGGAACATGGTATGTCCCGGAAATCCAAGTACCTCCGCGACTGTGAGATGCTCACGCGTACCGTGTGCCCAAGCCCAGAGCTGCCACACACACGGTCTTCTGTTTATTCACACACCCGATGTTACAGACTAGGGGCAGAAGGGAACCCCAGTCGGGGCAGCGATGAGCCATGTCACTCCGGGCCGCCCACCTACGGCTTGGGTTTGCAGTTTCTTCGGGGCAAAACGAGGGTGTTGGACGAGCCATGCGGTGGGTTGCCTTCCGGTTCCAAATGTTTTACGACTCCACGATTTTTGCAGACTGATTTCTTGAAACAATTAAATATTTATTAAGTCAAGCGCAATGATAGGCCCTGGAGACCGTGAGTAAGATACCGCGCCTGCTTCCCGCGAGCCGAGGGGGAACAGACAGACAAGCAAATTCTTCGAAGACAGCGCAGTACAGGATGTACTAGACTTACAGCCAAGTTTCTGTGGGAGCACTGCAGAGAGTGTGTCCAGCTGGCTTGGACGCGGTCGGGGCAGGATGTGTGCGCTGGGTCTGGAAGGATCCACAGGCATCCTTGGGGCTGTGAGCTCTGTCAACAGAAGGAAACCGGCAGAGCTAGGAGGTGGGTGAGATCAAGTAAGCTCTGGGCAAGTTTCTGACACCAGTTACAGTGTGTGTGCAGGGGGGGTTCCCCACCCCGAGCAATTCTCCGATGCCAGCTGGGTGTCCTGTACTCAACTCAATGTTGACACCATCTACCCAGAGACGGCATCAGGCCCCACAGGCTATGGGCTCAGTCCCACAACACCACCCTCTTCAGACACCAGTCCCAAGTTCAGGTTGTTCCTTGTGCTTCTGATTCACTGGCTATAAATCAGAGGTTCCCTTGACCCCTTCCTTGGGTTCAGTTAATTTTCTAGAGCGTCTCACGGAACTCAGGAAACTGGTTTACTCATGAGATTACTGGATTATTAGGAGATGAAAGGATATGATTTAACAGTCAGATGAAGACATACATAGGTGATCCTGAGAAAAAGAGTCCCTGTGGAGTTTGGGGGCTGACATGGCATCATGGGGATACATTCTGGTTCCCCAACCTGGAAGCTCTCCAAAGCCTATCCATTTGGGCTTTTATGGCGGTTTCATGACATAACCATTTTCGATGAAATCATTGGCAGGCACGATTGATTAAATCATCGATTAAATCATTGCCCACTGGTGACTGAGTCAACCTCCAGCCCCTCCGCCCTCCCCAGAGGTTGGGGGTGGGACTGAAAGTTCCAATTCTCTAGTCGCAGTGTTGGCTCCTCTGAGGATCAGCTTTATCCTTAGCTGACCTATGGGTTCTCCAAAAGTCACGCCATTAACATAACAAAAGACATCTTTAATCACTCTGATCACTTAGGAAATTCCAAAGGTCTAAGAATTCTGTCAGGAATGGACAAAGACCAAATATATATTTCTTATTATAAATCACAATATCACATTGGAGTTTTGTGAATAGTCCCTTATAACCAGAATGAGAGAAATACCAGATCCTGAGTCTAAGTATAGAAGGATCTTGTACTCCACAGCAAAGGGATAGGGTCAGGTTTGTATTCTAAGATCATTGCATGGGCAGCTGGAAGCTATTTTGGAGGAAACAAGACTGAAAGCCTGTAGACCATTGCAAATTGCTTCAGTAATTCGCAGGGAAACTGGTAAGAGTCTGCCCTAGGACAACGGGCAAGGAAAGGAGGGATGGATGTGAGAAATACTCAGGAAGGGGAATAAACAAGATTTGGGTGGCTGGTGGGATTTAGGAAATGGGTGAGGTGGAGGAGTGAGGATGACTCCTGGATTTCAGGAGACCAGCTAGATGGAGTAACCATCAACCAGGAAAAGATGGGAAAGGTTATGGGCAGTGTGCCTCATTAATTTGGGGTTTGTTGGGGTGAGGGTGACTAGAGGGTGCATAAATGGAGGTGTCACCAGGGAGCTGAGAACCCATGCCTGGGTGCTGGGACACCAACTGGGACTGCAGATGCAGATTTGGGGGTAGACAGTGCACAGGGGGCTGTGTGAAGATATGTTGCCTGAGGAGAGTGTGTGGAGTGAGTAGATGGTACCTCCAAGTCTGATCCTTGGAAAATGTCAAGATTTGGGGAGCATTTTGAATAAGAGCAGCAAGCAAAGGAGACCAAGATGGTGCAGCCTAGAGGAAGAAGGAGAAGAGTAGTGACATGGCACTTAAGGGCCAGTTGCAGGACAGAAAGGATTCAGCAAAAGAACTTGAGTTGAGTGATCGGTGGAGACGACTTACTGCTACAGTGGGTGGAAGAGGAACTCTGGGAAGGGGGACGAGAGGGCCAGGGGTTTGACTCCCCTTTGAATAACGTGACTGTGTACAGGTGGAGTGTTGTCAAATCAGAAAGCGGAACCAAAGCCAGGTGAGCACTGGGCATGCAGGCCCATCTGCTGGCCCCTGGCCTCTCCCTTCACCACCTCAGCCTTCTGCCTGAGAGGTCTCCTTCTGCTCCCATGGAAACTACTCGGGAATGCTATGAAAGATTTCTCCTAAGTACTATGTGTGATGGTCGGTCTCTCCTGTCTTCAAATCCTTGCCTTTTGGGGCTTCCCCAGTCACTCCCCGGAGCACCAAGCTTCAAGCCAACCTGGGAAGAGCCCTATACTCACAACAAGGGTCGGGGAGATCCATGGCCAATGCAGCTCTGCATCTCACCTCACCCCAACGCTTCCTATTTCCACCACATGCGCACACACACTTTTTACTTAGGAAAAATTTAAACCTACAGAAAAGTTGAAAGAATAGTACAATGAATATATCCTTCATCTGGATTCACCAATTAACACTTTGTCACATTTGGTATCTCTCTCTCTCCCACCCAGAAAAACACCCCAGGAGGTACACAGTGACACCTAACACCATTATTAGTAATGCTAACTTTGATAACGAGTAATGGCAGCCAAATCTTTCCAAATCAAGGAAAAAGCATCTTTTACATTAAAAAACAAAATTCAACTGAATAAATCCTAAGGATATTATTGGTTTTATTCAACAATTTGCAAATGGGGCAGCACCCCCCTAGTAGATAGAAAGGAGCTCAAGAAGCTGTACAGAATGGCAGACTTTCATACGCAGAAGGAGGGGGGGCAAGGAAGTTATTCTATCAAAGAGTAGATTGTTTCAGAAAAGGTCACCATCCTTTGGGGGCAGGCAGAAGTCTAGCAAACAAATTACCTCAGTAGTGCTGACCAGGTAATTCTAGGTTGACTGGGGGAGCTGAAACTGCAATTAGGTTAGGTATTAAATCTTGGTTTGCTGTTACGGAGCTAAGCACAAGCAACTCCATTTTGGATCCTTTCTTTCTTTCTTCCTCCTCCCTCTTTCTTTCTTTCTTTCTTTCTTTCTTTCTTTCTTTCTTTCTTTCTTTCTTTCTTTCTTTCTTCCTTCCTTCCTTCCTTCCTTCCTTCCTTCCTTCCTTCCTTCCTTCCTTCCTTCCCTTCCCTTCCCTTCCCTTCCCTTCCCTTCCCTTCCCTTCCCTTCCCTTCCCTTCCCCTTCCCCTTCCCCTTCCCCTTCCCCTTCCCCTTCCCCTTCCCCTTCCCCTTCCCCTTCCCTTCCTCTTCCTTCTTTCTCCCAATAGCAGTGATGAGAAACTTGTGGAGTGTTACTTTAAGATCATGTAAATATTCTGCTCCCCAACAACCTTCATGAATGGTCTTAACATCCACTGATGGTCCTTGTCTGAGTCAATTATTATGTTGCCAGGTAGCAATATTCAATTCATCACTTTGTTTTGGGTATCACCATGGATTTATAGATTTTTAAAAATTCAATGTCTTATAATCTATTATATCACTATTGATGGCCTTACTGTCCCAAATGTTGTCAGTGGGAGCTCCTTCAAGTGGGCCCCTGTGTACTTTTGACCTATCTGCAAGCAAAGCGTTCCAGGTGCACATGGTACGTTTCTTGCCCCCAATTTAGAATTGGCTGTTTCTCTAAGGAGCTCTGGCGTCCTTTGGTAGGAAACGATATTTAGAAAACAGTACATGGGAGCTAGTATGGTTATTGCTATTGAGATGTTATCGCTTCTAGGCCTTTCAGTAATTTCTAAGAAATGACTATGATGGTAATAGCTAAAGTTTACTGCCAGGCTCCATGCTAAGCTGTTCACAGGCATTATTTTATTTAATCCTTACACCACCTCTGCAAGATAGGTACTATTGTTATTGCCATTCTACTTTTGAGTTAACCAAGTTTCAGTGTATTAAGTAACTTGCTGGAATCAGAATCTAAGTGCCTGGCTCCAGAATTCACTCTCATAAGCACAACCCCTATTTTGAAGGTCTAAGATCTGCCTGGCAGTGTCTCAACCATTATCACTAATTTCACACTAACACTACAAAATCGAATATTCCCATTATACAGATGGGAACATATGAGGCTCAGAGACTTTGGTGATCTGACTTGGGTCATCAGGTAGGACGAGACAGAGCCAGATTATGGATTCTGGTTGGAGCGCCTGCTTACTCTCCCCACCCCTGGTCTTTATGTCATCTCCCACTTGGGCTCTGGAAGGAACGTGTCAAGGAAAGGTGTGGTTGGGGCAGTGCCCAAAGCTCTGTTCTCACCCTCCTGGGATTCTACTCACTGCCTTCCCAGCTTCTCCCCACCTTCTAGAACCAGGTACCGGGCAAGATGAAGGCAGGAGCAGGGACTACCTGGCCTGGGAGTTGGGCAGCCGGTGTAGACACGTTGCCTTGTCAGATCAGAAACCTGCACATGGGAGAACTGGTTTCTCTAAGCGCTGGCGGCAGTGGTGGTGGTGGGGGGGGGCTGCCTCAGCTAAGAAGGACAGGCTGGGAACAGATGTTGAGGCAAGTCCTGGTTGTTCTGGGGCCATTCTCTCTGGGGTTGCTCCAGAGGCCTTGGGGGGCCCAGTTCCGAATGGGAAGACTGGTGTGCTGTGGACTGTAGGGTTGGGAGCAAAGACGTTGGGGTCAACACACTTGGGTTAGTTACTCACTAAAATTCCCAGGCCTCAGTTACCTCATCTGTGGAATGGGGGCAAGAGTATTACTCACCTCCCAGAGTCTCTGGGAGGATGAGAGAAAACAAATGAAGTGGTAGGCATGGGGCCTGACTCACTGTAAATGCTTAAATTAATGTCCTCCAGCTTTCTCACTACATCATTAAGGGAGGGGCCCCAGACAAGAACAACAGGAAGAAGACCCATGATGGCACAGCCAGTCTTTGCTGGGCCCAATATCCCCTGATCGGGTTGGTTCCTTTATAATAGAGCCAATAGCTTTAAAAAAATTAATTACTTTTTAATTAAGCTTCAGGGGAGAAAGCAGTTTGGAGATGCCCCTTGTGTAACTCATTGCTGTCACACGGGAGAGAGGGCTGAGGTCAGAAAGGACAGCAGTGGCAGTTTGGGGGAGGGGAGTCACCCATGGCCTCCGGGCACTGCGGGGGGCTGGCAGTCCTCAGCCATCTCTCCTGGAGTATTTCCTCCAACTGCCCACTTGACCTCTCCACTTGGAGGTCAACAGGCACCACACACTTAAACAAACAGAACTCTTGAATTCTCCAAATGGGTGCCCCCCACCCCACGGCCCCCAAGTCTTCCCTGTCTCATCTACTACCTGCTTGTTTAGGTCAGGACCCTCAAAGGCATCCTTAAGCCCCTCACCCCTCATCCCTCACAACCAGAACCAATCAGTGGGGCCCGGCTGGCTCACCCTCCAGGGTGCACCCATCTGTGTACTTTCTGGTGAGTGTTTAGGGGCCCATAAGTGACCATCTGTCCTGCCCTCCAGGCGCAGCGTCAGGCAGAGGGACCAGACAATGGGCTGAGAACGGGCTTGGACCAGCTTCTCTCCTGAGTTAGCACTGGCTCCGACCTGGGGCTTGGGCACACTCCTCCACGTGGCCTCAACCCCAGAGCCAGAGCCTGCCCAGGAAGGAGGAGAACTGAGTTGGAACATAACCTCTCCAAGGACAGACGTGTCCCAGAGGTAGACCGGGAAAGGGGGAGGGCGAGGGCAAAGTTGTGCAGGGCCACTGTCCCTTCTTCCCTGTCTCATCAATGTCCCCCTTGGGCAGAGGGGCCAGCAGGGGCACTCCCCTTGGTTGTGTCCTGGGACTGGAGGGGAAGCCCCGTCTATGGCAGCTCGTGTAAGCAAGAGTGTCTCCCCCAGTTCTGCCTCCGAGGGCAGCCCCCATCTGCTCTTGCTGCCCCGCTCTCCCCAGGACCAGCGGCCTCTGGGCTCCTCTCCTGCCTCTCTGTGGCCCCTCGTCCAGATGACAGTCAGAGTGGCCTCCTAACAACTCCAATCAGACCCCACTGCCCCCAGTTTCAAGCCTGTTCCTCCCTGGGGGTTCTTGGCTGGTCCTTTGGCTGGAAAGGACCTGTTCCCAAATGGCGAATAGCTGATCCTTCCTGAGTCCCATTCTGAATAGTAAATTCAGATTCAGCTCCAAATCTTTTCCCCAGAAAGGCGAGCACTACACCCCCCAACCCAAGGTCCCCCCCACTCCCACCCCAGTGCTGTCATGTCACCCTGATCTCATGGCGTTTCGTACTGACTGGGTCTGTCTGGTACAGGGTGCTGCAGCGACCCCGCGCCTCCCCACTTCGGACTGGAAGGAGCGGCTGGGAGCTGCCTCTGCCATGTCAGGAGCATGGTCCCTGGGTCCCTGGGAGGCCATGTGATCCTGGTTACCACGCCACCAAGGCCTGGTCGCTGGTCACCAGCCTAGATACAGCGGGACTGTTTTGGTCATTAGCTGCGGCTTTTTCAAGATACAGAGAAACCACAATTGAGTCTGCTGCTCTTTACAGAAGCTATATTTAGATTTCTGGCTTCATAACAAGCCTGGTATTTCCTATTTTCTCCTACTCTTCCAGTTTTTTTTTTTTTAAAGAGGACAAGTCAACCTAAAACATTGAATTAATACCCCACCCGGGTTGGGGTAAGACCAGCCCAGGATCTGGGGCCAAAAAAGGCCTAGGTATCATCACATCGCTTATATTCAGGTGACCCAAGGAACTGAATTCACCTCTTTGCTTACAACAGCCCCAGTTCTGGGACGCCTGGGTGGCTCTGTCGGTTAAGGGTCTGCCTTCAGCTCAGGTCATGATCCCCGGGTCCTGGGATGGAGCCCTGAGTTAGGCTCCCTGCTCAGTGGGGAGCCTACTGTTCCCCCTGCTTGTGCTCGCACTCTCTCTCCAACAAATAAAATCTTTAAAAAAAAAAAAAAAAAAGAAAGAAAGAAAGAAAGAAAAAGCAACACAGCAGTCCCAGTTCTCCAGGCACACCTTCCGGGCACAGCTCCCTGACCCCGGGATGGGGAGAGCACCCCTGGGGGCTGCAGGACTCCAGAGGCGCCCTCGGTGGGCGGGGCATGTTTGTTTCAGGCACCGGCTCTTCGGCTTTTCGGCTTTTCGGCTTTTCGGTTCGGCAGCTCGGCGGCCACAGGGTAAAAGAGAAAGGCAGCCAGTCGGGGCTGAGGCTCAAAGCGAAGAAAGCCTTTGCTGCTCTGCAGCTGGACCTTCACAGGTAGGAGGTGCAGACGGTCCCCATTCGGCGGCACGTGAGTCTGACTTGCTGCCTCAGAGGGAAGATGAGAGCCAGTTACGTCTCTGCAGTGTGGGCCCGGGGAACCATCAGGCCGTGCGCCTTAACCAGGAACTGTGCATAGAGTGATGAAATGAAAAGAGGTGACACACTCGGCTCAGGCAGCCGACAGAGGCAGGGACCCTTGGGGACGCCAGGGACACGTAGGAGAGTGCACACACAAGCCTACCGGCAAAACTGCCTGTGCCAGGCTGTGGTCTGGCCTAGCGACAGCCACGCGGAGCAAGCCCACCTGCTTCAGGGGGCCAAAGAAGGGGAGTGGAATTAGGGCAGCCACCCTCCCAGTGGGAAAGGAAGCGAGGGCACAGGGGAAGAGAAGAAAGGGTCACCCAAAAGCCCCACACATTGACCCTATTGAAAAACGGGTTCTGGTGGCAGCGAGGACATTGGGGTGGAGGGAAAAGCAGAAATCTGGGGGAAGGGGTGGGTGGAGAGACTGTTGGGGGGTCCTGGGAGGAAGACCGCCAGGGTCTTACCCAACGCATGGCTCACCCTAGGAGCGGCTGGATACACTTGTGGTCGAAATGCCTCTGACGCCCCTGTTCGACCGGCCTCCGGCCTCCCCTTGCTCCGGGCGTGGACTTCTGCCCCACCAAACACGGAATGCAAGAGCAGGGATGAGTTTCATTCATCTGTACCCAACGCACATCCAAACGTTGGTGGGCGCTCAGCAAGAGCTGAATAATGAATGAGTACGTGACAAGGGCTTTGTTTCTTCACCAGCCCTTTCTTGTCCTTTCAACAGAGGCAGAGGCTAAGAGGACACTCATTTACAATTCGTGGTGGGCAGATCTCTGCTTAGGCAATTTCCCTTTAAACCTGCCTTCTCTGGGAGAACCTCAGCTCCAGGTGCGAGGCTTTCTGCTTTAAACAAGGAGGAGCCGCCCTCTGCTGGTCACATGAGGTAATGCCATACCCGGGCCGCGAGAACCCAAAACCCGCCCCTGCCAAGGGAGAAGCTGGCCTGGTAGATGGTGTGCAAGACTCTAGGTTTTAAAAGCTCTGATTTTCCTCTCCCCTTTTCTCTTTTATTCATCTTCTTTCCTAGTGCCTTACTTCTCCAGTCCTGCCAATGCCAATTACTGACGCTGTGAATGCCAGTTGAAAGTTAAAATGTGTTGGATATATAATTTCATCTCAGAAGATAAGAAAAAGGTTAACCGTTACAGGTGAGGAAATAGAAAATTATCATCAAACTCTCAAAACTCAAATCACCAGAGTTATAGATTTTTTAGAACTGATCATTTATTTTCATGTAACAGAGGAACAGTGATTTCTTCTCCAACATACAAGTCGACATGTTTATTAATAACTGATATTTGACAGGAAGGTGTGTGCATTCCCGTTTGTAGATATGTTTGGTTAAATTTTAATTTTCTGATAAAAGTCTGCTTTTCCAGTTTGGGTCCAAGCGTTGGCACAGCCCTGAGGGCTTCAAGGCCATGGAGAACATCAAATCACTTCTCATGCCCGGTTTCAGAATTCAGATCAAGGTTTTTAACATCTGGCTTTTATCCTGATTGTGTTAAATAATTTACATTGTAAATGGCACCCAGAAGGTGTGCCATGTTGACCCGAAGAAAGCGTCAGCTCGACTCTGCAAGTCGCGTCTGCAAACAGAGCAATCTGACCCTGGGGGTGAGTCCCGGCCGTCCTGGGAGAGGATTTCCTTCATGTGAGCACGCCAGCTCAGACATCCTCAGGGCGTTATGGTGGAAAGAGTGTGGGCTTTGGAGTCCCACGGTCCTCGGTCAGAGTCTTGGCTTTGCCCATTCCCAGCTGGGACTATCATCTCTCTGAACACGTTCCACTTCCATAAAATCCAGGTGCTGGGAATCCAATGTAGTATTTGAAGAGGCAACGGTCGCCCCAGTAAATGGTAAGCAACCTTGATCAATAACGTCTGACCGCTATCAGTTGTGTGTGTCAGAGATGCCTACGCACAAGGGGATTGGGTTTCTGTTGGCCGAAAAATCTAGAATGGTTTCCCAATTGTTATACGTCATCAGGGCCCTTAGAGAGATGCTCCTTTTCTGGAGTGACACCTTTATCTCACACTGCTACAAGGTAGTCTGTGACCATCTCAGGGGGATTGGAGCCTTCCACGAGGCCTGCGTTTTCCAACCTTGCCCACATAAGTTGGGTTGGCCACTCCTCCCAAGTCAGTGCTCTCCAAACTCTTCTGAGTATGATTCCCTGTCATTAAAAATTTCTGAGCACATATCCCCTAACATGCATAGGTTTATTTGACATTGTGTGTGTGCACCCATAAATATTCTGTGGTCGATCTACATTATCAAATATGTGTATATTAAATAAGAGCTCAAGTTCTTACTCTTGAAATAATTATAAATAAAATTTTTGCTTCATCTTCCCACATTTCCATAGATTTTCTTGGGAGCCTGCTTTAGACATTGCATCTCTTCCGGAAGAGAAGGGTCAAATTACCCTGACTCCTGGACACCATTATGCATAGTATCTTACTGTCACCACCATCACCACTGTCACCACCATCCCACATGTCAGTGGCAGCCACATTTCCATCAGTCCCCAGGTATCCCTGTCTTGATGACATGGATGGGGCTGTCATGCATTCGTTTCCTCCGCTCAATCATTAATTCTCCCAACATGTATAGGGAATGATCTGTTGAAGACCCACCATGTTAGGCTCTGGGCTAAAGGGAGGGGGAAGAGCATGCAGACAGCCTCGCTGGCTTTCTGGTCCTGACAGCTTCTGCAGCAGTTATCGCGAGACCTAGCCGCTATGGTGCATAGGAAGCTCTCAGGTGGAGGCTAGCAGCACGTGGCAAGGACTCTAAATGTTATCACCACACCTGCGTGCCGTACCTATGTCTCTCTATGGAACTCAATACGGACTACACTACCTACCTGCACCAGTGATGCTTAAGTTGTCTCCCCATGGACTAGTTGGGGGTAAGCTGCTATGACCAGGCTACCTTATAACATTCAAGAACAGGTGATTGCAGCAGTGATGAGTAAAATTTTGATATCAATATATAATAACTCTTACCAATTCTTTGGAAGAATTATATTCCTTTCTAGATTTGACTCAGAGGTTTCAGAGTTTTAAGCAATTAAAAATGGCTGCATGGTGTAGAAGTCCAAGAGATGTAGAGTTGGTAATCAAACATTGGTGGAGGGATCAAACAGGCCATGAGAAAAAAATGACAACTTTGTGAAGACAGACCAATAGCATGGAGAAAAACGGAGAGTAACTCGAAAGAAGAAAAACGACAACTGCAGGATTGATGGGGATCATCAACGAGTGGTATGGACTTAGACCCTCCCAAATGTAGACCACAAGCGGCAGCCAAGCGAGACACGGGAGCCCTACACCTGTTGGGGGGATACAGCGGCGCTTTATGGATAATCATGAGGATGTTCTAAGCCATGGGCCATACCATTATTAGGATAACTGCTGCCTTGAGAAGTTCGAGGTCTCACAGGGAAGAGGTATGCAAAGGCTTATTAAGAGGCCAGTACGTTCATTGGTAGAATGGAGAAATGTTTGAATAACTGACTATGTGAGCATAAGAAGAAGTACTACTTGGGGACCAGGGAATGTTTTGGAGAGGAGGGTTATTTGCGCTGCGTCTTGAAGAATAAGTAGGCGTTCATGAGGCAAAGAAGGGGAACAGTGTGTGCTAAAACTTAGATCTTGGAAGAACTTGGCAGGTCTTGGGGAGCGAAGGGTTTGATGTGAAAGGAGAGAAGGGTGGGTGTGTGAGTCAGAGAGAGAAAGAAGCTAGTAAAGCGGGTTGTAGAAAGGCCGTGTGTGCTGTGCTAAGGCATTCAGACTCTGCTCTGTTGGCCATAGAGAACACTGCTGAAGATTTTAAGCAGGCCAACAGCAGGACTGTTGAGAGCGCTGGCTGACTTCCACATCCGGTCTTGCCCCTGGGTGGGCAGGTCCCGCAGCTGCCCTGGAGGGATTGGCATCACTCTGGGCCCTCATGGCCAGTCACCCATGTTCAAGAAGTGGCTTTCACGTGCAGTGGGATTTCGGCAGGGGGCGGCCTCACTCTAAGTCCTAGCACTTCCGCAGTTTGCTTGGAGGAAGCTTCTGGATGTATTCGTGCTGAAGGCCCTTAAACTACCTAAAGGTTCTAGATGCGATTTTTGTACTCAATGGGATCTCTTGTCCCTTGTGATCAACCACTGGCCACTGGGTCCCTGGGGTGGGTGGAGGGTCGAGAAAGGGAACGCATCAGGCCTGCCATCTGACTTGGGGTTTCGCTCCATAAACCGAGTCCCAGCCTGACGCAGCATCTGACCCTCAGGCCGGGAAGGAGAGATGACCCCACACTCCCGAGCTGGGGGCTTGCAAGCTGGGTGTTCTCAGGGGGTGGCAGGAGGAGAGGCGCCCTCCCTTGGCTTCAGGGAGGGTCTGCACAGGAAGGAGCCAAACGGGGGAGTGGTTTGGAGTCTCAATTTAGAGAATCTAGGTTTGCATCCTGTCTCAGCCATTTACTAATGATATGACCTTTTCTAATGATTCCACCTCCCTGTGCCTCCAATTCCTCTCAGTAAAACAGAATGACAATAGCTTCCTTAAAGGTCCTCGGGAAGATTCATCGCAATTTAATGAGATAACACACCTAAGACGCTTAGCATAGAGACTGACACCCCGTAATTAAAAAATTGACAATTAAAAACTGACACCGCCTGACTTCAGATACGGTCTGCTGAATGAGGACCGTCCTCCTCCCCGTAGTTCTGTGTCCTTCCACCTGGCTTTGCTTCTCCACTGCCTGACAGCTGGCTCTGACCCCTGCGTAAACTCTGGCTACTCAGCCCCGCCGCCCAGAAAAGATCAGCAAACCTTCCTAGGGTTCTGATCTGGCTCTGAAAGCATGAACTGTCAAGACCTTGACAAGGAGTTCTTGAGCTCAAGTGCTGCACAGAAGCTCTCGGGGAGTATTTTCAGCCTTCTGCTGGCTGTGATTTAGGGCTTGGGTGGATTCTCAGCTTGTGGCCACGCAGGAAGAAATCTTCAGGGAGCACAGCCGGGAGCCAGGAGTCTCCCCACGCTGCGTGTGGACGCGACAGGCGGGGAGCGCAGACGGCATCCTTCTCCTGGTTGTAGCCTCTTCCCAGACTTACAAAAATGTCAGCCCGCAGCAGAAACGAGGGACGAGCTCCGGTGATGATATTGTTTTTGGAGGTCACTATCAGCAGGGAGCTGTGAGGGCGTCTGCGAGGGCTGGCAGGGAAACCGGTATGTGTTTTACGGCCTCTTCTAGCCTGGCCTTGAGGCCAGAGGTAGGACAGGACTCACAAAACACCGGACTCTGGTGGCAGCAGGCAACTAAGAGACATTGGCAGAGTGGAAGCCACAGCAGATCGAATTCTCGTCAATAAAAACACTTTTAAATACTCGGAACTCCATAAAGATGGACAGGCCCCCTGAGGGCCCGTGAGCTCCCAGACCAGACACACTCAAGCACAGAGAGTGCTCAGGCTGCCAGGGAGACATGAATCTGGGGGTGGTTGGACTATTGGTCTTTACAGTCCTTCTAACCTGAGAGGCTACGATTAAGGACAGGGACAGAATGACTTTCTTTTACTTCACTGTGTGCCTTTGGCAAAAGTTAGCATCTTGAGGTCTGAGCTCTTTTGTTGTACTGGGGAGGGATCGAAGTGGATGGTTTCTACTGTCCCTTCCACTCACCCATCTCCTGACTACATGTAGGGGTCTGGGGGAAAAACAGGACCCAGACAAGAACCCTAGTTTTCCTTAAGAGTTCTTTTATTTTTAATTAAAAAATGAAAAGCTTTGGATAATAAATTTTCAGAATCGTCAATACAATATTTCAGCAGAGTTATTGAGGTAGTATTCCTAGCCTTGACACTTAACAAACTTAGTTTTTAAAATATACAATCAGAATTTGTGTGTGTCTCAGATCCTTACAATTCCGGGGCTCTGGGAACATTCTGTTCACTACAGCTCACAGCCACAAAAGCTAGATACATTTCTGCCTGCTTTCAAAAGTTGTTTTATTGTTCTGCTCATGGCCTCGCTTTGCTGTGACTTAGCCTTGCCAACCCTATTAGAATGACTCACAGGCAGCCAGCACCTCTTATGCACCCACAGCCCTTCTCGGAGCTGAGCTGTGTTTGCACAGGGAACACAGCACCCTCCTCGGGCAAGACCCAGGGCTGATCGAAGCAACTGGTAACAGAAAGCTGCTGGGAGTTCAGCACACACATACGCGCGCGCGCACACACACACACACACACACACACACACACACACACACAGACGTGCACATCTACTCACGTGCACAGCTCACCCAGAGCTTAGGGTGAAGTGATTCTCCAAGGCAGTTGGCTACCAGCATTAATTTATGGAAGGCAGAAAAGCATTTCTCTAGAAGACCAAGTTAGTGCACTGCTGAAAAGTGGACAGGAAGTATGAAACGAATATTTATGGAGTGCGGGTTCCACGCCAGGCACTGCTGGTCCCATCACATACGTGAACAGCACAGACAGATTCCTGCCTAAGAAGATAAGTGACAGGAGTCATGCAGGTGATGGCTCGGCGGCTACGAGGCCCAGGGCAAGCTGCAAGTCCACGCAGTGCCTCAGTTTCCTCATCAAATAGAGGGAACAATGATTCCAACCTTATAGGACAATGGCAAGAGAGAAGTGAGTGCACGTACATAACTTAGCACGGAGGCTGGCTCATCCTAAGCACTCAATACATGTCGGTATTATATTTTTGTTATTAATCTTCCCAACATCCCCGTGAAATTAGCAATGGCAGCCCTATTTTATAAATAAACTGAAGCTCAGAAGCGTGTGCTAACTGGCCTGGGACGCTCAGTGGAGCTCAGAGCCCGGCGGGGTGGGGGGGTTCTTTGCCTGCAGCACCCAGAAGGGTCCTCAACATCCCAGAAATGACTCGGTGTTAATAGATCAACTTCAGCCGGCCTCTGAGTGCTTTTCATTTATCTTTGGGGGCTTGTATTTTTGCTCTCTTTCTGGGGAAAGAGCAAACTTAGCACCTAGTGGCTTTCAACCACCTCCTTCCCAAGCCCTGATTTGGTTGTCCTGGGTGTGAAATGTGCTTAGCATCACAAAACCAGAAAAGGCTTTAGAGATCTTTTTTCTTAATTAAAATAATCCGCATTTTCAGGAAAAGATCAGGATCGAGAGATGTGGGTCCCATGCCACCGTCTTAGAGCCACGTGCTGGCAGAGCTGGGGCCAGAATCGGGTCCCACCCGCCTCTCAGAGGGGTTTCCGTGACAGCCCGCATACTTTCCGGAAGCTGGTACTCTTCACTCCACCTGGTCATCAACCTTTTGTCCTCTGGTCTCTCCTTCTAAAGACCATCCCTGTATCTCACCCAGGGGCAGGACATGACTTGCTTTTAAAAACCTGATCACACATCGTTCATCCATGTCTTAAATATTTATTCAGCTCTGGGTAAGGGTCAGGTCCCGTTCCAGGCCCGCGAACACTGAGACAGACAGGTCTCTGCACTTCCAGTGGGAGGAGGTATGTAACCACAGGTAAAATAGAGAAACCTGGAAACATGGGAGAGGTGTCATGACAGTCACGCACATCACTGAGGAAGGAGGGCGTGGTGGCTGGTGGTGCTTCCGTGCGCAGGGTCAGGGACGCCTCTCTGAAGGAATGATGTTCAATCCGACATCTAAATCCCAAGAAGGAGACCTTCTTGTGGGGATCAGGGGGCTTCTTCTAGGCAAAGGGAAGAGCCAGGGCCAGCGACGACAGGCTGGAAGTTGCTCGGGGGGCACCAGGAGCAGAGGGGGGACCACTGGAAGCAGGTGGGGAAGGAGGCCCAGAGCCGGGGGCCCTGTGAACCCCCTCAGGGGCTGAGATTTCACTCATAGTGCTCTGGGAAGCCCCTGGAGGGTCAAGGACTGGCTGAAATCACTGGGAGTGACTTGATTTATTTTTTTGAGAGACAACTTGTGGTGGCTGAGCGGAACAGACTTCAGGGAACATGTTAGTAAGCTCTGCCACGGTAAGGTACGCCCTCCAAGTTGCTCTCGCTCACCATGAGGACACCTGGTTCTTGCTCGCATCCCAGAGGCCGCTGCTCTAGCCTGGCTGCCTCTCACTGCGGGGCCAGGCTGCAGGAGGCAGCCCTGACAGGACACGGATGCATCGCGCCCCCACAGTGGAGACCAGGAACAGGCCCTGCGCTCACGCTTCACGCTTCTGCTCACATCCATGGGCCAAGGCAATTCTCCCACCCAGGCCAAAAGTGATGGGGCAGGGGGCTGGGGCAACTGTGAACAACAATACGACCCGCCCAGGGAGGGGGGCCTGGGCCTGGAGGACCAGCGGGGAGCTGACTGGTGATTCAAGGGTGAGTGATGCTGACCAAGGCCAGGGGATGAGGGTGTAAGTCGGTGACGGATTTGGAGTATTTGGGGAGGTAGAGTCAGTTTGTTAGGTGTGGAAATAGGCACTGGGGAAGGAGAATAATCGAGAATAATTCCTGGGTTTTCAGAATGAGAAACAGTGCATGGAGGCTCCAGGAAATGAGGCCAGGAAGCCCATGGAAGGACACGTGTGGGACTAACGGTCCGGCTGCATTCCATTAAGATGCTTATGAAGCACCACGTGGGGACATCAAGGACACAGTCGGGTCATGAGACTGGAGATCGAGTTGGCAATTATGAACCTACCCGCCTCGTATGCTGGTCTGTACGTGTGCGTGCAGAAGTGGGGAATTTCTCAACATCTTTCTTAAGATTTTATTTATTTATTTTTGTGTGTGTGTGTGAGAGAGAGAGACAGAGAGAGCGAGCACAAGCAGGGGGAGGGGCAGGCAGAGGGAGAAGCGGGCTCCTCGCTGAGCAGGGAGCCTGACGTAGGACTTGATCTCAGGACCCTGGGATCATGACCTGAGCCCAAGGCAGATGCTTAACTGACTGAGCCACCCAGGTGTCGGAATTTCTCAACATCTTATGCCATGAGCTGGGAGGAGCTATGGTGTTAAAATAGGAAAAGTAGGAGATAAAGTGGAAACACATGGAATGTTTTGAGAACTATTTGTTGTTTTAAGGTCTCTTTGTTAGCTTAGGAGCAGGCAATGAGGTGATGCCATGAGGCGGAGGGGCAGCTTGTGGACCTAGTGAGGTGGGGGCAGAGCCAGAGAAGGGAAAGGGGGCAAAGGTCACCAGGGAAGGTGGGTGAAGTGGTGAGTGGAGCCTGAGCGGGGTGAGGAAGGGTAGAGTAGAGACAGGAGGCAGGACACTTACAGGGAGATGGGTCAGATAAGTGCCCATATTAAGGATAATGAGAAGCAAGTTTGTCACTGTCAGGGAAAGAAGGTACAAATACGGAGAGGGAGAAAACCAGAATTTCTAGTTGGTTTAGAATCAGAGGTGTTCGAACCCAGAATTGGAGGTGTCGGAACTTGGTTTTCAATGGATAGATAGATCTAGAAATAAATGGAGCTGTACATGTGTGTACGTCCCCATCCATATGTCCGATCACATCTATACATATATTTCCTAGCTCTGTCCACTGGGACTGTCCCTCAAATAGCCGAGAGCACACTTAACACCCAAATCTTGGCTTCTCAATAACAGAGGGCAGGTTGAAGGGGCTCCCGATGGCCAAACCAGGGATAATATGAGCATCAGAATATAAAATGATGTCACAGGTAATCTGTTGACTAAAATAGGAAAGGGCAGAGCTCCTCACTATGCTCTGAAAGAGGGTCCTTCACCCAACAGGAAGAATCCTTTCAGGAAAGTCTGCTCATTGATTTGATCTTCATTCTATAAATGAACATTTGATTTTTAAAATCCAAACAAAGTATTCTCATTTTAAAAACTCAAACAATACGGAAAATGTAAAGAAGAAAGTTTAAGAAATTACCCTAAGTTTCACACCCCCCCATTGATTTTGGGTGAACATCCTTTCAGATACCTCTTCATGTATAGTCTACACGATCTTGCATGAATGTCACAGTTGGTTTTGTTTTGTTTTTTTTTATGATTTTATTTATTTATTTGAGAGAGAGAGAGTGCACAAGCAGGCAGAGGGACAGAGGGCAAGGAGAAGCAGACTCCCCACTGAGCAGAGAGCCTGACTCGGGGCTCGATCTTGGATCATGATGTGAGCAGAAGGCAGACACTTAACTGACTGAGCCCCGCAGGTGTCCAGTGGACACAGACCTTACAGGATACCCTGCTGGTCCATTCTGCCAGAGCCTTCTGGTGGTGGCTGACTGAGGCTGGGTCTCTTCTGTTTGGTCAGCAATTCTGCACACCCCCCGCTCCCCAGTTGCTAAACATTGTAGACCTCACCCTGGATCTACATGATTATTTTTGATGTTTATCAGTATCATGTTTAATGGCTATAGATTACTCTGTTTTATGAATGTACCAAGACAGGTATAATTTATTTAACTAATCTTCTATTGATGGATATTTAGGTTGTTTCCATTACCTAGTATACTTAATGCTGAGATATTACTATACATTTATATACCTATTTTGGTATATTGCTTGCCCAATTACTCAGTTTCCTTGAAATTTTTGACTGAGCAAACACAAAGGCAATGTAAGTGGCCACTTAGAGTTAACTCTAAGCAACCTAAGATTCTAGAGCTGATCTTAACTTATTTAACTGATCTTAAGTTATTTAAACTAGAAGAGACATCAAAGGCTAGTCCTACTTGTTTAAATTATCATCTCGTTGAAAATGGCTCAACTCAACCTCTGCTTAAACCCTTCCAGGGGCTGGGAGCTCCTTACCACTTCTTCCCCCTCCTTATCTCTTGTGAGAGCCTATTACATTGCTGGGTATACTTGGGTGAATACTGCCTCTTGTAACTCCCATCCTATGGGTCTAGGTAGCTTGCTTTCTGATGATTGTCTACATGTGTCTTATTTCCCTCTCATTCACTATCCCTTCACACATTTGAAGAGGGCTCTTCTCCATCCCCAGAGACTTGTATTTTATATCTCCAACACCTCCAATTCCCAATACCATCCTATATGATTTTATAATGATAATAATAAGATATAATAATACAGCCATTTGTTGAGTTCTCCTCTGTGCTAGGCTCTGAGTTCATTGCTCTGATCTCAAATTCATAATTCAGGATGTCCAAGCACAGAAATATTCAGTAGACTGCCCAAAGTCCAAGAGCCAGTGAGTGATGGATCCAGGCTTCAAACTCAGGCTGTCTGTCTTCCAGTCATCACCTTCTTAGGGTGGGCCATGGATTTCACTAGAAGTCTCTGGTAGAAGGGTCTCCACCAGCCAAGGCAAGTCTCCTGAAATCATGGGTGTAAGCCTTAGGAGAAGCACCTGCAACAGGTGGGGATGGGTGCACTTGCTGGTGACAGGATCCAGGCAGAACACCAATGGGGTTGATTATAGATATGGACCGCATCTCCCACACTACTGATAGTTAGAAACATCCCATGGAAGGACTGTGATCGGCCAGCTTAGTTCCCACCCCTGTATCAACCTGGGGAAAAGCAAAAACACACAGATTCCTAGGCTCTAATACAGCAGAATCCCTGAACGATGAGACCTGGGTATCTGTCTTCTTACAAAATGTCCTTAGATGATTCCAAGGATCGGTGAGGTTTGATCTACCATTTTAGCCATGGGTATATACCAAGACAACCTGGGGACATTTCTAAAAACACAGACATCACCCTATGGTTCTTATTCAGGTCTCAGTGGTGGCTATCCCTGGTTACAAACTTGGCTGAACTTGGTTCTCTGCCTGAGATCCGTGGCTCCAAGGGCTCACACTGTCCCAAACCCCAATATTGAAAATAAAATTTTGTATATGCTCATGTATATTTTTCTGAGAAGAGGGGCCAAAACTTTGATAAGGTTCTCAAAGAGTAACAACCTGAAAACTCTTAAGAATCATAGGTCGAGACTGAATTAAGTTGATGAACCAAGCACTACCGGATTTCCTTGCTCAACTAGCTCAAACAACATATCAATACTTATTCTGTCCACATTTCTTCTCTCTTTCCACAGGGATCATGACAATGCTTTTCTGGAAAGTGCAGTGCTATGTCTGGTGGCATCCCGTCATCTACGAGGTAGCTCTATACATTAAAAAAATGTGTGTCATGACTTCTATTTTATAGCCCATAATGGGCTCCTCTTGGTACCACTTTCTGCGCTAATGCTCATAAGTCATCTGTTCAATATTCAGGTCTAGAGTTGCATTAGTAATTGATATAATGCTTAAGAGATCTCTTTATTTTGCCCTCAGAAGCAGAGGGTTGGATTAATTCACATTCCTCACTGTATACTTCATCGGTTCCTGCGGAGCCCTACCTCACTCCTTCATTCTTGCATTTATCTTCTTGGCTTCCATTTTCCTTTCTCTTAGACGCAACCATTTCAATGTGACCCATGTATGTTATTAGCATGTCCCCTCTCAGACATGCTGTGTTTAATGTGCAAACGTAGTATTAAATGTACAAGAATGTCCTATAGCCCTCATTGTCTCTGGCTTTCTTGACACACACTGTGTTTGAAAAGCTCTATTCATGTTGTGACGTGTACATTTCATCTACTCCTTCCAACTCTGGCAGAGCGTGTCAGAGAGCGCCTCCTCCACGTGTACCCATCCACCCCCACCGAAGGACACCCGCTGCAGCAAACAACGTCAGCCAGTGTCTTCATGCATGGCCCCATAGGACTGTGGGAGGACTCCTCTGGGAACCTGCCCGGGGTGGCATTGCTGGGTCATAGCGCATACATGCACTTAATCCGACGAAGTACTGCTCTCCGGAAAGGTCGCACCTGTCTGCACGCCTCCAGCAGCAGGAATCCCACTATCCCCATGTCCCGGCCATCACTTGGCATTTTCCAATTTCCTAATTTTTGCCGATTGCATGGGTGTCAGTGATAACTCACTGTTATTTTCATTTGTATTTCTCTAATTACTGATGAGTTTGAACATCTCTTCACATGCCTGTTATTCACGAGGGTTTCCTCTTCTGTGAAATGCCTCTTCTGATCCTTTGTTCATCTAGGAGAGAGGGTGTCTAACTTTTCTGGTGATTTGAGGGCTTCTTGCGTATTCCAGATCCTGGTCCCTAGGCAGTTTGGACACTGCAAGCATCCTCTCCCAATCTGGCGTAGGATACCCGGTTATCCTCTGAATAGAACCCTTTCATTTTGGGACACCAGGGGGACTCAGTCAGTTAAGCGTTCATCTCATTGATTTCGGCTCAGGTCCTGAGCTCAGGGTCATGGGACTGAGGCCCATGTCGGGCTCATTCAGTGGGGAATTTACTTGAGATGCTCTCCTTCTCTCTCCATCCCTCTCTCTGCTCATGCTCTTTCTCTCTAAAATAAATAAATAATCTTCAAAAAAAAAAAAAAGGAACCCTTTCATTTTGATGGATTCAAAGCCATTTAGCCTTTGCCTTCTGCTTTGCACTTCTGAGCTTTGTTTAAGAAGTACTCTCCCAAAGAGAGGCCACCAACGTCCCCTCTGGAGACCTTGCAACCACATTCAAACTGAATGCAATGATAGTAAACGTGGCTGTTTTGCACCCTCACAACCTCCCTTGCACAATAATGCAAGTGAAGCCTTCGCAGCAGGCATGGCCTTGGAGTGTGGGACACTTGTCCAGCCCACCCCAGACCCTTCTCCACTGGTTTCCTCCCACACCTGGCCGGGCTTGTTACACTGCTTTAGCACGGAACACCCACTTACCCTTTCCACGGCTTCACCTTCACACTTTTTCCTCCTTCCTTTTCTCTTAACTGGACCTGGCCATCCTTCCAAGCCCACTTCCTCCAAAGCAAAACCCAAACACTTCTGATGAATCGAGTCTTCTCTGATCCCTTCCTTTTCACATGGGTGGCCACAGCAACGTCTACTTCACTCTTAGATCCCCCCACTCCCTAATTATTTCAAGTGGGTTCCATGCTCTCCTTGGGGACAGGTGCCATCTATATTTATTTTGCCCATGGCTCCAGGGTCAGTGGTCTTCCTAGGCATCTAATAAATACTCTTCTTTCTCCAAATTTGAGCTGCTGCCCAAGACTGATTACTTAAGCCTCCAAAACCTCTTTAAAAATGCATTCCTTCCTCTCCATCTCCAAAGCCACATCCGTGCCTGGGTTTAATCATTGCACACTCAGACTTTTACAACCTTTTTGTACCTTCTTTCTTCCTGTCTGCCTTGGCTCCAGTGAGAGCAGAGAATTGCTGTAAAATCTCCCAGACCCAGAATGTCTGGGTTTAAAGGGGCCTTCACACAGCATTGAGTCCACTCTGCCTCTGGGGCTTGAATTCTTTTGACAGTATTCACACTCCTAAGAAGCAGCTGCTCAGTCTCTGCTTGAATACCTCCA
Organism: Ursus americanus; assembly: GCF_024610735.1. Taxonomy (NCBI): domain Eukaryota; kingdom Metazoa; phylum Chordata; class Mammalia; order Carnivora; family Ursidae; genus Ursus; species Ursus americanus. The sequence goes on from NC_142136.1 coordinate 69,102,094, forward strand.
GCCACGGTAGACTCACTACCTTGTGAGGCTGTTCATTCCCTCTCTGTCCTGACAGTGCTTCCTTATTTTAAGCTGGAATTTGTCACCATGTAGATTACAACCACTGGTCTTCACTTTTCCTCTTGGAATCAAGAGGAACAACTTCAGAACAACTATTAATGCCTCTTTCAGTAAATGTATCTCCTAACACATGGTACCCAGAACCAAAGGCAATACTGCTAAGTGAAGAATGGAAAAGAAATCTCTTCTTTCCCCCTCTATTAGTTCCTTGTGGCTGCCAAAACAAATGACCACAAACAGTGGCTTAAAACAACAGAATTTTTTTTTAGTCTCTTGATTCTAGAGGCCAATATTCAGAATTAGTATCACCGGGCCAAAATCAAGGCGTCAGCAGGGCTGTGCTCCCTCCAGCAACTCTGCATGAGAATCTGTCCCTTGCCTCCTCCAGCTTCTGGGGGCTGCTGGCATCCCTTGGCTTGTGGCCACTTCGCTCCAAACCTCACGGCCAGCATCTTCGGTTCTCTGTTCTGTCTTCGCATGACCTTAAATTTTGTGTGTAGACAAATTTCCTTTTGCCTCTTCTTAGAAGAATTCCTGTGATGGCATTTAGGATGCACCTGGATGATTCAGGAAAATCTCCCCACCTCAAGATCCTTAACTGAATCGCACCAGAAAAGACACCTTCCACCCATAACAGGTAACGTTCACTGGTTCCAGGGATAAGGAAATGGATATTTTTGGGGAGGGACATTTTTCAGCCTACTACACTCCCCTTAAAGGACAACACTTTCTTTAAGAGAGCCTAGCCTCTCCTTAGCTTCTCTTGTGGTTCCATCATACTACTGACTTTTACACCAAGACCCTAATTAATTTGCTCTCGTGCTGTCCATTGCTTAGTCTTGACTGCAGTCCAGTATCCCAAATAGATGACATGCTGTTAGCTGTAAATACTGCTGATATCCAATACTGTTGCTATCTTCTCCGATCAATCCGTCAAACTCTGGGGATTTCTGCCCACTTAATTAAATCTGTAAATTTTAAGTCTGGTAAGCACTTTTTAAGTTTTACCAGTGATCGAGATGTTCCATGAGTCTACCAGAAAGCAGAGCCCTGTGGCACGTCATCGGAAATGTCTGTCCCAGTTCCATGAAGCCCATCCCCTCCCCTGTCATCCTATCTGTCTCTTCTCATAGGCCTTCTGCTGATTTACATGAGGTTTCTTGCACTGGGTAGGAGATGGGAATGATGATTGTGTATTTATCAGGTTTTAGTTCCCATATTCCAGAGCCTAGTTTAAATCCATTATGCATGGATTTCTACTGACTTTCAAACAAAAGTTAAACACTTGACACCAAAAGGCAGGTGTTACATACAGCAGAGCTTCTCAAATTTCAAGAGGCATCAGAATCACCAGGAGGGCTTATTAAAACACAGAGTGCTGGGCTCCACCTTCAGAAATTCTGACTCAGTGGGTCTGGAGAGTCCTGAGAACTTGCCTGTCTAATGAGTTACCAAGTGATGCTGATGTCGCTGGTCTGGGAACCACATTTTGAGAACCACTGATGTAAAGTATGGTTCCATTACATCTTCATATAAATATCAGGACTTTCATTGCTTCCTCTAAGAATGTTTGGCCACAATGGGTGTTTAATATTTGCTACATTATAATGGAAAGATGTTGGTTATCTTTGGTGTTACATAGCCTCAGTTAGGTGAGAAAATATATTCTGTTACCAATGCATGGATAGCAAGTTACCTTCTTTCCTTAGTTATTTGCCTTCTATTTCACATCCTCTCAAATTAAAAAACATTGTAAATCCTCGATGACTTGAATTAGAGGCTTAACACAAAGGCTAAAGCATACTATATACCATTTTGCATCCAAATTATGTAGATTTAAGATCACTCCCTTCCCCTACCCCCATCTCTGAGAGTCTCTACTCCCTAGATCCATTTCAAGCACCCCTGCTCCCCATTCTCCTGGCTTTGACCCCAAGACTGTCCTTCCCAGGTAAGCACTAGGGCAGGGCCAGTGGGCCAGGCCCCCTCCAGGCCGGAAGTGTAGCCCTGGCTCTGACCGTGAGGGCTGGAAAGAAAGCCCAGACGCCCATGCTGGCAGTTCTCAGGAATGGCATAAGACGGTCTGGCCTTGTCAAATGCCACCGGAGGGAGACTTCCACACAGCCTGGCCCTGGGCCTCCCAGGGGACCTTTTATCCCTCTCACCATCTCTGTCCTTTCTGGTTTCCTGAGGGTGGAGGACCCCAGGCCCGGAGAGACATCCTGACCTTGTTGATTTGGTCTCAAAGGGACATGTCTGCCAATTTAATCTGCAAAGTAAACGATTATAGACATTTCTCTCCCTTTGCTGCCTCTTCCTCCTCTTCCTCTTCCAGTGTCCAAGGTACTGTTCAGAAACGTCCACATGCTCACTGCTGCTTCCACTTCTGCGAGATGCCGGCGCAACTGCCAGCGCCGACGGCCTCTTGCAAAGCAAATTACAGGAGAGGGCCCACATCACAGGGACTAATGGCCTGACTTCAATTTGGGCGAAATTCCTAGACGCTTTTATGTACATGTTTCCTATTAAGGGAGTACAACACGAGGCTGGATTAGACGTGCCATTTAGAGTTGTAAGCTGTTTTAGATGTTTGTGTACAGACATTTTACTTATCATTTCTGTTTCCATCAAACCAGTGAAATAAAAACTGGTAAATGTATGGTGCTTTACCTCTCTTATTCATTGACCCTACAGTATGCGTTCCTTGTACAGACATAAGGCTTTATGAGAGCCAGTGTTATATAGTCAATATATTTAAGAAAACGGGCCTCATTTGCAAGGCATTCATTCCTTGCCAAAGCAGCCAGCAGAGAGAGCCAGCGCTGCTGTGTCTGCCCCGGCAGATGAGTGCAGACGAAATACTGAATATTCACAACTTTGTGTTGCATTGAGTTGCAAAGGTGCACTTTTCTGGCCTTACTCTTTTTGTGTTTTTATTGCATTTCAGTTGTTCTTTTAGTCCTTAGCCTGTGGGAGTCTTGCCACTGAGACCTCTGAGACACCCAACGGGAAAATCCCTCACCTGGTGTGTGTGTGTGTGTTTGAAGCTGAACACCCCCCCCCCCCAGTCCCACTAAAGATGAAAACCGTCCAAGGGCCGCGGAAGCTTGAGGAAGCTGGTGTCCGCCAGGCGGAGCCGTGGTTTCTGTCTAGGGGACAGCGCCGGGTGGGGGTGGGAGGGCGGTTCAGCGCCTGGATGCGGCAGCCTGCGCAGGGACACACAAGTGCATTTAACGCATTGCAAGGGAACTCGGGCTCACAAGGGCCAAGAATGCCGTCGCCTGCCTGGGCTCTGCAGCCCCGCGGCAGGAATGCGGCCAGAGGCCCGGGCGACAGGGCTGCGTGCGGCTCGGGCTGCGTGTGGCTCGGGCTCCGCGATCTAGGCCGGCCAGAGACGGGAGGCCTTGCGCGCCCGCAGGTGAACGCGCGCTGCGCGAACGGGTCACCCAGAGTCACTAATGGCTTCCGCGCCCTCTCCCGGAGCGCGCGGAGGAAATGGCCTTGCTGGAGGATTGATCTCCCCAGGAAAAGGCTGAGTCGGCGCTGCGGTTCCAAGGAGTCTGGCTCCTCGCAGCACATGGCCTTTCCTGGTCCATGCGCTGCATCTTTCGTACTTCTGCTCCTTAAAAAATTGTTTCGAATTTCTAGCCAAAGGCTCCTATCCTCACTAGGAGATCTATCTTTCATTGGGGTTATGGAAATGAAGTCATCGCAAGCGATTTTCTAAACCTGGCTTTTATCTGGGACGTCCGCCCTCTGGGGACTGCGGCAGAGTCTGGAGAACTGGGGTATTTAAATGTCCACATTCGCGTGAGCAGCTCCTCTCCCCTCTCCCTCCAAGAGGAGAGGGAGGTCGGGGTTCTGCACACCTTCCCCTAGGAAGTTTGGGAAGTCGGCTGTCCCCGTCCCCACGTGGGAGTGGCTAGTGGAAATGTAGGGAGCAGTCGCGTGCCGGGCTCTGTGCGAAGCCTCGTCCTAAATGAGCACGGTTCATTTTCCTAGCAACGCGATCACCCTCATTTTCAGAGGACAAAACCAGGGCTCCCAGAGGTGCCGTTACTCGCCAAAGTTTACCCACCTAATCGCTGGTCAAAGGCAGATCTGCCACTCAAGTCCCTCCACTGAGCGAGGCTGCTGCTTGCCCTAAACATCCATGCGGGAACCTGGTTCCGGGACAGGATGAACTGTGAATAGCTCCCCTACTGGGAGGGGTGAGGCTGGGCACCGGGGTTCCCGGAGCTGCTGCGCAACGCGTCAGGAGTCAGGATGCACTGTGCATGAAAGGAAGAGACACAGAGCGTGCTTCAGTGTGACCAGGTTTTCCTCCAGGGCCCCGACACTTGTCACTTCGTGGGGAAAAACCACACCGAGGGACTGTATTAGTTGGCTAGGGCTGCCATAACACCTAGGGCTTAAAGAAGAAGAGAAATTCCTCCAGTCCTGGAGGCTGGAAGTCCAAGGGCAAGGTATCAAGGGGTGGGTTTCTCAGGAGGCCTCTCCCCTTAGTCTGCAGATGGCCGCCTTCCCACTGCGCCTGCCTAGCCTGTGTCTACACTTCCTCTTCTTCTAAGGGCACCACCTTAAAGTGGACTGGATTAGGGACCCCCTGAAAGACCCCATTTTAACGTAATTGCCTCATCTCCTACTTTGGTTACATTCTGAGGTACTGGGGGTGAGGACTTTTTCGAATGGGGGGCACAGTTCAGCCCATAACAGGGCTCAAATAAGTTTTAGCTGTAAGATGTCCCACCCTGGAAAATGTGCACTGCTAACCCAATATGCATACCAGTCAGCTTTTTATGTGCGCACATAGACCTCTTTCCTAAAAACAACCGTGAGAAAATTGCCCAAACACTCTGTACTCTGCCTATTCATTGTTTTTAAGAGTCATGAGTCTTTGGTTTGGCTCAAGCAAAATCATGTGTGAAATCTAATAAATGGGAAGTCTTTATTGCTCAACCACTTTTGAAAAATGTCTATCACAGAGGCCAATTTTTTCCCCCATCAAGTCTCATGATTTTCTATGAAACCAGTTCTTTACAAGAAAGAGCTTTTTCAAGAAGTGGGCTGGAGCGTGTAGTACAGGCTGGAGGACGCTAGATGGCGCCCCGGGCAGAGGCAGGAGGAGACAAAATGTCTGCAGGCACAGCTAAGGCTCCCTGATTTGGTTTGAATGAAGAATACATTCAGTCATTCTTGAAGATGGCTTTTTTCAATCAGAATGAAACTGGCTGCTCTGGCTGTAAGGGAGCACTCCGTTTTTTTGTTTTGTTTTTGTTTTTTGGCGGTAATGAGCTGTGTGGGATGTAGGGATCATATTTAAGTGAAGCTAAGATGATCACTACTAATATTCGGAACTCTTTGGCTCCATCAGAAGTGTTAGGCATCTTCCGTGGCTGTTCTTTTTGGGGCTGCACGCAATCCCTCTTTCCTCCTTACCTCCCAGGTGCAGCCTCCGCCTCTGGGTCTCCCGTCTCTGCTGAATATACTGGCTGGTCTGCAAGCAGAGGACTGATTTCATTGAGTTTTATAGCATAATTTCAGAAAAAGAGGAGGCATCCAGAGGGAAGGCGAGGAAATGGAATGCTTATTATGTCGGATTCTCCGGGCCGTGTGCCGCGGAGCTCTGAGTGCCAATGACGGCGCTGCGCAGTGTCAGGATATTGCCATAGAAATGATTGCCTCGGATTCCCATCCGCTGGTTCTCCTAGACTCTTGTGGGTGAGTGGCTCTGGATGACCACGCTGTCTCCTCAGGGCTTGGTGGGTGATGGCAGGCGGGGCAGGAGGTGGTTCCTGAATTACCTGAACATAGTCTCCTCGGCTGCCTGAGTCGGCTGGGTGGGAAGTCTGGTTGGGGCTTCCTTTGCCTCACTAAGTGCTCTGCGTTCCTATGTTCACCGGGAAAAGCAGGATGGATGCTCCGGTCACTTCCGATCCTCACTCCCCTGCCCCCCCCCTTTTTTTTACCATCTGTGCTGGATGATCTCCTATTGCCCCCCACTCCCTTTTCATTCTCGGCCCTGCTCAGTGCTCCGGAGGCTGTGCTCTATGGTCTGTGTCCAGCCCCATCCTCTCCGCTGCCTTGCCCTCTTGCTTCCAGCTGGGCTTGGCCACTGAAAAGAGACAAGTCAGACCGGCTCTTCCTCTGCTTCTTTCCTGCTGGCAGTGGTAGGACCCTTGGGGACCTCAGCTCCTGAGAGGGGCTAGACTGCCCACCTTATCAGAAACCAGCTGGAAGGTTCTGGATCCCAAGCTCAGAGTCAGCACACCGGCCAGGTGGGACGGGTGGACAGAGGGCAGGGCTAGATGGCCATCATTCCTGCATGCAGTGTGGAAAAGCTATTGAAGCAATTAGCCTTTCCATGGGTTTCGGACAGCAAAGCCGGATGGCTTTGCAGATGAAACTTGTGTGAATAGTAACCCAGTGCCTTATTAATTAAATCTCCTGGGATAAGGTCCAGAAAGACCCATGTCAGACAGAACTCAGCACCACTGTGCCTAGAATTTCTGCTACCACCAGAGTGTTGTAAGGGTAGAACCCTCACTCACCTGCTTTTGTGTTGAGTAAATGCTTTTGACTTTATCCTTTTTCTCTGTCAGTCCGATTTCCCGTCCCTGTCCTTGTTTCTTTCCTCTTCCCAGACCCTCTCTAATTTTCCCATGCTTTTCCAAAATTTAAATTCTTAACACTAGAAGGATTATTTCTTGGTAAATTCTTTCCTTCTTAAATTCTTTTGATATAAATGCACATAGATTAATTACCTTGGGATTTTTCTTATTTTGTTTTGTGCTAACATTTCCTTACAAAAGCATCTGCGACTTGATATGTGCTCTGACCTCCTAGGCCTTCTTATGTTTAACGCGTCATTCATGCTTTGTGTCTCTAGCCTATTGCAGATTCCCCAAAGGACCATCTCTTCTTGCCGCTACCAAAAGTCACCTTGGTTTGGACAAGTCCGTTTTCTGATCTAGAAAGTCTTTGACCTCTCAGCCCGTGTGCTGAGAGGGTAATGCCTGTTTCTCCCCTTCTTAGGTTGCCTGCAGCGGGACAGTCTCCAATTCTATTACTTCTGTTGTGGGTAACCATACAAGTAGCTCATGCTTCAGACCTGATCCCTCTGTAAGGACCTCCAAGTCAGCTGCCTGGAAGGACCTCTCCTCCGGGTCTGTTGGACCACTGAGGCTCCTGCTGTCCCCACCTTCCTTCCAGGTTAATCCTGGGTGTGTGTGGGGGGGGGCGGTGCTGTGGTTTAACAGAGCTGCATGTCTCGCGCTGTGCCAAGGGGAGTCTGCTTCCGCTGAGGTTTATTACCGATGACACCTGAGGGAGGAAGGCCAGGTATTTCCAAACGTCATGGAGCCCAAGGCCCAAGTGACTCAGAGAGCTCAGAGTCAGCAGTGGCACGTGGGAGCGGCGAGGGAGGCACGGCTGTTAATGACTGACTGCCTGCCTCCTCCCAACCGTCTTCGTCTCTATGCTCTGCCATGCCTGTGATTTCATCATGCACACCTTTGTAAACAATCCATTTAGCAACCAAATTATACACTGGGTAATTATAGCTTCCAGCCTAATGTCAGGAGTCCCCAGCACAACAACCTGCTTGCGGCAATAGTGCAGCCTGGAGCAGGGCACGGGTTTTGCAGGAGCCTTGATGAGACATCTGGGAGAGACGGGATGTGGCGGGTGGGTTGCCTTGACTTCTGTTAATTGTCTATGTCAGGTCTGCGGGTCTTGTTTTGACAGTCCTGAAATTGTGTTTGGACTCTTGATTAGATCAATACGGGAAGCCAGGCCAGAGTAGTTTGTCTTTGAGGAAAAAGCAATCTGGTAAGATGAGATCCCCGGTAAGAAGGAAGGAGACTCTTCACACCCCCTTTCACCTTCCTTATTTCCTTAGGGCTTCCCTTCTATGCACTCAGCTCTTAAAATGGACCCAGGAAAGGTGGGTAGAGGGTAAGAACTATCCAGGGGAGTGGAGTAATGGTAGGAGTCAAGGCCAGGATTGCAAGACCTGCCCATGCCTTTAAAAGATGGATTCCGGGTTTATTCTGAGCCCTTCCTCAGTGGCTCAACAGAATATGGTTTTCATGGGGCATGATGGTGGCAGTGGGGGTGGCTGGTGGAAGAGTCTCAAGGTAAAGGAAACTGTTATGGCCCTGAGCTAGGGACGGAGGACTGTATCTTTCATGAGTAACAATGCTACCTGCCTGCGATGCTTGCGTTTATGACCTTGACATTCGCAACAATGCTACCTGCCTGCGATGCTTGCGTTTATGACCTTGACATTCGCAACAATGCTATCTGCCTGCAATGCTTGCGTTTATGACCTTGACATTCGCTTAGATCTGATGATTCTTGATACCTCTGGTGACAGAAAGATCTCATCACTGGAGCTGAGCACAGGGTGCCCCACAGCTCTCCAACTTGTTGCTTTCCAAGACAGCACACCTCTGGCCAGCTTGGTAGGCAAGGGCCTGAGCTCCCTCTGCAGACAGACGGTGCCCCTGCAGCAGAGGCTCGTGGTCTGACACACTCAGGAAAGGAAACAGTGAAGGTGAGATGAAAATGAACCCTGCCTGGGTGTCCCAGGTTTTCCTGCCCTTGACGGTCTTGGAGGGCTTTGCTGGGCAGGCGCCTCTCCCTGGCCAGCTCTGTTCACCGGGAAGGGTTCTGCCATCCCCCAAGTGCCTCTCTGCTTGCTCAGCCTATCGGGACATTTTGAGGAAAGAGATGCTGGAGTAGGAGGGAACTAGATGGAAAAGAGAAGGAGATTTTAAGAAGTAGTGCTGTGGGCCAAGTGTTTCCGTTACTGGGTTTAAAAAAGTGCATAGAAAGAACTTCCAATGATCTTGAAATCACTCTGGGGTCGCTGGTTGGTGTTCCCTGACTCCAACATTGGGCTCAGACTGAACCACATGGGTCGTGGCTTCAAGAGGATTATGGAAATAACAGTGTAAGGAAGCACATGATAATTAACACTTTGGACAGCAGCCATAACTTTCCTCGTCTTTCTGGAGAGCCTGGGAATCAAGATCTTCGGGCTTAGTCCACACCTTTGCGATTTTAGCCCACAAGCAGCCCCACTTGTATCCTAGGCAGACCCAGGGATACAGGCTTCGATCGGGATCCAGAAGGCTCAGAAGGATCTGAGGGGAAACATTCATTTCCCTCTGAACCTCTCAACACGTGTTCATGGAAGCTCTCCAAAGAGCTGCGTCTCTAGGGCCACGTTCACTGTATTTAGGGGATTCTGCCCATTGTTTCTAAGTGTGTTTCTGGAACTCTCTGTCAGAACTATGATCCCATTTTAAAATATGCCGGAGTGCTTCCACAAATGCTATGGATAATTTGCTTAGCTATCCTATTAGCATAAATTTGCATATTTGTTTCAAAATTAAAATATGAGTAAGAATAAAAGGCTAATTATACCCAAATTGCATGAGTCACCACAATTAAAACAGTGTACAATAATTTTACTTACTGGTTTCAAAATCCTGAGTGATCTGTTATTCATTGTTGCATATTCATTCGCATGTGCTTTTTCAGGATTCATCTATTTATTTTTTTACATTTATTAACATTCATTCACCTATTATGTGCTGGGCCGCCAGATTTGTTCAAATACCAGGGCAATATTCACTGCCTCCTACACAATTGTGACTGGAGTAAAGGACTTTTTTTTCTTAATAATATTATCTGAGAAATTTAAACTAAAAGCGATGTCTTTGATTAAGATTCTAGATACATCTTTTTTGTTATTGAAGTATAAGTTAACATACAATATCATATCCATTTCAGGTGTACAACATAGTGATTTATATACATTATGAAATGCTGACCATAGGAACTGTAAGTCACCATCTGTCATCCTATAAATTATTACAATATTATTAACTATATTCCCTACAGTGTACTTGGCATCCCATGACTTATTTATTTTGTAACTGGAAGTTTGTACCTCTTTTTATTTTTTTTTTTTGAGAGGGGGAGGGGATGAGGGGCAGAGGGAGATGGAGAGAAAGAATCTCAAGCAGACTCCACACCCAGGGCGGAGCCTGACACAGAACTCAATCTTACAACCCTGAGATCATGACCTGAGCCGAGATCATGACCTGAGCCAAAATCAAGAGTTGGATGCTTAACCAACTGAGCCACACAGGCATCCCAGGAAGTTTATACCTCTTAATTCCCATTACCTATTTTACCCATGCTCCCTACTCACCTGCCTCCTGGCAACCACCAGTTTGTTCTCTGCATTTATGAGTCTGTTTTGTTTTATTTGTTCATTTTTTAAATATTCTGTTATGTAAGTGAAATTACATGGTAATTGGCTTTGTCTGACTTTTTCACTGTAGTATAGAATCCTCTATTACCCTCTAGGTCCATCCGTGTTGTCACAAATAGAAAGGTTTCATTCTTTTTTAACGCTCAAATAATATTCCATTGTATTTTTATATGTCACATCTTCATCCATTCATCAATCGATGGACCCTTGGCCTGTTTCCATAATTTGGCTATTGTAAATAATGCTTCTATAAACATCAGGGTGCATATATCCCTTCGAATTAGTATTTCTGTATTCTCTGGGTAAATACCTAGTAGTACTATTGCTGGATCGTCGGGTAGTTCTATTTGTAACTTTGTGAGGACTCTACATACTGTTTTTCAGAGTGGCTGCACCAGTTTGCATTCCCAGCAGTGCTCTAGGGTTTTTAATTCTCCTCATCCTCACCATCTGTCATTTCTTAACTTGTTAATTTTAGCCATTCTGACAGGTGTGAGGTGGTATCTCATTGTGGCTTTGATTTGTACCTCCCTGATGATGAGTGATGTTGAGCACCTTGTCATGTGTCTGTTGGCCATCTGTCTTTTTTTTTTTTTTGTAAAAATGTCTGTTCAGGTCCTCTGCCCAAATTTTTTAGTTGGATTTTGCTGTTGTTGTTGATGTTATTTCTGAGTTATATGAGTCCTTTATATATTTTGGATAGTAACCCTTTATTGGATATACCATTTGTAAATGGTAGGTTGCCTTTTCATTTTGTCAATGGTGTTCTTCCTGTAAAAGCTAAGCTTTTCAGTTTGATGTAGTCCCAATTGCTTATTTTTGCTTTTACTGCCCTTGCCTGAGGAGACATATCTAAACAAAACAAAATAAAACAAAACAAAACAAAAACCACCGTTAAGACTGATGTCCAAGAATTTGCTGCCTATGTTTCCGATTAGGAGTTTTATGGTTTCAAAATGGTCTTACATTTAAATCTTTAATCCATTTTGAGATTATTTTTGTCTGGGTCTCCTCCCTCTCTTTGGCCCGCCCTGTCCCTTCAGTTCCTCCTTTGTCACATTTCTAAATTCACTCCTTCTTTTCCATTTTCACTGTCCCTTCCTTCACCCAATAGTAACCCTCTCTTGTCTGGATGTTTCCAAATTTCTTCCTAACTTGGAATCCACCACACTTACTGTCATTGAACAGTTTTCCTGCAACACTGATTTGAACTACATCTTCACCTGAACAAAGTCATCAATGACTCCACACTGTGGATAGATTGAGACCTATATTCCTCAGGCTGGCATTCAAGACCCCCATTTTCCATTTGTACTTCCCTCATAGAATCATTAAATAGGCTGCTTTCACTGTTATGCAGATGTTATTTTTGTATTCTCACCTCTGTACCTTTGTTCACACCATCATCCCCACCTTATCCGACAGTTCAGATCAACAGTACTGAGCACTTACTACGTATCAGGCATTCTTTTCACTGGGAAAACAAAATGGTCCTTGCCTTTAGTCTTTCTAAGACTAATTCAAATCCTTTCTCATTGATTGATTGATTCACTCATTCATTCAAGTTATAGCTCACCTAGGATCCTGTTCTAGGAAATGTGAGGGATGGAGTTGAGTGAAAACCAGTTCTTTCTGTCCACAGACCCTAAGCTAGAAATCTCTCCGGCTTTCTCCATAAAACTTTATGCTCCCTCTACCTACAAAGCCCATAGAGAGCTAGTTTTTCTCTGAAATCCTATAGCCCCACGTTAATCAGGATCTTTGGGTGGCAAGAAGCAGAAACTGACTCGAATGTTCTTATTTATTTACTTGATTGTTGAAAGCTAGACAAGATACAAGGAGGAAAGGAATCTCCGCCCATGGCATGTCCAGAAAAAAGCAGGGACAGCCTTACACCAGGCGTCTAGGAGGGTAGGTTGGGCTCTAATGGCATCCAGGGCACCTCTGAGACCAGCTACTGCCTGATTGTGTTGAGAAAGCCTGTAGGCCTTGCTTGTACTGCCCTGTGCTGCCACCCAAGTCACCTTCCCCTCCAGTCCGTGTGTCTGGCTTTTCTCTGCCTTCTTCTACCTTATAGAATCTCCCACTCCCCTCAGCAAAGATCCATGGATGAGAGCCTCCCTGGAGGGGATGGTGGCCTGGGCAGGTATCATTGGCAGGCCAGTGTATGGCTCATCTGAAACTTCTCAGACTGTGCCCTTTACCATACATTCTCATTTACACACAGACCTCTCTCTCCCACACGGTTGCAAACCTCCTAAGGGAAGGGGCTGTATTATGTTCCTTATTTACATCCTGTCAGGCTGTAACTCACGAACTTGGCAGAATCACCTGAGAGGTTTTTAAAAATAGATTCTTCCAGAAAACCATAAAGGCAAAAGATTTTAAAATTTGACCACATGAGAACAGGACAAAACAAAAACCTTCTTTATGGCTAAAAAACAAACAAACAAACAAGCCAAGAACAAGACTCAAGAACCAGTCCAAAGAAATAATAAACAAGAGAAAAAATATTTGGAACACAGATGAACAAGCACTCATTTCTTTAATTTGCAATGAGCTCCCATATATATTACAAACAACCTAATAAATTCTGGGAAGAGGACCCATACTGGCAGAGGAAGTAAAATAATTACCAATGACCAAAAAACACATGAAGAGTTGTTTAATCTTACTCAGAAGTAAGGAAATGCAAATCAGAACAGTGCCAGACCATTTTTCATTGAATTCGATTGACAAAAATTACAAAGTTTAAAAATGCCTACTGCTGGTGAGAGGGTCGGGGGAAGAGCCATCCCTTCACAGTGTCGGAGGGAATGACAATGATGGCAACCCTGATGGCCTGTGGCTGGGCAGGGTAGTGGCTCTCACACCTGGGTGAGCTCCAGAATCACGTAATGAGTGGTTAACAACACAGATTCCCAGAACCCCCTCAGCCCAGTGTCATCATATGTGCCCATGGGTAAGGAAGGGCAACACTTGTGAAGTTTCACACGGTAATAGAGTGGATTGCAGAACCTCAACATCAGGTCAACATACATCGACGTTCATTAAATGTGCACAACCTTTGACTCAGCAATCCCACTACTAGGAGCCGGTTCTGTGCAGTCAGCCCCAAAAGAAGGTGAAGATAGATGAAGAGGGGTGTTCACTGCAGCATCGCTTAGGTAACAAACAACTGAAATGTCCATCATGACAGAAAGGGCAAAATAAACTGTGGTACATTCTCACATCTGCTAAAAAGGTTTAAAGGGAACTCCATTTGCTAATAGAGCACAGTCTCTGAGATATTTTCTAGTGAAAAAAAAGCAAGAAAGCAGAAGAGTGTAAGTGGTGTGATCCTTTTTTAATAAAATTTTTAAAATGATACATTATGTATTTTGGTAAATGCACGGATTCTTTTGTTATGGAAAATATACAAAAACTCATAACAGGGACACCTTTGGGGCAAGGGGTTGCCTAGCTGATGCAGTTGGTAGAGCATGCGATTCTTGATCTCAGGGTCGTGAGCTCAAACCCCACGTTGGGCATGGAGCCTACTTAATATAAAAAAAAAGATTGAAGACTAAATTGTGATGATGGATATCAACCTTTGGGGGAAGGGATGGGAAGAGACATTTTAACATTTCATTCTGTACTGTTTGATTTTCTTCCTTTGTGTATTGATTACTTTTACTGGAAAACTTCAATGAAGTGTCTTCTGGAAGGTAGCATTTTGAGATAAGTTTTGTTTCTTTGTCTAGACTTCTATAAAAAATTTTTAAATTACAGATTTTCAGGTTGTCCATCAGGTATACTGAGTTTGGGATGTAGGTGCTGGGGTAGGGTGCTAAGAATCAGCTTGTCATGTGATTCTGTCAATCAGTCAGGTTCGAGAGTCACTACAGAAGCTTCTGGATGAAAGGCACTCTCTTCTGCAGCTCAAATGTGTGAGGACATGAGGTCTGGACAGCCGCAGCCCTTTTGTTTCCATGAAATGAGAACCCAAGGTGACTGTATACAACCTAAGGACAAAGCAACACATGCCTGGTAAGTCAGAGGCGAAGAGGCACTGGGACCTTCATGACATCATTAGGCCCCAACATCAAGCCTCTCCTGAAGAAAGACAACCTTGTCTCTAGACTTTCCTGTTATGAAGCCAATAAACCCTCTCTGTTGTTTAAGGCAGTTTGAGATGGGTCCTCTGTCACATGCAATATTAAGAGTCCTAGCTGATAGACCTCCATTAACTGAGACAAACAGTATGTCTTTATCCTCTTGTAGCCCCAAATTGCCTAATTTATAAAGTGTTTAATGATGTTTCCAAGACAATCCCTTCTCTGGTACGTTGGGACACATCTGATTGCCTGCTCTATTTCTACCTCTAGAAATAAACTGTCAAACCAAGAAGTATGTCCTTGGAATGCATCCTCCATGTTAGCAAAAGAATTATTGTATGTTTCAGTTACTCTTCATTATGTAATTCTTGAATTAAATTGGATTCCACAGATTAAGTGTATAACCAGGGAATACTTCTTGTGGTTTAACTGATAACTGGGTTTTTTCATTTAACCATTCATTCGGCAAATATATGTTGAGGGCTCACCGTGAACCAGGTATCTTGCAGGGCACTGGGTAGGCATACAATAGTGGACAAAAATAGACATGATCTCTGTCCTCATAGAAGTCACATGCTAATGGGAGGGGCAGACAGTAAGCCAATAACCAGTAATCATGCAGATAAATAAGAAATTTATATATTTAGATAACTGTATGTGAGAAAAGTGCTGAGTACTATTGGAGAACATAGCAGGGGTTTCTAACTATGTGAAGAGCTTTCAAAAGACCTTTCTATGGAGAAGCCTTTAGGCTGAGAGCTAAGATATGAATAGCTGTTAATTAGGCAAAGAGTGGAGAGGAGAACATTCCAGGAAGGAAGGACAGCATGTGCAAAGGCCCTGAGGCTGAAACAGCTTGACTCATTTGAGAGCTTGAAAGGCCAATGTAGTCCGTGAAGTGAGTGAGGGTACTGCAAAGAGAAGGGCTGGAGAGACAGGCAGGGGCAGCATGTGGGGAGCCTTGAGTTCATGTTAAGGATTCTATATTTTATCCTAAGTGAATTAGATACCACTGAAGGTGACTTGAAGCAGGAATGATGGGATCTGAGTTGTGCTTTTAATCTCTTTGGCTTTCATGTAGAGGATGGACCAGGAAGGCCAAGGGTAGAAGCGATGAGACCAGTTACGAGGTGTTGGAGGAATGCAGGCAACAGTTTCTGGGGCCTTGGACTCAGATGATGGCTATCGGGTGGAGAGAGTGGAGCAATTTGATACATATATTTTTAGGTAGAATCTATAGGGTTTGGGGGTTATGTGTATGTTGGAAGAGTTAGGCGCAGGGAGCTGTCAAATCAAATCAGTCAAGGGACTTGCAAAGTTCCATTGGATATCAAGAGTTCATTTTGAATTTTATTTGCATGGACATATTTTGCCAGGATAGGAGAAATTTTGTCTTCCTGTCTCAGCTGATTACCTATACGAGATCTCATCCAAGATAAGCTTTTCTAAACTTGTCTAGAAGTCACCCAGAGGTGGGATAACATGTCCCACTTGTCTTCTAGCAAAGTAGGAAAGAAAGGAACCAGAAGCCAGTATGACATTAGGGAAGCTGGGGTGAAGGAACTGGGCATAGAAAGTGAGAAATTCCCCCAAATCAGTTCCTCCTTCCCACCCCATCATCTTCTCAGTTTGGACCCTCATCAAGTTTCACTTGGACCTTTGCAGCAGCCTCCTACCCATCCAGTGCCTGCAGGACTGGCATGACTGAAGAATATTGTGGTTGAGAGAGAACAATCAAGTCACATAGCCTCTCAGCCTTGGGGACATCCCAGAGTCAAAATTCTTTTATTTTTAATTTCTTTAAGATTTTGATTCCCTTGGCATATAAATTCTAGAAGCACCTAGGATTCTCTTTTTAAATTTATTAACATATCTTCTTGGAGCACCTGGGTGGCTCCATCGGTTAAGTATATGTCTTTGGCTCAGGTCATGATCCCAGGGTCCTGCGATTGAGCCCTGCATCGGTCAGGCTCCCTTCTCAGTGGAGAGCCTGCTTCTCCCTCTTGCTCTGCACTCCTCCCCCACTCGTGTTCTCTCTCTCTCTCAAATAAATAAAATCTTTAAAAAATAAATTTATTAACATATCTTCCAACAAACTGTAGTAACAACTATATAAAAGAAATTTTTGGAAAACATATTCATGATTTCATTACCCAAGTACAACAGTGGTCTTTCTTGTTTTTGTTTTGTTTTAGTTTTTTGATTTTGCAAATAACCTTCCAGTCCTCAATACATTCATTCATTTCAACAAGTTCTTATTGAGCACATACTGTGTTCCACGCATACAGAAGTCAACAAAATAGACAAAAGTCAACAAGCATGCATGTTGCAAACAGTTCTAGTGTATATGCTAGAACATTAATCTTTATGAATTTTAAATAGTGCATCTTTTAAAATTATCATTTAATGCCTACATGTTATGCCAACATATTAAGAATATAATTTATTAAAACTTTCACCAATTGGGAGTATAGGCTCAAGCAGGGACTAGAATGATTTTTTACCATTGCATTCCCCAGCCCCTAGCACAATGCCCTACAGATAGAAGACTCAGTAAGTATTAGCTGAATAAATAATGGCTTTTTGTTTTTAGTTTGGGAATAGCTATTATGCTGCAACAATCTTCTTGGTACCTAGTGGCTTCAGTTTCTGCTGAATTATTTCCTGAAGACAGATCTTTTCAAACTTTCCCACCAAAGCTCTAGCAGCAGAAGAAAAAGAGCATTTGGAGGCTGGAGGGATACAAATGGTGACTATAATGTATAAATATATTTAAATCTAATTAAAGTGACTTGGATCCAGAAAATGTTTTGTAAACTATAGCCTTGAGTGCTTTCCACTCACTTCTGTATACTCCTGGGAAGGTGAACACCCAGGTCTGACGTACCCAACAGGTGTAAGACACACGCCTTGGAATGAAATCTGAGGACCAGCGGACATTCATCTTGTTAGTTACTGCTGCACATTACCATAGGCTTTCCTAACATTTTATAGCTACTTTCACCGCTAGAAACATCACTGGAGAAGCAGACCGGTCTTACCCCAACCTTGCCAGTTCTGGGTATTGTTACAGGTTGAATTGTGTGCCCCAGAAGATGTGGAAGCCCTAACCCCCAGGACCTGTGAATGTGACCGTATTTGGAAGTAGGGTCTTTCTAGATGATCAAGTGAAGATGAGGTCAGACTGGAGTAGGATCACCCCTGATCCAATATGACTGGTGTCCTTATGAAAAGGGGAAATTTGGACATAGACATACAGGGAGAATGTCATGTGAAGACAAAGGTAGAAATCGGGGTGAAGCATCTAGGTGCCAAAAAACAGCAAAAGATTTCAGCAAATCACCGGGAGCTAGGAGAGAAGCTGGGGACAGAGGCTCCCTCAGACCCCTCAGAAGGAATCAACCCTGCCCACACCTTGACCTTGGACTTCTGGCCTCAGAACTGGGAGACAATTTATCTCTGTTGTTTAAACCGCCCAGTCTGTGGTGCTTTCTTTTGGCAGCCCGAGCAAACTAATAGAGATGTTTTATATAAAAACATTTTTTTTTTACAACCTAGTGGGTACAAAATGACCCCTCAAGCCTGCTTTATTTTTTATTTTATAACTTAAGAGAATGAATACTTTCCTCTGAGTTTGTTTAATTATAGTACTTTAACTTGATTATAGTACTTTAACTGTGTGTTTTCTTGGGGGGGGGGGTCTTCCTCACACATGGGATGGGCCTGGGTCATAAGTGCTCATTAGATAAAGAATAAAGAATCAATTAGTAGCCCAATTGAATGTGATTCAATGAACTATCTGTCCAATTAAGTCTGATCAAAGAAAAGATGTGCTTTGATTCCTAGATTTCCCGTCAGCACCTGCAACTGTTGGGAATTGGCTAAAACAAGAGCTTTGAGACAATTCCTAGGAGATAATTATTTGGCTCACACCGTCTAGATTGGTGTGTTCAGGAGTGCTCTTTGACTGTGTGTGTCTCCGTCGCCTCAATAGATTGCACAATTCTCAAGGGCAGGTGCCAGGAGGGGTTCACTTAGCCCCCTAACCCCAGGCCCAAAGTGCCAGGCCTAGAGTAGGGGTTATATACAAGTTTGATAAATGAACTTGGGATACTTAAATTGCACCAACGACCTACTTCTAAGAACACAAAATGGGCTGAAAGTGAATAATCTAACTCTACCGCATGTGAAATGTGAAAACTGATCTGATATTAGTGTGGTTTACCGAAGCTAGCAGCCACAATTAACCAAACTTCATATCTCAGATTTGTATCTCACTCACAACATCTGATATGGGTAGGTGGCCCTTCTCCATCTCACAGCTATGCCACCTGCAGAAAATGAGAGAGATGGAGGCCTCCAGGGCAGGGAAAGAAGAAATGGAGGACTCACAGCAATTGTTAACTATCTCATCCTAGAAATGAAAGGAGTGGCTTCTGGTCACATTTCATTGGCCAGCACTGGTCACATGGCACATAGTTAACCGGGGGCGGGGCTACAAGGTGCAGAGCCGTGCCAGAGAATGAAGTCTCTGCCACGGGTTTTACCGAAAAGCAACTGGCCGGATGAGTGTATTTGTGTATGCAAGAGTGTTTAGAACGAAAATCTACTTAAAAGTAGCCGTAGAAAAATTCAGAATTTTTGAGATAAAGATTTGAAAGCTGTCCATCTCTCCTTTTGAAGTAACTCTTGCTCCTGCTTTGGAGGACAGAAAAGGAAATGAGTGAACTGAAACCCACTGCCAACTGAAAACCAGAATGGAGCCTAAAGGCAGAAAACAAACAAAAATATTCACGTGCAGGACACCTGGGTGGCTCAGTGAGTTAAGTGTCTGCCTTTGGCCCAGGTCATGATCTCGAGGTCCTTGGATGGAGCTCCCCATCAGGCTCTCTGCTCAGTGGAGAGTCTGCTTCTCCCTCTGCCTGCCACTCCCGCTGCTTGTGCTCTCTCCCTCTCTCTCTCTCAGATAAAGAAATACAATATTTTAAAAAATATTCATGCACATTTGTACACGTTTGGACAGCACACGGGCCACTATGAGAGGGTGTGTGTGCAGATATGGTTGGTTGGCCATGTGCATTAGTTTAGTATTAGGAACTTGTATCATTGGGACTTATGGGCTTCTGACACCTTTTTTTGTTTTTGTTTTTTAATTCCATGGGTACTAATGTAGGCTGTGAGAATGGTAGGTTTGGATAGGACATTTGTTTGGTTGCAAAGTAATTTTCTAGGAGGAAAAAGTGGGAAGATTAAAAAAAAAAGTTATATGTCATGTCAGAGAGGCTCAGTTCCAGAACAGAAAAGAAGGGTGGTTTATCATTGAGTTGTTGGAAATTTCCTTGAGAAAGCTGGACTCCGGGTGGCTGGCTGGGCAAAACCTGAGAGTTCCCAATAAGGAGAGGTGTCACTGATCGTGACTTCTTCCTGGTCGGGGGTGGGGGTGGGGCGCATTCCTGTTCTGAGTATGGAGCTGCTGTTCCGCACCCACTCAGCACTCTGGCTGAGGACTCCAGATACAGTTCCAATCCAGAATGCCTTTCGAAGTCCTCTTTTCCTCTCTTTGAAATAAATGGCAGCTACTGATCCGCAAAAGCTTGCTGGTTCACTCTTGACCCTCAGTCACTTCTAATCATGGCTCTCACCTGTTCATCTTTTTAAAAGTCACTTAAAGCAGGAGGAAGTTGGTCTGGGCAGAGCGCAGGGGTTGGATCTTGTCACAGGGCTCTGAGCCACATTTATCCCTGATTTGCTTCACCAGCCCCATGGAGGTGAGGCACTCCATGAACCTTGAGTTTAAAAAGTGATAGTGTTGGCCTGTTTCACAATTCTATCACAAGCCAAGGCTCCTAAAACTAGAAGAGATAACAGTGAGAATACCTGTGTATGTGCCTGTTATGTGGCTGGCCCTTGCTGGGGACTTTATCCATGTCGCATATTAATCCTTACAAATTCAGGATTATTATCACGCCCATTTTACAGGTAATGAAAATTGGAAACTTTGGGACCTTAAACGTATAAACCGTCCAAAGTTATATAATTAGCAAGTCGGGGAGTCATTTTTCAAATCCACAGGATGTTAGTGGTTATCTGACTTGGGAAGTCTTGTGGAAATAAAATAAATACAGGTTCTGCTGGAGATAGAGATTCTGTGCTCACAGGAGACTTTGGGCTGCTCACGTCGGGCTTGCTTCATTTTACACCATGGCCTTCCCAAGCCTAGCGCCACCATCCTCTTAATGAAACAGACAGGATGAAGGTGGACAGGGGCTGAACAAAGAGCGTCTTTCTGACAGTGAGAGGGACCTGGATGTTGGTCACAACAGGTATCCTCTGTCATGTGAAAGCTTCATGGAGGTGGGAATCATGTCTCTGCTACCATGTCAGGGGCGCTCTGAAGGTGTCGACTGAATGAATGAAGAAAGAAATTAACACGCTGCCCCCTCTGCAAGTGCAATGCTTGGTGCATTTGGGGGATGAATGAAGGCCAGCTTTCATTGACACCACCTCGGAAGTTACATTTCATTGACACCTCCTCGGAAGTTTACATTTCATCAGCAGAATCAGAGCCAGAAGAAAGTGTGGGCTGCTGCCCACTCCATCGTACTGTGAGTCTGGGATCAATTAGATGTGTGTTCTAAATTCCAGTATACATGTGCGGCTCATAACAGGAGGTGCCTCTTCACCACACTGACTTTGAACTTTAATATCATTTTGAAAAATTGCTGAAAACAATGAAACTTCATCAGGAGAGGTCCCCCAATTCAAAGGAGAATGCAAACTCTATGAAAGCAGGGGTTTGGAGGTTTTCTTACCATTGTATTTCCAGCACCTAGAATAATGACTGCCACATAGCAGGTGCTTAATAAATAGGATTATTGAATGAATGAATGAATGAATGAATGAATGAATGAATGAGAAGCCCCTGCTATAAAGGCAGGTGTCAGCATTACATAGGGAACTTAACATTCACTGTCTTTGAAGATTGTTTAGACATACTAACTTCTTTGTCAGCTGTGGATAAGAAAACCTAGCACATATGTTCTACGAGAAAGTGCCCTCTGAGGATGCATGCCACTCAAAACTCATCTGAGTGAAGCCAAGAGGTGTTGGAGCCGTTCACAGCCTAGCAACCAGGTACAGTGAATTGGTCCCATGATAGTGGGAGAGCAATTGCGTTATTAAATCAAAGGTAAGGTGTTTCCTGCACAGCCCTGTGTCCTGGTAGGAGGGAAAATGGCACTAGGGCAGATCAAGGAAAGTTTCATGAAGGGATTAATCACAGGTGGTGTGGGCAAAGTCAAGAGAAACCATCAGGGGATGGTAAAGTACCTGGGAGCTAGGAATAGTGGGAGCCAACATCTGGAGTGGCAAGGGGAGGGCATGGTTTCCTGGATCTGGGGAGTATAGTTGTAGTAGTTGTAGGACACAGCCGCCTGGCAGGTGCTGTGGCTCTCAGTGGTCCTCCTGTGACCTGGCCGGGAAAGAACTGGGAGCATACACACCTGGGCTTTGCCCTCCTCTATCCTCTTGTCTCTCATGGGCTGGATCCACCTAGAACTAGAGGGCAAGGCAGCCCTCTGTGCAGCTGTAAAGGTTGCCTCTGAAGAGTCAGAGCAGAGTGGGCAACTGGGGAGTGGGGCTGGAGGGGCATTAATAAATTCCTTGCTCAAGCCCTTTATGGGGGCCTCTTGGAAAGCAGGCCCCCTGGTTAATAGTGGACAGAGCTGGGCCCCATAAAAACTAGTTCCTTAGAAGTTACCAGAGCCATCCGCTCTCATCTGACATTTAGCCTTTCCATTTGTTTCCCAAAGATGTCCCCTGGAATGCTGCTTTTAACAACTCAGAATGCCTGCCCGAGGCCCTTTCATTTTCTCCACGTGTACTTTTAGATGTTGGTCCACCACAACCACTAGCCCCGTCTGATTCCAGACCTCATGTCTTCACTCCATCACTGCACATGGGTGCCTAAAATACAAACATGAACTTTGCTGGGGTTCAGTTTTTCTTCTACTAATAGGGAACCACTTCCTGAACCTCTTCCTTGCCTGCTGGAAAAGGCATTGATCGTTCCAGAATGGGGACACTTCTTAGGAGGTTGAGCAGTTACTCATGACTGAGACCGCCCTGGGACAGACACAAATCACTGGCTCCCAGCCCCATTCCTCCCCATATTCTTCTCTTTACCATGTGGGAGCTGTGCCTAGCCGGAAGAATGTGTTGGTACCAAGGCACCAATGCCCACTGCTGAAAAATAATGTCATCTGTGAAACATCACCCAAGACAGCCCCAATGATCCTTGCCTCCTGGTGTTCACACCATGCATAATCCCTTGTTAGGAACAAGTAGGGCCAACTGGCCAGCCATGTGAAGAACCACCATAGAAGTAGACCCTCCAGCCCCAGGCAAGTCTTCAGATGAGAACACCACTCCAGCCAACATTTCATTGGCAACCTTGGGAGAGACTCAGCTAAATCCTGACCCACAAAACTGTGCAAGATAATAAGTGTTTATTGTTACTTTAAGCTGCTAGGTTTGGGGTAATTTGTTACATGACAACATATAACAATAAATCACCCTTAGGCCTACTTGTAAAGTGACAATGAAGTCCCTCATGTTGTCATATGAATCAAGAAATCTCACAGCTTTTGTATAGAGCCACGCATTCAGTTTAAAGTCATCAAACTTTTTAGGGACTATTTTCTAAGGATGACACAAGAACATACATAGTCCTGGCTCCTCTTGTTCACTGCTTAAGGGTGAACATGGCTTTGAGCCTGATATGGGGAGAATCTAATGCTGATAACCTAGCATGTCTGCCACTGCAAATCCTGAATCATTTTGTGGCATTTTGTGGCAGCTATGTATAAAATTGTAATGCCAGAAGACCCCCTGCCACTGTATCATAGATACAACGTGATTTAAACAGAGAATCGAGGAACACTTAGTGGAAAATTTGTCTAAGGAACTTATGCAACCTCCCCTCCCCTACCATCAAAGAAGTTGACCCTTCAGCCCCAATCAAGTCTTCAGATGAATGCAGCCCAGCCAACATCTTGTTTGCAACCTCAAGAGAGACACTGAATTTCTCTTGTCATGCCTGTTTTAACCATTTGTCATCTTTTTTGATGGCTAAGCATCTGAAGCCTCAATAAGTCTGCAGAATTCCTTCCCATATGGGTCTGGGTGGGAGGGAGAGCCTGTTTTCTGCCACGGTGACTGTGAGGACCAAATGTTTGCTTTCCTTGGCAGAGACTGCTAGCTAATCACTAAACCTATTTCTTTTTCTCCCTGAGGCACATGGCCAGAATACATTTCCTGCCTCGCTTGCAGTTAGACTGGGTGACTGAATTCTAGTCAATGGTGTAGGGCCACTTTCAGGCCTGGCTATGTCACCTCCCATCCATGACCCCCTCTCTCTTTTACTTTCTCCCCATGTTCTGGATGTTGGTGCCCTGCGTAGCCTCAGAAGCCATATGTTGAAGATAATAGAGCCTTTTCCAGCCTAAGCCCCTGTAAGAAGTCGTGGCTTAAAGAAGCCCCTCCCCCCAGCCCCCTGCTGTGCTTTCTGTGAGGTCCTCAGCCAGGATTAGTTTCTGTTGCTTACACGTAAGAATCTAGACTTGTACACCATCAGTAAAAAAACACCTGCCTATAAAAAAATTTATTTTATGGATAAATTACAGAGTTAGGACAGAGTATGGTGATCACTGTGGCTGGTTATAATTCATACAGCACTTGTGGGAATAGTTAACAAAGCATCATAGGCTGTTAGCTGTGACTTGTGGCTTGGAATTAATTCTGACTTTGAAAAGCCTGTGTACAAGGGTAGCAGGTCATATATCAGACACTTTAGACTGGTTTCCTGGAGAGGGGAAAGGAAGTAGAGATCAGGAGAAAAGGGGAAAAATTAAATAAACAACAATAATAATACAGGAAACACACTGCATCTACGATATATCAATCACAGCTCTCAGGGTTTTATGTGCAATTACCCGGGTTTTTTGTTTTGTTTTGTTTTTTTGTCATGACAGGATAGTGGTGGCAGACATCATTTTTATTCCTAGTTAATAGAGAGATTGAGTATGCTGCCCAAGGCCACATGGCCACTAAGTGGTAGAACCGGGATTTGAACCTGTCGGCTCTTAACCACAGCTGCTGACACAACAAAGAACTGAAGAATCAGATCAACTCAATCGTCTCTGGCCTTGACGTATAATCAGGAAAACTAAAAATAAGAGAAGAAAAGAAAAGCTAGTGATACTTGGCAGGGTACTTGAAATAATTTGCCCAAGGCACCAGATTTTCCCTCAGATATCATCAGGAATCTTCTATCGGTCAGGTAAGGGGAAGACTTGACTGTGGGAGAGATGCCTCGAACAGCCTCAAGTGCTCCTGGCTCCCTCCCCAGTCTGGCTGCACCTGCGTGGCTGGGCACCAGGTGTTTGCAGCACCCATGTTGTTGGGAACAAGCCAAGCACCTCTACAAATCACTTATGTTTATTTTGGACTTACTAAGTATGTGGACAGGAAGCCTGCCCACAGAGCCCTTGCATGGCTATCATCTCCCAGTGAAAAGATTGAAGGGGGTAGGTGGACTTGTGTGGGTCCTCAGGTCGATTGCTGGAAGAAAGAAGAACAGAGTTGTTGCCAAGTTGTACTGGACCCACTGGGGCTGAAAGAGTGGCCGTAGTAGGAGGTGGCTCAGAACAGAGGGGGCAAAGGGGAGCTATATGGGCTCGTTTTATCAGCATCCATGGATGTTTCCTGAGACTTAGGCCTTGGTGTTGGTGTCTGTCCCCCCAAGCCACATCAGCCACCAAAGTAGTTCCTCTGGTCCATCTGGCCTGGACTTACCAGCTGCAGAGTGCAGGGAGTCCTTGCTCTTCACCTGTGATGGAGGCATCTGTTGCTTTACAGGGCAGGCTCTGGAAGGATCGATGTCCTCTGGTTTCCCAGATTCATGAGCTAAAGGTGGGCTGTTGTCTCTGCTGGGAGCTCTGGTCCCACGTGACCGTGTGGAGTCATTCACAAATCGCAGTGGAGAGCAGCTAATGAGGGGCCCTCTCTGCCCTCTCCCTCACCTGGAGACCGAGTCCCGTCAACTTTTCCAAGGCCCAGAGCTCTCGATTGGAAGAATCCAGAGTCCTTTGTCTAGTATTGTGCTGCTACTCACCTCACCTGACCTGTATTTGCTGTGGAACCAGGTACCCAGCACTCAGAACATCTCCTAGTGTAAGAGTCCAGGCTCTGCAATCAGACTGTGAGGAAGTGCCTCCTGGCTCCACCGCTTCCGGTGGTGTCATTTACACACTCTCTGCTTCGGGTCCCTCCCAAATAATGACCATCATTACTTTATAAGGTGGTCGTGAGCATTACATGAGTTGATGGGCGGAAAGTCCTTGGCACGTGCCGTATGGTGAGTGCTAGGTTGAGTGCTAAATGTCATTATGATTACAGCTGCCTTTGTGGGTAGCAGGAGTGCAACAATAAAATAATAATAATAATAACACAGATATTCATAGTCAGCAACTACCTAGTATTCACTGTGTGTCCTGCTTCTCCCCCCCTCACCCCTGTACTCCCACCTCCTCCGGATTAACTCCTCATTCTCAAGTGTCGTTTTCCAGGCCAGATCAGGGCTTCTGCTCTGTCCCCTTAATGCTCCTTAATGATAATGTGACACTTGCCAGTCTGCAGCATTACTGTTTCTTCCTCATTCTAAGCAAGCTCCTGGGGTGGGGAGACCAGGCCTTTTCTTGTCATGTCCCCAGCATCTCACACGCACCTCCAGATGCACAAGGACATAGAAGCAATTCTCTAGCCCCAACTGCAAGGAGAGCCTCCATCATTACTTGTGGCTTCCAGAAGGAACTCCATGAGCATCAGTAAAAAAGGGCCAGGGGCCGGAAGGGTCTCTGAACCTCCAGGCTTCCTGCTCAAGCTCACAGCCCTACGACCAGCAGAAGCCTTGTTGACTGACTCCTACATGGCAGTGAGGACTTGAGGCCATTCACTCGCCCAGTGCCCTTCACAGGCTCTGATCTTCAGAAGGGAAAGCCAGTCCTCAGTGGAGCTTTCATGAGATAAGTCTATTTCAGAATATAATTGGGCTTGATGTGGGGGCAGCTAGGCTGGATAAATAAAAATACCCTTTGAGTCTCATTCAATCCTCAACATGAGCCTCGAGATCCCACAGAACAGAAGAGACTCCCCATCTTGGCTCTGAGCAGCTCACATCTTAATTTATTTACTGCAAACAGGCTACATTAATGCAAAAGGCAAGCCATTGACACTATAAATAACTTAAGCTGAGTCCTGCTGAC
The DNA here is from genome assembly GCF_024610735.1 of Ursus americanus. Classification (NCBI taxonomy): domain Eukaryota; kingdom Metazoa; phylum Chordata; class Mammalia; order Carnivora; family Ursidae; genus Ursus; species Ursus americanus. Next base: position 69,128,862 of record NC_142136.1, read on the forward strand.
AGCGGGGCGTCTGACACATGAAATACTGCACTGTTTTCAGCTCTGAATGAGGCAGTGACATACATTCTCGTCACCAATATAAAGAGCCTCTGGCAAGGTGGCATCCCTCCCCACTAGACCTGTCGGAGGTACTTTAAAAAGGGGGTGTGGGAGACAGAGTAATGCCCCTCAAAGATGTCCACATCCCAATACCTGGAACCCGTGAATATGGTCCCTTACGTGGCAAAAGAGACTTTGCAGATGTGATTAAGTTAGAGACCTGGAAATGGGGTGATTACCTTGGATTATCTGGGTAGGCCCAGTGTCATCACATGGCTCTTATGTGGGAAAGAAAGAGGCCAGCAGAGTCAGAACCAGAGGAGACATGAGAACAGAAGCACAGTTGGAGAGACAGAGGAAGTTTCAAAAGTGTTACACTGCTGGCCTTGGATGAGGAGGAAGGGGCCACAAGGCAAGAATGTAGGTGGCCTCTAGCAGCTGGAAAAGATCAGAGGATATATTTTCTCCTAGAGCCTGTAGAAGGAACACTAGCCTGCCTACCCCTCTCAGTCCAGAGAAACTAAATTTATTTTTTCTTTTTTTAGTTACTATTTTTTATTTTTTATTTTTATTTATTTTTATTATTTTTTTATTGTGATATGTTAGCCACCATACAGTACATCATTAGTTTTTGACGTAGTGTTTCATGATTCATTGTTTGCATATAACACCCAGTGCTCCATGCCCTTCTTAATACCCTTCACCGGGCTAGCCCATTCCCCCCCGCCAAAAAGAAACTAAATTTCTGACTTCCGACCTCCAGAATGGTCAGATGGTAAATTTGTGTTGTTTTAAGCTACTAAGTTTGTGGGGATTTGTTACAGCAGCTGTAGGAAACTAATACTGTAGGCAATTGCTCTAAAATGCTCTAATGAAAACCCTTTCTTCATTATACATTTCCTTTCTGTTCCTTTGTTTCTAGAGCAAGAGCATGTGAGGGAGGGCAGGTTTAGAAGGGGATGAAGGTAACCTCAGTGTTTGCCACCCACCCACCCATCTGTGGTGAAGTTGTACTGCTTGGCAAAACTATCAACAATTGTTTTTTTTGGGGGGGGGGAGGGGTGTGTCCTTATTTCTTGAAGCTCTCACGTTTAAAAATATTTCTGCATGACTACTGCCCCCATCCTCTATCTAGTGCCTCCTATCAGCTATTCAGTCTGGAGAGAACCTAGCTTTTCAACTCTTACACCCAAGCCACCAGCCTTTTTCAAAAGTGGAAGACAGTGACATTTGTCAATCACACCTGGGTAGAGTCTTAGACTGCCTGGGCTGGTGCCTGGTTCAGTGACATTGGCATCCAGCAGTCCCAGAAGTACTTGTCAAACTCTAATATTGCAAACAAGTTAGAGAATCTTTTTTTTTAAAAGATTTTATTTGTTTTATTTTAGAGAGATAGAGTGGGGCACAGGAAAGGGACAGAGGGGAAGGGAGAAAGAGAGAGAATCTCAAGCAGATTTCATGCTGAGCATGAAGCCCTAAGTGGGGCTCGATCTTACCACCCTGGAATCGTGACCTGAGCTGAAATCAAGGGTCAGACACCTAACTGACTGAACCATCCAGGTGACCCTTGAGGATCTTATTAAAATACAGATTTGATTCAGTGGGTCTGGGTGGTGCTGAGATCCTGCTTTTCTAACAAGCTTCAGGGGATGCCCAGCCTACTGGTCCTGAACCACACTGAGTAGCAAGGACATAGAGAAAGGATGGCCAATATCTGAGCAGCCTGGATCCCATTCACAGCTCTCCTGAGGGCACACAGCTCTAGTAGAATCTTGCTCCTCGAAGTGTAGTCCCCAGAGACACAGCACTGGCATATCTTGAGAGTTTGTTGGAAATGCTTTCTCTCCGAATCCATCCATTCAGATCTACCTAATCAGAACCAGCATTTTAACCGGATCCTTAGGTGATTCCCATGCACACTGAAGTGAGAGAAGCACTGCCTTAGAGCCCCGTTCTTGACCCTTAACTCACATCAGAAGCACCTAGAGATCTCATTAAAAGATATGCTGCTTCACCCTCAGAGTTTATGATTCATGACATTGTGAATGAGGCTCGAGAATATGCATTTCTAACATGTTTCCAGGTGATGCTAATACAGCTGGCCCAGAGACCCACAGTAGAATCACTGCCTGTGAGTAAGCCCATAACTCAAGACTGGCCACCAACATACCCATCCAGAAGATCCAGAATGGACCCTAGAGACACGCTTGCTCCAGCTTTTGGGTTCGGAGGTCTACCCATTTTCTTTAGTGGTGAGTTTTTGCCATGTGACACAATGGGTAATAGATATATTTGGTTTTGTCTAGGAGTGTCTTTGTGTGCTAATGAGATGACTGGAAGCTGGGGGCTCCTGCGTGGCTTCAGGATGGGGACTGGTGACCAGAAAGACCAGGGCATAATTAGAGGGTAGAGTCTTTCAGCCCCACCCGCTGACCTCCAGGAAGTAGAGAGGCGCTGGAAGTTGAATTCGGTCACTAAGGGCCAATGGTTTAAGCAATGAAACATCTGCAAGACCCCCTCACCAATGGGGTTTCCAGAGCTTCCAGGTTGGTGAATTTATCCACATGCTGGGAATGTGGCACACCCCAAACTCCATGGGAACAGAAACCCCTTTGCTCAGGACTCTACCAGACCCCACCCTATGTATCTCTTCATCTGGCTGTTCATTTTTATTGTTTATAATAAACCAGTAATAGTAAGCAAAACATTTTCATGTATTTTCAAAGCTCATCAAGCAAGTTATTGAACCAAAGGAGGGGGCCATGGGAAGGCCAGGTCTATAGTCAGCTGGTCAGAAGTACAGATGGCCATCTGGGACTTGTGACTGGTGCCTGAAGTGGGGACAGTCTTGTGGGACTGAGCCCTTCACCGGTGGGACCTGTGCTAAGTGCAGGTAGTGTTTGGATTGAATGGAATTGTTTTTTTTTTTTAAAGATTTTATTTATTTATTACACAGAGATAGAAACAGCCAGCGAGAGAGGGAACACAAGCAGGGGGAGTGGGAGAGGAAGAAGCAGGCTCATAGCGGAGGAGCCTGATGTGGGGCTCGATCCCACAACGCCAGGATCACGCCCTGAGCTGAAGGCAGGCGCTTAACGACTGTGCCACCCAGGCGCCCCGGATTGAATGGAATTGTTGAACACCCAGCTGGTGTCCAGAGAACTGGAGAGTCTGTTGGTTCTGGGGAAAGCATCACACATTTGGTGTCCAAAGTGCTGTAGAAAAACACCTCATGGTACTTTCCATATAAATAGTACAGGCATTTTTATTTTATTGGATTCTTATAAAATGAAACAACAGGTGCCCACTGCACTTTCACAGGCAACTGTGTGACCCTAACAAGCAATCCATGCTTCTGGGCCTCCATTTCCTCATCAAGGAGATGAAGGGGTTGAGTGAAGATCATCGAATTCTGTAGAGCTTAATTTCAATTTCTCGGGTGAAGGTAGAAATTCAAGATGACTGAACCTTGCCTTTTTTTGTCACATATCAGCGATACCCGTCATTTATTTATGTCAGAAATGCAACCGTCAGCTATAAAATGGTGCAATGGGATCATAAACCCCGCTTCCTCCGAATTTCATGTATTGTAAAAACCATGTTTTAAATAGTAAAGACAACCAGAGAGGTTAAAAATTTCATTCCACTTTAACACACAGCTGTGTTCATTTTGGATGAGTGCATACAGTACATGGATAATCTTAGGGTACACACACATTTGTATTCTGCTGCTTCACTTAGTGTTTGATCATAAAAGTGCCATATAAATAAATAAAGCAAGATATAAATAAATTAGCTTCACGATGAAGTTACCACCATTGGCCATTAACTTTGTTTGGCTAATATGATAGGTGTAGCTGGTACCTCATTGACATTCTCGGTGGTAATTTGGTATTCTGAGAGATGTTGACCATGTCCCCCATGTTTGTTTCCACAATGTTTTTGACTTTCCTTACGTATGAATTGTCTGTTCATGTTGAATTGAGAAAACTACTGAAAAGCGCTTCGCGTAAGGCCTGGCAGCCAAGAACGATCTCCACGAATGGGAGTTTGCCACCTCTCTGAACCTCCTATTCTCCTCCGGAAGTAGTAAGGTGGTGGGGAGGCTGAACGAGACACTCTGTGACAAGGGTCTAGCACCGTGCCTGGCATATAGAAAGGGGGGCTCTTCCAGTATTCTCTGCCCATCTGTCAGGGCTTGTGGTGTTCTAAATTTATTATCCACTGTAACAGTGTGGGTTCCATGAACACATTTGGGGGAAAAGTGAAGCCTTTACTTGGTGAAAGTAAATACGCTCGGTTTTCCTCAGTTGCAAAATGGGGGTGCTATACCTACTCGCTGAGTTTCGAGAATTAAATGAGCTTGTCCGTGTGAAACACTTAGCCATGTGCCTGGCACGTAGGAAAACATTCAGCCAATATTAGCTTTATTACATGCTCTGTCACATTTATATCCAAGGAGATTATTATTTTTAATTTGAATAATCTTTGCCAGATTGCTTTCTAAAAATTTAAAGTGGAAACCATTTAAATTTAGAAGAATATTCTGTATTTTGAAATTGAAACACTTATTTGCATTTTAAAAGTTTCAAGCAACACATTGTACGGAGCCTGTTCCCAAAGCTCCCATTTATGAAACCAGGAGAAAACATTGTTAAAATAAAGGCATTTGCATAGTGCCAAGAAGAAATAATTACGATCGGGAAGAAAGCATCTTTTAAAAATTCCTATTTGTTGATGGCAAACATTGCTTTTTTTTTTTTCCCCTTGTACTTCTATCAACAGACTCTCTTGAGGGAATTTTATTCAACATTATAAAAACGTTTACCAGGAACTTGGATTAGCCACGAACGACTTCACATTGAAGCCATATATATGTATATATACATATATATACATATATATGTATATATATATATATGTATATATATGTATAAACCTTTTTCATATGTGCGTGAAAATAAGGAATTGTAGAGGAGGCTTCTCATTTCTTACGACACAGCAAATCAATAACTACGCCTCGTGCATCTAAAGAGCTTTACAATGTGTAAAGCATTTTCTTAGACATTTTCTTAGACATTTTCTAGTTTGATTCTCACAGTGATCCACCGCGAAGGCATAACAGGCCTCACAATCCCGCACTGGAAAAGAGGACGCTGACCCACGAAGAAGGTCCGACTTGAAGACGCCGCCGCTACGTGCAGAGCCGGGTCTGTCCGCGGGCCCGCTGGCTTTCGGTCCAGGCTTCTGCTCCTCAGCACATCACAGCGGGATCCCTGAAAACTCACTGGTCTTGGTCAAATGCACCTGAATCAATGGAGATGTGGAAAGAACAGCTCTGAATCTCGAAACACAGCTCCCAATGCATTTCTGAAAGCCGAGCCTTGCCAGTAGAGACGAGAATGGGCTGAGTGCCATTAAGGATGGTAAGACGGGTGTGTTGGCGCCAGCTGGCCGGGTGCTGGCTGGAGCTCCCTCTGTGATTCACTTGGCCATGTCACCATGCACACTCCCCACTTCTTAAGGACTTGGAGCTCTCCTAAGTCAGCACAAGGTGTGTTGGTTACAGATGCCGAAATGGCAAAGGAACAGTACGCAAATCCATGCCCCCAGGAGGACTTCTGGCAAGTAAGGACCGGCTGGGGCTCCAGCTCGACACTCTTCCTGCGGAGCCAGCAGGAAGGGCCGAGGAAAGGCACCTCGTTGACACTGAGGAGGACACGTTATGCACCACACCCTCAACCTCAGTAAATGATGTTTTTGAACATTCTTTTGGCCATGCGACCTAGAGTAACCCTGTGGAACTAGCACCGAAGGCTCCAGAGGATGTGATAAGATTACTGACAAGTGCCGACTATTTCAGGCAAGGGTAGACGAACAGCCTTCTTAGATACGTATGGTGAACACTGACCATTGCACACTCCGAGATGTTGTCTGTTACAGGCCGGACTCATTCCTTGCCTGGAAGGACACCGTCGGTCACTTTCCGGTGTCGCTGCTCCTTTTCTCCTTCCGTATGCACTGGGGGGTGGGGTGGAGGGTGGGAGTGGGGTCTGCCCAGACTTCTGCACAAGGGTCGAGAGGCCTAGGTGGGGGATGGGCTCTGGCCATTAATAGTCGTGGGGTCGTGGGCAAGGTGGTTTGCATTTTGAACTCTGCTGCCTTAACAGTAAAATGGTGATAACAGTGTTTATTCTTCTTACCCAGTGAGGCGGTACAAAGGTGACGGTGTGTGAAAGAGCGTTGACAATTTCAAAGGAACTTTTTTTTTTCTGGAAACTTTTTTGATTTTCTATTTTAGATTATGAGGATACAGCACGTTGATTGTAATAGGTGAACAGTTCCAAGACCTGTGAAGAGAGCTCACCATTCCTAACTTCCAGTCCTGCCGTCCTGATCCATCCAACGTCTACACATCTCTGTATATCATCACTCATGCAAGCGTATGCAGGCAAATCTACACGTATACTGGGGCTTTTGTTCATTCCTTTTTACCGAAGTGGAATCATACCAAACTTATGGCTCTCTAACTTGCTTTTTCATTTGATGATATATCATAGACATTCTTACAAGTCTATGGATATAAACTTAATTCGGTCTTTGTTTCCTTAATTCCTTATGAACACACACGTGTGTGTGTGTTCATGTGCATGTGTGTGAATTGTATATGGAATCATTTATTTTTTTATTTTTTTTTAAAGATTTTTTTTATTTATTTATGTGACAGAGAGACAGCCAGTGAGAGAGGGAACACAAGCAGGGGGAGTGGGAGAGGAAGAAGCAGGCTCCCAGCAGAGGAGCCCGATGTGGAACTCGATCCCGGAATGCCAGGATCACGCCCTGAGCCGAAGGCAGCCGCCTAACGACTGCGCCACCCAGGCATCCCTGTATATGGAATCATTTAAAAAAAAATCTTTTCCTCTCCCCCACTACGCCTAATGACGTTACCCCTTCCCTATACATCCTTCACACTTTCCTCCATGTTCATGTAATCATAAAATATTTATACCCATGTATATTCCTATCAGGATTTTTTCACTATTTGTTTCAAAACTGGATTGGATGCATACTTTTCTTATTCCACTCAATAAAACCTCTTGCAAATACTTATAATTTAATTGGTTTGGTGCATGATATGTAAAGACTATATATCATTGGTGGGGTGGAGGCCGTTTTGTGCTGGTAAATATTGGACAAGGAGCCCTCTTAGGAAAGCCCTGGATGGTAGTGTTTGCTGATATCTGTGCCGATTTAAGTCACCGTTGCATCATTTCACAAAAAAATCATTTCATGATGAGCTAAATGATAAATCAAATCATGTTTTTTTTAGAGTAAAATAAAAACATATGGAGTTGAATGCAAAATTCATGTGAAGTTTAAAGGGAAACACACGACATCTAGGAAATTTCCAGCTCGCAGCAGGGGCTGTGTTGGGCTGCACACGAGACTCCCAGAGCTAGGGCTTTTTCTCCACTGCCTCAAAAGTCCTTACATGGAAAGACACGAGAGGCCTGGGGAGACCCCACTCCAAAGCAGCCACTAATCAATGACTGATGATTGGGGGCGGGTAGAAATAGCCCAGCTCTCACCCCTCATCAAGATGATTCTGGGTTGTGCGTGCGTTTGCTCCCTGGGATTAAACTTCATTAGCTGATTGTAGTTGCCGGCTCAAGAAATGCCCTCCTTATAAACTGCCCTCCCTGTCTCAGGGCTGGTGGAGCAAGGACACTGCTAACACACCGAGAAACACATTTTTAAAAAACTACTAGAATCAATAGGAAAGATTGCTAATGTGGCCAGATATAAAAGCAAAGTGGAACAGAGACACCAAAATCACTAATATTAGTAGGAGAGCTTGGTTGGAGACATAATATAATAAACTTGAATTACTAGAGAAATGAAATGTAAAAATCAAATAGAAAATCCCCAAGACATACAAAATATAAATGCCTAGTTTTATCATTAATGAACAGACATAAAATTATTCCATCAGATTGCTCTAAGAGTTTACTCTCAATTTCTTGTCACGGACTGGTAACAGTTTGCAGCCCGCTACCAAGCCACACACCACGCTTGGAGGACCGCAGTGCCTTTGTAAATTCTTTGGTGAGGGACTAGCTTCATGGTTAACAAGTAGCGAATACTCATTATTGTTACTGTGAGTCAAGGGGGTAGTTAATAGGAGACCGTTTGGGTGTACCTGTATTTTGAAGATAGTCAGGGGACTCTTTTTTTGTTTAAATTCAATTAATTAACATATGGTGTATTATTAGTTTCAGAGGTAGTGTTCAGTGATTCATCAGTTGCATATAACACCCGGTGCTCATTATATACGTGCCCTCCTTAATGTCCATCCCCCAGTTGCCCCATTCCCCCACCTCCCTCCCCTCCAGCAACCTCAGTTTGTTTCCTATGATTAAGAGTCACTTATGGTTTTTCTCCCTCTCTGACTTCGTCCTGTTTTATTTTTCCCTCCTTTCCTCTATGCTCCTCTGTTTTGTTTCTTAAATTCCACACATGAGTAAATTAATATGGTAATTGTCTTTCTCTGATTGGCTTATTTCACTTAGCACAATCTCTAGTTTCACCCACGTCGTTGCAAATGGTAAGATTTCAATTTTTGATGGTTGAGTAATATTCCATTGTATATCTATATCTAGATATGTAGATATATAGATATATATAGATATACCATATCTTCTTTTTCTATTCATCTGTCAATGGACATCTGGGCTCTTTCCATAGTTTGGCTATTGTGGGCTCTTGCAGAAGTCAAGGGGGGCTGCCACAGCTGTGGTTTAAAGAAAACACCAGTAACCGCATTCCACACCTCTGAGCAGATAGGGCCCAGCATGAGAGTATCACAGCCTGGCCAGTCCATCTCTGGGGACTCAGAATTCTGCTCCTTGTCATCTGTGGGCAACTTTTCTCTCCTTGGCACTCTTCCTGATTTCCTATAGAGAGAAAGGAGCAGCAAGGGGCTGTCTTCTCCTTTGCTCCAGGGAACCGACTCATGGTTTGGAGTCACAGAGAGACCTTACCAAAGGAAGTGGTCAGATCCAGGCAAGAACTTGCTGACCACTCTAGCAGCAAGCACACTGTTCCAAGTGCTTGAAGACATCGGTGAACAAAACAAGATCCCTGTCCTTCAGGTGCTTACATCCTGGAGGGGAAAGGCACAGTAAGCGATATGCACAATGAAACAGTGAATTGATGGCTGGAGCACATTATGAATGTACTTAACGTTACTGAATTGCACACTTAAATGGTAAGTTTCGTATTACGTATATGCTACCACAATAAAAACAAATGGATAATTTTTTTAATAAAAGGAAAGGATGTAGTACTTTCAAAGGCGATTAGTGCTATAGAAAAGAATAGGGCAGGATAAGGACGATGGGGTGGGGGGTGGTGTCTATGCGCTCATGCAGGTGGGGCCACTGTAGGGTTCAATACTGAGCGATCGAGGCAGGCCATTCCTGTGTAAAACCCAGCTGCCAGCAAGGCCAGTCATGGGGGGAACTTGAGGTTTTCTGCTATTTAGGACTCAAAGAGGCAGTGAGGATTTTTTTAGACCCTTGAAAGCAACCTTTGGGAATGGAGAAAAAAATGGTTTATGGTTATTTTGCTTCTTCATTTAATATTCAACTTTTTTAAAGTTATAAATTTTTTAAAAAACTCTTTCCTTGGGCTTTGAAATTATGTCTTATAATTCTGCTTTAAAAATCAGCAAATTTTGGGGCTCCTGGGTGGCACAGCGGTTAAGCGTCTGCCTTCGGCTCAGGGCGTGATCCCGGCGATCTGGGATCGAGCCCCACATCAGGCTCTTCTGCTATGAGCCTGCTTCTTCCTCTCCCACTCCCCCTGCTTGTGTTCCCTTTCTCGCTCGCTGTCTCTATCTCTGTCGAATAAATAAATAAAATCTTTAAAAAAAAAATCAGCAAATTTTAACCATTACCTTCAAAAACCTTTAACCGCTTAGTTAATTAAATTCCCTTAAACATTTATAAATAATTCCATTTTATTTTTTTTCTTCGTACTCCAAGTAGACCAACAAAACCTTCCCCCAAATTAATTCTTATAAATAAGTTACACTTTTAAATATGGAGACTTAAATTCTCTTAGGCATTCCAGTGTTATTAGCTTTATTCCCTTACACTTTTCAGCTTAAAATCTTAAATTTAAATCAATCACTCAATTATATATCAAATTGGAATCACAAGGCTAACATATTGGCTGTTCCAACACATCAACTTCTCATAAACGTGACTAATATTATAAACACCACATATACACAGATTACTCCTAAGTTTATATAAAGAAAAGTGAATTTGATGTCTTTCATCATCTCAGTACTTAATTCTGACCTTCTGTCAGAGTGAACATCATTCACCTGCTAAGGAGATACTTGTCTCTGGCAAGTTGGAGTGTCCTTCTAGGGAGAGTGAGGTTAGACACCGTTCAGGAGTTTTTGGCCAGGAGACGGAGTGGGACTTACGTCTGAGACCCTGGTGGGATGCTGTGAGTTGTAATGTGGACTCTGGGCCATACAAGGATTTGTTCACTTAATTCTTCTTCTTGACATGCATCTCCCACTTCCCACCCGGGTGTGGACATATCCCTTCCCTGAATGGCTGAATTTATATGCCTTTGGCTCTTTTAGGACATTTTAATGTGTTCCTGTCTGGCTTTAAAGACCCTTTAAGACTATTAACCTCTCTGGCATGCCTTTATGAGTCTTTTGGAGCCTCTAGTTAAGAGGCCAACTGATTTGGCAAAAGAATGCTGTATTCTTCCATGTTTCCTGTCTGACACGTCCATGACTCTTAGGGTTATTTAAAAAGCATCCAGTTTGTGACTTTATGGTCACAACATTCAAATCACACTGATGACAAGGAAAAAGCTTTATTACTCTTAAGGGATTCTTTCTGTCTTCTAAAAATTACTTAATATTTGAGTAGATAATATATGCGTATGTTTGAACATTCAAAGTCACAAAAGAGAAAAGAATGGAAAAGAAAGCTCCCTCTTTCCTCTGTACCCAGTCTTTCTGTGCTCCTTCTCAGGGGCAAACACTTGCTAGTATTTTATGCTTCTTTCTAGAGATATTCTGTGCATTTAAAAGTGCACACACACAGTATGTTGTATGTATGTGTATATATGGTATATATGTGTATACAGTATACACATGGTACATATTATAATACACATGTGGTAACATACTGTACTTAATTGCTCTGCACTTTATTGCCTCATATATCTTGGTGACAGACCCACAGCAATATAAATAGAGCTGCCTTATTCTTCTTAATGACTATAAGTTACTGTTCCTTTTTCCAAACCAACTCAATGTCAAGTTCATTGGAGGCTGCAGTTTGTAACTTCTCTTATATACAGGGTGGACACATACCTGGTTGTGGTCAGTGAGATGTAGTCAGGAGTTATTTGGGTGGAAATTCTGGGGAAGTTGTTGCTTTCCAAATAAAAAGGGACAGTCTTTTGTCTTTCCTCCTTCTTCTTCCTGCCTGGAATGCAGCTGTGAGGCCTGGGTGCATAGCAACCGTTTTATGAGCATGAGGGAGAAAGCTCATGCTTGGATGGCCAAGCAGAAGAGGAGAAGGTGACTAAGTAGAGCCATCATTTCTGCTCCACCAAACTCTGGAGCCATGAACAACTGGACTTATTATTTTTTTAAAGATTTTATTTATTTATTTGACAGAGAGAGAGAGACAGCAAGAGAGGGAACACAAGCAGGGGGAGTGGGAAAGGGAGAAGCAGGCTTCCCGCTGAGCAGGGAGTCTGATGCAGGGCTCGATCCCGGGACCCTGAGATCATGACCTGAGTGGAAGGCAGATGCTTAACGACTGAGCCACCCAGGCGCCCCAACAACTGGACTTATTATCCGGGGAAAGAAATTTCTTATTTGTTGAATCCAGAGTAGTCAAATTTCTGTTGCATGCAATAGAATTAATCCTAAATGCTCTGATACTATTTCATTGTCTGGGTATATCATTATTTATTTAGTCTTCTCTGAGTGAAAAAAAGATACGGTAATATGAAAAAGAAAAACATGTTCTATGTTGTTTTCCATGTGTGAGAGTATATCTTTAGGACAAATTTCTAGAACTAGAACCACTGGGTCAAAGGGTACATATATTTTAAAATTTGGTAGATATTGCTAAATTTCTCCTCATAGAGTTGTAGCAATTTCTGGAAAATTCTTAATGTGCAGGGGAAAAATCATCCATATTAAGGCTTCAGGACATATATGATCAAAAACTTAACTCTATTTTAGCATTTCTCTTGGTGAAGTTAGTTGCTTTTCTCCTTTGGGAGGACAAAGCCCTCAATAGACGCTTTGACCAGCCACAAGATGAACTTACTAATTGAGAAGGCTTCATCAAAGAAATGCTGATGATCCTGAGCTGTAAAATCCTTCCCCAGAAATGGCCTTAGGACTGTGTATCAGATACAAATCATAATCTGTTTTAGCCAAGCCCTCATCTCTCCCTTTCTGACATGATAGCCTCTGGATGAAACCAAACAAATATTTCTAAAATGTTTTTTAAAGCTGAAATTGTGAACATCTCTTGGGTATCCAGCACCATGGCTGGATGGTGGATACTGTAGTGGGTTGACTTGTGTTCCCCCAAAAGATATGTTCAAGCCCTAATTCCTGGAATCTTATTTAGAAATAGTCCTTGCAGGGGTGGCTGGGTGGCTTAGCTGTTAAGCCTCTACCTTTGGCTCAGGTCATGATTCTGGAGTCCTGGGATCAAGCCCCACGTCTGGCTCCCTGCTCACTGGGGAGTCTGCTTCTCCCTCTCCCTCCCCCTCCCCCCCCACTCTCTCTCTTTCTCTCTCAAATAATAAATAAAATCTTAAAAATATAGTCTTTGCCGATTCAATCAAGTTCAGATGAGGTCATACTGGATTAGGGTGGACCCAAGCCCAATGACTGGCATCTCCATAAGAGAAAGGAGAAATAGATTTCAACACAGAGACACCAGGAAGAAGGCTACGTGAAGATGGAGGACAAGATGCTGCCACAAACCAGCAAAGCCAAGTATTGCCAGGAGCCACCAGAATCTAGGAAAAGGCAATCTTCCTTAGATGCTTTAGAGCAGCATGACCCTGTCCACACCTTGATTTCAGACTTCTGGTTTCCAGAACTGTGAAAGAACAAATTTCTGTTGCTTATGGAACAAATGTCTTATTGCCACCAAGTCTGTGGTAACTTTTTATGGAAGCCCTAGGAAACTAATACAGATACCAGGGTTAAACCCCTTTTAGAAAGTGGAAGAGCCACTCCTCCCTTCATGCCCTTAGTGATGTTCCTGACATGTATATCTATTATTGACCAAGTCGCTTATATAGACCATTATCTGTTTTCACATCTATCCTCCCTTCTAAATTGGACTTCTCTAGGGAATAACTGTGCCTTATTTATTTCTGTATTTCCAGAGTAGGAGAAAGTGGATATCACATAGCAGGTGTTGACTAAACATGGACTCTACCTGTTGATTGATCAGTCAGTCATCTGTTTATCATCTAGCTGTAGCAGAGAAGGAGCCTGGTAAAAACATCAGGGTTGTAGAGAACTGTCATCACACGTGGTGCACTCACTGATTTGCTGGCACCAATGAGCCATGGCTCCTCACTTTCTGCCTTCTGTTGATTGTCCCTGTCACCCAGGACAAACTAGCCACCTTTACCTCCTTCTTTTCTCTGTCTTTTGCAGTTAGTTGGACATCAGTTTCTGTCCAGACTTCTCTACTTGTCTCTATCACCCTTTCTCACTCTAAATACCCTCCCATTACACCTTCTTTCCCTGTGACCCCATTCTCCTCATTGATCACAATTTCCAGCTCAATGTTGATAATTTCCAGATCCTTATTATGAGCTCAGATGACCTGAGTTCCAGATTCAACTCTCCACCCCTACTTAAATCTTTATTTGTTTATCTTGGAAGTGCTACACCAAACCTGTTCAACCTGATCTTGTAATTTGCTCTGTCAGCCTGCTCCTCCCCTAATGATTCCTACCTCAGTAATTGAATCCATGATCTACCCACTTGTTGACACCCTGAAGCCCAAGAGTCATCCTTTGTTTCTCTTTCTCCCTTACCTCCCACATGCTGGTCATTACCAAGCCTTAACCAGTCAACCTCTTCAATATCCTTAGAATTAATCGACTTTTCTCCAGCACCATCACTGAGTAGAGGCTACTGTGCATAGTCACTTGGGCTCCATTAGTCACCTCCTAACTGGTCTTCTTGCCTCCAGTCTTGTTCCTCTGCCACCCCTTCTCCAGAGTGATTTAGAAATAAAAACCCACCTCAATCTGATCACAACACTTGGTGTTTAAAACTAGAGTAGCCTGAAGTATTAGGTAGAACTCTTTGTGGTTTACAATACCTTCCGAAGTCTGGCACCTGCTTACAGCTTCTCTGTTGTCCTCTGCTCCCACTATATTAAGTTCTTTAAACTTGCTTTCTCTCTTGTCTCCTGAACTTTGCATATACTATTCTTTCTGTGTGGAATATTCCTCTCCCCATTTTCTGAGTTGTCTGAACCCAACTCAATCTTCCAGGCTCAGTTCACGAGTCCCATTTCCTTAGAGAGGCTTTTCCTAATCGTCCATTCCTCTCAATCTTCTTCCATTGCAACTTTCCCTTCCTCTTTCTCAGCACATCACACCAGTCATTATTAGTTTTAATATCTGTATTTCTTTCTAAACTGCAAACCTCCATAAGGATAGGGAAAGGATAGGGACCACACCGTGTCTCCAGAATCTAGCATAGTTCCCCCCCAGTAATAGATGCTCAATAAATATTTGTCTAACAACTGAAGAATGAATGAATGAGGCTATGCTATGAGGGTACATAGCAGATGCTCAATAAGATCATGGAATTAGGGAGTGTAAATAAGTTTTTATATATTTCATTTGCAATTACCTTACTTCAAATCTTTATCAGCTCAAAATTGGATTTTTGCCTTGTTACCCTTACTGGTGCCTCTGCCTCAGCCTGCCATGTGTAACACATCCAGATTCTCTGTTGCTAAGCACAGCGTCCATCAGGTAATGAAGAAGAAAGTTCATTCACAGTTCCCCAATAAATGCAAGGCAAAGCCTAACTCCAAGGCTGTGTCAAGTCCTACAGCATGTTTACCTTAGATTCTCCAGATGTTTGTGTTCTAGTTACGGAGTGCGCTGATAGGCTTCTATGGGCTAGCATGGTGTCTAACCAGCATTGTTTGATGAACTGCCTTGGGGATCCCAAGCACCCTATTTACAAATGAATGGAGACCCAGCCTGTGATTAGGGTGAGGGCTGCTTAGTTTGAACTGCTTTGGTTTTCCTGAAGGTCATCACTGGCACATTCCCAGTTACCAAAATGGGCAGGGGGGCTTTCAAGAATCCTAAATTAGTGGTGGTACTTGGGAGGGCTTAAAAGAGTAACATGCTATGTTTGGCATATATTTAAAAGGTTAACCCTCAGGGCGCCTGGGTGGCACAGCAGTTAAGCTTCTGCCTTCGGCCCAGGGCGTGATCCTGGCGTTATGGGATCGAGCCCCACATCGGGCTCCTCTGCTGTGAGCCTGCTTCTTCCTCTCCCACTCCCCCTGCTTGTGTTCCCTCTCTCGCTGGCTGTCTCTATCTCTGTCAAATAAATAAATAAAATCTTTAAAGAAAAAAGAAATAAAAATAAAAGGTTAACCCTCATGAAGCTTTCAAACTTTAAGTGAGATGATTATGTATTTATCTGATACTTTTTTTGAATATGAGAAAGCCTATTGTCCTTGGGCTCAGGAATACCTCAATCCAGCCCTTCTTGATTTGCAAGATGCTGTCTCTGTAGCCTTTGTGGTGTTAACTTGCTGAGTCAGCTTATCGAGGTGGGAAGAGGCCTGGCTAGGGATTCTTTTTGGCCCTGGGTATAAGGTTGGCCTGGGTGTGGACCATGGCCCCATGCACCAATCTTTGCACCTCCTCTGCCAGGACACACCCACATGGCAGCACACTGGGGAGATCCAAGCAAACGGCAAAGCTGGAGACTTTATCTTTAGCATCCAAGTCTTCCTTTTCTGTTCCCTCTTACCGTTAGGCACCCACCACCCATGCTACCTCCAGCCCCTTCTCCATCCAAGGAGGAAGTCATATGATGCAGTCCTGTATCTCTGAGAGGCAGGGTAGGGCTGTGCATAAAAGGAGAGTTCTGGAGTCAGTCAGTCTTGGACTGATTTTCATCTCAGCCCTACCATTTCATTCACTGTGAACTTTGGGCAACTTATTTAACTTCTCTAGCATCGGGGTTCTCATCAGTACAGCACAGATCACATTTGTTTTCACAGCTATTTTGAGGATTAAATGCAGTGATCCAGGAAAAATCTGTCTGGGATCTAGTGAGTGCCCATTCAGCATCTTCAGCACGGTTGCTAATGACTGTTGCTGGAGCCATAGATAAGGTGTAGGTGGTTTGAAGAGAGGTACTTTTGGGGAGGGCTCCTCCCTGTGGTTAGCCAGTAGTGCCCCCCATCTATTACATAAGCACTGTTCCTAGGAGTCACTGGGACCTGTGAGACAGACACATGACTGGCTTGTCCAGGGATACACTGAATATGAAGCCACACCCCACATCCCAGCCCTGTCCTAAGATGGATCTCCCTGACTCATTACCTGTTGAAAGCCATCTTCTCTATCCCTTATCCTGCTCCTTTTCCCCCGTATCCTCAAATGACAGATGTTTGAAATTCAGGATTCTTCTTCATTATGCCTTGTGCTACTATCCATGGTCTAGCTGTCCCCAGCCTAAGTGTTATTGTGACCACGCTAGTAACCTCATCCCAAGCACACACACACACACACACACACACACACACACACACACACACACACGGACTTATGGCCAGGGTTTCCATCACCTCAGGCCTGGGAAGATAAATGTTCTGAGGTGCTCCAAGGTGGCCAGAGAATGAGCATCAGAAACTGTAGAGCACAGTTGAGGGACCTGGCCACAAATGCCCAGAGTCAATGGGAGAGGTTCTGGAAGCTTCACCCCAGAGCAGAAGCTGAGTATTCAGAGTCTGAAACTACTGGCATCATAACAAGGGAAAGGAATGTTGGACACATTGTGGAGATGACTTAATTCTCATTTGTGGAGAACGTTCAGGGTTGTTTGTAAAAGATTCCTGCCCACGGCATCATAAAGGCATCACCTCGCACCTGACACCTGACAACAGATGTCTGACTGAGCCTCCTTTCATCCCCTAAATTGGACCGCATTGGAAGTCACAGTCAGGCTTATTGTTAATAGTAATAGCATACATTGTTTCTATTTATTGAGCACCAGCTATGTGCGGGGAAGTGTGTTAAGCACACTCATTAAATGTATTATCTCTTTTAATCCTCATAACAAGTCTGTAACTTAGCTACTACTATTACCTCCATTTTACAGGTGAATAAATGGGGGTCAGAGAGCTTACATAGCTTAAAGCTAATTAAGGTCACTGAGCTAGTTAGCTAACCTACAGGTTATGGGTTAACCTATGGGTTGAGATCACTGAACATACTGCTTTCTGACCACTATACCGGTCGCTGCTTGCTGGTGATGTTGCAACAGAACAGAAACCTTTGGACCTCAGGCACCTCTCTGAGATGCTCACTCCTACTGCTCTTCACATTCCCTCCCTGTGTGACTTGTTTTGGTTACAGTTTCTGCTCTCCACTCTGTTGGTCACCTGGGGCAGCTGCTGACTTGCGTTTGTCCTCCTAGCTGGACCTCTCTTAGATGACTGAGCCTTGCATCCAACATCCTTGCACCCGTGCTCACCTGCTCAAAGTTTGCCTATTTCTATCTCTGGTACCTTTCCCACCTGCATCTCTGTCCTGGCCTTCTTCTCTAGTCTCCTGGTCAATCCAAACTGTCCTCTTCCCTCTCCATTGTCCTTGAGGACCCTGATCAAAATGTGCCCTTTCCCTGCCAAAGTGACACCTGTCTCTCTGCCCAGGCCTTGAAGATGTGCTCTTCTGATGAAGAAAGTTCTCTGTTCCCCACAGACAGAGCCACAGAGAGAGAGAGAGTGGGGGATGTGGGAACCACTCTGTACTGTTCATTTATTCCTTTGGCTTTTGTTTAGTTATGAGAGAGCATATTATAATGGGGAGCATGGGGACCACCACGGTTGATCACAAACACACAAGAAAAATCATAAACACTTGTAGCAGGTCAACTCCATAGTTCTTAGTACATTCATCCCTTTTATAAATTGAATTTCTGCCTCATTTTCACCTAGTACAATGAAAAGTTTGTCCTTGAGTAAAAAAGCATGTTAGTCTTGTTAGATTAATTTTTATTTATGTGCAACCCTAATCTCTACCTTATATAACCTCATGCTTCCTGGATATACATTGATTAGCCATGTTTATTTGGCCACAGCTAAAACCAACTAGGTAATGTTGGTCTGCCCTAACAAATCTGTGCTTTTCTGAGGATCTTTCTAGAAGGAGTTCATGGCCCTGATGGTGAGTGAGAGGAAAAAGGATTTCTCTACCTTCTCTACAACCTAGAAAAAATGTGCAGAAGTGAAAATGGAATAGAGAGGACAGCTCACCCAAGCAACATGTGGACAGGAAGTATTTTGTGAGTGATTCTGGCCCATGCTTCTACCATTATGGGAGGAAACCCTTTGTGAGTCTATATTATGATTGCTGTTGACTCATTAGTCAGGTCTGAATTACTTAATTTCATTCATTAGTGCAGATTTTTCCTTAAGAAACAACAGAAACAATCCAGTTCAGTGTTTTATTTCTGGATGAGGAACCAGCCTGCGGGGAGGGTCACTGTCTAGCACAGAGGGAAGCCACCCAACCACCGAGTCATTCCTGAAGACATGAGCAAAGCCTGGCCAGGCCTGCCCTCTGACGAGAGGATGCTGAATTTACTGCAAGCCCTGGAAGGGAGGGGGTCTGCCTTGGTGATATCCTGGGAATATGCACCCCTGAAGAATGAGGGAGGGTAAAGGGACCTCACCAGAGGCAGAGCGCAAAAGCGGCCCAAGGTGGCTCACTTCACTTAATGTCTGTCTAATCAAGCCTCAGGCATATTTTCCAAGGGGCTTGCATGCCTAGCGTTAAGATATGCTTCACTCAGCTCACACTTTAGATGTTGATAATTAGTGATACACTGATCTTTTAATCATCTTTTATCCTGGTAGTGGCCTTTGAGAAAATGAAAGATGACAGATGTGTGAGAGAGAAACTGTACACCGTCCTCAAATATCTATTTATTATTTTTCAACTGTGGTCAAATTTCTAAACTAGAAGAGAGGCAGATGGCTTCCTGAAAATAAAAATAGATTTTATCCCCTGAAGTTTTGCAGCCTGTGTGAGGGGAAGTAGCTGAATCTACTATTTGAAAGATTCACTCTGAAGACACACATGTAGTTTTTACATTGCATATTGCAGTGAGACAGACAGCTAGACATCCGTGAAAATGAGTGGTAGGGAGGCACAGATGCCCCAGAGAACAGATTCCTGGGCTGAGGTTTATTGTCATTTCCATGGTGGACCTCTGGAAGAATAACAAGCTTGTAGGAAGGATTAAGAATGTTGGACCCAGGGGCGCCTGGGTGGCTCAGTCGGTTAAGTGTCCGACTCTTGATTTCATTTCAGGGTTGTGAGATCAAGCCCCACCTTGGGCTCTGTGCTGTGTGTGAAGCCTGCTTAAGATTCCATCTCTCCTTCTCCCTCTCCCTCTCCTACCCTCCCTCCCCTCCGGCTTACATTCTCTGTCTCAAAAAAAAATGTTGGACCCAGATAATTTTGGGGTTGAATCTTGGTCTAGCAATAGTGTGGCCTTTAGCAGTTTGCTTTATGTCTCTCACCTACAAAACGATCTGTTATGAAGTTTAAATGAAATAGCACATATTAGTGACCTACTGCTGTGTAACAAATTACCCTCAAACTTAGTAACTTAAAACAACATCATGTATTACCTCATGGTTTCTGTAGATCAGAGGACACAGCTTAGCTGGGTCCTTTAATTGAGGGTCTCATAAGACAACAATCCAGATCTCAGCCAGGCTGCAATCATCTCAAGTCTCAATGGAGGAAGGATTTACTTCCAAACTCATTCTTGTGGCTATTAGCAGGCTTTGGTTTCTCATGGGCTGTTGGCCTCAGATCCTCATGCCCTGCTGGCTATCCCTTAGTTTCTTGCCCTGTGGACCTCTCCAGGGGCCAGCTCACAACACAGATGCTTGCTTCCTCAGAACAAGTCAAGGAGAAGAGGCAGAGTGAGAAATAAGGAAGTCACGGTTGTTTATAACCTAGTCTTGGAAGTGGCATCCCATCACTTCTACTGTATTCTATTTGTTAAAAATCTTGACACAAGATCCAGCCCACTTATAAAAGGAGGGGATTGTGCAAAGTGTGGATCCCATAAGGCAGAGATCATTGGGAACCATTTGAGAAGCAGCCTACCACATGTTGCATACATCAAGTGCTTATCATTGCTTCACAAGATGGTGTTTAATAAATGTAACAGCCTTCTTCCTCAAGCTGACATAGACATGTAGAGCTTTGCAATGACAACACTACTTGGATAAGGTATAGTCTATAGTCCTTGGGAATCTTCCACAAGCCATCCAGAACTGCAGAGATTTTTCAATCTCTCTCAAGGTGGATAACCTTCCCCATAATGTGGGCCTCTGTGGGAGGTGTGTGCCCAGAGCTTAGCAGGTCCTCACTGAGTAGCTCTTGCTGGAGCCCAAGGACCCGAGGAGACTTTCTCCAAGTACTTACTGAGCTCCTACTATGTGCCAGGAGGCAGCAGGGGGTGAGAAAGACTGGAGGCCAAGCTCACACAGAGCTTACATTTTAGTGAGGGCAGATAGACAGCAAGCAAAATAAATGAGGACAATGCATTATGCTAAATGGGAAAAATCGTGATGTCTTACAAGTCCACCAAAGCCTCCAGTCAATTTCCTGCCACGTAATCCAAACATAGTTAACACCTACAGAGTACATGATTATGAATGCTTAAACCATTGCTTCTTAATCTCTAATCAATTAATAAAGTTGTTAGCAGTCACCCTGTGTGCTTGAACACATACCGTTCCGTGTCGTAGCATGAGCATTGCTTTTAAGGGGGGTGATAGCAAATGAATAAGGCAAATATCATCAATGAACAATTTCCAGGTAAAAATGAAGATCAGTTTATGGTAAATTTTTATTTTTATATTCAAAAACACAAAGCAATTTCCTGAAATGTTCGAACCATCGTTATTCACCAAGGGAAGAATTTTGAGGCTGGAGGGGTGGAGAAATGCTGAGATGTACGGCCCTTTGCTGTCACTTGGAACACCTTTCAAAACATCTACACATGCATCTGACATTTTGCTTACTGTATTTGGATTGTAACTCAAGATTCTCCTGTAAATCATTTTATTAAAGATGTCACATTGAGCCAGTGGGATATAAGTATGCATTTTTCCTATACAAACGTCAGCTGAAGAAAATATTGCTTTGAGAGATGTGCATATTCTTTGAAGTTTAAGTATTAAAAACCAGAGGGATCCTACTGTTAGAATATTAACTTGAAGGGGATGTCCTGAGAGGGAACTGGGGTGATATGCTATGGAGAAAAATAAAGCAAGGAAGGGGGTAGTGAATTGCAATTTGAAATAATGTGATTAGCAACAAGGGTGGTATTTGAATAGAGTCCCAAGGAGAAGAAGGAGCAAGATATGTGGACTGCAGGGGGAAGAGTGCCCTGGGCAGAGGGAACAGCTAATGCACTGACCTGAGGCAGTGTTCTGGCATGTTCTAGGGAAAGCAAGGAAGCCTTTATGACTCCCTTGTCAGCTGGGTGGAGCAATGTTGGACAGTGGAGGAGCCGAGGTTCCTGAAATAAAGAGGACTGGTGGAGGAGGGTCTCAACCAATTTTAACTCTGAGTGAGATGGGAGGCCATCACAGGCTTTGAACCGTTACCGACCTGAATATAATTGGGGATCTTTGAGGAGAGGGACTGGCTTTCTGCGTTTGTGTCTCTGACCAATTAAGTTGTGGCTGTGACATCTGCCCCACTGAGCCAACGTCTGTGGGAGGAAGCAGCGGGCATAGCAGAAGGGCATGAAATAAGCCACTGAGGCTGAGAAACAGAGCGGCAATGCAATTGGCCCTGACCTGCCTCAGAAACCCATTCGAGGTACAGAATGCCAGGGATGGGAATGGGGAGGAGCGCTCCTAGGGAGAGACGGGCATCAGTGTTTGTTGTCTAAGAGAGGAGCCAGCGGTAATGGTGCCAAGAGGGCACCCCTTTCTTCATTTCCCCAATATGGCCCCCAACTCCACCCCCCCCATGGTATGGGAATCATCATCTCACACCCTTTGGATCATAGCATTGCCTGTGGTATCCCCACACAAATGTGCATTTGGGGTAAGTTAAATAAGGGTAAGTATTCATGGGGCACCTATCATGACCAGGTAGCATGCTCATTGCTTTCTATACATGGGCTCATCCAGTCAACCCAACAACCCTATGAAGTCATTATTCAGTCCCCATTTTATAGATAAGGAAACTGAAGCTCAAGGGGTAGGTAATTTACTCACAGTCACAGAGCTAGTAAGTTCCTGAGTGGGATTCACATCCTGGACCTTCTGATACCAAAGTCAACATTCTTCACACTACTGTGTCTAGACTGATAGGTGACCAACACCCACCATGAATATCATGACTGTTTTGTGGGATTAGACAAGGTAAACATCAGGGCTTTAAGTGGTCAGGTGTCTTCTCCTTGACAGGCAGGTCCATGTAGAAACTTCCGAGGCAGGGAGTGAGGTAATGTTTGGCAGGGAGGGTCTTGGGGGGTCTAGGAATAGAGGGGGAGTGGTGGGTGGCAGCTGGAAATGGGGGTGGGGAATGGAATGTTTCCTGTCCTATTCAGAGACCACGGCCAGACCACCCTTCTTCCCCACTGGGTGGTCCACACCCTCTGTGTTATGTGTCCAATATATTTAGTTTGGCAATCATTTAAATTAATGATGTAAAGATTCTCTAAATGAATCCAGCCCACCAACACTCACACATTTCAGTAAAGATCCATAGCTTGGGAGTTCATGCTGAAGAAAAGCCATTTTACAAGAAATGGTTGCATTTGCGGATGTAAAAGAAAATGAGACAGGAGAGGGCTGGACATTCTTCCTTTCCCCCTCTTTTCACAATGACAGGGTGATTCCAAATAAATGTGGATGTTAAAATTACAGCTGGTTTTTCTTCCCATGCTGAAGTATGGGAAAATCTTTAATTCTTACCAGTCCTGGGGGCTAGAGGTATGAAACTTCGCTAGATAGGACGCACCCACCAAGCACATTTGATTAGCTCTGCTATCTGACGGTGCTTTCAATTTTTAAAACAGTTGCTTTAAAACGCCTCTGGGGACATGCACAGCAATCTCGGTTAATCCCATAATAATAAAAACCAGCAGCTAAAGTGCTGCTGTAACAATAATGACCAACACATGGACTTGAAGATGGATTGTAAGGAGGATTTCCTGACGAGGAGTGTTAAGGATTCACCTTCGACTCCCTCTCCTTCCTTAGCAAGCAGAAGGAGGATCATCTTTCTTGTCGGGCTTTGCTGAGCTTGCCTCGAGGCAGAGATAGAGGAGGTAACCTCTCAGCATCCTTTCCCATCCTGTGAGTCAGAAACATCCCTGGTGACCTATGCCAGTGGGAATTGCCTTATCCATTCTGGGCTGACTGAGTGAAAATTTAGCAAAGTTCATTCAACAAACATTTACCGGATAGCCACTTTTGCCAAGCCCGGGGAAGTTTTGGAGAGGGGAAAGATGAAGAATGGGCCATTGACCTCTACCCTCGAAGAACTGAATCGAATGGGAGACAGAGGGATGCTCATGGGAACCTGAGGCCAAATGAAATAGGTTGTAAGTTAGAAGTAGCAGCCCAGTGTGCAGGGGGGTTGTTAGAAGAAATAATTTATGACGACTCAGTGATGGAGAAACCTTCCAGAAGAGGTAGCAACTGGGATCATTTTGAACGATGAATGGGAATTCGATAACTGGAGAAGGGATAAAGGGCCCAAAGCTGAGGAAACAGCATGAGCAGAGATAGTGGCGTGGCCTTGTGGGTTTGTTTGGGCTCCTTCTGGAACCGCAGTGGAGCAAGGAGAGATGTGGGAGAAAGAAGGCATGAGAAGAGAGAGAGAGAGAGAGAGAGAGAAAGAGAGAGAGAGAGCTGGAACACAAGCAGCCTTAAAGGTCACACTCAAGAACTTTGCTTTTACTCTGGAGATGATGGTGAGGTTTTTGCAGGAGAGAATGAGCTAAGCTTTAGGAAAGTAGCACCGATGATGGTGTGAAATGAAAAAGAATAATTAAAAAGAAAAAAACTTGAGTGCATGTTACACTTGGTCTGCAAGTTCAAAGAAATCTTGCCTTATCAATCCAAGTCAGAAAGAGAGTTCCAGCATGGGAAATTACTCACTCAGATTTCAAATGCTGTATCATCATTGTGGTCTTTCGATAGTCTGGGAAGCAGGGCATTTGCTGGAATTTTCCAAGGAGGTTCCATTCATAAGTGCTCATGTGACAGTATTGAAAACAAAGGTCTGACTTGAAGGCCCAGAGATGGTGAAATACCTCTGCATGGTTTGGCTTACCCTCTGGTTTCTAGCTTTATATCCATGGACTCTATGAGCACCTTTGCTATTATGGGAAAGTCATGCTTGGCTGAAGCTGCTCGTGGCAGAGCAGAAAGAAGACTAAGTTTCTATGTGGGAGGCGGTGTCTATACACTACTGGTCAGGCACAAATACGCCTGCATCACCCCATGAGCAATGGTTTTTGTCTCGTTGGTTTTTATACCCACTGAGTCCTATCTACAAGGCCATTGGAGCCCATTTCATTTCACTTACTTATTATTATTATTATTTTTAAACTTGGTTTATACTCCACTTCCTTGGTCCTTATGCACCAATGGCACTTTGCAGTGGTTAGTTGAATATGGTTTGCCTGCACTCACTCTGGGCACTAGCTTTTGGGTGGCTGGTATCGGAAGAGAGGAAACTTCTCTCATCTCTGGAGGACATCTCCTCCCTCTAGGAGTCAGGAGTGCCAGGGCTGGGACGGACATAGGAACACAGTCAAAGTGACCCTCTCAACCCACCTCCCATCAAGTCACATCATGGATTTCTTCACCAAATACTTACAGAGCATCCGCCATATCAGGCACTGCAACAGATACTCAGAGAGTGGAAGACAACAGGGCATGCCCCCTGCCCTCAAAGGAGAAGTTCTGTTCTAACAAATTATTCAGGCGTGGCTAGTGAGTATGGAAGGGGGAGGACAGAAGCTGCAGTGGGGGCCAGGGGTATGGCTCAGGGAAGGGCTAGGAGTTTGCCATGTGAAGTGGGGGGGGGGAGGTCAGCTCCAGGCAGACAAGAGCAAAGATAAGCATCCGCAGGTGATAGAAAGTGGGGTGCTGAGGACCTGAAAGAAATTCGAGGGGTGGGGGGTCAGGGCGAGCAGGGACTGTAGAGCGTGACAGGGGAGGTTGAGAGGCAGGCGGGTACGTCATCGTGGACTTTGCTATTGATATCAGCAGTTGTATAACTCAACTCAAAGTTCCTTAGACTCTCCAGCTTCCGTTTCCTCTCTGTATGATGAGGTTAGGGTAATAGACCCGATGGGACAATGACATGTGTAGAACGCTTCATAAACGACAAATGACTATGAATAATAGCCAATCAATATAGCCCATGGAGTTTGGTAACTCCGAGTTATGTAAGCTCCATCTCTCAGTATGTATCATAGAAAACATCCCAACACACCCCCCGAACCCACCAACACCGAGCCTGACCCTCCATAAGTGTTGGTTGCACTGACCTTGAAAGAACAACTGAGGTCATTTGCCATAGACTGCAGGGGACAGTGTGGGGAGAGGGGGACCCTCCTAGGGAGTTGCATTCTGCAGGTGCAGGACCACAGGATAGTCTGGTCTTAGAAGTCATCATAGGTAAGACTAGCAATGCTCTGACTTCATAATGAGTCTGTAATTCAAATGAAATAAAGTTTCTAAATGGACTCATTCTAACCCAATTTATTTCACTTTGGTACCTTTTAAACTCAATTTTACACATACGACTCATTACCTGGCAAGGAAACTGCTTACAAATCTTATTGCCCATACCCGATTTGTGTCCCCATAGATAGTAAAAGAAGAAAACACACACCCCGAGCATAGAATATTCATAAATATTGGAGACAGTTTGTCATTACATTGACCAAAAGAGAACCCTTGTGAGCAATATATAAATAAATCATTAACAATCTGTTTGTATTTCTCTTCATTTGTTTAAACTGTACGGAAATTACATATACTTTAAAGAAAAGTATTGAAAACTGGTGAAAGCTATTTTGAAAGATTTAAAACAAAGCATAATTTAAAATGCTCAGAAGACATAAACTTCATCTGGAGGAAGATTAAACAGAAATATCTTCTTTATTTCAACTCTTGTTGTTGAAAAGTCTCCTAAATTGTTTATTTATTCCACTTTCCTGCCTCAGTGAGGAAAGAATTTTGAGTCTCTTCTAAACTTCCTTTGACAACCAAGGATCTTGCCTCGTCTCTGGCAGCATAAACACAATGAATATGACAATGGCATCACAGAATTACAGACAATCAGACTGGGCGGGGGCAAGAGTGAATCTCATAATCCCCTGTTTTGTCCAAAGTAAAAGCGAATTCTAAAAGAGGCACAGTGACTTGAATGTGATCTAGCTGGAGCCAGAACCCGGATTTCTCTCCTCTCAGCCTGGCTTATGGAGCATGCCTGTGGGGCTGGAGATATAGCCATCCAGGAATTTAACCCTGGAAGGAGAATTAAGAAAAAATTTTTTAAATTTAATTATTTGGCAGAGAGAGAAAGAGAGCACAAGCGGGAGGAGGGGCGGAGGGAGAGGGAGAAGCAGGCTCCCCACTGATCAGGGAGACTGACGTGGGGCTCGATCTCAGGTGCGGAGATCAAGACCTGAGCCTAAGGCAGTTGCTTAACCAACTGAGCCACCCAGGTTTCCCCAAATTAATGTTCTTTTAACCCTTAGATGATACAAGATAAAGTTGTTGCTCCCCACAAGGCAGCCTCATCTTTCCGACAATCCTATATACCAGGCACTGTTTGAAGAACTTGGCACACAGTAAGCCCATTAGTCTAGGAAAACTCTACAGGTTGTAGTTTACCCAGTGTGCGGTGGTAGGAGGCTTACTGGGGGACTCCTTCAGGCCACTGCACGTGAGGTTTCAAGAACACGAGGGGGGCCAAAATGTCCTCAAGCCCCCATATGAGGCAGGGAGGCCCACCGGTCTATGTGGGAGGCGGGCTTTTGGTGGTGGGAGAAGGAACATTGTACGAATCTCACTATAATTTTATTTTACTTTAGAAATTATTCATTTTAATTGTGACAAAAGAGACATAACATAAAATTTACCATTGTAACCATTTTTAAGTGTACAGCTCAGTAGTGTTAAGTACCCTCACCTTGTTGTGCAGCCAATCTCCAGAACATTTTCGTCTTCCAAAACTGAAACCAGAGCCCTGAAACAACTCCCCATCCCCTGTTCCCCGCCAGCCCCCAGCCCTTGGCAACCACCATTCTTCTTTCTGTCTCTATGAATATGACTACTCTAGGGACCTCATGTAGTAGGACCATACACTGGCATTCGTCTGGTTTATTTTAATTAGTATAATGCCCTCAAGTTTCAACCACATTGTCTCACGTGTCAGAATGACCTTCCCTTTAAAGACTGAACATTATTCCTTTGTGTGTGTGTACCACATTTTGTTTATCCATCATCTGTTGATGCACACTTGGGTTGTTTCCATCTTTTGACTATTGTGAATTCAACTTCACAGTGTTAATTAATTGCTTTCTAAAACTGAGGGCTCTTTATGGGAAGGTAAATGCCACTTTGGATCTCCACTGACTCTGGATACAAGATTAATAAGAGAGAGATCTAGACCTAGCTTCAGAAAACATGACACTTCTTCTGCTGTGCCTTTTCTTTTCTTTTTTTTTTTGAAGATTTTATTTATTTATTCGACAGAGATAGAGACAGCCAGCGAGAGAGGGAACACAGGCAGGGGGAGTGGGAGAGGAAGAAGCAGGCTCATAGTGGAGGAGCCTGATGTGGGGCTCGATCCCAGAACGCCGGGATCACGCCCTGAGCCGAAGGCAGACGCTTAACCGCTGTGCCACCCAGGCGCCCCTCTGCTGTGTCTTTTCAAAGAGCTATTTTGCTCCGACACTCATTGCTATCATCAGAAGCTGGACACTGACCACTTCTCGAGGGCACCAGGTCCATCCTCAAATAAGGATACACATAGGAACATCAGAAAGACTAACTTTGTGAAGTCTCAGAACCTCACCATCTTTTTTTTGTCATAATATAACTTTAGGGTAGAATTAGAGCAGAAGGAGTCTTTGCACACCCCGAGGATCTGGATACAAACTGGAGGCCTTAATCTTTTTTTTTTTAAAGATTTTATTTATTTATTTAACAGAGATAGCCAGCGAGAGAGAGAACACAAGCAGGGGGAGTGGGAGAGGAAGAAGCAGGCTCATAGTGGAGGAGCCTGATGTTGGGCTCGATCCCACAACGCCGGGATCACGCCCTGAGCCGAAGGCAGGTGCTCAACCGCTGTGCCACCCAGGCGCCCCTGGAGGCCTTAATCTTAACCCCCAGGTCCCTGTTCCCTCAAGCTACTGTATAGCCAAGAGCGGGTGTTTGTCCATTCATTCCCTGGAAGGCAAGAATTCCTAGCCACCATCTGTGTCCCCAATTTGGTGATACAGTCTTTTCCTTCATCCACTCATTTATTCGTTTAACAATTATCCATTGACTGCCCTTGATGTTTGAGGTACAGTATTATTGCTCCTGGGAACTGTCTTTACCATGTGCTAATGCTGATTGTATCAGACCCAAGCATCATTGGCACTTCGCCTCTAAAAGGTGGCGAATCTGCAGGGACTGCAGTCTTAACGTGAGTGTTGGACTCCAAGCCGGGAACTCGAGGCAAAGATCCAATAAAATCTACTCAAACGTATCCTTTCACATCTTTCAGGAAGGATCCCTGGGGAAACTGAACACCCACCCATTGGCAGACTTCACAGCCTACTCTTCCTCCATTGTTGGAATGGATTGCTGTGTTCTTCAACCACACTTTAAATACTTCCTTTTTTTTTTTTTTAAGATATCATACTAAACAAAAATAGTACAGGAGTACAGGACGATATTGTCCAGTGGATTCTCTACTCTCAGTAAAACCATACTGAAGAAAAGATTTGTTTTCAAAACAGGAGAATATGATGAATCATTATGTATTGGCCGCAGAGCCAGAATGCCTGAGTGCGAACACCATCTCTGATGCTTTCTAGCTGTGTGATCTGGGATAAGTTACTTACCCTTTCTGAGTCTCAGAGAGTCTTAGTCTGAAAATATAGACAGCAATAGTATCTAGATCATGGCTGCTGAGGATGAAATGAGTTAAAACATGCGGAGCATTTAGAATAGTGCCTGGCGAATCAATCAATCGATTGATAAATGGGTTAAGACACTGTAACAAAGAAAGATCTTTATTATGATGTGTATTATTTAGGGAGATAATGAAATCATCTTCCTTGAATATATCTGTAATAGGATTGGTTCCCAACTGTCCAGCTCAATATAGATGAGAGTCTTCTTGAGAAGATAACATCATAAGACCCACAGAGGCCACGAGAAGAGGGGTCCCTAAAGGGTAGGGAATGTGTAAAAAAGGAATGGCCTCACAGCCTGCTAGTGTGAATCCAAATGCTCCCAAGACTCAGGTGGAGCTGATGGTAGCCTCTGATCAGGAAAGAGCTTTTAAAGCATCAAGACAAAACCGATCATTTGACAGAGTCTAATACGCTGTGACCACCATTCATCATCTTTGTTATCCATGGCATTTTCTTCACACATAACAAACCACCCCCCAGTGATGTAGCCCGGGAGTCTGGTGAAGGGGATAGAGCAGCACACAGTAGGCACATGTGGGACAGCACTGCCTTATGAGTGCTTGTGGGGCTGAGGACATGAGACAGTGGGGGGATGAGACCCAATTTATCACACAAGTTCACTCCCCTTCCTATGGAGTAAGAGCCTGCTACTCTCTCTTTGGCATGATGGCCAAGTAATGTCCCTACCTCCACCTGCTCTGGTGGTGACAGAATCTGTTCCATAACTGCCTTGACACATGCAATTCTTGTCTAGGCAATAATGCAAAAAGAATTACCCAAAGGGGGTCCTTGCTCGAAAAGCGTCTCTGCTCCTGGGCAGGAAATATGGAGGACATGCCTGAAAACTTCTGGTGTCGTGAATGGGATTGATTCATTCTTAAAGTCTGCGCTCTCTTTGGGGCTATGCACCGCCACTATTAGAGGCTATGCACCACCACTATTAGAGAGGGAAGTGGTACCTGGCTGGGCATTTCAGATTCGACAGCCGTCTTTCTTCTCTCTGACCTCATAACCAACGGGCCGCTCCCCCTCTTCCTCCTTCTCTCTTGTTCCACCTGCACAAGGGGAACCATTCCTCTCCAGTTGTCTTTCCCTTCCCTCTTGGCATTCCAGAGAAATGCAGTGTGGCGTCTATCTGCCAGGAAGCTTGAGCATGTTTCCAGCAACGGCGATACCGTTCCTGAGGCTTGAATGAGGAGCTCCAGAGGCAAGCTGAGGCCTTCGCTGCCACATGGTTTGGTTATGCGTCAGGCCAGAGCCATCTTCAGGAACTATTTCACTTTCCTTCCTGGTGGAATTCTCATCACCCCCAGGAAGGGGGGCCCGTGGTCCTGTTCTTGTGCTGTAAGATATTATTGACTCATTCCTGGTGGTTACCAGACCATCTGTCTATGCAACTTACTCATTCCTCTTTCATTCAGTGTTTGTTTAACAAATATCTGTTGCTGACCTAATTATGGGCCAGTCATCCTGCTAAGCTTCAGGGATGAGCAATATATCGGGCAGAGCCCTTCCCTCAAGGCTCACAATTTATGGCTTTATCATTAAGGTTGCGGAGCAAGGGGTAGAAGACATGACACAATCAAAGATTCACCTGAGGGAGGTTTATTGAGTTGACTATTTACTGAGGGTGGGTGGGGCTGAGGGAAGCAGTGAGGGATGCTCAGGCCTTCAGGGTAGTAAGAGCAGAATTCATTATCACCCCAGGAATCAGGGACAAGGGGAGGAAATAGTGTTTCACAGCCAGCGAGGACCCGAGCCTGGAAGAGAATTCTTTCAAGAGGGTCCACCCTGTAAGAGTCGTGTTGGGGAAAGAACTCAGCCTCTGCCAGGATGTCATCTAGTGGGAGAAAATAGCAGTAGACGAGGTTGGGGTGGCTGTGTGTGCGCAGATGCTCTGACTTCTCCATCCTCCCAACTTTGGTCTCCCGTGGCTCAACCCAACTGGCAGCTAGAGGACCAGAGCACCTACATGATGCAAACCTTATAGAGTTAGCATCTGGGACACAGAGAAGTCAGAGCAAGGTGGAGAGTGGATATGGGGACCAGGATGAAGGATCAGTAGAGTGGCCCCAATGTGTCACCTGGGAGTGGGGGTGAAAGGATTGGATGGGCTCGCACAAAAGTCTCAGTCATGGGTGCCTCAGAGCATAGAATGGGAGGCTCAGGGGCTCCCAACCACTGGGCATCACTGACGGAAACCACTCTCATACTGACAACTGGCTGGTGGGGTCTGGACCCTTCATGACAGTCTTCAGACATGACCTGGCTTACTCCAGGAGCCACATCGAAGCAGCAGTGGCGCAGTCACGGGGGAGTCGGGGATCGTCTGAACAAAGATCTGGAGGAGCTGCTCTGGCACAGACTCACAATCGCACACCACATACAGCAGGGCCTTGGTTCTCAAGCAATTTATCATCTCACTTGGGAGGGCAAACCTCTTTCTATACAGAAAAATAAGAAACATTGACAACTCAGGCAGCAGAAATAAAAAACAGTGAAGGTGGAGGCCCAACAGCAAGTAAATTACTAGTGGCAAATGCAGCCCTGGCCAGCCGGTGGGGGTCACCAGCGAGATCCCAACATTCTGCAGGGCCTGCTGGAGCCGGTTGCTCTCCGCCCACAGGCACTTACGCACGCACGCATGCACGCATGCGTGCACCTGCACGCAAAGAGGCGCATGCGCACACACAGGCGTGCGTGCATGCAGGCACGCGTGTGCACACACATACGTACACGTAAGCTCTTATGTCACCCTACGTGGTCACTCGTGGTGGTCTTGTTTATCAACCTTTGCTGAAATGAACATATGAAAACACAGGGGAAGAGATGAGAGACTGACAGGCTGACAGATTGATATTGTTAGTGGTGCTGGGGCTCTTTTTCAACAGCCATGTCCCTTTGGGTTCTGGGTTATCTTAAAAGAAAATAGACCTTCTACCTTGCTGGATTCTTGGTGATTTTATTTATATTATAATAGCCAACTGAACACTCTGGCAGTTTGGGAACTAAGGTGTGGATAATTCCAGCCTAGTTCCAAAATGGGCACTCTGCACAAGGGTCGGACAATGGAAAACACTTCTATTCCACGATTTCCTCCCAATTTCCACCTCTCTGGCACCCTAAGGACCATCTTCCCATGAGGAAGCGTGCAGAGTCCCATCAACAGGGGAGAGAGGAAAACTGATTTGCCACCACTTTCCTTTTCTTGGGAGATGTTTTCCACTGGATGCCCTCCTTCCCATCTCCTCCTCCTGACATTCAGTCCAGCATCTTAGCACCTGCTGATTCCAGTATTTTTGTCATGAGGCAGGTATTAAAATTACAGATACTACATATCAGAGGTGATGGCTAAATATTTCCAAGACAAAGGGATGTCAGGCAGCATCGTGTGGGTCTTTCTGACAGTTAGGAATTGAGGGAGGCTTGGAGAATAGCAGGAAAGAAACATTCGCCAGCGTAGCTTCAATGCCAAGCCCAGAACACAACAATTCATATCTCAACCATATTCAGAAGACAGCTTGAGAGTTCTACCCTCTGCAGAAAAGTCACTGATAGCGACTATTTTGGAGAACAGTTTTGTTTGTGACTCTGTCTCAGGCTTAACTGCATTTCCAAAAACAGTGCCTTTTCCTGGGTCAATGTAAAAACCTAGAAGATCGGGATTCTGGAGAAGTGCGAAAGTATTCACAGGACACCGGAAAATGGCTGCTGACACTTGGTCATATGAGTTCTTGTACTCATGCATTTTTTTCATCTGCAAAAATGGATCCTCAGTAACTGGCCAGTGAATGTTGTGTGCAGGCCTATTATCAGCTGGAGTCTCATTTGGAGACTTGAGAGAGGCTAGTTTCATACTAGCCCGGATCCCTCACTTTGCAATGCCTACTTTCCATCATCCCTGCCCACCGTGCTTACTTTCTTTTTTTTTTTTTTTAAGATTTTATTTATTTATTCGACAGAGATAGAGACAGCCAGCGAGAGAGGGAACACAAGCAGGGGGAGTGGGAGAGGAAGAAGCAGGCTCATAGCGGAAGAGCCTGATGTAGGACTCGATCCCATAACGCCGGGATCACGCCCTGAGCCGAAGGCAGACACTTAATGGCTGTGCCACCCAGGTGCCCCCCGTGCTTACTTTCTAATCACATTTATGTACCCTCCCCATGCTGACTCCCTCAGAGCTCACAAAGGGTGTCGATTGGCGAGTAACAGCCAGGCACATAATACGTTTGATAATGGGGAAGCGCCTGGGCACACAGTGAAGGGAGTACCAAGGGTAGTGGTCACGTGACCTACCACCTGGACCCCCGTCCTTTGTCTTCTATTCTAGGGCCATCCTCCAGCATTACAGGTGGCTGGTGCCTACTGTTGAAGACACACCTTTCTGAGTTTCCTCCAGAGCTCTGCCTTCTCCCCATCAGTGGGGTCCCCAGGCCCCTTGATTCAGTGCTTTAGCATTTAAACTGGAATTTGATGTAACCAGGGGCTCCCTAGAAGGCCACCCTCCTCTGTTGAACCCCCCCTGAGCTACTACATTAATAAAAAACGATTCACGTTCCAAAGCCCTTGGGAATCATCCAGGTCACACCTGGCCATGCTGTCACCAAACCCCACACTGCATTATATGTGACAGTGAGGGAAACTGCCCCCACTTGCCACCCACCAAGACATCATTTGTGCACTAACCAGGCGTTTGTGTGAGGAAGGCCAAACCCCCTCAGGCCTGGACAATTATGTGTCCTCTCTGGGCAGTCTGACATTCAGCAGGAGACCACAGCTACCTCTCTCGCTGCAAGACCCAGTTTTCAAAAATGCCAACCACTTGCCCGAAGAAAGTGAGACTGATGGAAGAGGCAGGGGGACATGATACCAACACACCAAATACAAAGAATTGGGGGTCACATATTCCCATGTTGGATGAGATGTCAGGAAAGCCTCCTTCAGTTATGGAAATTCCTTCAAAATAAGCAAAAGCCAGTGGGCCACATTCTTTTGTGAATTTTTGCTGTTCTTTTTCCTTTTTATTTTCACCATAAGAATCCAAAACCAGGCTAAAGAACAAGACTTCCTACCTAATATAAAAGCAGTAGAACTAGTGGTGATATTAATAATACTTTACATTTATGGAGCATTTTTTTTTACCTTTAAAGCCTTTTATCAAAATTAACTAATTAATCCCCTTAGCAACAAAGTACTTACTTTGTTTGCTTCTAGACATAAAGCAGTGGTGGACTGAATTATAAATCTCCCTGTGGAGTGATTTGGCATCTTTTTCAAATACGCAGCATTGGTTGAGAGGGTTTTTTTCTGTGCAATTCTAAAGTCAAATTTTAAAAATCACTATTAAAGAATGGAGGAGAAAACCAGAATTTTAGCCATAATCAATCTATCCCAGTTTTCAGCCTGCCTGTGCTAAGGGCAGCATGTTTTTAGCACTGAATCTCTTCTATGGCTTTCTGGGTATCAACCATGCCCTAGATGCTATCATCTCTGACGGCTCAAATAGAAAATTCCAGAAACAAACATCCTGGATTCTATTTATGTGTACAGTTATTTAAAAATAAAACATCAATACCAATATTGCTATGGGCTATTACTGCCTCAGGTGTATTCTCCGCTTTCCTTTTTGAAGCTTCAATCAATAGACCAGCAAAGACATTAGGCAAAATATTTCCTCCCTGCTCTTCTCCACCCTCCTTCTTTACCTTCTACTTCCACTCCTGCACCTGTGGTTTCATTCTGTGGTAGCCCCACTGCTTAGCACATTTTCTGGCACATAGTAGCTGCTCAATAAAAACCGAATGAACAAATGAACCTCAGAGAACTTGAGGAATTCTGTATTGTACAAAGCACCAATGTGCCAGCCAAAACCACTCGTTCCCAAGACATTCACTAGTGGCCTGTATAAGCGGAAAGCCCACTGACCAGGTTTCATCGTGTTCTAGGGGGCCCGTCTATTTTAACCCAGAAGCTAGAATTGGTAGCCTGTGAGCAGAAGCTGCCTCCATCAGATGCTGCAAGGAATAAAAAAAAGGACAGAAAAGTCCTTAGCCATCACAAGGGTGAATCAATGGATTTGTCCCTTATGTTCCATGTTGCTCTTCTCTGAGGCCTCCTCCCTCTTTTCTCCCTCCAGGATTCTCTGATTTTTATTTTAAGCAGAATTTATTTCAGAGTAGTTGGGCGGGCAGTGAGTTACCCAAATTCTCCTGGGAAGTCCCTAATTTATAATAGACCCAGGAAATTGCCAAGGATTCCGGCCAGTCCTGGCTCCTGGGCTACACAGTACTGACTTGAATGGCCACCTTCCACAAACTATCTATTAGGGATAACTCAAAGATGAGCCAAACCCTGGAGTTTCCTCCACTGAGATAGTTCTGAGGGGACCCTAAGACACATGAGGGTTTCAAAGATTCTACCTAGTTCAGATCTGTCTCGGAACCGACATGACCGCCAGGTGCCAGGAGGGGATGTAATTCTCTCCCCTGCTTAGAGCCAAGTTCTTCTCCAGCATCTCAGATGCTGCTCTGTGGGATACTTTCTTAATCTACCCAATTAGAACAGAAGTCATTTGGCCCAACCATTTCAAATACTTCCACTTACTAAGCCTCTAAAAGATATTCTTATTTGGAACATTTTACAGACAGGGTAAGAATTGCTAACCTTTACCAGATTCTGCATGGGGCCCTTGGAGACACTTTCATTTAAGTGCCATGGCTACCCTGCAAGGCAGCATGTAGCAAAGCCATTGGGTCCAAATCCTGCATGTCCAAAACAGAACTCATGACCTCCCCAAAGTCAGGTTCTCAACACAATCTCTTGGTTCAGAGAATGGCTCCGCTATTACCATGATGTAAGCCAGAAACCTGGGTGTTACCCTCCGTATGTCCCATTCCGTCAGCCCGGATCCAAGTTCTACTGGCTTGATCTCCTAATTTGGTTTCCCGAGCCATTGTCATATCCTTCCCCACTATAAGCTTCATGAAGACAGAAACCTCGTGTCTCTTCTCCATTGTTCTGTCATCTGGCCAAGAATTGTGGCTGGAACACAGTACGGTCCTAACTGAATGAATGATTGAATGAACCATTGCCATGGCTCCAACACAAGCTACTGTCGCCTCTCGCTTCAGACACCACAGCAGCCACCACAGCAGCCTCCCAAATGCACTCTTGGCCCCTCCAATGATCTCCACACTCAGCACCAGCTCTAGTCTTTAAAAACATACATAACTCACTTTCCTGCCTGATGGCCGCCTGGGGAAACACAGCTTAGACCACGTTGCTTCCTGGCCTGCAAAGTCAAGTACGATCAGCCCCCACCCACCTCTCAAAGCCCTTGCTCAGGACCTTCTCCTCCACCAACCAAACCCACCTTCTAGCCTTTCATTTAAAATGACTTCCCATACCCTACTGATCCCAGCCCAACAGTGGCTTCTTCATGCACCTTCTCCTGGCTCCTTGGTCAGGGTCTACTACACAACTCTCATCACTCCTTATACTTTCCCTTGACATGACCTATTACAGCTTGCAACTATACTATGATTTCCTCTTTTTGTAAATAACTGACTCCCCCAACTAGACCATGAGCACCCTGCCTGTGAGCACTGAGCACCCTGTGTAGCTCAGCTCAACACTGTCCTAGCAGAGTGTGGAACACACTTGGCACTCGATAAATTATTCGTTGAACATTTGATCCCCCATCCTCCACCCCTCCCTGCCCTGCCTCCTGCGCTGGGAGGCTGACCCTAATGAACTATAAGGCTCAGGCCCTTCAGCGCCCTGGCGATGCCAGGTTTGGCCCGTGGGAGGAACCGAGAGGAGCCAGGAGGGAGGGAGAGGGGACCAGCGCGCTGGTCCCCTCTCCACCTGGCAGGCTGCCGCTGGGCAGTGGCTGTGCTCCTCTCCCACCTCAGAGTGTCTCATCAGGGCCCAGCACATCTGGCTTGTGTTGGCTTCCACTCTTGCCAGTCCCTGAACTGGGAACCCCACCATCCCTCCCTGCGTCTTGGTAGAGAGTCTGATTAAACACTCCTCAATTCCACTCAATTGTGCCACCTTTTTCCTGCCAAGATCTTGACGAATACAACCATTGCGGCTCCCTTTTTACAGTTGAGGAAACCGAGGCTCATCTCACGCTGGTGATGGAGCCATGGTTCGAGCTCAAGTCTGCCAAGTTTTCAAGCCCACATGCTCTTTCTTCCCTCGCATCGTCCTGAAATCCCAAGCCCATTCCCCGTGACTCGTTAGGAACTGACACCTCAGGATGGAATGAATGTAGAGATGTTTGCAAGCACGGACCCCAAATAACTCTAGCTACCACGTGAGTTTGTGGTTAGCCGCCAGTGCCTTGCTGGCTGTTGGAGGCACCAGAGAACCCCCCACAGTGATTCTGTTTTTGCCTGCTGCCCAGGCCTCTCGCTGGATTAGCCGTCCTGCTTCTGCAGCTGACCTGTGCTGCCGGCTTCCCTGTCCATCCGGACTGGCCCCATTCTTGTCGTTCCCAGGGTAGCTGTCTACTCATAGTTGCTCTGCCTGAAAACAGGCAACACTGAATCCTGAGGGTGGAATGAAAACACTGTGTTTTTGTTGCTCTTAATCCTGCTGTTTCTGGCCTACTTGCTTTTGCCCTGAACGAGGGTGTCCAGGCACTGTGGGCAGCATTCTCCCATGTGACTCCTGTGGTTTCCCACCCTTTGCACAGACTCTGTGAAACTGTCTGCTCAGTGCCGGGAAGTGGAACATAGCTGCCCTCTGGCTCCAGCTGCCAGCAACGTCCTCTCTCAGCTTCTCACAGCCTCCCTAGCTCTGTCCACCTTCTCATCTTTAAACCTGCCCTTGGCTGCTCCTGTGGTTAGGAGTCCCTGTTTAGAAGAAAATTCTATTTTTACAAAGCCTTTTCTTGTAGATATTCCACACCCTACCCCTCTGCTGGATGGAGGTTACCGTGTCAGCGAGCAGCACGCTAAACTCAAGTATCTAATGACCCTTCCTAATAACTGGACTCAAAGCCAGATTTCTAAGGAAAACCCCAACACTGCTTAGAACATTGGAGCCTGTGGGAGAGGTAAGGACCAAAGAAGTCGTGCCCGTGAAAATGTCTCAGCTCATGACGTAGTGGGAGGTCATGGCCATTCGAGTGGGTTGGACCTGGTTCTAATGTCATCTGTACCACCCGTCGGGAGCCCCAAGTCACATAGCTGGGGAAATGCAGAGCCAGGACACAAACCCTTGTTCTGGCTGCTGGATTCTCCCTGCACCTTGGGTTTCCAGTCTGTGAATTGGGCTTCCCATAGCTACCACACACGGTTGCTGGGAGAGCCAGATCATTACACAGAGGATGCATGTGAAGACCTTAACTTGCCACTTAGTAAATACTCTTAACGTTCCCCATCATCCCCTTTCATGGTTGAAAATAAATGTGCTCAGAGCATCGGTTCCAGGCTCTTTCTCCATGAATACAAGCCAAGTTTGCATGGAGATATTCAGGTCCACAGAGAAGGGATTTAGTATAGATCTCACAAGGGCCCACTCCCCAGCCACCCCATCCCAGGTGCAGTGAGCCCACACCCACACAATTCAAACTCCCTCTATTCACCAAACAGCACATTCCAATGCAGCTTTGTTGCCATGGACAACAGTGACTGTCCCACTATTAATCAGAACACTGCTATATTATCTCTCTCACAATGGAGAGAAAGGAGAATATGTTCTAATGAGGAGTGGGTATGAAAGGGGCTCAGTGGCATTGGGGCATCCCGAATACCAAATCTGAATGCTAACATGGCGACAGGAAGCACATTTAGACTGGCGTGGCAAAATGGCCCATGCTAGCCAGGTGGCCACATCTTCAGCTCCTTCTTGGCTGATCTGGGAACATTCCAGTGTATTGGTATTGCAGAAATTTGGAGGCACCTCATAGAGCTAGGAGCCTGAGCTCTCAAATGGCCAGGTGGCTGGGCCTTTACCTGCCTGTCTCAGGCTGCACTGATGTGTCCTTACGTGTAATGTCCACAGTGAAGGCCAGCAGTTATCGTGGCTCCGGCCTGTTACTCCCCACATCACAAAGCAGACAAGAAGGGAGTGAGACAGCCCACCATGGGGCTGAGTCGGGGGAACTCATCCAGCTTCAGAGACACCTCTGGCAGCAGAGATAGACCTGGCCGGGGAACACCACCTTCCCTGAGTAGTTCTGACAAATACTTAGCCTTAGGAATTACAGAATAAAGAAAAAGAGCCCCGTCAAAGGGAAGAACACAGAGACAGAGACCTTAAACTGAGGTCAAGACCTGGATGTCGGGCAGACAGGGACATCCCAGGACAATCTGTAAAGATGCCTGTAGGGAGACAATGCTCTACTCTCAGGACAGGGACTAGCAACAACCCCAGAGGGCAGAGGACAGGGCCCTTGCCTCTGGGAGGGAGTCAGGCAGAGAGGATGCCTGCAGAGGTCTGAAGTGCAAGATAGAGCCAATAACCCAAACCCAAAGGCAGTGCAAAGGCCAAAAGAGGAGTGAGAGCATGAGAACACAGGCAGCCTGTCTGCGACACCACAGGGAGCCTCTCCTTGGTTCCAGAGAGGGCACAGGTGGAAGAAATAGGGAACCCTTCGTCTGGCCAAGACTCAGGTGGTCAGGATGTGTATACCTGCTGAGAATGCAGAGGGAGCAGGCACCGAGCACAAGGGAAGAGAAGAACCAGGAACGGGAGAGGCTGCCTTCTCTGGTTCACTCCTGCTGTGCAAGCCTGCTGGAAAGAAGATGCTGGCAGGACAAAGGAGACCAGCTGATCACTTGCCTGTCTGGGAAAAGAGATGCAGGCTGAGGCCAATAGAGACAGTGCGCACCTGCCTTCTGCAGTGTTCCAGTGGCACTCCCAGGGGCCTGAGAGCAGGAGTTGGCATGGAGACCGTTCTAGTAACACTGGTGACAAGGAGTGATTTCATGTCAAGAGCACTCCCAGGAACGGGCCGCTGTGGCCCTGTTGTAGTGAGGAGGAGGCTGGGTCTATGGAAAGATGGGGGCAATGAGCCATGCTATTCTGGGGATGCACTCGCTCACTTTAGGGAAGGCGCTCCCCTGCCTGCCTGCTGGCCTGCCCATCATGTCTGAAAAAGGAAACGCTCATACAAATCAGAGCATCATTGTGAAAACCTCATGGAAACCTGATGTTCCTGATGGAAAACCATTTTTATAAAAAGCCCTTACTTAAACAATTAGCATTAGGAATAGATTTACAAACCAAAACCACGGTTAATAAATGTGCTGAAGCACTTGAAGCTGAACCCTAGTTCAACATTCTGTTTTTGGCTGTGAGCAAATAACAGATAAGCATGTGCCTCAGATGTATGGGCTCAGCACGTTCCTACGAGGTGCTCTACATCCCGTTATTTTATGGTAGTATACAATCTTTCCAGGTGCCTATTATGTGTTTGGCAAGTTAACAACCAAACAAAAACCTGCACCTTATTTCATTTAACACAAAAACACCGAAGAGAGGTTAACTCTTCACAAACCAGACATGTAGTGAGGAAGTTGTGGTTTTTCTGGTAAAGGGAATTCCAAGTCTGATACTTGGGGCTGGAGCCCAAGAGGAGCCCTTTCTTATCTGGTACTCAATCCTCTAACTTCATTTCTCCCTCACTTTTAAATACCAGCCTTTTTTTTTTTAAAAGATTTTATTTATTCATTCGACAGAGAGAGAGAGACAGTCAGTGAGAGAGGGAACACAAGCAGGGGGAGTGGGAAAGGAAGAAGCAGGCTCATAGTGGAAGAGCCTGATGTGGGACTCGATCCCATAACACCGGGATCACGCCCTGAGCCGAAGGCAGACGCTTAACGACTGAGCCACCCAGGCGCCCCTAAACACCAGCCTTTTAGCAACCCTTCCCTGAATGGTGTTTATCTTCTGGGTTATCTATTAATTGTCAGTTTATTTAGCAAACGTAGTTTGCCTGGGGTTGACGGATCTGTTTAATATCCTTCTTTAAGGTAGACTGGCGTATCTTTACAAAAAAATGTTCTCAGGTGTCTGCTCAAAGGATCATTACCTTGATTTATTATTTCTTCTACAGCAAATATCCAATAATGGGTTTTCCTTAAGCCATATCTGTACTTTTTTTTCTCCCCATGCATCTTCAGTGCCTTTCTTATTTCTGTTTCTTAAGTGCTGTGTGGATTGGGGGGCCAGGAAGTCTCAGGAGTTCAGTCAGGCCCTGTCCACCCAGCCCCACAGCCACTCATGAGCAAGACCATTTCCAGGGCATGGGGGAGAGTGCCTGAGGGAGAGCAGTAGGATGAGCATGACCTCCAGCTGGGGATTCTGGTTCCTGCTCTCCCCAGGGCACCAGGAAGCAGGTGCTCAGGGAGTACCCCATAAAGAGCCAAGACACCATATCTGTCATATGTGAGGTCCCAGCCAGGTACTAGCCAAGATCTCCCAGATGAGTAGGGACTAGGCTGGGGTGAGGGTGGCGGTGGGGAGACCCAGGGTTTTGGAGAGGACAGTGAGGCCTGAGCAGGCCTGGGGGATAACCCAAGCACAGCTCCTGAGGGGGACACCGAGTCCTTTGCCCAGAGTTCAAAGGCCTGAGAGCAGAAGTCATGCTGGCTTTGATTTGTTCTTTATCTCTGGTATGGAATGAATCATCTGCTCTCCCTTTGCCTTCCATTTTTAAAATGAACGTATGAGTAATACTGTTAATATTTTCCATTTCAAGAGAAACTCAGAAAGTTTAGACAGACTGTGGGTTGTTGTGTGGTTTTCACTGGATTTTTTTTTCTTTAAAAAAACCCCACAAATATATACATGTATTTAAATCTCTTTCTCTCTCTTACATACACATCAGAGATAAATACTTCTACTATCAAACTCTAACCTAGTCATGTGGGGGACAAGAAAGACACCATCTTGATGTTTCTGAACAAGATCCCTAAGTACTCGTTATTTGAAGGAAAAGAAAAAACAGCCAGTGAAAGTTGTAGACTGTCCTAAATTGCTGAATGACCCAGTAATATTTAATTAGTTGCCTCAGAAATGTTAAGGGACATGGGAAATATGAACTATGAAAGAACAGAACAGAATGTCTGTGGTGGAATAAACCAGACTACCATGCCATGTGTGTGTGTTTGTGTGTGTGTGTGTGAGAGAGAGAGAGAGAAGAGAGAGAACGGGAGAGAGATCACAAAGAGAGAATGCCCCCCTTCCACGTGTAGAAATATAACACTAATTGTTAATGGTCAAAATTACTACAGATAATCACACTGGCTGTGAAGCCCCATCATTCATCGTTTCATGGGATTTTTGCTTGTGTATTTCAGGGGGGTGACAATACCAAGCTCATGGCATTCCTTTTAGTTTCCTTTCTGTGGGAATGAGGAGGGGGCAGAATGCTGCCAGGATAGAGCTCCCTTGACATGTAAATCTGAGTCGTGCCTTTTCTCAGGGCTGCCAGTTTGAGGAGCATGTGGGTTGTGATTCTTTTGTTCCCTTTGGAAGGAAAAGGGAAAAAATGTGCTGGGGTAAAAATAGTATTTTAAAGTCTTTAAAAAATAATAATGCCACATCAGAGCTGATGACAAGGGAGGCACCAGGAGAGAGTGATTGGGTTGCAAAGGTTGGCGTTCTCTCTGCACTCCCCATCTCCCCAGGCATCTCCCCCTGCCCTGAATTTCCCTCCGCAGCAGTGTCTGGGGAGGGAGCTCAATATTCCCACTTCCTTTTCCTGTCACTTGCTTTACCATTTCAAGAAAGTTCACTTGCTTAGGACATCTCCCTGGAGGCAGGAAGACAATGCCCGGGTTGACTGCTCGAGGCTCAGCCTGCCTCATGTCTGCTCCTGTTTCTCAAAATGTCCTTCACTGCCTCCTTCTGTAGCTTTTTGGAGTCTCTGCTCCCTTGCTTCACCCCACCCCCCTTTTTTGCCCTGGTTATTCTCTGATTTTTACTTAAGA
Source organism: Ursus americanus (assembly GCF_024610735.1). Classification (NCBI taxonomy): domain Eukaryota; kingdom Metazoa; phylum Chordata; class Mammalia; order Carnivora; family Ursidae; genus Ursus; species Ursus americanus. The sequence goes on from NC_142136.1 coordinate 69,172,410, forward strand.
ATCCCAAACCTATTCATAAAATTTCCCTGTTCTTTGCTCCCAGATTTGTGTATGTTTTATCTACAGCAGCATCACCTTTCTCTTTGGAGTATGGCAGTTTAAAAAGAATTTCAGCTCCATCTGGAAAAGCAGACTCTCGCAGGCTTATCCGGGAAACAACCTCTCTTCTCCATTGGGCTGGAGCGGGAGGTGCTGGAAGTGCCAAGGGATACTGGACCTCTTCCTTCTTTCACCCCACAGTGTATTTTCCTTCTTTGATGACTCTTTGCTTTGATCCAGGGCGTGGCTCTTACAGGAGCTAAGTAAAATATAATCAATAAAATCAAAATAAAAGCTCCTGGCAATGGGTAGGGACCTCCCCTTCTGCCACCACCCCTGGGCTCTGGTTCTTTCCTGCAGCACTTGACACGGTTCTGACTCAGCCCAGGGACCCAACCAGGAGGTTGCTCCTCACTGCTAACCTTGATGGCTACAGAGAAGAGGGAGGAAAAGCTGCTCTCAAAACACTAGTCCCATCGTTTTGGAGGGTCCTACTTATGGGTAAAACCAGTAGTAACTCACCTCAAAGCTCTCGTAATCCAAGCATTTTAAATTTTATAGATGAGGAAAGTGGAATTCGGAGATGTTAAGTTACTGCCCCATAGATCAGAGTTAGTTGGTCTAAGAGACATTGCTAGGACCCAGATAATCTGGATTCTTTGCCCACTGCTCTCTCCTCCAGGCCACAATGCCTGCGCCACAGTGTGGTAAGTCAAAAACCATTTGGTCACTTAAAACAATTTGGCCTACTTTACAAAGACAAAAAAATATACATATATATGCATATTTTTTAAAGCAACTTTAACATCAGTGTTACAGCATGACAGGGCTGGATCTGCTTAGAGCTCGCTTAGAGCTAAAGAGGAAGGAGACCAAGGGGCTGTTCAGGTACAGAGTGCGGCTGGGGCTGCATGATGTTGCTCTCTCAACTTCGCTGGCTCCTAAAAATAGCCCTTAAAATGCAAAATAGGTTCTCTTTTTGTTGTCGTTGTATAAATCAGGATGTCTTAGATGAGATCGATTTTCTTCATTTCCTCTGACAACAGGCCCACTTTTCATGCATCTGGAGTGGTCAATTGCACAGCCGTTCATCACACGTCCGCCATGTGCCGGGCGCCATTGTGCTGCTGGAAGGTCATGGCCCGGGGAGGCCAGTCCTCCGTCTGTCTGCTCAGGGTGGGATGTGGGGCCCCACTCGCAAGTGGTGTGGTCGTCATGCCCGTGGCCCTGCCTTTGGCCTGGTCTTCACTTCTGAGCAAAAGTAGCTTGCTGAAGTGTGTGACTGCTGACCAGAATTGGAGGAGACACAGTCATTTCTGTTTCTAGATTAGATGTCATGTCTATGGCTTACAGGGGTGGGCACTGCAGGAACTCACCTCAGATGAGTGCAGAAAGCAGGTAAAACTACACCTGGACTTTAATGTTGGCAACTGAAGCATATTGAAGAGGAGGGTCTTTGGGAGCTGTGTGCGCAATGGTGACAGCGCCATGATTGCTAACTGGGAGGGTGCAGGGCAGTGACATACCTGGAAGGGGAGGTGGGTAGGGGTTCTGAGTGTGCATAGCAGGCATGTGGCTTCTGCTTAGATTGTTGCTTCTTGGGTTGGTTCTGGGGAGGCACCGGATGGAAATCATGGTGGGGTGGGAGGGGTGGTTTCCTCCTTCCTAAGCCACCTTGGGGAGGCCCAATGCTGTTGCGTGGGGGAAGCTGGAGCTCAGAGCGTCCTCCTCCTCTCTGTCTCTGAGTCACAAAGGAGAAAATAAGCGAATATTGCTTACATGCTTGAACTCCTTGCACATAAAAGAAATGCCAGAGACTTGTGGAGTTTCTAAGCCTTGTCTGAAAGAGCCAAGGTCACTCAGGGAACAGGTTGGGAGCACCCCTGTGGCAGGCAGAGCGTGTGAGTGGCAGGAACGGTAGAGTGTGGGTAGCCAGAACAGAGGAGCAGGAGCAGAGGCCCCCATGGAGGAAAGGCCATGAGGGACGGGGGACAGACAAAACTGAATAGCTAAAAACCTATGCAACGTTCACCTCAGTCCTTGATTTTCCCAAAGAAGTGGGACCTGGCGGAAGAAGAGGTGGACGTGCATATGTGATTGTCTTACGTGTGGTGCTCATGCGCGCAGTGGGCACGGCCATTCATGTTCTTCTCTGTCAGCATTATCTGATTCAGATACGGCCCGAGGTCTCTGATTCAGATACGGCCCGAGGTCTCTGCCACCCATGACTCTCCTGTCATGCTACTGTGCTCTCCTGTCAAAGGCCACATAGCATGTTGGCTTGTCCTCCATCAGGAGAAGGTTGTCAGCAAGGTCAATTGTCCTGCTTAACAGTGAATCTTAGCAGTAGTTCCCACGTTTGTGGGCATCCCAGGGGACACACACCATTTCATTCCCTCCCCATTGTCACTTTGAGGGGCATTTCTGGTGCAGAAGAACAGCACGGGTTTTGCTATCAGACTCCTCTGCCTTTAAATCTCTGTTCTGCCAGTTACTTTTTTTTTTCCAAGGAGTTATTTATTTATTTATTTTGAGAGAGAGAGTGAGAGAGACAGCACATGCTTGCATGAGCAAGGGAGGGGCAGAGGGAGAGGGAGAAGGAGAGAGCCAAGCAGACTCCCTACTGAGAGCAGAGCCCATCAGGGGGCTGGATCTCATGGCCAAGATCATGATCTGAGTCGAAACCAAGAGCTGGATGCTCAACCCACTCAGCCACCCAGGCACCCTTGTTCTGCCAGTTACTTTATTTCACTTCGGGTAAGAAACTACCGAGTTGGTTTTCTTCTCCTGAAAATGTGGGTTATAACATGTAACTTAGAAGAACAAGGAGGGCTTTGGGGCACACAAGAAGCAAGTGGGCAAATTAAAACAAGAAGTCTTTTCCTTGGGGCGCCTGGGTGGCACAGTCGTTAAGCGTCTGCCTTCGGCTCAGGGCGTGATCCTGGCGTTATGGGATCGAGCCCCACATCAGGCTCCTCCGCTGGGAGCCTGCTTCTTCCTCTCCCACTCCCCCTCCTTGTGTTCCCTCTCTCGCTGGCTGTCTCTCTCTGTCAAATAAAATCTTTAAAAAAAAATAATGTTAAAAAAAAAGAAGTCTTTTCCTCAAGACATTTTATTTCCATTTGTCAGAAAATTATCATAATCTGTGGTGACTATGTGTGAAAACTGTCCCTGGGATATGGCTCCCTTATCCCAGGGAGGCATTTGGCTTCTAATAGCAATAGGGCACTTTGTACAGTACACACGGGCTCTCAGCTATCACTAGGTGGGGTAGCCTTTGTCCCCAGCCTGTCTCAGCAGGGAACCTGAGGCAACATGTAGGACCAGGACTGAACCTCAAGTCTGTTGGCTTCTCCTCCAGCTTCCCCTTCCTCCATGATTGAAATACACCTTCAGAAAATACTCCTATCTTTCAGTAGAACACCTCACTATACATTTTGCCAGAAACAAAAATGTAGATACGCTCTAACCTTCTGCAGGAACTGGTCAGGTTTCTCTAAGCTGAAATGCTGCATTACAGAGAAGGAATAATATGATTCCCAAAACACAGAGTTTTCAGGAAGGTGGTGAGCAAACCCCAGATGGGACTCCCCAAACTCTGCCGGATTCTATTCACTCTACCTGTGGTCCTGATGGAAGGACCAGCCTCTGGTAATTCAGCTCTCTTACATGCAGAATGGAACAACACTCATCTTTCTTGCAGAGGTATTATCAGATGGAATTTATGAGCCTTTCAAAGAATATTGAGAGAGAGCCAGAGGTATATGGTACCATAGAGGCATAGCATGTGAGCATTGCTGTTATTATCAAAGCCTCATTGTTGTCCATGTAAAAACATTTTGAAAGTCTTCTTCAAAGAATCCCAACTAGTAGGGATAATTAAATTTGCCCAAGGAGGTATAAAGGACATGTGATGCTTCATTTATTTGGCTATTCAATAATTTTAAATTGAGATCCTGCTCTGTGTCCAGCAATGGGATTGCAGTGGTGACACGAAATCCATAGGCTTGTCCTCTGTGAGCTTACAGACTAGTGGGCATGTGGCATGGGACCCACAAAAAGCAGATGGAGAAGTCCATTATTGGGGGTAATAGGGAAAACAGACTCATTTGTTTGAGTATCATTTTCACTTTACCTTGTTATTCTTGCTATCTGTGGACTAAGCTATAGTGAGCACCTGTTGTTTTGTCTGCACAACACACAGCCCCTCTCTGGTAAAGCACCTGACCTGTGAGCATTCCCCACTCCTAGGGTGAACTCACTCGTAGGATCCAGGTATGGGAATGTGACTCAGGGTGGACTAGTTAAGTTCCTCATCTGCCTGGCCACATGGACTGGTGCAGGGATAGGACTGTCAGATAAAATACAGGATGCTTATTTAATTTCATTCAAATTTCGATTTGGATTTTTAGGTAAATAAGTAATTTCTTCCATAGGTCTCAAATACTGTATGAGATATAGTAAGAAATTATTCATTTTTTAAATCTGAAACTCAGATTTAATGAGGCACCCTGTATTTTCATTTGCTAAATCTAGCAACCCTATTCAGGGGGCCAAAGAGAGCCTTCTCCCAGACATTTCTGGAATTATTGGCAAAAGCCACTCTTTTCCCACTAGGATTGTGATAGCTATGGTCACCAGTCTCTTCCTGAAAAAGGAGAGGGCACACTAAACACAGCTGAGAGACGAAAAGAAACATGCCTGTAGTGTCTTTAGACCAGCTATTCTAATTAACCCCATCCTTTCCAGTTAGGTGGGCCCATACTGTCCCTTTGCCCCTTGTAATTGTTCAGAACATACATACCCAGCTCTGTGTTACTCCAATTTCCCGCTTTAAGGGTCTTTCTATCAAAATCTTCCCATTCCTCAGAGAAGTCCACTCAATTCCAATCTTCTCCAAAAACTGTGCTCAGACTGTTTAAAGAAGATGCCCACCATGTTTGCAGGATCCCATAGACAGGTGGTGTTTGTATTCTGGAATGTAATGTGTCTGGTCTAGAGACTTAGCTTAAAGCCCTGGATGCTCCCTGGGCTTCAGTTTTCTGATATCACACGAAGCCTCAATAACATCCTGGAGTAGATTTATTCAACAGATTGAGCAAAAGCAAGGAGCAGTCACTAGGAGTCAGCTTGTCTTTCCTGTAGAGGCAGGACATTTTGTAAAGTCCCTTGTATGTGGAGTCAGGAGTCCAGGCTTTGAGTCAAGACACTGTTACTGACCATCTCCCTGACCTGGATGCTTGAGTACTTGTGTGACTGCTCATTTGTGAGTACCCGTGCAAGTACTTGTGTGAGTACTCATGACTACTCATTGTGAGTACTTGTGCTGGTACTCTAACCTGGTTTCCCCATCAGTGATGCACTGTGTTGTACAACATCTAACATGTATTTCCAACTCCATAGTTCAGTGATGCAAAACCATGCTGATAGAGCTAGGGATTGGTGTGGAGAAAGCATACCTGGATTTCAGACAGGCATCTTACGAAGTTTTCATGGTATTCTTCAGGAGAAAGGTGAGAAATAGAGAAAGAGAAATTCAATATAAGTGATTGAAGATGGCTGCAACGTGTTTACAAGAATCACAGAGGCCAGTATTCTGAGAGATGACACATGACCTGTCAAATAGTTGTTCCATTACATTGGGCTTTATCAACAACTTAAAGTAACTGAAGGCATTCTTACCAACTTCAGATGACACAGAACTGGGAGGAATGGCCAATACATTGGAAGACAGAAATAAGTTTCTAACCAATTTAATATTCTGAATTGGTTTAGAGCTAAGTCTATCTATCTATCTATCTATCTATCTATCTATCTATCTATCTATCATCTATTTATCTACCTATCATCTAGCTTTTATCTAAAAGAGTAGTTCCAGCAGGTTAAGAAAAAAGTCAACTACACAAATGTGGTTCATGTGAAAAAGACCTGAAAGGTTTGAGTTACGACAAACTGAATATGAATCATCAGTAATACAAATCATCAGTAACTGTCCAAAATGCAAATTCAGTGCTAGTTTGCATTAACAGCTGGGGAGAGCCTTGTTCAATGGACATAAGAGCTTGCTCTGCACTGGCCACCCCCATTTGGTAATATTGGGACTTATCATGAGGAGGTCAGAATATGATGGAAAAGGTCTAGAAATCACCCATTCACTTGCTCATTCAGGTATACGTGCCTGATTGGCTGTAGCCTTGAACCCTTTTTGAAGTGGAGTAGAGGTATGTATAAATAAATAAACAAACAAATAAAATAGAGCAAGTAAGTAAAATATGCCAGAAACTGTTCTAGAAGGATGGTGTTCAGAGAGGAAAGACTCAGCCTGGAGAAAGGAAAGGCCAACAACATGGGGTTTCAGGCCCCACCACAAAGCACAAAGTGGCAGAAAGGGAAGGGAGTGTCAGGGAGGTAAGTTAGTCACACTCTGTTCGAGGCACACTAAAGACTCTCCTTTAATTTGTTGATTCATTTATTGACTTGTTTTGCTCTCCCTCACCCAGGAGGCAACCATTTTAATGGGTTGATGTGTATCCTTTGGTATGTATGAGCTCTTAAAAACCATGTATTGCATCTTTGTACACATTTTTACATAAATAGTGCTGTACTATGTATCTGATTCTCTGTCTTGCTTTTTTCATTCAATTCCAGTTTGTAGGGACTAATTGGGTTGCTGAGTCAATCCTCATTATCCTCAGATTCTGTGTTTGCAAATTCACCCACTCACTAAAATTTATTTGTAACTCCAAATCGATACTTGGGGAGCTTCAGGGCACATTCATGGTCAGTCATGGACATGAACAGGGTAGAGAAAAATGTGAGTCACAGGCAGGCATGTTCTCAGCTAAAATAGAACAAGGAGATGCTCTGCCTTCTGGATTCAGTATGCTATAATCCAGTGTCCCTTTGGTAGTCTGTTTAGTGTTATGTTTTTCACATTTCTGGGAATTTTTGATGATTTTGCTGTTTAACATCATCCCAAACACAGTGCTGAAAGGCTGTCTAGAGTTCCTTAGTGCAAGAAGGCTGGGATATGCCTTACAGAAAATACATGTGTGCTAGATAAGCTTCCTTCAGGCATGAGTTACAGAAATACTGGCCATGAGTTCAATGTTAATGAATCAACAATAAGGATTAAATAAGATGTCTTTAAACAGAAAAACATAGAAAATAAGGTTATGTGCTGATGAGTTGGAAAAAATGTTGTGACCAGAGCCTTGCAGGAACCTAACTCTATATTTCCCCTAGGAGCAATGGTTCAATATTTACTAATTCTGTGTTTGCAGCAACTTTATGGAACACAGCTGCAATGAATAATGAAAATAGATTGTACTTCTGCTTCATTGCTCCTTGCTCCTGTTCCATACCACATTTTACTTCTTTATTCCCCTAGTGATGGATACCTGGTGTGGCTTCAACTCTCAGTCCCCATAATCAAAGCTGTGACAAGGATCTTCATGTACCTTCCCTCAGAGACCAGTGTGAGAATTTCTTGGAGGCATTCCCAGAAATGTGATTCCTGGGTCCTAGGTAAGTACATTTGACCAAGTATTGCTGGATTGTCCTAAAGAAGGGGGCTGCTCCCCATCTACACTCCCACTAGCATCACATGAGGCTCCTGTATTCCCTACAGCCGTGCCATGACCTGTCATCATCCAACTTTCTAATTTTTGCCAGTTGGATGGGAATAAAGTCATAATTCATCATAGTTTTTTTTTTTAATATCTCTGATTAAACGAGTCCCAGCATTTCTTCATTTGCTTATCATTTTGGGTTTCCTCTTGTACGAATTGACTCTTCATACTTTTTGACCTAATTATCAACGAAGTTTTTAAAAAATTTGATTAGCAAAAATTCCTTGGACATTGTAGATATTTGTACCATGTCAGGTTTAAATATTTAAAATGTGTTTTCCTGATTTGTCATTTGCCTTTTAATTGTGTCCATGATTTTTTTATTCAGTGGAAATCCTTAGTTTTGATATAATCAAGGAAATGTAACTTTGGATAGTGTCTAGCTGGGAAGAAGGGGTGGAAGTTTAGGAGTGAGTTTTCATGTGAAGGGCCATGTTATTTAAGGAAAGGGTAAAGACAATTGAGATTTTTGGGGAGGGGGAGTGGGGAGGAAGATAAAATATAAATGGTAAGATAGCTATTTTTTTTCTAAAGGGTTATGAGTCAAAGAGCCTTTATACTTAGTCCATCCCCAAGTAGCAAGAACTGCCCAGGGAGATGAGCTCCTTGTTCTCTGAGATGGCCGAGCCCAGGGTGGATGAATGCCAGAATGCCCTTGACCAGGGGCAAGAGTCAAGGAGCCCTGATGTTGCTGTCAGTTCTGAGAGTCTGTGAATGGGATGGAATGAAGAGGGAGGGAATTTGCATGGAGATAGTTCTTTCCCTTAAACAAGCAATTCATCATTCCTGTGCCAACACTCACCTGGCTAAGCTAGTCTTCCCAGTATCTGTCAACAGTAGTAACATTTTCTTGCTGTACCCCATCCCCACCCCTTACTTACACAGGCACAACACATTATGGACATGGTATTAGGCAAGTCCTTTCTGTGACTTTACTTTTTTGAAACGCACAATTTAATTGAGACTTCCAATGGTTCCCCTAATTATAGGTGTGAATCTAGAGAGAGGAGAAGGAAGGAGTGAAGGTAAGGTGTTGAATATACCCTAGTGCATTTATGAGATGGCCACAAAGTAGTTTTTGTCTTTTATTCATTAATTCATTAATTCATCCATTTCCTTATTCACTGGCCAGTGCCTCCTCTGTGTCAGGCCCTGAGCCCAGCCCCAGAGACACAAGAGTGAACAAAACAGCCACTGTCCTATCCTCATGGAGCTTAGAGCCTGGAGGAACAAACATCTACTTAACACCAAATGTACAAATCTGTGTTCACATTTCTACCTGTCTTCTCCCTTTAAAATTAGTGAAATGAAAAAAAGAAATGCAAATTACAATGGAATAAAAATACCATTTTCATCTGTTATACTGGCAAACATCCAGAAGTTTGTTGGTGAGGCTGTGGGACAGTAGGCCTTTTCATACACTGCTGGTAAGAATGCAGACTAAAGCTGCTCCTATGAGGAGGAATTTGGTAATATTCAACAAAATTACGTATGCATTTTATCCTTTGACCTAGCAATACCGTTCAGGAAAATATCCCTAAAAGATAGGCTGCCAAAAATACACTAAAGTTTATATACAAAGCTATTTGTTACAGTACTTACTGTAATAGCTAAAGACTGGAAAAACAACCCCAATGTGCCTCACTAAAGGACTAGTTGAAGAAACCATGGCCTAGTCAAATCCACACAATGGAGAACCTTGCATCACAAAAAGGCATGAGGCATACTGCTACATCCTACTATGAAGAGAGCTTTAGGATACGTTGCTAAGTGAAAAAAGAAAAATGGAGAGATAGTGTATATAGTATGCTACCTTACATCCTAGAACAGGGGAAAATTGTATACATACCTATTATTTTAAAATCTTAATGATGGGATATACCAAAAATAATAAAAATTATTACCTCTGTGTGGAAGGGAGGGAACAAGAGGATGGGGAAGACAATATAAAGTAGACTATCTGAAAGGACTTTATTTTGTAGATTTGACTTAGAAGTCATCTGAATGTCTCATGAAACAAAATTTAACCAAAAAGAAAACTGTACTCCCCCAAAAATGTTGAAAGCAAAATAAAATGATGTAAATGCATATAAGTTGAGTGTCTTAAGCACATAGAAAAAAACTATTTCAGATGACTTTAAAACCTAGTAATTAGATTGTGCATCTTTAGTGGAATATATATATATATATATATATATATATATATATATATATATATATATATATATATATGATATATATCTCCCCAGGACTGAAAGTCACAAAGAAATCTTAAACTGCTTCAACAATATTATTGTTAGTAATCATATTGGCATTGTTATTTTGGAGTGTGTGTGTGTGTGTGTGTGTGTGTATTAACTACTCTGTATTTAACTCTACAATAAAATTGTAATACAGACACATATAGTAAGATAAACCAAATAATTTATTAGAACAAATTTAATGACAAAGAACTAAGATTTTCAGTGTGAAAGAAGTAAGTATTATAAAGTCATGATGTATTTTCTCTTAAATTTTTTTCTAGCTCTATCCATTGGAAAAGTCTGGAAACAGTCATCAACTTGGTAGCAATGAGTATCATTAGTATCCAGATTGCAGTCTCTAAAAACCATTTCCTATTAAGAAGAACAAAAGGCCCTTGGAGAAATGGCAGCTTGTGGTCCCAAGCAAGATGAACACAAAACATCTTATTGCACCAAAAAACAAGAAAGCCATCAAACAATTGGATATTCTTCCAAAAGACTCGGGAGTCATCTGGGAGAGACTACATCTGGCCAAAGATGAGGCAATTTGATCGTCAAAAAGATTAATAACTTCAGTGGTTTGAGTTATATCAGTTATCTTCAAATTTATAGTTTATAATAATACTAAATTTATAAAACCTCACTGGTCAGCTTTGGAGGATACTAGGAAACCATTCAAGGTTTTAAAGAGGCTCCTGGGTGGTTCAGCAGATTAAGCATCCGGCTCTTGGTTTCAGCTCAGGTCATGATCTCATGGGTCATGATCTCGTGGGTTAAGAGATTGAACCCCACTTCGGGCTCCATGCGCAGTGGGGAGTCTGCTTAAAGATTCTCTCCCTCTGCCTCTCTCCCAAACCCTGTGCGTGTGTGGTCTCCTTCTCTCTCAGATAAATAAATCTTTATTAATTAATTAATTAAAATAAAATAAAATAAAATAAATACTAGTGAGTACAGGGAAAGAACCAAGCATGTATCCTACATTCTTGTATGAATTGCACTTCAGAATAACCAAATACCTGGTGAGGGAAAGTCTCTCCCTCTCTTTAAGAATCCCCATCAAAAACTGCAGAAGTTTCCTAAGTCTGCAGTAACAAATACATTCAACAAGAGGAATTTATTGCCTCACAGTTCTGGAGGCTGGAAGTCCAAGATCAAGGTGTCAGCAGGGCCCTGCTCCCTCTGAAGGCACTAGGGAAGGATCTGATCCAGGCCTCTCTCCCAGCTTTTGACAGTTCCTTGGCTTGTGGCAGCATAATTCCAGTCCTCATATGGCATTCTCGCTGTGTGTGTCTGTCTCTGTGTCCAAATTTCTCCTTTGTGCGAGGACACCAGTCGTAGTGGATAAGGGGCCCACCCTACTCCAGCATGACCTCATCTTAACTATTTCCAGCTGCAATGACCTAATTTCCAAATATAGTCCCATTCTGAGATACTGGGGTTAGGATTTTAGCATATGAATTTGGAGGTCATAATTCAACCCATAATAGAATGACAGAGTTAGAAGAGCACCATTTTGTAATTCCTAGTGAAAGAACAGATCTAGGCAATGGCCATCTGTAACTGCTAAACCCATCAGCAAATACCTGCTGAGGAGCTTTATCGAGAGTGAAGCAGATAACAGCACCAAACCTACTGATGAATCTGAACGTCGCCAGATGCAGGAGAACCAGGCATTACAGTGCCTTCCGATGTGATGCCGGAGGAGGGACCCAGCATCACCCAGGAGCTGCTCTTGCCTCTCCCCACTCTGAGAAAACCCCCACTAACCTCGAATCTGAATAAGCCTTTTGATATATAAGATGTAAACTAACATTTTAGAGGCTTTACAAGTGAGAAAAGAAGGTGTTAAGTGACACCTTGGGTACGCAATCAGCAAAATTCCAAATGTGAGAAATTCTGTAAGACAAAAGATCTGGTTTCTTAACAGATGTTAAGGGAAGAAAAGGGAGGGGGAACCAATAGATCAAAAGAGACTGTAAAAGGTATGTCAACCACTGGGTGTTAGATGTAACTAATGAATCACTGAACACTGCATCAAAAGCTAATGATGTACTATACAGTGGCTAACTGAACATAATAAAATAAAAAAAGTAGAACAAGAGATTTTAAAAACAGGTATGTCAACCAAATTCTACATGTGCACTTTGTTTTGGTTTTGATTTGAACAAGCCAGTTACGAAAGATAAAAACAAAAGATGGTCAGAGAAATTTGAATGCCCCCTGGATATTTGATGACATTCAGAAATTACCAAGTAGTCGATGCGGTAATAGCTTTGTTGTGATTTTTAAAAAAGCTCTTATTTTGTAGGCATACTACTCAGGTCTTTGTGGATGGAAAATTATAGTGTCTTGGATTTGTTTCAAAATAATCTGGAAAAGGGGTGATAAACTGGGCAAGATTATAGATGAAATGCAATTGACCATGTGTTGAAGCAGGGGTGATGGGTACCTGGGGTTTCATTATACTTTTATATGTTTGAAATTTTCCATAATAAAGTTTTAAAAAATTGATGAGGTGGCTCTCCTCCTATAAAAGTCTTATCTATTCATCTCTGCTCTGGATCCCATCCCATCCTATCTTCTCAAGGACTTGGCTCCCCATTTATTGCCTCACTAAGCATTGTAAGTCTCTCTCTCTCCCCACTGAGTCATCCCCACAGCTAATAAACATGCTCTACTATCTCCCACCCAAAAAAAAAAAAAGGAAAGAAAATCAGGAATCTAACTTCAATTACTCCCTCGGCCCACCCGATCTTTTTTATTCCTTTGCACAACTCAAACTTTCCTTCTTATGCACATACTTTCTAATTCCTCACCGTCTACTGTGATCTGGCTGCTGCTGGAAAATGCTGTTAAGGTCACCACCTACCGCCATGTTTTGTCAACTCCAGTGGACACTTTTCCGCCTCTCAGCTGCTTTGGCCTGGTTTCGTGTCTGTCTCTCTCCAACCGCTCACTCTGGTCCTGTCCATCTGTGTTCCCCTATCTCGTGTCCCTCTCCCTGGACACACAAAACTCCCTCCATGCATCCCTGATGCGGGGGTTTGGTGCCCTCCCCATGCTTCCTTCTTTCTCGGCTATTCCCATCTTCATGATTATTCTCTGACTGGGGCCTTCCACCAATCTTTGTCATTGCACCTGCTTCATTCCCTTTTTTTATAACACTTACTGAAAATTGGCATCAGATTTTCATTTGTCCTTTTCCCCCACTGGACTCTAAGCTCCACAAGGAAAGGAACCAAATCTGTTTTTGCTGGTCCTGCGATCCCAGCAAAGTGTACAGTTCCTGGCACACAGAGGCACTTAAAAAAATATTTGTTGAATGAAAACATTATATGATACATTAATCAAACGATTACTCAACTTAGTATAATAACAAATTGTGACTAGCACTGCGATAAAAAGCACACTGGGGCGTGGATCTAGTTTGAAAGGGTCACAAAAGCTGCTACGTGGAAATCACATTTGCGCTGAGATCTGAGCGGTGGAGAGGAGTTACGTAGGGGAAGTAGGGTAAACATAATGAGAACAGGGTCAGCAGACCCTGATGAAAAACCACAAGAAGAGTTGTTGAAACCAAAGATCGCCTGGGGATCAGAGGTTGACCTAGGAGGGTGGGGCTGTGTGTGTGACTTAGGAGTTAGTGACATCATGTAAAGAAGCCCAAAGGTCATGTTGTCCCAGCTACGTTTAACCACTTGCGCACCAGCAGCTGAGGAAGCTTGAGCGAGGTTTTGCTTTCCCTGCTCTTCACAGAGCAGGAAGTGTGCTGAACGCTTCAGTGCGCGGCCCGGAACTGAGCTCCACCCTCACCTCACAGCTTCCTGTGTGATACCAGCCGCGTTTACACAAACAGAACCTCAGACCCTGTCGAATTCCGTCTGTCCAGCAGACCTCCTTTGTACAGGTCTCTAGGCTTGGACTAAGGGGTGATCAGAGTTCAGACAGTCTTCTCTCAAGGCAGTTTCCAGAGAGCAGGAATCTGAGGACGCTCTGGCCAGCAACAGGTGGAAAGAAGCTGACAATCCAGGTCTCTAAAGGACCAAAGGGTGAAGGACTTCTGAAGCTAGTTCAAACACACACACACACACACACACACACACACAGAATTAGCAAAGCTTTTTGAATATTAACTTATCCTTTGACCCTGTGGCTCGGTTTCTAGAAGGCTGGGCTGAGGAAATAATCAGAGGCAGGCAAAGATGAGCGCACTAGGAGGACTGCTATAAAGCTATTTACAAAGCAGAAAATTGGAAAAATCCAAATGTCCAAAAACAGAAGGAGGGCTAAATAAACGAGAGAATGCCTGAGCTAGTGTGCGACCATTATGATTATGTTTCGAAATAAATTTTAATTGCTTGGAAAATGCTCATAACATAACATTAAGTGAAAAAAAGTAAAATGAGCAAAATAACTGCTTCTGTAGTATGAGCTCAAACATTTGCATTTCTATATATACATGCGACAGCTAGATAGGTAGATGAATACAAAGAAAAAGATTGGATAGAAATCAAAATTATAGTCAGATCTTGCTGGTAAAAATTGCATTGTTTTAATTTGATTTGTATACTATATATAGTCATAAACGAACAGTAAGATTCTTTTTTTATTTATTCACCTATTTCCTTTTTTTATTGTGGTAAAATAGACATAACATAAAACTTGCCATTTTCACCATTTCTAAGAGCACAGCTCAGTGGCATTAAGCACATTCGCGTTGTGGGGCAACCATCACCGCCATGCACCTCCAGAACTTTTTCATCTTGCAAGACTGAAACTCTGTTCCCATTAAACACCGACTCCCTATTCCCCTGCCCCCATTCCCTGGCAACCACCATCTACCCTCTGTCTTTACGAATCTGACTTTTCCACTTACCTCATAGGAGTGGAATCAGACAGCGCTCTTCCTTTTATGTCTGGTTTATTTTATTTAGCATAATGCCTTCAAGGCTCAAGCACCTTAGTGTAGTTCCTACGTTCTGCTAAAGAGCAGCGCTGATCTCCAGACCTCCAGCAAGTTCTTTCGCATGGGACCTGATGAACTCAAATATTGTGTTTGGAATGTGAAGGTTCCCCTCCAAGGGCCGCAGGGTGGGATGCTAAGAGACAATATCAGGTGTTAAATGCCCACCCCACTTGTCCCCTAGCAGCCTCAGGTAGCTGATGCTGCTGCATTTTTGGGCTAAGTCTTGAGGACGGATGAGTGGAAGAAGTAGCCAGGAGTCTCAATTGAAGAAAAGCCTGGAGGGAGCTTTCAAAACAGCTACTAAAACCCTCTCACTTTATAGGGACTGAGGGAATGTAAATTAATTGCTCCCACGCACAAGAGAGACAACACAGTGTCGGTACACAAGCCTCGAGGTAGGTTTGAATTCCAGCTCAACGTCTGACAGCTGTGAGACTGCGGGAGGCTCCTTGACATATCTAGACCTCAGTGTCCTCATCTGTAAAATGGGCACCACGAATGCATCATCTCCTTCAATTGCACTGGTTACTTTTAAAGTGCTTCGAATAATGCGTGGCAAGAATAAATGCTCAATATGTGGTAAGTGCTATTAGTATTTTAAATTACTATCATTATCATGGCTGTGGTGAAGTCCCAGAGCCCAGACTAAACTCACTTGCTTAACTCCTAGGCCAAAGCTGTTCTTACTTTCTTCTTCTGTGTCCTGCCTTTGAAACTTGACCCTTGACCACTCCCCCTGCTTTTCACCTTTCTCTGCACAGCTCTGGACTTTCCAGAAGGGAAAGGGCAAAAAGAGGGAAAACAGAAGTTAAAAGGGGAAGGAGAGAGCATAGTGAAGACAGGAGAGCCAGTCTGCAAGAGTTTGCATCCTCCCAGAAGGACTGAAGAAACAAGCACCAAGAACACTGTTTCACAACTTACAGACAAAGCTCAAGCCCCTTTCCTACACACTGGTAGTTAGATGCGCCAAGAAGCAGCTATATTTTCTAAACCTCATGTTGGAGTATAGGCCAACCCTCATTTCAACAGGTGGAACATAGAAACATCTTGGTCATGATAAACCTCCATAAACCTTGGCATATTTCAAACCATATTTAATGCCAAAAAAAAAAAAAAAACCCACCTCGATTTCTAGAACATTCTGTACATGATCACTTTTAAGATTAGCCCTAATTCTCTTCAAGATTCTGGTGTGTAACCTTTTGCTCTTTGTTCCCTGCCTCTGAAGGCGGCTGAGTGCAGTTCTTTTCACACCCTACTTGAAAGGCAGCTGCCAGTGGGAGTGTACAGTTCTTCTGTGTCTTGTTTCTTCCATTTCAGAAAGGTCTGTTTCCTACTACTTCTGGCCGTCTGCTCTGCCTGGCTGAGGAGACACCCCAGACTTCCTCCACCCACATGGCCTTGCGCCAAAGACCCAAAACACAGGGAGGGGTCCAATTAAAAAACCGGGCACACAAGGAAAAGCAGTCATGAAAGGACATCCTGGTCTCCTTAAAAAAAAAAAAGGAAAGGAATGAGAAAAGAAAGAAATAATTGTGTGTAAATATTTTATTTCAAGTTCTCTTGTGCTCATTAAGGAATATGGACAGTTGTTTTTAATAGGGCTAGCAACTAGTCATTTCGAGTGGAATCTTCTTAATGGACTGGGATAAACAAGAAAGACTGCCTTAAAGAGAAGTCTCACTATACAGGCACAGCCCCAAGCCATGTTCCCTTCAGGCGTCTGCTGCCTTCCAGGACATCGTGGGCGAGGTGAGATGTGCCCAAAGGAGGCGTCTCTTTCAGAGGGCATCTGCGTGAGAGCAGACACAGGCAGCCTCAGTCACCAAGCACACACTTCAAGAGTGTCATTTTTACTTCTGAAGTGTTCAAGTATCCTATTCATTTCTGATAACATGCGTGCCAGCTTGGCGTGGAGCTCAGGGGGACGTCCAATAAATCAGGAGGGAGAGGAAAATGTCAAGAGCCCGAATTTTCTAGTTATGTGTGTTTTTGCTCCTTCTGTCCCCTCCTCGCCCCACCCTTCCCCCCACGTGCCTCCTTCCTTCCCCACCAATAACAGGACAGATTTGGAGATGTTTTCAACTCTGTACCACCCTGCACTCTCTTCCAGTTCAGTGGTCTCGGCTGCTTGAGTATTCAGGATGCATGGGCCGTCCATCCTTGTCAAACCCCCCAGGCCGGGACCACCTGGGTCGGCCAGCCACTTTGACGGATGCAATCCGGAAGAGGAGACAATTTCTCTGTTGAAAGCCACTGCACTTGGCCTGAATTCATCAGCCAGGATTTATTGGGAGAGGATGAGAGAAAGAAGGAGGAGGGAGACAAACGTACAGAATATATCAAGTAAACACAAGTACGGCTCAGCATTGCGAGGGGAATGACACACATAGGAACATGCATAGGAAACCCGGCATGCTTTAAACAGGGCCTGATGGAAACTTCTGCGCTAAGGCGAATTACAGAGGTTCATAGTCAAAAAGTGTGCCGGGCACCATCCTGGGGGCTTTCACGGACATGGTCCTTTTTAATCTTCCTAAAAACACTGGCAAAGCCAAACTGTAATCCTGCTGGAGCCCTGACAAAACGGAGACTTGGAGGGTCAACTCGACCAAGGCTCCCCAGATGTGCATCTTCTGGCTGCATGACCGATGGTGACCCACACCGACCGGGAAGAGAAAAACTACTCACTGTTTAAATGTACCTGGCATTGTAATTAGCCATAGGGATGTAGATGTTAACAGTAGGAGAAACTGAGTAAGTACTCTTTGTACTACCTTTGCAACTTCTCTAGGAACCTAAGACAATTCCAAAATAAGAAGTTCATTTTAAAGAACTAGGCCACAACCTGGAGGTAGAAATACTTCCCGAAGGCGCGTCCTGCAGTCGCATCCCTCCCTAAATTGGCGATGAGCAGCCTAGGGCCGGCAAGCCCGTGTTACACTGCCAGGGGTTCCGTCTGTGCAAGGAAGGGGAATAACGGGGCTACGTAATAATGGAATGCAGGCCCTGACTTACACTGGAGGCTCAGGGAAGACTTCTTGGAAAAAATAATATGCACGAGTTTCAGCTCACCGATTTATGGGTGTGCTAGTAAATTACGAATGTTAAGATGTTACGTCTTGAAACTACTTTCAGTTGGTGATATGTCTTTCGGCTTTACCATGTCTTTTTTTTTTAAGATTTTATTTATTTATTTGAGAGAGAGCTAGAGAGAGAGAGAGAGAGCATGGGGGGTGGGGGAAGTGGGGGCACAAGCAGAGGGAGAGGGAGAAGCGGACTCCCCACTGAATGGGGAGCTCGATCCCAGGACCCTGGGATCATGACCTGAGCCTAAGGCAGACGCTTAACCGACTGAGCCACCCAGGCACCTCTTGGCTTTACCATGTCTTTGCTATTAAAAAAATCTTTAATAAAATAAGTTTATAATTAGCTGCCTTCTTCAGTCTCTAAAATGAGAGAGACTGTTGTTTTTAGGCAATCTGATTTGAGGGAAGGAAAAGATGTTTTGGAGCCCAAGAGCTCTGGGTTCAAACCTCAGTTAAATGGCTTTCTAGAAGTATGATCTTGAGAGAGTAGCTCGTAATCTCTGAACTCAGACTCTATATGTAAAATGGAGACAATCATACTTAATAGGATCATGGCATTAAAACATACATATGTATGGAGTTTACTGATATATGGTATGTGCTCAGAAAATAAATATATGGATGAATGACTAAATATGGATTAAGACTTAAAGAAGAATATTTATGCTGAATAAATATTTTTTTAACCAAAAAAAAAACAAGCTTTCAAAATCTATCAGTTAAGAAAAGTCACATGAACGAACAATTATGGCACGATCTCAGGGCTACTCGGGCAGTGTTTCTGGTTGATCTTGGGCAGGATGGGGGCATCCAGGCCCCGGGTCTGGGTATTGGGTATCAAACAGGCCTGGTAGTAGCCAGTGTCTCCCTTGTATGTTCTGTGAGCAGAGCCAGATGTGACATAGACACATAGAACCTTCTGCCCCAGTGGGGCAGGCAGAAGCTTTTCTACTCATAGATTAGGATTGGCTGTGATTTGTCATGAGGCTTTAAAAACCTTTGCCTTCTGTCTTTGAAGGGTCATAAGGATACCAGGAAATTTGTATGAGGAGAGCACACATGACCAGAGCCAGTGTTCGGTTACACTGGATGGGTAGGCAGCCCGGCCAGTCACGCTCCTCTTCTGCATGTGGGTATGGCTTATCTAGAGAAGCACAAAATCTATGTCTCCTCTTGCTGGGCCAAGATGCCTTTTTTATTAGCTATCCATATATCTGGCTGTTGGCTTTACTATCTCATAGAATTAGCCTGTCAGTCCAGGAAAGCAATAGCAGACATCTAGCCCGAATTTATTAGCTAGAATCTGGGTCCTCAAATGGCTGCAACCCTTAAGAAGGTCTGCCTATCACTCAGTTAGGTTTTTTTTTCCCCCTTGGTGCAGAAAAGTGCCAACATTGTCACAAAGAAGCCATTGCCTGGGGTAGCTTCTTCTTCCATAAAATGTGTATGTGTGAGGGAGCAGGAGGTGGGGCTGGGGTGGACGGGGTCATTGGTATCCGAATCTGTCTGAACTTCAACTGGCTATTGAAAACTATGTGTAATGGGAGGCTATTCAGGCAGACCCCAGGAATCTGGATTTTTAGAAAGGTCTCCTGGGTGATTCTGGTAATCAGCCAGGACTGGGAGCCACTGGCCCCGTAATCTACCAGGTCCCTTTGGTCTGGAACATTCTAGAGTACAGAAGTCCAGATTCTGCAATAAACCATCTATGTAGAAAGCTGAAAAATAATTTCTTAATAACCCGGGAGAAGTTCCTCAATCAGAGGAAACTGTCTTGCCTTCCTATGCCATGAGGAAGCCTTTTGCCCGAGAAATCTCAATATTTTCTATTCCCCCACTGAACATTCGACATTGGGAGCCACAAGTACACCTTGACCTCTTGTGTTCAAGGTGTGGACCGCAGACTGGCCTCTTTGGCATCGCCTGGGAGCTTGGTAGAATTGCAGGCTCTGGAGGCCCACCCCAGACCTCCTGAATCAAACTTTCTACTGGGGTCCCAAGGTGACATATACACCCTGAAGTCTGAGAGAGTACTGGCTCAGATCACTGGCTCTCAACTCAGTTCTTTTGGAATCATCTGGAGAGTTAAAAAAAAAAATATATATATATATATAGAGAGAGAGAGAGAGAGAGAGAGAGATGGTCAAGTCTCAAAGTCCAGGGTATAAGGTTTATTTCAAATTCCCCCGGCTATTCTAGTGTGTGAGAAAGCAACGACTTTCAGCAGTAACTGATTTCAAAAAATAATAATAAGCTTTTCTTTAAGGAGGAGGGTTTAACAAGGGGTTCTGTGAACCATCACTGATTTGGTTTTTTTCCTTCTTTAAACTGATGAGATGGTTTGGGGGTGTGAGTGAAGCAAAGAACAGGGATAGCTCAGAAGCCCTCGGATGAAAGCAGGAGGAAGGAGGAGCAGAAGACGTTGGGATGTGAACTGTCTTGATGTATTTCATTTCTTTTGGAGCCCATGTGCATGGACCAGCACTTTCTAGAACAGCACTGCTTTCTCCCTTGCCTTGCAGAGAAACACTCCCAAAGTAATGGCCACCTGAGAATAAGTCCCCATGACATCGATACCTCTCTCTCCATCACAGAAAATTGCTTCTTACACTCCCATGCTCTAGTTTAAGCATATTCTTCGTTCTGTCAGAGGCAAAGTGTATGTTGCGTGGTTAGTGAGACGTAACAACGGGGTGGTTTGGAAAATCAACAGAAGGTTGTATGTAAAACCTTGATCCCGTGAATGTCTCCTACGCCTGATTCTCAGCACATCAAACCTCTGCCAGAGCTCCGGCCCACCCCTGAGTCAGGCCCAACTGTCCCCAGCCGGCAAGAGATGGCACCCATCCTCCCATGGAGGGATGGCAGGGGCCTGGGGGTAGGTCCAAGCACTTGGCTCTGACTTCGGTGTGGACACAGTTTTCTGCCGTGTTTTCGAGCTCGTCTCACTGCTCTGCACTCAGAGCAACAGTACTGGGAGTGAAGACGGGTGAGACCGAGCGTGTGAGACAGCCGCTCACAACACCCTTCGGGGCCTTTCCCCCAGTGTGCCGGCTGCGTGGCCTGCCCCACAGCTTGCCTCTGGCTTCTCGAGCCCCCCACCCCCACCCTCGCAGGCCTCCCCGTGAGGCTACACCTCTCCCCTAGCTTTGCCCCAGGGGCAGTGAGGGGATGCGGGCTGCATTCTCCAGGGCTTCTGACTAACCCGGAGTAAAATGTTAGGC
Source organism: Ursus americanus (assembly GCF_024610735.1). Lineage (NCBI taxonomy): Eukaryota > Metazoa > Chordata > Mammalia > Carnivora > Ursidae > Ursus > Ursus americanus. The sequence continues at coordinate 69,193,602 of NC_142136.1, forward strand.
TCAGAAAAGCCTCAGCAATAAAAATAGCTTTGGGAAGGTGGCAGCTTCGATTCTTTGTGCTTCGGGTGGCTGAGAGCTGTTTCCACACCACTCACTGGGAGGCTTTTAGAAACAGCATTTGAAACACCAAAGAAAAAGCACAGATTTAGGAGAGCATCCTGGGACGCTTTAATCGGAAAACGGTTCCACCTCGTTCTATTTCCTTGACCACCTCTCTTTTGGAGGAGCCATACTTTACTCTGAGTCGGGGACCCCGCTATTTCATTGATACTGGGATGAGGCATATGGGGGAGAAGGGCCATAGCCCTGCGGACCTCCCTTGGGCTGGGCCTCTCACCTAACCTGAGTCGGAGAAACTAGGCTGGACTGATTGTCCAGGTCACTGTGTCTGGGGGCTGCCCTGCCCCCCCCCCCAGGCCTCGGTGTGGTCCTGAGGAAGGTTCCCTGCCTCTGGCTCTAGAGGTCCCTCTGCAAATGAGGGGCGAGGCCCAGATAATATCTAAGAATGCTCTCACTGTTCATGATGTTGTGCCTTTTTTTTTTTTTAATGTACAGCCCAGGAAAAGGAAAAAGAAAAAAAAATGCTGGTGTGAGTGTAAGATGCCATTTCAGGACAAGAAATAGTATTTTGGGTGAATCTAAGGGAGTAATTTTGTAAAGTTTCAGACAGAAGCGACAAAAAAACCCCGACCGTATCCAAATAGAGTGCCCAGAAAGGCTTGGCATGGCCACAGAGAGAGGAGGCTTGCCCTGGAATCTTCCGCAGAAAGCAGGAGCAGCAGCTCAAGGGGCGAACCAGCTGGAGCCCAGACGGTGGTTATCAGAGCGTCCCCTGACGGCTGCCTCTCCCCGACCAGAAGCCCAAAGGAAACGTGTTTGGCTCCAAACACCAATGACAGTGAAGAGGAGAGAGACAGAGACAGAGAAGGAAAGAGACAGAGACAGACAGAGGGAGAGAGGGATTCTGAAAACAAGTCTACATTTTATTCATGTTTACTGAGCGCCTACCACATCCTAGACACTCCGCTAGATCCTGGGGCAACGGACATCCTAATTTTAACAGCTAAGGCTCAACTCGCGACGTTCATAATAGTAGTCTCCTGTATGAACATCTACTGGGAACCTGCAACCATACTGTCCGGGTACACGTTACTTCACTTCGTCCCCACGACAAAGCCACGACCCAAGCCACACTCGACAGTGGATCAGCAGACCTGGGAACATGGACATTAGAGCCGGACCACCAGGGTTCAAATCCTCCCTTGGCCACTTATTAGCTGTGTGACCTTGGATGTAATCTCTCCGTGGCTCAGTTTCTTCATCTATAAAATAGGAACAGACAATAGTGTCTACCTTATAAAATTGGTGTGAAGATTAAATTAGTTACTATATATTAAGCACCTAGAAAAGTGATTGGCATACAGTCAGTGCCATATAAATGTTAGCTGTTATTATCACCATCCCTGATCTCCTGATGAGGAAAGAGGCCATGGCCAGTGGAGCTGGGCTCAGAGTCAGGGCTCCCTTAAACATCACATTGCAATACCTCTAGCCAGGCTTATTCTCAAAGGGTTTGTGATTTGGGGTTATCATCAGTATTACCTCTCCTAGAAGTGTGTGCAGAGTTTGCTGATCCCCTTGGGCCACCAACAGGTAACTTGTCTGAATGGGTTCCATAGTGTGGGCTGTGGACAGACACAACAGCTCACCAAGTTGAGTGGCCGGAGCTGGAGCTATTGTCCAGGCTGGCCGAGCAGTGGAAATCACAGCATTGCTGCATCTGTGGGCCACTCAAGACAGCTAGGACCTCCACAACCCAGGCTTCTGTGCCAGCTTTCCAGAATCTTCCTTATGTTCTCCTGGGAATGATGTTTGTGACCTCCAGGTCTCAAAAATGTTATTTGTACAAATGATTTTGGAAGTACTGACACCTGGGTCAAACTCCCCGGGATTTTAATTTAGCTGGCCTGGGCTATGGCCTGGGCATCAACATTTTTTCTAAGTTCTCCAAATGATTCTAATGGGCAGCAGAGTTTGAGAACCACTGACCTCAGCAGTCCTCCGAGACAGCAGCTGTGACTGTGTCCCCAGTCCCCATCCTCTCCTTCCTAACCTCCAGCAGGGTTAGCTGGCTCATGGAGCCCAGCCAAATACTACATTTCTAGCCCTTCTGACAGCAAGATAGGGCTGAGTGGTTATTTCTGTGACGGAGGCATGCCTCTCCCAGGTCATCACTACCTCTCTCTTGCCCCCCGCTTCCCCAGGCTGGAGACGGACACAGAACAGGGGCTCTCTCTAGATGATAGAGCAATGGTGTAGATGAGCCTGCACCCCAGGACAGCCCAAGGAGGGCTCGCCTGCCTGCCCTGGATCGCCCACCTAGCTTTGGGCTATTAAATGAGAGAAAAATGCAATCCCATCTGTTTGAGCCTTTGTAATTTTAGGTCTCTTTCTTAAAGCAGGTAAGCCTATTTTCCAGGTTCTTTTCCTGCCTGATTGCTTTAAAGGAGGGATGAATGCCAAGTCACCTGAGGAGATTTCAATATACAGATGTCCAGGACCCATCTCAGATCCAGCAAATCAACATGCCTGGGGGTAGGACAAGGCATCTGCACTTTTAGGGGAGAGGGGTTGTTGTTTTGTTTGCTTGCTCTTAAGTTATTCATTCACTGCTAGTGACAGAATGAAATTAAATAATTTTGACGCAATAGATTTGATAGAGACTCAAAGAACCAATTAGCCACACGCATAGCAAATGAAATGCCAATAGGCTAATCACTAAGAGAGATCAGGAGGAAATGGTAGTTTTGTCGGCTCACTGTCTGCCTTGCTGCTCTCCTTTTTAAAGTTATTTACGGAGCATATACTATGTGGGCTTCTTTTTTTTTTTTATAAGGCTTATTTTCTTGAGGGCAGTTTTAGGGTTATAGAAAACTTGAAAGGGAAGCACAGAGATTTCCCTATAGCCGTGCCCCCCCACACACACATGCAGAGCCTCCCCATTATCCGCATCCCCTACCACAGTGGTACATTTGTTCTAATTGACAAACCTGCATTCACACGTCATCATCGCCCACACTCTATCGTTGACGTTAGGGTTCGCTCTTGGGGTGGCACATTCTACGGGTCTGGACAAATGTGGAAGGGCATGCATCCACCCTGGGAGAATTAGAGTGAGTATTCTCACTGCCCTAAGATCCTCTCTGCTCCACCTCTGCCTCCCTCCCTCCCCACCTCCTACAACCCTTGGCAACCATGGATGATTTTACTGTCTCCATAGTCATGCCTTTTCCAGAATGTCATATAGTTGGGATCACACAGTATGTAGGCTTCTCACACTGGCTTCTTTCACTTGACAATAGGCATGTAAGTTTCCTGCATGACTTCCTGTGGCTTGATCGCTCATTTCTGTTTATTGCTAAATAGTATTCTGTGGTGTAGATGTACATAGTTTATTCATTTAGCTACTGAAGAACGTTCTGATTGCTTCTAAGTTCTTGGCCATTATGAGTATGCTGCTGTCAACATCCTTGTGCAGGTTTTTGTGTGGACAGAACTCTCCAACGCATTTGGGTAAATAACAAGGAATGGGATTTCTGGATCAGACATGTGTAGCTTTTAAAGCTCTACACGTGAGTCGACTGCCCACCCTGGTGAGGACCCTGTACGGGCAACAGCCAAGACAGTTTGCTCTGCTGATCAGACACCCCGGAGCCCAAGGCCATTGGGGGTCTGTGATCGGGTGGGAGAGATGCTGTGCTGAGTGAACCCTGGGCTGCGTACACCCTTCCTCCCTGCCCTGTCCCCAACAACCCCTTGCATGGCACTGGACCCAGGAAGGGAGCACAGGGGTGTTTACCAATTGATTTCGGTGAGCCACAAGCAGACAGAGAGGGGCAAGTGAGAGGCCTCCCTGTCCTCACTCTTCCAGCGCAGAACATAGTTGGCAAAGCAACTTATTCTCAAAAGGTCGATATTTTAAATCAAAAAGGGGGGCTTGCAACATGCATATTTACAAATGTCCTTTTTGTGTGAAAGGTTGCCATGGAGATCTATGCCTGTGACACCAATTTATGGCCTAAGAGCACCATCAGCCCCCTCGTACGAAGCCAGGTAGCCCGCTGGGCCCATCCTGCTGCAGCTGCTGGTTCTGGGTGGCACCTGTGGGTGTCTGGGGACAACAGGGGAGGGTGGCTTCAACATGGAAATTCTTCCAGGACTGAAGATGCTACGTTCTCTTCCAAAACGGCTAATTAGGCAAGGCAAGCAGCATCTGTCTCCCTGAGACCAAATCCTTTTCATTTCAAAGGCTTCACATATGTGAGCCCCCCCCCCCCCCCAATGAATCTGGCTTTGGCTGGCAGGACTTGGCCTTCAAAGTGCACAAACTCAGTTCACCCTCCAGACTCCAGACAAGCGAGAGGAGCTCCCAGAGCTTTCATCCAGTGTCCAGGTCTGCTCCTAAAAGCAGCCCGGTTCCCAAGACCACTGCATTGCTCCTGCTTTGCAGGGGGCAGCCACCATGCTCATAATTGCACCTCTAACTGAACGGAGCCCTTTTCCAAACTGTGAAGACTTACACCAAGCTCTTCCTCCACTGCCACTTCGGAAACTCCGGTGCCAAAAACAGAAACAGTAGTAAAACTGGCACAGTGCAGAATGGCATCAAAGAAGCCGGTATCGCCTTGTACTCTATGGGAATGTTTCCTACACTCTGAAGTCCGGGGTACCTGCTTTCCAAGTGGAGGGTGGAGTTTTTCTGAGTCCTGACTGAGCATGCAGAAGCGACCCTTGCCTTGTGGTTCTTGAGGATAAGGACTCGGACTTCTATTTTGCTCATTTCATACTGGACACTGATTGGCTGATATAGTCAGAGACATACGGCTTGACCTCTGGGTCAACTTCCTCCCTTCTGAGATTGTGATCTGGTGTCTCAGTATCCTAGAAGACGTGCCTTCTCTCCATCCACAAAGTGTCCCCTCTGCTCTGAAGTGTGGACTGCTCTCAGGACACAGGGTGGCATGGCCAAGAGACCACTCTGGGGACTATGCCCTCAGGGCTTTCAATGCCTGTTTCTTGAAGCGTTGTATAAAAGCTCTTCCTGCCTTCTTTTCAAAACAGAAATTAAAGTAGCTCAAGAGGTGTGTGAGTTGACAACTCGCAGGGAACACTGAACTTATCCGAAGAGAATTGGTGAACAAGTGCCTGGAAAGACTCCTTCACTCCACCCCTGCTCCCCCCTACCCTTCCCTACTTGATATTCTAACCTGGCCCGAGTGTTTTATTTGACCAAGCCCTCAACTGTTGCTGAGGACGATGCTAAAGCCCACTGAAACTTCTTCAAACGTGCTTCCCCTGTGTGCATGAGAAATGCAGACCAGTCGAGCACCTTCTCAGGTAATGAAGACCAGAAAGGAGAGGATCCCTGAGGTGAGCTTGAATGCGGAGGGCAACTCAACAGCTGCCCCTTCATTCTTCATCCTAATTCAGGAGGGAACAAGGCTAAATCTAAAAGAAAGACACAAGGGCCACTTGGAAGCGCCTTTGAATGGTGGGCCATGGTTTTCAGCCCTCCGCCCCAGGAACTGGGTGCAGAGGCTTTGCCCTCGCTAATTTTCTGCACCTCATTTTCTGCTTCCTAGAAAGTTTCTCTGTCCCTGCAGCAGTTTCTAATCACGTCCCTGAATTAGCCCATGATTCATTGTCATTTTCATTTTCCAAACGAGCAGCCATTCTTTTTGACTCTATGTAATACCCTGCCAGGAAATTCCTTAGCTCTCTGTGCCCATGGCTAACCCAGATCCCACTGGTGGTATCCTGCTCAGGGGCCTGATGGGCCCAGGCACAGTCTGAGCGGCTGTCCTGTGGGGAGGATTGAAGAGGGTGATGGGTGGTCAGCAGAGGGTAGAGAAACCACAAGAGCTCTGGGAGCTGATGGGCGGGGACCCAGATCTAGGCTCCACCACTTGCCACGTGTGTGACCTCTCTAAATCTCAGTTTCCTCTCTATGAAGTGGGCACAGCAATAGTTCCTATCTCATAGGGGTCTGATGAAGATTAAATAAGATACCAACCACACAGACAGTGACCAACACAGTTCCAGTTTTAGTATAATGCTATTATTGCTCATTAGTTGTTAATAGCATTCAGGACCACAGAATTTATTTATCAAAATTTGTCAGTCATGATATACTATTACCATTGGTCCTTCGGCAACCCTCTCCCCTTGCTTCCCCACCCCAGAGCCCCCATTTTTATCTACCGTATTTATCCATTCCTTCATTTTGTTTTCTATTGCTGTTGTTTTATCCCTTCTATATGCACCTAAATAATAGGTTGCTTAGTTAAACTTTGTTTTTGAACTTTATAAGAAGAAAAGTATGCTCTATGTAGTTTCTGGGTCTTGCTTTTTTCACTCAAGGTTACCAGCCAACGCTACACCAATTGTGGCCAACATTCGCCCTGCTGATGCATATGACTGTGGTTCATTAATATTTTTATGGTTGTACAATATTCTCTTATATAAATCTACATGTTTATATATCTCTTATATAAATCTATATGTGTTTACTATACATATTCGTTCTTCTATTCATGGACTATTTGGGGGGTCTTTGGTAAACAGCTTTATTGAGATATAATTCATGCATCACACAAGTCACCTATTTAAAACATACACTGATGGTTTTTAGTTTATTCACAAAGTTGTGTGACCATCACAACCGTCAATTTTAGAACATTTGCATTACACTGAGAGGAAACTTTGGATACCCGTTAGTAGTTGCTTACTAGTCTCTGCAATCCCCCCAGCCCCTGACAACCCCTAATCTACTTTCTGCTTCTAGACATCAGCCTATACTGATCATAGCATATACATGGAGTCATAGAATATGTGGCCTTTCGTGTCTGGCTTCTTTCATTTAGCAAAATGTTTTCAAGGTTCATCTATGTCATAGCCTGCATCAGTACTTCATTTTATTGCCAAATAATATTCCATATTTTATTTATCTATTCATTAGTTTGTGGGCATTTGGGTTGTTAATAGCTTTTCGCTGTTGCGAAGTGTTTTATGAACGTCATACCACATTATTTCCTGGGCACATGTGCAAGAGTCTCTCTGGGGTATATTCTTGGGGTGGAGCTGTTGAAATACAGGCAAGGCAAATGTTCAACACCGACAGATAATGCCAAATGGCTTCCCATTTATTGTAACAGCAAATCCCTCACTAGCAAAATAAAAGAGACCGTTGACCCACATCCTTGCTGACATTTGGCATCATCAGAATTTCTAGTTTTCAAAAAAACCATTTTATTTTATTTTGTTTTTGGCAAACCACCACTCTGTGTTTGACTCATTGCCTGATAATAAGATACTAATGGAGATTCAGACAGAAACAGCCACCTGCCCATGTCTCCTTCCGTAATTAGCAGTACTCTTCTGTAATTGTTCTAGCTTTTACTCCCTGACCCAGAATTCTGATGTTATTGTGGATACTAATGTTCTTCCTTCCCAGATGGGCTCTCTGCTCCGTCTACTGGCTGGTCTCAGAGTCCCACTCTACCTCTCTCCTTGCAGAAAGCAGACATAGGCTGTCCTGTGTCTTTGGTCCTGGTGACAACCACACTCCCACCCTGCCTCACCCACAATACAAACAGATACATTCATACCCTGGGCCTCTGGCTGCATCCAGACGAAAGGATGACAGTGCAGGAAGCCAATTCCATGACTTCGGACCCAAAGAGGAAAACCCTGCTCTTCACTGGCAAAGGCTCATCCCATGAATGCTGGGAAAGGAGGGAACCCTCAGGTTTGCTCTCCTCCAGTTACTCATCACTGTCCTTTGTCCAGTCCTCTGCTGTCCAGATGCCCCTGGAGGAAGGACGTGCCATGCTGCCGTGTACAGTCAGCAGATGCCCTCCAACTCTCAGCTCTTTCAGGGAGGCCTCCTCGGCAGAGGGCCACCTGGCCTCCATCTTGCTCACATCCAGTGACTGAGTGAGGGCAGGTTCTAACAGCCTGGCTGTTTTGGCCTGAGCTCCCTCAGATCAGTCAAAGTTTTACTGGGCCTGCATCACTGTTCTTTTGACTAATCCTGCTATCTCTGGATCCCTCTCATATATGTACCTCCAAAGCATTTCCATGTCTGTTTCTGGAGAACCTATTTTTGTGTGACCATATTATTCACCACTTAGCCAGCTCAAGTTGTTTGACATATGGTTATTTATAATTTTTTTTGCAAATATAAACAGAGCTGAAATTAATATCCCTGAAACTATGTTTTTCTCATATTCTAAGATAGGAAGTATCCTCAGAGTTAATCCCTAAAATGGACTGGCACATTTTAAAAGGTTAGGCCCATTTTAAGTCTTTAAATACCTATTGTCAAATTGCCCTTAGAACTGTTGAGCCAATTACAGCTCCCACCAAGTGTATGAGGGTTGTGATATTGTGATGTAATAAGAAATATATATTTTGGGGATGCCTGGGTGGCTCAGTCCGTTAAGAGTCTGCCTTCAGCTCAAGTCATGATCCCAGGGTCCTGGGATTGGGATAGAGCCCCGAATAGGGCTCCCTGCTCAGTGGAGAGCCTGCTTCTTCTTCTGCCTGCTGCTCCCCCTGCCTTGTTCTCTCTCTCTCTGACAAATAAATAAATAAAATCTTTAATATATGTGTATATATATGTCTTTATCCATACTTCCTAACACATAGCATCAAAAACCCTTATAATTTTCTATATAAGAGCTATGGTGATATCTTTTATTATAATATTTAATTTTGTTCCCAGTTCCTGAATTAGCTTCAAAGGGATAAAGGTGAAATGGGTGTATTTTGTTATTTATAACAAATTTCAACACCACCTGAGTTTATGTTAATGAAGTGGCTTTTGGAAAGACCAAGGGATGGGGCTGGTTGCAAGGGGAACCAATCTTGTGATTAGAGGGTTGGAGCTTTCAGCCTCACCCCTTGACCTTGGGAGACAGGAGGGGGAGTCGGAAGGGGAATCAATCACCAATGGACAATAATGTCATTAATCATGCCTCAGTAATGTAGCCTCCATAGAAATCCCTGAACTATGGGTCTGGAGAGCTTCCAGGCTGGTGAACACATGGAGGTTGTGAGCATGGTGCACCCACGTAAGGCACGGAGGCTCCGCATGTCTTCCCACAAGCCCTGCCCTATGCATCTGTACCATGTGACTATTTCTGAGCTCTATCTGTCAAATGAGAAAAATAATACACCTGAGTGCTGAGTTTGATATCCTTTATTTTAGGGAAAACAATCCGGAGATTGGAGAAGTAGGTGCCTCACAGGCAGTGAAGCACTATTCCTGAGAGATTTGGGGCAAGTGTGAGTTTTATACGGAATTAGAGGAGGCCTTGCAGAAACAGGGCATGATTGGTGAGGAGGTCGGGGATTTCCAATAAGGCCAGCGAGATCTATTTTCTAGGGTCAAGTAAACTAGCTAAAGCTGAGTTGGAGGCTTGTGACTGGCGTATGACAGGACTCCTTGACAGGTATTTCCCATCAGTGCAGGGTGACTTAGGTTTAGGTGTGTGATGTGGGCTGGGCCACACGGCCTCCTTTTTGTGGGTCCTGATATACAACTTAACTTTATCACATTCTTTTATAATAAACTGGTAATCTAGTAAGTAAACTGTTTCATGAGTACTGTGAGCCATTCTGATGAATTAATCGAACCTAAGGAGTGGTCATGGGAACCTCCAGTTTATAGTTAATTGATCAGAACCCTGGGTGACAGCCTGGATTTGAGATTAGAATCTGCAGTGGGGGATGGGCAGTCACAGGGGACTGAGCCTTACCCTGTGGTGAGTACAGGTCGAAAGCTTCAGAATCGAGTTAGACCGTAGAACACCCAGCGGGTGTCACAGAATTGCTTGGAGTAGGAGAACTCCCACTTTAGATGAACCAGTAATGAAGTATTCAGTGAGTAGCTGGTAAAGGAAGTACACTTTTCATGTATAAGCTTGTAGGAGACGGTCTGTTTCTGAGTCCACGTTTTATGTTTGCAAAAGTTTTTTTCCCATATGTGTGAAGATGGATATATTATTTTTGTTTTAATTTTTGTTTCTTTGATTACTTAGGAAACTGAACCTTTATTTGTTTGTTTGTTTGTTTGTTTAATTAATCTTTATGCCCAACGTGGGGCTTGAACTCACGACCCTGAGATCAAGAGTTGCATGCTCTACCAACTGAGCCAGCCAGGCACCCCTAAACATTTTTTTAAAGGGAGAGAACAGCAATAAGAACAGATTTTTAATGTGCAATAAGAACAGATTTTTTTTTAAGATTTTATTTATTTGACAGAGAGAGACACAGCCAGAGAGGGAACACAAGCAGAGGGAGAGGGAGAAGCAGGCTCCCCACTGAGCAGGAAGCCTGATGAGGGGCTGGATCCCAGAACCCTGGGATCGTGACCTGAGCCGAAGGCAGATGCTTAAAGACTGAGCCACCCAGGCACCCAAAGAACAGATTTTTAAACAGCTCCGTTGACGTACTATAAACTGTATATACTTAAAGTGCAAAATTAGGTGAGTTTTTTATTGGCATAAAGCTGTTGATAAAAGTTTCTAATAATCCTTCCAATTTCATTGGTGTTGGTTGTGACCTCTCCTTTTTCATTCATAATTTTATTAATTTGGGTCCTTTCTCTATTCTTTTGGATAAGTCTTGCCAGTGGTCTGTCAATTTTATTGATTCTCTCAAAGAACCAGCTTCTAGTTCTGTTGATCTGCTCTACTGTACTCCTGGTTTCTAATTCATTGATTTCTGCTCTAATCTCGGTCAACTGCTTCCTTGTGCGTGGATTAGGCCTGTCCCTCTGTTGCTGCTCCAGCTTCTTGAGGTGAGAATATAAAAACGCATTTTAGATGTTTCTATTCTTTTGAGTGAGGCTTGGATGGCTATGTATTTCCCCCTTAGGACTGCCTTTGCAGTGTGTTTTCATTCTCGTTGGTCTCCATAAATTGTTTAAATTGATTTTTGATTTCCTGGTTTACCAAATCATTCCTGAGCAGGATGGTTCTTAGTCTCCAAGTGTTTGAGTTTCTTCCAAATTTTTCCTTGTGGTTGAGTTCCAATTTCAAAGTGTTGTGGTCTGAGAATATGCAGGGAATAATTTCAGTCTTTTGGTATCGGTTGAGACCTGTTTTGTGTCCCAGAACATGGTCTATTCTTGAGAATGTTCATGGGCATTAGAATATTAAGCAATCGGGAAGAGATGGAGGCCTTCCTGGAAACCTATAAACTACCAAGACTGAAACAGGAAGAAATTGATTTTTTAAACAGGCCAATTAATTATGAAGAGATTGAAACAGTGATAAACAACCTTCCAAAAAACAAAACTCCAGGCCCGGATGGTTTTCCTGGGGAATTCTACCAAACATTCAAAGAAGAAATAATACCTATTCTCCTAAAGCTATTTCAGGAAATAGAAACAGAAGGAAAGCTATCAAACTCATTCTATGAGGCCAATATTACCTTGATCCCCAAACCAGGCAAAGACCCCACCAAAAAGGAGAATTACAGACTGATTTCCCTAATGAATATGGATGCCAAAATCCTCAACAAGATCCTGGCTAATAGAATCCAACAGTACATTAAAAGGATTATCCATCACGACCAAGTGGGGTTCATCCCTGGGATGCAAGGGTGGTTCAACATTCGCAAATCAATCAGTATCATAGGTTTTATCCAGAAAGAAAAATTCAAAAATTATATGATTCTCTCAATAGATGCAGAAAAAGCATTTGACAAAATACAGCATCCTTTCCTGATTAAAACCCTTCAGAGTGTAGGGATAGAGGGTACATTCCTCAATCTCATAAAAACCTTCTATGAAAAGCCTACAGCAAATATCATTCTCAATGGGGAAAAGCTAGAAGCCTTTCCCTTAAGATCAGGAACATGACAAGGATGCCCACTCTCGTCACTATTATTTAACATAGTACTAGAAGTCCTTGCAACAGCAATCAGAAAACAGAAAGGGATAAAAGGTATCCAAATCAGCAAAGAAGAAGTCAAAATGTCTCTCTTCACAGATGACATGATACTCTATATGGAAAACCCAAAAGAATCCACTCCCAAACTATTAGAAGTTGTAGAGCAATTCAGTAATGTGGTGGGATACAAAATCAATGCTCAGAAATCAGTTGCATTTCTATACACAAATAATGAGAGTGAAGAAAGAGAAATTAGGGAATCCATCCCATTTACAATAGCACCAAAAACCATACGTTACCTTGGAATTAACTTAACCAGAGACGTAAAGGATCTATATTCTAGAAATTATAAATCACTCTTGAAAGACAGTGAGGAAGACACAAAAAGATGGAAAAATATTCCATGCTCATGGATCGGAAGAATTAACATAGTTAAAATGTCCATGCTACCCAGAGCAATCTACACTTTCAATGCTATCCCGATCCAAATACCGAGGACATTTTTCAAAGAACTGGAACAAATAGTCCTTAAATTTGTATGGAACCAGAAAAGGCCCCGAATCGCCAAGGAACTGTTGAAAAGGAAAAACAAAGCTGGGGGCATCACAATGCCGGATTTCGAGCTGTACTCCAAAGCTGTGATCACAAAGACAGCATGGTACTGGCACAAAAACAGACACATAGACCAATGGAACAGAATAGAGAACCCAGAAATGGACCCTCGGCTCTTTGGGCAACTAATCTTTGATAAAGCAGGAAAAAACATCCGGTGGAAAAAAGACAGTCTCTTCAATAAATGGTGCTGGGAAAATTGGACAGCTACATGCAAAAGAATGAAACTTGACCACTATCTCACACCATACACAAAGATAAACTCCAAATGGATGAAAGACCTCGATGTGAGGCAGGAATCCATCAAAATTCTAGAGGAGAACATGGGCAGCAACCTCTACGACATTGGCCAAAGCAACCTTTTTCATGACACATCTCCAAAGGCAAGAGGAACAAAAGATAAAATGAACTTGTGGGACTTCATCAAGATAAAAATCTTCTTCACAGCCAAGGAAACAGTCAAAAAAACTAAGAGGCAGCCCACAGAATGGGAGAATATATTTGCAAATGATGCTACAGATAAAAGACTGGTATCCAAGATCTACAAAGAACTTCTCAAACTCAATACACGAGAAACAAGTAAACAAATCATAAAATGGACAGAAGATATGAACAGACACTTTTCCAATGAAGACATACACATGGCTAACAGACACATGAAAAAATGTTCAAAATCATTAGCCATCAGGGAAATTCAAATCAAAACCACACTGAGATACCACCTTATGCCACTTAGAATGGCAAAAATTGACAAGGCAAGAAACAACAATTGCTGGAGAGGATGTGGAGAAAGGGGATCCCTCCTACATTATTGGTGGGAATGCAAGTTGGTACAGCCACTCTGGAAAACAGTGTGGAGGTCCCTTAAAAAGTTTAATATTGAGCTACCCTATGACCCAGCCATTGCACTACTGGGTATATACCCCAAAGATACAGATGTAGTGAATAGAAGGGCCATATGCACCCCAATGTTCATAGCAGCATTGTCCACAATACCTAAATCGTGGAAGGAGCCGAGATGCCCTTCAACAGATGACTGGATTAAGAAGTTGTGGTCCATATATACAATGCAATATTACTCAGCTATCAGAAAGAACGATTTCTCAACATTTGCTGCAACAGAGATGGCACTGGAGGAGATAATGCTAAGTGAAATAAGTCAAGCAAGGAAAGACAATTATCATATGATTTCTCTCATCTATGGAACATAAGAACTAGGAAGATTGGTAGGGGAAGAAAGGGATAAAGAAAGGGGGGTAATCAGAAGGGGGAATGAAACATGAGAGACTATGGACTCTGAGAAACAAACTGAGGGCTTCAGGAGGGAGGGGGATGGGGGAATGGGATAGGCTGGTGATGGGTAGTAAGGAGGGCACGTATTGCACGGTGCACTGGGTGTTATACGCAACTAATGAATCATTGAACTTTACATCAGAAACCAGGGATGTACTGTATGGTGACTAACATAATATAATTAAAAAAACATTAAAAAAATTAAGTGAGTTTTGACATATGGATACACCCCTGAAACCACCACTGTAATCAAGGTAATGAACATATCTGTGACCCCCTAAAGTTTCCCCCAGCCCTTTTGTGATGCCACACTCTCATTTCCCCACTCCCACCCCACCCACCACTCCCCAGATAACCAATGAGCTTCCTGTCACTAAAGACTAATTTCCGTTTTCATGTATTTTATATAAAAGAAATTTAGTATGAACTACTCTTGTCTTGCTTCCTTCACTACACATAAATGTTTTGAAATTCATCCATTTGTTGCATAAACCAGTAATTCTATTCATTTGTTACTGCTGAGTAGTATTCCATTATATAGATGTGCCATCATTTGTTTATCCATTTATCTCCTGATGAACGTGTCGTTGTTTCCACTTTTTGGCTCTTACTAATAAAGCTAATATAAACATTCATGTTCCAAAATGTGCATGGGCATATGATTTCATTCCCCTTGGGCACATAGCGTGGCATGGCTGTGTCACATGGCTTTAGTTATTTCAGGTGGTAAGATCAATCTGGTCCCCATTATTCTATCTTGAACAGAAGCCTATTTGAGCATTTTTCAGAAAACATTTTTTTTTTGAGAGAGAGAGTGCAAGCAGGGAAGGGGGGAAAGGGGAGAAGCAAAGGAAGAAAGAGAACCTTAAGCAGGCTTCATGCCCAACACAGAGCATGATGCGGAGCTTGCTCTCACAACCCTGAGATCATGACCTGAGCCGAAAGCAAGAGTCAGATGCTTAACCAATGGAGCCATCCAGACGTCCTTCAAAATACATGTCTTTAAGACAGGCAAATTGAAGGTGGGGTACCTTGACTCTTGCTGAACACTTAAAAATGTTTACATTTATATTTCATCTTTTTCTTTGCATCCCACAAGGAATTTAATTCCTCTCCTTCTCATGCGAAGATATTCAGCTATGGCCTTTGCGAAGGACTAGTAGGGCCATTCCCCTTGAGTAGCCGCCATCAGCTTCTGGGATTTTACAGTCTAGGGGTGGGAACTGAGGTATGCCAGGCTGGACGCTTCAGGCAGGCCTCCCAGGATCTCCACGCTAGACTGCGTGAGAACATTGTGGGACATGGAGGGGCAGCCCTGACTGAAACCAGCTCTGAGCCTGTGGTGGGGTAGCCTGACTTCTGCCCTTGAGACTGTTTTAGATATACAAGTACATAAGAGAAGCTAAAGAAAGTGTCCGGGGTCTACTTGTGGGCCTGGCAACTGACTGGTGGCAATTCCAAGATGCCTGGATTCCAAGACGTACTATCGATTCTGCTATTACTTTGGGCCTTTGTCACTCCCTTCCCCTTCAATGAATTTTTAATCAATGGGCGAAGGACGTAAGTGACTTCCACAAACCAACCAGGGACTTTGTCTTGTGGGCTTGATTTCCAAGGTCCATCAACCGGATCCTACTGACATCTACAGAATACTTCATCTAACGACCTCAGAATACACATTCTCTCAAGCTTGTGTGCAACATTTATCAAGATAGACTACCTTCAGGGCCATAAAACACATCTTAACAAATTTAAAAGAATGTAAAGCATACAAAGCTTGCTCTTAGACCACAGTGGAATTAAACTAGAAATCAATAACATAAAAATAGCTGGAAAACCCTCAAATAGTTGGTGATTAAACAACACACATCTAAATATCACAGGGATCAAAGAAGAACTCTAAAGAGAAATTTAAAAATATTCTGAGCTAAATGAAAATACAATCTATCAAAATGTGTAGATGCAGTGAAAGCAGTGCTTATAAGGAAACAAAGTATTGAATGCCTATACTGGAAAATAGGAAAGTTCTAAATTAATAATATAAGTTTCTACCTTAGAAAACTAGAGAAAGAAGAGCAATATATACTTAAAGCAGAAGAAGAGAAAAAATACAAATTAGAGCAGATTTATTGAAATTGAAAACAGAATTAATAGAAATAAAAGCTGGTTCTTTGAAAAATCAGTGAAAGTACTCATATCAGAGATGAAATAGAGGTCATCACTACTGATCCATGGACAACTATTAGAATGGTGAAAATCCAAAAATCTGACAATACCAATTGGAGCAACAAGGAATTCTCCTTCACTGCTAGTGGGAATGCAAAATGGAACAGCCACTTTGGAAAGCAGTTTCTTACAAAGCAAAGCGTAGTCTTATTGTACAATCCAGCAATCATGCCCCTTTGTATTTACCCAATATGGTTGAAAACATAACTATACAAAAACCTACATGCAAATGTTTATGGCAGCTTTATTCATAGTTACCAAAAACTAGAGGCAACCAAATATCTTTCAATAAATGAATGGATAAGCAAACTGCCACATACTTACAACGGAATAATATTCAGCGATTAAAAAAAATGAGTTATCAAGTCACAAAAAGACATGGAGGAAACTTATATGTATATTACTAAGTGAAAGAAGCCCATCTAGAATGGCTATATTTTGTGTGATTCCAACTATATACAGCATTCTGGAAAAGGCCAAACTATAGAGATAGTAAAAAGATCGGTGGTTTCCAGGGATTAGGGGGAGGCAGGAGGGGTGAGTAGGTGAAGCATAGATGATTTTTAGGGCTGTGAAACTATTCTGCATGATACTATATTGATGGATTCATGAGATTATGTATTTGTCAAAACCTATAGAATGTGTAACACCAAGAGTGAACCTTAATGTAAAATACGGAGTTTAGTTAAAAATAATGTATTGATACTGGTTCGTTAATTTTAACTATTAGTTACAATTAGAGTACCCCAGTAACACATGCTGTTAATAATAGCAGAAGCTGTGTGGGGGAGAGGGGTACAAGGGAACTCTATACTAGCTGCTCAATTGTTCTATAAATCTAACACTGTTCTTAAAAATAAAGTCTATTAATTTTTTTAAAGAAAAAAAATCCGGGTGAAAATAATAAAAACATTGAAGAAAATCAAAATACACATACACATAACAACAACAACAACAAAAAGTCTTTCTGCTTTCAAATTCTTAATCATGTTCTCCACAATCTTAAATCCCATGCTCATGGCTGCAGTCTGGCTATCCAACCAACCTAGCTCATGCCAGAATCCCATCTTGAAGAAGGTGGGTCCCAGCTGCATTCTACTCAAAGTTTCTCCAAATGCAGTCTGCATAAATTTTGTTAAAAATATAGAGCCCTGGACCCCAAGCCCAGACATTCTGATTCAAGAGGTCTTGGGAGGACTCTCTGATCTGCATTTTTAAAAAAGATTTTATTTATTTATGAGAGAGAGATAGCAAGCGAGAGAGAACATGAGCAGGAGGGAGAGGGAGAAGCAGACTCCCTGCTGAGCAGGGAGCCTGACTCGGGGTTTGATCCCAGGACCTTGGGATCACGACCTGAGCCAAAGGCAGACACTTAACCCACTGAGCCACCCAGGTGCCCCTCTAATCTGCATTTTAATTAAGATCCCTGAGGCACCCTTCGTAGGTTGCTTAAGTTGCTGAAGATGCTGTGTTGTGCTGGGATGCCCCCTCACCAGAGTGGTGTTACTCTCTTTTTGGTTTCAAGAAGGGAGATTCTGAAATCCCCTTGCCGTGTTCCCCTTGAAGACTGGCTCACCACACCTGCCTGAAAAGTCAGCAGATCCTTGTCTTTTGGGGAACTAAACCCCAGTCTTCCCCAACTGCTGGTGTTGCTGTGGTCCCATCCTGCTTTGTGTCCAAGCCTATGCAAATGATGGTATTTGGTGATGAGACTGATAATGCTAGAGAGGGTCAGGCAGGATCTGGACCCCAAACATCCATTCATTCATTCCACAAATATTTACCAAGTACCTCCTATGGACTTGGGACCATATGCTAAATAGGTACTGGGCATGTAGCAATGAACAGGACATAGCTCTTCCCCTCACGGAATCTAATCTACTGCATAAAGCAGACAATTAAGCGCTAAAATGTGAGGCATGTCTGGCAAAGAACATGCAGAGTGCTGTGGGCGTGCGTGCAGGGCACGCACTGATTCTGTGAGGCAGATGTTCTGGAGGGAATCTCAGTGGCAGGTGGTGGGCAGTATCCGTGCCAGGGGCGGGCAGAGAGCCTGTCGGGGGGGAGCCGTGACAGGTGGTATGGAGGAGCTTAGACAGTGGCATGCAGAGGGCCAGGAGGAGAAAGCCAGGGATGCTCCCGGAACAGGAGAGAGAATAGCGGCAGACGGACTGCTGAGGATGGGAGTAGACAGCCACGAGGACAGTTGGCATCCAAGGGGCTTGACAGCTGGTGACACAGCCTCTCACCCTCCAGGGAGAACAGAGATTAGACTTCAGTCCCTAGGGGAACTAGGAAATGGGGCCTGAGGGAGCCACGGAAAAGCTCTCATCACTGGGACACAAGGCAAGTGGTCATCACGAGGCCAAGGCAGAGCCTGGTTTCAAAGAACAAGGGCAGAGCAAGGCTGATGGTAGCAGGGCTAACTCCATGCTAAACTGAGGAGCTGGCCTAGAACCCCTAAAACAGTTCCTGACAGTGCCTGAATTGGTCACAGAGCCTGGGCCTGGCCAAGTTTGCAGATGGAAAACAACTATTACATCCATGTGGATGGTGGCGGAGGTGGAGAGGCTCTGGTTCACAGCCCTGCACACATGCTGGAGAGACCTCAGGGGAGCTAAAAAAAAGAAGACCCAGGCCTCGCAGATCCTGATTGAACTGACCTGGGGCCGGGGCCTGGGCACTGATATTTTCTTAATGTACTTTTTACGATTTATTCTGAAATCATTTCAAGTTTACAGAAAAGAGGCAAGAACAGCATAAAGAACTGCCCCATCCTCTTTACCCAGATCCCTTCAGTTATTAACATTCATCTTATTTGCTCTTATGTGAGCACTTGTGTATCTGTACCCTTTTTTAAAAAAAGATTTTGTTTATTCATTTGAGAGAGAGAGTGAGCACATGAGTGAGCGTGGAGGGGCAGAGGGAGAGGGAGAGGGAGAGAGAATCTGAAGCAGACACCGCACTGAATGCAGAGCCCAATGCGGGGCTTGAGCCCCAAACCGAGTTGGACACAACTGACTGAGCCACCCAGGAACCCCTGTCTGTACACTTTATTAATTATCATTCCTTTCCTGAACTATTTGACAGCCTTTCCTTGTGTATTTTCCAAAGCACAGCCGCCTCTCTACATAACTAGTATACAGCCTTCCAACAGCGAAGTCAACATTGGTTCAAAACAATGATCCATTCCAGAGACCTATTCGAATCTTCTCAATGGGTCTCATGGTGTTTCTTTTTTCTTTCTGGTCAAGAATCTAATGCAGAATCATATGTCATGTTTGATGGTCATGTCTCTTTAATCTCCTTCAATCTGAAACATTTCATCAGTCTTCCCTTATCTTTTGTGATCTTCATGATTTTGTTCAGTGGACCTAAACTGGGTCCATGAATGTTCCCTCATGACCAGACTCAGACATTACATGCTTGATGGGAATACCACAGAAGTGACACCTCATGCGTCTTGCACATCAGAGGACACACGACGTCCACCTGTCCCACAACTGGCAACATTAACCTGATCACCTGGTCAAGTTGAGGTCTGTCAGCCTCCTTCATTATAAAGGCACCATTTTCCCTTTACGCTTAATAAGTAACTTGTAGGAAGATAATCTGAGACTTATGCCAGAATCATGTTTCTCATCAAAGCTTAAACCTCCACCTACCACCCATTGATGCCTCTCACCCCAATTGACACCACCAGTAATGATTTCTGGGTTAATTAGGGCTCTTGAGAAACAGACACCAACACATGGTTAGATGTGCAAGAGATGTACTGGGACGCTCCTGTGAGGGTGAGTGGGAGAGGCCAGAGCCAGAGGAGGGGCTGAGAGAGGTCAGATCCAAATGGTTTAATCACAGTGGAGAAAAATGGGAAAGAAGGAAGGCTGGGGAGGAAAACAGCCTGTAGTACAGTTCTACGACAATTTTGGTAAAGCCACGGGACTCCTTCAGTCAGAGTTATCCCTCAGAAGACTCCCATGTGTCCTAGAGAAGGAGCCTGTCTTACTATCCCCACTTCTCACAGCTATTGACCAAAACACATGCCTTGGGAGAACTCGGCAGTGGGTATCAGAACACAGCACCTGGGGCCATAGGTCAGTTATGTTCTCTGCAGTCGGAAACCTGAGAGGACTGTTCATGGTCACTGGCATTGCCAAATGGTGATTTTCTAATTCTATCATTTCTTCTACATTTCTTGTTTGGCATTCTACTACAAGACAGAATGTTCCCCTTACCCCATTTATTTACTTATTTATTTATATCCACAAGGACTCATGTATTCTATTTTATTTGAAGGGTTTTAATCCAGCTCTATCATTATGTATTTTGATGATCAGATTTTTCTAGATTTGGCCAGTGAGAAGCCATTCAAGCTGGCTCCTAGATGCTCTTAACATGTCCTCACTATATTTCTTCACTTCTTAGACAAAATATTTCACACTTTCCTATTCTTTAAATGCCCTAGCCCTGGAATCAGCCATTTCTCCAATGATCTTGGGTCCCTGTTAGTATTTAGAAACCCAAATCTAGGTGGCTCATTGTGCTCATTGCTACTAAGGTGTCACTGTGTCATTACTTCTAAGCTCTCTTACTGTTCAGAGTTAGAAAACACACATGCTCACACATATCCATGGATACATACTTTAAAACCATGCATTCACACCAATATCTCTAATTTCCATTCAACATCTCAAGGTTCTTTCTAGGCTTCCTTCTCTCCATATTTGTGAGTCCTTTATCTAACAGTGAGAGTGGTAAACCTGGCTTCTGTAATCTTCAATCTATTCAATATTTGCCCAATCCCTCTCTATATAACCAATCTGTTGACCACACTGGCCACCTTCTTAGTTTTGACACCTCCTCAGCCCTGAACCCTGACACTTGTTCTTCAGCCCCTGCCTCTTTGTCCCTGACTGTGCCATTGTCTCCAAGGGAGGAAAAGGGAAGGGAAAGGGAAGGGAAGGGAGCAGAAGAGAGGGGAAGAAAGAAGTACCACAGGTAGTCGCTAAAATGTCCCAGGTGATGCAAATGAGTAGTCAGGGCAAAGAAGCAAAGTAGGAGAGAACAGGAAAGATACTAAACTTCAATAAAAACACTTCACATTTGTAGAAGGATTTAGAATTTACAAAGGTTTTTGTGTGTATTATCTTACTAAATTTTTGTAATCATCCCCTGAGGTAAGAAGTATACCCAGATGATGAAACAAAGGAAACAGAGAATTGCCCTAAGTAGAATAATTCTGAAAGTTACCTAAAGAGAGAGTCAGACAACCTTGGGATCAGAAGACCTAGATTTAAGCCCATAATGTTTTATATTATGCTTTAACTACATTTTCTTTAAATTGGGTGTGTGAAGCCTTTGTGAGTTGAGAAAAGAAAGATCTTTTTTTAAAGTAGAATCTTTATCAGAGTTCTAAAAATCACATCAAAGAGGAAGTCATCTGTTCTATATAGTGTCAAGACCAAGTTCACTCCAGCCACTGGTTAATGATATAACAGGTGTGAATGTCTAGGCAACATGCTTACTGGCAGACTGACCAACTTCAAATACAATAATTCATAGGTCACATGGAAGGGAAAATGTCCCATCCCTGATACAGTTGAATAGTAGGGCTTCAAGCACACTGTATTATCAAATAGTTAGGACATACCATAGGAAAGCAAGTTCTATATATATTTCTCACAGAAATGGTGTGACTTGATTAATGTCCTCTAAGACTGTTGACTTCTCTTTCTACCAAACAAATAAGCTTCTTTTGGTTTTCTGGGTCACTTGCCTCTCGACCATTCCAGGTCATACCCCTCAGGGTTAGAAGATAAAGAAGTTGGAAAGAAAATCATTTTAGAAAACTGATGTTAGAAATAAAAATGTATGAATATGGCTTATGTATGTCACAAGCAAGTATTCTTGCCTGTGAATGTTCTAATTTATAGACCTTGTAAGGCCCTTTGGAAAATTCCAGCAGAAATGTCTGTTCTGAGTGCTGATTCCCTAAGGAGTCTTGCTGCTGTTACATATATTTTAAAATGGCATCCCCGGGGTGCCTGGGTGGCTCAGTTGTTAGGCGTCTGCCTTCGGCTCAGGGCGTGATCCCAGAGTCCTGGGATCAAGCCCCACATCAGGCTCCTCCGCTGGGAGCCTGCTTCTTCCTCTCCCACTCCGCCTGCCTGTCTTCCCTCTCTCGCTGGCTGTCTCTCTCTCTGTCAAATGAATAAATAAAATCTTTAAAAAAATAAAATAAAATAAAATGGCATCCCCAATATTTATCTTCTACCTCATTGGATTAAAAACTCACTAATTAGGCCCCCTTAAAGATGCTATGAATGAAACTAAAATATGAACATTTTAGGAAGATAACCAACTCTGTGAAAATGAAATTACAACCTATTAAAAACAATGTCTATACCCCAGTAAATGCTATTCTTATTTCAAACAATATTACAATGCAAAACTCTAGCAAAACAAAAAGCATTTGGACAGTTCTCAATTTTTTAAGTTAATTTTTATTTTGAGATAATTATAGATTCACATACAGTTATAAGAAATAACACAGAGAAATTCCACTTATTCTTTACTCAGTTTCCCCCAATGGAAACATTTTGCAAAACTATATGACTGTTACCATGATATTACCACCAGTATATTGACATTAATACAGTCAAGATATAGAACGGTTCCATTACCAAAAGGATCCCTGGTGTTGCTCTTTTATAGCTACACTCACTTCCTTTTTCCCCCAAACCCAAACCCTAGAAACCACCAATCCATTCTCCATTTCTATAATTTTGTCATTTCTAGGATGTTATATAAATGGAATCATACAATCCATAAACTTTTAGAATTGGCTTTTTCACTCATGTAATTCTTTGGATATTTATCTAGATACACAGCTGTGTGTATAAATAGTTCGTTCTTTTTATTTAATTGAATAGCATTTCAGACACTTTGACCATCCACTCATTCAAAGACATCTGGATTGATTCCAGCTTGATATTGTCATTGTTTTGTATTTTAGCTATTCTGATATGTATGTAGTAATATTTCATTGCAGTTTTAATTTGCATTTCCCTAATCATTGATGACATTGATAGATAGATAGATAGATAGATAGATAGATAGATAGATAGATAGATGATAGATCTATAATTCTGTATCTTCTTGGTAAGATATTTCTTCAGGTCTTTTGCCCATGTTCTAATTGGATTGTTTGCTTCTTTATTGTTGAGTTTGGAGTGTTTTTTATATATTCTAGATATTAGTCCTTTGTCAGATATGTGATCTACAAATATTTTCTCACATTGTATACTGTATCTTTTCATCCTCTTACAGCCTTTCAAAGAGCAAAAACTTAATTTTGGTGAAGTTTAATTTATCAATTTTTCCTTCAATTGATTATGTTTTTGGTGTAAAGTCTAAAAAATCTTTCCCTAGCTCTAGACTGCCAAAGAGTTTCCCTTTTTTTTCAAAAAGTTTTACAGTTTTACATTTTACATTTACTTCCATGATTCATTTTGAGCTAATTTTTTGAACAATTTTTAAATTGATTTTAAATTTATTTTAATTAAATTTAATTTTTAGATAATATATTCACATAGTTCAAAAATTAAAACAAAAGGAAAATTTATAAATTGAGAAGTTTCACATCTAATTATAACCTTGTTCACCACTTCACTGCCTGCTTCCATAGAGCACTGTATCTTATGTGTCCTTCCAGGTTTTTCAATGCAAAGATCAACAAATGCAAATATGTCATCTTATTTGCCCAGTTTGAATTAATTTTTATGTAAGGTGTAAAATGTACGTTATTGTCTCATGCATTCATTCATTCATTAACTTAGTTACTTAGTTACCAATGGATTTCTAATTGCTTCATTTGTTGAAAATGCTATCTTTTTATGTTGAATTGCTTGTGCACCTTTGTGAAAAATCAGTCAGACATATTTTTGTGAGTCTATTTATGGGTTGTCTCTTCTGTTTTGTTTGATCTATGTGATTATCTCTCTGCTAAATATAAACAGTCTTGAATAAGTTTATAATAAGCCTTGAATTTGGGTAGACTGATTCTACTGTGTTCTGCCTTTTCAAAATTGTCTCAGCTATTCTAATTCCTTTGCATGCCTATATAAATCTTAGAAAAACCTCATTTATATCTATAAAAACTTTTGCTGGGATTTTGAAAGGAATTGTATTAAACCTGTATATCAATTTGAAGATAACTGGTGTCCTTACCATGTTGAGTCTTCCAATCCCTGAGCATAATATGTGTCTTGATCTATTTAGGTCTTCTTTGACTTCTTTCATCAGTGCTGTGTGGGTTTCAGCATACAAGCTATATAGATATTTGGTTAGATCATGTAAGTATTTCATATTTTGAGTAGCTGTAAGTGGAATTATATTTCTAAATTTTGTCTGCATATATTCATTGCTAATACATAGAAATATAGTTGATTCTTGTAAGTTTATCTTCTGTCTTCCAACCTTACTGAACTCAGTTATGAGTTCTAGAAAGTTTTTAAACATATTTCTTGGAATTTTCTATGTAAACATTTATGCCACCTGCAAAAAGGAACAGTTTTGCTTCTTCCATTCTGCTACATCTTTTTTTTCTATTTCTTTTTTTTTTTTTTTTTTGGTCCCATTGTACTGACTAGAACTTCCAATACTACATTGCATACATCTTGAATAAGAGAGATGAGAGCAGACATCCTTTCCTTGTCTTGTTACCAGTTGTAGGGGGAAAACATTCAGTGTTTCCTTATTAAGTCTCTCATCATCAAGTATAATGTTAGCTGTGGGTTTTCTTCAGATGCTCTTTAGCAAGTTGAGGAAGTTCCTCTTTATTACTATTCTAAGTTTTTTTGAAAAATAATGAATGTATACTGAATTTTATCAGATGCTTTATTTATAATGATTGATATTATCATGTGATTTCTATTTCTCAACCAGTTACTATGGTAGATTACACTGATTGATTTTTAAAAATATTTAACCAGCCAGGTACACTCTCCCTTGGTCATGGGATATAACACTTTTTATGTATTACTGAATTTTTTTTTTTAAGAGAGAGACAGAGAGCACACATGTGCTAACAGTGGGGGCAGAAGGGCAGAGGGAGAGAGAGAATCTTAAGCAGACTCCACATCCAATGGAGGCCGATGCATGGCCTTATCTCACAACCCTGAGATCATGACCCAAGCTGAAATCAAGAGTCAGATGCTTAACCAACTGAGCCACCCAGGCACTCCTGTATTAATGAATTCTATTTGCCAGTATTTCATTAAGGGTTTTTGCATCTATATTTACCAAGGATATTGATCTATTGTTTTCTTTTTTTGTACTGTTTTTGTCTGGTTTTGGTATCAGAGTAATAGTAACTTGAAAAAATTCTTTGAGAAGTCCTCCATTTTGTTCTATTTCTAGAAGCTGTTGTGTAGATTTGGGCCTAATTCTTTAAAAGCTCCGTAGAATTATCCAGTGAAAGCATTAGGGTCTTTATATTCTTTTGAGGGGAATTTTTAACTTATGAATTCAATTTTCATAATAGTTACAGGGCTATTCAAATTATTTTATATTGAATGAGTTGTGGTAGTTCCTCTTTTTCAAGGAATTGGTCCATTTCATCTAAGCTGTCAAATTTTGGTATCTTTATAATTGTTAATAGTATTCCCTTATCTTTTTGATATCTGCAAGGTTTGTACTGTTGTCCCGTCTTATTCCTGTTATTATTTGCATATTCTCTTGTTTTTCTTTGTTAGTCTTGCTACAGTTTCACCAATTTTATTGATCTCTTCAAAGAACCAACTCTTTGTTTTATTGATTTTTTCTATTATCTTTTTATAACATTGATTTCTGCTTTTTATTGTTTTCTTTTTTCTGCATGCTTTAGGTTTATTTTACTCTTCTTTATCTAGATTCTGGAAATAGAAGTTTAGACTATTAATTTGAGATATTTTTCTTTTCTGAAGTATGTATTTAGTGCTAAGTTTCCCTCTCAGCACTGCTTTACCTATGTCCCACAAATTTTTATAACTTTTACTTTCATTTCATTTAGTTCAATATATTTTTAAATTTTCTTTGAGACTTCCTTTTTGACTCATGGATTATTTAGAAGGGTGTGGTTTAGTTTCCAAGTGTTTAGTGGTTTTTCTATCACCTTTCTGTTATTGACTTCTAGTTGAATCTATTGAGGTTAAAGAACACACTGTATGATTTCACGTCTTTTAAATCTGTTGAGATTTGTATTATGACCAAGAATATTGTCTATCTTGGTATACATTTTGTAAGCATTTGCAACAAATGTGTATTGTGCTGATGCTGGGTGGAGTGTTTTATAAACGTCATCACCTATTGGTTGGTGATGTTGTTAGTTCGTATACATCCCTGCTGATTTTCTGCCAAGTTGCTTTATCAATTGTTGCAAGACAGGTGTTGAGTCTCTAACTGTAATTGTGGACTTGTCTACTATGCCATTCAGTTTCATCAGTTACTGCTTCATATGTTTTACAGCTCTGTTGTTTAGTGCATACACATGAAAGACTGCTATACTTTCTTGGTGGATTGACCCCTTTTTTCATTATATAATATTCTTCTCTGTTTCTGAATTTTTTTGCTCTGAAGTCTACTTTGTATATTAGTATACCCATTCCTGCTTTCTTTTGATTGTTTGCATAATATATCTTATTTCTCTATTTCCTCTAACCTGCCTATATTGTTATATTTGAAGTAAATTTAGAATAGATAGCATATGGTTGGGTCATGCATTTTAATCCACTCAGCCAATATCTGTCTTTTATTTGGTATATTTTAACCATTTACATTTAATGTAATCATTGATATGTTGTTAGAGCTTAAATCTTCCCCTTACAATCTCTTCTAGAGGAATATTTTTATTAGCTTTTTTGTAAATACAGATATTTTTGTACTTCAGTGAAGGTACACATTCTACATGTACCAATCAGAGTTCTAGGAGGGTTTCTTATGGCTAGGAAATTTATTTTAAGAAATTGGCTCACATGATTATGGGGACTGGCAAGTCTGAAATCTGTAATGCAGACCCAGCAGACTGGAAAGTCAGGCAGGAATTAATGCCCTCGTCTTGAGACAGATTTCTTTTTCTTCAGGAAATGTCAGGTTTTGCTCTCAAAGCCTTCAGCCTATTAGATGAGGTACCACCCTCATTATCAAGGGAAATCAACTTTACTTAAAGAGAACTAATTGTAGACATTAACCATATCTACAAAATACCTTTACAACCAACACTTGGGTTAGTGTTTGATAAATTAACTGGATACTATAGCCTAGCCAAGTTGACACGTAAAGCTAAATATCACATATTTTCTTCCCCCTACACTCCTTTTTTTTTTCTACTTAGCTAAGTGTGAAAGCCTTTTAAGAGGTGAAATTACATCCTTGCTGGTTGTTTTTCTGTTCAACTAAAACATAGCAAGCTATTGAATCATGACAGTCTTTGACAGTCTCTGATGTGTCAACCTAATATTCCATAAACTGATGGGATGGGGCAGTTGTTAAAACCTATAATGTGAAGCATAACTGAATGGTAATTTGGAATCTCAATATTGCATTTGACATGTGTCAAGCTTTTAAATTACTTATTTTCTCTATCTAAGCTTTTTTATTACAGTTGCTTTTTGAAGAAAACTGCTCCCTGATTTTGGGTCTCCCAGTCAGTCAGAATCAAGTGCTGTCTGTGGTATCTTTTGTAGAAGTACAGTAATGCTTTTATTAGTTTGCTGTAACAAATTGGAGAAGTTTAAGTATGTGACGTGCATCATATGAAATTGTGAATTAGTGGGACCTTAGAGTAAACAACTTGTCAACATTTGAAAATACTGATTATTAGTAGCCCCCTTTTAAGGAAAATTTTCCTCCAAATTTAAGCTGGAGAGCAATGGAGGTAGTTGTTTGGAAAAGTATTACAACTCTGTGGCTTTGGGATTCTAGTACTGGCAGTATGAATTATGTGCATATTGTCACAAGGTCTTTATATTGATAGACAAACAAAGAACCCATCTCAATTATGAAAGAGGAAAATGCTCCTATAAGTTAGTCATTTCATTAGAGGAGGTAAGACCTTCCCATTGAATTAAAGAATTCAAGAAAAATAAGTGACTAAGTACAAAATGTAGGCTATGAAAGTAACAGAAGCTACAAGACGTGTAGGTGAGAGATTTGGGAAGCCTCAAGGTGAGAGAGAGACACAGGTCCTATTGCCAGATACCTTGCAGTTGCACGGACTCAGAGGAGGTGGAGCCAGAGTGAGGGTTTGAAGAAAGGGCAGCAGGCTTTTTGTGGGTTGACAGTGGAAGGAAGGCATCTGACCAGGGGTTGACAGCATGGTGAAGGCACAGAGGAAGAGTGGTGGGCAGTGAGGGGCTGTGGAGCAGAAGGTGTGGATGGACAGAGACACAGGGGCCGGTAGAGAAGAACACCACCCAGGTGACCTGACATGGGACTCTGGAGAGGCCTGATCTCACCCCAGGTTCCTCCACCCGCATTTCACCAGGCTCCAGGGTCGCCAGTGGAGATGCAGTCCTCACCCAGTGAGGATTCTCTGTTCTTCCCAATAACCCAGTTAAGACTGCAATAGTCCTTGCAGAAGGAACACTACTAATATCTCACCAGGGATATTTTCTGACAGAAGCCTCAAGGTACCTTGTTCTTGGGTAGAGGTGGAATCAGGAAGACAGTGTTCCACAGTTGGCTGTGAGATGCACTGAGACTGTAGGGTGGAGAGACAGCAATGGGCCACTTGTGACGAAGAAGCATGAACTACATGCAGTTGGAGCAAAGACTAGGGCTAGGAACCACTGGGCGTGGAGTATTCTACTAGGGGCTAAGTGCCTGAAGTGTGGGAGGGCAGTCATGAATACTGGTCAAGTGAACAAATAGTGACCAGTTTGGGGCAGGTGGACAGGAGAGCAAGCAATTTGCTCTCAACTACCTTGTCATTCTCCTATCGTGGCATGTGATTTTTTTTTTTTTTAGGTTCAACCCCTTTTGAGGATCTGATCAAGGTTATGGGTTTCCCTCCTCAGAAAGAATGCCAGTTTGCAAATAAAATCAATTTCAGAGGATTCAGAGCTTCCCTTCTCCTCCAGGGAATAACAGACCATGAAACATTCCCAATCATCTTCAAGGATCTAAAGGAATGTTATCCAGGGTGGAGGTCCCTCAAAAATTTAAAAATAGATCTACCCTATGACCCAGCAATTGCACTACTGGGTATTTACCCACAAGATACAGATGTAGTGAAGAGAATGGTCATATGCACCCCAATGTTCATAGCAGCATTGTCCACAATAGCTTAACTGTGGAAGGAGCCAAGATGCCCTTCAACAGATGAATGGATAAAGAAGATGTGGTCCATATATACAATGGAATATTACTCAGCCATCAGAAAGAACGATTACCCAACATTTGCAGCAACATGGATGGGACTGGAGGGGATTTTGCTAAGTGAAATGAGTCAAGCAGAAAAGACAATTATCATATGGTTTCACTCATTTGTGGAACATAAGGAATAGCAGGGAGATCAGTAGGAGAAGGAAGGGAAGAATGAAGTGGGGGGTAAACAGAAGGGGGAATGAACCACGAAAGACTATGGACTCTGGGAAACAAACTGAGGGTTTTAGAGGGGAGGGGGGTGGGGGATTGGGCTAGGCCGGTGATGGGTATTAAGGAGGGCACGTATTGTATGGAGCACTGGGTGTTACACGCAAATAATGAATCAAGGAACACTACATCAAAAACTAAGGATGTACTGTATGGTGAATAACGTAACATAATAAAAATTTTTTTTAAAAATAAAGGAATGTTATGAGGAAGAGGGACTTTTCTCTACCACTCCCCCAGGGAAACACTGCAACAAGGAGATGGATTTGGGCCCTATATATATGTTCAGATGTCAACTGCTCCATGACATTTAGGGAAAGCTAGAAATCTGGCCTCCTTCCCTTCCCAAGGACATATAAGATTCCTGGAGGTTTTAGGGTGCTTCATCTTGCCACATCTCTTGGAAGTCATCTAGGCTGCCCATCGAGCTGGTCCTGCATTGCCTGCCAGGCCCTCTGGCTCTAGCTGGAGATACACACCTGCCTGGCTTCCAGCCAGGCCACAGTGGTTCCTCAAAGGCTATCTGCTTGTCTGGCAGCTCCATCCACCTTGGGCCAGGCTCAGCCCTAGAGGATCCTCACCTGGACCCATGGACCCTGGTGCTCTCTGCCCAGCTCTTCACAGCCATCCCCACCTGAGGACGTGCCACCTCAGAGGGGTTACCTTTGAGGGGATCAGTTCCCTGAAGAACGAACAGTCTACCTTCCCATCTCTAAATATCCAACTACTGCCTTCCAGGTTGGAAATTCCTTCTTTAACTTTCTCTATCCCATTCCTTTATCTTCCAGGAAAATCCAGCTCACTCCTGTATCAGTCTGGGTGTTCCAGAGAAAGAGAACCAAATATATCATATATATATATTTTTTTATATGATATATATATATTTATTTATTTTAAGGAATTGGCTCCTGTGGTTATGGAGGCCGACAAGTCCCAGGATCTGCAGTCTGCAAGCTGGAGGCCCAGGAGAGCTGATGCTAGTTCCAGTCCAAGTTCAAGTCTGAGGCAGGAGAAGGCCAATGTCCCAACTCAGGACAGTCAAAGCAGAGAGTGAAATCTCCCTTACATAGCTTTTTGTTCTACTCAGGCCTTCCTTGGGTTAGATGATTGGGGGAAGGCAATCTGCTTTACTCACTACCAATTCAAATGTTAATCTCCAGAAACACCCTTACAGACACACCCTGACTAATCAAATATCTGGGCCCTCCCCCACCCAGTGAAGTTGACACAGTTATAACCATCACACTCCTCTTCAAAGGCTGTGGGGGTGAATTACAAGGAAGGGGAAATATGCACTCTTACACAAGTCTAAAGCAGTCTGAACCAAGCTCATGGTCATTTCAGTGGGCTGTTGCACCACATTGGATTGTTAAATCACTTGCTGCTTATCAAATAAGCCTGGGTCACAAGAGAGGTCCCTGGGGGGGGGGGGGTGGAGTTGTGGGATGGAAGAAAAAAAAGGGAGAGGGGGTCAAAAACACAGCTTTCGATAGTGACACCCCAGACCTAGACTTCCTCTGCATCTCATTTGTCCATGGACCCGTCTGCTCTGCCAGTATGTCCCAGTGAGCTGGAAAACCTAATCTGGGCCACCAAGCTCCTTTCTGTTTCCTTCACCAGGAACCAAGATCCAGGGGGGAGTTTTGGCGATGACAGTACTTCTCACACTCGGCTGTGCATGGAACTCATCTAGAGTGTGAAATAACAGACTGATTCCAAAAGTATTGTAACAATGTTAAACTTATTAAAGTTAATAATGGTACTGTAATTATATAGAAGAATGTCTCCATTCTTAGGAAGTACACATCAAGGTATTTAGGGGCAAAGGGCCAGAAAAAAATTTTAACATTGTGTGTGTTTGTGTGCCTGTAGAGAGAGAGAGAAAAAAATGATAACGCAAATAGGTTGAAATGTTCACAATAGTTGTAAAGGGCGTATGGGTATTCTTTGTATTGGTCTCACTCTTGCAACTTGTCAGTAAGTTTGAAATTATTTCCAAATAAAAGTCGAAAAACATTTTTTAATGATTCTAAATCCCCAGTTCCACCCCACCCCCTCACCCCAAAAGTTCTGGTGTAATTGGTCTGGGGTTTGTTTGTTTTTTTTAAGTCTCAGGGTGACTTCACAGTGCCCTAAGGCAGGGTGGCTGAGAGGTGCCCCCCTCCCTCTGCAGGCGCCTGGGCTCAGTGTACCATGAACCTGTCTTTAGCCTGGCCAATCAGTGTTTCCGCTCAAGGTAGTTTGGGGCCCACGGCGGGGGGGGGGGGGGGGGGGGGGGGAGGAAGGGACCCATTCGGAGAGTAGGCATGCTCTTTAGAGACCTTGCTGCATTGGGGGTGGGCAGGTGTGGCTGCTGAATATTTATTACTCTCTCATTTCCTGCAGGGCTGACACCGTGTGTGACCGTGGCCACTTTCTAACTGCTCAGCTGTTTGCGCTGCTTTGTCAGAGGTGGCCTGCTTGCTGCAAAACCCTACCAGAAGGCCCAGTGATTTTTTAATCCTGTGACACCACTGGGTGGAGCCTTCAGGCTGGGGGAGGGGAAGTGGCAAGTGTATGGAGGGATCTGCCTTTCTCCTCCCTGACAGCAGCTGAGAATGAGCTGGGGGGAACAAGAGACTGAGCTCAGGTGGTGACTTGAGAGGAAGCCCCAGGAGGACCCATGCTCCATGCATGCTTTAGCGGAGAGCTGACTTGTCCTTCTTTCTGCTTTCAATTATCAGAAGTGCAGCCTTGTCTAGTCTATCCATCACTTCCTTTCACCTGTCCCTGGAGACCAGAGACATGCATTTGTGAGGTGAGAAGGGCAGTCTGGGGCTGCATAATAGAGCCTTCCTCTGGGCACCATTAGAAGCCCTTAGAGGCAGCTCACCTGGAGCTTGTTAACGCCTCTTAAAATCACGGCTATAAGCCTTAGCTGACTCAGTTCCATGTGTGGTCCACTAAGAGCTGCCGGATCTTTGTTGGCCATGTGTCTTCCTCATCTTCTCGATAGCGTATTGGCATGATTTGATTTGTGTGCCTACACAGACGGGGAGACATTGTCTTTATAGGACTGACTCTCTCTGTTCTATACCCTGAAGCAGGTTCCAGGACCCAGCAGGTGGCAGGTCTGGATCTTTGAGAGTGGGGGAGGCCCTGTTTCCATTTCGTGTTTGTATATGCCTCCCCTCCACAGAATAGGCACCCACTAATAAACTATACTGGGACCAGGGCAAACTCGAGGGCAGAGCAGTCCCATCAACCAGATATCAGGAGAGAATAGAGAGGTCAGGGGAGACTGAGGAGCAGAGCAGGAAGTCGGGTTGGGGTGCGCAAAATGGCTGGAGGAACAAATGGGTCCAAACAGCGTGAGCAGAGCGTTGTATCCTCACCAATCAAGCAACCGCCAAAGGGGCCCAGCACCAGCTCCAGCAAAGCAGGGTTTGGCCCCATGAGGAACGCAAAGACAAACTGAACATTAAGGCGCTCAATGGGACCGGGGAGCAGTAAGCTCGGAATGGGCCAGGATTAAATGAGGTATGGGGGTGAGGGCTGTGGCTCTCCATCTCAGATGGCATCTCAGAGGAGGTGGCATTTGGGTTGGGCTGCAAAAGTGGAGTGGGATCTTGACTGTTGTAGGAGAAAAGCTCTAGACTTTAGGAAGGAGACCTGGGCAGAATCTCCTGGACTAACTGGTAGAACGGGCAGAAGAGGCTTCTGCCTCATTACCTAGAAAGTGACTTTCCAGGATGATAGTTTTAATAGATCTGGGGCTCTTGCTGCTCCTAAGCACATTCTTTTGACCCCTCCTCAGGCTCCACTCGAATGCAGGCCCGCGGGTGCTTGGTAGGGGCAAGGGAAGAGTTGGCCCAGGTCCCTCACACATTGCAAGGACACACTGCAGGCCAGGGGACAGGATGGACTTTCAGGAGGCAGCTTAGCAAAGTGGCTTTTTGGAGATTATCTCAGATCTAGCTCTCACGGGCAAAGCAGCTGCTGGGTTGCCCTGGCTCTGGACTGGCTGAGGATAAACAAAATCATCCCCAAAGCTTAGGAGGCCACAGTTGTCCCAAAGCAAATCTTTTTTTTTTTTTTTAAGATTTTATTTATTTATTTGACAGAGAGAGAGGGAACACAAACAGGGGCAGTGGGAGAGGGAGAAGCAGGCTTCCCACCGAGCAGGAAGCCCAATGCGGGGCTCGATCCCAGAACACTGGGATCATGACCTGAGCAGAAGGCAGACGCTTAACGACTGAGCCACCCAGGTGCCCCCCAAAGCAAATCTTTGAAGGCCTCATTGTGCTTCTCCAAATTTTCCTCTGACCTCTCTTTACATTAGAGATGCATTGGAAAACCCTCTTAACTCAAAACACATTAGCCTCTTCGTTCCTATTTTGGGTCCATAGCTCATACTTTTCCTTGCTTGCATTTCCTAGAGGGTTGAATCTGACCTTATGTCTCATGCCCATTCTATCACTGTAGCAAATGGTCTGTTTTGTGGGAATGAAACCATGAGACACGTTCTTACCCTGGGAGCAGAAGCTGGGATGGGTCAGCCTGAGGGATTGAAGAGGTCTGCGCACACCCCTAATAGAAGACGGGGGATGGGATAGGACCGGGTGCTGCAGTGGTGGGGGGGATGGGGCAAAGGTTTGCAAGCTGGGTGCACACTTCCTGTCTCAAGCCCAGCTGCTAAGAACGGAGATGGAACCGTCCCTGCAACTGGGTGGGCACTGGACCCAGTGGGATTCCTGGGACCGTGATGAAGAAAGGAAGAAGGCAGTTAGGGAGGCTTATCCGAGTCAGGATGGTTTTTCAAAACTGGAGAAGCGATAGTTACTGTCTGTCCCGTGCTTTGGGGCACTGGATTACTATTCCCCTGGGCTATAGTCTATAACAGCTTCAGTCTTGTTGGCAAGTTGCTAAGCTCCTTCAGGACAAGGGCAAAGAGTTTTGTTTTGTTTTGTTTTTGCTGAACTCTGTTGAGCCTGCGGCAGGCACCTGATCAAATAATTTAAAAATTACTGGATTGGATCACCTTGAATATAATATACCTCTGACAATTTTTAGAGCTTTGCAGTGAAGTGTCAGATCAAGGGGGAAGGGGCTCACAGCTGTCCAAAGCTTGCAAAGAATGAAAGAGGAGAAAGACCAGAAGACAAAAAATATTGTTTTGTTTTGTTTTGTTTTCCTCGCTCTGGGGTCAGTACCGAGAAGTTACAGTGTCATTTGTTTGTGATTTATTTAAAGACAATATATAGGGAAGAAAAATCCCCATCTTGCATCATTTCTCCAACTCATGTATGACCGTTCTTCCTTTCTTCTGATGTGTCCTTGTTGTGCTACGAATATTATTCTAGTTTCTTCTCAGTCATGGAAGCAGCACAGCGAGTCTTGGACCTGTCCGCAGGGTGGGAATTGGAAGGGCTCCCCTCTCACACGCTTCCTCGGGAAAATCCATCTCTCGTGACACATCTTCTAACTAAATGTCCATTTAGTGCAAGATCAATCTGTCTCCACTCTCCAAAATGGACTGGAATATTTAAAGCAGAGAAGCCTCAAAGGAATGGGTAGGGTTGACGGAATAGTCTTAAAAAAGTTTCCTTCTCCTCATTATTTCCCCAAGGCATTGAAACTCTGCCCTGGTTTGATCTTGTTTCTCCTGCTATGGATTTTTTTTTTTTTTTTTTTTTTTTTTTTTTTTTTTTTTTTGCTCAGCGGTGTCTTGCTTAGAGAGGATCCCGACTCGAAGGAGACAAGGCTCATCGTTGGTCTTATTTCCTCCTCACTGGCGGGACTGTCCCATCTGGGCAAATATCACCAGGGCAATAGAGCTGCTCTTATCGAACTTTCTCTGCTGCGTCGTTCTCCTCTGTTCTAGTGGAGTAGCTGCTGATGAAGGCACTCGATTTTCAGATAGAGACACTGAAGCTGCGGCTCCCCAGCTCAGAATGGGCGGCGAGGAGCAGAGTGAAATTACAACCCGCAGGCAGGTTGCCTCTGACTTCTCCAGCGGGGAGCACATGCAGTGCGATGAATAATAAAATCGCATCCTTGTAACGCTCTTTCTCTCGGGAGCACGGAGAGGTTTGCCAACATGATCATATCAATCTTTACAGTATTTACGGAAGGCGGGCGCAAGCTCCGGCATCGCTCCCAGACTCCTCCAGGCGCCTGCGGCGAGAGCAGGTGGACGCCCCTGCTCTTCAGCAGTCCTGCGTCAGCGGCGCTTGGTCGGCCTTGCGCTTGCCAAGTTCATTGGTAATGCTTCTTTCTGAAAAAGACCCTATGCAGGTAGGGACGATGAAGTAATATTAAAATGTCTTGCTTTCCCAGTTGAGAAAGAGGAAACAACATGTTTCCCAGGGACGCAACTGAGGGATTGAAGAGTTACGGACAGCGAGTGTGTCCCCGCCACGTGCTCCTGTGCTCGGGTCTCCTTTGCGTTCAGGCTGCCCTGGCCTCCATGTCCGCCACGTTCTGGGCAGAATCCAGCTGGTGCCATTCAATGCATCGCTGGCCTCCAGCGTCAGGGGGACACTTCTGGGAACGCAGGCAGCCGACTGCAGTGGCCCCCGCAGATCGGCGGCAAGGAAATGCCTCTTCTCCAGCGAGTTCAAACTAGAGCTTAGTGGTTCTGAAAATTTTTAGTTCCTCTTTTTCGTCATTTCTCGCTTCCTCCTTTTCTTGCTTGTCCAGTGTCCTTTTGTTCCCAGCCCTTTGCATTTTAATTGGCCTTCAAGCTCAGCTGGATCTGCCCTCCTTCACTCTCTCTCTCTTCTCCTCTTTCCATCTCTCTATCATCGTTTTGCCATTCTTGTCTGAGGATATGAGAGAACCAACTCCTTTAGTAACAAGATGACCCAATTTACATTCAGATTTTCAATAGCGTGGTTGTAGTGGCCCTTTCAAGTCTTTCTTTATTTGCTGACCCATTCGAAATCGCTGATGAGCGAGCAGGTGGCAGATACTGAGAAAGCGATTCTCCAGACATCTGATAGTCAGAACAATGTCTATTTATAACAATGGCTTTGGTCAAGTCGAGTGTGAATGGTGTTTGATTGTAATCATTCTACTTCTCTGACTTAGAAAAGGTGGGTCAAGCTTGGATCAAATCCTCTTAGGATTGATCAGCCTTCCTGGCCAAGCTGTTTGTTTGTATTTATACTTGTTATCTGGATATATTTTTGGATCAAAGAAATACCAAATCACAGAGGCTCTAGAATGGAGTTCCTTTAAAAGTTGCTTTCATTGGCTATGTCAATATGTCTCAAGTAGTCATTTAAAAAAGAAACTTTTTCTTCTGTTTTATTGTTACTAGGTTGTTGACCCCTGGTGCTATTACTTCCCCCAAACACAGACTGAGGAGGAGTTTCAGGAAGCAGGTATCTTGCTGGCCTTGTTTATCTGTAACCCAGCCCTAGCATGCTACCTGGCACAAAGTCATAGCTCAATAAACATTTGTTGAGTGAATGAGTGAGCAAGTCAACCAAGGTTGCCACGGAAGGTGCTAGAGGACCATATGCTGGAATCAAGTGCTTCGGAGCATAATTCTCTACCTAGAGCAGAGGAAGGTTTTGCTGAGACAAGAGAAGACCAGAAGAAGTTGGAGTCATTGGTCTTGCCTGATACTTCAACCTATCTACCATCCAAAAAGCACATTTATGATTGTCTACTAAATATTTATTGCAACATTTACTATGTGCCAGATACTATGCAAATCACCAGGGATACCAAAAAAAAAAAAAAAAGAGGATATTTTCTCTACTCCAAGGAGTTCTTGGTATAATAAGGAAAGAATAATTTTTTGGACCAAATGTTATAACCCCATGTATTTAATTTTAGACTGAACCAAATAAATGCTTTATTTAAAAAAAAATCTGATGAAGCAGTTTGAACTCCCATTCTGTGTATCTGTATTCCGTAAGTCTTTACACTGAAATAGCATAAGAAAGGCAGACTGTTTCTCACAGACAGCACCTGGAGGAAGCACTCTATTTGGACTGAATCCATGTTTCCTTCTTCTCTTTGATTGTTTCTTCTTTGCCCTTTGAATATCTCAGCATCCCTTCTCCACAGGTATGCCTAGAATTTTTTTATAGGAGCTGTCACCAGTGACCAAGTGACCCTTCTCATTTGTATTTGTCACAGAAGGAGCACATTTCATGAGGACCTTGCCAGTCATATCCCCTGACTCCACTGTTACTCTAGCGAAAATTCCCTTTTCTAGAATTATCCTTGAGGAACATGCAGGGGCTTTAACTAATGCATCTAGAGGAGTCTGTCGGCTCTGTGAAAGAGAGGTATATACAAAACGACCTCCAAAGGCCAAAGGAGCCATAAGGCCAGAGAAAAAGAATGACAAGTTCGGCTTGATGAGAAATGGTTTATTAAGGGGACTTAGGGACAGAAGCATGTCTTGGGCACCCTCAAGACCATTAGATCTCCCCAACCCACAACCCTTAAGGCCTGCTTTTATTGTCCTAGAGGCTGGGAGTATAGATGAGAATATTTAAGGATAGGTATGTGTCATATCTCCAGGGTAAATCAAGGACGTTATGCCCTGAGGGTGTAGTTAAGGGTGTGGTTATACAAAAGGAAAGAATACGGGAGCTGAGGTCACAGAACGTCATCATGGTGGATTTGTCCAAAATGGCTAGTCTGGTTCACACACCATCTGTTTAAAAACACTTTGATCAATGAGCTCATGTACTTGGGCTCTGTTTCCAGCCCTGACTACTGATGGTTCTTAGTGGGACCATTTCAGGTCTGGCCCATCACAGAAACCCAGAATCTTGGAGATGAATAAGACCTTAGCTAACATCCTGCCTGATGCCGGAACTCTCTCCGCAAAGTTCTGACAGATGGCCACAGAGTTTATATTCTAGTGGACAACAAAGAGCTCTCAATCCCTGGAGAGTGCTATTTCCACTACTGAGCACTTTGGTTTGTGAGAAAGCTGTTTTTAGAAATCTGATTCCTTGAATTGAGCTAGAAATCACCTCCTTGCCACTTCCTTCCTTATTTACTTCCTCTGCTCTCTCCATGATGTTTACTCACTCTTTGCTTCTATTCTTTCCTAAAATAAAACCTATTCATTCCTCCTTCCTCACAACAGCTCCTCCCGTATTTGAAGACAATTATGTTTCTTAGTTTTCTCCCCTCCAAGCTAAACACTCAGAGCCTCTCACCATTTTATGTCTGGTATTGTTTCTAGAGTCTTCAGCCCCTGCACACCACTTCTCTAGATACATTATTGTATGTTAGGATACATCTTAAAATGCCACGCCTTGATTTGAATATATCTTTCAATTGACTTTGGACCAACATACTTTATTACTGCTACTTATTATCTGGACACTATATGTTTTTAAAGATTTTATTTATTGATTTATTTATTTAAGAATGAGAGAGAGAAACAGAGGGAGGGGGACAGGGAGAGAGAGAGAGAGAGAATCTCAAGCAGACTCTACGCTGAGCACAGAGCCCAACATGGGGCTCGATCTCACCAACCCGAGATTATCACCTGAGCCGAAATCAAGAGTCAGACACTTAACTGACTGAACCACCCAGGTGCCCCTCTGGACACTATATTTCTATTTAATGGAGCTATTATATTAATAGTTTAAAGCAACCGCATCACTGTGTTGTATCACATTAAGGCTTTGGCCAAAGAAAAACTCCAGGTATTTTGAAAAGAGGGGATGCAGTTAAGCCAGGTCCCCCCATTATGCTATTGCGCAATCAGTTTCTGGACCAATTGTGTTGGTACAACACCACTGTGTTAATATAAGGGTATCATTTTCTTCAAATGTGTCCCAAGCTTGTTTCTGGCTTGTTTCTTGCTTCCAGCCCCACCTTTCCACCCTTATCTGCTGATTGGAATGCAAGGTTTCCAGCCTCAGTGGTCGCTTGGGCTAAGACAACATCTCTCTTCTTTTCAAAATTCCACCAAGTACAAACACAGACTGTGGGAGAAGTTGATTCCCAAGTAATATTAGTTGGATGGCTAAATGAATGCATTTTATGAAGCTTTCCTATCAACAATGTCTTCCCAGAATAATTCAATGTTATCATTTAATGCATAAACTCCTTGCATGTTTTATGTTCTATTTCTTCAGATGAATTCATTCCAGTTGTGGAAAATCTCCATAGTTTGCAGAGGACTATAGGGAAGAAAGATTTGCCACCCAACAACGTGTCTCTTTGGCATGTGGATTATTTTAGGCTGATTATTTTTAAGAAACAGAAGAGGAACTTTTTCTTTTTGCCTCCCCTAACTGCCTAAAAGAATTTAGATAGAAGACCTGCTCTAGGAAGGGAGCTATCATCATAGATGACTATCATATAATATGAACAGAATGTGATAGACAGCAGGGAACCTAGCAGGGCCTGTTTAATCTAGTCCTCTTAATGTCCCATTTTTTCTGGATGGCCCAGAAAACATTTGTTTACCAAATGTGTATTCTTTCTATTTTTCCTGGGAATTGCTGAGCCCCAGACATCTATCCCCTTCCCCTTAGTACAGAATGGCACGTACACTTTATTTTGCCTGATTATCTCTGGAATATCTCATATTTATGTGGCTTCCGCATATGTACGTAATTAAATTTGATTCCCTCCTGTTCATCTGTTTCATGTCACTTTCATTCTTAGATCAGCCAGAAGAATCTTGAAGGATAGAGAAAAAGTTTTCCTCCCCAACAAAGTGAAAAGGCAAGAGGGTATTCTCTTAAATAAACAGAAGTAAGGAAACCTTCAGAGAGCAAGAAAATGGATATATCTAGCTCTCAGAAGAAATCAAAATGGTAAACAGGAAATCAGTTTTCATTTTACTTTCCTTTAGTTATCTAGGCTATTTTAAACCGTGGAATGGGAATTTTCAACATCTTCGCCACTTGGGATGGACAAAGTGAGCTTAATTTTCTCGTCTATGAAATTTTCCTAAACCTTAGAGCCAAGAAGACATTTATAACATCAAGAGATATTGAATCACTAATGCAGAGTAAGGCTTACATTGGATGTGGCTCACCATCACTTACTAAGAAGAAAGCAATGACTTTAGTAGAAATGTAACTCAGCTGCCTGTCCTTCAGTGCCTCTTAGATACTATGGAAATAATGGTGGTGTGCTGAGTTAAGTTTCTAGAAAGGGAAGCTGAGGGAGGGTGCTTGGACCTCTGTGCTTTGAAACAACTAACCAGATCTCCATGCACTGGGTTCCCACTCTGTCACCTCCAGGTATCCCATGTTCTGGCAAGACAATACTCATAGAAGTTAAAAAGTACACACTTGGAGTCAGTTAGATGTGGGGTCAGATCTCAGCTGTGCCACTTACTAGCTATAAAATAGTGAGCAAGACACTTAAGCCTCTGGGCCTTGTATTTTTTTTTTTTACTGTAAAATGGTAATAATAATGATATTCCCTAAGTCTGCTGTGTGGAATAAATCAACTGATGGCTGGTTTAAGTGTTTATCACACAGCCTGGTACAAAATAAAATGCTTTTGAAAAAAGCGTTAGCTATCATTTTCAAAGTAGGACTGAGATAAAATATACTTTTGACAGTGTGAAGCTATTCCCAAAAGACCTGAATGCATTTAGTGAGATACTACTATGTGCCTAACCCTGCACTTTGCATCATGCAATATACAAAGAAAAGAAGATTTTCAGCATCAACAGCTTTGCTCTGGATTTTCTGTGTTTGCGGTGTTCCGATCATTAGGAAATCGAAGGTATAAACAGATGCTCCTTTTCTGGACCAAGATGAAATATTCTTAACCTGAGTAATTGAAATCTGCAAATGAACTTACAATGTCATATTTGTGTTATTAATTTCAAAACCCTCCAATACCATATATATATATATATATATATATATATATGCATGTTGTGGCTGGAAGGATCTGACTTGAAGTGTTCTCTTCTTTCCCTGATCTTGTCCACTTTCTGCAGAGATACTAAGCTGCCTACTGAAAAGGCATGCTGTGGGGCAGCAGTGAGTAAAGGAGAAGAAAGGCCCTAAATATTCTACACGCCAAATATTCCCCTCTGAGAGGATGGAGAGTGTGAGGCTGTAAGAACCAACAGGACTGTGGCATACAGATTCCCGAAGGCTCTTGTATTTGTTTGAGAGCTAAAGAAGTCTGGAGCTTGCAGCAAATTGTGGGTGTTATTTTCAGTTGCTGAGTAAATTATTAAGAGGAACTGAGAAGAGAATTATGCATGAGAATGGAGGGGAGTGGAGGTGCATCCATGCAGTGTGTAAGAGAGATAGAGAAAGAGAAACAGAGACAGAGAGAGGTGGAGAGCCCTCTGCCAGGAACCAGGGCCTTTTAGGACATCAGGCCAAAGCAGTTACAGGAGGGACAAGAGAATAAAGGGAGGCAATCCAGGATCTCACTTTGTTTAATATTTCAAGTCTTTTGCTCTAGATCTAGGATACGCTGAAATAGATTCATCTTGAGTTGTAGACACCCCTGTATTCTGTGGTCATAAACCACTGACCATGCAGATTGCAGAGCGAGGTGGGGTGGACACGCCCTTTGCCATCTTGGGTCTGTCAGCTTGGTGGACATCTCAGCTGTTTATTGCTCCAAGGGAGTATTTGGAGCCCTCAGAGAGCACGGGACCCTTCTCGCCTGTGCCTGGTCAGTTGGGCAGGGACACAAATCTTTGTGAGACCAAGGCTATAACTTCAGTGCTCAGGATAACAGCTAAGCAGAGAACACTAATAATTTAACCGAGCAACTGAAAATAACACCCATAATTTACTCCCAGCTCCCAGACTTCCCTTAGTTCTCAAAACAGTCTCTAGAGCCCCAGGGAATTTCTGAATGCCACAGTCTTGGTGTTTACCCCTTCCTGCCTGTGAGTCTTCCCTTTGAGCTCTCCTCTGACGGGGCCAAGAGAGGTAAGGACATGGAAGCCCTGCTTTCC
Source organism: Ursus americanus (assembly GCF_024610735.1). Lineage (NCBI taxonomy): Eukaryota > Metazoa > Chordata > Mammalia > Carnivora > Ursidae > Ursus > Ursus americanus. The sequence continues at coordinate 69,236,247 of NC_142136.1, forward strand.
CCCAACAGCTGCCTGCAGCTGCTGCCTGGGATTTGGGAGACAGTCAAACCTACAGAAATGTAAAGGAAGGTGCCTCTTTGAGGGTAATGCCTGTTTCCTTTCAAGGCAAACTTCATTTGGACTAAATATCTAAATCTGAGTCCAGATTTAGTGTCAGGACTCCCCCCTCAAGACCCCACGGTGAGAAAATGTAGTGGAAGCTGTGGGCCCAGGAAAGAGAACATGGCTTGCCAGTCTTTTCTCCAACTGGGAGTTGACCACAATTTCGGCCAGAGGATGGAGGGGAGAGGCACTCTGAGTCTATCCATGTTGCTTCCTGCACTGACCAATCCTTATTGAGGACTTGGTTTACAAGCTGAATTAGGAAGTCTGCAGAGAGTAAATGCAGCGCTCCTGAATACAGAGAGGTAGAGGAGCCCCTTCCCCACTGTTGAAGCTGAACACTTGGAGAAATAGGATGAGGGTAGAATGACAAAGGTGGTGGCCAGAGTATGCTCAGGGGTCCTGATCACAGAAAAAAAAAAAAAAGAGCCAAACCAACCTGCAGGGGACAGAGACACCCCTGAAATCCCTTGTCTCTCCTTAGTCCTGTGACAGGCTCCAGGGTAGACTCACAGTGGCTGCTGCCCATTACTGGACACCCAGTTGCTCCTCCTAATGTCCTTGGTCCACACGCCAGAGTGACCTCTCCAAAGCACACCCAAGTCTCCTCCATTAATACAATGGATCGTTTAGTACAGAAACAAACCCTTGACTGGTCTCTGATATGGCTGAACTGCCCTGGCTCCCTGGGAGTGGGAAAAACAAGTCTCAGCCCCAAGCACATGCTCTGTCAAATCCAGTGGGTGCTACCACTACTTCTTCTCTGGACCCTGGGCCCTTTCTCACTCGATGAGGATGGCTTGTTATAAAGGTCTCTTTAAAATGAGTTCACTCATTTCCTGTGCAAGAGCCTGATTTTAATGTAAGGCAAGTGGTCTATCATTCACCAGATGGTTCCAGAGAAAGCCTGAGCTCTGCTGAGCACCAAAGATGAAGAGGACGTGCCCCAAGACTTGACACCACTCAGGAACTGCCCAGGAGATGGCTGTGGAAAAACATCAACCCAGACACACTAGGAGACATGGCCACGGTGTTCCACTCCTGAGCACCTGACTTTCCAAGGAGAGGGAGAAGGACATGGCTACTCCAAGAGCCTGAGCCGCAGGGCTTCAGTCTGGTCCGCTCTCCTGGCTCTCCTCGCATAGACGCCTCCTGAGCTGGCGTGCTGCTGCTGGTAAAGACACGGGTAGTTTCCCCACAATGAGATGGCCCTTCGAGCCCATCAGAGTGGCTAGCACCAGAAGACAAGAGGTAAGTGTTGGCGAGGATGTGGAGAAAAGCCAACCCTGGTGCACTGTTGATGTCGCCACCACGGAAAACGGTATGGGGCTTCCTCAAAAAATCAAAAAGAGAATGGCCATATGATCCAGTAATCCCACCTCTGGGTATTTATCTCAAAGAAAGGAAATCAATATCCCAAGGAGATAGCTACACCCCTTGTTCACTGCAGCATTGTTCACTATAGCCAAGACATGGAAACAGCTTGAGTGTCCATCACCCAATGAACGGATAAAGAAAATGTGGTATGTATGGGTAGATAGATAGATAGATAGATAGATAGATAGATAGACTATATATAAACGGATAAAGAAAATGTGGCTTGCTTATATTCACAATGGATTATTATTCAGCCATAAAAAGGAAGGAAATCCTGCTACTTGCAACAGCATGGGTGGACCTTGAGGGCATTATGCTAAGTGAACTAAGTCAGAGAGAGACAAATGCTGTATGATCTCACCTGCATGTGCAATCTGAAGAAAACAAACTCATAGAAACAGAGAATAATTGGTGGGTTGCCAAGGGCAGGTGTTTGGGATGGGGGAAATGGGTGAAGGGGATCAAAAGGCACAAATTTCCAGCTATTAAAATAAATAGGTTCAGGGGATGTAACGTACAGCATGGTGACTACAATGAACATACCATAGTGCCTGTGTGAAAGTTGCTAAGAAAGATCTTAATAGTTCTCATTACAAGAAGAAAGGGTAAGTATGTATGGGGATGGATGTTATCTAAGCTTATTGTGGCAATCATTTTATAATATATCATATATCAAATCATCATGTTGTACACCTTGAACTTACACGATGTTATATGTCCATTATATCTCAATAAAACCGGGGGGAAAGACATGAGTAATTTTCATAAACACAGTCCCTCAAAGCATCATAACACATGGGCTAGCTTAAGGGCTTTTCAAAGGTAAAATTCTGTCTGTGACAACTTTGCCCCCTTCACTAGTTCTAAAACCTAGCCATCATGGTAGAAAGACTCTTGTGTAATCGAGATATGTATAAAGTGCTCTGGGCGCATCTCTAGAACTGGCTTGATCCTGAAATGTATGTGTGCCTTCTCAGACCCATGTGTGCGCAGAAGAACAGAGGTTGGAAGGGTCTCCAAGAAAAGGTATTGGCGCTGGACCTTGCAGCAAAGGTCAGGCTTTTCCAGTCAGAAAAGAGAGGAGATGGAAGCGTGTTCTAAAAGCTGAGAGCACCTGGCAGGGTTGTCAGGAGGAATAGGGTGGCCTTGCTCTGACTCCACAGGGATCCTGTTTGGGGGACACATCTTCAGCGTGGGAGCTTAGTTAGACCAGGAGGCTAACTTGGGAACACACTTGGTTCAGCTATCTTTTCATAAACAAGCCAGCTGAAGCCTGGAGAAAGTCAGTGAATTTTTTAAGGATTTTTTTTTAAGATGGATTGTTATTGATGAAGAGAGGTATGAAACTATACAAAGCCCTCGTATGAATGAGATGGGCGCAAACTAACACAAGTCTTACTTAACACCTGCAGTGTTTTGCCTGCCTAAACCATCACACTTGCTATTGCATTTGTATGAAATAAGAGAACCCGTTAGGGCAAAAGGATTTAAGGAGAACTTTCAGAGCTTTGGATGTGGTCTTTTTCAGGGTAACCTACTTGGAACCGACAATACAGAAAGTAGAGAGAAGACATTCCTGGTGGTTAAAGACATCTGTCTCCTGAATTTTTATGCTGAGTACCTTTGATTAGAGAAGTAATTTGTGTCAGGAAAAAAAATGGGAAAACATCTGGGTCTATGACTAATTAAAAAAACGTGTGATCAATAAACACCCTCTTTTCCTACAACCAAGGAACAGCTCATTGCCTTTGTTAAAAGCATCCTGGAGGAGCACCTGGATGGCTCAGTGGGTTGAGTGGCAGACTCTTGGTTCTCGGGTCACGATCTCACGGTTGTGAGCCCCATGTCCGGCTCCACGCTCGGCAGGAAGTCGGCTCGAGAGTCTCTCTCTGCCCCTCCCCGACTTGTGCCTCTTTCTTTCTCTAAAGCAAATATTAAATCTTAATTTAAAAAATATATATATATCCTGGAAATCTTTCCCCTGGGATGTGCACTGAGCATTGATCATCTGCCCCCACACGGCACATTATTTGCGTCATTGGGAGATTTCATTTTCCTGGTTTTAGACCCAACTTCTAGAGTAGAAAGTGTGGTCCTAGTCTCAACCCAACTACTGGGACTTCAGAGTCTTCCAACATTTCCACCACCTCTCTGTACATTGGTAAAAATAAATGGCATCGGCCTTAATATACTTTGCCTGTGACCGTTTGAGACCAGCGCCTGGACCCCGGAAGCTGAGACATCAGCAAGGCATGCCTTGAAAATGGCTTCCTTTGGTCCAGATTATTATATTATTCTCTAAGAGGTTGCTGCTTTCATCGACGGCACTCGTAACTCACTAGCTGGGATCTTTTTTTTTTTTTAAAGATTTTATTTATTTATTCGACAGGGATAGAGACAGCCAGCGAGAGAGGGAACACAAGCAGGGGGAGTGGGAGAGGAAGAAGCAGGCTCCCAGCAGAGGAACCCGATGTGGGGCTCGATCCCAGGACTCTGGGATCACGCCCTGAGCCAAAGGCAGACGCTTAACCGCTGTGCCACCCAGGCGCCCCCCCCCTTTTTTTTTTAAAGATTTTGTTTATTTATTTGGCAGAGAGAGACAGCAAGAGAGGCAACACAAGCAGGGGGAGTGGGAGAGGGAGAAGCAAGCAGGGGGAGTGGGAGAGGGAGAAGCAGGCTTCCCCACTGAGCAGGAAGCCCGATGCGGGGCCCGATTTATTTATTTGAGAGACAGAGCATGAACTGGGGAGGGGCAGAGGGGAGGAAGAAGCAGATTCCCTGCTGAGTGGGGAGCCCGATGCGGGACTTGATCCCAGGACCCGGAGATTGTGACCCGAGCTGAAGGCAGATGCTTAAGGGACTGAGTCACCCTGGTGCCCCTAGCTAGAATCTCTGACCTCTATGGTATACATGGGATCCAACTGCTGACAATAATGACGTATGACTTCCCGGTGGAGGTAGGAGGAAGAATTAGCTAAAGAAATCTTAACATCTCTAAGAAGACATTAAAGGGTTTTAAGAGTGTGAGAGAAAAAGACAGGTGACCAGGAAAGGATAGCTAATTACCTACCACGGAAGTTCAGAGGTTCTCACTGGTGGGATCACATGTGGCAAGGATTTGATGAAGGTGTGGGATAGAACATGGCCAGAGGCAGCCCCAAACAAAGGGCCACAGTGCGAGGCACTCTGCTTTATCACCACCTTCTTTCTTTCCTGACTTTCCATGGGACGTCAGCCCTTCTTCAGCACCTCTCCAAAGCAACCAGTCTGTCACCCACCCATGCCCAACAGCCTCATCTCTGTCCCCCATGGCTACTCGGTCAGCTCAGGGGGACCAGAACACCCTACTGCCAGAAGCCACATGAAGGCCCCAGGCACAGACTACTGTCAGCAAGTTCATGACCAGAGGTTCATTCAGAAAGCCTTCTGCTCCTTCGACAGGGAAAGCATGTTTTATTCATCTCTATTTATCTTCCCCTTCCCCACAGAAAATAGGAGAGTATACTGTGCAGAGTGTAATTAATATGCATTTGTAGAATACATTTTGTTGCAGAAATGAATGAAGACACACGGACGGGGTATGGTGTTCACCGTTTCAGAGTGGTGACTCACACTGACCTCTTCTACGGGGCTTGAAGACGTTTCTGTTTTCTCTCAGACCCAGAGGCCCTGAGGTCCATGGTGGAACCACTCTTCCCTTGACCACCTAATTGCTGATACCGCAGCTCCCCTGGACCCCGGCCTCGGAACTTCCCTGCACCCCACTCTTCCCTGGAGGTGCTCTGGCAACCCGCCTCTGCCTCCCTCACATCTGCTCCTCTGTTCCTTGTCATCTTTCTCTCCCACGTTCACTTCATTTTTTCTGCTCCTAAGACAATCGCATAGTCACCACTGAAAGTTTGGAAAATATAATTAAACAAACAAGAACCTTCACAGTTTCCAAAAGGCCCATTTCCTCGCCGATTTCTCAGCCCCCCTGGGCTCCCCAACTCACTACTCCTCCCTCAACCTCCCAGCTCCTAGTCCTCTTTGTGGAGGGGCTCTCACATTAGCATTTTCAGGTCTCTCTCTCTTCAGGGACAAATATTAGCATACGGATTAGCATATTACAACCCAATCACTTCTCAATCAGGAGCAACCCCAACCAGATTGGGGTTATTCTTAGTTTGCATACTTTTGGCAAAGGGGTAAGAGGCACAGTGGGAACCTGGTGTTCTAGTGTATCTTAAAGTAAACACAACAAAGGCTTGTCCTGGAGAGGAAACGTGGGTTGGAAACAAATAAAAAAATAAAATGTAATAGGGGCATGTGGAGATAATAGAGAAAGAAAACCAGCCAGGTTTCCATGATGGGTGAGCTCTCTTCTGCCCAGACAGACAGGCATGACCTAGATGAATTCTCACCATCCCTTCCGGCCTTATATAATGCAGGAATGGTCTCTTACGATGGCTTCGGGAAAATAGCAGTTTGCTGAAAGACTTCTCTGGTGGCCCAGGGGCCACTTGCTGCCACTATGTTCCCTGTAATTCTCTGTGAAGTTCTCCAGGCAGCCTGCCTAGGTCTGGTGGAGATGCTGAGGAACTCTAGAAAACTTTCCATCCACATCTTCCCGGGACACTGTGCGGCTCCCAGAACAATGTATTCTAAATAGCAATTCTGCACAGACGGGCCTAGGTGGGCTGACACATGGATGGTCAACGTAACAGAAGAATGGAATTGCTACTGCCCCAGGATGGACATGGCGTTTAATTACCGCAAGATCCCAAGAATTTATTCTAAACCTACCATATGAAAAGAGCTACACAGCTAGTTACATGAACTCTTTTTAGGATCAGTAAGAAAACAAGGCCAAGGAAAGTCCTACTGAGGGATTAGAATCTAGATATAAATAGGAGAATCAGCAAAATTTCCTCAGAGACAAAATAAATTTTCCAGCGTTTCATAGATGTTGGGTATCCACAAGTTTCCACTCCCTAATCACCCCGAAGCAGAATTATACACCGAACTACATGCCCAAAGAGAAACCTACTACAGAAAGTATTAGGGAGCAGTGCAGATTTCACTAAGACTGAGTTAGGGCGGGGAAGAGGTTCAAAGAGCAGAGCGCACAGCATTTTACCCCAAAAGTCCTTATTGGACATCTCTCTCCTAGTCTTTGGTCTTGGCATTAACTATTTCCTCCTTAAATTGTTCATTGATTTAACAACCTTCCATTGGGTTCAAACTTGGGTCTAGCGCTGTTGCTGGGAGCTCCTGGAATTGGGGGAAGCCAGAAACATGAGTGGGTACAGCCCAGAGGAGATGCAAAGTTGCCGATCGGGCCAGCAGACACAAGAGGACATGCGGGTGTGGAAGGCACGTAGGAGCAGAGGGAGAGGGGCAGCAGGGGGCATCGCTTTGCAGCCAAGTGGTGGCGGTGATAAGAAATAGGCAAGCACCGCAAAGGAGCTTTGCCTTGGTCTTTAGGAAACAGAAAGCCACCAGAGGACTTATTTATTGTTCTTATTTCTATCTGTATTGTTTGTCCTGGCCTCCATATACTCAGGAAACATACGATCGGCATCTTCCTGCCAAAAACCTGTCATATGTTTAAAAACAATGATGTTTCACCCCTTGATTTTTCCTTTTTTAGGTTAAATAGTCCTGATGCTTTAACCTTTCCTCATGGGACCTCTTATTCATCATGTATTCTCTCTTTTCATTTGTGTCATTCTTTCTGGATTGTCTCAAGTTTTTCATATCTTTTGAAAAGTGCCATAATCAAGACGGCATGTGGTTTTTCTAAGAGTCTACTGGGAAGCATAACAAAATCACAATTTCTCCTTCCCTTGCATGCAATTTTCTCTTTAATGCATTCTAGAATCATGGTGGGTTATTCCCCCCTCCCAACAATAACGCAATAAAGTTGGCATATTTCCCAGCTCGGGATCAGTGATGAATTCCAGGCCTCTTTCCCCCTATCCTACCTACTAGTCTGCAGCCAACTTTCACTTGAATCGGCACGTTTTGTTCACAGCATACCCATGTGCATTGGCCCGCAATCATGAGGACATCTGATCCGTTTTGTTCTCATCATCTTCATTTATGTTTTACCTCAAGTTTCTCATAAGTTATGGATCCCTTCCCTTCCACTCCCCAAAAATCTGATTCTAGAAAATAAGGGGCTGGGTGTCTTCTGCTCATGACTTGCAAAACATATTGACTAATAAAAGTCTTTGAAATAGCTAAAAGACAAGTTCTGGGGATTCTTGATTTAATTCACATGAATTCCCAGTGTCAGACCTGATTTCTGATTATGATAGAATTCTCTCTTTTCAGGTTCCCATTCAACACTTTTCATGTCTTGAGGAATGTCTTGCCTCTTGGGTCTTTTCTGATTTGTTGCGGTTGGGATCTCTGGGGTTATTTTGAAACCTGTCAAGGACACGTGACCTTCCATCCTCTCGATGGAGGGTTTTCCGCAATCCCTACCACAACAACTGTTAAAATGCTGCTTTTGCAAAGCTTTCTCTTTTTGACAATTGAGAAAAATTAATTTCCTTCCTTCCTGGTGTATATTTAGTTTGTCTCATTTACCTGTGTTGGGGAACTGTAATGGTGTTATTAAATGAAGGGTTTCACACTGATTTGGAGGCGTTGACTGTGGGGTGGAGTTGCTGGGAGATTTTCCCAGAGACTGCTGCGCAAGCTCAGGAGAAATGGAGACTTAACGGTGATGTGAAGACAGAAATCTGAAGCTTTTTTGAATGTATAAGCAGCCATTAGGTTAAGAAAATTGGTTTACATGCAAATTTTAACTCCGAATTGAGAATTTCCTATCTCATAAAGTTTAGTTGCTGAGAAACTCAGAAAATAATGCTGCCCTATTTTTTGTTTTAATCCTGAAGAGAGAAAGGTGGAGGAGGAAACAGCAGATAGGATTTTTCCCCTCTTATTTAGGGGAAAAAAAAAAGGCTTAAGGAGTGAGAGCGGGTTATAGGAAAAGCTAAAAGATGTGCCCCTAGGAAAATTTCATTCTCTAGAGAGCATATTCAAATAGAACATTACATTTTTCAAAGAGTTTCTGCATCTGTCTCTCTCATGAGAACCCCGGCAGGTGGCATCCGGAGACAGAGCCACCCCGTCCTATCACGGAGAGACTGGAGCAGAGAGGGCCAAGGAAGGCTTGTTGAAGGGCCTAGAGTGAGATATTGTCTATAACACCTTCACTTGGTGCCAGTGCCCGAGCTGTCCCACCTTCCCCGAGGCGCCCCCCAAGAGGTTACCTCAGTGGGATCCAAGCTAGAGACCCAAAGATCCGTGAGGGTGCAGCAAAGACGCGTACGATGCCTACAAATGGGGAAACCACTCTTTGGAGGCTCCTTCTCCTCTAAAGCCTCGGCAGCTGATGACACACAGAAGAATGTGGTGAGCGAGCCCTGAGGTATGCCACTGTTAGCGACGCCAGGAGCGAGGCCGTGCCAGGAGCTCTGAGTAGTGTGCTAAAGGACGATGGAGAAATTGGCAAGACCAAGGGGGGAAGCAGAGGACTGATAAGTGGCTGTTCAGGTTCCACACACCTGACTGACTCATCACCATATTCATTCACTCAGTTTTTTCCCCCACAGAAGTATACTGAGCACCAGCCCTGTGCAGGGTGCTGTAGCTAGAGGCTAGGGCACCGAGGGCAGTGGGCATGGTCCTGCCCTCCAATGATGCCCACAGCATCTTGGAAGGAGAGTGGAGGCAACGACCATGTGGGTTCGGGCTAGGACTGTCCTGGTGACATCCTAGTTCTCCCGTTCTCAGGCCTCCCTCAAGGCATCATGTCATTGTTTTGCCCTCATCCCTCGTAGATTTGGTTGATGCCCCTCGAAACCCCCATGGCACCATACCCTGTAGCACGTGCTCCTTTGCAATTCAGCTTTTAAGGAATTTCTTTTGTGATAGAACATCCTCCAAGAGAATATAAGGGTAGGAATGACGCTTCCTCCGTTGTGGGGGAGTTTGCCGATGTTTTAATTTTTTGCCCCAAGCCAACTCATAGTCACAGATCTATCTTGCTTTTAATTACTTTCGCCTACAATTCTAGTTGACCCTCAAATCCCCAAAGATGGATCCTTTCTTTCTGGAGACTTCACATGTAGTATTTCCATAATGACTATAAAAATACGGGATGATTCCAGGAGTTTTGGTCTGTTTACAGGAAGGTCGTAAACATGCCTTAAGTCTGCCTGCCTACCTAAGGTTAGTAGGACACACAGCAAAGCAACCTAACTAAAATTGTCTCCCCCTCTGGCTTTCTACGTCATCCACATTTCCACTATCGGGGTCACTTTCCACAGTCACTGCATGAACAATCTTATAATTAAAAAAAAATTGTAATGGAAATGAGAAAATAAAAAGGAGAACGGAAAACATCATAATCCAAATTCCACCCCCTGAGCCTTATACAATTATTTCCATGTCATATGTAATTTTACACAGTTTCAGATTTATTTTTAAGGACCTGCGTGTTCTCAAGTCAGGTTCTGAGTCAGCATCTGAGATTCGAATTTCCTCTCTGCTAATTATTTGCTGTGTGACTTGGGACAAGTGACTGAACCTCTCTGTGCTTACTGTTGCTTCATCTGTAAAATGAGGGTAACAGTAATACCAGCCTTATAGGTTGGTTGTAAGGATTAAATGACTTAATATGGACAATGAGTTACTACCTAGCTGTCACGTAGTGAACACTCAAAAAATGTCAGCTATTATGACAAGGAACGGCAGGGTTGACAAATGAATGCAACAGCTCAACACACAGATTTCTGTCATTTATCTGCGCAGTAACCGCTGCTTGCAAGCAGCCCCCTGGCTGAGCATTGTCCTGAGGACCTGGGGCATTCGTGAGGAAGGCCGGGGAAGGGAGGGTGTGGGAGGGGGGAGGCCGTGGGGAAAGTGGAACAAAAAGGAAGCAGGGATCATGAAAGAGGACCAGGGGAGAGGGGGCTGGCTCAGCCCGCTAGGCACCTCTCTGTCCATTGGCCCTAACAACTGGCTCCCATGCCTATCATTGTTCACATTTAGGGGGATTTGGGAGGGTGGGGAAGGTCTGGATACAGGCAGGATGAGACTGGGCAATATTCTCCGGCTGAGCTGGGCTGAGTAATGAAGGAGGAAAGGAACTCTAGAACCCACCGGGCAGATGTGCTTGTTGTGCTGAGAGAAATTCACAGAACATTCGGTGCCATCTGTGTTGAGAGCTGGCTGTTTGCATGATGCAGTTCTCACCTAAGAAGGTGACGTATCAGACTCTCCGGGGCCCCATGCATCTGCCCCAATGTCTGGTTAGCTCTAGGGAAGGGCACACATGGAACCCCCAAATACAGCCACAGGCACTTTTAGGAGGCTGGTGAGGAAGTAATTGGTCTTCTTCGTTCTCTGCCTAAGAACCAAAGGGTCAAAACAAAGCGTGCCAGGACTGAGTTTGCAGACAATGTTAGAACTAAAAATAGAAATAGAAAAGAAATATATATGGGACAAATTTTACATTTCTGACACAAGGAATAATTGTCAACTTCATACACATAAGGAAGGCCTAGTAGGCAGACTTACCAGACGCCCCCAGGAGAGTTCTCCGTCCCTAGATGTGCCCCTGCATCTGTCTCTGTCCCTCCAGACGTGAAGGAGAGGGAGAACTTCCCTGACACAGCCTAAAAGGTCTGTCTTAGCCCACGAGGCTCTTGCAGAAGTAGCCCGGATCTAGGCTATTTCATTACTGCTGTCAGTTTCCAGAATGTCTCCTGAGCTGGGG